>NC_090934.1:329471418-330721418 GCF_040938575.1 Ambystoma mexicanum | reverse complement strand
AGATTTTGGATGGCTTATAACTTGGGTGGCACTCAATGAAACTGCATGAAATGTTGGAATTGTATTCTAGACCTGATTCTGAATGGTATTGGAAAGTGTGGAGCTGTTTTGTCAAGGGGGACCCAGAATATTGGAAAGGCTTATACATGTGGTGCCATTTGAGGATTCTGCCAAAACGTTTGCAAAACGATTTTAACTCTAGACATAAATGTTTCTACAAAGTTTGATGGGATTCTGTTAAGAGCAAGCAAAATTAGAGGGGGGTTCCAAAATGTTGTAAAGGCTTATAAATTTGGTGCCATTTGACGAATCTAAACAAAAGTTTGCAAAACGATTTAAAATCTAGATAAAAGTGTTTTTGCAAGGTTTCATGGGATTGTGTCAAGAGGGGGCTAAATCAGAGGGGGGTCTCAACATTTTTAGAAGGGGTATCATTTTGTTGCTGTTTGATGAATGTGGACAACAGTTTTCAGAAAGATTATAGACCCAAACTTGAATGTTTCTGTAGAGTCTGAATGGATTTTGTCAGGTGGGGGCTAAGTTATATGACTATTGTATGTACATGCATTTTGACACTTTTGAAAAAATAGAAAATGGGCGGATTGCAAGCAAACTCGTGTAAGGAGCATTGGCAAGGACCTTAAAGCATGGTTTTGCAAATGTGCCTGTGTTTTATTTTTTGACAAGTGTCATAATGTAGGTACAAAAAATAGTGATATACCTTTGGTGACTGAGGCATTGCCTGTGGACATGGGTAGTGGCCAGATTGTCTGGGTCTTGGTATAAGGTCATGACCCGGACAATCTGGCTACCGGCCATGACCGCAGGGGACGACAAATGGGGTTAAAGTTGCCATTTCCACCTGCGACCGGCCATGTGGTAAAGTTATTAGAAAGTGGCATACGTTTGAAAAGGGAAAAAATGTGCTTGTGGTAATGTGGTCATAGGGTTCTATCTTTGCCTTCTGCAGGCTGGCATGGAAAGGGAAGAGGGGCTCTGCACGGAGCCCCACCTTCCTTTTCCATGGTGGCCATCTTGGAAAAGGATTTTCCTTTCTACAGCGGGACGCCGCATGTTGTGTGTTTTACTTCTAGGGTAGGAGGCAGAGTTTCTCATAATCCTTGATTACACCTTCAAAAGTACTTCGAAATTCCTTCCCCCTGCACAGTGGTGTGTTGCAGTATATACAGAGGTCTGTTGTCTTTGAAAGATGTGGATCAACAGCCTCTTTTATTGCTTGCATTGTAGCTCGTGGGATTTTGTGTCCCACGGAAGTAGGCTGTGTGGTTACAGTATTAGTTGAGGAAGATCATGTGGAGGAAGACAGCCTACTACTTGCTAAGAAAAGAACAACCTTTCTGAGAGCATTGCAGTGGTTGCATTTGGTGTGGCGGTGCATGGAGGTGGTCTCGTACGAATAATGTCCAAGTAGTCCACAAAGTTGCACTCAGTTCATTTCACATTTGTAGCTTTAGCCTTTGGTACATTCCCAACAGTGGTAAAGAACTGCCATATCCATGATACTCTCTGGGTGCTAGAGGTAGGCACTTCCTCTACCTCATCTTCTTGGTCCTCTTCATTGTCTCTTGAAGTACTGCACTTTTTTTGTTGTGTAGGTCCTCCAGCTGGTGGTGGCTCTTGGGGAACAGGAATGGCAATAGCTGATGCCATTTTTTTAAGATGAATAGCAGTTTTGCTAATATTATTCCAAGTATGTGCTTTGTACTAGATTGTAAATGCATAATGATATGATATGATATGAAGATATGATATGAAATGGCATTTATAATGTGCCTATACACAAGTGTTTCAAGGTGTGATAAGGCAAGGGAGGGGGACCAGAGGGATGACAGAGACAACAATCTTACTAGGCCTGGTGACATTGAGAATGCACAAGTGCAGGGGAGGGGGTGGGAAAAAGTGCGAGGGGGAAGGGGAGGGGGCAGTGCAGTACAAGGGATCAACAGTAATAAATACAACAAATAAATAAAAAGTGTGGCCAGCTGGTGGCAAGTGCATACATCAAGTGTAAAGTGCTGGTAGGGGACGGTAGGGATACATAAACAGCCTCCAAGTGCAAGAGTTGCCAGGAGGGTAGTGCAGGTATGCAACTGGCGGGAAGGGGACCTGGACCCGAGATCAGAGGGCAGCCAAGTGAGTAGTGCAGTTTCAGTTTCAGCCAGGGGTTCAGCATGAGAGAGGAAGATAGAAAGCAGAAGCAAAGAGGAAGGTCTTGAGGTGTTTCTGGAACCAGCAATGGTTCTCCTCAAGTTTCAAAGAGGAAGGGAGGCTGTTCCAGAGGGAGGCCCCAGCCGAAGAAAAGAAAGAGATCTACCACCAACTCATTGTTTGGAGAAGCGACAGACCCTGAGGGAGTTGGAGGCGGATGAGGAAAGAGCTTGAGAAGGAAGATATTTACAAAGAGAGAGTTGAAGGTATTGAGGCTCCACATCCCAAAAAGCCTTGTGGATAATGCAGAGGGTTTTGAGCTTAATCCTCGCAGCCACTGGGAGCCAGTGCAGAGATTTAAGTCCTGGAGACATACCATCCCTTGGCTTGAGGCCAAGGCCAAGTCTCGCAGTCCTGTTTGAGTAGAGGCAGGCAGATTTAGAAAGTGGCTGTTACAGTAGTCCAGCCTAGAGAGAACCAGAGCTCTGAAGACAGTGAGCTTCTGAGAGAAGGAAAGGAAAGGAAGAACACCTCTGAGGAGGTGCAGTTGGTAGTGTGACTTCTTAGAGACATCAGAGATGTGAGGAAAGAAGGAGAGTGTGGAGTCGAAGATGACACCAAGGTTTTAAACCCCACAGGTGGGAGAAGGAAGAGGGCCACGTGAGGCCGGCCAGAGAGTGACAGGAAAGGAGGGAGCAGGTGTGCCAATGAGGAGACTCTCAGTCTTACTGGCATTAAGGCAGAGGTCATTGGCGGCACACCACTCCTGGATAGCAGACAGACAGTCAGAAATGTAAGAAGGAGGGGAGGTGGCAGAAGGTAGCCTTAAAATGAGCTGAGTGTCATCCGCATAGCACTGAAAGTTGTGGCAGAGAGCAGCAATGTGGTGGCAAGAAGTGGCAGGTATTGGTTGTACAGCCAGGGAGAGAGGTTAGACCCCTGGGGGACACCACAGGTAGAGAGAGAGAGAGAGAGAGAGAGAGGGAGATAGAGGAGAGGAAGGACCCAAGTTGGACCTGGGAGGGTCGATCAGAGAGGAAAGAGGTCATCCAAGCCAGGGCCTGATCGGTGATACCCAGGTTATCATGGAAAAGGTTGAGCAGAATGGCATGGTTGACCGTGTCAAAGGCAGAAGAGAAATCAAGTAAGATGAGGACACAGGTGGTATTGGAATCGAGGTCGGAGAGCAGGTCGTCACGGATGTTCAGGAGAACAGTTTCCATGCTTCTGGCAGCTCTGAAGCCAGACTGATGGTCATGGAAACAATCAACAGAATCAGTGTGATGATTAAGCTGGGAGATGGCCAGCTTTTCCAGGAGTTTGCCCAGGAAAGAAGTGATGGAGATTGGGCGATAGTTACCCGGGCAGGAGGGCTTGGCTGAGGGTTTCTTAAGAAGAGGTTGCACAAGGGAATGCTTCAGGGGGGAAGGGAAGACTCCAGTGGTGAAGGAGTGGTTGCAGAAGTCAGCCAGAGAAGGAGCCAGCGTGTCAATGTGGTCCTTGATGATTTTGGAGGAACAGGGGAGAATCTGTTTTGATGAGACTTTCATAGATCAGACTTGTCTAGAAACCTCATCTGGGGAGAACAGGGGAATGGCAGAGAAGGAGGGAGAAGAGGTGGCCAAAGAGGAAGAGCGGGAAGTAGATGGATGAGGGGGAGAGGAAGAGAGAGAGGACAGGATGTCCTGAGTTTTAGAGATGAAATGAGAAGCCAAATCCGTGCAGAGGGCCTGGCAGGGGACAGGAGAGGCAGAGACTGCAGCAGGATTGGCCAGCTCATCGCAGATTTTAAAGAGTTTGGCCGAGTTGTTGGATGCCATAGAGACACAGGCTTGGATGTGGGCTCTCTTCTTGGTGAGGACAGAGAGACGGTATTGCCTTTGGAGCAGGCGGCAGGCCCGTTTGTCAGAGGATGTACCGGAAACATGCCATTTCCTCTGAGCCGCCCTGCACTTGTGTTCAAGGGTGATGAGGTCTGAGTCATACCAGGAGTTGCACTTTGCTTTGGGCTTCACCCGGATCCTCCTGACAGGGGCAAGAACATCAAGAGTATCAGATATAGCAAAGTGGAGCATGGAGAGGGCTGTGTCAGGGTGTGAGTTGGCCGAAAGAGGGTATGGGGTTGAGAAAGTGGCGGTGAAAGCCTCAACTGACACACGCTTCATGGGTCGTATAATCGAGAAGGTAGGTGGCAGTGCTGGAGTTGGCTTGGCCTGAGGGGTAGAGAGGGTGAGATGGGAGGAAAGGAGAAAGTGATCACTCCAGGAGAGAGGACTGGTGATAGGGATAGAAAAGGGAAGGTGATGAGGCGTGGGATGTGTCTATCAAAGAGCAGAAGGTTGGCCTGAGGGCTTTGGACCAAGACGGTACCATTCAGGTAAACATTAATGGTGACCTTAGAGGAGTGCCAGGGGGCCTCCCACCGGGTGCCACCATTAATGGGAGAAGAAGAGAAAGGAGAAAGCACAGAGACCATATGAAGAGTCCATAGGTCTGGAGAGGGCACAACAAAAAGTATGTCAGTGAGGGTTTGTCTTGAGGAAGCACTGGTATAGGTGTAAGTGATAGGAAAGACTGGGTTGGAGACCAGATGTCCATTTTAAACTTCTTCCTACCAGATTTAGTGAGGAGAGCAGGATAGTCGATAGAGAAGCAGTTAGAAAAGATAGGAGAAACAGAGAGCACCATAGAGTAGTTAGGAAGAGAAGAGTAAGAATGAGTAAGAATAGGTGTAGGAGCTGTGCAAGGGTACATTTTGAGCTTGGTAGTTCCTCCAGTAGAAAATGCAGTTCCGAACTGTCCTCGAATCCCGCGAAGTGCAACACGTTTGTGGACACGTAATCATGCCGGGGGCAAGCACATGGTCACATGGCTCTGTCTGGAAGGTCTGCGATGACGTCAGATGTTCACGAACATCGATGTATGCAAAAACAGTGGAAAAAGTTGCAGAAATTTTATAGAAGTGTTAAAAATGATGCTAGAAGGTGAACATTTAAGGTAAAACTTTGTAAATTGGACAGAAATGTTGCTATATTGGGGTAAGTATGATATTAGTAAGTTGTAGGAAAATAGCATACACTGGTTAAAACCTGTGAAATTCACTGAAAAAACTTTGTTAAAGGGACGTTATGGTTACCTTACACTAATAAAATCCTATGAAATTTACAGAAAAAAGAGCCGATTCCCCTTGCTCTGTCCCACCTGCCATGACGTCCCCCTATTGGCCAATTCAACATGCGTGCAGGCGCGGGTCTAACCCGCTGCATATTCGCTTCCTGGGCCACTTCCATCCGCGCCTCAGGTGAGCATGTACAAATAGGGTGCCTCTGCCCCCTTTCCACCAACATGGGGACCCCTACCACCAGCGTGCCCCCCGCAGCCTCCCTGCTCCAGCAGCCACTTCCCCCTGCTCTGTGCCGCCTCCTGCGACCTCCCCTATACCTCCAATGGTCCATCCCTCAATATCTTGGATCTGACCTGGGCAGCCCTCTGCCCGGCATCCCCTGCGGCTAAGGTCCCCAATGCAAAGGGCGGCTCCAGAAAGTGTCAGCAGGTGTTCGCAGGAGACACCAGGGGAAGCCAGTAGCCAGCTCTCAATCAGCACTGACCACCAAAAAAAATAAGTGTGGCATGGGTGGGGAGTAGAGCAATTACTCTACTCCAGAAAGCCCAGTCACTCTACACTATCCTACCTCTGAACTATGAATGCTTGCATATGTCACACTTAAACGGAATTGCAAATGTTAGCATTCACCACACCTAGATGTAATCGAGAACTTTAGTCTGCGTCATTTCTTGATAGAATTGTGCATGTTAGCAAATACCACACTTAGATGGAATAGCGAAATTTTGCCTGCCCAGGAAACACTAATTTGTCAATGTTAGCATCTGCCCATAAGACTGTGTCACATCTACATCCCTTTTACATCGTGGTGCACAAGGTGAGTGGAGCCTCCAGCTGAGCCCCAAAATCTGCCAAAGTAATTTAGAAAGTGTACCTAATAGCGTCACTGTGTTACAGTTGAATTTAGGAAGTGTGCCTAATAGTGTCACTGGGTCTCATTCCGAGTTGGGCACAAAAGTATTACCGGCACCGGTAAGGACACCGGTGCCGGTAAACCCTTTGTGCCCAATTCCGAGGTCCCTTAGCGGGAACCTCCTTTAACGCCTGGTCTGACCAGGCGTTATGGACAGGACCCGTTAAGGGACTTCAGAGCTAATAACGGTACTGTAAATTGCGGTACCGTTATTAGCTACTTCCCCATTCCCATTGAGCCATATGAGGGCTCAATGGGAATGGGGAATGGATTATTCAATGGGGATTTACTGGTCCCGCAAAGGTTGGACTACACCGGTAAGTCCCCACTGTACCAAGTCGGAGTCGGTACCGGTATGGAAGGTAGTCATGGCGTAAATAGCGTCATGAATACCTCCATACTCGGAATGAGGGCCCCTGTGTTAAAGTTGAATTTAGAAAGTGTTCCCAACATCATTGAGTGTGCCCTAATAGCGTCACTGTATTACAGTTGAATTTAGAAAGTGTTCCCAACAACATTGAGTGTGCCCTAATAGCGTCACTGTGTTAAAGTTTGAACTTGGAGATATTCCCAACATCATTGAGTGTGCCCTAATAGCGTCACTGTGTTAAAGTTTGAACTTGAAGGTATTCCCAACATCATTGAGTGTGCCCTAATAGCGTCACTGTATTGAATCTTACGTCTAGACTGTGCTAAAGTTTGAATTTTGAAAGTGCACCCAACAACACTGAGTGTACCCTAGTAACACCACTGTGTTGTACCCTAGTAACGCCACTGTGTTGAAGCTTGCATTTAGGAAGTGTGCCCAACGACATTAGGTATACCCTGATTGCACTAAAGTTTTACTGTATTGAACTGTACAGCTATTTATAGGAGTCAAGCGATATTGAGTTCACCCCAGTAACTTCGCTGTATTGAATCTTGTACCTAGACTGTGCTACAATTTGAATTTAGAAAATGAGCTCAACATCATTGAGTGTGCCCTAATAGCATCACTGTGTTAAAATTTAATCTAGAAGCCAGTCCCAACATCATTGAGTGTGCCCTAATAGCGTCACTGTATTGAATCTTGCATCTAGACTGTGTTACAATTTGAATCTAGAAAGTGCGCCCAACATCATTGAGTATGCCCTAATAGCGTCACTGTATTGAATATTGGATCTAGATTGTGTTAAAGTTTGAATTTAGAAAATGCAGCCAACAACACTGAGTGTACCCTAGTAACACCATTGTGTTGTACCCTAGTAACACCACTGTGTTGAAACTTGCATTTAGGAAGTGTGCCCAACAACATTGATACCCTGATTGCACAAAGATTTACTATATTGAACTGGGCAGCCATTTATAGGAGTCAAGCGATAATGAGTGCACCCCACTAACTCTACTGTACTGTGAATCCATGGTGACAAACTCCACCTCTTGCTATTACAACCAAGCCTTAACTCTGCCCTTGCCACGCCATGAGTCCATCCTGCCCAGCTAGGTCCAAGGTAAGAGCCTCACTCTGGTGTGCCTCCCTCCCCCCTCTCCTTAATTCCCTCCCCACCCATCCCAAACCATCTGACCCTCCAACACGCTCTCACCCCACCCCTATCCGACCCCCAAGCCAGAAGAACCCGACAGCATGCCAACCATCCTAAGACTCCTGTTCCTCTCATCCCTTACACCCAGCCATCCCCCAGCTCGACCACCCCCCCTGCCCCACCAATGAATCGCCCACACACCCTCACAGACCCACCCCGTCCCGCCACAATGCTGCGGTAGATGGTACATATCTGTATCTCCTATACATGCTATGTATCTGTATCCCCATATTTATCTGTATTCCATGTTTACCCCTATCCATCCTGTCGCTTTATATATGTATGCCGCTATGTATGCCCCCCACTGTCCTGCTCTTGTGCCTGGTCTCAGGTGCTTACCTGATAACCACCATATCACACCACTACGCTTACTCTCTCCTATACACCATCATTCAACTAGAACACAGCTATACCATGGTAAATTCGGCCTAGATGTTCACATACTAACATGACCCCATGAACACCTCAACACCCTAATAAAACACAGCTAGCTGAGCACATTCCGGCTAGTTTAGGCGTTCCTCAGACCTAACACAGCCAGAACTCAGTCTGGGTGTCCACCCTCCAGACTGTACACATCCAACTGATTTCCTCAACACCACACCTACCACTAAGAAGCAGCTATCATGCAACAACCACACCAGCTGTACACATATCCAGTGCGGCCACGCACCATACAACACTCTCTCTCTCTACTGACTAGAATTGCGGTTCCCGAGGGCGTTCAAACTACCAGCGCTTTGAGATCATACCAATGATACATAAGGCGCTATATAAATGCTGAGTAACATAACATAACATAACATAACTTCTTGTAGGAGATGTGTGCCTACTTCCTTGGATGTCAATTCTGAGGATTTCACTGGATCAAAGGTCTCATGATGTCATTTCCGGCAATGTCACCTGCTGTGATGAGGTCACATTTTTGAACTTGAAAACTCCACCTCCTTTTTGATAGAGAATGTTGGCAAGCATCCCATTGTACAGGCAACAAAAAACATCGAGATTTGAACCCATTACCAATTTAGGCATGTATCAGGCCAAAGATGCAGGGCTATTCCATTCTGTCACTGCAAGTTTCAGATATTGCTGTAGCAAAGTGCAAGCATTCATAGATTTGATAACATCCAGAAAAACACATATCACAGTTATCCTTTACCCATCCAATAGTTGACGATTAGTCAGTCATCTGAAGTGCCAGAGTACGTGTTATTGACATTTGTAATGTTGGCCAGCACACAATGTGCACAGCTGCAATATGATACTGTTCATCGTGATAAAGCACCTCACACACATGCATTTCTTTTCCCCAGCATCAACATGCCTAAACAAAATAAAAAGGGTACCTCTGTATTCTCTTCACCGTGCAGCGTTAGACTCAGTCTGTGCTGCCCGTGTACAAGGTTGTAGCCATGCCCTACATGTTGTATTAGCTGATGTCATGCAGTGGAGGCACTGACTACCATCCTCAAGATGACCCCTGGCTCATAGTGGCACCCTATACCGTGTTTAATCTTATCTACACTGGTACACGCCTCCCAACCAGAGCACTGGTAGTGTAGAGGATCCACACGTGACTTTGAAAAAAAGGATGCTGCATTGTGAGCTGGATACAAACCTCTCTGTCACTGCTTTGTATTCCTATTTTTTTTACCTTGTTCACTGAAAGAGAGTCAACGACTTAAGGCGCTGGCAGCCTTTGTCTTATTTTTAGGAAATGGAGCAGACCTGTCTGAATACATACATCTGTTAAGAGGAGAAGCAGACTGGGAGTGTGAGGACGGATGGATCTGCCTTGTAAACTGTGTTTGAACCTCTCTGCAAAGTGTTCTAAGAATACATTTTTCTTTCAATGTTTATGTAACTGTAATGACCTTAAAAAGGAAGTTCTACAAGAGAGCCCATGCATTCAATCTTATTGTTTTAAATATAAACCTTCCTAAGCTATTGTGGCTAGGTGAGGACTTCACAGACACATTTTTCAACAGCAAAACATCCATCACACTTGATGGCATTTTTCAGAACGTATTGCATGTTCAGAAAGGGAAGACCTCGAAGGACAAGGACGCAGTGTTGAGTGAAGCAGGTGCGCAAGAGACGCATCCTGACGATACTTAGCACGCATCGCTATGTTCACGCTTCCGAGCCCTCGCAGGACAAGGTCATGGTGTTCAGCGATGTAGGTGTTTGGCAGCGATGGGGTAATGGTGTAGATTCTGAGCGTGGATGACTTCCCCCACCATCTACATCCACAGGGTAGGAAGGTGTAGGGAGGGAGAGCATCATTGCTACACTCCACGCAACCCCCTGACGTTGCATAACTTTGCCATACTCCCCCTTGCACACACGTTGTTCCAACTGCAACTGTTCCATGTTTCCCTCACCTGCAAGTTTGCCCTTCTCCACCTCCCACGCTCGCTCCTTTCACAATTTAGGCCATGTTCCCCCTGTCTTCAGGCCATGTGCTTCCCCACCTAACTTGTCCCGCTCCCCGGGCCTAGCGCATCCCTCTCTGCATTGCTCCCCACATAACTTGTCCCCTTCCCCAGGCCTAGCGCATCCCTCTGTGCATTGCTCTCACGTAACTGGTCCCCGCTCTCCCAGCCTTGTGCATCCTTCTCAGCATTGCTACCCACACAACCTAGGCCCAGTTCCCCTTCAGGATCCCATGAGCCACGCCCAGTATATTGCTCCCTGCTTGTGTCTCATATTATACGCGCTTGTGCAGGGGCGTTGCTAGGGGGGGGCTAAGGGGGCTATAGCCCCTGATCTTTTGGTTGTAGCCCCAGATAGAATCTCAGGAGCTACAGCCAAAAGACTAGCTAGCCCCCAGTCCCAACAGTTCCGACATCAGCTCAGCCCCGGGTCTTTTCCAGACCTAGCAACTCCCCTGCGCTTGTGTACTGTGTCCATTGTATTGCCATTCCACTGTATTGTTTTCACCATTGTTTTGTCATTCCACTGTATTGCCTGCATTTCCTCTTACTTCCAGGTACCTTGAACTAGCAGTGTTGTGTATTTTGTTTTGTTATGTTACTATTGTATTGTATTCATGCAGCATCACTTGCATTTCTCTTCCTCCCCACTAGGGCCTGTTTGACTACCAGCCTTGTATTCTGTACTGTACTTGCATCCTCACGCCTTTGAGTGCCATTGTAGTGTATTTTCGTTGCTTGCACCTTTTGTTTTCTCCACTCACATCAGGACCCTGCAAGGCTCAGTGTTCTTGCTCTGTGGTGTACTTACTTGCTGCCCCTCTTTTGTGTGTGTCCCCCTGTGTGCCTCCTGCCTGTTTGCCCCTGGCATGTGACCCCCTCTTGCTTTGGGTCCCCCCCTTACTCTCCACCCTGCACCCTCTATGGTGCTCTCTATCACCCCTAACTGCTATTCTATAGATTATCCTACCCTTCTCACTAAGTCTGGCAGAAAGAAGCTCAAAAGGGACATCCTGGTCTCCAAACCAGACCTCCCTCTCGTTGATACATAAACCAGTGCTTCGTCCAGGCAGATCGTCACCAACATCCTCTTTGTCATTCCCTCTCCAAGCCAATGGACCCCTCATATGGTCTTCCTCCTCTTCTATTTATTGTGGCATCCAGTGGGAGGCCCTCCTGGCGCCCTTCCAATCCTCCAAGACCATCATTAATGTCTACTTAAATGGTATCTTCTTGGTCCATGGTCCACAGGCCAATTTCCTCCTTTTTGATAGATTCTTCCCACGTCTTATCAACTTCCTTTCTTCTCCTGCTACTCCTATCTGCCCTTCTCTGGCTCCTCTACTGCCTCCTTCCTCAACCTCCTCTTTGGCACACTCCACTGCTTCCTTGGCCTCTCTGCCGCTTCCTTCCTCTGACACCTCTCTGGCACCCATTGCTGCTTCTCTAGCCGTTCTGCCTTCTCCTCCCTCTGCAACCTCTCTGGCACCCTCTGCTGCTTCGCTGGCCACTCTGCCTTCTCTTCCATCCGCCACCTCACTAGCACTATTTTCCTCCTCTCTGACTACCCTGCCTGCTCCTCCTTCTTCCTCTGCCTATTCTCAGGCCCCTCTAACATTTCCGCAGGGCGTAACTCATGCCTGTACCGATTCACAGAAGTCTTGCAAAGGTGGCAATCTGTTCCACGTCACTACTCTTAATTCTCGTTCCGCTGTCGAACACTACTCGGACATCTGCTGTCTTCTGGAAGAGTTTGATTTGGAGGTACTCAGTCTCACCAAGACCTGGTTCATGCCCAGCTCTATCACAAGTTATGACATTCTCCTCCCTGATGGCTACAAGATCCTCTCTGAACCCAGAACCAACCGTCCTGTCAAGGGAGTAGCCCTGATCTTTCCAGAGTGGATTCCTGCATCTGTCATTCCTACGCATGCCTACTCCTCCTTTGAATGCCTGATCTGCAGGCTCTCTATCTGTCCTGGCCTCTATCTTAAAGTGGCTACAATCTACATGCCTCCTGGCCAAGTCACCCTCTTCCTCTACTAGTGGTCAGACCTCAGAGACCTTAACATCCATTTGGATACTTCTAATGCCTCCTCTTGGCTCTTTCACAACCTCTGTGACTCTCTCTGTCTCTTACTATTCGACTCTCTGGCCCAACTCACGCTGCAGGGCACACCCTGGATGTTCTGATATTGTCAGACTTCGCTCTCTCCAACTCTCTTACGACTCCTCTTTCTTGGACTGACCACTGTCTTCTCTAAACTCACCTGTCGCTCTCTGCCCCACAGGCTAAGTCGTCCCCAGCACTGCTAACCACCTTCTCAATCATCCGGCCCATGAAGCTTGCGTCAGTGGAGGCTTTCCCTGCTACTTTCTCTCTACCTCCTGTACTTTTCACTGTCTCACACGACCCTTTCCATCTCTAAGACTTGCCCATGTCATGAGAATTTGCTTGAAGCCTGCATCCAAGTCCAACTCTTGGTACGATTCTGACCTCGACACCCTTAAGTGAAAGTGTAGTGTGGGTGAGTGGAAGTGGAGGCACCAAGTGCATATTCTGACAAACTGCCCTGCCGCCTTCTCCAGAAGCAATACAGACTTTCTGTCCTCTCTAAGAAGAGAGTCTACATCCACGCCTGCATCTCGGCAGCCTCCAACAACTCGGCCAAACTTTTCAAAATCTGCAATGAGCTGGCCAAGCCTTCTGCAATCTCTACCTCTCCTGTTCCCTCCCAGGCCCTTTACACAGATCTGACAACTCATTTCATCACTAAAATTAAGGACATCCTGTCCACTCGTTCTGCCTCTGCCTCCTCTTTCTGTCCCTCTACCATTCCAGGCCCCTCTCCAGCCATATATCCGCTTCCATTCTCCTCTATCCCCCTGTTCACTCCTAACAATGTTTCGATACAAGTCCGATCTATGAAAGTCTTGTCAAAGCAGGTGCTCCCTGCTCCTTCAGAACCATTACGGACCACATCAACACCCTTTCTCCAGCCTTGGCCAATTTCTGCAATCACTTTTTTGCCACTGGAACCTTCCCCTCCACTTAAGCACTCCCTTCTCAAGAAGCCCTCGGCTTATCCTTCCTCTGCTGCAAACTATCTCTTGATCTCCATCACTCCTTTCCTGGACAAACTCCTGGAAAAGCTAGCCATCGCCCAGCTTAATCTACATACTGAATCTGTTGGTTGTCTACATGACCAGCAGTCTGGCTTCAGAGCAGACAGAAGCACGGAAACTGCTCACCTGAACATCTGTGAAGACTTGCACTCCAATCTTGACTTCCTTCTGTCCTCATTCTTCTTGATCTATCCTCTGCTTTTGACACAGTCAACCACGCCATCCTGCTAAATTGTCTCTGTGACAACCTGGGTATCTTTGGTCAGGCCCTGGCCTGGTTGACCGACTTTTTCACTGATCGACCCTCCCAGGTGCAACTTGTGTCTTTCCTCTCTTCTATCTCTTTCTCTACGTGTGCTGTTCCCCAAGGGTCTAACCTTTCTGGCTCTTTAACCACTACCTGGCACCTCTGGCCCACCACATCTATACCTTCAGCTCTAACTTTCAGTGTTGTGCCGATGACACCCAGCTCTCCGTCAGGCTCCCCTCAGCCTCTTCTTCTACTTATCACATACCAGACTGTCTGTCTGCAATTCAGGAATGGAGTGCCTCCAATGATCTCTGCCTTAATGCCAGTAAGACTGAGATCCTCCTCACTGGGATACCTGCTCTCGCCTTCTCTCTCTCACTCTGGCCGCCCACCCTGGGCCCTCTACCTGTTCCTCCAGTGAGGGTGAGAACCTTGGTTTCATCTTCGACTCCACCCTCTCCTCTCCTCACATCTCTGACATCTCTAAGAAGTCACACTATCAGCTGCACCTCAAAAGAGGTATTCTTTCTTTTCTCACTTTCCCCCAGAAGCTCAATGTCTCCAGAGTCCTGGTTCTATCTAGGCTGGAGTACTGCAATAACCTCTTTCTAACTCTGCCTGCCACTACTCTTCGCCCTTCACAACTAATCCAGAAGAGGAGTGCGAGAATTGTCCTTGGCCTCAAGCCATCATACCTCTCCATGCCTGAAATCTCTCCACTGTCTCCCTGTGGCTGTGAGGATCAAGTTCAAGACCCTCTGCATCGTCCACAAGTCCTTCTGGGGCTTGGGATCCTGCTACATCCAACTTTCTCTTCCTAAGCATGTTTCTTCTCGAGCGCTTCACTCATCCACCTCCAACCCTCTGAGGGTCAGATGCTTCTCCAGGCAGAGTGTGGGGGGGAGGGGTAGATCTCTGACTTTAGCTGAGGCCTTCCTCTGGATCATCCTTCCTGACTCTCTCAAACTTGAGCGGGATCATCTAAGGTTCCGGAAGCAACTCAAGACCTTCCTTTTGGCTTCCTCTTTCTCTCTCCCTTGCTGATGCCCCTGTATCCTGCGCTTACTGGTTTCCCTGGCCATCACTTATGGGATCAGGCTCCTGCATGACCAGTTGCCCTTGCACTGCCTCCAGGCCTCTGAACCACGTAAGGGACTGTATCTGTGAATTGGAAGGGGCCACAACAACGTGTGCCTTTATCCCTTTGAATATATTGTACTTGCTCATCTCTTCGCCCTTGACCTATGTAGTATGAATATTGTACTGTAATGTATTCTCATCAAATTCCATGCAAAATAAATAAGAGACAACACATAATATACCTTGAGATTACAGTCAGTGTTTCTTGTTGTCATTAAGCACCGACTCCTACTCTCACCTCCCAAGCAGAACAAGAAGCCATGTGATTCCAGCTGTCCTCAGTTGAAATGACCCCACTACTTTACAAATGATCCCTTAAAGTCACAACAAATGCCAAGAAAGCCCATTCCCAGAATGCAGAGAATACTACGCTCAGGCTGCTGCAGCTCTTCCCCCACCCTTCAAGTATCAGAATGACATCTTTGATTATGCAAAATCAGATCTATGGGATATTTTGGGGGCAGAAATGCGGCTATGTTGTCCAATGAAATATCACTCTGAAATGCAGAGCAGTAAAGCTCCCCTGTACCTTGCACGTTACACAGCTCTGCACACTCTGAAAAGCTCATGTCCACTGCCCTGTGATTATAACTCTAATAGTTAAGTGCTTCGATGTTAGGTCGCAACCAACTCCCTCAGGGTCTGTCGCTTCTCCAAGCAACGAGTTGGTGGTAGATCACTTTCTTTGGCCGGGGCCTCCCTCTGGAACAGCCTCCCTGCCCCCCTGAAACTTGAGGAGAACCATTTCTGGTTCCAGAAGCACCTCAAAACCTTTCTCTTCGCTTCTGCTTTCTCTTCTCCTCTCCCCTGCTGATTTCTGGCTGATCTTGAAATTGCACTGGTTTACCTGGCCACCCTCTGACTCCGTTCCCAGGTCCCCTTCTCCGCTAGTCACACACCTGCACTGCCCTCCTGGCAAACTCTGCACTTGGGCCTGTTTCTGTATCCCTACAGTCCCACCACCAGCATGAGACACCTGATGCTGATGCCTGCCGTTACCCTTTTACCCTTGCACTTGCCACCTGCTGGCCATACTTATCTATTGTTATTTATTCTTATGCCATGTACTGCACTGCCCCCTCCCTCTTCCCCATACACTTTCCCTTCTTCCTTCCCATGCACTTGCGCGATCTGAATGACACCTGGCCTAGTAGAATCGTTGTCTGTCGTACCTCTCTTCCCCCTCCCTTGCCTCGTTACGCCTTGAAACACTTGTGTATAGGCACGTTATACATGCCATATCATATCATATCAAAGATGCTTGCCCAAGTAAGCGAAGACTATGACTTCCATAATGCATTTTTGTTTGAACCCATGGCGAGTGGCACTTGATCCACCACGTAAGGCTGCCCCGTGCATGTCACAGTTTCGTGCAGCAATGGCAAAGAAATGGCTTCCCGTGGCACGACATAAACTGCTTCTTCCCACATGGAGCATTCAACCACAGGTTCGATGAGTTACCAGTGCCACTGTAGGGCAGTGATAGGTGCTCAGTAAAAAGAAATAACACAGTTGCCTTGATGATTCACTTCAGAAACGTGTGTTATGTTGTGGGCCCTCACTTGCAGGAGATCTTCTGTCATGGAAAGAGCCGTGCTGTCTCTGTTTCCTGTGTGCTGAGGTGGTTATCTGTTACCTTGTCAGCTGCTCATTAATGCTACACATTTTTCACAATGCTCCCATCATTAAATGCATATATTCCCCGTCTGTGACGATGGGGTATCCTGCTCACGTCTGTCTACCTTCTTACACCATTCTCTTCTTCGCATCCTGTCTCCTTGGCAGTACGGCAGCCTTTTCCCCAGCTCCAGCTCTCTCACCTTGGCCTCCTGTAGTCTCATTGTCCCCTTTCCTGTACCAGTATGTCCCCCTCTATGCATCCCTTAATGGCACTTATGCCCCTTACCTCATTCACCTCACATTATCGGTTCCATGTGATAATATCCTGGCAAAAATGTCGCCATACAAGAATGGTGTCGTTTTTTGTGGTGATATTGCCATATGGAACCTCCGCTGGACACCCCTGCAACCTCCATATTTTTTTTATTAGGAGTGGGTTGACATCCCCACAACCCCACTCCCATTTACCCCATATATTCTCCCCATAAATAATGTCGCCTATGCCGTTTCCCGGCGACTATATGTTGGTGACATTATTTCTGGGGATAATATTACCTGATACCACATTATCCTGACACTCTCATTTGTCCAGCACAGTGAGCTTCCTTGCCTGCCACCATTCTTCAACTCATCTGCCCTTCACTGCCTCTGTTCCCCTTCTTTGGGGGATCCATGAAAACCATGTCTGCCTTTGCCTTCCTATCCCTGCTACACACAGCATGGTGCCCTTCCAAACTGCCTGCCTTATCAATTGTGCAAGTGCAAACGATGCTTTCATAGAACAAAGAGGACTGGTGTGCGTTTGGCATGAGGGGCAGACACACACGCTTTCCCAAGGAGACGCTCAAGCCATGTCCTGGAACATGGTTTAGGTAAGTAGTGAGCTGCTCTGCATTATGCAATGGGTACACAGCTGTAAAGTCTATACTGTAGCATGATACAAATATACTCTGCCATCTTATCTTTTCTCAGTTGTACACTGATATTGTATCAGCCAGAAACGTCCTACTGGCCCCAGCGAAACTGCTATTGTTAACTCAATAGGATCAGTGGTCGAGGTGAGCGGGAGCGGGCGGGAGCGGTGCTCCTCTACTTTTTTAAATGATCTTTTACAGCGGGAGCGGGCAGGAGCGGTGCTCCTCTACTTTTTTAAATGATCTTTTACAGCTCCTATACTTTTATTTTAAAAAGGAACTGTTCCGGAATGGTTTAGTTTTAAAATAAAAGTGTAGGAAGATGTTGAAACTTGCACTTTCAGTGCACTGCACTGAACGTTCAATTAAACAGCAGGTGCAAGCGTTTGGGGGGGGGTGTTTTGTGTGTGGGAGGGGACGTGATGATGGGGCTTGTGGAGAGTGGGTGCAGTCCAGCAGGGAACATAGTTCCACTACTTCTTTTCGTACACTTCGACCACTGAATAGGATATTGCAAATTGTTAGAAAGCACCATAGCATTGCACATTGAGGCAGCCATTTGAATTTCCCAGAGAAGCACTGCCATTCTGCCTATGCCGCGGCAATATTACTCCGGCTCAATTTTACTTCTCCACCTGCTGATGGGACACACACCCACAAGCTGCCCTCATTATATACTCAACACCCTCACTCTGCCACTGGGAGCAGGCATTGCTTAGACATTGAACATTCGTTTACATAGATTCTCTTTTTATAGTGGGTTAGGAGGCAGATCATTAGTGGTGGGAGGACCACAAAGCAGCGGAGTTTGAGAAGGATGATACTCCAGTAATGCACTGCTTACTGCACAGTATGCTCATTGGGAACTGCAGACGGTGGGGCTTGGCTCTAGCTAAGTCTGTTTGGCAGCACTGTTTCCTTCAATGCTTAGCAATGTCAAATGACAGGCCATATTGTGATTATCAACAGGTCTGAACCCTGACACTGATGCTAGCAGAGAGCACACACCGGTTTACTGTTTGGTTTATGTGTTATTTACATGAATTGACTCCATATGAACTATGTAATAAATAAATACACGAATTAATAAATTACTGTACATCAATCAGCTGGACGTTGAGGCAAGGAGATGATGTTCTGTGTTGTAGCAGTAATGTTAGTGAGAGGCATTGAAGGTTGGAGGCATGTGTGTTTGATGGAGGTGGATGAGACAGAACCATGCCTGTGAACGTAGGGAGGGATTCAGGCGATTGGTGCAAAAAGGAGGCCAATAAAAATGTCTTCTAATCCTCTAGGATGAACCCATCCTTTTCTTGCAGACCTGTGTGTGATCGCATATGAATCTTGAGTGCACAGAGCACTGGATCGTGATATGTAGTGTATGGAGCATAAAGGCTTTTTTTTTACGAGGTTTTTTTAAAGCCTTCCTGATACTGTTTAAAACTGATAGTGTCGGCGACCTGTTTGTCCTTCACAATAATGGCTCCCAATTGACAGTTGGGCAAAGAGGGGTCAGTTCTCTTCTGCTTCGGAACCACGGGCCTGGGCCAGGAATGTGTGCTAGCATGGGCAACAAATAGGACCATGCGATGCATGTTGGAATCAGAGTCACCGACGTGCCCATTTCCGATAAAGAGGTGGCGCGGCGCAAGTGATCCTCTGCATTGTTGTCAATGGGAGAGGTAATATGGGGTTCAAAATTAATGTCAGGTGGGCATGATGTCGAGGGGAGGATGGTGGCATTGTCGAAGAGACGTGCAAGAAAATCTGAGGAGGGCCTGCAGTGGACTTTGAGGATCCTGGGCCTGCAGTGGACTTTGAGGATACTGAGGATGAATGCATGGAAGTCTGGGGCGAGTTGTTCCCCAACCAGTTGTCCTTCGGAGATACACTTTACATGAAAAGATAAGTCCCTTCCAGAACCTCCTCTCTTTTGCCCTAATGGTTGATCTGAGCAACTAGTTCTTTATGTTCCTTCTCCATAGTCTCTTGTAACAGACACACCGTGTTCCTTTTGTAGTGCAAATGACACTTCTAGCTGAACTGTTCATTGTACATATTGTATCTATGAGTTTGGTGGGTGGCCTGCAGTTGCCAGGTCCGGTTTCGCTCTCAAGATTGCACCCACTATAGGCCAACATACAGAAGGCTATTTACATGTCATATGTCACTCTGTAGAGTGCATGGCCTGGAGGGCAGCGGGAAGACTTCAATCAAGCCGGACGCAGTAAGAGGGGGGAGGAATGGCGACTGGGCGTGCAGCAGGAGGTGGGTGCATTGGGGGGGTCCTCTTCTCTATGAGATCCAACACTGGTAGGGTCACTTGCAGTTATGGGGAAAAAGAAGACAAACATGCAACATGTTCATGTTATTGGTACAGTATTACTGTTCACAGAGTATACACAGTATGAGAAGAGGTTGAAACCAAATGGGCTCACAGGGATCATTTAAGTCAATGAAGATGGGAAATTCTGTCGTGGTGGGAGAGGGAATCTTGACAACGCTTGGCAGAAGGGATGGAAGGTTCCAGAGTTGAACTATCCGATTCACGTATTTTCTCCACTCAGTGCAGCTGTGCCTCATCACATGAATGGTTCCTCTGAAACTATCATAATGAGGCACTGTTCTGAGAAGTGAGATGGCAGCACCCAAAAACAACTGTGAACATAGTCCAGAGTCCAAGTCCAAGTGAACTTTTGTTTTTTGTTAATTCTCAGACAAGGGCTTTCGCTTTCATCTTCTCAAGGGACATCTTGTATCTTGAAACTGATGGATCCACCTTCCAGACTTTGAATACTGTCAAGTCCTTCCAGGTCATCCAGCTTATACTATTTGTAGAGGCCACAGGCTTCAAAGCTTGAACACTGCCCTCACACAAGATGTCCAGAGTACATAGAGTCCACAATTCAAAATGGAGTCCAGGTTAGTTAAAAAGCAAGGAAGTGACATTCCATCGCATATATCATGATAGTTATCTCCTGCAAGTTAAATTCAATCCAAAAAATGTGACATTTCATCTTATAAGCAAAGTTGCACCATCCTATGATGTTTATCCTCAGCAAAAGACACCCCTTAGGAGCTCTGCGTGCACACTGCCCTCTTAAAGAATTAATGTGCGATTTTGGTTACAAATGACCCCTATATAATAATGACATTAGGTACTGCTTTTGTGCTGTGTCAAATGTGTCTGTTTGACAAAGTTCATGGAGCAGGTGGACAGAATGTTAACTCATATCTGTGTGCCCGAGAGTAATCTCTTCAAGCCACACAGTCAACCTCACACGTACTTGACCACTCAGAAAGCTACCACGTGGTTGTTTTGAATGGTTTTCTAAGATATGATATGATGTGATATGATAAGTCATTTATAATGCACCTGTACATAAGTGTTTCTAGGTCGTGATAAGACAAGAAAGGGAAGACAACAGGAGGACAAAACCAAGATCTTACTAGGCTTTGTGTCATTCAGATCGCACAAGTGCAGGGGGATTGAGGGGAAGAAGTGTCAGGAGGCGAGGGGAAGGGGAGAGTGCTATGTAACACGCAAGTGTTGCCAGGGAAGTGGCTCATAAGTACAGGAGTCATGGGACTGTAGGGTTGCAGATACAGTCCCTTAAGTGGTTGGGAGGCTTGGCGGCAGTTCAAGGGCAACTGGTCGTGCAGGAGCCTGGTCCCCTAATTTCAGTGGGTGGCCAGGTAACCAGTTTGCGCAGCAGACAGGAGCATCAGCAAGGTAGAGGGAGAGAGAAAGCGGAAGCAAAAAGGAAGGTCTTGAGTTGCTTCCGGAACCTTTTGGTGGTCCTGCTCAGGTTTGAGAGAGGCAGGGAGGCTGTTCCAGTGGGAGGCCCTAGCCGATGACAGAGATCTACCCTCACTCTCTGGCTGGAAAAGCACCTGACCCTCAGAGAGTTGGAGGTGGATGAGCAGAGACCTGAAGGAGGAAGATGCTTAGGAAGAGAAAGTAGGATGCAGTGTAGGCCCCAGCCCCAGAAAGCCTTGTGGGGGATACAGAGGGTCTTGAAATTGATCCTGGCAGCTACAGGGAGCCAGCAGAGAGATTGTAGGGCCAGATAGATACAATCGCTGGGCTTGAGGCTAAGGACAGTCATGTTCTGGATTAGTTGTAGAGGGCGAAGAGTAGAGGCAGGCAGATTTATAAAAAAAAGTCGGTTGCAGTAGACCAGCCTAGAGAGAACCAGGGTTCTGGAGACAGTGAGCTTCTGGGGGAAGGAGAGGAAAGGAAGAATACCTCTGAGGATGTCCAGCTGATAGTGTGACTTCTTAAAGACATCAGAGATGTGAGGAGAGAAGGAGAGGATGGAGTCGAAGATGACACCAAGGTGCTTAGCCTCACAGGAAGGTGCAGGTAGAAGGCCCAGGGTGTGCGACCAGAGTGAGAGAGGGACGGCAGGAGCCGGTGTCCCAATGAGGAGGATCTCAGTCTTACTGGCATCAAGGCAGAGATCTTTGGAGGTACATCATTCCTGAATTGCAGACAGACTGTCAGGTATGAGAGAAGGAGCAGAGGAGGCTGAGGGGAGAGTGAAGGAGAGATGAGTGTCATCGGCATAACACTGAAAGTTAGAACAGAAGGTGTAGATGCGGTGGGCCAGAGGTGGCAGGTAGTGGTTAAAGAACCAGGGAGAGAGGTTAGACCACTGGAAACACCACATGTAGAGAGAAAGATAGAAGAGAGGAAGTAACCACGTTGGACCTGGTATGGTCGATCAGAGAGAAAGGAGGTCAACCATGCTAGGGCCTGACCAGTGATACCCAGGTTGCCACAGAGATGATTGAGCAGGATGGCATGGTTGACTGTGGTTGACTTTGTCAAAAACTGAGGATAGATCAAGGAGAATGTGGACAGAAGGTAGGTTAGAGTTTAGATTAGAAAGCAAGTCTACACAGGTGTTTAGGAAATCAGTTGCTGTGCTTTTGGCTGCTCTGAAGCTAGACTGGTGGTCATGGAGACAACCAACAGATGTAGATTATGCTGGAAGAGGGCCCGCTTTGCCAGGAGTTTGCCCAGGAAAGGAGTGATGGAGATCAGGTAGTAGTTTGCCATAGAGCAAGGATCGGCAATGGGCTTCTTAAGGACGGGGTCCACAAGGGAGTGCTTAAGGGGGACGGGAAGGTTCAAGTGGCAAAAGAGTGATTACAGAAATCAGCCAAAGCTGGAGCAAGGGTGTCGTTGTGGTCCTTAATGGTTGTGGAGGAGCAGGGGAGCACCTGCTTTAATGAGACTTTCACAGATCGGACCTGTCGAGATACATCGTCAAGAGTGAACAGGGAGAAGGAGGATAAAGGAAGAGGAGATATGGCCGGAGAGGGGCCTGGAGTGGTAGAGGGAGATGAAGAGGAGGCAGAGGAAGAAGAGAGAGTGGACAGGATGTACTGAGTTTTAGTGGTGAAATGAGATGCCAGAGCCATGCAAAGGAACTGGGAGGGAACAGGAGAGGTGGAGACTGCAGCAGGATTGGCCAACTCCTTGCAGATTTTGAAAAGTTTGGCCGAGTGTTTAGAGGCAGCAGAGATGCGGGCTTGGATGTAGGCTCTCTTCATAGACATTGCCTTTGGTGCAGACAGCAGGCCAATTTGTCAGAGGATGAGCCTGATGCCATCCACTTCCTCTCAGCCACCCCACACTTGCGATTAAGGTTGGCAGGGTCGAAATCGTACCAAGAGTTGCACTTGGATGCAGGCTTTAAACAAATCCTCATGACAGGGGCAAAGTCGGCTGCAGGTGTAGCAAGAGGAAAGAAAGTAGCTGCAAAAGCCTCCACTGACACACGCTTCATGGACCGGATGACTGAGAAGGTGTGTGGCAGTGCTGGGAACAGCTTAACCTGAGGTGCAGAGAGCGATATGTTAGAGGAGAGAAAAAGAGGTGGTCAGTTCAAGAGAGAGGAGTGGAGAGAGGGTTAGAGAGGGGGAGGTCTGATGAGATCAGAACATTTAGGGTGTACCTGCATAGTGAGTCGGGCCAGTGGGTAGCATAGAGAGAGAGAGAGAGAGAGAGAGCCCAGAGGAGGGACTAGAAGCATCCAAGTGGATGTTGAGGTCTTAGAGGAGGAGAAGTTGAGAGGTAGAGGCAAGGAGGGAGGAGGAGTGGTCAGCCCACTAGGAGAGGAAGACGGCGTCCTGGTCAGGTAGCCTGCAGATGGTGGCCACAGTGAGAGAGAGGCAAGGAGAGATAGAGAGCCTGGAGGCAAGGCATTCAAAGGAGGAGTAGGCCTGCATAGGAATGATAGAAGCAGGGATCCCATCTGGGAATATCAGGGCTACTCCACCTCAAAGAGGGTTGGTTCTGCGTTTGGAGAGGATCTTGTAGCCATCAAGGAGGAGAGTGTCAAACTCGTGACAGAGCTGGCTATGGAAAGTCTCAGTGAGACCGAGTACATCCAGATCAAGTTCTTCGAGGAGACGGCAGATGCACGAGGGGTGTTTGACAGCAGAGTGAGAGTTAAGAGTAGCGACATGGAGCAGATTGGCACATTTGAAAAACTTCTGTGGAGGGGTACAGGCATGAGATATGCCCTGCAGACGTGTTGGAGGTGCCCGGGAATGGGCAGAGTAGGAAGGAGGAGATGGCAGGGGAGTCAGAGAGGAAGAAGAGGGTTCTGGAGAGGGGTGGCGGAGGAAGGAGAAGGTAGTCCAACCAGAGAAGCAGAGGAGGGTGCCAGAGAGGTGGTGGAGGAGAAAGGTGTTAGAGGAGCCAGAGAGGAGTAGGTAGGAATAGCAGAAGAAGGAAGAAAGTTGATAAGACATGGGAAGAGTCTATCTAAAAGGAGGAGGTTGGCCTGAGGGCTCTGGACCAAGATTATGCCATTTAAATAAACATTAATGATGGTCTTGGTGGAGTGGAAGGGGGCCAGGAGGACCTCCCACCGGGTGCCACTATTAATGTGAGAAGAGGAAAAAGTAGAGTGATCAGAGACCATATGGGGGTCCATAGGCATGGAGAGGGAGCGACAAAGAGAATGTCAGTGAGGATCTGTCTGGAAGAAGCACTAGTGTAGATATCAGCGATAGGGAGGCCTGGGGTGGAGACCAGGTTGTCCCTTTGGGCTTCCTCTGGCCAGACTTAGTGAGAGGGAAAGGACATTTGATAGAATAGCAGTTAGAGAGAATGGGGGTCGGAAAGTACAATAAAGAGTTCGAGGGGGGAAGTAGGACGGACACGAAAGAGAGAGGAGGGACGCACAGCTCAGCACCGCACAGTACTGTGTGTCCTGGGTAGAATAGCCCAGGACACACAGGGGGGGTATACGGAACACTCAACAGGACAGAGAAACTACCAGCAGGGAGGGGGAAAAGGGAGTGGGATGCCTAGGTGACACAGGGAACAGTACCACAGTTACCACCAAGGAGAGAAATGCAAGCAGTTTAAACACAACAGAAATGCAAAACACCCAGGTTCAACTTTCCTGAATTAGTAGCTGCTGGTTGATGGCTGCAGGCTTCTTGCTTCCCCCAGTGATCACCAGCAATCTCAATCTAGAGCTGCTTCTTTAGGAGCTGCCCTTACCCTCAAGGCCCTTCACCGGAGCAGGCTGCAGCGGGCTGCCCTAGATACTAGAATTATGAGGGCCAGGGGGCCAATCAGGGTTGGGGGGAGGGCTGGGAGTCAGGTGGAAGGGTCGGCAGGGGAAGAGCAAGGGAGCAGGAAGGAAGATGCCGCTGGTGCCAGGCCTAATCCGGCAGAGCAAGGAGATTTAAACGCTCTTTAGAGACTGTGCACATGGGTGGGGGGGGGTGTCGCTGTACTGACCCTGAGGCAGCTGGATGGTTAAGAAAAAGTGCTTTGGACTCCAAAGAGCAGGCGTTGTTGTCTCAGCTGACGTTTTTGTAAGCAGAGAGTGATTGATTTGCTTCCTGGATTATCTTCTTTTAAGAAGGATTGTCAGTGCAGGATGTTCCGGGATTTGTGGTCCCCTTTTAGCAGTTCCACAGCAGGCATTATCCCTGTTTTTCAGAAGACACAGGGTGGAGGCCAGAATCTCTGTTGTCACTATTTCTCTGAGGCGGGGTATGGAACCGTTCACGGAAATCCAGGCTAGGGATAACCTGCCTTTGGAAGATGTGCGTCCCTCTACATGTGTACAGTAGAGTGTCTGGTGAGGGTGTCTCATGCACAGTACCCTGGGTCCTTTAGAGGAGGAGAGGCAACGAGATTGTATGACTTGTCGATAGGTGGAGCATTATAGGGGCAGATTCTGGGGGGACAAATGCCGATAGGTGGAGCATTATAGGGGCAGATTCTGGGGGGACAAATGCCGGTGTAGAAGATAATGGATTTGAGATAATAGGCATTATGAGGATAGTAGTGAGGGTCTTTTGATGACAGGAGTGGATGCATCGCAAGAAACAGATGCAACTAC
The DNA here is from genome assembly GCF_040938575.1 of Ambystoma mexicanum. Taxonomy (NCBI): domain Eukaryota; kingdom Metazoa; phylum Chordata; class Amphibia; order Caudata; family Ambystomatidae; genus Ambystoma; species Ambystoma mexicanum. The sequence goes on along the minus strand of NC_090934.1, from coordinate 330,695,763 downwards.
TCTGATGAAGAATGAGTCTTGAGTTTTCATAATTGCCAGTTTAAAAGCCCAGGCTGCACCCAGGCTGAAGAGTGACTCAGGAGTAAAACACCAGGGTCAAATCTCCTGATGTGGCAGCACCCGCTGATGGCCCATTTCCATGTGACTCTGTTACGTCCTTCAAAATACTGTCTTTCCCATCCCAGACATGGCCACCCCTTCTCCAGTGGCTGCCCCTGCAGGATTCGTGCAACACAAAGTCACCCAAACGTCCATCCACACTGGCCTTCACATACTGGACTGCATAGCCTAGGACATGTACTACATATCGCCTGTCAGTGCATATGTTAGCCCTAACATGTTGAATCCACTATATTAGCGTAGATTAATAAGGCAGAGGTTTGAATTGAAGGACATGCATGAAACACATTTGTCAGTGCTAACTGTGGGCTTGGTTTAATGTTAATGAATGGATGTTCATGTCCATATTGATGTGGGCCTTTCATGGGCTTGGGACTAATTACCATTGCTTTTTTACAGCGCATCATTGTGAAAGCTGTTTTTATTAAGGGGGCATGATGAATACATTTAGACATAATAGAAAATGAGGATCGCTTTATTGGGATAACTTTGTGAAGAGATTTTCAACCGTATAAAAATGGAGCATACCTAGAAATAGAATGCAATAATGTTGCCATGTACGAAAAGAGGTCTACTGGTATCTAGACTATTCAGGATAATAAAGAAAACAATTGACTATACTTAAGGGAGTATTTGAATTTTGAATTAAATGTAATGGGATATTAACTCACCTTTATTATTTGTTAACATAGATGTTGTTTAAGAATTCTTCTTTTGAGTTTGTACTTACAGAATACTGACCAATATTGCGGTCACTAGTCAGTAGTCAATAGAGCATCAGAGTATTGCATCTGTTCACATCTGCGTAACTTAGATAGGAAATCAATGTACATATTAGTCAGCTTTGATATAGACACTTTTTAAACGTGGTTTGATCATGAAGAAGCAAAGCAATCCATCAAGTTATTCTTGAAGAAAAAGTCAGCAAGTTAATACACTCACAATAACTTGGTATTGGAAATGGTGGATTTTATTCTAAGTCACAATATTGTTCTCTTCAACAGTGAGCTTTGTTGGCAAACTAGCAGAGTTGCTATGGGGATAGGTGGGGGATAAATCTGCTCTCTCAGTAGCTCATTTGTTTATGGGCCATTATGAGAGCATAAGTGCCTGGCTTTCTGTCCAAGTAACATTTAAACACTTATTATTCCGTGGGAAAGGTTTATGCATGATATATTTTTAATCTAAAGTAGAGAAATTAATGATTTATTAACATTTGGACACTGGTTCAATAATACATTTCAAATAAAATCAGCCATGGGCAGCAGAACAGAAAATATAGCATTTTTATATCTTGAATTTTAAGTTGCCAACAACAAGCCACTATAAGTCGACACAATACTTCCTCAGACAAGCATGTAGAGAATGTGTACAATTAATATTATTTCATTTGATTAATTACAATATATCAAAATGATGCTAAGATAATTGAGTACATTGTTTAGACAACGGTTAAACGAAAACATTCTGCAATAAGCAATAGACACTGCTATGAAAAGAGAACGAGATAGTCTACTTGTTGCAAAATATCAATATTTGACTAGTGAATGCAAAGATAAACCCTCCTTTATCACCAGCTTCTCGAGAAACAATGAAGAGTTTGATAACAAAATCTTTAAACATGGCATTCAATTACACTGGACAATGAGATGATAGACCGTATTAATCTTTGGAAAATCAAAAAAGTTGAACTACATTTAAACCATAGTTATTTACAACCAATAAAACATCTTTATTATTTATCGTTACCTGCTTAACCTTGTGGCTTTTTTGATGAGTGTGGTCACTGCAGATCTTGTACTTTTGTATCCTGAATAAAAAGAAAATAGTTTAGAATTACTAGCTGTATAAATTGCCAAGCTACCTATATTATTGGAGGCGTGAGTTACAAACTAAGAGAAAGAATTCATAAACGTTTAAGAAGGATAAGCAACTAACTTTGAACAGCCCGTAATGACACACTGGTATCTATAACATCCAGAAGCCCAATTTAAAGAATTTTGTTTTCAGGGGATTGAGAAACACACTTAAGAAAAAAAAGAATAACCTGCCTCTGTCATTTAAGAGGAACAATGAAAGGATTCAACACAGCTCATGAATAGTGCACCCGATTTTCCGTGTTCACTGATTTTTGCACATAATACAGGCAGGCATCACTGATTCCCTTCTGTATGTATTTGTAATTTTTTTTTAAACAGATATTCGTGTGCAAAGTACTTAGTAAACTAGTTCATTATTTCTCTTTGAAAGTGTTTAAAGTGCCACAGCAATGCTTATCATGCTTGCGTACCGATAAGCTGTTTGTACATAAGGTGAAAATGGATCTTGGCTTTATTTGCAAGAAGCCAGCTTCATGAGCTGGATGTGGAGAAGCCAATATTTAGGGCATCATAAAACCAGGTAAAGATTCCCACAAAAATGTAATTAGGTACTATTTTTTAATTACAGGCATCAAAGTACTGCATTTTATTTTTGAATAGATGCAGAATAGCACTAGATGCACATTTATTGTACAGTTCTAAGCAGGAAAAACAGTCCCCAAATGAACGATTTCGAGGTCTGATTTGATCACGGTTTTTAAACCACACAATAAATGATATAGAAAGCAGTAGTGGGGTGAGTCAAAGTTGAAACAAATTAATCAGACATAAACATGACAGGCATATACAAATTACACCCTTTTATTTATAAACTGGTAAATCCCACATGGGCTGGGGGTATTTCATTTCCCCAAAGTGAAGACAAAAATTGATATTGGCAATATACAGAAAACTTATTCTGTTATGTTCAGCATAATACAAAGTAAAAATACATTTGAAAAACAACAGGGAAAAATAGACTTCAACTGTCACAAAACTATATATACAAAGAACGCTGCCTGGTTAACCTCCTATTTAGAGGAAATCCAGGTGTAGCTGGCCGTAAATAGATTGATTGATATACGGCCTAAAGACACATCCCAGGCCTATGTCCCAATAGTGGGCAGCCTACGCCCTATATGTACATGGCATGTCAGATGCTCAGCGTGGACATTTCGGCATATTGGTAGAGTTGCCACCTTCTTCAGGACACCAGGGAGGATTGGAGCACTGTGGACGTGGAGACGCCGATAGTTAGGGCATCATAAAACTGGGTAAAGATTCCCCCAAAAATTAAAATCAGTGCTATTTTTTAAATACAGACATCAAAGCACTGCATTTTTCATTTGAATAGATGCAGAAAAGCACTAGATGCACATTTATTGCACAGAGCAAATATACATGAGGATAAATACAGATAAAATGACAAGAAAATACAGAACAATACAGACACACATGTTGAAAGAATATACCATAAATCAAATTGCCTTAACCATGAACAAATGAATGTATTGTGAAATCTGTAAATCTCCCTAAAGTCATAAGATATGAAATGGCATAATCATTTTTTAAATGATGTTCATCCAGGAAAAATGTCATAATACTAATAAAAAGCTATTCATAAGATACATTTGTTTACACTCTTACACAATTTATGTTGTAAATAATACATATGCAAATTAGTTAACAGATTTGCATTTGACATTGGATTGAGATGAATAATGAAAGATGTGTGTTTTGTCTTACAGACTTTTTTCTGATAGGGAATGTATACTATTTGTGCGTTGAGAATGCTGACATTGTCACAAATTGTGCACAATGAATATAGTGACACAACCTTTATCATTGGTTTCATTTTCCTATTAGAGCTTAAATTATCAAATTCTTCAGTGGAATCTCGCATCTGATAATTTTGATTGCAGACAGGTGTACTCCCTGTATTGGGACACATGTATTAGATATCTGTTATACTTTGAACAATAACTTGGTTGCTAATAAATGACCAGCAGTAGATTCAACTAGTCCATCCTCCTTTTCTATAGTTAATAGGCAACAGTAAATTCTCAAAAAATCCAAAAGATCAACATCAAACAGTATACATCTTTTTTGAATGACCGTATTATACTAAGATGGCCACCAGAGTTGTCATATTTCTATACCCGTAGATTTGTCATGTGTTGCTCAAAGCCTTTGTAAACCTTGGTAAAACACTGAAGTAAGCGTCCTTGCTACACAACATGCCATAGCTTACATGCCTCAATGAAAATTCAATCCACAGTTTGCTAACTTAAAGGCGATTAATCTCAATTATAAAGTTTAAAAAAAGCACATTTCTATTTTCTCATTGCTTATTTTCTCCAGGTAAGCATTGAACAACTTTAAAGTATAAAATATGCAAAAAGTTCATAACAGAACAAATTGCTACCAAGAATAACATAAACATTGAGGAAAATCACGAATTAATCATGGTAAACCAAAAAGATCGATTCTGTTGAGTGCTTTACACGATGTAATTAATACCCGATTCAGGAATTACATTAACAAAGTTGTTATGTACTTTTTTCTCCATTGAAAATAATGCTGGTACCTGCACTGCTAATCAGATGTTTTATAAAAGTTTGACAACTAATTTAATGAATTGCATATACAAGTGGTGCTGCATACTATCCCACCTGTGTCATCTGCCCAGTCACTGAATTAGGAACTTGCGTATAATTATTTTGTAGATATAATTTTGTAGATATATCAATACTAGTATCCTGTATCCCCGGTCATTCTGGATTCCCATTCAGGAATTAGACACACATTTTTTCAGATGAAATAGTTTTTGTTTCAGAATTGTTAATTACAAATTGTTGAACTGATCAGTCTGAGCACACAATATGCTTTGGTAAGAAAGGAATTCAATTACCACATAAAATGAGCGTGGTTTCATAATATTTAGTAATAATTGAAGGTAGTAAGACATGTGGAAGTTATTGTTAGGTGATTGCGGTAGTGGCTGTATAAAATTAGCTGTGAAATTATTAGGTCCCTATTGCTCCAGATTGACCACATGACTGTTATTGGTTTTTGTATAAACATGTTTGACACATGCAATGTAACTATTCATGTCACTTTTTATTTTCTACACTTTTTAAAAGTCCTGATAATGTGTCCATAGGTGCATAGTTTGTGTCGGTATGTTGTTTTGTATTTATGGAATTAAATGAAAATATTTTTAAATATACTTAAAGTATGTCATTAAATGTCTTCATAAATATTGCATGCATATCGAAATCACTTAATTAAATAATACTTTGGGCCACTGTGAGATATTTTGTTTATCTGTATGAATATCTCTATGACATGATTGAATGATACATTGACCAAGCCTGTATCCAGGAGATACTTTGTTCTATGTGATAATACCGCCGACCAAAACATATCCGGTGGGACAATGTTTTTTTCATGACCCCCAAAAACACTTCCGACCTATTCTAGAACTGAGTGTGTTTACTTATCTAACTTCATATGTAGAATATTTTGGGAAAATAACATTGTTCACATTGTCAGTTTTTGGTGAGCCGTACTATACTAGTATACCATTCCCAGCATCTGTTTGCCATGTTTTATGATGACATGTTTGGCATTGTGAAGGGTGTCCATCCAGTGATGCAGTTTTCCGGAAGGACATTTTCTCGGTAGCAGCACAATCTTCTAATTAAGAATTAGTGCAGGTAGGGGACATTATTCCCAGGCATTAGGGGTCTTAAATGCCTGAAATAACATCCAAGGATATGACAGAGTGTTAAGGAGGTCTTTGGGCACATAATGCCCAGCATGCCACTGACTGCACATGCTTAGGCTATTAGCAGCAATGGGGCTTGGACTACATAAAAATGGCCATGTTGAGGTTGCTGTGTTGGTTTAGTGTGGCATACAACAGCATGTGGCAGGATGTCATATGCTGGGAGCACTAAGAGCAAGAGAGACGGCCCTTCCCAAAGAAACACAGAAGAAAGAGACATGTGGCAGGGATCAGGAGAAGAGTGAAAGCATAGAAGCTGAGGTGAGGCTGGGTTGCAGGCATTGAGGATTTACTGCTTGACTCGGAATGTGAATTTCCGAGCAAATACCAATTAATCGTTTACAGAATTTCACACAATTCCTACTTCATAATTGGCTGGCCAATCAGAAGATTCTAAACAGGGTGCTAACAATTAAGACCTATCATTTGACTGGAAGGGTACCTGTGGACTGCAAGAAGCAAACCCCTTAGGTCATTAATATTCAGAGAGAACCTGCCCTCTATGGTTTTCATCCTATCAAAGAAAGCTGACATGTATAGCCAGAGGACATCTGCTTGATTTTCCTGAACATTAATGACTTGTTCAGGGCAACAACACTCTGGGGTGCCACACTGGATGCTCCTAGGCACTTCATCAATCCAGGGAAATCATCATCAAGCTTCTTGGGACATGCCATATACGTCTATGCCAGAGCCCTAAACAAGCAACAATTCATATGTCTAGAACTCACTATTGAAAAGGTGCACAGTGACTTTAATTGCATATCTGGCACCTTTGCTGATGACAGGGATTTCTGGAGAGGGCTCATATTCAAATGTCGATGTCTGAGGAATAAACATCATCGACAAGACACATGCAAATAGACATATGTCACATGATTGAGAATGTTGTTCTACTTCTCTACTACTGTAGGGGAGAATCAAAGACACAAGAAGATTGCTTTAATTCAAAGTGAGAGGCAGCATAATAGTGCCTTTCCCTGCTTCACTTGTATATCCTTTTTTCCATTTCTAAGAATAGGGCACACCGGTGGGATGCAAGTAGAAAGTCACCTGCAAACCTGAGTAATAGCACTCAGCACATGGGGCACATTTTGCCACCAAGGAAACCATCTCAGGAACAATATTGGGCCTTGAGTACATTTCACCCAAAGACTTGACAGCAAGAAAGGAAGAAATCGTCAAGGTTAAAACACCTTCTGTAGTCATGGAGAACTGTGCCTGCTGCACTGGAAGTGTATGTCTGACAGCAATACACAAACCCAGAGCATTGCTGAGATACAGAGCAGCATTACATGTCAACATAAACATCCTCATACCCTACTGATCTTGGAACTAAACACCTGAAATACCAAGGTCCCAGTGTGTCAAAAAAGTATTGGGGCCTCATTCCGAGGTTGGAGGCAGCCATGGTGCTATTAGCACCATGTCTACCCCCTTACCGCATACCGGGCCCGGGTTCCCTGAATGGGGTATTACCGGGCCATTCCAACCTTGGAGGACCAGGTATTTCCCCATTCAGGGAACCCATCCCCATTCCCATTTGAGCCCTATAGGACTCAATGGGGACCATGCTAACAACGAGCCCGTTAATAACGGGCCTGTTGTTAGCATGCTGGTCCTTTAGCGGCTCCCACTAAGGGTGCCTGGTAAAACCAGCCGCCCTTAGCGGGACTTGCTAAAGGACCTCGTAATGCAGTGGTAAGGGGTTAACGGCACCGGCACCCTTACCGGTGCTGTTAACCCCTTACCGCCCACCTCGGTATGAGGCCCTAGATGTAAACAGTGTATTTCATTTTTCAACAGTCAATGAAATCTAGTTTTGTTCCATCAGTAATATAAATTTAGAAATATATCAAGGACATCTTCATAAATCCATATAAAGCAGGAGAACAATGGAGGTCTGTCAAATCATTTTGAATCAATCATTCACTGAACCCATTAGATAGACAGATAGATGTAGTTGGATGGATGGATGGTAGATGGAGCGCAACCCGGTATCTCCTCTGGGAATCCCCAAATAGCCACCAGTGTTTATCAACCGCATAATTATGCAACTCTGCCAACCTGCCCAGAGACAATATCCGGTCCCACACTCTCGATTTTCACCCTAGGTTTGCCAAGAATAAGGTCACATCCTGGGCATCATGACAAAAAAGATGAATATCCTGGCAGTGACTTTCCACCAGGGATTCCAAGTCTCTCATAATTTACAAGTGGCCATTTTCAATAGTCACATAAGTGATTGAAGTCATAGCTCAAACCTCAAGGACTCCACGGGTACTGCACTGGGTAGGTTCAGCAATGAGCAAAGGATTTTTGCCTCTATTTTCGGGAACCAATGGACCGCTTTATGGGGGAAAACTTTCAAAGCATAGAAGATACTCGGTATCACAGACACCATATACGCAGTACGCATTGTCTCAATTGATTGACCTCCATTTTGTGAGATGACCTTTCTTAACACTAGCCATTTGCACCAAGACCTGGTCATAACAATTTCCACTAAAAGGGCAAAGGAGGACCTTGCATGTATAAGCGTGCCAATATACTTGTAGACAAGGACTTGTTCCAGACGTTCTTGGTTCAACATCCAGGTGAAGGAACCACTCCCACAGGCCCTTTTACCACATGTCATCATTTTAGTCTTTTTAGTATTTATCGACAGGCCATTTATTTTAGAATAATTTTGGAAGACGATCAAAGATTGCTGCAGTTCGATTGCCGTCCTGTCCATAATTACTGTATCGTCGGCATACATTAAACACACTGCTGTTTCCTTGTGCTTCTTCACCAAAAATCAATGATTGTAAAACCCTAATATCGAATCAACAATTAAATCAGAATGACAATGTCAGGTTTTTATATAGTGCTTCATACAGGATTCCCCCCATTTCCATGTGCTTTAGTCGGAGATAATGTCAACCAACTTAATGAAACTCAATGTATCGCCCTCAGAAAGATGAAGGGCTGAGTTGGCCTTCAAAACTGCTAAGCACAAGTCAGTGGAGAGTGCTTATCCTAGGAGCTATGCACCTGACTCCAATACGCAATAGCTTATCAACAAGAAACATCAATTTAATAGCTAGCCCACACTGCTCCAAATGGAGTTTTCTTTTTTAAAAAAGTTTTAAATGATTTTAAGCATAACAAAATGCAAAACATGGCTTCACTGAAAAGTCCAGCAATGGACCAGTAGAGAGAATCAGTAAGCAGTAGAGAGAATAAGTAAAATAAGTTAGCAAAAGGCATTAGCAATAGGAAATGGTGAATCATATATTTTCCAATCCAATACACACAAAGTCATACAATGTCGCGCTTTATTTAAGCATGTCTGCCTCATGTGCATCTTTAGGTGCTCAATAGTCCAACTGAATGGGCCTGAGCGAAATTAGGTCTATTAAGGAGGGCATGGAGCACCTGATTCCCAACTTTCCACCCTTGCTCCCTCCCTCTGGAGGTGCCAATGGTTTGACAAACAGTTGGGGATGCAAGACAAAGTGGGAAAAATAGAGAAGGTCAGGCAAACAGAGTGAGCTGTGTTGCTGTGGTGACACTGGAGCCGCTGAGGCAAGGGTCATTCTGCAGAGAGTACATGAGCTGCATAACAGCACCTCTAGTGATGATGTTGGAAGCCTCTATACACACATGTAAGGGCAGAGCTCATCATGCCTGGGGCCAAGGAGAGTCAGCACTTGAGCAGGTGTTCAACAACCTTTAGATCTCCATATGTTTTGGACTACAACTCCCATGCCCCTCGCCACCACCATTTACTGTGCTGAGTAGGACTTGTGGTCGTTGTAGTCCAAAACATCTGGAGAGCCAGGAGTTGCAGACCTCTGTCAAAGAGGATGAGGAGGTGAGCAGCTGAATACTTTATGACCGGCTAGGCAGCAGTAAGGGTACAAATCCAGCACAACCAGATGTAAGTGCCCAGAAATCCAAGAAGTGGATTAGCTGGGCCAATGGTAATGGTTGGAAATTGGTGCTAATAAAGATAAGCCTTTTTCTTTTTAGGCAAAATCAATTTCCATCACCAGCATCCTTAGGTAAAGCCTGGACCGGTACCAGTCATGAAACACCAATCACTAAGAATACACTTTCACCTTATCATATGCCAATATTGCCATTGTTGGATTGGGTCAAACTTGATTAAAGCAGATGAAGACAATTTTAATAAAAATATTATCTGATTGAATCCTTTGGCAAGTTGCAAATATGTGAAACAAAATGGAGTCTGGGCTTTGCAAACAAAGGAGGACGAGTTGGTGCTAAAATGCCATTGAAATGTTCTCAAAGCATATGATAAAGATGAAACATTGTGTTCTACTGGAATTGTATGATGCCAAGGATGACTCATTGCTGCATCATTCAAAAAGATGTTTGGAGGTCTACAGCCTCAATTTCCATAATAATGTCCGTTAACCACGTATATTGTTCCTAACCATACAATTACTGCTAATTTGAATAGTTGTGAGTGACACTGAGAAATAGATGATTTGTGGATAGGATCATCAATCACAATGTATATCCTCAAATATAAAACACCTGTTGTTGACTTCTAATCTAACAACCTCTCAGTTTTTAGTATAACATATTTCAAGAAAATGTGTTGATATGGCCGCACATTTATTCTCACTACTCATTAGTCATAACGTTACTATTTTGACCATGTCCCTATGGATAGTAACCTTTAATCTGGCTCACTGTTGAGAAAAAAACACTGAGAAAAGTCAATTTGCTCCATGGGGGAGAACACAGGTTAATCTTTGGAATTCTGATTTCCTGGGCAGTGTTGTACCAGATATTTTTCATGGCATGTAAGTTTCACTTGTTTCTAAAAAAAAAAGTGTGGGTTGCATCACAAATAACTACCCAGTGTGGGCATGGTTTGGGCCTTCCAGCCAACGAGGAGTCTTAAAATTGAGGTTTTGCCTCACGGTACAGTCCCCACTCCAAGCCTCCTCAGAGCGGGAGGCCGCCATCATCCCCCGCCAGATCACAGGTAGGTGAGCACTGCTCACGTCCCCTTCCCTCTGCTCCCCCTTTTCCACATCTCCTCTCCACCATGCCCGCCTTATTTTACTTGTGCGGCATGGTCCCTTTCCAACGCCAGGAAGACTAGTGTTCCTGGTGAGTCACGGACCCAGCAATGACCCCCATGGAAAGGGAGAACGGACTATGTGTAATTCCCTTCTCCCTGATTCATGGCATCCATCTTGTTTTTTTTGTAACTTGTGAAACGGAAAATAGTACCCTGGTACAAAGTGCCACCTGGGGCTTATATTAAAGTTTGTGCTTCATTAAGGCTTGTAACTGCTACTGCAGGACATTACCTGGCCCGGTAATGCCCCCCCCCCTTGCTCAGGTAAAATTGTTTAAGTCTAAGTGGCAAGTTCCTAGTTCCACCTAAATTCTCTCTGGAGGTTTTGGAATTATGTAGCAGTGGTGGAAGTTGAGAAAAGGAACTTGTGTTATTGTGGCTTCATCCAAAAAGGAGGGCATAGGATGGTGGGAAGGCTGGGGGACAGATCGGAGAGTGCAGGTCGGGAATTGACCTTTAGTTTTCAATCTTCATTGGCTCTTGTTCCATTGTGGCTGGACTAGACAGTGCTGGTATAATAAAATAATCCACTAGATTCGTCCCTAACAGAAATATCAAAAGAGTATATTAATCAACAGAAATCTTTGATCCAACTGTGCATGCACATTAAACATGATGCTAGTTGACACAGATCTTTTTAGAACATGTTTATTAATTTTATCTATAAATGATCATTTACACTAAAACATGAAATTACAAATATGGCTTAACATATTGTAATTTGCATTACGTTAGAACTGCTTGAGGCTCCAATCATTATCAATAGGTACATATTATATTTTCCCACATGCACAGTACAGGGAGTTAATCCACCTGTGACAGGTGTTGCTTTAAGGGTCATTCCATATTATTACTGTATCCTTTTTTCTTAATAAATGATTTTATTCCTAAATAACAGTAGCTCAGCAAAACCGAAATTTGATACATTGGGCAAGCTCATTCCCACCTTAAACTCGCTACACCTTGTAGTTGCCAGTAAACATCTGGCGGCAGTCACTTCCATTGAATACACGCATTGGCAAAGACAACAGCTTTGGTTTCTGCACAGGATAGGCATAGGATAGGCATTTGCCATAATGATACTACCTGGCTATTAGATGGCAACATATGGACATTGGTGTGATTACCTGGGCATATATTCGGAGTGCATGAGATATGCCTATCAAATACCTAAACACAAAACAAAACTTTTGTCTATGTCAATGCTTGTTTAAACATGACCTTAGCACAAGGAACCCATTTACATCAAGTGGGTGGAGCACACTTGGTGAAGGCATTTTTATTAAACCCACAGCACATTTACAGCTGCAATTTAGCCATTACCTCTATGCAGACTACTTAGAAATAACAGCAGTACAGCAACATGTGATGTTACTGCGTGAAAGAGCAGGCTCAAATGTTTTGGCAGGGAGGGGAAGGTAATTGGTGGGAAGGGCCTTAAGGATTAACATGGCCATGGGCAGTCAATGGGTGGCTAAATAACCATGCTGAATGCAGTGAGGAAACACCTCACTCAGGGTCTGCACTTCTATATGTGGTTAATGAAGTGAAACACTAGTGTTTCACAACAGATATATTTAAATAAGGATCTAACATAGCCGTCTAGAAAACATTTAGACCAATGCACAATGCTTTACATAGCAAAGTTTACAGAAGCACACTTGAAATGAAGACATCTGAATATCGCTCAATATGTTTCGGATCGTTGGTCCTTTTTCAAGAGCTTTCATCTGCAATATATACAAACAAATATACATATTCAAACCAAAAAGACAATAGAAAAAGCAGCACATCTATCAATGCTAACCATACTACTTTGATTCTTACAATAAGAACCTACACAAGACATTGTTCCAGCTACAGAACTAATGAATAGTGATATTGGGATTACTATAGTTTGTAAAACAATTATGCTACCTCACTCTTATAGTATCAACTCAAATAATCTATAAATGCAATCCTACATACCTGTTAAGAAAGGAAGAAGGCAATGTGCACGGAATCACACAGTGTACAACTTTGAATCTAAATATGTGCATACAATACCCAAGACTTGTGTATACTAAAACCCAGGAGTACAAATAGAGTGAAACAATAATACCAATATATGAAAAGGGATGTGGGGTAAGCACTTAGAACCTCCTTATGACTGAAAGGAAAGTCGGCAAACTCCTTACCCACTATGCTATTACAGATACTGACAGCGCTAAGCCCACGTAGAGGGCAAGCAAGGACAGGATCTGTGAGCTGACACTCTGGATGATACTGAATAAGGAACTTAGAAACAGTACTCACGCGGACCGGAAAGACCACTTGAATGTCAGTAAACTCACGAACCCAGTTGATCAAACAGGGACCCTGAAGGCTATAACAGCAATGGGTGGAGGAAACTAAATACATAAGACCCTAGTCAAGGGGCAAGTAGGAATAGTGATTATAAAATAGTGAGGAAAACAAAAGGGCATTCACACTGGGACTAGTTACAATAACACCCACACCTAATAATCAATGGGAAATAAATGCAGAAGTGCGATGGAAAACATGGAATGGATCCCAATAGAAAGTAAGGATCAGGAACAGGGAAAATGATATCACAAAAGGAAACCTTAAGGCAGGAAGCTAAATCTATAAAGGAAAAGACTAAAGCATCAAGTTTTTCAGTAGCAAAGGACAGCAACAAAGAAACAGAGAACACAGGCAAATTGGGCAGCATCAAAGGGTAAAGCACAGAGAAAGGCTGCCTGCAGACAGAGGAAGACAGAAAGGGAAATCCAGAAAGCAGAAATCAATTAAGCACAAAAATCCGAAATCCAGGGCAGAGGAACAAGAAACAGGAACTAGGAACTAGGCACAAAAGCTAGGAACAAGGGACCAGTCACAATAGGAACACTGCAACAATGACCAGCGCTGGACTGAAGCAAACTGAGGCTTTTAAAGCTGCTTAACGAGCACACCCCTCAGGTGTGCCGCCTGCTGCACCTGCAGCCACAGGTGTTGCCTATCCTCCACCCAGCCTTGTCCTGCAAGGGAGGAGGTGAAGCAGTGAGCCAGGCATTCTGGGAAGCATAGTCATTTGATTAAAGTAGCATGCTGGCTGCCAAAAACCTGGAATGGATCCGGAAGGGAAGTAACTTGGAAAATAAGGTTTTAGTTCTCCCAATTCATCAGAACACTGTAGCATAAGGTTCGGAGGAAATGTCCAGTAGGGAATAAACCCCAAAACATGCCCCCAAGTGGCAGGAACGGGAGCGAAGGGAGCGAGCCGTGACACTATACCCCCTCCCACGGCCGACTCCAGGCGGCCGTTACCCGCACAAAACATCTTCCTTCCATGACAGGAGCGCTTTGTCTTCGGAGGTGGCACTGACGGAAACGATGACCCACGGGCAGAAGCAGAGGGACTGGAATGAATAGAATCAGGCCGCAGTCTAGAAGAGCCATAGGCAGATTTTCGGTGAGGAAGAGACTCATGGGTCGAAGAAAGGCATGAAGGACTTGCAGGACCCGAAGCGGAGTTGGAAGGTCCAGGAAGCTCAGTCTCTGGGAGCGAACACTCATACATCATTGAGGAGGGAGGCAGGCTGGTGCAACATGCTTTGGACAATGGTAGATGCTCTGGTAGCCTCCCTGCTTAGAGCGGACACACAGGAGGTGAGAAAATAGCAGGTTTCAGGAAATGTTCATGTTCAGAAAAAGAAGGTGGCGACCGAGGTAGAGGTTCGGATCTTCTCTCATCATTCATCTGGTTAAAGGCCTGTGGTTGAGGGTGACCAAGGTTCGACTGCATCTGTCCCACGCCTTGGGGGCCTGGAAGTCCAATGGGTTGTACTAGGCTGGCACTCCTGGTGTCAGTCATGTAGCCACCTTGTTGCACGTGGGATACAACCGCAGGGACGTTTGGCATACCGATAGGAGTGATAGACGCTGTACTTGGTACATCAGGCACACTCGCAGCAGGAGCAATAGCAGGCACATCTTGAACTGCAGCAGTCATACCCTTCCTTTGGCTACTAGCACCCGGATGGTGCAGCAGTTGGGGGGCCGTGCCTGTCCCCTCCCTCAGGCTCATGTGGGATCCGGCAACAAAAAGGCTGTCAAGCGGCTGATCCAAACCGGCCCCCAAATGTGAACCGTCCAGCCCGTTATCCTGGTTGGCTACTTGTTCGGTGTCTGGGCCATGGCGGATGGTATCCGTCTCCCTCTCGTAACACTCCAGGCTAATCCAATGGCCTTGCATGTAAGGCCCTCCCGAGTCGTGATCCAGCTTGATGTTTCTTGCAGAAGTCTCAGACTCAGATGTTGCATATGCGGGAGGTGCTGATTCTACAGTCAAGCAGTTGGGAGAATCAATTTGTGTAAAAGGCTGACCTTCTGGTGATCCTCCTGAAGCATAAGAAGGGCAGGTTGGACGTTCATCCGTAATAAATGGTTGGGATTCAGGAGGTAACTCTGAAGTAGATGAATCTGCAACATGATCAGACAGAGTAGACAGGTACACCTCCGATATTGGCAGTGAGGCTGAGCAGGATACAGGTCTTTCATGAACTGAAGCCAAATTAGCAGTAGGCTCTCGGACCAGAGACAGGCACTCAGGGTGTGCTACTGGAGGCTCCATGGCTGAAGGATAATCTGCTGGATGAGTCACTGTAGCCGAAAACAGGCATGCCAGAGGAAATTGAGAGGCTGAGGGCATGCAAGCTGGAGCCGTCTCGTTAGCTGAAGACAAACTTGTCAAGGTCTTTGGCTCTGACCACGTACATGGTGAAGGCTCTTGAGTGACTGGCAGACATAGCAATTGTTCATTGATTGAAGACACGTTTGACAACGATGACTGCAGAGCCGTGGACTGGATTATTGAAGAGTCAATAGTTGTAGGAGGACAGACTGAAGTCCCAGAAGTCGACAGGCACATTTGTGGCTCAGGAATGGAAAGCACCTTTAGGGCGGTTGACTCCTTGGCACCAGTAACCAAAGACTGAGCTGTACCCATGCCGTCCCTCTCCTTAGTGGATGACATAGAGTCTCTTCCTTTGTAGAAGTCAAAATCAACCAGAGGAATCACCATAGTAAAGTCTCTGTTAATCAGGATTTCGTCAAATGTCCATTCCTCTGTCTTAGCTTCTGAAAGTGGCATATTAACAATCAACAGTTCAGGAATTGCCTGCCGGGTCTTTGGTTCAGTATACTGTGGAATGAGTCCATCAAAACATGGATTTTGTACTGTCTTTGACTGTTCATTGTGACAAAAATTGGCAGAAGAAGGAGCGAACACAGAGGTAGCATCGTTTTCCACATCAGCTTGAAAGTCTACTTCAGTCTCAGCAGCTAGATCAAGGGCAGAACCTAAGCCTACAGTAGTGACTGATTCTGTGTATGCCACCATTGTGGATTGTGTTTGGGAATCAGAAGCATGTATGTGTTCAAGCTCAGAATTATGACAGACTGCTACACAGGAAATCTTAGGTAAAGGAGTGGCTTGTAAATCTTCAGCTAACGGCAATTCCTGACAAACAGTAGAACAATTGTCAGAACCTGTGCCCTGAATAAGTGCTGTGCTAGAAAGAGGACTTTCACTCCCAATAGATTTTTCATATTGACAAGTATCATGACCTACAAAAACCTCCGCACTCAGGGATTGAACAGTATTCACTTCATCAACGGATAAAGTTTGAGGTGTATTCAGAAAAGACTGTAAGGTTTTATTCTCCTCTAGTAAAGTAATGTATTCTTGTTTTAGCTCCTCAAGTTCAGCTTTTAGCATGCCCCGCCTTAACTGTACATCCCTATCAGTAGGCACAGGGGAAGGCATGGTAGCATCAGGGCTGGATCCTGCCCTAGCCATCCGGATGTGCACTGATTGTACATTGTCATTTACTGCTTGCAGGTTTTGTGATCTATACTCTCTCTTACCGACTTGGTCTGTGTTACCCTTAAGCAGACTACTGACATCAGACCTCTTGACATTAGGGACTACAGTAAGTACTTGTGCAGAGGATTAAGCAGTAGACTGAGGGCTGAAAACAGAAGATATGCAATGAACCCCTCCATTCTTTATGTTTGAATCATGAAACTGTTCAATCTGAGGTAAAGCACAACCGGAATCATGGGGTTCAACAACAGACGTACTTGTGTGTAGTAAATCTAACAGTGTGTTGTTTTCCGCTGCTAAGGCTTGTGCGGACATAGAATCTGGATCAAAATTAAAGACAGAACTAGGATCAGGCAATGTACGATGGGCCATCCTGTGGGTAAAATACTTTGCACGTAAATACCCATTTGTAACAAGGAGTTCATTTAAGTCTGGATCAATGATTTTATTGTCACAGGTAAACTTAAGGGAAGCTTTCTGTACAAACTTGTTAGTGGCCTTGCTGCCTTTCTTTCTTAAACTGGCCATATTCAAACGGGAATAACGGCTGGTCATTCTGTTAAGAAAGGAAGAAGGCAATGTGCACGGAATCACACAGTGTACAACTTTGAATCTAAATATGTGCATACAATACCCAAGACTTGTGTATACTAAAACCCAGGAGTACAAATAGAGTGAAACAATAATACCAATATATGAAAAGGGATGTGGGGTAAGCACTTAGAACCTCCTTATGACTGAAAGGAAAGTCGGCAAACTCCTTACCCACTATGCTATTACAGATACTGACAGCGCTAAGCCCACGTAGAGGGCAAGCAAGGACAGGATCTGTGAGCTGACACTCTGGATGATACTGAATAAGGAACTTAGAAACAGTACTCACGCTGACCGGAAAGACCACTTGAATGTCAGTAAACTCACGAACCCAGTTGATCAAACAGGGACCCTGAAGGCTATAACAGCAATGGGTGGAGGAAACTAAATACATAAGACCCTAGTCAAGGGGCAAGTAGGAATAGTGATTATAAAATAGTGAGGAAAACAAAAGGGCATTCACACTGGGACTAGTTACAATAACACCCACACCTAATAATCAATGGGAAATAAATGCAAAAGTGCGATGGAAAACCTGGAATGGATCCGGAAGGGAAGTAACTTGGAAAATAAGGTTTTAGCGCTCCCAATTCATCAGAACACTGTAGAATAAGGTTCGGAGGAAATGTCCAGTAGGGAATAAACCCCAAAACATGCCCCCAAGTGGCAGGAACGGGAGTGAAGGGAGCGAGCCGTGACAATACCTGATTACCAAATACATATGCAGAAATTATGATAAACTGATATATACCAATATAGTACATTTGCAAAAACAGAGTGTGTAAAATGTAATACTGAAAAAAGGAAAACTAAAGCCATTACACTAAAACGAATAGTGCCAACAACCTGAACCCTAACACCTATCCGGAATCTCACAGTTTCCCACAACAAAACACAAATATCTAGTTACTCAACACCAATTTTGTAGCAGACCCTCACCAAGCGGGAAATTTACCACAGTCTCTGAAATAACAAAAAACAAACCACATACACATTAAACACTTGTAAACTCAACCGTGAGTCAAACACATGCTTCATTATCCATCAAAGATCCAAATATCCCATATACAAATAACCCCTTGATCTAGTTCCACCTTACCTCTCCTAACAGCAATGTCAGCATCAGGCACAAACGCCAGAGTGACTGTCCAAACAGAGCCTCATCCTACTTCAACAGCCACTGAAACAAGCATTGGCAACGCCAATAGTTTTGACATTTACTGATGTTTGTGCATGTTGCATTTATAGGCACCTGGGTGCAAGGAGGAGAGTGCAAAGCTTCAAAGGAGGATGTGATAAGGGGTGCAGAATGAGAATGAGGATGAGAATAGAGCAAGGGAGGAAGCCATTGATAGAGGGTGTCATTGATGATGAGCTAGAGGAAATAGCGAGAATGGGTCAGAGTGAGAGGGTATAAAATAGTGTGAGAGGTGTGATGAGAGGGGATAGGGAGATGGGGTAATGTGGGTGGAGGAATCGAGGGTGTAGGTTGGTGGAGTCAGGGAGAAGGGGTACTCTGCATGGTGGGAGTGAAGCATGAAGGAGTAGGGATTAGTAGAGAAAGAGGGGTAGGATAGGTGTTGGTAGAAAGAGGGGCTAGGTTTAGAGAGAGCACTAGGGTAGTTGGTAGGGGTAGAGGGAGTAATGGTAGGGTAGCTGCGGATAATCATAGCGCGGGCAGGGTTGGTGGGGGTAGACAGAGTGGGAGGGTAGGGTGGATGGTTGGATGTAGAGAGAGTGGGGGTAGGGTGGGTGGGGGTAAAGAGATTGGGAGTAGGGTGCATAGGTTTAGAGAGACTAGGGGTACAGTCAGCAAGGGTTGAGAGAGTGGGAGTAGGGTGGGTGTGCAGGGGTATGAGAGCTGCAGTATGGTACAGAGAGCTCGGGTAGGGTGGGCGGGGGTAAAAAGAGTGGGGGTAGGGTGGGTGGGGTTAAAGAGACTGGGGATAGGGTGGGTAGGGTAGTGATACTTTTGATGTCCAGTTTCCTTGGTGTCAAAGCAAGGTATTGTTTTTATTAAAGAGACACCAGCCTGAGGTGGGGGTCAATGGAGGTGCATGCTTCTCAGGGATCTTCCACGGTCAGGCTGTCCAACAAAGACACACACAAAAGAAAAGATAAAACATTCCCTTTGCCGGTTGCCTCCGGTGTAGATGTGCAGTTTTATGGATTGTAATGTACTGCCCTGCCTATTTCCAGTGAGCGATCTCTGCAAATGGATACAAAATACTTTACTGCGGATTCGATCCGAAGACTTCCTGGACTCTTGCCTATCTCCTTAACCACTAGGCCACCACGCTATTTGCCTAATTGCCTGCATTTGTTCCCATAAATTCAAAGCAGCATTGTATTCTTTACCATCCCCGAAAAATGTCATCTGACTCTGTGATCAGGGGCTCTGCCTGCCTCTCACCTTTGCCCTAGGATGTTTTCAAGCTGCAGTTTCAGGCTTCTCTCACATGGTGCATTTAACACTCACCAGCCTCGCATGTATAGTGTTTGGTGCTTATTTGCCCAGGGGGCCTCTTTCTGCATGGACCTCCGACTCTCCATGGTGTTTGGTAACATCCGACGCTGTATCTCTGAGCACAGTAGTGCTCGGCTCCTTTGACACCACTTCAGTCGCTCTCAGCTCCCCTATTGTAGGCAGACTCTCTCCAGCTACCCACTGCCAGCAAAAATAAACGAATCACTGGTGATGATACCAACCAGCTTTCAGCTCAATAGATCTCACATCAGCCTGCTGCTCATAAAAGCAACTGTTGAACCATCTTCCAGTGTGAAGACAGGAGTTTCAATTGAGATGTCAAGGCGGAAATTGTTGCCGCGCTCCATCGGTAAAACAGATCACTCCATCTTGAAAGTCACACAGACACGTGACATGTGACAATACTTGTGACTGGGGGAAAAGATGTTAAACAAACCACTATTGGATAACACCTCTGTAGTATGACAGGAATGAACACTTATTGCTTTGGGGATTGTATGGCAAAGCATTTCTAGTTGTCATGCCAACCACTAAGATCGCTTCTTGGAACATCTTTCTTATTGTAGCAATAAAAAACAGACTTAATAAAAACAGTCACTAAAGAAAGAGTCACTCCATAAAAAAAGAAACCAAACTATATTCGAAAAATGAACTAATTATAAAAAAATCATAATTCCCAAAATCAGTAAAACATATATTTAACTAGTAAACAACATATAAATAAAATAAATGATTGTATATTAGTCATACCCAGTAAACAATGAACGTAAGACAAATAAGGAAAAATTATGAGTGTAAATCAACATAAAAATAAAAACAATATTTCAAAAACCTAAGATATGTTAACCAGAAACTAATTACAATGATCATAGTCACCCGACCAAAATCTAAAAGTACAAAGTGAGCCTGTCAACAATTAGCAAAAATGAATAGGGTGTAACTATAATTAAAAACATCGAGTGATAACTTCTAAAGAAGAAAGAATATGTAATGCCAATATCATGCTGCACGCACAAACTTGCACAAACTTGTTAAAAGAACACAGAAATATCAAAATCCTTGTTCATCCCCGAAGGGGCAGAAGAATCCAAATTCTGAATCCAAAACATGTCTCTCTTGGTCACTTTTTCCAAAACGTCTCTCCCATGTGGATCAGGTTTCAAAACCTCCAAGAGTTGAAATCTCAATTGTGACACTGTTTAAACAGAAAATGTCAAGCCACAGCAGATTTTGTGTTGCCAATCTGCACATTTGAACAATGTTTGTTGCATATTAATTTCTTGTTGTGGAACACTAGTGGTTTGGTCATTAGCCACACATAGGAGTGCAGACCCTCAAAGTGGGGTGATACCCCACTGCATTCAGGTGCACTCCCATGCACTTGCGCGATCTGAATGACACCTGGCCTACTAAGATCGCTGTGTCTGTCTTCCCTCTGGTCTCCCTCCCTTGCCTTGTCGCACCTTGAAACATTGGTGTATAGGCACATAGGCGCGTTATAAATGCCATATCATACATCATATCATATCATATCTTTATGATGTTTGTGGCAAGCATAGGTTCATGGCTCGGGAGGATAGCTCAGGGGCAACGTGCTCGCCTTGGAAGCACGACGACATGGGCCCGCGCTTAGAAACCTCTGGGTATTAAGCGCGTTATAAATAACCAATCATATCATATCATGGATACCTAGGGTTCTGGCAACCCCAACATTTTGGAATTGTTCGACATACATTCTTATTCAATGATGTACGCCACCTGATGAAGTTATGCCTAAATAACCAAACAACACCCTCAAGTTGTGTGCCTCCCCTCACAAGTCATCTACCTCCTAGCTGTAGACCAGTGCAATAGTTTTGGCTTATACGTGGCATTTTAACACAGCCTAATAGCCAAATCTATGAATGGACAGAAGTAAAACGAAGGTAAGAAACGCTCTCTGGCCAGTTGCTCCTCTGGTCCTAGGCTGCTAATCCATCACCCCTCTATTTGTTGGCTTCTCTGGTGAGTCACTCTCCTCTAGTCCTTGGCTCCCTTGTAAGTTGCTCCTCTGGTCCATCACACCTTTGGTCCCTGGCTCTCAGGTGAGGGACCGACAAATACAAATTGAAGCAAAAGGCTTTCTTTTTCTGTGTGTTCCTGAAATTCCCAGGCTTGCATATTGTGTCCATGGAATCAAATTTGCCACTGATTGGAGGAAGGTATTTTGACAATACTCACTTCAAAATCATTGTCTCCCACCCTCACTGACAATACACTGCCACACAACTTGACTACTGAAACAACACAGGTTACACAATGGAACGTACACCATTGAAACACTTGTGTATAGGCGCGTTACAAATACCATATCATATCATATCATGTGTGTTTGTGTTAAATTTCCCTAACCAATAAACTAAACCACCAACACAACTCTCCACACTCCGTAAGCACCCCTTGGTAGACCGACTGGCAACCACACAATTACCTTAGCAACCTGGAGCACACATTATCCACTGCTCATTCGGCTCCCAACATGCCTAAAACATCCACTGCACAGAGAGCAATATCTTTCCAGATCTGCAAGCAGAGCACACGCTGATGGTACACTTGAGTGGACGGCGTCAGCCCAGCATTTTCAGAGGATGTTTACGAGGCTTGGAATGAAAAAAAACTATGCGGCCTATGATTGAACCAGTGCATGTTAGGACAGCCTCTACAAACATTCCCAAAGCTAAGATCAGAACCGAAGTCGTCCCGTTGCCAACCCTGGAATCTAGATACTAGACCACCTGACAAGGTGACCAAAAGGAACTTGAAATGTCTCATGTTGGGAGTTTTGTGCACTCACTTTAAATAGGAAAGGACAATTGAACTTTTCATAGTTCACTTTAAAATATGTTAATTTCCAGTGAATTCACTGTATGGTTAGTGAGTCCCTGATTTTTCTTTAGGACTTGTGCCCTGTCTGCACACGCAAATATTTTAACAATGTTGCCTTGTCAGTCTTCCACTGATACATTAATCCCCTACCTTTTTGCAGATCCTGAAGCTCCTAGAAACTGTGAAAATGGTAGAAGGTGCGTTATTGAAGACACAACAACATAGCATAACAGGGTATAGCAAAGAGTTTCACTCATCCTCCTGTGTGGCAGTACTGATGGCTCAAACACCTTCAGTAACTGGCAGCAACAGGCAAGGACATTCATATTGATTCAGCTGTGTTAAGTCCATTATACTATCTTCTGTAGGGCACTGACTGAGTGATGAGACTATATATCTGCCTGTCAATTGAAGTCTTGTGTCACAGAGGGAGGGCTAGTGCAACACGAATGCAATTCTCGGTGACAGCCTTGTTGGTCACTTACAGAGAAAGACAAGGGGACACCATTGTGTCCCTAAACATCAAACCTGCCCCAGTATAGCAGTGCCTTTTTTTAAACAGTGCAAAGTTAATCACTTATAAAAGTTCTGTATTTTGCAACTAAGTCAAAGTGAGATTAAATGTGGCCAAGATCACACTCCTTTCCTAAAAAGTGAAGCAGGGATTTTACCTTGCTCTGCAATTTATGGACTTGACCAAATACCTTCCAAGTTTATATGGTACAAATATTTATGTTTTGGATTTCAAGGCATAGGGAGTCAGTAGGTGTTTGCCAGTATCCTGCCGGTAATTGCGGGGGGATACCGGCAAATGTTATTACCGGTGCTCCCGCCTGATATACTGAATTACTGTCACATTACAGGCAGCCGGAATCCCAGCAAATCCCCATTCAATGGAGTCCCATACTACTCCATAGAGGGCATTGCTGGCATTACCAGCACTGGAAATACTGGTGACAGTAATACCGGTTGTTTTGTGCTGGTGGGGGCCTGATTTACCTCCAGCTCATGGCTGGCGGTATTCCAGATTACCCACACCAACAAACTCTGAGTTTGCCGGTTCGGAAACGTGCTGGTAAACGGAATTACAGGCTCATTAATTGCAGACCGGCAAACTCCTAATGACGCCCATGCTGTTTTATAGAGTTTACTTTCAAAATACACACATTGAATAATAAAGCAACATGGCAACAAATTAATCCTTACAGGAAAATAGTAAGCTAAAAACTGAATGGAAACTTGTAAGTCCCAGAATGCAAACAAATGCAAGCCTGAAAAATGTCTTATTTGTCACTGTACGTTCAGCTCTTTAAGAAATGCAATAACAGAACTTGTGTAGCAAACTCAAGTATGGAGATTCTTTGTCACAAACCTCCAGCTCGTTGTTTTGGCTAGTGTTAAGGACATTTGACTACTGACATAAAAGCAATCCTTTTTTGCATGTACAGCTAGTAGAGATGGATGCCTTATTGTGTTTCTCAAAGTAACTCTCACAGATGTCCAAGGTCACCAGTGCAATGTGGGTTCTTTCAGTTGGAAAGGTCCCATCAGGCATAAGAAATGTTCTGCTGATGATAACAACAGAGGCATGTTATCAAGGTCATTAAGGTATTTAAGGTGCAGGCTGCAAAGCCCTGGCCTCGTGTGTATGAGATCAGCCTATCTGACTTGGGAAATAGGCAATGCGTGATCGTCAGAGCTCAGCTGATCCTATATTTGGCTCATGGGGACAGAAAAGCCCAGGAGGCTCTTTATGAGCCTTTGAACTAAAAAGGTCCACACCTTAAAAATCAAATGAATTAGTGGCACAGCAAACCAATGCTTTTTATTACGCTTATTGGTCATCGCACCTGGTTTGGGGTGAAACCTGCAGACAGACAGGCGGAATTAACACTGGGCATCATATACACCAGGTGAGCCCCTGTTGTTGTTGGCGTTCCTAAGAATGGGTGCACACAAATCTCTATATAGCATTCATTTGCATAGTTTTTAACAATTAACTTTATTCATCTCCAGCCCAGGGTGACTCCTTTTGGAACAGGCTGGCCACTGCCATGGCCACCAGTCAAGCTATTCCTAGTTGTGTGTCCTGTGATTTCCCTCATTGCGGATGCAGGAAGGTGAATTTTCTGCCTGCATAAAATGATTTCCAGCAAGTTACCCTGGAAAGGGCTCCTTCCCAAGAATCAATGAATGGTGAAGACAAAATGTCCATATTCTCCAAACCATTTGTGGTGCCTGGGCAACTGTGCAGTGGGAAGAAGCAATGACAAATGATCTGCGGGTGCACCTGTTACCGCTCGACACTCCACCTCACAGACATGCCCCTTTGAGAAGCTTAACATGACATAAGGAATGGTCATTTCAGTGGATTATTACAGGTCTGGGTGGAAAACAAGGTGCGCATCAATTCCACACATGGAGCAATGAGCAGGCACCTGGGTGTTTTGGGTCAGCATGCAGACTTCTCACTTCACGTTGGCACTGCATGCGAACCTCACGCATCCCGAGGAATTGGCAGAAGAGGGGAAACTAACGCAGAACGTCTTTACCCACAATCTTGTCACCGTCCTACCAGACCAAGAATAGGGCTGTGTGTGGTGCATGGTCCCGCCACTTGTTACTCAACTAGTACTAAGTATGTACATCATGTTAGTGCTGCTGTGGTGTGTTGGCTGGAATTCGCTGACCCGAGAGAGGGCAGGGTAATTGAACACCCTGCCGTGCATATACGAGTTGTAACCTTATTAATGGGTATTGGAATGTGTGCAGTGGGCGTACAGAGAAGTGTCAGGTGAGCGAAGAAGAGGCGAGATGCAAGGTAGCAGGTCAGATGTGCATTGGGAATAAGGGTGGAAGGCAGGGGAGTTGCTAGGTCTGGAAAAGACCCGTGGCTACGCTGATGTCGGAACTGTTGGGACTGGGGGCTAGCTAGCCTTTTGGCTGTAGCTCCTGAGATTCTATCCGGGGCTACAACCAAAAGATCAGGGGCTATAGCCCCCTTAGCCCCCCCCTAGCAACGGCCCTGGTGGAAGGCAAGGTGACGAGCGAACACTCAAAGGCATCTTGCAGGCTGGAGCTTTCTTGCTGTAGTCAGTGTTTTCGGAGCTCTGGGTACATGCTGATTTATTGAGAGTGATTAATGAGACAGTCTGTTCAGTGGAAGATGAAGGGCGAACAGGAGCAGAAGCATCAGGGGGGCCATCCATTTAACAGTTACCATTTTCCCAGGTTGGGGTCCCTTAGGAGTTTAGTAGAAGGAGAGTAGTACTCTTGCCTGTAGGTCACATTTCATCAGCGAGCAAAACAAGCATTCACAACGCCCATAGGCCTGTCCTTGGCTTACTGGCGCGAGTTTCTTTATGTGCATAGAAATGACATGGAAAGTGTAGTCTCCAGGGAGAGTGTGTAATATGAAGATGTTACTCAGATCCCTGAGAGTGGTGGAGACTTGTACCGTGGTAGCTACAGTCTTGTCTTGGGGTTGTCTGGGGAGTCTGGGTGTGTCTGCCTTTAGAGTGTGCTCTCAAGATTTGGTTCTTTAAGCAGCAAAGCTACGTCCAAGCCAGCACAACCTTTCTGGCATACACTTTAGAGAACATAACAACCTTTCTGGCATACACTTTAGAGAACATAACAACCTTTCTGGCATATACTTTAGAGAACATAACGTACTGTACGGTTTCACAGATATCACATGCTCATACTTTAAACTGCAGCAGGTAAAACAGAGGTCACAGACCCTGCCTTTAGACATTAGAGGTAGTTGTTCATCTGGTCTGAAATGACTGGTGTGAAGGAGGGAAAGGAGGACAAGATGTGAATGTCATCAGCAAAAAGGTGACAGTGAAAGCAAAAGGATGAGATATGTCTTCCCTTGTAGAGGTATAGAGGATGAGGAGCAGAGATCCAAGGACTGATCCTTGAAGGAACCCGAAAGGGAGAGAGGTGGGATCAGAGGTTTGTGAGTGCTGAGAGATTTGACAGGATTGACATTCCAGGTAGTAAGGAATCCAGGCAAGAACAGATTTCCAAAACCCAAGGTCCTGGAAAGGAGGAGAGAAGAGTGGTTGACAGTGTCAAAAGTGCCAACGAGGTCCAAAAGGATGAGACTAGGGTTTGGATTGGTGAGACAAAGTTGGAGACATGTATGAGTGCAGTCTCGGTGGAGTGTTTACTATGGAATACAGATTAAAGTGGATCTCCAAGTCCATTTTCCACAAGGTTCTGAAGGCATGCCCCTGAAGGCTCACACCAAGATTAAAAATAAAACCTGCCAGGAAAAAAAGACCCAAGTCGATCTTGTAAGGATAACAAGTTTTAATATCACACAAATATGAGAGCACCAGCAACAAACTCTGCTGCCAACAACGTTCTGTCGAAAAAGGGTACAAGCAGAGGCTTAAGATGAGACACATTGTCATTGTGACGCAATACTATCAAGTAAAAACCTGCGCGGCTGGTTGGTGTGTGCCTATACAGGATCCACCTGCTCCATAATGGATGCCAGGTCATTGGTTTGAGCACAGTCTGTCTGTCTTCCATCACGTGGGTGCTGCAGAGATCATATTCTTTTCACTGATGAAGGTCAAAGAACAAATTAACTCAACGCCTAACACAATGCTACTTCATCATTATACTATGCACCTGGCAGGCTTTAAGGCTGGCACAAAGGAGGTTCTGGGGCACTTTGACTTCCAAACACACATTTCACTCACTCCCTTTCACGCCATCCAGCTGCAAGGTCTCCACCCTCATTTTGAACTATAATTGATTGTAACTAAAAGACGTGCAATGTCTGTTATTTTTGAACATTCAAGACTTGTTACTTTAGGGTTGGTGGTCAAAGGTCACCTGGTGCCATGGAACTCAGGGATCTTGGGGCTTAGTCAGTTTTATGGGCTATAACTTGTGATCGGCTGGGGGGGGGCTGGGTCATGCTTTGGCCAGTGTGAGATAACATGCACACCAGGCGGCGATCTATGATCGCGGCCTTGTACGGCACATTCCTTTTCAGTAAAAAAAATCTTTGCAACACTGTTAGAAGAATGAATGACGTTTATGGCAGTTGGGGTGTGGGTTGTCTTCATGGGAGTTCGGGAATGGCTGGAGGTTTCCCTCGTATCGCAATTAGGACCTAGTGCATGAAATGCTGCATTCGCCATACATGCCTTGTCTCTTAACTATGGTTACTAACATCTATGCAAAATGCCGGTCTTGCTTGTGTCCTGCCCTATGCTATGTGGGTTGATTATATTGGGGTGAGTTCCTATGACCGTCCCCCCTGCTCCCTGGCCCATCATAGTGCTTCGAATGCAGCTTGCCTTACTCTAAAATGCTTAGGGCTGGGATGGGGTCGCCCCCTCCCAACATTCCCTCTTTCGTTACTTTTACAGTAACAAACTCCTTAATGCCCCTGCCGTCCCGCTGTCTCCTTTCTGCTTCCACAAATGGCTGTGTTCCCTTTATTGACATCCAAGCCTTGCATACTGACTGCAAACTCTCCCCCCTATGTTCATATTCCTCAGGTGAGCAAGTCATATAGATGCAGCCCCCAGCCCTGCGAGGTCCACCCAAATCTCTGTGTAATTCTCTATATCAGAGGTGGTGTAAAGATAGTGTGGTATGGCAGTCAACTTTATCTCCAAACTGGATGGGGATCATTTCATACTTAGGGCCACTCTCTGGGATATCAGTCTGTACTTCACTATCTTTTGTCTCATGAGCTGCTTTTGAAACCCCAATTGATACCATAATTTTTGTGCTATTGGGTGCCGCCTTGGCACAACATTGGAGGCCCAGTTGGCAGGTGCAGAAGATAACTAGGGTGAACATGAAACAACATCTTTATGATCGTTCCAAGCCAAGACAGGGACCAGTTGAATGCTAGGGTGAACCAGTCACTCTCCTGTACTCCTCCCCCCTTCTTCATGCGAACATCAAGACTATGGACAGCTGAAATGATGTGGGCTAACAACGCGTTCTCTGCATATTCTGAAAGCCAGAATGTGCAGAAGGAATCGCCAAACTATTTGCAAACCCTGCCTTCCATTGCTGTTAACATGTGCAACACGTAGCGGTTTTGCATTGTCATAAATCTTAATGCACGATACTCAATCTGATCACGTTGAACCCGCTCTCTGTGTCATTTGTGAGCTGGACCAGCTTCTAGCGCAGGATCTGCAACCATTTGGCGTTTCTGCGGCCTGCACTCCCGGCAACAGTAGAGATGCAAAAAAGGATTCTGCTGAGCTGAAGAGCCGGTATTCCTCTGGCATTTCAGCAAGAAATGCAGAGGTGTCTTTGGATATGTAATTCAATCTTTTCTTACTCTTCAGTTGTTGGAACTGTCCTTTCCCTGGCAGGATGCAGAGCTCTTGTGTGGGCAATGGGACATGTCTTCTTTTTTCAAATACAGGGGGGCTAGTTGGCTCCTCAGGAGGCAGTGCACCCCCCTTTAGGTGTTCTTCTGGGATTGCTAGTAGTGCTGAATGCAGCGTGGCTAGCAAACAAAAGCCCCTCCATGATGGTGGGCGGTGCAAGTAAGCACAGGCCCAGTAGTAATCCATCAGAGCTGCCATTCCCCTCTTCATGTCTGGTATCAAGAGAGTCTTATTGCAACGTTTGTTTGAGCCGACAAATACTGTACCCTTGCTGCGAAAACAACGTTTATCATGCTTTTTCCCAGCTTTTCCATTGTTGCAATACACGTCAGCTTCGTGATGTGTTCTGTCCATATCCGTGCACAGAAATTATCCACCTGCACTATCACTTCTTTGTCATATGTTACCAGTCCTTCTGCCAGGAAAGTTAGTGTGGTGTCCTGCCATTTGTTATTGAGCTATTTACACCCTTTCACCATCGAACAGGGTAGCTCCATACACTTGATGTTTTTTGGATCGTCGTTGCACTTTACAAGATCTGGACCCACCATTTGCAGTTGCACACTGTGTGCCTGGAACGTTCCTTTTATTCTGCATAGCACAAGATGAACTTGGCATTGTGCCTCTAGAATTGGAACTGCTTATGGTACTAACACCTTGGGAGCCCCTGATGTGTGGAATGAGTGAACACACACAACAGCTTCCATTCGCAACGTTTCCGCCCACGCTACTCATGTCAGTATACCAACTGTTGGTAAACTCAGTGTGCCGTATATCCTCAATCACATCCAAACCCAGCCCTTAATACATATAATACTTATTTAGTATTTCCCTTTTGATTCTTCTATACACGCTCTCAGGGGTGCCAGCCTTTACATTGCTATCGAAAATATCATCATATTGTTTTGAATTATTAAACAATCCTCGAATTGCTGGAAACATACACTTTACTATTACCCTCATTGCCAATTGTACACGCACGCTCGCTGTCATGTTGTTCCTGCTTTAATTACCAATACTTGTAACACCGCTATCGCTACTCCTATATGTATTTCCATTATTATTGTTAACATTCATGTTGCTACTCATACATTTAAATCCGATAATATTGTTAACATTTAAATGTACTGTCCCGTTTAAGTATACAGTCTCATCACCCCTTTATCTGACCTCCCACTATAACAGACTCCCCAATAAAGCTCCAAGAAAACCATCAATATCATACATAAACCTGCAATAGTGGTCATGCCACAGTAATTGGCATGGGCCCGTATATTATCAAATCCTACACCGTAACTCCCTTCTCCTACCCCCTTCTCTACCTTATCCCCACCCTCCCTCCCCCCTTGTAAATAGTTCTACTTATTGTTCTAATGACCTGTTCATGCTTGTATATATGCTTCCCCTTCCCCTTCCCACTCCCTCCCCCTACCTCAAATCCAACACTGTTACTCCCTTCTCCTACCCCCTCCTCTACCCTATCCCCACCCCCCCTTGTAAATAGTTCTACTTGTTCTAATTACCTGTTCATGCTTGTATATAGGTTTCTCTCACTTTTGTACCTGTTGTTACGATGTAAAGCGCTTTGGCTTAAAGCGCTATATTAATTCAATAAACATAAACATAAACATATTATCATTTGTGCATCTACACTCCTTAACAGTTATTTACATTGGTGAGGTTTATCGTCTTCTCTCCTGAAATGGAAGCAGAATACACAGAACTGCAAAAAAAGGGAGATGCACAAGACGTACCTTTACATGAAGAGAGAGAGAGAGAGAGAGACAGAGAGACAGAGGGAGAGAGAGAGAGAGAGAGAGAGAAATGCAGAGCTAGCAGCTGAGCTTTGGCCCATTGCAGGAGTGTGACACTGCACACTTACAGTGCCTACACAGGACAGTGAAGTATATAGGGTGCAGGTAGTACTGCCACTCCTCTAAGATAACTGAAGTGCCGACGTGCTGTCTGAAGGTGCCCTGCAGATGTCGGGGAGGTGGACCCAATATCGCAAGCTCTTTACCTTCACAGCGAGGGGAGTGCAATCACTACCTCATAAGGCCCGTGGAATTGAATGTTATTCCATCTGCGCCCAAAATTGCAAATGTACACAAAGTCACCAGGCAGCAGCGGCTGTGTGGTCATGCACTCAGGATCTATCGCTGTCATGGTTGTTACTTACGGTGTGTCTGCTGTCACAATTCTGGGAGGTGCAATCTGCTGGTTGCCACACATTTAATTGCCCGCGTTAATCTTTGAACTTGTCACCTAACACTGCTGCTGCCTATGTGCTTCTGAAGTTCTTCTTACAGGAGATATAGGGGTGTGCATACACCAACAAGTGACCACCTCATGAGGTGACAAATGGTGGTCTTTGCTGGGCTGTGTGCTTAAACTGAAGAGGCCCAGGGGCAATCAGTGCACCCAGTACATTTTCAACATGGTACACAGTTTGGACAATTTGCTTTTCAAAGGCCCATTGATCCTCTCCACAAAACCGTTGACCTTTGGTTGGTAAATTGAACACATATGGTACCTAATGCAAAGTAGTGCTGTGAGGTGCTGAAACAGTGCATTGAAAAAATGTGTGCCATTGTTTGACCTTAAAACCTCACACAAACCCCATTGAGGGAAAACCTTCATACAAAGAATCTAGCAGCATATTTGGCATCTGGATGTGCACAAGGCCCTGCTTCCACCCACCTTGAGAAAGGGAAAACCACTACACTGAGGTACCTGGAGCCATTGCAACGCTCACCCAAGTCAGCATAATCTATGTGTAATTCACGGAACGGCCAGTAGGGTTGGGCAAAGTGCCCCGCCAGGTATCATCTGTAGTGTCATCCCTGTACTGAAACATTGACATGTGGTGCAATGTACAACCATTTCTGTGATATTCTCCTGAATGTTTGACATAAACCAGTCCTCCTGTATGTCTGGTACAATGTACTGCTTCGAACTGTGAGATGGGTAGTGTAACTGTTCAAATACTACTGCTAGCAGCTCCTGGGGCATTACTGTCTTCCCGGAGCTCCCTTGTCTCCAGAATAGATCTGTTGGGGGTTGCTTGCATCCCCTTCATAGCCACAATTCTTTCTCCCTTTTTGTTGCCCTTCCTTGTAACTCAATTATCTGGGAGATAGGCAATGCTGTGTAAGGTACTTGATGGTTGCTTGCTGGTGGGGTGGTCACGATGTACTCAGGAGGCATTTTGGCAGATATGCTGCAATTTTGGCTGCCGTGTCAGCGGCTATGTATCCCATTGATATTTTGTCTGTCCCGTTAGTGTGGTTAGCGCACTTGATGACCGCCACAGCAGATGGCTGGGATAATGCTTATATCAGTGTTTCTAGCAGTACCACATTCTGCACTAGAGACCCATCCGCCCTCCAAAACCCCCTCCTCTTCCAGCGGGATAGACCAGCGTGCACAGTTGTTGTGACATACGCTGAGTCTGAATATATTGTGACATGGCACACTTGGGACTCTCTCAATGCTTCAATGGGTGCTATGAGTTTTTCTGCATGGGCAGACTAATGCATGGGCAATCTTTTCATAACCACTGTCTAATACTCCCCTTCCTCAAGTCGTACCACAGCTGCCCCTGTATGTCCCTGTCCAGTCTCTTGGTCATTTAGGGATGACCCATCAACGAACAGTATCTCACCCTCCGTTAATGCGCAATCTTTTGCTTTGGGGATGTTAGCCTCCTCTCCCTCATATGTGGCACAGACGTGTACCGTTAGATCTTTGGCAGTGGGCATAGCTGTTAGGAAGGTGGCAGGATTCACTGTTTCACATCAAACCACATGAATGTGGGGCTTTGAAAGAATAATCTTGCACGCAGAAGATCTCTGTGTAGTCAGGGTGGATCTTGACCTCTCCCAGATGGCAAATAGAGAGTTTTCCATATACAATGTAACCAAGCAACCCATTACATTAGTAGAACTTTCTTCTATTGCAAATGTAGCAGCTGCTAGTGCTTGCTCATACGCAAACTGCCCTTGCCTCATTGAAACCAGTGTGCCATTGTAATCGGCTAATGGCTTGTGGCCCATAGTGCTCCTCTGTGTCAACACTGCGGTCATGAGCTGGCTGTCTGACTGTGAGAACAAGTCAAATTCCTGTGTGTAGTCTGGGGTGGCCAGTACAGGTGCTGAACTAATATCTTTTTTAAAATCCTCAAACTGTTTGATCATATCTGCAGTCCACTTTAACTTATGATCCTTTGTTTTTTGTGCTCCCTGTAGAAATGGTCTTGTGTATGCCACGTAATATAACATCCATGCCCTACAGTGGTTGCACAGACCCAAAAACGTCTGTATTTCTTTAATAGAGGTGGTTCTGGGGGTAGCGCATACTGACGCTGCCCTACCTGGTCGTGTTCTTTTACCATTCGCTGATATGAGCTGCCCCAGATAGAGCACCTCCTGTTGGCAGTATTGCAACTTAGTCTTGTCGACCTTGTTCCCCTTATGGGCCAGAAACTGCAGGAGTATAATGGAATCCCTTCAGCAATGCCGCTCACTGTCACTACACAGTATCAGATTGTCCACATACTGGGTAAGCATGCTGGGAACCTGCATGTTCCATAAATTAGCATGCAGTGTTCTGTTAAAGATGCTCAGGCTCTCACAGTACCCCTGAGGTAACCTAGTGTGTTCAAAATGTATTTGGCCCAGTGTAAATGCTGTGAGGTACCTTGACTCAGGATGAAGTGGAATCAAGAAGAATGCATTCTTCAAGTCCACTACAGTGAAGTATATGGCTTCTTTGGGGATAGTGCACCAAATTGTTGGGAACAACCAGAAATACTTTCTGTACCACATCATTGAGGAGGCATGAGTCCTGAATCAGTCTCCAATTGCCCCTTGTTGATTTCTTGACAGGCTATATCGCAGTGTTAGATGGAGATGTGGATGGCACAGTGATCCCATGGTCTAGTAGGGCCTGTATTGTATTTCAGATACCCTCCTCTGCCTCCCTTCATACCAGATATGGTTTTACACTTGGTAGCACCACACCTGGCTTGAGATTTATTCACACAGGGGTCATGTCTTTCAGTAGTCCCACATTGTGTGGATTTGTCATCCACAAATGCACAGGGCTGCGTTGTAAGTATTTGTCATTCCTTTACTGTCACTCTCTGGCCTCTCCCTTCTCTCACTTGCAAGGCTAAGAACCTCAGGTCATCTTTGACTCCACAATTTCCTTTTCTCCTCACATCTCTGATGTCTCAAAATAGTCTAACTACCAACTGCACCTCCTCAGAGGCATTCTTCATTTCCTCTCCTTCCTCCAAAAGCCCACTGACTCCAGAGCTCTGGTTCTCTCTAGGCTGGGCTACTGCAGCAACCTCTTTCTAGATCTGCCTGCAACCACTCGCAGTCCCTGCAGCTCATCCAGAACAGGACTGCAAGACTTGCCCTTGGCCTCAAGCCCAGGGATCATATCTCTCCAGCCCTGAAATTTCTTCATTGGCTCCCAATGGCTGCAAGTATTAAATTCAAGACCCTTTGCATTGTCCACATGGCTTTCTGGGGCCTGGGGCCACGATGCCTTCAACTCTCCCTCTGTGAAATACATTCCTACTCAAGCTCTTCGCTCCTTCACCTCCCTCATGGTCAGTCTCTTCTCCAAGCAACGAGTTGGCGGTAGATCTCTTTCCTCGCTTGGGGCCTCCTTCTGGAACAGCCTTCGCTGCCTCTCTGAAACTTGAGGAGAACCATCTTTGGTACCGGAATCACCTCAAGACCTTCCTCTTTGCTTCTGCACTCATTCTTTTTCTCCCCTACTAATCTATCTGCTTTGGCTGCAGGCACCTGGCTACTGTCACTACCCTCGCCCAAAACCCCCTCTGGCAAAGCCATTGGCCAGGTGGAGTCAGGACTCGGGCCTCTAGAGCCTGGCATCCTCTTCAAAAGCCCTCATGGGCCCAGTCCTGGCGCCTATGGCACCAGGCTCATACACCATGAAAAACAATGTGCTTGGGAACTACTTTATTGTATTGTCAGCCAACATGGAGGCATCCACATAGCTTGGTTCCTGAGAACCAAGCTATGCGGTCTAGTGTTTTGGGTGTGGTAGCCTAGGGACTACTCTACTTGGACTATTTTGTTAGGGCTATTTAAACCACACCCGAGCAAGACAACACGCTTTGAGTTACTTTGCAGCTTGCAACGTGATGCTCACCGTGTCCAGCTATTCCCTCGAACCTCGAGAAGCAGAACCTGCAAGGAGACAAAAGGAACATCATTAGCAGCAGCATCTTACCTGCAGGCTTCCCCGAATCTGCACGCCTCCCGGACAGAACGACCTGAAAGAGGAAGATAGAGGCAACATTAAAGGAAGCAATAGAGACATTTACAAATTATGAACTGCTCAAAAGGCTTACCTGGCTGGTCGCCTCTTGGCTGGCACCACTCCGGACATTCCACTCGCGCTGAAGAACACCGTGACCTACAAGGAAGGAAAACACAGGTTAGAAAAGGCAAGACTTTGCAGCGCTGCGCATATCGCTTACTTAACGCATTATAGCACTCTTAATGCGCCATCATTTACCAGCGGGGCTCAACCAAGCCAGTTCACTGCGCTGAAGCTCTGCATACCTAAGGGAGAAAAAAAGAGACATTTTAAACAAAGAAAGGCATGCAGGATAGCAACAAAACTAAAGAACAGCAATAAGACCTATCTGAACAATATCAAACGGGCCGGCGTTAGTGAAGTAACTGGACTGCACTCGCCCATGAAAGACAACGCACCCCTGCAGAGAAGGCAGGACGGAGAGCACGCCTAATTCTACCACAAGGATAGGAGAGGGCACCAGAGGGACTGAAATCATACGGGGGTGGAGGGAGGATACTTACCCCAGTCGGTCAGTCTTGAACACAGTCCTCCTGTATTTTCAAGCAGAACCTTCCCCGCAGACCACATCAGAGAAAAGCTTAGAAGCATACCAGCGAGTAACCTGGCTGAGTGGCGTACCTGTGGATACCAGGTGAGCACAACAGAACGCGAAGCCTACCATAACAAATCCACCTGGGCACCATGGAGACATCGGAAATGGACCAATTGGCCCAATTACTAGGAGAGCTTTGTGCTGAGGTTCATTCTGCCCGACAAGAGACTAATGCCCTCCGGAGAGACCTAATAGTGACCAAAGAACACACTGAAGAGATTAACAGGCAATACTTGCAATCACAGGCAGGACAGAGGCCTCTACCTGGAAGCAATCCAACGATGCAAAACCCCGCCATACCACCCACTTCCTTACAGATCACGTTACCTGCAAAAGTGCCCCTGGCACCACAAGAAAGGTTCTCAGGCGACCGATGGAAGTATGTGGCATTCATCAATCAGTGCCGCTTTCATTTTCTTTGTAGGCCTGGAGCATTTCCAAACGACCAAGCTCTGGTAGCTTTTGTCTTATCATACCTGAGTGGTAGTGCAGCAGATTGGTCAGTGCCGTTGGTAACCCATGCCGATCCTCTATTAAATGACTTTGGGGGGTTCCAGAGAGAAATGGAAAAAGTTTTGCTTACCATACCCAGGAACAAGCAGTAGACAATGAACTCTTGTCCCTCCGACAATGGAGTCAGGACTTGTTAACGTACATTGCTACCTTCAACAGACTGGTTGCCGAAGCTAGGTGACCAGAAAACAAAAGAACCACGTTATTCCATGAAAGCTTACAAGGCGAATTAAATGACGTCTTAGCCCAGGTGGTTGATCCACCCAGAGACTGTGCAGAATTCATAAATCTGGTCATGCAGCTAGACCACCGGTTGCAGGACCGAAAGGCAGACTGGTCTAAGACGGACCCTCAAACCGTGTATGTTCGACAAAGGGGAAACACACCCTGTGTACCTGAAAATGCTGTAGAACCCATGCAGATTGGAGGGATACGGCCTCCATTAACAAAACAAGAGTGGGACAAAAGAAGACAACAAAAGCTTTGTTTGTATTGTGGGAAACTAGGACATTTCCTGAAGGACTGTCCAGTAAAACCCCCAGGAAGAACAGTCGGGCCACAGAGAAGGACGAAGCTAAGGAATCAGAAATCTACCAAGCTTGACAAACGTAGAGGTCAGTTTGTCGAGTGAGAAGAAAGAGTTGCTGACATTCCACTTTGCAATACCAGCGATCTTAATTAACCACCAACACTCGTCAAGAATGCATGCCGTTGAAGCATACATTGATAGTGGAGCAGTTGGAAATTATATTGATCAAGAACTGGCAGCATAGATGGGGCTTCCTTTGTGTTCTAAGCCAACTATGGACAAGGTAACCACCGTGGATGGGACAGAAATCGCTTCCGGACCAGTAACCCAGTGCACAGCCAGGGTAACCTTGCTGTGCCAGGACGGACATCAGGAGTCTATTTCATTTGATCTCATCAAGGCACCTCAGTTCAGGCTAATACTAGGGATGCCATGGTTGGTTGCTCACAACCCTTTGATAGACTGGCGGGCATGAAAATTAACCTTCCCCGGTGACTGCTTCCCTGCCTGCTATTACCAAGAGGAGAAACCCGACGTCTGTATCCCCATGACTCCCGGAGCGACAGTATCAACCCATCAACCCTGGGAGCAACTAATACCTTGCCAAGTGAATACCATGATTTGCAGGATGTTTTCCGAAAGGACCAAGCCAATGCATTGCTGCCGCACAGGCCCTATGACTGTCAGATCGACCTTGTTCCTGGTGCAGAAATCCCTTGCGGCAGGATCTACGCTCTCACAGAACCAGAAAACCTTCATTTGAAATCCTATTTAAACTGTACCTTGCAAACAGATTTATCCATCCTTCTAAGTCCCCCGCAGCCAGT
This sequence comes from Ambystoma mexicanum, assembly GCF_040938575.1. NCBI lineage: Eukaryota > Metazoa > Chordata > Amphibia > Caudata > Ambystomatidae > Ambystoma > Ambystoma mexicanum. Next base: position 330,657,867 of record NC_090934.1, on the reverse strand, counting down.
CCTTTGTTCTTTGTACCGAAAAAGGAAGGAGACTTGAGAAACTGTATTGACTACTGCGCATTGAACCAGATCACCGTGAAGAACCGCTACCCCTTGCCACTTATCCCTGAGATGCTAAATCAAGTTAAAGATGCCCAGATTAATACCAAATTGGACCTTCGAGGAGCGTACCACCTGGTCCGAGTCAGAAAAGGAGATGAATGGGAAACCACCTTCCGTACTAAGTACGGCTTGTTTGAATATCAAGTCATGCCCTTCAGGTTATGCAACGCTCCTGCGGCATTCCAATATTTCATGAATGACGTCTTAAGGGAGTTAATTGATGTGTGCGCCTTAGTGTACATAGACGACATCTTAGTATACTCAGCCTCGGAACAAGATCATGTCAGGCATGTTCGTTTAGTTCTCACCAAGCTCCGTCAACATCGCTTGTTTGCAAAGCTTGAAAAATGCTTTTTTCACGTCACCGAAGTAGAATTTCTTGGTTTTATCCTTACTCCAGGAGGCATCAGAATGGACGTGCACAAGGTAGATGCCATTCGAAATGGCCTTCATCGACGTCTCTGAAAGGAGTTAAAAGCATGCTGGGCTTTGTGAACTTCTACCGCCGGTTCATCCCAGACTTCTCTCAGGTTGTGCACCCAAACACAGTACTATTATGAAAAAACAATAAAAAGTTTTCTTGGACCAAAGAAGCAGAAGAAGCCTTTTAGGAACTTAAACAAAGGTTTACCTCTGCTCCAATCCTGCGTCATCCTCGTCCAGACCTCCCTTATGTCGTTGAAACTGATGCGTCCAGTCTCGCAATGGGGGCTGTCCTTTCACAGAGAGACCCGGAAACTGGCCAGCTACATCCTGTGGCCTTGCGGTCAAAAAAGTTCACACCTCCAGAGATAAATTATGCCATCACGGACAAAGAACTCCTGGCTATCAAATCCGCCTTTAAAGCCTGGAGGCACTACCTTCTGGGGGACAGACACACCACTACAGTCATCACAGACCACCGAAACCTGCAATATCTCAAAACACCCAGTCCTTGCGACAATTACGGTGGGCCCTTTTCTTCGCCAAATATGATTATGTAATCACATTTCAACCAGGAGTCAGAAACGGAAAGGCGGATGCCTTATCTCGCATGGGCATAGATGAAATAGTATATACAACTCCAGACCGAATACCTATTATACCTGAAGACAAACTCTTGAGTATCACAACAGCCTTAACACAAGCAGAACTACAAAAAGAAATCCAACGGACAATCAATCCTGATGCCTACCTCGCATGGCAAACTCAAGGAGAACAATATACCATCAAGGACCATCTACCCTTTTTTAGGGATCGCCTATATGTGCCCAAGAAGGAATTACAACAGCATATTATTTCAAATGATCACGATTCACTTATCGAAGGGCATCCTGAGATCGCCAAAACCCTAGCTAAGGTGAAAGAGAACCTTTGGTGGCCTACCTGGTGTAAGGACATCATTCAGTATATTCAGTCCTGCGGTGTCTGCGCACAAAATAAATCACAGAAACAAAAACCATCTGGTCTCCTACAACCATTGGACATTCCTCCAGTTCCATGGCATACTCTTTCCATTGACTTCATCACTGATCTACCTCCAAGCCAAGGGTTCAAAAACATCCTTGTAGTTGTAGACTTATTCTCGAAGATGGCCCACTTTATTCCTCTCAAAGGCCTCCCAGACGCAGCCACTTTAGCAAAAGTGTTCCTGGAGGGCGTGGTTAAGCTACATGGCTTCCCTTCGGTTCTGGTCTCTGATCGAGGCAGCCAGTTTGTTTCAAACTTCTGGAAAAAATGTTGTGCAATGGTGCAGATCGACGTTCGGCTATCTACCAGTCACCATCCCCAAACGGACGGCCAAACCGAGAGAACCAATCAGACACTCGAGCAATATTTAAGCTGCATGCTGCACCACGAACAAAGGAATTGGAAAGACCTACTATGGATGGCCAAATATGCATATAACAATTCTTTGCATTCAAGCACGGGACAAACGCCCTTCTATACTCTTTATGGCAGACATCCATGTACCTCTGAACTAGACCTTCCAGCCAGCTTTGAAATGCCATTGGTAAAGACTCTACACACAACCATTACTCAGGCTTCCAAAAGTGCAAAGGAACACCTTATTCATGCCAAAGAAAAACAAAAGAAATTTGCCGACCAACACCGGAAAAAGGCCCCTGATTATCAAGTAGGAGACAAAGATTGGTTAGCCGCTAAATTCGTACCCATCAAGGGAACCCGGACCTTTCATCCCAGATTCTTAGGACCCTATACCATTAAGGCAATTATCAACCCAGCAGCCATGAAACTGGATTTACCACCTAATCTACACATCCACCCTGTATTCCATGTGTCCCTCCGGAAACCAATGTAACCTGGCACACGGATTGGAACACCACCTATGCCCATACTTGTTGACAGAGAACCAGAATTCGAAGTCAAAGATATCTTGGGCTCTAATTACTCTAGGACCAAGCTATATTATCTCGTCGATTGGAAAGGATTTGGACCACAAGATAGATCCTGGGAGCCCAGTGAGAATATCCATGCACCACGTCTAATCATGAAATTCCATCGGAACTTCCCAACCAAACCTGGGCCAGGAACACCATGGGAGGGGCCTTACGGGGGAGTGCTGTCACAACCCTCACCCAAAACCCCCTCTGGCAAACCCATTGGCCAGGTGGAGTCAGGACTCGGGCCTCTAGAGCCTGGCATCCTCTTCGAAAGCTCTCATAGGGCCAGTCCTGTCGCCTATGGTGCCGGGCTCATACACCATGAAAAACAATGTGCTTGGGAACTACTTTATTGTATTGTCAGCCAACATGGAGGCATCCACATAGCTTGGTTCCTAAGAACCAAGCTATGCGGTCTAGTGTTTTGGGTGTGGAGCCTAGGGACTACTTTACCTGGACTATTTTGTTGGGGCTATTTAAACCACACCCGAGCAAGACAACACGCTTTGCGTTACTTTGCAGCTTGCAACGTGCTGCTCACCGTGTCCAGCTATTCATAAAGGAACATCATTAGCAGCAGCATCCTACCTGCAGTCTTCATCTTTAAACACTCACAGCTACTGAGAACAGCTTCCTTGAATCTGCACACCTCCCGGACAGAACAACCTGAAAGAGGAAGATAGAGGCAACATTAAAGAAAGCAGTAGAGGCATTTAAAAATTTAAAAATTACGAACTGCTCAAAAGGCTTACCTGGCTGGTCGCCTCTCAGGCTGGCACCACTCCGGACATTCCACTCGTGCTGAAGATATTCTCTGTGATATTCTCCTGAATGTTTGATATAAACCAGTCCTCCTGTATGTCTGGTACAATGTACTGCTTCGAACTGTGAGATGGGTAGTGTAAATGTTCAAATACTACTGCTAGCAGCTCCTGGGGCATTACTGTCTTCCCGGAGCTCCCTTGTCTCCAGAATAGATCTGTTGGGGGTTGCTTGCATCCCCTTCATAGCCACAATTCTTTCTCCCTTTTTGTTGCCCTTCCTTGTAACTCAATTATCTGGGAGATAGGCAATGCTGCGTAAGGTACTTGATGGTTGCTTGCTGGTGGGGTGGTCACGATGTACTCAGGAGCCATTTTGGCAGATATGCTGCAATTTTGGCTGCCGTGTCAGCGGCTATGTATCCCATTGATATTTTGTCTGTCCCGTTAGTGTGGTTAGCGCACTTGATGACCGCCACAGCAGATGGCTGGGATAATGCTTATATCAGTGTTTCTAGCAGTACCACATTCTGCACTAGAGACCCATCCGCCCTCCAAAACCCCCTCCTCTTCCAGCGGGATAGACCAGCGTGCACAGTTGTTGTGACATACGCTGAGTCTGAATATATTGTGACATGGCACACTTGGGACTCGCTCAATGCTTCAATAAGTGCTATGAGTTTTTCTGCATGGGCAGACTAATGCATGGGCAATCTTTTCATAACCACTGTCTAATACTCCCCTTCCTCAAGTCGTACCACAGCTGCCCCTGTATGTCCCTGTCCAGTCTCTTGGTCATTTAGGGATGACCCATCAACGAACAGTATCTCACCCTCCGTTAATGCGCAATCTTTTGCTTTGGGGATGTTAGCCTCCTCTCCCTCATATGTGGCACAGACGTGTACCGTTAGACTTTGGCAGTGGGCATAGCTGTTAGGAAGGTGGCAGGATTCACTGTTTCACATCAAACCACATGAATGTGGGGCTTTGAAAGAATAATCTTGCACGCAGAAGATCTCTGTGTAGTCAGGGTGGATCTTGACCTCTCCAAGATGGCAAATAGAGAGTTTTCCATATACAATGTAACCAAGCAACCCATTACATTAGTAGAACTTTCTTCTATTGCAAATGTAGCAGCTGCTAGTGCTTGCTCATACGCAAACTGCCCTTGCCTCATTGAAACCAGTGTGCCATTGTAATCGGCTAATGGCTTGTGGCCCATAGTGCTCCTCTGTGTCATCACTGCGGTCATGAGCTGGCTGTCTGACTGTGAGAACAAGTCAAATTCCTGTGTGTAGTCTGGGGTGGCCAGTACAGGTGCTGAACTAATATCTTTTTTAAAATCCTCAAACTGTTTGATCATATCTGCAGTCCACTTTAACTTATGATCCTTTGTTTTTTGTGCTCCCTGTAGAAATGGTCTTGTGTATGCCACGTAATATAACATCCATGCCCTACAGTGGTTGCACAGACCCAAAAACGTCTGTATTTCTTTAATAGAGGTGGTTCTGGGGGTAGCGCATACTGACGCTGCCCTACCTGGTCGTGTTCTTTTACCATTCGCTGATATGAGCTGCCCCAGATAGAGCACCTCCTGTTGGCAGTATTGAAACTTAGTCTTGTCGACCTTGTTCCCCTTATGGGCCAGAAACTGCAGGAGTATAATGGAATCCCTTCAGCAATGCCGCTCACTGTCACTACACAGTATCAGATTGTCCACATACTGGGTAAGCATGCTGGGAACCTGCATGTTCCATAAATTAGCATGCAGTGTTCTGTTAAAGATGCTCAGGCTCTCACAGTACCCCTGAGGTAACCTAGTGTGTTCAAAATGTATTTGGCCCAGTGTAAATGCTGTGAGGTACCTTGACTCAGGATGAAGTGGAATCAAGAAGAATGCATTCTTCAAGTCCACTACAGTGAAGTATATGGCTTCTTTGGGGATAGTGCACCAAATTGTTGGGAACAACCAGAAATACTTTCTGTACCACATCATTGAGGAGGCATGAGTCCTGAATCAGTCTCCAATTGCCCCTTGTTGATTTCTTGACAGGCTATATCGCAGTGTTAGATGGAGATGTGGATGGCACAGTGATCCCATGGTCTAGTAGGGCCTGTATTGTATTTCAGATACCCTCCTCTGCCTCCCTTCATACCGGATATGGTTTTACACTTGGTAGCACCACACCTGGCTTGAGATTTATTCACACAGGGGTCATGTCTTTCAGTAGTCCCACATTGTGTGGATTTGTCATCCACAAATGCACAGGGCTGCGTTGTAAGTATTTGTCATTCCTTTACTGTCACTCTCTGGCCTCTCCCTTCTCTCACTTGCAAGGCTAAGAACCTCAGGTCATCTTTGACTTCACAATTTCCTTTTCTCCTCACATCTCTGATGTCTCAAAATAGTCTAACTACCAACTGCACCTCCTCAGAGGCATTCTTCATTTCCTCTCCTTCCTCCAAAAGCCCACTGTCTCCAGAGCTCTGGTTCTCTCTAGGCTGGGCTACTGCAGCAACCTCTTTCTAGATCTGCCTGCAACCACTCGCAGTCCCTGCAGCTCATCCAGAACAGGACTGCAAGACTTGCCCTTGGCCTCAAGCCCAGGGATCATATCTCTCCAGCCCTGAAATTTCTTCATTGGCTCCCAATGGCTGCAAGTATTAAATTCAAGACCCTTTGCATTGTCCACATGGCTTTCTGGGGCCTGGGGCCACGATGCCTTCAACTCTCCCTCTGTGAAATACATTCCTACTCAAGCTCTTCGCTCCTTCACCTCCCTCATGGTCAGTCGCTTCTCCAAGCAACGAGTTGGCGGTAGATCTCTTTCCTCGCTTTGGGCCTCCTTCTGGAACAGCCTTCGCTGCCTCTCTGAAACTTGAGGAGAACCATCTTTGGTACCGGAATCACCTCAAGACCTTCCTCTTTGCTTCTGCACTCATTCTTTTTCTCCCCTACTAATCTATCTGCTTTGGCTGCAGGCACCTGGTTACTGTCACGACCCTCGCCCAAAACCCCCTCTGGCAAAGCCATTGGCCAGGTGGAGTCAGGACTCGGGCCTCTAGAGCCTGGCATCCTCTTCAAAAGCCCTCATGGGCCCATTCCTGGCGCCTATGGCACCAGGCTCATACACCATGAAAAACAATGTGCTTGGGAACTACTTTATTGTATTGTCAGCCAACATGGAGGCATCCACATAGCTTGGTTCCTAAGAACCAAGCTATGCGGTCTAGTGTTTTGGGTGTGGTAGCCTAGGGACTACTCTACTTGGACTATTTTGTTAGGGCTATTTAAACCACACCCGAGCAAGACAACACGCTTTGAGTTACTTTGCAGCTTGCAACGTGATGCTCACCGTGTCCAGCTATTCCCTCGAACCTCGGAGAAGCAGAACCTGCAAGGAGACAAAAGGAACATCATTAGCAGCAGCATCTTACCTGCAGGCTTCCCTGAATCTGCACGCCTCCCGGACAGAACGACCTGAAAGAGGAAGATAGAGGCAACATTAAAGGAAGCAATAGAGACATTTACAAATTATGAACTGCTCAAAAGGCTTACCTGGCTGGTCGCCTCTTGGCTGGCACCACTCCGGACATTCCACTCGCGCTGAAGAACACCGTGACCTACAAGGAAGGAAAACACAGGTTAGAAAAGGCAAGACTTTGCAGCGCTGCGCATATCGCTTACTTAACGCATTATAGCACTCTTAATGCGCCATCATTTACCAGCGGGGATCAACCAAGCCAGTTCACTGCGCTGAAGCTCTGCATACCTAAGGGAGAAAAAAAGAGACATTTTAAACAAAGAAAGGCATGCAGGATAGCAACAAAACTAAAGAACAGCAATAAGACCTGTCTGAACAATATCAAACGGGCCGGCGTTAGTGAAGTAACTGGACTGCACTCGCCCATGAAAGACAACGCACCCCTGCAGAGAAGGCAGGACGGAGAGCACGCCTAATTCTACCACAAGGATAGGAGAGGGCACCAGAGGGACTGAAATCATACGGGGGTGGAGGGAGTATACTTACCCCAGTCGGTCAGTCTTGAACACAGTCCTCCTGTATTTTCAAGCAGAACCTTCCCCGCAGACCACATCAGGGAAAAGCTTAGAAGCATACCAGCGAGTAACCTGGCTGAGTGGCGTACCTGTGGATACCAGGTGAGCACAACGGAACGCGAAGCCTACCATAACAAATCCACCTGGGCACCATGGAGACATCGGAAATGGACCAATTGGCCCAATTACTAGGAGAGCTTCGTGCTGAGGTTCATTCTGCCCGACAAGAGACTAATGCCCTCCGGAGAGACCTAATAGTGACCAAAGAACACACTGAAGAGATTAGCAGGCAATACTTGCAATCACAGGCAGGACAGACGCCTCTACCTGGAAGCAATCCAACGATGCAAAACCCCGCCATACCACCCACTTCCTTACAGATCACGTTACCTGCAAAAGTGCCCCTGGCACCACAAGAAAGGTTCTCAGGCGACCGATGGAAGTATGTGGCATTCATCAATCAGTGCCGCTTTCATTTTCTTTGTAGGCCTGGAGCATTTCCAAACCACCAAGCTCTGGTAGCTTTTGTCTTATCATACCTGAGTGGTAGTGCAGCAGATTGGTCGGTGCCGTTGGTAACCCATGCCGATCCTCTATTAAATGACTTTGGGGGGTTCCAGAGAGAAATGGAAAAAGTTTTGCTTGCCATACCCAGGAACAAGCAGTAGACAATGAACTCTTGTCCCTCCGACAATGGAGTCAGGACTTGTTAACGTACATTGCTACCTTCAACAGACTGGTTGCCGAAGCTAGGTGACCAGAAAACAAAAGAACCACGTTATTCCATGAAGGCTTACAAGGCGAATTAAATGACGTCTTAGCCCAGGTGGTTGATCCACCCAGAGACTGTGCAGAATTCATATATCTGGTCATGCAGCTAGACCACCGGTTGCAGGACCGAAAGGCAGACTGGTCTAAGACGGACCCTCAAACCGTGTATGTTCGACAAAGGGGAAACACACCCTGTGTACCTGAAAATGCTGTAGAACCCATGCAGATTGGAGGGATACGGCCTCCATTAACAAAACAAGAGTGGGACAAAAGAAGACAACAAAAGCTTTGTTTGTATTGTGGGAAACCAGGACATTTCCTGAAGGACTGTCCAGTAAAACCCCCAAGAAGAACAGTCGGGCCACAGAGAAGGACAAAGCTAAGGAATCAGAAATCTACCAAGCTTGACAAACGTAGAGGTCAGTTTGTCGAGTGAGAAGAAAGAGTTGCTGACATTCCACTTTGCAATACCAGCGATCTTAATTAACCACCAACACTCGTCAAGAATGCATGCCGTTGAAGCATACATTGATAGTGGAGCAGTTGGAAATTATGTTGATCAAGAACTGGCAGCATAGATGGGGCTTCCTTTGTGTTCTAAGCCAACTATGGACAAGGTAACCACCGTGGATGGGACAGAAATCGCTTCCGGACCAGTAACCCAGTGCACAGCCAGGGTAACCTTGCTGTGCCAGGACGGACATCAGGAGTCTATTTCATTTGATCTCATCAAGGCACCTCAGTTCAGGCTAATACTAGGGATGCCATGGTTGGTTGCTCACAACCCTTTGATAGACTGGCGGGCATGAAAATTAACCTTCCCCGGTGACTGCTTCCCTGCCTGCTATTACCAAGAGGAGAAACCCGACGTCTGTATCCCCATGACTCCCGGAGCGACAGTATCAACCCATCAACCCTGGGAGCAACTAATACCTTGCCAAGTGTATACCATGATTTGCAGGATGTTTTCTGAAAGGACCAAGCCAATGCATTGCTGCCGCACAGGCCCTATGACTGTCAGATCGACCTTGTTCCTGGTGCAGGAATCCCTTGCGGCAGGATCTACGCTCTCACAGAACCAGAAAACCTTCATTTGAAATCCTATTTAGACTGTACCTTGCAAACAGATTTATCCATCCTTCTAAGTCCCCCGCAGCCAGTCCTTTGTTCTTCGTACCGAAAAAGGAAGGAGACTTGAGAAACTGTATTGACTACTGCGCATTGAACCAGATCACTGTGAAGAACCGCTACCTCTTGCCACTTATCCCTGAGATGCTAAATCAAGTTAAAGATGCCCAGATTAATACCAAATTGGACCTTCGAGGAGCGTACCACCTGGTCCGAGTCAGAAAAGGAGATGAATGGGAAACCACCTTCCGTACTAAGTACGGCTTGTTTGAATATCAAGTCATGCCCTTCAGGTTATGCAACGCTCCTGCGGCATTCCAATATTTCATGAATGACGTTTTAAGGGAGTTAATTGATGTGTGCGCCTTAGTGTACATAGACGACATCTTAGTATACTCAGCCTCGGAACAAGATCATGTCAGGAATGTTCGTTTAGTTCTCACCAAGCTCCGTCAACATCGCTTGTTTGCAAAGCTTGAAAAATGCTTTTTTCACGTCACCGAAGTAGAATTTCTTGGTTTTATCCTTACTCCAGGAGGCATCAGAATGGACGTGCACAAGGTAGATGCCATTCGAAATGGCCTTCATCGACGTCTCTGAAAGGGGTTAAAAGCATGCTGGGCTTTGTGAACTTCTACCGCCGGTTCATCCCAGACTTCTCTCAGGTGTTGCACCCAAACACAGTACTATTATGAAAAAACAATAAAAAGTTTTGTTTTCTTGGACCAAAGAAGCAGAAGAAGCCTTTTAGGAACTTAAACAAAGGTTTACCTCCACTCCAATCCTGCGTCATCCTCGTCCAGACCTCCCTTATGTCGTTGAAACTGATGCGTCCAGTCTCGCAATGGGGGCTGTCCTTTCACAGAGAGACCCGGAAACTGGCCAGCTACATCCTGTGGCCTTCCGGTCAAAAAAGTTCTCACCTCCAGAGATAAATTATGCCATCACGGACAAAGAACTCCTGGCTATCAAATCCGCCTTTAAAGCCTGGAGGCACTACCTTCTGGGGGACAGACACACCACTACAGTCATCACAGACCACCGAAACCTGCAATATCTCAAAACACCCAGTCCTTGCGCCAATTACGGTTGGCCCTTTTCTTCACCGAATATGATTATGTAATCACATTTCAACCAGGAGTCAGAAACGGAAAGGCGGATGCATTATCTCGCATGGGCATAGATGAAATAGTATATACAACTCCAGACCCAGTACCTATTATACCTGAAGACAAACTCTTGAGTATCACAACAGCCTTAACACAAGCAGAACTACAAAAAGAAATCCAACGGACAATCAATCCTGATGCCTACCTCGCATGGCAAACTCAAGGAGAACAATATACCATCAAGGACCAGCTACCCTTTTTTAGGGATCGCCTATATGTGCCCAAGAAGGAATTACAACAGCATATTATTTCAAATGATCACGATTCACTTATCGAAGGGCATCCTGAGATCGCCAAAACCCTAGCTAAGGTGAAAGAGAACCTTTGGTGGCCTACCTGGTGTAAGGACATCATTCAGTATATTCAGTCCTGCGTGGTGTCTGTGCACAAAATAAATCACAGAAACAAAAACCATCTGGTCTCCTACAACCATTGGACATTCCTCCAGTTCCATGGCATACTCTTTCCATTGACTTCATCACTGATCTACCTCCAAGCCAAGGGTTCAAAAACATCCTTGTAGTTGTAGACTTATTCTCGAAGATGGCCCATTTTATTCCTCTCAAAGGCCTCCCAGACGCAGCCACTTTAGCAAAAGTGTTCCTGGAGGGCGTGGTTAAGCTACATGGCTTCCCTTCGGTTCTGGTCTCTGATCGAGGCAGCCAGTTTGTTTCAAACTTCTGGAAAAAATGTTGTGCAATGGTGCAGATCGACGTTCGGCTATCTACCAGTCACCATCCCCAAACGGACGGCCAAACCGAGAGAACCAATCAGACACTCGAGCAATATTTAAGCTGCATGCTGCACCACGAACAAAGGAATTGGAAAGACCTACTATGGATGGCCAAATATGCATATAACAATTCTTTGCATTCAAGCACGGAACAAACGCCCTTCTATACTCTTTATGGCAGACATCCATGTACCTCTGAACTAGACCTTCCAGCCAGATTTGAAATGCCAGCGGTAAAGACTCTACACACAACCATTACTCAGGCTTTCAAAAGTGCAAAGGAACACCTTATTCATGCCAAAGAAAAACAAAAGAAATTCGCCGACCAACACCGGAAAAAGGCCCCTGATTATCAAGTAGGAGACAAAGATTGGTTAGCCGCTAAATTCGTACCCATCAAGGGAACCCGGACCTTTCATCCCAGATTCTTAGGACCCTATACCATTAAGGCAATTATCAACCCAGCAGCCATGAAACTGGATTTACCACCTAATCTACACATCCACCCTGTATTCCATGTGTCCCTCCGGAAAGCAATGCAACCTGGCACACGGATTGGAACACCACCTATGCCCATACTTGTTGACAGAGAACCAGAATTCGAAGTCAAAGATATCTTGGGCTCTAATTACTCTAGGACCAAGCTATATTATCTCGTCGATTGGAAAGGATTTGGACCACAAGATAGATCCTGGGAGCCCAGTGAGAATATCCACGCACCACGTCTAATCATGAAATTCCATCGGAACTTCCCAACCAAACCTGGGCCAGGAACACCATGGGAGGGGCCTTACGGGGGAGTGCTGTCACAACCCTCACCCAAAACCCCCTCTGGCAAACCCATTGGCCAGGTGGAGTCAGGACTCGGGCCTCTAGAGCCTGGCATCCTCTTCGAAAGCTCTTATAGGGCCAGTCCTGTCGCCTATGGTGCCAGGCTCATACACCATGAAAAACAATGTGCTTGGGAACTACTTTATTGTATTGTCAGCCAACATGGAGGCATCCACATAGCTTGGTTCCTAAGAACCAAGCTATGCGGTCTAGTGTTTTGGGTGTGGAGCCTAGGGACTACTTTACCTGGACTATTTTGTTGGGGCTATTTAAACCACACCCGAGCAACACAACACGCTTTGCGTTACTTTGCAGCTTGCAACGTGATGCTCACCGTGTCCAGCTATTCATAAAGGAACATCATTAGCAGCAGCATCCTACCTGCAGTCTTCATCTTTAAACACTCACAGCTACTGAGAACAGCTTCCTTGAATCTGCACGCCTCCCGGACAGAACGACCTGAAAGAGGAAGATAGAGGCAACATTAAAGAAAGCAGTAGAGGCATTTAAAAATTTAAAAATTACGAACTGCTCAAAAGGCTTACCTGGATGGTCGCCTCTCAGGCTGGCACCACTCCGGACATTCCACTCGTGCTGAAGAACACCGCGACCTACAAGGAAGGAAAACACAGGTTAGCAAAGGCAAGACTTTGCTGCGCTGCGCATAGCGCTTCCTTACCGCATCATAGCGCTCTTAATGCGCCATCATTTACCAGCGGGGCTCAACCAAGCCAGTTTACCGCGCTGAAGCTCCGCATACCTAAGGGAGAATAAAGAGACATTTTAAACAAAGAAAGGAATGCAGGATAGCAACAAAACTAAAGAACAGCAATAAGACTGACCTGAACAATATCAAACGGGCCGGCATCAGTGAAGTAACTGGACCGCACTCGCCCATGAAAGACAACGTGCCCCTACAAAGAAGGCAGGATGGATAGCACACCTAATTCTACCACAAGGTGAGGAGAGGGTGCCAGAGGGTCTGAAATCATACGGGGGTGGAGGGAGGATACTTAGCCCAGTCGGTCAGTCTTGAACACAGTCCTCCTGTATTTTCAAGCAGAACGTCCCTGCAGACCACATCAGGGCAAAGCTGAGAAGCATACCAGAGAGTAACTCGGCTGGGTGGCATCCCTGTGGATACAGGGTGAGCGTAACAGTTACCCTCTTATTTCGGGCCCAGATCCCTGCCCTGCCAGCCACACACCCGCACTGCCTCCTGGCAACTCCTGCACTTGGGTCTGTATTTGCAATCCTAAAGTCACCTTTCTGCACTTATCAGACACCTGTTGTCTACACCTTATTCTCCACTTACCACCAGCTGGCCGCAGTACACGTTTTTGTTTTATCATGTGTTCAGCACTTTCCACTTCCCCCTGCCCCTCGCACTTTCCTCCTTCCCTCTCCCCTGCACTCGCGCATTCTCAATGTCACTGGGCCTAGTAAAATCATTGTTTTTGTCCTTCCTTGTTTCCCCTTCTTTGCCTGTCGTGCTCTGAAACACTTGTGTATGGGAGCGATATAAATAAAATATAATATCATATCATATCAAGAAATAGAGGTGGAGTTAATAGTGCCATCAGGGGGCACTGCTCCCTTCGGTACTGTGCCATTATGTTGCAGAGGATACATGTCTCTAATATAATCTCCCCATTTTTGTCATTCTTCCCAAACAACTTGTCATCCATCACTTCCTTGAACTGTACTTTTGGATCTATGCAGAGCATTGTGCGTCACTCACACCTGTCCTTATCTATTCTTAGCATGAGAACCGTCTTGTCAGAGACCAACAATCCCTGTAAATCCAGCGACAATATTGTTCCCGCCACCACCTCACGTGACACAACTGGACGTAATATGAAATCTGTAGGCACTCTCCAACACTGCTTGGCGATCTGGGTCACCGCCTCCACGAGCACAGTAATACCATAAATAAACACGGGATCCCGCGAACCACCACCTCCCTTGTCATTATGTGTATTATCAACATTGCCCCTATTGCGCACATCCCAGGTGTGGAGCAAACTATACCACGATCTTTGAATTATATTGTCATGTTTAATTTGCTGAGCAGGTCACTGCCCAGCAAATGAACATGGGAACTTTTGGAATATAGAAAGTGTGCTTACAACACCTTCCCGTCCACTTTTCATCCAGCTCTCAGTGTATGGAACTGTGGAAATAGCCCCAGAGAATCCCTGCGTGTCAAGATATTTGCCTGATAATGGGAAATTCCCCCACCATGATACATGGTTTTGTTGCACCTGAGTCCACCATAAATATGAACTGCTTGTTTCCTATCTCTGCCCCCACCAAGGGTTCCTCTTGTGGGTGGGTGGTCTTTGACAGGACCGTAAACGCAAGTGCACTCTTTGGGCTGTCCTACTCAAGATATGTGTTTGTTCTGGTGAAATAAGAAGGGGTTACCCCATCACTGTTGCTCCGCCAAAGGGGGTCGTGGTATGCTATGAAGCCTACTGGCCAGGGTAATACCACCCTGCTGTTGCTGTGGCGGGTCCTGCAATTGTACAGCACATGCTTGAGGCTGCTGGTTATATGTTTGGTGTTGCCTCTGTAGATACCCTTGATTCTGATACCCTTGACCCTGTTGCGGATGCCCTAGCCCTTGGGGCCTTTGGGGCCCTTGTCCATGCTTCTGTGACCCGTAATTATACCCCATTGCAGACCTGCTCCTGCATTTCGTTGAAAAATGCCCCCACCTCAAACAATTCCAACATTACAATGATCCAAACCCATCCCCTCTGGGTCCAAATCCCCTTTTTGCTCAAGGGAAGCCCCCTCTTCATCGCTGCCATCCTTCTTGCTGCCACTGTGTGCTGGGATACTTTTGTCCCCCACCCCATTGTCCTTGTCCTTTTTCACCCCAGAGCACAGCAATGGTGGCGATCACAACCTGTTGGGTGCTCTCTGTCCCCTCCACCTATGCTGGCATTGACACAGGTGCCTGGACAACAACTTTTGCCAATTTATTTTCTACCAGTTTTGCTTCCTCCGTTTGACCCCTTTGGGCTGTTTTCCTGTCCCGCTCCTTGATTATTTTGCAATGGTGCACTATTATACTCTGTATCTCTGGCCAACCCTTTGCTTTGATACCTACAATCTTACCTAGCACCTTCTGCACTTCCTTTGGTAAGCCCCTCTTTACAATAAAATAGAAAACCGGTATTGAACAATCACATGGAATTCCCGTTTCAGCTCTCCACATCTCTTGTAATTTAAAAATGAATTTAGCTTGGTTCTCATCATCGTCCGTTGTACACTGCATCATGGACTATGGACTATAAATCGTGGGATCTGGGAAAGCCCTTATTATCACATCCCACACCTGTGCTCTAATTCTGTTGAACAACACTCCATCATTTTCATCGTCCTCCAGGGTTATTCTCGATATCCAGATTTCATCCACACATCCCAAGCCTCCTCCCCAATTATAGCAACCATCAAGCTCTTGATATCCTCCACTGCCTTGGGCACCCCTGCTGTTTGCTTTTCAAATTCATATATCCACTTTCTCGCCCCTGCTGTGAGCTGTGAGAGAGCCTTAATCAAGTTTTTTAAATCCATCTTTGGGCCAGGGCACATTCTGGGTCCTCCCTGCCTCCTTATTATTAAGGCGCTATATGAATAACACATCAATATCATTATCATTATGTATGAGGGGCATCTGCATCTTCACCCTTCTTCACAATTCCCCTTTTCATTGCTAACACCATCCGGCCGAACCTATTCCTCAACCTGCCCCCGCACAATCCTTCTACTTGGGGGTATTCTCAGTAGTCTCTTCACCCCTTCCTTCTTCTTCACCCCAACCCTCATCATACGTGCCATTGTCATCCTCCCTCTCATCACTTCCCAACATCATATTCTCCTTTCCCAAGAGTATCCACTCACCCTTTTTTCCCTCTTTCTCAATACATACATTTGTTATTCCGTAATTATCCATTCTAAGCACGAAGTACCCTGATTTCCATTCTTCTGATTCTTTTTCCGAAAACCCTCACTTCTCCTGAGGATGCCCACACCCTGTTTAGTTCACAACTCTGCCAACATTTCTTCAAACTCTCTTTTCCTGACACCCGTGAGGGCCGATACCCATGGCGGGTGCGTATATGGTGGGGCGGTAGCCTGTGGTGTTACTGATGCTGAAGGGGTCCCTATCACGGTGGGCTCATAGGTTGGATTTGTGTACCCTTCTGCGGGACATGCTGTCAGGGGATATAATCCCCTGCACTCTGCCACTCTGCTGGTGCCCCACCCTCTCCTTCTCCCCTCCTGCACTTTCCATCTTTCTGTATATGTGCCCGCGCTCTGTCCCCTTGGTCCTCTGTATCCTCAAGCATTCGTCAGAGGCCCAAATTTACTTTCTCTTCTGTAGCTGTATCCCCTTATGCTTAGCTACTAAGAATGGGGACATATGTTCCAAGACGCTCTTATTGTGGCATCCCTGCTTTGGCCATGGGCATGGCATCCCCCATCCTCTCGTCTCCGTGATCCACTGCTTATTGTATTGTTCCACTATGTCGGGATGCAGTGGCTGGGCCTTGTACATATACACTATTGGTGTTTTTCCCCCATGCTGGAGATGTCTATGTCTTACTGACACTGCAAAGTCCTGCAGACGCGCCATGGACGCTGCTGCTGCTTGTGACAGGAAAAAAGAAAATTAACCTTGCTCTTTTCTGTCCTTCTTCCTCATGCACACATACTACTTCACAGAACCATCGAGTGCCATACCACACAGCGACACACACAATGAATGCCCCTGCTAGGGCCTGTTCTTCACCCAATAAAACACAAATACAATACACAAAAATAACCAACCAAAATAACAACCACTACTTATTCCAGGCCCACTATTTGCATGGCACAACTACTTTTATTTCTGTATTCCTCCTTTAAATATTATATTTTATTGTGGTACCACCTTTCCTCCTCTGCCACGTAGGAGCTCCCTGCCTTACCTTTGCCTTACCTTTGCATTACCTTTGCCTTACCTTATAATGCCTTACTAAAAAAACACCAATAAGAAATAACACAGACCACACCCACGTCACTTCAATTACCTCATTCTCCACGTGTTCACATATCTCACACTTCCCCATGCATCTCCCCCCAACTTGTTATCGCTTACAAGAGTCTGCTCACATGTGTGTGCTCATCCAAACTCCTCCATCACAGGGTTCCAACACTAGCCTGCACTCTCCTCAGAGCAGTGCACCGCTTGAAAGAGCAGAGAGGAGTGCTCTTAAAATGGCACCTACTACACCACTCGGAACAAAGGTTTTTTCAGGACCGATCACTGTAGGTGGGCAAGGCTCCTTCTGCAGAAGCGGGTTAGAAACCGCCGCAAATACGGGGGGCACTAGGTCACCAATTGAAGGCACACCGCTGAATGCTCACACCAGAAAACAATACATCCCGCTTGGGAAAAAAGGCGAAGCCAATTTTGTAAGGATAACAACTTTTAATCTCACACAAAGATGAGAGCAATAACAAAGAACTCTCCTGCCAAGAATGTTCTGCTGATAAAGGGTACAAGCAGAGGCTTAAGAGGAGACACATCATGATCATAACAAAATACCATATAGTAAAGTCCTGCATGGCTGGTTGGTGTGCACCTATACAGGATCTGCTTGCTCCATAAGGGTTACCAGGTCATTGGTTCCGGTCCAGTCCATCTGTCTTCCATCACGTGGGTACTGCAGAGATCATCTTCTTCTCACTGATGAAGGTCGAAGAACAAATTAACTGCGCTCGTAACACAATGCTACTTCATCACTGTAGTGGGAACCTGGCAGGCTTTCAGACTGGCACAAAGGAGGTTCTGGGGCACTCTGACCTCCACACACACATTTCACTCACTCCCTTTTGCGCCATCCAGCGCCTAGGTCTGCACCCTTGCTTTAAACTATAATGTATCCCTCCCAGCACCTCGCAATACAAATCATATGATTGTAACTGAAAGACTTCCAATGTTCATTCTCTTTGAACATTCAAGACTTGTTACGTTAGGGTTGGTGGTCAAAGGTCACCCGGTGCCATGGAATTCAGGCATCTTGGGACTTAGTTATATGGGCTTTAACATATGGTCACCTGAGGCTGGGCCGGGTCATGCTTTGGCCAGTGTGAGATAACATGCACACCAGGCGCTGGTCTATGATTGCGGCTTTGTAGGTCACATTCCTTTCCGGTAAAAAAACATCTTTGCACCACTGTTAGAACAATGAGTTAGCTTTATGGAGGTTGGGGATGTGGGTTGTCCTCATGGGAGCTTGGGCATGGCTGGAGGTATCTATCTATCTATCTATCTATCTATCTATCTATCTATCTATCTATCTATCTATCTATCTATCTATCTATCTATCTATCTATCTATCTATCTATCTATCTATCTTAATTCTTATATAGCGCCCTAGCACTGATAGGCCTCAGAGCGCTCACATTTGACAGACAACATGGAACACAAACGGAGCAAGAGACGAAGTAGAGAATCTATTAGATTTCTTCTTCATCAAACAGATGCATCTTGAGCAGTTTCTTAAAGATGGTAAGAGACTGTAGGATTGTTTAGCGTGTTTTGGGAGCACAGAGCGCAGCACCACTGCACAGGATCAATGTATAGCATGTTTTTTGAAGTGCAGCGCCACTGCATGGGTTTGATGCATTGATATAATTTGGTACAGCAAGACATGTGTTATTGAGCATTTTTTTATGCAGCACCACTGCATGGGATTAATGCAATTGCTTCAAGCTATGTGTTGCCAGTGCAACATATGGAGATGTAAATGAAGACAGGCTACACAGGTTAAAAACAAACCATTTTCTCATTTAAAAGCGCATTTTATTTTTCATATTCAAAATGCACACCATTTTTTTTCTTTTTACCTGAAATTCCTCTGTTGCAGGAGACACATTTGAGGATTAATGAACTAACCTCATTAACAAAAAACTAACACGCTAACTCATTAATAATATAATGTGTTCTACACTGCAAAATGAGGCAGGCTGAAACTCATTTCAGACTACATTCAGATTTTTATTCTTTGCTTCTATCTGCGCTCTGTCCACAATATTTGCAGGAAGCAAAGACTCGAATAAGCAGGAAATCAGTTTGGTTACAGTTGCAACTGTATAAGCCAAGCCATTGTGTGCAGAGGGTGTATAGGGCATGATAGAATTTTATTGGTTAGGATCCTTTGGTAGGAGGGAACCAGAGTTTTCTTGTATAATCTCGAGGAAGAAGCTAGGGAGAGACATCTTGACACAGCTCGGAGAAGGACTGGGTTGATAGCTGGGGATGCCTGATTCCTAAAGCAGATTCAACTTGGTTGCAGACACTGGGATTTCCAGTCAACAAGTCCCAGTTTGAGTGACAGCAAATGCTTGTCCTTGCTGGGTGAACCCCTCCAGAAGGCGACCAGCCAAAGAAGTTACATGCTGAACAAGCCTGGTAATTATCTCGCTGAAGTGTGGGGGCTGAGTGTGTGTGTGAAAATATTCAGTCAGTGTAGGAAAGGAGATTCCTGTGCTTTACCCACGTGTTTAATGTTGCAAATTGAATTCTTGTTCCCCGCCACTCTCTTCTCAGTGTATCACAAATAATGCTGTTACTGTGCCATTTCATTTATTTCTTTAAAAAGAGTGAGATCGTGTTTAAATGGAACTTTTATAATACACAAAAATATCTGAAAGCAGACGGGTGGTGTGTTTTATTTTCTCTTTCCTTTGTGCATTTACCAATACAGTGCTGATGATGTGGGGAGATGTTTAGACAGTGCAATTGTCATTTTTAAGGTAGCTAAAAATAAGATTTGGCTGCAGCTGTGTGCACAATGTCATTCAGTATGAGCAATTATAACTAACTGTGTGTGTTATAGTCTGCCGTGTCTATGAGTCGGCAGAAAGAGAGGCCCTGGACATAGCTCACCAAACGTAAATAAGTTGGTGATAGATACCGCATGATAGCTCGCTGCCGTAGATAAGACAGCGAGAAATTGCCCATGGTGGCACACTAAAAATGAAAATGTGGTGTTCCTGAAATGCAAGCCTGAGGTCTCTCTAGTGATTACACGATAAATGTAAACATAAATAAGGGGTTCTGGATATTGGGGCCACAAATAAAACAAAGGAATTATGCTCACCAAAAATACCACCAACCACGCATACCAACCACGCATACCAACCACCCATGTCTGTGTACTGAAATAATGCATATCCACTGTATTATTATTATACATAAAACAATCTGAATACAAGGAGTGATTGTTGCAAAAAAAAAATTCAGCGGTAAGAAAATACCGCCAGGCCCCAAATCTACACAAAATACCCAAAATATTTATGGTGCGTTGGCCGGGAACCGAACCCGGGTCAACTGCTTGGAAGGCAGCTATGCTCACCACTATACCACCAACGAGAGATGGAAAGATTCCAGTGCCTTGAGGCCCAAGTGAAAATGTTAGCTGAGCAAATAGGAAATCTCTGTACAGTGCAAAAACAGCCATCCAAGGAGGGGGCTGATGGCCATAGCAATGACCGGGTGGCTTCTTCTGAAAAGTGACTAAGTACTCATGATACCTGCGGTGCCAAAAAGACAGATTGCCCTGATGTAATTTCGCATAATGACTCTGTCTAATGATTTAAAAGCGGAAACGCCAGTAAATGAACATGTAACAGAAAGTGCAAACACTTCTAAAAAAGAGGTACGGTTTAACCTAGAGCTAAATCAAACATTGAAGGTTTGTGCAAATGAAAAAGAAACACCTGAAATTCCAAAAGAACAAAGGGACAGATTTAAGAAAAATAACTCATGCATGGGGAATACCAGTGAACAGGGAGTAAGTGGGGATGCTATAGCTCCTTCCCTGGACAGTCAAAATGGTGAACAAACACAGACAGAAAAATGGAATACTCAAAAGGAGGGTACAAATCAATCACCTGAAGAATTCTTTGAGCCAAGTATTTTTGAAGAGGCTGAAAGGGCTGGTACCACACTAAATGATCACAAATGCACAGAATTAAATAATGACAAATTACTAAATGATGTTGTTACACATGTTCAGTTGGAAGGTTGTAATGTGGTCCCTGATGATACCCAGATGGATGGGCGAACAGTGGCCACACTCCAAAAAACCTCTGATCATGGAGAAATGAATAAAGTCTCTCACTCAGAAATGGGTAAAAAGGAGGGAAAAATGTCTTTCCATTTAACAATGTGCTTAGCCAAAAGTGAGCCCTGAAATAAGTAAGAATTCACACTTCTTATGTGTATTAGAGGTAGTTGAGGACATATATTATGCACCCATCACTGTAGAAGAAAAATGCCAAACATTTGCTATGATTGACACTGGCGCACAGGCCACAATTATGTCCAAGTAGCTGGTAAAGAATATCAATGAAGGGAGACCCCCACAGAATCAGATCACAGTGAAGGAAAATCAAGGTCCAGTGCATTAATTTAAATGGGAGGAGGCGCCCATCATAGGTGTAACTGAGGTTGACATGAAAATAGGAAAGCACAGAATGAAGCAAGAAGTATTGATCACATCTATTTGTGAAATTCCATTTCTGATGGGGACAGATTGCCTGAAAAGATTGTCTCCTCTCATAGATGGGGTGAATGGAGTGCTGTGGTCCTTAACCAAAAATCCATTGAGACCTAAGAAACTAAAATCATAAAACAGCAACATAAATGAATGTCACACCGTTGCCAAAACAAATGATGCTGCGGAGGTATATCTCCAGAATAGTTGCATACCTAGTGTCACTGTTATATTAATGTGTCAAGACAAAATGCAGAGCGACAATGAAAGACTACCTGTACAAATATACTTGGACCCAAGGAAAAATTGGCAGACTGCCATAGATAAGCACACATTACGTTTTTATTTAAAAGAGAAAACAATCAAACATAATATTGCTCCTAAAACAGATTCAGAAAAACACATTACAACTCTTGCTGAAATACACATGGAAGATAAGCAACCATGGGTTCATGTTGGTATAAATGACTGTTTTAAAACAATAAAAGCCACTTTAGCGCTTGAACAGGAGAGGAGCTTCATTAATGAGAAATTGTTGCAAAAAATAATGGAGAGGGAGGAGATCCCGAAATTTTTAATATTAAAAACCAATATGTTTCTGGGTTGGACAGTCCAGAATTTGAAAACCGAATTGCAGGCAGATGCATGCTTAAAATTAACATTGGGCAGAAAACAATTTACCATAATGTATGGATAGTGAGTGGAGCACAAAATGACTTTTACATGGGCAATGACATCATGCACAGAATGTGTATGGTGTTAGATTTCCTTAATCAAAAAATATGGTTACGCCTAGGTGGGCCGGCACCTGAATTTGAAGACAAAAGAAGAGCTTATCATTGTGCACAACTAGTTCCTTATGCAATCGAATTACAAATGAGGAAAGATACTATTATTCCTGCATTTACAAAACAGTTTGCAATAACACTGAAATGCAAAAATGGACAGCAGATGAAAGACTCTGATGCATTTGTATGCCTGAATGAATCCATAAAACAGCAAGGCCTGGATTATGAATACATTCCATTGGTAGATATTGGTGGAGGATCTGTAAAAATTATGGTAAATAATAAAGGTTGCCAGGATATTCATTTAGAGGAAAACTCCCCATTAGGAATGGCCATACAAAAATCACATTATACGCCAGATTTAAATAACATGGTGATTGGAAATATTCCTGAAAAGTATGTAGATGCCAAGGGTGAGTTGCCAGAACACCTGGACTCTCAGCCCAAAGGAATATTTAAAATTAATTCTGTGTATCCTTATGATTCAAATGAGACAGTGTGCTGCCATCAAGAGGATTGCATAACATTTAATTTAAATGAAAATGAAACAGAAAATCAGCCCATTGAAGTGGAAGCTGATATGCCAAAAGGTTTATGGTCATAATACCGAATTAATAAATCTCGAAAAAAAAAATCTCGAAAAAAAAGGCCGGAAAAAAAAATATCGAATTTTTTTTATGATGGTTTTTTTTCGAAATGGGGGGTTCCCCCCAACCCCCCTTTTTTATTTTTATTTTTTATTTTTAAGCCTTTTTTTTTACTTACCTGACCCAAAAAATACATATGTCATACATATGTGTGCACAATGTCATTCAGTATGAGCAATTATAACTAACTGTGTGTGTTATAGTCTGCCGGAGGCCCTGGACATTGCTCACCAAACGTAAATAAGTTGGTGATAGATACCGCATGATAGCTCGCTGCCGTAGATAAGACAGCGAGAAATTGCCCATGGTGGCACACTAAAAATGAAAATGTGGTGTTCCTGAAATGCAAGCCTGAGGTCTCTCTAGTGATTACACGAAAAATCTAAACAAAAATAAGGGGTTCTGGATTATGGGGCCACAAATAAAACAAAGGAATTATGCTCACCAAAAATACCACCAACCACGCATACCAACCACGCATACCAACCACCCATGTCTGTGTACTGAAATAATGCATATCCACTGTATTATTATTATGCATAACCCAATCTGAATACAAGGAGTGATTGTTGCTAAATTATTTTTCGGCGGTAAGAAAATACCGCCAGGCCCCAAATCTACACAAAATACCCAACAAGACGTGCTGTTTTTAATCAAGTATGCCATGGAATTCCAAATCAGAGGAGCCCAGTGACATAAGTTAGTGCCACCTACTCTTTCCAATTTTTCTGTGGTTGTACAAGGTTATGTTTGTCATTAGATCGAAGATTTCTTTGAGCCAGAACCTTGGTAAATTTCTTAGCAAGATAGTTGTTGGCAGTGCCTGTCAAGCATTTAAAAGTCATAACAGAACATTTGAATTGTATTCACTTTTGGACAGGTAGCCAATGAAGTTTCTTTCTGGCTACTGACGTTTTTTCCCGTCGACTCAAGCCCAGAACAGCCCTGACTGCACCATTCTGTATGGTCTGCAGTTTCTTGAGGTTACCCTTACAGGTGCCCATCAGAAGGCTTTTGCAGTAATCCAATTTTGAGTTAATTATGGCTCCTGCAATCAACGCAAGGCTTTGCTCAGATAGATATGGTCGGATTTGCCATAAAAGATTAGTGTAGAACAGGCATGTAGATTTTAAATAAGAGACCTGTCTCTTGTACGAGAGGTGCGAATCCATGAAAATACCCAGGGTCTTGACATGCTCTGATACTTCAATGAAGCTGTTATTGTTCTTGAACTTTTTATATTGTTGGTTTAATTTCCCTATTTTTTGGGGTGTGCCAAGAATTAAGAGTTCCGTTTTTGATTCATTGAGAGCAAGGGAGTTATTTGCCATCCATTTTTGAATAGCATTGAACACTTCATTAACTCTCTGCACCATCCTTTTCGTAGGAGCCAGACAATACAAAGACCAGCTGAGTGTCATCAGCATAGTTTGTGAACTGGACACCCATGTTTTTTAGCATGTCACATTGAAGTTTCAAAAAGATGTTAAAAAGCAGAGGTGATGGCATGAGCTATGCGGAACACCACAAGTCAGCAGTGCTTTCAGGGAAATGAAGTTACCCTTTACGACAGTGGCTATCCTTGGGCCTAAGAAAGATTTAAAACCAGTTTATTGCTAGAGGAGAGCATCTGCCGATTGTTTTCAGTCTATCAGCCAAAAGATCATGATCTATAATATCAAACGCAGAGGAGAGATCAAGTAGCATGAGTAAGGCAGTGTTTCCCTTTTCAATAATACTAGCGATATTGGCCTGGAGATCAAAGAGAGCGGTCTCCGTTCCATGTTTGGCCCTGAAACCGGATTGCTCATTGGCCAAAAGTTTGTTTGTATCTACAAACTTCTGATATTGTAAATAGGCAATCCTGTCGATGATCTTAAGCAGGAAAGGCACATTTGTAATGGGCGTGAAGTTGCCCAGTATAGATGGATCCATGTTTTCCTTTTTTATGAGAGGTGTAATCCATTCTTCCTTGAGATTAGCAGGAAGATAAGCTTCTTCGAATGATTGATTGACAAATTGCGCAAACCAAGGTGCTAGAGTATCTGCATAATCTTTGAAAAGCTTAGCGGGGAAAATATCTCCCTGACCAGAAGACAGCCTCAATTTATGGATGACCTCCAGAGCATCTGAAATGGAGAGATTTTCAAAAGAAAAGAGATATAAATGGCTATCCGTCGGGTCACTTTTGACAATGGTCGGCATAGAAGGGGTTGTCTCATGATCAAGAAATAGCTTTTTTTGGGCTTCGATAGCCTGTTGATGTTTGCAGGTTTTTTCAATGAAGCCATCATGAATAGTTTGACACCATTTGTCACTCTCTTGAGAAAGAAGTGTAGTCGGGGGGGGTCTTTCAGTTCTTTAAGAATTGACAAGATCTCTTTAGATTGTGATTTGGCTTGCTGAATCCTCGCATTGAGGTGTTCTGCTTTAGATTGAAAGATAAGCAATTTGTAATTTTTAGCAGCCAGTTTATAGGATGCTAATGATGATGGCGATTGATCTTTCCGCCAAAGACGTTCGGCCTTACGTTTGGCTCTTCTGGCATCTAGGATATCATTGGAAAACCATTTATTCAGGTTTTTCAATTTGTTGCTTTTTTCTGGTTTAAGGGGAGCCAGTTCGTCAAAGGCTTGATTAGTTGCCTTTCTAAAGGCCTGGGCGAAATAGTCTAGCGAAGTATGCTAATGAAGCAAAGGCAGGAGAGGACCAACCTTGTCCTTAAAGGCCTTGCTAGTTACTGTCTTGCTATTACGCCAAGTTCCTATGGTTTTGTACTTCGTAGTATATTGTGTTTGCTTAGTAGCTATGTGGCAGGAAACAATAAGCATGTGATGATCAGACCATGCACATTCTAGAATAGAAGTGACTGCGATTTCCTAGTTTTTTGCCAATATCCAGTCCAGAGTATTGCCGGCATTATGAGTAGGATTTCTAACTAGTTCTTGAAATTTGATTGCCTCAAGTGAGGCTTTAAGCTCCTTAGCTAGTATATCCTGAGGATTATGGTCCCATATGTTCATATCCCCAAGAACAACAACTGCTGAGGTATCTTTGGAAATGTTTCCAGTTCTGGCCATTAAGTGTTCATCAAATTTGGGGGTTATTCTGGGAGGACGATACAGCAATAGGAAGCTTATGGAAGACACAGAGTCAACATTGAGTTTAACGTGTAGGGATTCACAGTGCTCCAAGTCGGGGGTACTGGACGTGTGAATATTTAGTTCCTTTCTAAATATAATAAAAACCCCCCTCCTCTCCCTGTAACTTGATCTATGTGAAGCATACTGTGACTTTCTGGCATGGCCAAAGATATCACATGACATGTAGTTTCGGTCATCCAAGTTTCAGTGAGAAACAGAATATCTAAGTTCCTCTCTGGGATCATATCTGCTATTTCAGTGGCATGTTTTACTATAGAACAAGTATTTAGTAGACAACAGTTGAGAATGGCCATGTGACTGAACTAGGGTATTACTCTTATCTGTATTCTTAGTGTCTGAGAGAGCATCACATATCCTCAGTTCCTCGTCTAGGAGGGGCTTAGTAGTTACCACTTGAGTATTATGATCTGTGGTGTTACATCCTACGTGCATTGTACTGTCTTTCAATTAGGGCCTAGTGCATGAAATGCTGCATTCACTGCGCAGGCCCTGTCTCGTAACTATGGTTACTAACATCTGTGCAAATTGCAGTCTTGCTCATGCCCTGCACTGCACTATGTGGGTTGATTATATTGTGGCAGGGTCCTACCACTGCCCCCCCTACCCTTGGCCCATCATAGTGCTTTGAATGCAGCTCACCTTACTCTAAAGCGCTTAGGGGGGTGTGATGGGGTTGCCCCCTTCCCAACAGTTCCTAGAGATCCGGTTGAAGACCACCCATCGAAGGCCTTTGAATAATAGAGGAGAGAAGAGAAACTGGGACATTGCTTACTGGGATGTTTGGGTCAGCAGATGGTTTCTTCAATATGTGTAAGACAGTTGCAGATTTGAAGGAGGCATGGAAGAGTCCGGTGGGGAGAAAGAGGGTAAAGAGCTCAGAGAGATAAGATACAGGCAAGTGATTGAAATAAAGTCTATGACCATTTGGGGAACAAAAGATTCCAGAGGAGTGCAGGATGGGTTGGAGCTGAACAGGTTGGGTGCTTGTGCAATTGGAGAGGTAGGACTAGTCAAGACTATAAGAGGTGGTGAACAGAAGAAGGGTTGTGGAGGGTGAGAGGATGGCTGTGAGAGTTTCATGAATATTGGAGTTTTTTGAGGAAACTAGTGAGCAAAATCATTAGCAGAAAGGGAGGCAATGGATTTTGGATTGGTAGGTGTGAATTAAGCTTGGTGGGTAGATGAACGTTTGCATGGCTGTTTGCAAAGGGAGGAGATAAGGTTTTTGAAGTAGGAGGATATGGCAGAGTCCAGAGTAGAGGTGAGAGTATCAAACGTAATTTTTGAGAGTAAAAACGGAATTTTTGTAGGCTAGGAGAAAGGTAAGGTCTGTAATTTCCACCAGCGTCATAAAACACAGCTCATGTCGGAATTTCAGAGGTGATCCAAGGCTGACGGGTATGGGAAGATGTAAATGGGCAAGCAGGATAGTGTTGGTCAAATGGAGTCATAAGTGGATAGAGAAAGTCAGAAAACACAGCCAATAGAAGAGGCGCAAATATGGGCGGGGGTCCTCACATCATCAAGGATTTTGGCAAGTCCATCCTGCCAGAATGATATCATATTCATTGAAGAGTGGGCAGAAGGATGAGTAGATGGTTGAGGGGAAAGATGTTCACATGAACAATAAAATGATCAGAGGGTGAGGGGTCAATGAAGCGGTCAGGGGAGGAGAGTGACCTGGAGAGAAACACAAGATCAAGGGAGTTCCCAACAGACTGGGTAGGCTGGTCATGTACAGGGAGTGGCCAGATAGGAAGGAGTTAAATTCATTGCAGGTCTCTGCAAAGAGTTTTATAAGGTTACATTCTCCTAGTATGACAATGAAGAGGTCTGTAGGAAGTGATTCAAAGAGAATGTTCTTATCAGGGAAAAAGGAGTTGAGAGGACAAGGGGTTCAATAGAGAGCCAGAACAGTGAGAGTTGTAGAAGGTGATGAGTTGAATAGTGGCATATTCACAGGAGGCAGTGGTGATATTAAATGAGGTAGAGCGGCAGCGTTGATGGCCTTATTGATAAGGAACCCTACACTGTCACCCTTCCCAATAAGTTGGCGAGAGTGGAAGAATGCAGCCGTAACAGAGTCAGTGTGGAGAGCTGCTATTTTAGCAAAATCATGAGGGGAGCGCCAGGTTTCTGTGATAGCAAGAAGTGAAATTTGAGGTGATAAGTGTTGAAGAGGTCTGTGCTGTAGGAAAACACATTGCAGAGGGATTGTTCATTCAAGACGACAAATGAAAGAGTAATAGGAGATGAGGAAGAGGAACAGGTGTTGTGCGGTAAGCAAGGTGGATAGATGAGGTTGGAGATCCTGTGAGGACAGGACCATCTTATATGAGGGGTGCAGATGCAGGAGGGAGGAGTGAGATATAGAGTCCACAGAGTGATTCAGAAGTTTATGAGAGAAGGGAAGTGGAAGAGTGAGTAGAAGAAGACATGGGGTGTATTCAAGGTACATGATGAATAGTAAAAGAAATGGGTAAGTGAAGACAATTAAGAAAGAGTGCAGCCAAAGAGTTTTGTAATAGGGCCTATATGAGTAGGGAGGGAATCCCAACTCACAAAACCCCTAGAAGGTGATGGCATAAGGGCAGGCCCCAGTGGTGGCAGTGTGGGGGCCTCAGCAGATAGCTAGCAGATAGTGGAGAGGAGAGGCTATGTTGTGTACAGTGAAATGGCACGGGAAACAGCCGAAGGATGTCTCAGGATGCTGCAAACGTGACCACACAGGTAACAGACAGGAGAGAGAGTGATGCAAAATCCAGGCATGCAGTGGTCTGGACAACACCAGTGTCAGCAGGAGCCTGCACACACATGAAAATCCACTAGGCCACCGGGGATATTAATGGAAGGCCTGCAGGAGAGATTGACAGTCCATGGGAGCCATTACCTGCTCCAAGTTGGAAATTAAGTTAGACTTCAAGGAGAGACGGCAGGGCTTAGAAGCCCGTATAAGCCTAGTGAAGCTTTCTAAGCCTTCCCCTATCAGCCCCCCCCTGAACGATGGTAAATTATTGGTCAGGGAGAGGTGACCAATCAGGGGAGGCGTAGGCTATTTAAAGAGAAGCATTGTGAGTGTGACGTGTGGGTTAGTTGGGTGAGGAAAGGACGCAGAGGAGGACATCCGAGCAGTGGTCGAATTGAGCGGGAGCAGTTGGAGTGGTGCTCCTCTACCTTTTTATAGTAGGTTTTACTGTTCCTCTAATTTTATTTTATTTTTAAAACTGTTCAAGAAAGGTTTTGTTTTAAAATAAAAGTTTAGGAAGCAGTTGCAACTTGCACTTCAGTACACCTCACTGAATATACCCTTAAACAGGCACATTTGTATGGGTGTTTGTATTATACGTGGGAGGGGTGTGGCGATGGGGTTTGTGGGAATCTGGGCAGGCCAGCAGGGAACATAGTTC
The DNA here is from genome assembly GCF_040938575.1 of Ambystoma mexicanum. NCBI lineage: Eukaryota > Metazoa > Chordata > Amphibia > Caudata > Ambystomatidae > Ambystoma > Ambystoma mexicanum. The sequence goes on along the minus strand of NC_090934.1, from coordinate 330,628,362 downwards.
CACTACTTCTTTTCATACACTTTGATCACTATGTGCAAGAGACCAGAGCATGGAGATTATTGGTGAGCGGGGCCTGTGGAGGGTTTGTGTACAGGAGGGAGGAGTGAGTGAAGTAGGAGCAGAGAAAGAGTAGAGGTTGTTGGGCATAGTGGAAGTGGTTGGAGTAGTGAGAGGTGGAACTAGAGAAGGGGAGTGGTAGTAATAAATGGTGGTAGCATAAGTAGAGGGATGGTAGTGGTAGTGGAGTAGTGATAAATAGATGGTGGTAGTAGTGGATAATAGATGGTATTGATAGTAGTGAGTTGAGGAATACAAACAGTGCTATTGCCTAAGGGTGAAGAAGGTAAGAAGGTGTTTAAGGAAGTTTAAGATCATAGGGACAGTAGTGTGGTGGGAGAACAACATCTTGTGACCTAGTGCAGGAAAGTGTTAGATGAGACTGATTGCAAGAAGAACCAGTGGAACTGGGTGGAAGGAGGCACCGTATCATAACACCAATAGAGTACTAAGTGGGTTAGGTTAGGGACACCTAGTAGATCCCTAGGAAGACAGGTAGCCATCGACAGGAGGGAACGCACCATTAATCCCAGCCAGAAGCAGATAGACAGGTGGCACTGTTTAACAGAACTATCATCCATTAGTGATGCCTGGGTATGGAGGTTGGGAGAAGGCCGGGGAAGTGTAGAGAGAAAGGGACAACCTTAGTGGCAAACATCCCCTACAAACACAGTTGGCCATAAGGACTGTTTTAAAAAACTGACGGTCACTTTTTTGTGAAAGCTATAATAAACACCTTCGGACTGTCAAAGTGGTTATTTGTGGCAGATACCCATTTACAGTTGAGACAGTATTGTGTGCAGAGCAGAACTGTGGGGTTTATAAAATCTGAAGCCATGGATTATTGTAGAAAGCCTCTAACATTTTTCTTATGGTGAAGCTGGGGATTCTGGGAATTTCCTTTGAAGAATGACTTTTTATACTGGTTAAGACTCTGGAATACCCCAGAGTTGGACACCTTCTATGGTGCATTCCTGGATATGATAAACTCCACTAGTGACTCCTTCCGGCCCTGCAGTAGAGATGTAAGGCAGATCATGGCAACCCTGAACCTTCTGTATTTGGTTGACATTCTGTAGTCAGGGAGAAGCAGTCTGTTACCCTTATAAAGATGGCCTATTTTGAATGTACCTTACGGAATATCATTCAAAAAGGACAAGGCTTGTGTCTGTGTTTGTAAAGACCTTTATTGTAGCATTTTGTGGTGCATAATATTGTTTTGATGACATGTCGTCCTTCAATATGAGTTTTTGTTATCTTACATTTTTGCTGAGTATATTGTCTTTAGTGAATTTTACTGCTAGCTGGCAAAATGGGAACACATATAAGAGCGTGCCTTGAACCAAGCATATGCAAGATGAGATGACCTTTTTGCTCTTAGAGCTTTGTGCTACAATTAGAAAGCATGGGTTAAGCCAATTTATTAAGACAGTGAAATTAGAACTTCAAAAGAACTGTTCAAACTTTGCAAGCCTACATCGCAGAGGTATGTCATTTTCGCAGCAACCAATAATATGAGTAGGGCATCGCGAAGGGGAGTCAATCAATTGAGCAGGGCAGCAATTCTCTGAGTAAGTGCAGCATAGGGCAGTGTGGCTCTGGGTGAAGTGAAAAGGAAGCAAGGGACTGTAGAGGTTACAGTTACAGCCCCTAAGTGTGTGGAAGGCCCGGAGGCAGTGCAGGGTGACCGATCAAGGGAGAGCCTGGTACCCAGTGAGACTCAGAGGGTAGCCAAGCAACCAGTCGGTGCAGCAGACAGGTAGGTCAGCAGGGGAGGGAGAGAGAGAAAGCAAAGGATAATAGAAAGGTTTTGAGCTGCTTCCGGAACTTCAGGTGGTCCGGCTCAAGTTTGAAAAGGGCAGGGAGGCCATTCCAGGGGGAGGCGCTGCCAGAGGGGAGAGATCTACCCTCCACTCTCTGGCTGGAGGAGCGTCTGACCCTTAGAGAGGTGGAGGTAGCTGAACGAAGGACCCAAGAAGGCAGGTATTTAGGAAGAGAGCATTGGATGCAGTGCGGGCCCAGGACCAAGAAAGCTTTTCAAAACAATGCAAAGGGTCTTGAACTTGATTCTTTCAGCCACCGGGAGCCAGTAAAGGGATTTCAGAGCTGGAGAAATACGGTCCCTGGACTTGAGGCCAAGGATAAGTATTGCAGTCCTGTTCTGGATTATTTGCTGAGGCCGGAGAGTAGCGGACGGCAGATTGAAAAAGAGGCTGTTGCAGTAGTCCATCCTAGAGAGAACCAGGGCTCTGGAGACAGTGAGCTTCTGGGGGAAGCTGAGAAAGGGAAGAGTACCTTTCAGGACATGCAGCTCATAGTGGGACTTCTTGGCGACGTCCGAGATGTGAGGAGAGAAAGAGAGAGTGGAGTCGAAGATGATATCAAGGTTTTTTTTCCTCACAGGAAGGCGAAGGAAGAGGGCCCAAGGAGGGTGGCCAGAGAGAGAGAGAGAGAGGCAAAGCAGGAGCAGGAGTCCCAATGAGAAGTATCTCCAGCTTACTGGCATTAAGACAGAGATCGTTGGAGGTGCACCACTCCTGAATCGCGGAGAGGAGGTTGAGGGGAGCCTGAAGGAGATCTGAGTGTCATCCGTATTACATTGAGAGTAAGAGGAGAAGGTTTAGATTAGGTGGGCCAAAGGGGCCAAGTAGAGGTTGAAAACCCAGGGTGAGAGGATGGAGCCCTGGTGAATGCCACAGGTAGAGAGAGTGGTGGCAGAGACAAAGGAACCAAGTTAGACCTTTGAAGGGCAGCGCAAGAGGAAGGTGGTCAACCATTCCAGGGCCTGATCCGTGATGCCCAGTTTGTCATGGAGTCGATTGACCAGGATGTCATGGTTGACCATATCAAATGCAGACGAATGATCCAGGAGGATGAGGACAGAAAGAATGCTGGAATCAAGGTTAGAGAGAAAATCTTCACAGGTGTTCAGGAGAGCAGTTTCCATGCCTCTTGCACCTCTGAAGCCAGTTTGGCTGTTATGGAGACAAACAACAGATTCAGTGTGGAAATTAAGCTGGGAGATGGCGAGATTTACGAGGAGTTTGCCCAGGAAAGGGGTGATAGAAACGTAGGATCGTCAGGCGGCTTCCTGAGGAGGGTGTGCACAATTCAGAAGAGAGGGGAAGGTTCCCATGGTGAACAAGTAATTACAGCACTTGGCCAAGGCTAGAGCGAGGGTATCAATATGGTCCTTGATGGTTCTGGAGTAGCAGGGGAGGACCTGTTTGGGCAACACTTTCATAGATCGGATGTGTCTAGAAACCTTGTCAGGTGTAGTCAGAGAGAAAGAAGAGAAAGGGGGAGGAGAGGGAGAGTTGTCCAAAGGGGGGCTGATATAGGAAGAGGGAGAGAGAGAGGGAGAGGAAGAGGAAGAGGATATAGAGGACAGGATGTCCTAAGTTTTAGTGGTAATATGAGAGGCCAGAGCCATACAGAGGGCATGGGAGGGAACAAGAGAGGTAGAGACTGCAGCAGGATTGGCAGTTCCTTGCAGATTTTAAAGAGTTTGGCCGTGTTGATAGAGGCCGCAGAGAGGCAGACTTGAATGTGGGCTCTCTTCTTGGATAGGACAGAGAGTCTGTATTGCCTTTGCAGCAGGCGGAAGCCAGTTTGTCAGACGATGCGTCCGAGGCCCTCCACTTCCTCTCATCCACCTTGCACTTGCGTTTCAGGGAGACGAGGTCGGGATCATACCTAGAGTTGCACTTGGAGGTAGGCTTCAACTGGATTCTCATGACAGAGGCAAGGATGTCCACAGAATTGGAGATAGAAAGATGCAGATTAGAGAGGGCTGTGTCGGAGTGTGAGTCATCCACAGGAGTAGGAGGAGCAGAGAAAGTATAGGCAAAGGCATCCACAGACACATGCTTCACGGGACGAATGACCGCAAAGGTAGGTGACAGTGCTGGGGTGGGCTTTGACTGAGAGATGGAGAGTTTCAGGTGCAAGGAAAGTAGAAAGTGGTCAGTCCATGAGAGAGGAGTGTTGAGATGGTTAGAGAGGACAATGTTTGATGAGATGAGAACATCAAAAGTATGACCGGCTGTGTCAGACCATAGGGTAAAATGGAGAGAGAGAGCGTGTCTCACGGGTTGCGGAAAAGCCCAGAGGAGGGATTAGAAGCATCCAAGTGGATGTTGAGGTCTCAGATGAGGAGAAGTTGAGATGTAGAGGCAAGGAAAAAAGAGGAATGGTCAGCCCACTCTGAGAAGAAGAGGGCAACCTGGACAGGAGGCCTGTAGATAGTGGCCACACTCATAGAAAGGCCAGGAGAGATAGAGATTGTGCAGACCAGACATTCAAAGGAGGAGTAGGCCTGCATAGGAATGATAGAAGCAGGGAGCCACCCAGGAAAGATCAGAGCTACTCCATCTCCGGGTCTGTTGGTTCTGGCTCGGAGAGGATCTTGTAGCCGTCAGGGAGGAGAGTATCAAAACTCTTGACAGAGCTGGCCGTGAACCATGTCTCAGTAAGAGCGAGGACATCCAGGTCAAGTTCTTTGAGGAGGTGACAGATGTGAGATGAGTGTTTGACAGCAGAGAAAGAGTTGAGAGTTGCAACATGGAGCAGGTTGTCACATTTAAAGGACTTCTGGTGAGGGGTATAGACTTGAGGTGCACCCAGCGGAAGTGGTAGAGGGGCCTGAGTGTGCTTAGAGATGGAAGCGAGAGGTGGCAGAGGAGCCAGAGTGGTGCTAGTGGTAGTAGCAGGAGAAGGAAGGAAGCTGATAAGAAGTGGGAGATGGCTATCAAACAGGAATAGATTAGGCTGAGGGCCTTGGACCAAGATGGTGCCATTCAGAGAGAGATGCATGATGACCTTGGTGGAGTGGAAGGAGGCCAAGAGGACCTCCCACTGAGTGCAACCATTAATGGGAGAGGAAGAGATAGGAGAGCCAAGACCATATGAAGTGTACATAGATCTGGTGAAGGAACAACAAAGAGGATGTTGGTGAGAGTCTGTCTGGTGGATGCACTGATGTAGGTATCAGCGATAGGGGGCCTGGGTTGGAGACCAGGATGTCCCTCTTGAACTTAGTGAGAGGGATAGGATAGGAGATGGAGTAGCAGTTAGAGAAGATGGGAGAAACAGAGAGCACCATAGACGGTACGAAGGAGAAAGGTGGGAGCAGAAGGACGCGACAGAAGAGAGAGAGTGACGCACAGCCAAGTGCCGCACAATGCAGGATGTGCAGAGGGGGGGCACGGGGCGGGACTGAGGTCACAACCAAGGGAAAGACACATGAGGACAAACACAAGTGACTCACAACAATACAATGGCATCAACTGCAAGGTGTGGGACCTAGAGAGTGGGAGAGATCCTAATGGGACACATAGATATTCAATACCTCAGTTATCACAATGTAAAACACCCAGATTTAACTTTCCTAAAAAGGCGAAAATGGCCTAGGGCCTCATTATGAGGCTGGCGGCCGCAGAATCAACGGTGCCGGTAAGGGACCGGCACTGTTCATTCTGGGGCGCAAAATTACGAGGTCTGCAGCGTGTCCCACTCTGGACGCCTGGCCAGACCAGACATGCAGAGCGGGACCTGCTAGCAGTCCAGGATGCTAACAATGGGCCCGTCATTAATGGGCCCGTTGTTAGCATCCTCCCCATTCCCATTGAGCCCTATGGGGGCTCAAATGGGAATGGGGACGTACCGGGTCCGGGTCCCCTGAAAGGGAATTACGGGGCCCTCCAAGGTCAGAATGGCCCAGTAAGTCCCCTTTTGCGGGACCAGACCTGGGTTTCGGGGCTAGCCATGCCACTAAAAACAGCATGGCTACCTCCAAACTCGTAATGAGGCTGCTAGTCTTTAAACATAGCAGCAATGTAAAACACCCAGATTCAACTTTCCTGATTTGTCACAGCAGGTTGACGGCTGCAGGCTTCCTTGCTTCCCTGTCGGACACCGGCAGACAACATCTGGGGCTGGTTCTGCAGGAGCTGTCCATTGCCTCCTCTCAGTCCTTCGCCAGACCGGGGTTGCAGCAGGCAGTGGGGCTGCCCTAAGAGCAGTAGTAAAGTAGGGCCTAGTGGCCAATCAGGGGACAGAGCAGGGCAGAGGGTGGGAGCAGGAAGAGGGCTCAAGTTGGGGGATGGAGGCCTGACTAATGGAGCTGCGAGGCGGCGAAAGAGAAAAAAATTAAGTTAGACACTTTTTTAAAAAAGGCACGATGGAAACGTAACTTTACATGTTCAAGGAAAGATGGAATCACACTAAAGCAGCAAGGCGGCAAGAATTGAATGCCAATAAAGATTTGAAAAGGCACTATGGGAAGCAACTTTTATACTTGTAAAGGCAAGATGGAAATAGCGCTAAACTGCAACATGAGCAGAAGCTCGGAGACTTGCCACTTACCTTTGCTCAAGCCAGCCGATGGATTGGCGCCACTCTAAGATGTAGTGTGAGATCAGGGTGACTAGAATCGAATTAAGATCTGAGTTACATTAGAATGATTAGCTGTGTTAATGATTTGCTGTTGCTCCAATGCTCTCTGGCAAAACATGCTTTTCATTAATTGTTGTTACGTTTCAGCTTTTTAAAGTTACTTATTCGCTGTTGTATATGAATGAGTTGTCCTGTTTTTCTGGTCTTGGAAGTCGAAGACGTGTGCAAATCCTGATTATAATGATGTCATTAGGATGTAGAAGCTGTAGGGGCAGAAATGTATCCACAGCAGCACTTCATTTGCATGATCAGGTATAACATTAATGTAGCATTATTTCCAGCGGGTTCCAAATAGATAACCTTTGTAATATGGCATGTGTTACTATGTTTATTGTATAAGTTATTGTTAGTGATTGCATCATTATTATGCAAATATGGACTTCGCCATCATCAGACTTTATTAGATCGGATTACTACATTAAAAAATAATAAAAACCAATAAATAGGAAAATAAACATGACACAAAAGAAACAAGTCTTACAAATCGCTCTACAAACAGAGATTTGAAACTGAACACACTATCATAGGCGCAATCATATTGCAAAAGTCTCCTTAATACATTTGTGCAAACAGTGGAAAAGTTTAAAACTGGACAAGGTGCAATAAATGTGCCCCTTTCAACAGAGGCTCCTTCACAAATTCAAATAAACTATGCATAAAATGTATGTTATCATAATTCATTATGAAACATAATGCCTCCGACAAAACATAATATTAATATTAATTCATAGAATTTCGCACAAAAGTGGCTCACGCGGCTGGCGCACAGTGTCGCCACGCGATACACTGCGCCAGCCGCGTGCGATAAAATCCATTTCATCGCACAGCGTATTCATGGATTTGAGCCTCCAAAACCAGCCGTGGCGCAGAGTGGCGCAGCGACCCTACAGCAGAACCAGTTACGCCCCCAAGAACGCCCTCGCGCAACGAAAAGCCATCAAAATCCCCAATTCATCGCAAATATCTGCGCTAACCCTGGACCAGTTCACAGGGCTGCCAAACAGCAAACGCCAAGCGGGGAACGTGTATTTCAGGGGTTCGCGGGAAGTTTTGCACGCGATTGTCCTGGGTACGTGTATTTCAGGGGTGCGCGTGAAGTTTCACACGGGATTCCATCAGGGCACGTGTATTTCAGGGGTGCGCGGGAAGTTTCACATGCAAATTCAGCAGGGTACGTGTATTTCAGGGGTGCGCAGGAAGTTCCACACGCGATTGTCCTGGGTACGTGTATTCCAGGGGTGCACGGGAAGTATCACACGCAAATTCAGCAGGGTACATGTATTTCAGGGGTGCGCGGGAAGTTTCACACACGATTCCATCAGGGCACGTGTATTTCAGGGGTGCGCTGGAAGTTTCACACGCGATTCCATCAGGGCACGTGTATTTCAGGGGTGCGCGTGAAGTTTCACACGCAAATTCAGCAGGGTATGTGTATTTCAGGGGTGCGCGGGAAGTTTCACACGCAAATTCAGCAGGGTACGTGTACTTCAGGGTTGCGCGGGAAGTTCCACACGCGATTGTCCTGGGTACGTGTATTCCAGGGGTGCACGGGAAGTATCACATGCAAATTCAGTAGGGTACGTGTATTTCAGGGGTGCGCGGGAAGTTTCACACACAATTCCATCAGGGCACATGTATTTCAGGGGTGCGCGGGAAGTTTCACACGCGATTCCATCAGGGCACGTGTATTTCAGGGGTGCGCGTGAAGTTTCACACGCACATTCAGCAGGGTATGTGTCTTTCAGGGTTGCGTGGGAAGTTCCACACACGATTGTCCTGGGGTTGTGTGTTCCAGGGGTGCGCGGGAAGTCTCACATGCAAATTAAGCAGGGTACGTGTATTTCAGGGGTGCGCGGGGAGTATTTCAGAGGCCGTGTGGGTCCTCCCAGGTGTTCCCTCTACACCCTCCACAGCCCCTGCAGGCAGCCCACACCACAGGGGACTACCCTGCACCCCTGTTCATGTCCCGCAGGCAGCCCATCCACCATGGGCATGCCCCCCAGCCAAGCCACATGTCACCTTGCACTACTGATCAACAACGCATGTCTCCCAGCACCCCCACCCCCCAGCACTGTGGGGCACCTGCCAGCAGGCCCCACTCATGTCCAACTCATGTTCCCCTGCACCCCCAACCCCCAGCACTGTGGGGCACCCTCCACCAGGCCCCCACTCATGTCTCGCAGCACCCCCACCCCCTAGCAGTGCAGGGCACCCTCCACCATGCCCCCACACATGTCTACCAGCACCCCCACCCCCCAGCATCCAGGGGCACACTCCACCAGGCTCCCACACATGTCTCCCAGCACCCCCACCCCCTAGCAGTGCAGGGCACGCTCCACCAGGCCCCCACACATGTTTCCCAGCACCCCCACACCCCAGCATCCAGAGGCACCCTCCACCAGGCCCCCATTCATGTCCCCCTGCACCCCCACGCACCATCAGTCAGGGGCACCCTCCACCAGGCCCCCACTCATGTCTCCCAGCACCCCCACCCCCCAGCAGTGTAGGGCACCCTCCACCATGCCCCCACACATGTCTCCCAGCACCCCCACCCCCAGCATCCAGGGGAACCCTCCACCAGACCCCCACTCATGTCCAACCCATGTCCCCCTGCACCCCCACCCCCCAGCAGTCAGGGGCACCCTCCACCAGGCCACCACTCATGTCTCCCAGCACCCCCACCCCCCAGCAGTGCAGGGCACCCTCCACCATGCCCCCACACATGTCTCCCAGCACCCCCACCCCCCAGCATCCAGGGGCACCCTCCACCAGGCCCCCACTCATGTCCAACTCATGTCCACCTGCACCCCCACCCCCCAGCATCCAGGGGCACCCTCCACCAGGCCCCCACTCATGTCCAACTCATGTCCCCCTGCACCCCCACACCCCAGCAGTCAGGGGCACCGTCCACCAGGCCCCCACTCATGTCTCCCAGCACCCCCACCCCCCAGCAGTGCAGGGCACCCTCCACCATGCCCCCACACATGTCTCCCAGCACCCCCACCCCCCAGCATCCAGGGGCACTCTCCACCAGGCCCCCACTCATGTCCAACTCATGTCCCCCTGCACCCCCACCCCCCAGCATCCAGGGGCACCCTCCACCAGGCCCCCACTCATGTCCAACTCATGTCCCCCTACACCCCCACACCCCAGCAGTCAGGGGCACCGTCCACCAGGCCCCCAATCATGTCTCCCAGCACCCCCACCCCCCAGCAGTGCAGGGCACCCTCCACCATGCCCCCACACATGTCTCCCTGCACCCCCACCCCCCAGCATCCAGGGGCACCCTCCACCAGGCCCCCACTCATGTCCAACTCATGTCCCCCTGCACCCCCACACACCAGCAGTCAGGGGCACCATCCACCAGGCCTTGACTCATGTCCTCCAGCCAACACGTCATCACAATCTAGATCCCTGGCCCTTATGGGCTGCCTCCACATGCCAAACACCCACCCAAGTATTGCATCCACCCACTTAGAAATGGCAATTACATGATACAACCCCAATGGCAAGTATGTAAATGAACACATGTCCCTCACATACACAAAATGGGTGTCAGTGAATGTCAAAACCCATATCATGATATGCATGAAACCAATGAGATGATACTACACATTGAAGTTTGATGAAGAAAATGTATTAAAAGCAACATAAATGGAATCAAAAATAAACAAATGACAATGGGAATTAAAAACCAAAAGCAGCATGTCCATAAAATAATGTAAAACCACAAATCATAATCCAAGGAAAGGTGTCCAAAGTCACAGTTCAAAAAAGTAAATCCAATGGAAAATCCAAACCGAAAACCATTGCTCCATGAGTAAATTCCAAATAAAAAAATAAAATCCAACACTCAACTATATACAGATAAACAATCCAGGGTCCGTGATCCCAACAGAAGAAACGAAATCTATCTAATAATACTACCTAATAAAAAAACTATATACAAAAATGTGGTTCATTGTCCAAAAGGTCCAAAAAAAATAAAAAAGCAAAGGAAACCTAACACTAACTACATAACTATTTACAAGGGCAGCGGGCTAGTCCGACGGCTCACTGGTTGTTGTCATGGGACAGGGCATCATCGAACTCCTGTTCAATGGCTTGGAGGTGGGCATGTTCCCTGGCCCCGAGGTCTCGCAGGGATAATGCAGTGTCCAGCTCCAACTCCCTTCGAATACCCTCGAGGCACTCAGCCCGCCTCAGCACCCTCCGCATGGAGTTTTCCGCCCTGACCATTGTGAGCCGTTCCTCCTCTGCCCGCTGCCGCTCCGCACCTATCTGCTGGCCCAACCGCTCCCACACGGAAGACACTCCCATTCCAGGGTTCTCCTGCCCTCCGGCCGATGCCTGCACCCCTAATGTTGATGGCCCCGAGCCATGATGCCTCCCACGTCGAGCCTGCCGCTGCCTCCGACGCAACTGCCTGTGCCAGCACGACGGCATCCAGGCTGAAGGAATCCACCGACGCCATCGTGCACGTGCCCTGCCCGATGATGGTGTCACATCGTCCATCTGCTGGGGTCCAGTTGCTGGTGTGTCCAACCCTGCTGGACCTCCGACTCCCGACTGTGGCAGGGATGGGATCCCCACTGAGTTGGCTGCGTTGGTCGGGGCAGGTACACAGGGGGCCTTGGTGGCATCTGGGCCGGAAGACGGCATGGAGAACGACTGGCGAATAGCCTCCACAGAGGAGGAGAGGGTCGCCAGAGTGCCCGACACAGGTACAAAACCCCCGACCATGGCCGCTCCCAAATGGGCCACGTTGGCACAGTGCTCTTCGTGATGACGTGTGTGCTCCCCCCGGGAAGCATGCACCTCATCACGAATGACACCCGTGAGCAACGCGACACCAATTAGGACCTTCTCCATACAGCCAGGGGTCCCCTCGTCCGCAGGTGGAGGGGAGTCAGATGACATGGACATCCCCCCTACCTGCGGACGGGCATGGGATGGGGCTTCCCTGCTGGTGCATGGTGGTGCAGTCACAGTGTCAGGGACAGTGACATGCACAGGCACCTCATCGGTGACCTGTGCTGCCTCCTGCCCCTCCCCTGGACTGCACCACTTGCACCAGCAGGTCTGCACCCACCAGGCCCCATGTGCGGCTCAGTAGCGGCCTCCTCATCCTCTGTGTAAACCACCCACCTGGATGGCTCCACCCCGTCTTCCGCCGTTGCAAGCCCCTGTGGGGGCTCACCCACCCCTTCCGCTGCAGCCATGGGGCCATCCCCGCCGCTTTGCTCCACAGCACCGTCTCCGCCCTCTTCTTCACTTTGCGCTGTGTAGAGGGAGACATAGAACACAAGCATCAGGGTACTGTACAATGGTCCCCTAGACAGGAAGCAATAGCAGATGAGTGGCACTGTCAAAGATCCCTTCCATCATGTCCCTCTACAACACATGGGTCAGTGCAGGCAAAACACATGCAGTAACAGGCATGGCGCATGCTATGGACATTAGCAAACATGTCCAAGGGACTCTTGAAACATACAATGTTGTTTTTGAACTCACATGCATCATGGGTCATGCCTATCACATGCACATACTTCACCGTACTTTCATCCATCTGGACTCGTACACCCCAGACACAGTGGATGCAAGGATAACTAGGCTGCATCAGTGATTCTGAACATTGTCACAGACATGTGTCATGCATCCATGGCATTCACAAGTCACAGACACGCAGGTCAGACACACAGATATGGACACCATACATGTACATGGCATCAGCACCCATCCCTCACCCCCACCTATGTTCAGGAATAGAGACTGGCATGCTCTCATGTGTCCATTCTGCATAGGGCTCCCCATGTTGCATTTAAACACACACACCAACTGTGTGCTTCACACATTACTGGTCTCACATGCATGACCATGATGTCCCTGCACACACACACGCGTACATGGCCTATGTCACACATACAGGCAAGTATCAGACAACCAGCACACTGCAACATGCCCTGTCTCACACAGCAATGCTTGGCCACTTACCGCTTGACTCCAGACGGGTCAGACTCTCAAGGACCTGGACGTGGAGCGCTGGGGATATGCGTTCCAGGACCCTCATCTGATCTTCCGACAAGTGGCCCCGGCGCCCCTTAGCATCCGCTGCCTTCAAGAGGCGCCGAGCCTTGTTGAGGGTCCTGGGCCTGAAGTCCTCCCAGCGCTTCTTGACATGATGGAATAGTCGGACTGCCACCCCCTCCGTGTTGATGGCAGTCACGATGTCCGTCCAGATCCGAGTCCGTCCTTCCTTGTCGGCGCGTGATGGTCCGAAGAGGGCATCATAATGCCTGAGGACAAGCTCCACCAGGACACCAACTTCCTTCTGACTGAAGCTGGTGGCCCTCTGCCCCTCTGGCTGGGGGTCGCCAGTGGTCTCGGAAGGTGTTTGCCCCGACATGGCGACCCCTGAGGCACGCGTGGGTGGGCAACTGGGTCCTGGGCTGGGCTGTGGAGCGATGGTATCCCAGTCGGGAGTCTTCTGTTCCAGCAGGGGTGGACACAGCAACTGGACCCCTGCAGATGGCTGATGTGCAGGCACCAAATGGCAGGGCACGGTGGCAGCAGGCAGGCAGGCAGGCAGCAGCAGATGGCTCGTGGGAGGCTGCTCGGGGCTCTGGGGGGCAGTAATTCGGCCTTTTGGGCAGGAGCTTGGTCTTCCGTGTGCATACGCATGGCCAGCTTGATATGGAGTGATTTGGCACGTGAAAATTCTGCACGTCGGCGTGTAATTCGAGGAAAGGCCCTTAGTGCGTAAGCGCGTCAGCACGCATACCCGATTCCATTGGACCAAAGGCCCTTAGCGCGTAAGCGTGTCTGTGACGTATCGCTCACGGGCGTTGCCCTGGCAGGGCTTGAAGATCCCACGTGGATTTCCATTGCTCAGTATGTGCTTTTCATGGGGTGCGGTGCGTGTGTTCTGCAGGCGTTGGGGTTCATACGCTATTACTTCACAGCGGGTGGGTGTTGGCTACGCGTTCTTCTACACGCAAGGCAGACGGTGAGTGGTACCCTGCTCCCCCAGGCCTGATCGCGTGTTAAACAACCCGCGAGCCCCTGAAATACACGTACCACGCTCCCCCATGCCGATCCCGTGTTAAACTTCCCGCGCACCCACGAAATACACGCACACGCTATTATTCACACAGCGGGTGTCCGTGTTTGTCGTGTACCCCTTTGCACGTCATTTAGGGGTGCGTAGTAAGCTTCACACACAAATTCAGCAGGGTACATGTACTTCAGGGGTTCTGGGGAGTACTACACATGAATTGGCCGTGTGGGTCCTCCCAGGTTTTCCCTCTACACCCTCCACAGCCCCTGCAGGCAGCCCACACCACAGGGGACTACCCTGCACCCCTGCTCATGTCCCGCAGGCAGACCATCCACCATGGGCATGCACCCCAGCCAAGCCACATGTCACCCTGCACTACTGATCAACAATGCATGTCTCCCAGCACCCCCACACCCCAGCACTGTGGGACACCTGCCAGCAGGCCCCCACTCATGTTCCCCTGCACCACCACCCCCAGCATCCAGGGGTACCCTCCACCAGGCCCCCACTCATGTCTCCCAGCACCCCCACCCCCCAGCACTGTGGGACACCTGCCAGCAGGCCCCCACTCATGTCCCCCTGCACCACCACCCCCCAGCACTCTAGGACACCTGCCAGCAGGCCCCCACTCATGTCCCCCTGCACCCCTACCCCCCAGCACTGTGGGGCACCCTCCACCAGGCCCCCACTCATGTCTCCCAGCACCCCCACCCCCCAGCACTGTGGGACACCTGCCAGCAGGCCCCCACTCATGTCCCCCTGCACCACCACCCCCCAGCATCCAGGGGCACCCTCCACCAGGCCCCCACTCATGTCTCACTGCACACCCACCCCTCAGCATCCAGGGGCACCCTCCACCAGGCCCCCACTCATGTCTCCCTGCACACGCACCCCCCAGCATCCAGGGGTTCCCTCCACCAGGCCCCCACTCATGTCCAACTCATGTCCCCCTGCACCCCCACCCCCAGCACTGTGGGGCCCCCTCCACCAGGCCCCCACTCATGTCCCCCTGCACCCCCACCCCCCAGCACTGTGGGACACCTGCCAGCAGGCCCCCACTCATGTCCCCCTGCACCACCACCCCCAGCACTGTGGGACACCTGCCAGCAGGCCCCCACTCATGTCCCCTGCACCACCATCCCCCCAGCACTGTGGGGCACCCTCCCACAGGCCTCCACTCATGTCTCCCAGCACCCCCACCCCCCAGCACTGTGGGACTCCTGCCAGCAGGCCCCCACTCATGTCCCCCTGCACCACCACCCCCCAGCACTGTTGGACACCTGCCAGCAGGCCCCCACTCATGTCCCCCTGCACCCCTACCCCCCAGCACTGTGGGGCACCCTTCAGCAGGCCCCCACTCATGTCTCCCAGCACCCCCACCCCCCAGCACTGTGGGACACCTGCCAGCAGGCCCCCACTCATGTCCCCCTGCACCACCACCCCCCAGCACTGTGGGGCACCCTCCACCAGGCCCCCACTCATGTCTCCCAGCACCCCCACTCCCCAGTACTGTGGGACACCTGCCAGAAGGCCCCCACTCATGTCCCCCTGCACCACCACCCCCCAGCATCCAGGGGCACCCTCCACCAGGCCCCCACTCATGTCTCACTGCACACCCACCCCCCAGCATCCAGGGGCACCCTCCACCAGGCCCCCACTCATGTCCAACTCATGTCCCCCTGCACCCCTACCCCCCAGCACTGTGAGGCCCCCTCTACCAGGCCCCCACTCATGTCCCCCTGCACCCCCACCCCCCTGCACTGTGGGGCACCCTCCACCAGGCCCCCACTCATGTCTCCCAGCACCCCCACCCACCAGCACTGTGGGGCCCCCTCCACCAGGCCCCTACTCTTGTCCCCCTGCACCCCCAGCCCCGGCACTGTGTGGCACCCTCCACCAGGCCCCCACTCATGTCCCCCTGCACCGCCAACCCCCAGCACTGTGGGACACCTGCCAGCAGGCCCCCACTCATGTCCCCCTGCACCACCACCCCCAGCACTGTGGGATACCTGCCAGCAGGCCCCCACTCATGTCCCCCTGCATCCCCACCCCCCAGCACTGTGGGGCACCCTCCACCAGGCCCCCACTCATGTCTCCCAGCACCCCTACCCCCCAGCACTGTGGGACACCTGCCAGCAGGCCCCCACTCATGTCTCCTGCACCACCACCCCCCAGCACTGTGGGGCACCCTCCCACAGGCCTCCACTCATGTCTCCCAGCACCCCCACCCCCCAGCACTGTGGGACTCCTGCCAGCAGGCCCCCACTCATGTCCCCCTGCACCACCACCCCCCAGCACTGTTGGACACCTGCCAGCAGGCCCCCACTCATGTCCCCCTGCACCCCTACCCCCCAGCACTGTGGGGCACCCTTCACCAGGCCCCCACTCATGTCTCCCAGCACCCCACCCCCCAGCACTGTGTGACACCTGCCAGCAGGCCCCCACTCATGTCCCCCTGCACCACCACCCCCCAGCACTGTGGGGCACCCTCCACCAGGCCCCCACTCATGTCTCCCAGCACCCCCACTCCCCAGTACTGTGGGACACCTGCCAGAAGGCCCCCACTCATGTCCCCCTGCACCACCACCCCCCAGCATCCAGGGGCACCCTCCACCAGGCCCCCACTCATGTCTCACTGCACACCCACCCCCCAGCATCCAGGGGCACCCTCCACCAGGCCCCCACTCATGTCCAACTCATGTCCCCCTGCACTCCTACCCCCCAGCACTGTGAGGCCCCCTCTACCAGGCCCCCACTCATATCCCCCTGCACCCCCACTCCCCAGCACTGTGGGGCACCCTCCACCAGGCCCCCACTCATCCCCCAGCACCCCCACCCACCAGCACTGTGGGGCCCCCTCCACCAGGCCCCCACTCTTGTCCCCCTGCACCCCCACCCCCCGGCACTGTGTGGCACCCTCCACCAGGCCCCCACTCATGTCCCCCTGCACCGCCAACCCCCAGAACTGTGGGACACCTGCCAGCAGGCCCCCACTCATGTCCCCCTGCACCACCACCCCCAGCACTGTGGGATACCTGCCAGCAGGCCCCCACTCATGTCCCCCTGCATCCCCACCCCCCAGCACTGTGGGGCACCCTCCACCAGGCCCCCACTCATGTCCTCCTGCACCACCACCCCCCAGCACTGTGGGACACCTGCCAGCAGGCCCCCACTCATGTCTCCCTGCACCACCCCCCCAGCACTGTGGGGCACCCTCCACCAGGCCCCCACTCATGTCTCCCAGCACCCCCACCCCCCAGCACTGTGAGGCACCCTCCACCAGGCCCCCACTCATGTCCCCCTGCACCCCCACCCCCCAGCAGTGCCGGGCACATGCCAGCAGGCCCCCACTCATGTCTCCCAGCACCCCCACCCCCCAGCAGTGCAGGGCACCTGCCAGCAGGCCCCCATACAAGTCCCCCCAACACCTCATGACGATTCATAATCATGGCCCCCATGCCCCCTCAATACACTGCCTACGCCACCCCAGTCCGAACACACCACCAGGTATGACATCCACCCCACAAAGAAATCACCACCACATGATGCATCCCAAATGGCTAGTCTGCACATCAACACATATCCGTCCAACCCACACAATGACAGCATGTGAATGATAGAACACACATTGTGACATGCATGAAACCAAAGAGAGAATACCACACATTGAAGTACCAAATTATAATGTATTAAACAGAAAAGCAAGGCAATGAAATGGAACAGAAGAAAATGGAAATAATAAAAGAAATCCAGCATGTCCAATAAATGAAAAAGATGCATGAAATCCAAATGAAAGGCAATCCAAAAGCAAGTCTCTAAAGTGTCAGTCTGAGAAAATAAATCCAAGGTTCCAAAATAAGAAAAAATCATTGATCCATGTAAAAAAAAAATCAAAAATCCAAATCCATTGTCAAACTATGTACAAGGTGAACATCCAGGGTCCATGTGCCCAATCCTTTAAATGAAACCTATAAAATAAAATACTACCTAATGAAGAACTATATACAAGAAGTTGGGGCATTGTCCAAGTGCCCCAAAACAAAACAAAACCGAAAGGAAACTTAACACTAAAGAACTATTTACAAGGGCAGCGGGCTAGTCCGATGGCTCACTTCTGGATGTTCCGGGCCAGGGCATCATCGAACTCTTGCTCAATGTCCCGGAGGCGGTCCTCCTCCATGGCCCCGAGGGTCTGCAGGGCCGACGACATGTTCTCCTCCAACTCCCTGCGGATTGCCTTGAGGCACTCGGCCCGCCTCAGGGCCCTCCGCATGCAGTTCTCCACCCTGACCATCGTGAGCCGTGCCTCTTCTGCCCGCTGCCGCTCCGTATCTATGGCGTGGCCCAACCGCTGCCACATGGAAGACACTTCCCGTTCTGGGTCCTCCTGCCCTCCGGGCGATGCCTGCCCCTCCGATGTCGAAGGCCCAGAGCCATCATGGCTCCCACCTCGTTGCTGCTGCTGCTGGGCCTGTGCCCGTGCCTTGGCTCCTGCTGCCTGCACATCCTCCACCGGCCGGGGTGCAGTCGTTGATGTGGCCACCCCTGCTGGACTTCCAACTCCCAACTGTGGCAGGGATGTGTCCTCCACCAGCCTGGCCGCACCGTCAAAGGCAGCTCCACAGGGCACCCAGGTGACAAATGGGTGGAAAGATGGCACGGAGGACGTCTGGCGCATAGGGTGTTCAGTTGAGGAGGGGGTCGGAACAAGCTCCAGCAAACGGAGGAATCCGGCTTGGGTGACCTGTCCCAGTAGGCCGACGCGGTCAACGAGCCATTCGAGATGACGTGCAGTCTCCTCATGAAAAGACTGCATGCATATGTACACCTCTGCCAACTGTCGCAGTGTTCAGATTGGCATCCATGTCACATCTGCCAATCAGGCTTCCACATCCCGCTGTCAAATGCATCCATGTTGCATCACTGTTGCACCCTTGTCAAATACACCCACATGCACATGTACACAGTGCTGATACATGCAGCTGAAACCAACATCCATGTGTGACATCACGAACATACCTACTTACATACACGTTCATCCAAACATGTGTGCCCACACATCTGCATTTGGCATGCAAACCTACACACACAAGCACCAATCATGTCTCACACATGAGAGCCCTCGCATGTGTGAGCCTCACGGCCCTGTACACCCCCCCATACTTGGCCCCATAAAAACACATGAGCAACCTGCACACTACTGGCACACCACCACACGCACAGCTTACAATCATGATGCATGTACACTTACCGCTCGACTCCAGATGGGTCTGCCTCTCAAGGACCTGGACGTGGAGCGCTGGGGATATGCGTTCCAGGACCCTCATCTGATCGTCCGACAAGTGGCCCTGGCGCCCCTTAGCATCCGCTGCCTTCAAGAGGCGCCGGGCCTTGTTGAGGGTCCTGGCCCTGAAGTCCTCCCAGAGCTTCTTGACATGATGGAATAGTCGGACTGCCACCCCCTCCGCGTTGATGGCAGTCATGATGTCCGTCCAGATCCGAGTCCGTCCTTCCTTGTTGGCGCGCAAACTTCCGAAGAGGGCATCATACTGCACCAGGACTTGCTCCACCAGGACACCAACTTCGGTGGCAGTGAAGCTGGTGCCCCTCTGCCTCTCTGGCCGGGGGTTGCCAGTGGTGCCAGATGTTGCAGTGCCCAACATGACAACCCCAGAGGCAGGAGTGGGTGGGCAACTGGGTCCTGGGGCTGGTCTGTGGAGCGATGGAATCCCAGTTGGGAGTCTTCGGTTCCAGCAGGGTTGGTCACAGCAACAGCACCCCGGCTGATGTGCAGGCAGCAAATGGCAGGGCACGTGGGCAGTAGGCAATCAGGCAGCAGCAGATGGCAGGTGGGAGCGTGCTCGGGGACCTGGGGGGCAGTAATTCGGCCTTCTGGGCAGGAGCGTGGTCTTCCGTGTGCTTATGCGTGGCCAGCTTGATACGAGTGATTTGGCACGTGAAAATCCAGCACGTCTGCGTGTAATTCAAGGAAAGGGCCTTAGCGCGTAAGCGCGTCAGCACAAGTACGCAAATTTGTTGGCCCAAAGGCCCCCAGCGTGTAGGCGCATCTATGACTTTACGCGCACGTGCGTTTTCCATGGTGCGTAGAAAAAATAAGCACGTCAGAGTGTCATAGTGTGCAATTGGTGGAAAGGGCCTCAGCGCGTATGCGCGTCTGTGACGTGCGTGCGCGGCATTTCCCTGTACAGGGGTGCATGTTACATGTCCAATGACTGCACGTCAGAGTGTCAGCTCGTGTAATTGGAGGATAGGGCCTTAGCGCGTACACTCAGAAGTGACGCTGGACGTGTGGGCATGTTTAAAAGGTACGTGTAGAATGCCATTTCCTTGTACGTGCTTTTCATGGAGAGCGAGTGGGTGAAATCTGTACTTCTTGTCGGTTGACACGCGATTTACTTCACAGCGTTCCAAGTTCGTACTCCCTGTTACCTCTGACAGCTTTTTCTCTTTTTGTCTTTTTCCTGGGCCTGTTTCCTCAAACAGCGTTCACTTCTTCTGTTGTCCTGTCTCCTCAGACAGCGTACAATTCTTCTTTTGGCGGGGGTGTTGCCAACGTGCACAAGCGCGTATTTTTCACGCAATTTTTCCTGGCAGACGGTGAATCGCGCACTTATATAACATCTGTGCTTGCCCCGTGTGTTGCGTACCCCTTCAGAGGTCATTCTAGGCTGCATGTGACACGCATACGTTCATTTTTGTGTTTCTGGGTGCCACAGCGTAGTGCAGTTTTATTTTTCCATGCACGTGGTCTAGGAGGGGTTGCGTGCACATTAGCTCTCTTTTTTGGGGTGCCTGTGCGTTGCGTGACCCGTCATCTTCCCCCAGGGGTCACATACAGCCTAGCTAGAGCACTAGGGTACGAATTCCATCTAGTACCCTACCCCTTTCACCCCCAATTGCCCAGGACAATAGTTTACTGCAACTCCCCGACACACAACAACATCAGTGCCATGGTTGGGAGGCGAGCACGCGGTAAGGGTGGCAAAGGTGGCCAAGCCTCAAGAGGTGGCCGTGGTGGATACGGTAGGGGACGTGGCTGGGACTTGCAGGGTGCCCCGAGCCCAAATGTGTGGGTGACCAGTCAGGGACACCCATGCCCCCCCCCCCCTGGTTGAGGGTAACGTGGCTGACACCATCCCTGCTCAGCCCTTGTTGGACCAGCCCATTGTGGCACCAGACCTGGCACAGGGTGACTCCATGGCTGACTTCCAGGTCAGCAGGTCTAGGCCACGTGTGGTGGTGCACGTTGGTGTCACCAGGCCACGTGGATCAGGGGCAGCTATGTCATCTGCTGCCCCGAGAAGGCAGGGTGGGGAGGCTGCAGGGGCAGCTGAGGCTCCATCCACCCCAGCTCTGAGTCTCCCAGCCAGGACAGTGTCGGTCCCAGTCCATCCTGCTGACATTCCCCCTGACTACATCACACTTCAGATAATGCCTGCACCAAGTCCCATGGTGAGTGTTCATTCCCACACTCCTAGTCCACAGTCCACCGGGGCTCGCGCCCCTAGTGTCCAGAGCGGTGTAGGACACTCAGGATCCCCACCACCTTCCAAGCGGAAGAGGAAGAGTGCTCGTCCAATACAGGCAGATGCCCCAGACACGGCTACACAGTCCGGCCCACCAAGGAAGCCCAGCTTCAATCAGGCCGAACTTGATGCACTTGTGGAGTATGTGTCCGCACATGACAGCGAAATGGTGATTACTGCAGGATGCAAGACCACACCTGCACAACGTCAGGCACACTGGCAGACCATCGCGGACATCATGAGTGCTCTTGGATTCGTGAGGCGCACCGCTAATGATTGCTACAAGCGCTGGAATGACCTGAAGCGCAGGGCAAAGAAAAAGCTGGCCTCAAGTCATGCCGCAACTCTAGTGACTGGAGGTGGGTCTCCAGCAGAGGACATTGAACTCACTCCACATGAGTATGTTGCTGGGACCTACATCACGGAGGGACAGATCCAAGGCGTGGGAGACCTGCCAGATTACGAGGCATTGTCCGGTGAGTGCACATGCATGTGTGTGTCATCCAAGTGCATGGTGTGTGTGTGAGTGCTTCTGATTGAGTGCCAGGTGAGGGTGTGTGTGCCTGAGTGGTTTGGGTCACCCATGTGCTTCATCCAATACATTCTGTGCACCAGGATTTGGGTATTGCAGTATCCCTTCTGGCAACAGTAGACATTCAGCCCAACCTCACGCCAGTTGCCCTTGAAGTGTCATCTTGCCACAACATAGTTGCATATTAGTCTGTGATCATTCAGGCTGATGGTTTGCATTCCACCACTTTCACTAGGCATTTCTCAGTCCTATTGTCACATGTGTGACATGGCTATGGTACATGCCATCTTTGTGATGGCATGTGTCATGTATGTGTATTGGACATGCCAATCACAGGCCAATGTGTGATGGCACTACTAGCCAGCATGCAGCAAATGTGTTGGTCTTCCATCTTGGTGTCATCAATGTGTGCCATTTGCATCCCCTTCATACGCAGTGACGGTGTTTGCATGGGAGGGTTATAGTCATGTGGGACATATGTCAATGAAGTACTGTTTCTGTTGCTTCTCAGCCCTAATTCTGTGCCATGGTGCTAATGCCTGTTCCCATTTCTTTTCTTTCATGTCTTTGCAGGGGATGACGCACTTGATACTGCTGGGGTTGTAGAGATGGTGCAGACCCAGGAGGGGTCTCAGGCCCGACGGGGCACCAGTGAGGGATGTGGTGTGGTGGTGGGTGAGAACCCACACTTGCTGCAGACCATTATCTCAAGGGGTGCCTCTGGGTGCACCTCCCCCGAGCTCTATTCAGGTGTCGATTCGGATGATGAGACCTATGTGCGGTCGCAGGTAAGTGTTTCTGGGAGGGATTCTTTACTGTCCAACCCACCTGCACCAGGGGTAGAACCCTCAATGGGGATGTCAGTGTTGGTAGGTCTGCCTTTGGTGGTTACGGATGCAGGGTCACACTCCGCAACATCTGATCCTGTTCCTGGGCCAGCAGATCAGAGGAGGAATGCAGTCCTGCAGCCTCAGGCAGTGCCGGCACAGCAAGGCACAGCAAGGCGCAGTTCACCTTGCCCCCAACAGGTGTGGTGCCCACCGACGCAGTGGCTGTACGACACCTGGCAATGCCGCATGGGAGCAATCCATATACGGTATGGCAAACCAACAGGCAGCATCATCTGAGATGATGGCTCAGGCCATGGATTGGGTGGCCACTTCCATTGTCCCCAAGAAAGGCTGATGGAACAAATACAGCAGGCAACAGGCTCCATTTGCCAGTCACACAGGGAGGACATGTTGGCATCCAACAGGGACAGACGGGCTGCACTGGAGACTCTGCGGGAAGCCATGTCTATTGA
This sequence comes from Ambystoma mexicanum, assembly GCF_040938575.1. NCBI lineage: Eukaryota > Metazoa > Chordata > Amphibia > Caudata > Ambystomatidae > Ambystoma > Ambystoma mexicanum. The sequence continues at coordinate 330,605,410 of NC_090934.1, read as the reverse complement.
GTGCCAGGGCCACAGGGAAGCCCTGAGGGTGGAACTCCGTCAGCCAGGGTGAGTCTTGTTGAGCTTGAGGCTTCAACTGACACGAGGACAGAACAGCAGCTGGAGCGGCTCACACGTACGCTCTCAGCTGAGATGCAGGCAACTAGGGAGGAGGTCCGGGCATCCCGTGAGTTGTTGCATGGGGACCTCCGCACGATTATCCTCCAGAACCAGACCTTCCACACCTGCATGCTTGCTGCCATGGAGGACCAGACTAGGGCTTTGCTTGGGCTGCCTCCCATAGTGCCACCACCTCCTGATGCAGCTGCAGAGGGTGAGGAGAGCGACAGCAGCACATCTCTCACAATAGGATAACCGTGCAGGCCATGAGCCCATGGAGGTGTTTTTTTTTCCGCAAGATCCACACAGGTGGGTTTTGGTGTGCACCCTGTCCTCAGACCTCCTGGGTGGCCTCCCCCACCCCCCTGGGCCATTCATGGCCATTTTTGATTTTTGATTTTTGATTTTTTTGACAGTGTGTTGCCTTGTGTTGCTCCCGTGGGCATACGCTGTATTGTGGCTGGGCACATGCAGGCTTGTCCTGAATTTGGGTTAGATGCTTGGGTTTGTGTGACACACACCCCTCCTGCTTCCCGTTTCCATGTGCTTGCAAAGGGTGTGCCCAAGTGACATTGACTTACACAGTGACGTTGGACTCCCATTTGATGTGTGGGCAGCTTGTAGTCAATACTGTGTATACATTCCTAGTGCATATTGTTGTTGTATTGTACACTGCATGGTGTATTGATATGTGCCTCTGCATCCATCTCATCCTCCTAATTTGCAGGTCCATTTCTCATGTCTTCACAAGGCGGTCTACTTTGGAAATGGAGTCCATGTTGTAAGCAGTGCACCTACACTTTTGTGTGGCGCTAACACATTTGGAAGTGTTCGAAGTGCTGGCATTATCAGGTAGTGAGACTACCAATTTTTTAAATCTGTACTGGTAGGTTGGAGGCTGTGTAGGTGATTAGTATCATTGGTAAATATTTGGTAATGTGTGTTGTTGGTCCTGCATTACTGTGAGCATTTCATGTGTGGCCAGTTTCCATTAGGGACACTGTAGTTTGTGACACTTGTGTCATGTTGTGGGGATTAATTTGTTTGCTCTCACATAGCATGACATGCCATGGTGTGTTGTGTGGTGGTGCCGGGGAGGGGTTGGGTGACATGGCACTGTTCTCATGTTGTATTTTGCAAGTGGGTATTCATTTTTGCTGCATAGAAGTGTGTCTTTTGATGACACTGCATTGGTGGTGTTTGTGTAGGTAGGGATGCACACATTGTGACACTTCCAGGTGAACAATCTCAGGCTGCTATGGTTCTGACAGTTGACTGTGCCTTAATTCATCATAATTGTCAGATTGAGTCATCATTGATTGTCAGATGGTATGTGCCAGGGCTGTGTGCACTCCACAGGGGTGTGATTTCTATGTGAAGTAATTAGCCACGTGATGCATACGGGGTGCCTCACCCCGTGTCCTTTCCCCTCCCATGCGCAGCAGGCGTGCATGTGGTTGGGGATGTGGGGGCACCACAATGTCCACAGCCATGCCCCGGCGTGTTGCAACATTGTGCAGGACACATGCTGCCACTATGATCCTGCACACTACTGGGGGAGCGTATAACAGCTGCCTGCCAGAACGGTCAAGGGAGCAAAAGCGTGACTTGAGCACTCCGAATGTGCGCTCCACTATGCCCCGGGTTGCAATATGGGCTGTGTTGTATCTTACCTCGGGAGGCGTGATGGGGTTCCGAATTGGCGTCATCATGTGGGTGCTCAGAGGGAAGGCACTGTCCCCTGGGGAGGTGGTGATGGGGATCATTAGTGGGGTAGTGACATTACTCTGTATCTGTCATGCATGAGTTTGCTGTGGCATTTCTACTTACCAAGCAGCCATGCATCGCCATGCCGCCCAGCTTCCATGTCCCGGTTTAGGGTTGACATCCTGTAAATGAAGCTTTCGTGGGTGGACCCTGGATAGTTGGCATATACTGAGGTGATGATTTCTTTGGCATCACATACTACCTGGATGTTGATGGAATGCCAGTGCTTGCGGTTTCTATAGATGTGCTCAGATGCCCTGGGGGGACGTAGAGCCACATGGGTGCAATCAATGGCACCTCGCACTTTGGGGAATTGTGCCACCCTGTAGAAATCCTGGCTGACAGCCTGCCTTTCTGCAGGTGTTCTGGGCAGGTATATGTGCCTGCGGACTGATGGGCGTGCAGTGATGATGGCAAACACCTGGTGTAGGCACCGTGACTGCGTGGCCTGTGACACCCCCATCACTATGGCACTTGTCCGCTGAAATGATCCGGTAGCCAAGAAGTGCAGTACATTGAGGACCTTTTCCAGGGGGCTCAGTGCTTGGGAGCACAGGGTGGGTGATGTGAGGTCATCCTCCCACTCACTGACCAGGTCGAGTATTATGTGAGGTGGAAACCTGTACCTCCCATACACCTGGTCATTAGGCAGTGCTTAATTTGTGGGGGTGGTTGCCAGTGCCCAACACCGGCACTCTTTTGTGGGCACCGGAACTCATCCGGGGCCAGCGCACGTGCCATTGTTTTGTTTGTTCTTCCACTTCACTTTGCTTCGATTATAAATCATTGGGATTTGTCATTCTGATCTCGATCTCTCTCGTGCTTGCAGGTTGCAGGCCATAGCTGGCTTGCCTGGGAGGGGCCAGCAATAGCAATGAACAACAAACTGGTACAAACTACCCTTCTGTTGTTACTATGCAGTATTTGATACATTCTGTATAGTAACACAGAATGTGCAGTTTTCATTGGCTGTTCTTCTGAGCCAGTGAAATTACATGGTGACGTGGTGTTGTTGCCACAGGAGGCAGCGTGGTGCCACCTTCATTTCACGAGTTACTGTGAAGTGAAGGTGTCGAGGCGTGGTGTCATCGGTCCTGACTTGTGAGAGAGAGAGCTTGCCCTGCTGCACTGCGTGGTGCAGCCTTGTTGCTTCCTGGGGCGCCCTCTGCCCGCTTTTTCATTTGTGCGGGTGCCACTGTGCGCACCCGGCCCCCCACCCTGAGACCCCGACAGGAGACCAGGTCCCAGCTGGCAAAGCAGGTAAGTCACTTGTTTCTGCGTGCGGTTCAGACGGAGGCTGTCATAGTCAAGTGATCAGGCAAGGAAGGCCACGGTCGGGGCGCAGGCAGCGGCACAGTCCCCTGGTGGTGTCCTGACTGCCCAGGAGTCAGGACCCCACCAGGGGCCCATCCACGCCCAGGCTTTTGTCTGTGTGACCTTTGTGCAGTGTGCTGCTGACTGCAGTCAGTGCCAGGTCAATTTCTGTGACATGGGGCTGCCGACTACCGCAGACTAAGTCGGATGACTCTGCTGCGGGCAGCCGGGCCCATGGATTGTGCCCAAAAGTATGTTTTTTACTTTTTTCTTTGAAAACCTGACATTCCGTGGGGCCGGTGGCCGGGGCCCCGCCCCACGGAAGGTAGGTTTTAAAAGAAATAACTTATTTTGAGTGGTTGCTGTGGCCCATCACTTCGAAAGTGATGGGCCCCAACTGCCCAAATATATGTTTTTTCTTTTAAAATCGTACCTTCCGTGGGGCCGCTGTGCCGCGCACCTATTTTTGTCATCATCAGGCTCAGCATGGCTGTGGCGGTGGTGGCCCCACGGAAGGTAGCCTAAATGATTGAGGCAAGGCAGGGCAAAGCTCAGGACCGGGCGGGGCACGGGTGGCAGCGTGGTCCCACTAGTGTCTGTCACAAAAGGAAAGAATTGTCGTTTGCAACTTTGGCCACTTTTTCATTGGTGCCGAGCCTGACTCGAGACAATTGTATGCCCCAGTCCGACCCTGGATAGCATTCATCTAAGCGAAACGTGAACTGTGAATTTTTGCCCGGGTGTTTCCGTTCTTCCTTTTAATGTTATCGGCCTCATTAGTTCACAAACGAGCTTCAGCGAGAGGACCCCGAACGGTGCACATACTGGGCCGAAACCGAACCGGCTGCACTTCGCGAGAAAAGCCCATGCAAAGACGAACTTCTGAAATGCCATTTCAGGCTTAAAGATACACACATGGAAACTAGACGTGGATAAACATGTTGCACGTGCCCACTAATCTGTCGTCATAATAAAAGCACTAGTTGAGTATTCGTGTATAATTCTCAACAGTCTTTTGCTGTCATTTTTTTACATAATTCCAGCGCATGTTTTCTATCCAGATGTGTGGTTTATACACCAGATGTGGCCCCTTAACCTGGGTACAATACGCTCCGAGCATGTGCTCCGAATGAGAGCGCATGCAATCCTCAGATAGGAATCCTCAGATAGGGAGGTGGGTGTCTGTTACACCCCGCAGTTTAGTGAAGTATGTCAAGAACATGTCAGTGGGAAGGAGGTATCCGAGTATGCATTCTCCTCTGGCTCCTGAATATTGGGTGACAAACATTTAGTTTTTTTAACATGTGTTAAGGTGGAAAGAGGCCCTAAATCAGAAGTAGCACAGGCTGTTGATTTCACAACAATGTCTTGCAGAAATGACTTTTTCCAAGTTATACAACACCATGCTCATGCTTGAAGAAAGGGTGAAGGGGGGTGCATTTATGAGATGTGGTGACTGATAAGGGCTTGAGAGTTAATTGATTACACAAAACACCTGGATGAGGTGACTGAAGAACGGGCTGAGGGTGGGTGCTCTTCCTGGAGGTAACCGATTAACAATACTTGGTGTACTTTAACAGACTGTCAGATGGGGCAGAAGGGGTAGAGACAAATACAGTGCAACAGTGACTGAAACAGAATGCTTTTTTATTTATTTGCATTTTTAAAGCGCTCACACAGCCCGGGGGCATTGAGACGCAGTTACAGGAGGAGCATGTCTTAGTTGTGTATTTACTACTAGCCTGTGCCAGCAGTTGCTGCAGCGCCAAACACGTCACATGGAGCAGGAGCAGTGTGATGGGCTGATGCTGGGCCGATCTAGGTAGGTCTAGCACTGAAATCGCGCGGCCGGCTCGTCCGCGCTGAGGGTGGCACCGCGTCTGCACACAGGGGCGGTCCGCGCCCGTGCTGCGGATGGCACCACGCCCGGCATTATGGTGCCAATATTTTTTGGGCACTGGCACTTATTTTTATACAAATTAAGCACTGTCACAGGCATACCAAAAAGGCTGGTTCTGGGTGTGAAGATTCTGACCCTGACTATCCTCCTCCTCCTCCTGTGGTATCCCACGGCCACTGCTGCTAGGAACGGTGTATTCATCCTGGCGTCTGAGCTTGTTTGTTGTTTGCGCACACTTTTATGCCGCGCGGGACGTGCGCCTGCTTCATGCTGGCATATGTGTTTCCAGATTGGACCTTTTTTTTTTGGTGCATTGTAGGCGACCGTGTAAATCTTCCCGCCCACCGCAGGAATACACGTAACACGCTCTCCCAGGCCCAGTCGCGAGTGAATATTCCCGCCCACCCCAGGAATACACGTACCCCACTCTCCCAGGCCCAGTCGCGTGTGGAAGTTCACGCGAACCCATAATACACGTACCCTGCTGATATCGTGTGTGGAAATTCACGCGAACCCCGTAATACACGTACCCTGTTGATATTGCGTGTGGAAGTTCACGCGAACCCCGTAATAGACGTACCCTGCTGATATCGCATGTGAAAGTTCACGCGGACGCATAATACACGTACCCTGATGAAATCGCGTGTAAGACTACCCACGCACCCCTGAAATACACGTACCCAGGCAAATCGCACTGCTGGGGGGTGGGGGTGCGGGGAGACATGAGTGGGGACCTGGTGGAGGGTGCCCCTGACTACTGGGGGGTGGGCGGGGTGGGAGACATGAGTGGGGGCCTGGCGGAGGGTGCCCCTGACTGCTGGGGGGTGCGGGAGGTGGGGACATGAGTGGGGGCCTGGTGGAGGGTGCCCCTGACTGCTGGGGGGTGGGGGTGCAGGGAGACAGGAGTGGGGGCCTGGTGGAGGGTGCCCCACAGTGATGGGGGGTGGTGGTGCAGGGGGACATGAGTGGGGGCCTGGTGGAGGGTGCCCCTGACTGCTGGGGGTGGGGGGGTGGGAGACATGAGTGGTGGCCTGGTAGAGGGTGCCCCACAGTGATGGGGGGTGGGGGTGCAGGGGGACATGAGTGGGGGCCTGGTGGAGGGTGCCCCTGGATGCTGGGGGGTGGTGGTGCAGGGGGACATGAAGTGGGGGCCTGGTGGAGGTTGCCCCTGACTGCAGGGGAGTGGGGGGTGGGAGACATGAGTGGGGGCCTGGTGGAGGGTGCCACTGACTGCTGGGGGGTGGGGGTGCAGGGGGACATGAGTTGGACATGAGTGGGGATTGGTGGAGGGTGCCCCTGGATGCTGGGGGCGGGGGTGCTGGGAGACATGAGTGGGGGCCTGGTGGAGGGTGCCCCACAGTGCAGGGGGGTGGGGTGCAGGGGGACATGAGTGGGGGCCTGCTGGCAGGTGCCTCACAGTGCTGGGGGGTGGGGGTGCTGGGAGCCATGAGTGAGGGCCTGGTGGAGAGTGCCCCACAGTGCTGGGGGGTAGGGGGTGCAAGGGGACATGAGTTGGGGCCTGCTGGCAGGTGTTCCACAGTGCTGGGGGGTGGGGGTGCGGGGAGACATGAGTGGGGACCTGGTGGAGGGTGCCCCTGACTACTGGGGGGTGGGCGGGGTGGGAGACATGAGTGGGGGCCTGGCGGAGGGTGCCCCTGACTGCTGGGGGGTGCGGGAGGTGGGGACATGAGTGGGGGCCTGGTGGAGGGTGCCCCTGACTGCTGGGGAGTGGGGGTGCAGGGAGAGAGGAGTGGGGGCCTGGTGGAGGGTGCCCCACAGTGATGGGGGGTGGTGGTGCAGGGGGACATGAGTGGGGGCCTGGTGGAGGGTGCCCCTGACTGCTGGGGGTGGGGGGGTGGGAGACATGAGTGGTGGCCTGGTAGAGGGTGCCCCACAGTGATGGGGGGTGGGGGTGCAGGGGGACATGAGTGGGGGCCTGGTGGAGGGTGCCCCTGGATGCTGGGGGGTGGTGGTGCAGGGGGACATGAAGTGGGGGCCTGGTGGAGGTTGCCCCTGACTGCAGGGGAGTGGGGGGTGGGAGACATGAGTGGGGGCCTGGTGGAGGGTGCCACTGACTGCTGGGGGGTGGGGGTGCAGGGGGACATGAGTTGGACATGAGTGGGGATTGGTGGAGGGTGCCCCTGGATGCTGGGGGCGGGGGTGCTGGGAGACATGAGTGGGGGCCTGGTGGAGGGTGCCCCACAGTGCAGGGGGGTGGGGTGCAGGGGGACATGAGTGGGGGCCTGCTGGCAGGTGCCTCACAGTGCTGGGGGGTGGGGGTGCTGGGAGCCATGAGTGAGGGCCTGGTGGAGAGTGCCCCACAGTGCTGGGAGGTAGGGGGTGCAAGGGGACATGAGTTGGGGCCTGCTGGCAGGTGTTCCACAGTGCTGGGGGGTGGGGTGCAGGGAGACAGGAGTGGGGGCCTGGTGTAGGGTGCCCCACAGTGATGGGGGGTGGTGGTGCAAGGGGACATGAGTTGGGGCCTGCTGGCAGGTGTCCCACAGTGCTGGGGGGTGGGGGTGCTGGGAGACAGGAGTGGGGGCCTGGTGGAGGGTGCCCCACAGTGATGGGGGGTGGTGGTGCAGGGGGACATGAGTGGGGGCCTGGTGGAGGATGCCCCTGACTGCTGGGGGGTGGGGGGAGACATGAGTGGGGGCCTGGTGGAGGGTACCCCTGGATGCTGGGGGGTGGGGGTTCTGGGAGACATGAGTGGGGGCCTGGTGGAGGGTGCCCCTGGATGCTGGGGGGTGGGGGTGCTGGGAGACATGAGTGGGGGCCTGGTGGAGGGTGCCCCTGACTGCTGGGGGGTAGGGGGCGTGGGAGACATGAGTGGGGGACTGCTGGAGGGTGCCCCTGTCTGCTGGGGGGTGGGGGTGCAGGGGGACATGAGTTGGACATGAGTGGGGCCTGGTGGAGGGTGCCCCTGGATGCTGGGGGGTGGGAGTGCAGGGAGACATGAGTGGGGGCCTGGTGGAGGGTGCCCCTGGATGCTGGGGGTGGGGGTGCTGGGAGACATGATAGGGGGCCTGGTGGAGGGTGCCCCTGGATGCTGGGGGTGGGGGTGCTGGGAGACATGAGTGGGGGCCTGGTGGAGGGTGCCCCTGGATGCTGGGGGATGGGGGTGCTGGGAGACATGTGTGGGGGCCTGGTGGAGGGTGCCCCTGACTGCTGGGGGGTGGGGGTGGAAGACATGAGTGGGGGCCTGGTGGAGGGTGCCCCTGACTGCTGGGGGGTGGGGGTGCTGGGGGACATGAGTTGGACATGAGTGGGGCCTGGTGGAGGGTGCCCCTGGATGCTGTGGGGTGGGGGTGCTGGGAGATATGAGTGGGGGCCTGGTGGAGGGTTCCCCTGGATGCTGGGGGTGTGTGTGCTGGGAGACATGAGTGGGGGCCTGGAGGAGGGTGCCCCTGACTGCTGGGGGGTGGGAGACATGAGTTGGGGCCTGGTGGAGGGTGCCCCTGACTGCTGGGGGGTGGGGGTGCAGGGGGACATGAGTTGGACATGAGTGGGGCCTGGTGAAGGGTGCACCTGGATGCTGGGGGGTGGGTGCAGGGAGACATGAGTGGGGGCCTGGTGGAGAATGCCCCTGGATGCTGGGGGGTGGGGGTGCTGGGAGACATGAGTAGGGGCCTGGTGGAGGGTGCCCCTGGATGCTGGGGGGTGGGGGTCCTGGGAGACATGAGTGGGGGCCTGGTGGAGGGTGCCCCTGGATGCTGGGTGGTGGGGGGGTGGGAGACATGAGTGGGGGCCTGGTGGAGGGTGCCCCTGGATGCTGGGGGGTGGGGGTGCTGGGAGACATGCGTTGGTGGGCAGTAGTGCAAGGTGACATATGGGTTGGCTGGGGGGTATGGCCATGGTGGATGGGCTGCCTGCGGGACATGTGCAGGTGTGCAGGGTAGTCCCCTGTCATGTGGGCCGCCTGCAGGGGCCATGGAGGGTGTAGAGGGAACAGCTGGGAGGACCCACGCGGCCAATTCACTTGTAGGACTCCCCGGCACCCCCGAAATACACGTAGGCTGCTGGATTTGCGTGTGGAATTTCCCACACACCCGGAGTACACGTACCCTGCTGGAATCGCGTGTGGAACTTCACACGCACACCCGAATACACGTACCCTGCAAATTCACGTGTGAAACTTCCCGCGCACCTTGGAATACACGTACCCTTCTGAAATCACGTATGAAACTTCACGCGCACCCCGAAATACACATACCACGGACAATCACGTGTGGAACTTCCCGCGCACCCCGAAATACACGTACCCAGGCCAATCGCGTGTGGAACTTCCCGCGCACCCCGAAATACACGCACACACTATTTTTCACACAGCAGGTGTCCGTGTTTGTCGGTACCCCTTTGCACCTCATTTGTCCTACAGGGCCACAGTATGGATCATTCATCACAGCTGTATATAGGTGCTTTTTGTAAGCGCACATTTTGGCACACATTTATTTCAGGGGCATGGACGCTACCACCTGCTTTCTTGTGGCGGACTTGTTTGGCCATGTGCACGTCTTTGACCGTGCGCTGGTGTGCCCTATTCGGTTCCATGAATACGAGTTGTAGGCGAGCGTGTGGGCGTTCTGCGCTCTTGCATCCTGTACTTACCCCGTGACGCCCATATTTTCAAATGTTGTTCCCCGTTCCGAGTGTTACGCCCCGTGTTACGCCTACTTTTGTTATGTGCGCCACGCTATTTGTTATTTCGCTGTGGCCGTGGCGTACGCAGTTCGATGACCTGTGCGCCGGCGTGCACCGCGCACTTTTTTTCTCGCACATTTTTCTCGCACACGGACTTCCACGAATCGATGTGCGCTGGTTTCCCTGCGATATTCGCACTTGCACTGCGATTCGCACGTTTTGGCACCTCTGCGCCAGAATTTTCGGCGCACATTAATTCCATGAATCGGCCTGACAATCTCCTAAAATACGGGTTTTAACATTTCCTTTGTAGGTCCGAATTTGATTTGCAGAACAATAGAAACTGACAGACATTGTCAACAGCTCCTGTATTACATACGCATTTCTTACCAAACAAGGAATTATGGCACTTTCTTCGCTTATTTAGAGGGAGCCGACTCAGTCTGGTGATTAGCATCAAACTTACATTCTGAAAATGGCTATTAAGTGTTAAACTAAAAATGCCAAACATATTGGTACTTTTGGAAACAAATCTAATGCCAGCAAATGCTAAATTGTATCTGCCTATTATAAAATGGGTAGGCATTTGAGGTAATGGGATGGTAGTTAAAGTTACTATATACTATATAAATGCGAAATTATGTATTATTATTTATTATTATTATTTTATTATTATTAGTTGTCACACATTAAACTATCAGGGATGTAAAGGTTCTAGACAGAGCAGTGGAATATTCTTAGATGGATTAAGTATGTGTATTTGACCTTGGGAAATCTAGATTTTTCTAATATTTTCGAGGATGGGAAACATATATAACAGCTACCAGGAAGCAGTTTAGTTGTGCATTTATGACCAAATAAAAAGATTATTGGCTGTCAAATGTACAACATCTTTCCTAAAATGTATGCCCTTAGCAACTGAGAAATATTTTATTTATAATTGGTTTATAATCTACACGAGGGGACATAGTTTAGCACACTATGATTGCATCATTTGGAAACTCGTATGACCTTTTTGTCAACGTCTCAAACTATCACATGCATTTTCTTTTTTCTGTATGTGACATCTAAGTCCTCTTAAGAGTTTTTACGTTCCATTAGTTAGAGTTTTGAATTGTAGAGTGTTGTGTAGATTATTTTAATTTTATTCTAGCCAAAGACTGCACTGGTTTGCAATCTCCCAGCAGCTATGAGTATTAGAACAAGTAAACTGTCACAGTTGGGTAAAATTGACCTTAGAAGACTCTTACTTTGTTATTCCTTTTTGGCAATCATTTTTTTAGAGTCTTCGCTGCTCCCTAATGTTATTAATTTCTTTTTTTATTAAATGCTAGCCAATAACCCAAGTGAGGCCAGGAGTGCTGCTTCCCAGCTGACTTGAAGAATTTGACAAGCAAATGCTAAATATTGATAAAATCGATTCTTGATGAACTGTTACATCTGTATTTGTTTAGGTACATGTTATACAACATCGTACATGTATGGACACATTTAGGTATACCATGTGGTTAACTTTGATGAGTGTGATGTTTTAATACAAGGTGCTATTGTATTAATTTAATAGTTTCATGCCTATTTACTTTTTTATGTATACATTTCGCCTCTCTGACCCTGAGATCTTAAAACCCTTTCATGCTTCTGGTTTTTCAATGCCAAATGTACTGAGTGTCTTGGACCAGATCATCTGGGTTCAAATTTTAGTTTTACAGATTATACTGAATATACACATCTGAATATTGCTAGTTTTCCAGTTATGGTTATTTTAATTATGTTTGTTGTGTAACTGTGTCTATCTGTTGTGGTCTCCTACCAAATACCTTGCATGCTTAAAGTGTACCCGCTTTTGCGACAATCAAAGCCAGACTTCAGCAACTGGCCATTCCATGTATGCTGCACCATGTCCTGCCTGTGTTGGGATCCTTGACACTTGCCTGTCTCTGTTTATGGCAAGTAATCCCCCATGCAGACATCCTAATCGTCATTTCACACAGAAATTGACTAGAAATGTATATGACCTCTGACAATCTTTCAATCAATAAGGGCCTTTTTAACTAATGGCCACATACGTGGCTTTCTTACTGCTCGCGAATGTGACACCCCCCCTTGCGGGTGGGTTGTTGAGTAGGGCACGGTTTGGAGTGCATCATTTCCTGGTGGCTCTCACGTAAAAACAAAATTGAAAGTCGCCTTCTCGTCTGGTTTGAGGACCTTCCACCGGAACTGCTGCATCATATGTTTAGAAACAATGAATACCACGTATACAGGTTTTCCATTTTCCAGTACAAATTAGAGTTGTCTTTGCATGCGATAATTATTTTCCAAGTTTGGATTAACCCACACTAACGAGATGATTAGATACTTGTATCTTCCTTTCAAGGGGGGTCTCTTTGACAGCGCTCCTGGGAATACAGTGCTTGACCCTCCAATTTGTGCATATTTTAAAGCTCTTCTTTAACTTGTCGAGTTCTTGCGCTCCAGCTTGCCATAAAGGCCTCGCTGGCAGAAAATCTTAGAATCCTTAAAGACACGTTTTTTTTTTCTTTCTCAGTGTTATTAATTAATGCACAATAACCCACATATGGAAATAGAAAAAGTCAAGTGATATTTCTGCTAAGCACGCAGCGCCATATGGCCAGATGCAGAAAATTGGCTGCACAGGCAATTTGAATATATGTTACCATATGCTCATATATACTTTAAATTTCTTTGTTTTCCAAGAGGGCAGAGGAGTGTGGGGCAAAATTAAAACATTCTACCCCCTGGGAGGCTCTGGTTCTCCATCAGAAGGGATGCTGGGCTCGGATCCAGCAAAGCAAGCTGGAGGGAGTATCTGCAGAGCCCAATTGGGACTAAAGGACAACGTATGGCGCCGATGAACTATGCATAGTCAGCAAGCAAGAGGCACACTTACTGATGTGCCCAAGACACCCATACTGTTTATATTTACTGACGTGTTGTTTGTTTGCAACACGCACCTGTAAGAGACTTTTAGTCACTTCACTGGCACGTGTGACTAGAGGGCAGTGGGAGGGGGTGATGGTGGCTGGGAGTGGGAAAGGAAGAGGAAAGGAAACAGGCAGAGGTGGGCAAGGAAAGGCCTACACGAGTGGCTAGTTACATAGATATTGTTCGGCAGGAGGGGCAGAATTGGGGCAGAACTAACTGGTGGGAGAGGTAGTGGGTGCAGGGGAAGGTGAGGGGATGATAAAGGGAAGGTGAGAGGTGTGGGTAAAGACGGAGCGCATGGGGGAACCCGACAAAGAGAATGTGAAAAATAAAAAAGAGAGAATACGCAGAATAAAGCCGTTGTACTGCAAGTTGGGCAACTCCACACCGAGGCAGTGACAAAGGGCCTCATTTTAATGTCGGGCAGTCAGGTAAAAAAGTGCTGTTATTCGTGGATACCAGTAGTTTTGCAGACCACCCGACTACGGATTTGCAGGTGGGGCACCTTGGCTTAGCTGGAGGTGAGGCAGGTGCCTTACCAGCAAACAAAGCCCTCATTACTGGTGCCAGTAATCACAGCAAATCCCCTCATGGAGTCCTATCGACTCCATGAATGGGGATTTACTTCTTCCCTCTGTCACTCGTAATCTGGCAGCAATGTCGCCACACCGAGTGCCGGAAACAGTAACAGCCTTCGCCGGTATCCTGGCCGGTTTACCGCCAGGATACCGGCAAGGTTGTAATGAGGCCCAAAGAGCCGTATTTTGTGATTTCTCCTGAAGATGAGGTAGACATTGTCATCTCGCAGGTGAGTGCTGAGGAGCTCCAGGGCACTGTAGCTTCTGTGGGGGCACTGATTTTGAAACAATGGTGCAGCGTGAAGCAGGGACGAGAGAACTGGAGGACTGGCAAATCCTTGAAAGTTGGTATTTCGTGCTAAAGGCTTATAAGTCAGAAGGGCACTTTGCATGATATGGATCTGTGGGTGAAGCACATGCATTTTGAAAATAAGGCAGAATGTTCATGGAAGCGAGATATGTTGTTTCAAGGCCTGGGCTTTCCTGTTATGTCTACAGATACCAGAATAATGGTGGTGGTAGTGTTCAAGAAAGCAACATCATGAAAGGGGGGCAATGGGATGGGGCGTTTAATGTTCCATTGGACACACGTCAGTCAAGAGGACCGGAGTAAATTGAATGCCATACGAAATATGCACCACATCTTAAGACAGGGCTCACAGCAACGTTATATTTGATGACATGGAAGGAGGAGCATATTGCATCCAATAGAAGAGGACGATTTAGTTTCATGTTTGAAAACTAGTAAATATTTAAAGGTCTATGGGGTGCATTCTAGAGACCAAAAGCGTAATGTCAGAAATGCATATTGTGAACGGAGGGTTTATATGCAGACTTACAAATCAATCGTGATCTTCTATTTGGATGTGGTGTACTGCACCTTTCCTGTCAGCACGTGCACACTTGAACGTCCAGCTGCAGGGTTGCCCATGGATAGCCTTCCCTGTCACACAGTCTAAGAAGGTTGTGCACTTCATCCGAGCTGCTAATTCATTGATTTGCAGTGTTGAGCACTTCAGGGTCAAGTTGGCATGCTCAGGTGTTATGATTATTCGTGTATTTTGCCATTAAGGAGAAGCACACCCATGGTACTCCCTTTGTGGATCTACTGATTTTTATGCATCCACATGAGGAAAATCCTAATGGAATCAGAAACTTTGCGACGCATGAGTGTCCTCAGAAGTCATTTTTTGCTTCGCTCCAGCCTCCAGGTGAACATAACAGACATGCACACAATGAAACAGGTTATCAGAACTGTACACATGTTATGCAAATATCTTGTAATGCTTTTGTCCAATCAGCTATGAGTATTATTAGGAATACAATACAGGTGGGTTTACATTTTTCTCAGAGAGTTCAATCAAGCGTTTGTTACATTTTTTAGTCCTTCGATCAGTTTGGCAGTTGCTTTATTGATGCAAAGTGCTGCATGCAGCCCCAAACCAAGGGGGCCCTTCATTCCTTGCATCTGCTTTGAGGATGTAGTGAGTTCCAAATCCCAAAGTCCTGGGAATACACATTATTTCATTTGATCCGCCCAGCCTTTCCATCACCAGCCTCCTAAGCCAAGGATGACCAAAGACATGGATTTCACATGTTTCTGAGTGGCAGGGGCATGTGGCCGCCCCCCTGTCCCATGGAAGCCACTAATAGGTGTCTCCTCAAACATAAATCATCCCCATTCTTGCTAGGGTGGATTCCAACAAACAATCTTGTTTGAAATCACCAACCTATTCTCATGATATGATATGATATGATATGGCATTTGTAACGCGCCTATACACAGGTGTTTCAAGGCGCGACGAGGCAGGGAGGAGAGGAACAAGGGGAGACAGACAACGATCCTACTAGGCCAGGTGTCATTCAGATCGCGCAAGTGCAGGGGTGGGGGAGGGGGAAAAGTGCAAGGGGAAGGGGAGGGGGGAAGTGCAGTACAAGGTAAGTGGCGTAAAGTAATAAATAAATAGGGCCAGCTGGTGGCAAGTGCAAGGTAAGTGCAGAACAAGTGCTGGGAAAGGGGGGGGGGCTGTAGGGATACAGAGACAGTCCCGCAGTGCAGAGGGGTTCCAGTGCATCTGCTTTGGCCACTCACTCTCCAAATATCTTCCTCATAGACTTCAAGCTGCCCAGAGCTCAGGCAACTAAAAACACCAGAGATGCTCCCCTTAGCCTAGCAGAGTCCCTGCACATAATGCACACAGTGCAACATGTGCAAACCCCAAATCACATTAGGTGAAACATCCTTGTTCTCTCTTCTTCCTACCTAATCAAATGCTTTAATTCCATCCCACTCAATGGCCATGTCAACACTCCCTTTGAGCTTATCGCTCACCAGCCCATCCCATAACGGACAGAGCAAACCCGCCATGTCCTCATGTCACTCCGTCAGAAACATCCCTGCGGAAGGATTGGAAATCAACCTGACCAACCTCCCTGTGACCTCCAATGTAAATTCCCTGAGGGAAACCATCAACCAAACCTCAAAGGAGCTGGCCAACACACGCCTCATTAAAAATACAAAGCATCAGAGTCAAACCCTCTGCCCCATAGTACACACATGAATTAGCTGAGAGCAAAATTACTATCAGAGCATGCAAAAAAGTTCAGCACAAAATGCGCAAACCTGAGGATCCTCTCACCCTTAACGCTTTACGGTGAACACACAGACCCTGATTATTGAAGGCCAGACCCTCAATATTTGCAGCAGCTTCTAATAGAAACACATCCTTCTTTACAACAGTTAAAAACTGTGCAATCCCCTTACCAGACACAGAAATATCAGAGCCGAAATTCAATCCCATCAATGATCCCATCAATGATCCCATTCCTTCTCAAAATCGTACACAGAGCAGTCTATCTGCAGATCCAAAACTACCTGGAAACCAATCACGTTCAAAAAATGCGCCAATCTGGCTTCTGCCCAGGCCATGGCACTAAATCCACACTTCGTGACTTAAACAATCAGATAGATGAACTCAGAGACCTGGGGAAGACAGCCCTCCTACTCCTCCACGATCGGTCAGCAGTGTTTGACCTGGTAGATCACACAATTCTCTGTCACCACCTCATCACCTCAGCCAACTTCTCCATATAAGTGTCATGATTCCTGCCCCTCATGTCCCCAGCCCTCCAAGATGTCAGGCTGGAGCCAGGCCACGATCACCTACATGGCCCTCAAGGGCCTCTCCATCCCTCCAAAGACCCACTTGGAGTCAGACTTGGCGCTTGTGGCAGTAGACTCACTCGCTCCCATAGGATAACATTGGGGATTGGACTTGTAGTGCATTGATGGGGACAAGATGGATGCCCCCACATATTTTGGTTCCCAGAACTTCATGTGCGGTCTAGTCTTTTGGGTGTGGTTCAACCCAGAGACACCTGGGATACCCAGAGACTATTTAAGCCACACGCAGGCTGAGAAACATGCTTTGCATTTTCTGCACCTGCAGTGTGACACTCACTGGCCCTCATTACGACCCTTGCGGAAAGCGACTGACCGGACCGCCACAGCGTAAATAGCGTTTCCGCCATTGCACGATGGAGCAAAGTGCGGCCCATTCCGACCCATCGGGCACGAGCACCACGCCATGGCGGAAGTGCAAAGTCCGCGATGGCGGAAATGACCCCAAAACGGCCCACACCGCCGCCGTACGGCGCCCTAGGTGCAATACCGCCACCCATCATAGCGGACACCGCAGTGAGCGCCAACCGGAAAGTACGGCGACCGTAAATATACGGAAACGGAAGTAAAAACATGGGCCCGGAACGGGAAACAACACCCCGTACACCTATAAAACCACAAAATACACACAACCACTAAAAACACCACCCTGAGACACATCCCAACCCGTCATCCACCCTAGTGAAACCAAGAAAAATGGGAAAAGTAGCGAAGAAAGCGTGCGACCGCAAGCGGCAGGTCCACTTCTCCCGTGAGGAACTCACCGTGCTAACAGAGACCCTCCAGGAGAATGCCGCCGCCGTCTTCTCCACGCAAATGACCAGGACGGCACTTGCGAACAAGAAGGCCATATGGGCCCTGGTGGCACAGCGGGTAAGTGCGGTGGGGACCGCACCCCGCAACCCACAGCAATGCAGGAAGCGGTGGGACGACCTGCGGATACGCGTCCGTAGCATACTTTCTGCCAACCGCAACATTACCACAGCCACCGGGGGAGGGTCGGAATCACCCATCAAGTTGACCCCCTGGGAAGAAATCTGTGCCTCCACCATTGGAATGGAGAGCATAGAGGGAGTCGGAGGGATGGAGAAAGGAGTGCAGACATCCGGAGAATCAGGTAGGTGGCCCAAATAAAACCATGCCAAATCCACAATGTCCAATCATGTGACTCACATGTGTCCACATAGCGCAACAGCAACACATGGCCAGGAGAACGTCCACACACATTGGCCGGATAGCGCACTTTAAAACACACAATAAATACATAAATAAGTAAAAACCCCAAAAACACCCACTACACATGTAGCAGGCACACCCTAACTGCAGGCTGCCAAACAACTGCACCCTCACTCCACACACAAATGAAAGCACCTCCAAGGCCCCGACCCAAATCACCCTCAGGTACCACCCCAATGCATGTGATACATTGCCATTCCAATACCCACAGACCCATTAATAACGCTCGCCCTCCTTTACTCCACCACAGGGTCCGATCCAAACGACGAGCTCCAGGACACCCCTACCAGCACACCTGCAAAGAGGGCCAAGACCGACGGCCAAAGACCCTCCACCTCAGCTGCACGCATCAAGACACGGCAGCAGCACAAATCAAGTGGCAGCACACAGGAGGGAACATCAACAGGCACCCCAGCAGCCAGCATGCCCACAACAGCACCACCACAGGTCCCCCCAATGGATGCCACAGAAGGTACTGCCTCTGGTGGCAGCAGCACCATAGGTGACACCCCATTAATGGCAGCATGCTCCGACACAGAAGACGGGGATGTCGAAGTCAGATCCATCCATGACCTGTCCCAATCCCCCTGTCTGTTCCATCCCGTACACCATGAGGATACCACGCAGGGGCACCCACAAGACGACGACTGGCCATCCCCCACAAGCCCTGTGGCAGGGCAACATGAGGCGAACAGCCCCTCTGTGACACCACCGCAAATGGCCATGGCCCAGCAGAGGCAACAGTCCCTCGACCAGTTAATCGTGCAACAGCAGCAACTGGCCACGCTCCTCAAGGACCATGCCGATGGATGTGGGGGCACTAAGGCAGACATAGAAACATCAACTGAGACACTTAGGGCACAAATGGAGAGTAGCACCGAGAGCCTGAGAGTCCAAATGGAGAGTAGCACCGAGAGCCTGAGAGTCCAAATGGAGAGTAGCACCGAGAGCCTGAGAGTCCAAATGGAGAGAAGCACCGAGAGCCTGAGGGGGGAACTGCATGCGACGTCCAAAGACGTATGTGCCGAACTTGCCGCAGTGCGCCGTGTGCTCACTGAGCTCTCACAAACCCTTAGGGACATGCATGGACGTGAGCAGGCAGAGACATCATCCGTTGCAAGTTCCGTCCAGGGCAGCCCCCAACGTAGATCTGGGAGGAACCTGCGCTCCACAGGCAGGGGTGCCCCTGATACCCGCAGAGGGGGCTTGCAATAGCGACTGCCCACTGACAATGAGCATCTTTGGACACTGGTGTTCGGGGGGGAGGTGGGAGGGTGGAGGGGGTGTGTTGGGCTCACTTGGGTGGCGGGTCGATAGGGTGTTCCACATGATATCACATATGCCATAAACAATGCACGATCAAACAATGAGATGTGTGGACAATGATCTTTGTGTACTAGGCCATCATAGGCGTACAGTCCATATTGTGCATGTACCAGACACACACAGTGCCACGAGTCCCGTGTCCATGTATCAGCCACCAGGCGTGAGTGCTAGAAGCATGCATCTATGAGATGCTGACGAATTTCACGGCCCTCCTGTGCCTCGCAGACTCCTTGAGGTGCTGCCACATCCCCACCCTCATCATGACCATCTTCAGGTGCTTGCAGTTCTGCGTCAGGGGGCATGGGCACATTTCTACGTACGCACATGTTGTGGAGCATGACACATGCCATCACCATCTTTGCAACCTTCTCATGGCGGTACAGGAGTGCCCCGCCAGACCTGCTGAGGCACCGGAAACGAGTCTTCAGTAGGCCGAATGCCTGTTCAATGACTACACGGGTACGTGAGTGGGCATGGTTGTAGTCCTCCTCATGCTGGTCCCGTGGGTTCCGGACTGGTGTGAGGAGCCATCTCTTCAGTGGATATCCGGCATCACCTGTATGTGGACGATAAACGAATTATGTGGAATGCCATTGCTACGTACGCACCCCCCCCCCTTCCTGCCAGGTCATTGCCGCATCACATACCCCACATCATCATGCATGAAATGAGACTCACCGAGTAGCCAGGATCTGTTCCCTGCGTGTCGCTCCATGTAGCGTGGTATTGTAGAGTTCCTCAAGACCATAGAATCATGGGTTGATCCAGGGAATCGGGCACAACAATGTGTAATGATCCTGTTGGAGTCACACACCATTTGTACATTCAGTGAATGAAATTGTTTTCGGTGCGGTACTGGGCCTCCATGGCATGTGGGACGACCAATTCCACATGGGTGCAGTCGATGGCACCAATGCAACCCGGTATGCCGGCAAGTGCATGGAATCCCACTTTTGTGTTGGTTATTTCCTGCTCCGAGCGTGGTAGAGAGATGTTGTCGTCTGCGTGCTGCAGGAGGGCATCGAGCACTTGCAATAGTGTCCGTGAGAACAGTGGCTGAGAAATGCCATGCAACTGTCCGACTGTGTGCTGGTAGGTGCCTGTGGCCAGGAAGTGGAGTACAGACACCACCTTCAGTAGGGGTGGGATGGCGGTTGGGCTATCTATCATGCTGACAAGGTCAGCCTGTGTCATGTCCACAATGGCGGCTATGGTGTCCCGGTCCAAACGGTAGAGGGTGTGGATCTGCTCATCAGTGAGGTTGAACGGATGTGCTCAGAGGCGTGGGATTGCGGGCTGCCTGCGTGGTGGTAGTGGCTGTGCTGGCAGCCCTTGGTGGCCCTGCCTTGCCCTCCTCCTCCTCCTGCGTCTCCTCCGTGCGGCCGGTTGTAGTTGGTGTTCGTCTTCTTCTTGGAGTTGGAGTACTTGCAGTGCTATCAGGTCCCCCAGGGCCAACATCGCGAGTCCTGCCGGTAGCATTTCGGAGTGGGTGTGGTTGTGGGAGGAGACTGGGCGTGCAATTTATGTGTTTTCAGGCTGTATGGCCTCCACCTGTGGTAATTCATTCCACCTGTGCAAGCTGCTCTCCCCTTTGGGCGAGCACGTCCCGCACACAACGCTGCAATTCGAGGAATGGCATCTTGCTATTACAATCATGTATTAGTACCCGATGGCCGTGTAACATTGGTTGATATGTTCATTCGGCTATGGTCCCATTGTTTCACATGCATTCTTTGCAGTCGCGAACAGACTTGTGAAGGGTCAGTGGAACGTAGTACTCGAGTAACGGTGGACCCTCATGCATCACTGTACCGAGGTTCACCGACGGGCGGGGCCTCCCATTTGTGAGTGAAGGCAGTTGCCATTTTCACACACAGCCGCACTAGATGGATTAATTTGTGATTTCAAGCGGCCACAGATGCCTTTTCGACGTGATGTTGCAAATGAGGAATTCGAAGGGCGGCGCTTTCGGTCTTCAGCTAGCGGCGAGGAGATGCCCACAGGTCTGACTGCAAATATAACGTTCTATTATTCAGTGTCCTTGGGACAGGGGCCATGGCGAGGATGCAATGATTGATATGAATAGTTTGGGAGGCGCAATAGCGAAGTGGATGATGAGGCCGGACGTTCCCAAATACATGTTACTTCACAACACTGGAATTACGGGCTGGGGCACAGTGGATTTTGCAGGCTGCATAACGCACAGACTCAATGGAATTCTCACATGTTATGTGAGTATGGTAACAGGCGTTATCATTATGGGATGAGGGAATGATGAATGGATGCATGGGCAGATGATTTGATACGGTGTTTGCCATGTACAGGGCTTCTTGGAATCAGTCCGCCTCCCCTGCGCTATGTGATGCAGGGCTGCCATAGTGGGACCATCGTCTATCTGGCCTTGTTGAGCCCTCCCTGTCTCGACGCGCCTTCAGACACTTGTGTCCATGCACGTTACCAATCCCATCTGACGGATTCTGTTTTCACAGACGCATGCACAGGTACACTCGTTTGTGATGGTGTTTTCACCTCGATATGGATAGTTATGAGTCGCAAGTGGTTTTGGGGTGGTGATGATCCTTTGGAGTGGGCTAGCATGCATATGGCTGTGGATTTAGTGTGATCATTGAAGTGAGTTGTTCGAATGTAGTTCTGATGGCCATTCTTTTCTTTTTCTTTTCTTTTGGTTGACAGGTATCTCCTCCCCTTTTGCCACTGCCATCTGTATGCCACTCCTGCAGATGGGTTTTACTCCCGACACCTGCTGCTTCGTGTTAATCAGTGGAGCAGCATTACGATCTTATGGGACGATCGCCAATGGGCCACATGCCCTTACGCAGTACTAGTGGCTCGGAGCAACATTTCGGCCTTTCAGCTGGACTAGTGCCTCCCTATTGGGACGGCCCTGCGGTTCTAGGCGCTTCCATGTTGCCTTTTCGTACGGAATGTAGCCCCTGTGTACCATGAAGGAACAGGGCGTCACACAAGAAGTAGCTGGTCATTTATTGCGGATGCAGCCCACAATGGTGAAATGTGCTTTGGAGTTCATGGCCTAATGGCTGTATGGGCTTGGTGAATTTGTTGTGCATTAAATTTCTATTCTGATATGGGCCGTGTAGCGTTCTTCTTTGCAAGTGATGTGGCATATTCCTATTTGGGGAGCGATGTATTGTGAGGAGATCTGCATTGGGTTCCAGCTTCGGAGTATAGTTGCGTGGTACTGTGCTGGACGCGTTTGCCTTCGAAGCCCAGTGAGGTCAGGGGTGAGGGCTGCCAATATGACTGTTTGGATGATGTCATGCTCAGGGGCGGGGGATTAGGTTTTGTGTAACAGATGCCGGTCAGCCAGGTGGATTGGTGGAATGTTGTGGTTATCGGAATATTGCTGGTCACAGGTGCCTGTGTTTGCGTGCGTTTCTTGGTGGGAGACTGGGGTCATGTCCATTGGTATAGCTTCTGTATTCGTGCCATCTGTGCCCTGCAGCTCCCATTGGCCCCTCTTGTGATTCTTTTGTTCGTTGGCATGCATGGGTGACTTGTACATTTCACTGGTTGCATTGTGACTTCGTTGCACCTACGGGGAGTTGTACTATGTGGCCAGGGAGCGGTGTACAGGCACTCAGTGGGGCCGTTTACGGTTGATTCGCGATGCCGTACTTCTCACCATGGCGGAATGGTACTTTCCGCCGTGCTTGATGGCGTTAAGTACATGTCCGCTAGGGTCGGAATTCGCGTACCCTTGCGCCATGGTGCTAATTACGGTTTGGCATGGCGCGCGCGCGCGTACTTGGTGCAGTTAGCGTTGGCGTTCACTACGGTGTCGCTAATGGCATCGTACTTTACGGTGACGGGTCATAGTCGCACCGAGCGCTCTTCGATGGCGGTATTGCATTTCCGCCATCGTTTTTCGATTTCCGCCAGGGTCGTAATGAGGGCCACTGTGTTCGGATCGGTCTCCAGTAGGCCTGCATCTTTCTTCTGTGCTCAGCTCCTGCAAGAACAAGAACACTGTTAGGAACAGCCTTACCTTGGGGCGCTTCTGGCCATCATTCATCGCTCCTTCTGTTCTGCGGGCATCTTCGGCGGTGTCATTCCCATCCCGGCATGCTGCTTCCTAAGGAAAAGGGAAAAGAACAGAAAAAAGACATTAGTAAGCTTTCTGCGAATCTTCGCTTATTTTTAAATACTGTACGAGCTTCAAACGCTTACTTGAATCCCCTGGGGGAACTCTGTCTCCGGAACTTCTCATCCATCTGCAAGAGGGAAAAGACACTCCAGGTTAGCGTGGAAACATCTAGAGGCGCCGCATCCGCGCTTACCCACCGCATTTGTTCTTCATAACCGGCATCCACGCTGAAAACGTCGCAGCACCTAAAAGACACAGAAAAAGAACTCAGTTCAATGCAAATACGAAAGGGGTGCATCGCGCATCGCGCTCTCACTCACCTTCAGCGCTACTCATCTCAGCAGCACGCCGCCATCCCTGGACGCTGGCCATCATCTAAGGGAGTAAAGGAACAAAGTTAGAGAACTGTTCAAAAGACTCATTATACTTACCTGTCGGACTCTTGCCAGTGAAGTAACTAGGCAGCAACGAGCCTGCATCAATAAACGCGCCCCTGCGCTGAAAGCAGGATGGAGAGCACACTATCCAAGAAAACAAGGTGAGCTGTGGATCAAAGGGAAGGGTTGGACCCTGGGGAAGAAGGGGTTCAGGCACACAGAGACAATAGAGAGTTAAACTCTACCAATCCTGTGTTTCAGGCCCAGTCTCCAGTCAAATAGCCTCCAGGGAAGGGTTTGAGGTCGTAAGAGGTCAGAACAGGCTGAGTGACGTCCCCATGGATACCAAGTGAGCGTTACAATAAGCCTCTACATGGATCACCTCCTTCTTAGAAGGAAGGGTCATGAAAGTGTTTATGATAATGTCAATGCCCCACCAGCACCCATCCTTTGCGGGATCCTCCAAGGATCATGCAAATCACCAACTCTATACAACGTTTTCACCAAACACCTATTTGATATCCTCGATTCCCTCAGCATAGCATACACCAAATATGCTGACAATACACAAATCCTCCTACCCCTTTCAGCCAATTATTCAGATGACACAACTCCATTGACCATGCCTACAACACCATCCAATCATGGATGGGAACCATTCTCCTGTGCCTAAATGGGGAGAAAACAGAAATTCTGCTGGTCAGATTTCCCACAGTGCTCAACAAGCTCGACCCCCAGTACACACCCTTCAAAAGTGACAACATCCCGATTTCCATCTCTACATCGGTTAAGAGACTAGGGGTTCACCTAGATGTCACCCTCTCCATGACTCGTCAAGTGAACACAATCGCCTCCTCTGCAGCCTATACGTCAAAGCTCATAAATGCCTCCAGACCTTTCTTGTACCCTGACAGCTGCCTCGCCATAGCCAGAGCTATCATTGGTGCTAGGCTGGACTACTGCAATGTCCAATTCGCAGGCACCTTCTCTCAAAACATCCGGATACTGTAAATCATCCAAAATAATGCTCTCTCAGCAGCCCTGAGCATTCCCAAACAGGCTCACATTTCTGTGTCCACGAAAGCTGCCCACTGGCTGCCAATCCGCGAAAGAATGATCTTCAAGACCATGTCCATCACCCACAAATGCCTGTCCAACACTGCACCACCTACCTATCCCAGAAAATCTCAAAAGCCCAGTCCTCATGACCCACCAGAACCATGTATGCAAATCGCATCCAGGAGCTCAAAGTAAAACGCATAAAAGCAGAAGGCTCCAGCTTCCCATCCATCACAGCCAAACACTGGAACTCCCTCCCTCCTGCCCTAAGAGCTGAACCCTCATACTGAGCTTTCTGGAAATCCCTGAAAACCTGGTTGTTTTCCTAACCTTCGCCTTGAGTTTAGGGCCCTTAGTTAGTAGCGCGGCATGCAGTATATGGGATGCAGAGTAACTCTTTAAACCAAATAATCAAACCAACTCAGGAAGATGGCAAAGTTTGTTTACTGTTTTATTGTCAAGTGTCTAAAACAGGGAGTTACAATGGACATCAACGGACGTCCACAGCGTTCTCTCAAAGCATTTCATAAAAAACAACACTTTTATAGTAAAAACTTGACATGCGTGACGTCATTCTACGTGGCAAATAAGAAAAATCGATCGAGGGTTGTGGTTGGCTTAAGGGGAACATCTAACTATATTTTCTATAAGGGGTCGGGTTATGATTAGGTCTCTATTGTCAGGTGGATAACTCATGCCCACCCCTAGTGCAAGTCATCTTCAACAGTTATTAGAAACACGGCACATCATTGGCTCTCAAACTATAAGGCCCTTCGTTATATGGCCCTCTACAATTGGTTGGCATGCTCGTGCCCTTCTAGAACATTCGGCTCGCTAGCAGCATGTAAGCTCATACCCCAGGTGTCAGGAGGTGCACATGACTTTACCTTCCCACCCAATTAGCCCAACATCTCTCATCACCCATGCCTTCCGCCATGAATATTGTCTTTGAACTTGGCCTTGTAATTTGTTCTCCGCTCTGGTGTGTGAGCATATACTTATCCTAGTTCTGGAATAGCGTGCCCAACTCTATTTTCATCCTGGGCTCAAGTGACAGGAGACCGCAATTTGGCCCATTTTTCAGCTTTTAATTGTCTTGATTGTCTTGATTTAATAAAACTTGGCACTCCTGGATTCAGCTTCTCACGTTCTTTGCCTTTAGGAATAGATGCCCAGTTTTGGCTGAATTCAATGTTGACACCAGGCCACACAGCCCTTCTCCATTTTTTCAGGCTCCCAGCTAATTTTCTGCTGTGACACAGCTTTCAGCCCCTCTCTACATGGGTTTGAACTTAGTAACATTGTGACACTGATGTCCAGCTTCTATATAATAGCCGCTTTGCCTGCAGTCTATTCACTACATATAGCCAACTTCTATAATTAATTGATCTACCTGCGTTGCTGCATCTGTACAGTTATTAAACGATTTGCATTTTCTACAGTGTTCTTCATACGTGCAATCTTCATTTTGCACATGAACGTTTACTCAATTCTTTACTTTGTCATCAGTTTCTATAAAGTCCATACATTGTCTTCTTCAGCCAGTCTTCTCTGTGCATCACGCTTGTTTCTTGTGACGTCACCGACTTCCCTTTCTATCTTTTCCATATTCCTTTGGGGATCTCCTCCAAGAGATTGTCATCATAGGGATCCTGCAGATTTTTCATGTTCATCTACACTCCGGGTCATATAGCTGAACTGTCCATTCAGATTACAATAGATCCATTGTCCCACATACTTCTTGTGATTCTTTGGGTACAGGAACTTCGTTCCCTCAGGTGCTACAATGCTGGCCCCCTATGTATGTTCTGATATCTTCATCTGTCAATTTCTTGGGTCTCAAATCTGATTTGACATCAATCATGATTTTTATTCCTACTGCCTTCTTTGCTGTCTTCTTGCACTGTGTAATTATGATCCTGATCACACAGAATCCAAACATCACCATCACTAACACTACTACAAGAAACTTGAAGATGTTCGCCATCCACTGTGGAACCCATGAGAACATGCACGTGAACCATCCGTCGTCTGTGATGTCTTCTGTCTCGTCTTCCATCTTGTTGTGCAGGTTTGTCAACAACGTTATGGCCTCTGTCAAGGTCTCATTCTCATCATCGTGAGAAGGTATGAACGTGCAACGTGATGGCCCGACTTTGCACAAACTGCTCCATCCATTGCTGTGATTATTTCAAGGACATATATGCTCTGCAGGGTCATTAATCTTATGGCCCTCAATTCTTCCCTGATAGCATTGAATCCCTTCATGGTGGTGTTGATGGTCTGCAGAGGTTCCCATCTGGTAATCTGTAACCATTTGGCGTTGGCCATCGTCTGGATCCCAGGCATAAAGATAATCGGGAATATTGAGGCAGTCTTGCTGAACAACCTGTGCTCATATGGGATAGCATCAAAGGCTTCTTTTGATTTTGCTGAGAAATAATTCTCCCTCCTTGTTCGATAGAGAAATTCGAGTGATCTTCTTCTTAAATGGGCATCTGCTTTTGGAAATTCAGCAATATTCAGGTCACTCTGAGGAATCGCTAACGCTGGAACATGGACGAGCACTCATGAAAACGTCCCTCCCCAGTGCATGGGCAGCTTCATGTAGGCTCTGCACCCCCAAGCCCAATAATGATCCATCAGGACAGCTGTCCCTTCCTTTATGCCTGGAACATCAAAAACGCAGCCACACAGGTGATTCTTTCCAACCTTCCTCGTACCATTATTCCTGAAACATCAGGACGCATCCTTCAGGGGAAGTATCTGCACTGGTCCTCCTTTATGGTCAACCGTGCCAACAATCATGCAATCTTCATCCATTGAATTTGCATTCTTTTTCTGCTTTTGCCACAACAGGATCCCATTGTTCGGTTAATGCTGTTGCTTTGCACACAACCAGTCCATCAGCCCATCCTTTGTGAGTAAGCACTGTTCCTTCGATTTGTAGTTGACCTCTTTCCCAACATTGTCGTATTTCCTTCCCATTCCTATCTTTGCATTGCAGAATGTTGTTTTTTTTTCTATTTTGATTTCAGCTCAATTCATTCCAGGCTGTTCATACTTTATTATTTGATGCCTTGTTTCTGGATTCTCTCTTGTCTTTAAAGCGTGCACAAAATTGTCTTCTCTTTTAGATGTTGCTTTATTCATCCACACCAGGGATGATGTTCTGCCTTGGAACTGTCCTTTTGTTTGGCAAAGTGCGAATTGTGTCAGGCAATGGGCTTTTTTCACTGATACTTCTGTGGCTATGGATATTTTGGGGGTTCCCAAAGCATACATTATCAGGGAACACACATAGCAACCCTCCTTAGATGTCCTCTCTCCCACTTTTTTCATGTGCTGATACTACATGTTATTTATCAAAGTGTGCTGTATTATCCAGATAACTGTTTATCCCTTCATTATCTTTCTCTGCATTTCTCTTAACTCTCTCATATGCAAGGTTTGTGTAATACTCATGAAGCAAGTCAAAAGTGGTTCTCCTAGTGGGGATCATTGGGGCCACTGCCTCTTTGGAAATAAAAACAAATCAGAAGTAGTTCCCGTAGTGGGGAGGATCATAGGGACATCTGCCTTTTCTGGACCAATGTAATAGAGAGTGTGAACCAGGTGAAACAGAAAGACAAAGAGAGAAAGTGTGCATGCATGCACTATGCACAGGACAATTGACATCCACCTCTCTCTCCATCCTAGAACTGGTCAGGCTCGTTCACGCCCTAAAATCATGTTTGCTTCATCATTCCTCATTTCTGCTGTGATCATTTAAGGAAAAAAAACATTTTTACTCGTGCAATTGCAATATATCCTGGTGTTGGAGTAATATTAACAATTTTAACAACCTCTTAATCACAGGGCCATTTTAAGGGTGCTGTAAAATAGTGAGAACATCAACGTTTCTTCTGACAAGAGCAGGATAAGCTTGAAGAACAAATACAAAAAATGCAATTATCAGCCTGTGTACATCCTCGTCGGTCAGGACCATGGGACTAACCAAATAGATACTCAGTGAAAAAGGAGTCTGGATATTGCTCTCCTTTCCAATTCTTAAATCGGAACTGTCGTTTAGGCCTAACTTTGACATATCCATGTGATTTCTAAAGTTCATTTTTTCAAGATTGCTGAGACTCTCAGCAAAGGTTTGCATTCCTCTGTCTGTAAGGAGTGTCCGAATGAGTCACAGTCCAAATGCTAAATCGCCATTTAACAGCTAGTTGGTTTGTCGTCCTTCTTCTTCGTCATCGATCGAGTCTGCACAGGCTGAAATCATTCTTCTTGTCTTGCATCTGGATCGGCAACAGTAGCAGGGGCAGTTTCGCAGTTGTACAAGTTCACGTTGTTCAAGTGAAGCCAAGCTTGCCTGCCTTGGACATTTTCTGCTGAGGGGGTTGGATGAGTACCAGAAGACTCTCCTTCAATTGGATGCATATTATGCACCCAAGACGAATATAGCAATAAATCGTTCCAATTTCAATACTCATAAGAAAGAAGAGAACGAGTCAGTGGAGGAGTATATCAGTGCCCTAAGGACCTTGGTGGGCACATGTGGGGACAGATGAATTTATAAAAGATGAAATTATTATACACACAAATAATCCAGTTGTTCAATAGAGGTTATGGATGTGTGGAAATCCAATCTTTGAGGAAGCAATAGCGATTGCAAAAAAGTTGGCGCACACACATTTGTGCTCCAGGACTATAAAGGAAAAGAAGAAAGGTTACATGGCAGAGGCATGCAAAGCTGACTCAAGTAAGGAGCAGGGTTAAGTGATATGCTCACCTGGTCTCTGCGGAGGCGTTAGGGCACGGTTGCAGCCCTCTCGGGGGTGAGGTTGCTCGGGTCCGACTTCACCATATGCCCTTATGTCGTGACTGGTGGTAATAGGTGATGCTGCTCGGGACTGCTCCTGCGTGGAGAATAGGGGGCGTGAGTATGCCAGCTTGTGCACCTGATCCCCTTCCAGACCCCTTCTCCCAAACCGTGGTACCCGTGGGATGCGCTGTCCCTGGAAAACGTACCTGTTGATTTGTTTTGGCGAGCACTCCGTCCTGCTGCTTCTGGCAGGGGCGCTTGTATGATCTGGATCGAGTTCCTTCGCTGGTCCCTTGCACGTAGTAGTCCAGTCTTGCTACAACTAAGCCACTATACTTCAGGTAAGTGTTCCAGTTTGCCTTTGTCTTTCTCATCTATTTTTGTTGTATTGTAAAGTTTGTTGTCTTGTATTGCTTTCCGTTCCACTTTTGATGTTTGCTCTTTTGCTTTCTTCCCTTGCAGGTGATGTTACTGCCCCCGGCAGAAGCTGCAGAGCTCGAGGCGGCAGCCGGAGGGAATGAGGAACGAAGCTGCAGTGGTACAGTAGCTGGTAAGTTATTAACTAGGGGGCGCGCAAGGTTCAAATTCAGCGCGGCCCTAGGACGGATGTTCTAACCTTGTCTTTCTTCTTCTTCACAGGGTCGAATTCATAGATGCGAGTGCAGTGCTGCGGTGTTGGGATCAAGATCACTGGATGTCAGGAGATGAGTCTGTAGATGAAGCGATGAAGCACCGGTTTCATGGCGTGAGTATGCTGGAGAACGCCTGGTTTCAAAGGTAAGTAAACTGGTCCAAGCAGCGGTCAGCGTCACGTTGCACGCAAGTGAACAGTAACGCAAAGCTCCGGCCTTGAGGATGGAGCAGTTTATATAGCTGAGCTTCTGAAGCCATGCCCACCAGGTTCAGCCTGCCTGCCACATCCTGCCACACCCGATGAGTCAGCACATGAAGACCGGCCTAGGGAGCCACACCCGATGAGTCAGCACATGAGGATGTTCTCTGGAATAAAGGCTTTCAGCTCCTGGAAGTTCTTGTAAAAGCACTACTGCACTGAAATAAAGTAAAAGCACTCCTGCACTGAAATAAAGTGTTCCTGCTCACATCTCTATATGAGCCTGGCGCCAAAGGCACCAGGACTGATCCAGCCAGGGCCCCTGTGTTTATGGGTCCCAAAGGGACATAAGTGAGTCAAGTGACCCATTGCCCACATCTAGATTGTGTGTTTGTTGTGTTCTTGGGCCTGTGGCCATGACAGCACTTCCCCTCAAGGCCCCTCTCATGGGTGGTTTTCCCCCGGCCCTGGTTTAGTGGGGTTATTGCAGTGGAACTGCCTGATTAATCGTGGAGCGTGGACAAGCTCACTGGGTTCCCAGGTCTGATCTTGGGGTCCATAACCTTTCCAGTCTATAAGGTAGTATACCTTGGACCGGACCATCTTAGAGTCTGGGATCCTTTCAACTTTGTATTCTGGTTCTCCTTCAACTATTTTGGGATCCGGTGAAGTATTGATCCACGTACCTGGTCTCAATGGTTTTAGGAGGGAGACATGAAACACCGGGTAGATCCGCATTTGTGGGCCGGTAATTATAATTTCATGACGCAAGGTTGATCACAGCCTTGATAGTGTGGGGTCCCAGATATCTGGGATGGAACGCCCGTGGTACTTTCAGGGGGATGTTTTTGGATGCTAACCAAACCTTGTCTCGGACTTGGTAGTTGGGAGCATCCCTTCCGTGTTGATCCGCAAACTGCTTCTGTTTCTCTTTGGCTCTGGCAAGATGCTCTGCTGCTTCCTTAAAAACCTGGGTGATGGTTTTGTGTAAGGTCGTTACAGCGGGTATTTCTAATGATTTGAGTGGGTCGAAAACGAATGTCCGTGGATGTCGACCGTACCCTATGTAGAATGGGCTTTGTCCCATACTGGTGTGAATAGAGTTGTTATATGCGTATTCTGCTAACCAAAGTATTTCCTTCCAGGTATCCTTGGTTTGTTGCAGCATACACCTTATGTATTGCTTGAGGGTCTGGTTAGTCCATTTGATCTGGCTGTCGGTTTGGGGGTGATGGCTTTTAGATAACCGGAGGTAGATTTTGGCAATTTTACAACACCTTTTCCAGAATGCAGAGACAAACTGAGTTCCTCGGTCTGATATCAATATTGATGGGAACCTGTGTAGCCAGACGATCTGTTCCAAAAACACGGTCGCCAGAGTAGAAGCAGTTGGGAGACCTTTCAGAGGAATAAAGTGGGCCATTTTGGAAAACAGATCTACGATGACTAAGATGGCATGGTATCCGTTACAGGAGGGAAGGTCGGTAATAGAATCCATTGATAGCGTACGCCAAGGTGCTGGGGGTACTTCTAAAGGACGTAGCAGACCTGCGGGACTTTGTTTTTGGGATGTGTGTTGTACATAGGTGCCACAGGTTGCGATGAACTAGACAATGTCCTTTCGCCAAGTTGGCCACCAGTTATTTTTCTTTATTTTAGCTTGGGTTTTGGCTATTCCCGCATGCCCTTATACTAATGAATTGTAATAGGTTGCAATGATTTGATTCTGTAATTTTTTATCCGGGATGTACAATCGTCCTTGGTAGTATGGTAGGTTGTCCACGATCGTATACTGGTCTCCCTTCCCTAGCCATTCCTGTTGTGATGGTGGACTCATCAAGTGTTGCAGGTCAGATTTTAAGTTGTCTAGAGTGGTGGTTGCGGCAATCATGCCTTGGATTCGTCCTTCAGGGATGATGGCCACGGGGTCTGGTGTAGTGAATGCCTCTTTTCCCTCACTCAAGCGAGACAAGGCATCCACTTTTCCATTGCGTACTCCGGGTCTATAGGTGATGACAAAGTCGTATTCTGCAAAGAAGAGAGAACAGTGGAGATGGCATGATGATTGCACTTTAGCGGTCTTCAGATATTGTAGATTGCGATGATCCATGACAACGGTGACTGTATGTCTAGCTCCAAGAAGATAATGTCTCCAGGATTTGAACGCTGCCTTAATTGCTAGCAGTTCTTTATCAGTGATTGCATAATTCAATTCATGGGCTGAAAACTTGAGAGACCAGAATGCCACGGGATGCAACTGACCTGTTTCAGAGTCTCGTTGTGATAGGACTGCTCCCATTGCTATGTTGGAAACATCAGTTTCAACCATGTATGGTAGTTCTGGTCGAGGGTGCCGTAGAATTGTTGATGTGGTAAATGCTTGTTTTAGCTCCTGGAAGGCTTTCTCTGCCTCTGTGGACCAATTAAATTGTTTATTTTTCCATAGTAAAGAGGTGATTGGGTGGACGATCTGGGAGAACCCGTGAATGAACCGGCGATAAAAGTTGGCGAACCAGAGTACACTCTGCTCTCCCTTTATGGATGTCGGTGAGGGCCAGTTAAGGATAGTGTTTACCTTGCGCGTGTCCATGCTTACGCCCTGTGGTGTGAGAATAAAGCTGAGGAATTCTACCTATGTCACATGAAAGAAGAATTTCTCCAATCTGGCATATAGCCAGTGTTGCCGCAGTTTATCCAAAAATGCCTGGACATGGTTGACTTGGTCCTCCTTGGTGGTGGAATACATAAGAATGCCATCAATATAGACAAGATCACAGATGTCCAACAGTTCGCAGAGCACGTAATTCATGAAAAATTGGAATGCCGCTGGGGCATTACATAGTCCAAAGAGCATAACCTGATATTCATAAAGGTCACATTTTGTGCGAAAGGCTGTCTTCCACTTGTCTTTTTTTTTACTCTTACTAGATGGTAGGCCCCGTGTAAGTCTAGTTTTGTATATATAAGAGCGTTTTTGACTTGATCCAAGAGCTCGGGGATAAGCGGTAACAGGTACCGTTTTCTTACCGTGATCTGGTTAAGTGCTCTGTAGTCAATGCAAGTTTTCAGGTCTCCCTTCTTTTTCGGCACAAAAAAGAGGGGTGAGGATGCAGGGGACTTGGACGTACGAATGCAACCATTTGCTAGATACTGATCGAGGTAGGTTTTTAGATGCTGGTTTTCCTGTTCTGTTAGGGCGTAAATCCGGCTGCAGGGAACTGGAGCTCCAGGTACCAGATCAATTTGGCAGTCATACAGTCTGTGCGGAGGTAGGGTGTTTGCTTGCTCTTTCTGAAAGACATCTTGGTAATCCAGGTATTCAGGTGCTAGTGAACTGGTGAGACCCAGTATGGTTTCTTTCTTCGATGAACCTGGGTTGGTAAGACCTTTAAATGAGAATCCCTTGCCATAACAGGTGTTGGCACACTCTTGGGGAAAGGTTAGAACTCGTTTACGCTAGTCAATCCTGGGATTGTGGGTCTCCAGCCAGGGCATTCCCAATATCATCTGGAACTGAGGAGCGCTAATGAGATCGAAGGTGATGTCCTCCTGGTGACCGTCCTGAGACAGAAGCTTGACCTTCTCGGTGTAATGCATCACTGGGCCGGATGGTAGCTGAGATCCATCAACTGCTGTTACATTTTCCGAAACCTGCTTCTGTCAGAGAGGAAGGACTATCGGGGTAGCCAGATCTTGGTCCATGTAATTTCCCACAGCCCCACTGTCAATGTTTGCCTCCAAGGCATGTATTTTCGACGGTTGCTTGTGGTTTACCAGGAGCACAGGGATGACTAGATGTGAGGTCTGTATAGGTTAATTTTCACCGCTCGACAAGTGGACCCCTACGATTGCCAGGCGTTGGAGTTTCCCGATTCCTGTTCTTCTTCTTCACCCTTGTCAGTTGCTCCAACTGCTTTTCTGGGTGGTTTCACCGGGCATTCTCGGAGATAGTGACCTGCCTTACCACAGTACAAACAAAGCTGCTGCTTTCTCCTTTTCTCCCTCTCTGCCTTGGTGAGTGGGCTCCGCAAGCCTCCGATTTGCATTGGCTCAGACTGATCGGATAATTTGGTTTGATTCTCATGGGGTCGCATGTAGACCAACTGCCCCTCGGCCTTGGCCTGATCCATCTTCCGATCCTGCAATCTGTGATCGAGCTGCACTGTCAGGTTGATGTATTCAGCACATCCTTCCGGTGCATTTATTACTTGGGCGAATACGTCCTTAAGTATCCCTTGCAAGCCTCAGTAAAAGAGTGTAGTTCTTTTCTCCTCTGACCAGTTAGTTTGTGCTATCAGACGATTGAAGGAAGTGATATATGTTAGTAAGTCTAGATTACCCTGCCGTAGTGATAACCGTTCATTGTCCAGAGCCCGCCCTTGAGTATGCCATGCAAATAGTTTCTCCATTTCATGCTGGAAACCTCAGAAGTCTCAAAGCAATGGATCATCCTGGTTTACCAAGGGTATTGACCAGTCTGCTGCACTACCTCCCAAATATGAGATTACAAATGCCACTCTTGCTTGATCGTTGGGGAATGCCTCAGGTCTGCACAAGAAATGTAGGCGACATTGATTCATAAAGATGGCCTACTTATTCGGATTTCCTGTGAAGCATTCTGGTGGGCCAGGGCAACCCCCCTGGAAGAACCACCTGTACTGGGGTGGCCTGTGGAGGCGCAGCAGGACGGGCATACCCCGGCAGTGGGACCTGGCCTGCCTGTGCATGGAGCATTTGCCTTGCTAGTTCATCTGTCCGCTCCCGGTTGACAATTAGATCCTTCCTTAGGGCATTGGTTTCCTGTCTTGAGGCATAAACTTCAGCCCGTAACTCTCCCAGTAATCGGGCCAACTGGTCCGTTTCAGAAGTTTCCATAACGCCCAGGCAGAGATTCGGAGAGGCTTTGCGTTCTGTTACATTCACCTGGTCTCTGCCAAGGCATTGGGGCACGGTGCCAGCCCTCCTCGGCTCGGCTCTGTCTTCGCCCTCTCCGCTTATGTGGTGACTGGTGGTAATTGATGATGCTGCTCTGGACTGCTCCTGCGTGGAGAATAGGGGGCATGACTATGCCAGCTTGTGCCAAACAAAAGATGCAATTATCCGTGGATAAATTGCACAACCTCCTATAATTGATTCATGTAAATTTATGCGTAAAGATGCTGCATAATCTCCTCCAAGACAAACAACCCTATTTAAAGAGTGTATGTTTTAGACATAAAACAGCATGTCAGAACTCATTTGTTTCAGGTTTATTTCATCATTTTTTAATTGTAAAAAACTTTTACAAAAGAGCATATCGAATATATTAATAACACATCTATAAAAAATCAATTGTCAAGAACACACATTTTATCACATCAACAAGAAAAAGGCTCACATCTCACATATCATTCCGTGCGTACTCATTCATCCCCATGCATACAAAAAACCACTCATACTTGTGCAAAAAACGCAATTCTGATAGTTTTGTTCTGTAACTCAGAACATCCCATCCATATGGGTTTGATATTTTAGTAGTTCCAAAAGTGCCTATTTAACAATATTTTTTCCATCCAAAGAATGTAGAAACACTGGGTAGTTATTCCAAAGTAATTATTCATGGACCCATATTAATCCCCATATATTTATCTATGAAAACCCAAGTTAAAGCCAACTCTGGGAGGAGTAGGCTCTATGGTGTTGTCGACTCGAGTTTCGGGCTTCCAGAACGGTCTATACAGCTTCTGTCTGGTGCGTCTCATCAGGACGTGTACATTACAAATAAACACAGTTATTAAAAACAGAATTCAAATTGATGTGAATTGACAAGTTTCGTTCATTTACAAAGAGCTAGTTTCTTTTGCTTCACAAGGTGTTCAATAGTGGTGATCCAAATATGTTTTTTTCCGAAAGCCGCTTCCAGAGTGTAAAAACCTCAGGTTTGGTCTCCTCGTGTGTTGTTCACAGGACCCAGCCACGGTTACATTTCCTTCTTAGTTACAATGTTGTTGTAGCTTCATTCGCAGAGGTGTTGTTTCATCCTCGCTGGATATATTGCAGGCCAATTGGTTCAAATGCATTAACCCACTGGCACGGGATCCCTGTATTCTTTCCCAAGGGAGAACACTGGATGTGGACAGTGTCTCACACTCAAGGTATCAGCAACCACTCATGTGTTAATTTGAGTATCGGCCAGCCGTCTGGGAAAAGCGGGTCCCGTTGTGCAGCACTCTGTCCTGCTGCTTCTGGCAGGGGAGCTTGTATGATCTGGACCAAGTTCCTTCACTGGTCCCTTGCACGTGGTAGTCCAGTACTGCTGCAACTAAGCCACTATACTTCAGGTTAGTGTTGCTGTTTTTGTTGTATTGTAAAGTTCGTTGTCTTGTATTGCTGTCCGTTCCACTTTTGATGTTTGCTCTTATGCTTTCTTCCCTTGCAGGTGATGTTGCCGGCCCGGCAGAAGCTGCAGAGCTTGAGGCGGCAACCGGAGGGATTTAGGAACAAAGCTGCAGTGGTACAGTAGCTGGTAAATTGTTAACTAGCGGGTGTGCAGGGTTCAAATGCAATGTGGCCCTATGACGATTTTCTAACCTTGTCTTTCTTCTTCTTCACAGGGTTCAAATTAGTGGATGCGGAGTGCAGTGCTGCGGCGTCGGGATCAAGATCACTGGATGTCAGTAGATAAGTCTGCAGATGAAGAGATGAAGCACCGATTTCCCAGAGGTGAGTATGCAGGAGAACGCCTGGTTTCAAAGGTAAGTAAACTGGTCCAAGCGGTGGTGAGCATCATGTTGCCAGCGAGTGCACAGTAACGCGAAGCACCGGCCTTAAAGATGGAGCAGCTTATATAGCTGAGCTTCTGAAGCCATGCCCACCATGTTCAGCCTGCCTGCCACACCCTGCCACAACTGATGGGTCAGCACATGAAGACCAGGCCTAGGGAGCCACACCCGATGAGTCAGCACATGAGGATGTTCTTTGAAATTTAGGCTTTCAGTTCCTGGAAAGTTCTTGTAAAATAAAAGCACTTTTGCACTGAAATAAAGTAAAAGCACTCTGCACTGAAATAAAGTGTTCCTGGTCACATCTCTACATGAGCCTGGTGCCAGGACCCCTGTGTTTATGGGTCCCAAAGGGACATAAGTGAGTCAAGTGACCCATTGCCCCCGTTACTAGATAGTGTGGTTTTTGTGTTCTGGGGCCTGTGGCCATGATATCAAGTGAATTTGGTCACAAAAAGGAGCAAGAAAAGCAGTGTGAAAAAGGAGAACCCAAAGAAGGATGCTGAGACTAGATGTGAAAAGAAGAAAACCTTAGCACTCTCAGATGATGAGAAAGGGAAGTGCTACATGAGTGGCCTGGAAGGTTATTTTACATTGATATGATATGATATGGCATTTATAATGTGCCTATACACAAATGTTCCGAGGCGCAACAAGGCAAGGGAGGGCGAACAGGTGGAAGACAGACAACAATCTTACTAGACCAGGTGTCATTCAGATCGTGCAAGTGAATGGGAAGGGAGAAAGGGAAAATGTGTGGAGAAAGGGAGGGGGAAAGTGCAGTACATGGGATAGTAGAATAATAAGATAATAAAAACGGCCACCAGATGGTGGCAAGTGCAAGGTAAGAGCAGACATAAGTGCTGGTAGGGGGACTGTAGGGATACAGAATAACAGCCCCCAAGTGCGGGACTTGCCGGGGGGGCAGTGTAGGTGTGCAACTGGCGAGGCCTGGGTGCAAGATCAGAATAGGTGGCCAGGTAACCAGTGCAGTTTAGCCAGGAATTTAGAAGTGGAGATGGGGAGAGAAAGCAGAAGAAAAGAGGAAGGTTTTGAGGTGCTTCCGGAACCGGAGATGGTTCTCCTCAAGTTTCAGGGAGGCAGGAAGGCTGTTCCAGAGGGAGGCCCCTGCCGAAGAGAGAGATCTGCCCCAAACTCGTTGCTTGGAGAAACGCCTGACCCTGAGGGAGTTGGAGGAGGACGAGCAAAGAGTTTGAGAAGGAAGATATTTGGGAAGGGAGAGTTGAAGGTATTTCGGCCCCAGGCCCCAGAAGGCCTTGTGGACAATGCAGAGGGTTTTGAACTTAACCCTAAGAGCCACTGGGAGCCAGTGCAGAGATTTCAGTCCTGGAGGGTTACAATCCCTGGGCTTGAGGCCAAGGACAAGACTTGCAGTCCTGTTCTGGATAAGTTGAAAAGGGCGGAGAGTAGAGGCAGGCAGATTTAGATAGAGGCTGTTACAATAGTCCAGCCTAGAGAGAACCAGGGCTCTGGAGACAGTGAGCTTCTGGGGGAAGGAGAGGAAAGGAAGAATAGCTCTGAGGAGGTGTAGCTGGTAGTGTGACTTCTTAGAGACGTCAGAGATCTGAGGGGAGAAGGCGAGTATGGAGTTGAAGATGACCCCAAGGTTTTTAGCCTTGCAGGTGGGAGCAAGAAGAGGGCCAAGAGAGGCCGGCCAGAGAGCTGGAGGGAATGAGGGAGTGAGTTTGCCAATGAGTCTTACTGGCATTAAGGCAGAGGTCATTGGCGGCACACCACTCCTGGATAGCAGACAGACAGTCAGAGATGAGGGAAGGCGAGAAGGAGGCCGAGGGTAGCCTGAAAATGAGCTGGGTATCGTCCGCATAGCACTGAAAGTTGGGGCAGAGAGCAGCGATGCGGTGGGCAAGGAGTGCCAGGTATTGGTCGAACAGCCAGGGAGATAGGTTAGATCCCTGGGGGACATGACAGGTAGAGAAAGATATCTGAGAGGAAGGACACAAGTTAGACCTGGGAGGGTTGGTTGGAGAGGAAAGAGGTCAGCCACGCCAGAGCCTGACCAGTGATACCCAGGTTATCACAGAGACGGTAAGCAGGGTGGCATGGTTGACAGTATCAAAGGCTGAAGAGAGATCAAGCAAGATGAGGACACACGGGGTGTTGGTATCAAGGTTGGAGAGCAGGTCTTCACAGATGTTCAGCAGAGCAGTTTCCGTGCTTCTGGCAGCTCTGAAGCCAGACTGATGGTCATGAAGACAACCAACCAATTCAGTGTGGAGATTGAGCTGGGAGATGGCCAGTTTCTCCTGGAGCTTTCCCAGGAAGGGAGTGATAGACGGGCAAGAGGGGTCGGCAGAGGGTTTCTTGAGAAGAGGGTGTACAGGGAGTGCTTCAGGGGGGATGGGAAGACTCTGGTGGTAAAGGAGTGATTGCCAAAATCAGCCAGGGCAAGAGCCAGGGAGTCGATGTGGTCCTTGATAGTTTTGGAGGAACAGGGGTGCACCTGTTTCGATGAGACTTTCATAGATCGGACTTGTCTAGAAACCTTGTCTGCAGAGAAAAGGGCAAAGGCAGAGAAGGAGGGAGGGGGTGGCTGCAGAAGGGCCAGAGGAAGAGCAAGGAATGGGGGAGGGAAGCGATAGGAGAGAGTGAGGACAAGATGTCCTGGGTTTTTTAAATAAAGTGAGAAGCCAGTGCCGTAGGAAGAAGGATGTGTTGTGTATTCAGAAAGGTGAAGAAGATGAGAGCTCCGATGACGAGGAGCATATAGTAGTTGTGCAGGAGGCCAGAGAAGATTATTCTCACGTGAAGTGTTGCAGCTGCAAGATCAGGATTGATGGCTTCCTGGTGAAGTTAATGGTGGACAGTTGCTCACCTTATTCGATTTTGATTGAGGACAGGAGGAAGAAACTACAAGAGGCAGGTCTGAAGAGTTTGCTCAAACGATGCAACATCAAGGACCCTGGGGGATACAAAGGGTCTAGTATTGCCTTGAAGGGGATGTTTCAGGCCGTGGTGGAATATAAAGGATATCTGGCAGTGATTAACATATATGTGGCAAAGAAAGGAGTGGACATATTAGGGTGGTGAAATCAAGTAGTTTTGGGGATTAGACTGGATCCCAGGAGCATTGAACCATTTTTGTTCATACACATCAACACCACTGTGGAGGAACAGTTGCCAGAGGCTTTTCACAATAAGGTGGGGTGCTTGCAAGGATTTGCTCACAGGATTGTGTTGAAGTCGGAAACAAAGCCTATGGGTCACAAGCTCAAAAACAGTCTGATATCGATCAGGGGAGAGGTTGAAACTGAGCTGGAGAAGCTTCATGAAGGAGGAATAATTATGAGAGTGGACGCTGTGGAGTGGGTCACTCCCATTGTTGTAATGCACAAGAAAAATGGAAAAATTAGAATGTGTGTAGACTTCAGGGATGTTAATAAGAACATTGTAGTTGATAAATTCCTACTACCCATGATTGCAGAGATGCTGTGATGTTAACAAGCTTTGCCTTATCAGCAGCATATCATCAAATATCATTTATGAAGCATTACCAGAGTATGACAACGTTCATCATGTCATTTGGACTTTTCTGATTTCGAAGAATGCCGTTTGATCTAGCATCAGCAGCTACTGTATTCCAAAGGGTGATGAGCAGGATGCTTAAAGGGATTGAAGGTACACTGGTGTACCAAGATGACAGTTTGGTCTATGGCAGGAATGCTTTAGAGCATGATACGAGGTTGCTTGAGGTATTAAGTAAATTTTGGAAAAAAGGGTTGAAAATAGAGCCAAATAAATGTAATTTCAAAGTAAGAGAGGTGGAATATCTTGGGCATGTGGCGAGTGGAGTAGGGTATTGCCCCAAGTGGATGCAATAAAAGCTGTAAGAGAGGCACCAACACGAAGAACAAGGATGAAGTCACAGCATTTTTAGGACTGCAGAATTTTAAAATACATTTGTCAATGATTTTTCTGCATTGTCAGAACGGATTCATAGGCTGTTGAAGAAGAGGTTGGAATTTGATTGGGATGAGAGATGTCAAGAAGCATTGCAGTTGATAAAGGTAGGGATTTGTAATGCCAAGAATCTGCGGGGATTCAATTTGGAGGTCTTTACTGTGCTTGTGAGTGTGAAATGGTTAGGTGCTGTACTCTCACAAGGCATTGAAAAGGAGGAGAAAACAATGTGTCATGGATACAGAGCTGTAACAGAATGTGAAAGCAGGTTTTCCGTGATTGAGAGGGGGTTGCTGGTTTGCGTGTGGGGAATTGAATATTTTAGGAAGTATGTTTGGGGTTGGGGCTTCCTGGTCAGAACAAACCACAAGCCCTTGGTTGAGGTGCTCACTGTGAAAGGGATGATGAGGGCTACGCCAAGGATTTCCAGAATGTGTTTGAGAGTGCAAGAGTATGATTTCAGGGTAGAGTGTGTACCAGGGAGTTCTGAATCGTGTTGCAGATTTTCTGTCAAGAATTCCAATGGAGGAGATTGGCGAAGGTGTAGCAGTGAAGGAGGAAGAGGAAACAGTAGCCTTTCTTAAGGAAGTGTTTGTAGATGAGTATGCAGTGGTATGGAAGGAGGAGTGGAAGAATGGCTTGGAGATGGATGGAGTTCTCAGTAGGGTGGTTGAGTGGATGAAGTCTGGATGGCCGTCCAAGAAGGTGGTCTGGGAGGAGTTTAAAGGGTATTGGGAGATCAAGGATCAGCTGAATAGAAGATGATCTTCTTTTGAGAGAAGGAGTCTTGGTGGTGTTGATGGTGCTGATGTGTTTCAGGAAAGAATTGGTTAATAAGGCTCATTAGGGGCACTCTGAAATTACGAGTACCAAAGGAAAATTGAGAGAGAGGTATTGGTGGACTGCAATTGATGTTATGGTGGAGAGAGTGGTCAGAGAGTGAGGGCCATGTCTTAATTGTGATAAGGCACTGAGGACTCATAGATAATAATTGTCATTGGTTTCTTTTCCTGTGGGTGCATGCTCATGATTAGCAATTGACATATTAGGGCCATATGACATTTTAGGAAAGGAATGTGGTCCGTGGCCATCTAGGTTGGAATGGGAAGTTCAGGAACTTAGAAGAGAGACAGTTGGGAAGCAGACTGTAGATACATAGTGTTCTTTACTGCTGTTGTTGCAGAGTGTCTGCTTAATAAAAGGACTTACCTGCTTCACACCTTTGCCTTGAATACTTCACACCTAATCAAATTAGAGTAAGGTTTGATAGAGCTCTCAGCCTGGCAATAAACATACTAAAGAAGGTGAAATATTTGCCTGGGGTCCTCATATCTGAAGCGTCCCTTTCTTTGAACCACCAAACGTTCTTGCTTCTGCCCTCTTCCCAGATCTACCAATTCTCAAATCCTTTTTAGACACTTGGTAAAATTAACCTATTAAAGGGAGCGACAGCAAGAGAGAGAGGGAGAGACAAACAGAGAGAAAGAGAAAGAGAGTGAGAGAAATAGGCATTGACAGTGGCAATGTGGAAAAGTGCAAGAGGGCATGTCTGCAAGTGGGAATGGAAAATGGACAAGTAAACCAAGTTGTTTTGCCTTATACAGCCTACTCTCCTCTTCCCATCGACTGACCAACTCCCCTTTAAAATCTCTAACCACGTTATGCTTCACACACACATCCATACAGATGGCTACCACAGTCCTGACTGTTAGCACATCAATACTAATTGAGCTATGCCTGAGTTATCCCCTTTCATCCTATTTCACTCCTGTAAATCAGCCAGTAACCACACACAAAATCGTTCAACCTACCAGATCTTGGGTTCTCCGCTTCGGATTCCATATCCCCAAGTGTCTCCTCCAAACCCGTAGATGCAGATCAGCACTCTAGACCCAGGTACCTCCAATTTTCACCTATCAACACCACAAGTTTTGCATCTACCTTTCCCTCTAAGTCACCAACAACTCTTCTTCCTTTTTTCTTGCAAAGCCACATGCAGGAAGGCCAATAGAAACAGCAGAGGAGCCCTATATACGACCACTTTACAAAATAGCTGTTGTATATTTTATATTTAGTTTTATCCTTCTGACCCTACTGGGCATGTACAGCTGCCCTACTGTGTGCTTTGTGTGGCAGATCATCTTGAGAATTGTATGGAATTTGTTTTATATTGTGGTATATTTGTAATTAATCTTTTACCCTAATGTATGTGACTGAATAGGGGTGTTCGTGTTTTGAGGTTGTGTGCATTTTGTGCCTACTGTGATAGCCATAACAATCTATATTTTTGTGGCCTTACAAATTCAGCATCAAGAGTTTTACTAAGCTCCATTTTGGGAGCAATGCGCTGGTCAGTTTTACAAAGCCATGGCTCCTGAGCTCTCACAGGCTTAGTGTGGTAAGAAGCACTGTAATTTCCACTAGGACTGTGACAGTGCAGGCGCTGATGCAGCTGTAAAACTGACATGCTTATGGCTCTTGGACTGTCAGGGAGTTACAGTGCATATATTTGGTAAAAGAACTGGAAACCTAGCTATTCCAAAGGTAGGCCCCAGCTGAAGACAGAGATCTACCCCCAGCGCGTTTCTTTGAAAAAACAACTGACCTTGAGGGAGTTAGAGGTAGAGGAGCAAAGGGCTCGAGAGGAGAGGTATTTACGAAGGGATAGTTGAAGGTTTTTTGGACCCCGGCCCCAGAAAGCCTTGTGGACAAGCAGAGGGTTTTAAATGTAAACCTTGCATCCGCTGGGAGCCAATGAAGGGAATTCAGAGCTGGAGAGATACAGTCCCAGGGCTTGAAGCCATGGACAAGTCTCACAGTCCTATTCTGGATTAGTTGATGATGGCGGAGAGTGGAGGCAGGAAGATTTAGAAAGAGGCTGTCACAGTAGTCCAGCCTAGAGAGAATCAGAGCTTGGGAGACAATAAGCTTCTGAGGGAAAGAAAGGAAAGGCAGAGTACCTCTGAGGAGGTGTAGTAAGAAGATTTTTTTAGAGATGTCAGAGATGTGTGCAGAGAAGGAGAGTGTGGAGTCAAAGATGACACCAAGGTTCTTGGCCTCTCAAGTAGGGGTAGGAGGTGGGCCAAGGGAGGCTCCCTCTGCGAATGTCCAGCATTTG
This sequence comes from Ambystoma mexicanum, assembly GCF_040938575.1. Lineage (NCBI taxonomy): Eukaryota > Metazoa > Chordata > Amphibia > Caudata > Ambystomatidae > Ambystoma > Ambystoma mexicanum. The sequence continues at coordinate 330,561,394 of NC_090934.1, read as the reverse complement.
TTTGGTGTTCCTCTTTGTTTCTACTGGGCTCGCGGTAAGCAGAGGGAGCATTTTCCCTGGGGTTTGAGAACTCTGTATGTAAGCGTTGAGCTGTTCTCTGATTTTCACCTCTTGAGTTCTCCGGTCCGGGGACCGTTCTGACTTCTTTCGTGACATCTTTGTAATTGAAGTTACAAGAGCCTAGGTGATAGAGTATTTCCTTGGGATGGGATATACTACATCTGCCAGTGGGATCCCTCCTCATCCACCTTCTGGGAAGCATATCGGGTAGCAGCATTAAGAACCAAGTCCCTGGTGGCTTGATCGACCACATGTAAGAATGGGGAGTTTGGGCAACTCACAACACTAGCAAAACATAACAAAAGGTGGGAAACAAAACCCCAATCAATGCACTAAGACTAAGCAGTTGTGATGAAGGTATTGCTGTAAATCCTAGTGAGGTGGGACATTTCTTTGGTCCAAGCAGTACTATACACAATAGGAACCTTGGATGATTACGCGCCGACCCTTATATTGTTTAGAGGCATGCATCAAACAATTCTGACACAACAAATGAAAAGTCAACTTGACGCTTTACTCATATAGTGATGTATCTAAAGGTTATTCAACCAAAAGAACTATTTCCATAAAAAAATAAATTTTTTACACAAAGGAATTTTTTACAAAAATTGGCCATTTTTTCAGAACAATAAGCCTGTCATTGAACAAAATAACTAAATGATTTGCAGGTATTGCAAACCAATACACCTGTCATAGAAATGATACAGCCAACACGTGTTTCAAGCCTAAGGGTTATCCTTTGGGCTCACAAATGTACATTCATTTTAAACATATTAAAAAAAGAATCGATTTCTATGATAACACATCAGTTTTCCTTCTTAACTAATCATAAGTGATATGGTGATATCTCATCCCAAAATGTACTGCAGAATTCCAAATTGCAAACATTTGCAAAGGGGAGAGGAACCATAACCCCATATTTAAATGCATTAAAACATATTGTTACATGAGGCCAAACATAAGGAACAAAACATGATAATAAATCGAAGGAAAAGAAAGAACACTAAAGATGAACAAAATGCATTCAAATCCATGATATATTCAATCAAATATATAACTTGAATCAATAGGGTCAAAATACTATATACTGGTCTGGTTACTCTTTATACAACAGTGATATTGTTTTGCAACCAGGTGTACTACATGCAACCCTGAGACCACCCCATAAAAGCACTGCGACAGAGTGAAAAGCTTGGTGCACCATGCGAGAGGTGCCCGATAGACATCTACCACCACCGTTACTGTACACATTCATTTTCATGTGGCTACGGTTACAGGTTGCTATTTTACCTGGTTGAGATTCTCTGTTATTTGAAAACCTTGGATTTATCTAAGCATGTGTTCTTTGCCTAAATCAGTGCTATTAACCATGTGTACAGGTACCATGCATTATGTACATTGTGCTGTATGCGTGCATTCCAATGTGCATATCCCTTAAACCAAAGTGAGGGCATAAGAATGACCATTCGATGTATCTAAAGGATAGTTCTCTCTTGCTAGGTAGCCACTTGCGGGCACCACAATCAATTATGCAGTCACAGAAAGAGATATAGTAGGTGCCTGCTGAGATTTGCCATAGTGGGCTAAGAGAAAAACATAGACAAGATAGTCAACATCTACTTGCATTGATCGCTTATTTGTGAGATTTCGGTTACTAATCATCAGTAGGAACCGCTCTTACCTTTCGGCTCTTATTGTATTATATAACAGACGTTGCGATTTTCATCCCGCAGTTACTGTATGCCTGGGCTAAGGCTGTTGTTATAGGGTACATGGAAATGCTGTCTGCAGCATCCCTTTCATGGACCTAGAAAGCTGACTGCTTACTTATTCCAGAGCTCTTGTTGAGTCAGCACGCGCCATCTTGTAATAGAGTCCACACGTATTGATACCAGTGGTCATGTGGTGGAATAAGATGCATGGATCTGTACATGACCATTTTGCTAAAAGAGTTTATATAGATAGACTTTGATTTCGTCGTTGAGGGTGTTTTAAACAAACTTTTTGGGCCATCATTTATGGGATTTGAAGTATACATTTTTGACAAGATAAATGCAATGAAATGGAGAGATACCTTGTTACATCTCTCAGTTAGTTTGAAATTCATCTGCAGTGGTGCTTTGTACTCATATTGAGCTGATAGTGGGCACATATTGAGCTGATATGGATGGCTTCGACCTCGCTCGCACGGTTGTCCCTGACAGCTCCTGGAATCCTTTCATAGGACTAATATATAGTATTTTGACACTTATTGACTAAGGTTATATACTTGATTGCAACAACTGTTTTTACCAATATATCATGGTTTTTAATGCATTTTGTTCATCTTTGTTTTCCTTTCTGTTCCTTCAATTTATTATCTTTCTTGTCCCTTATGTTTGGTCTCATGTAACAATATATTTCATTGCATTTAAGTATGCGCCTATGGTGTGTCTGCCCTTTTCAAATGTTTGCAATTTGGAATTGTGCAATACATTTTGGGATGATTCATCATCATATCACTTATGATTAGTTAAGAAGGAAAACTGATGTGTTATCAAAGAAATTGATTTTTTGGGGATATTAATGTAAATGTGGGTGCCCTGAAGAAGAGCCCTTGAACCATGTGTTGGCTCTATCAATTCTATGACAGGTTTATTGGTTTGCAACGCCTGTCCATCGTTTAGTTGTTTTGTTCAATGATAGGCTGATTGTTCTGAAACATCTGTAAATTATTGTAAACAATTCATTTGTGTAAACCAATATTTGTTTTGATGTAAACAGTTTTTTTTGGTTAAATTACCTTTAAATTGTTCACAAATATGTGTGTGCCCCTGCCTATATCTCAAACGGAAAGAAGCAGTGTAACGACTATCCAAAGTCTTATGGATGTCTAATTTAGTATTCCATTGTCCAGACTGCTTATTTCTGGTGGTTTGTGGACAATTAATCTGAAGGAGGAAACTCACTTAACTCATACATGTACAACATTTGTAGGTGAACTGGGAAACCCAATGAAAGCTCATATAATTATTTTTCAAGTGGTTCAAAAATTATTTTTGTTTTAAAGAATAAGACATAGTAAATACACAAATTGTTCTAAATACAATATCAAAAGTAAGATAAAGAATGTCATTAAAGATCAAATATAAATCAAATATCGGTGCATAACACAACATAAAGAAATGTCAAAGTATCCCATCAATTAAGATTCATTGGTGTTCTTAGTGCATATCTAAAATAAAAATAAAAAATTGAAAATTAATGTGTAACTGGGTGATTGATTTCTGTAATCTTGTGTCATTCTTACATCCCAGAGTACATCAATGTGATGCTTGAAACTGACATAGAATCGATAATCCAACAGTTAAAAGGACTATTCCAGTATATGGAATACTTAGTAGTTAGAGGATTTCCAGAGTTGTCCTCCTAGTCCTGTGGCTGTGTGAATCCTATGTCAGGGTCTTAAGATAAAAGATATCTTTGCCAACGTGATTATGAATGACAAACACAATTTAAAAGGTTTGGTGGGCCTAACTGGTGAATACTGGTTCCCTGCACTCTTCATGTTTCGGCGGTCACAGAAATTATTAAGACTGCTTTCATCAGGGCGTCAAATTGAAGACCCTGTGTGCAAATACATTAAAATAATGTGAGTGAAACCTCTCAATCAGTGCCTGTGACTACTAAGCATTGATACTATGAAATAGCACTCTAGTCACTGGCCTTTATTTTACCTGCCGAGACTTGGATCCCAAGTTTGGGCTCGTGCTTTCAGTGAGGAGCTGATCAGTTCCTGGAGACAATCACAATAAATTAGATGTACGATGGAGCCTTGCGTGGCTGCCTAACGTCTAGTCTGGTTGTGCCGTGTACACCCCTGATGCTTCCTAAGGAGGAGAGGTTGTGCCGTAAGAAGCAAACCAAAAAGTGTAAGAAATAGTATAAACAATTGATGTTGTATTGTATTTGTTTACCTGGGAATATAGATGCCTGTGTCTGGTTTTGATGTGTCCAATGAATGTAGAAAGACAAATAGTGGTGGGTCCTCTCCCTGGCTTGGGAGGTAAATATGACGTGCATCAACGACTGTGGGAAATAAACCAAACAGATATATGTATGTATTGTGGGACATGCCGGCTTGCTGAAGTAGTCTGAGCAGTTACATGTGTAGTGAAGGTCCCGTTTGTTACCTGTTGTGATGATTCCTGGGACTCATTCAGAATAGGATGGACTCTAATTGGTGGAGAGTCTCGCAGTCTCTGCTCCTGGACGAGAAGACAGAGATGGAGACTGGCTGGATAATAATTTCGATGTCCAAAACGGCATAAGCAAACTACAGGGGTAACCAAAATTGATGAACTACCAATGTGCTCAAACTGTTTGCATCCGCTCTAATTCTATTGGAAAGTGCTAGTGCGAAATGTAAACATATACATCCTCTGCAACCTAGGCTACAAATACAACGTACTGTGTATCCAACTGGCCTAATCTATTATAGCAAAATTGCTACTATTGAGACTAATTAATTAACAGAACATTTGTGCTTTTGAATTACCTTTAAATACATCACTATATGAGTAAAGCGTGATGGTGACTTTTCATTTTTTGTGTCAGAGTGTTTTGATGCAAGTCTCTACAATATAAGGGTAGGCGCGTAAACATCCTAGGTTCCTTTTTTGTATTTCACTAGCAGAACATGTCCATAGTGTAAAACATCTTGTTTTTTATTTGGTTCTGTGTGAAAATGATTAATATATACATATTGAACACAAATATATTGGCCAACACTTCATTACTCATTCTTTCTTTAAAAAGTCAATTTACTAATAAATGCAATAATACATGTTTACTCTTCTGCCCTATCACCATTACCTACAATTCCACTTAACCATACAAATCAGGGGTGCCTGTTTATATGGGGAAACCCAAGAAAGCATCCCTTGTCAACCTAGCCAAGGGTGGCATTCCCACATTCCCAAGAACTCCTACCTAGGCCTCCAAATGCAACCTCCATTTTAGATCATGCTGCATTATTAGAGGCCAATTGTTTGCCTCTTTATCTTTTAGGTCACTAATGTTTCAATCAATATTTTCACTGGAATACTTTCTGAATGACTAAAGGTTTGTATGAAAATGAAAGCCTATTGCTCTTTGCCTCTTCCCTCTGTTCTGCTACATTTTATAAGAGATACATATATACTGGCTTTTTGACCCAGATGTTCTCTGAAAACTTTGTCTTAGCAGCCTTTCTCTTAAGGCTAGCAGCCTTTATACATATGCATCAAACATGGTTTTGTTGAAGACATAAAAGGAACAGACATTTTGGGGGAAATGGCTCATCTGCCATGTAAGAATTTGTAGAATTAGGGCTCTGACACACTGGTGGCATGGTAATTGGCAAACATTTTATTCAAAAGATAAATGAAAAGAAAACCCTATCTTGCCCTATTTACAAGAGGGGTTTCCCTGCCTCAACTAAAATGCTAATGGGTCTGTCAGAATGTCCAAAGTAAAGAGTCTACAGTTCTTACAGAATCCTAACTCTTTCCCTTACACTTTAAAATAAACCAAAGACATATTAGGTTTCTTTGTTCCAGGAGAATGATCCCTTTCTCCTGGACAGGGGATCAAAATCTTCACTGTATAAAGTTGTGAGTCCTCAAAATAAAGTTCCAACCCAACTGATGGGATAATATCTCCCTTCCCCTGGTCTTTCTCAGGGTTGTGTGGCAATTCGACAACTGACGGGGGACTGTCTCACTTCCCCAGGCCTTTCTCAGGCTGAAACTTTTTTGTCATAAGAGAATCGCTGTATTGGCATTATATATTGATACATGGCAGTATTGTGAAAAATTGGTGTATTTAATGTCAGACTAGTACTTTGAACTTCGGGTCGAATTATACGACCTATTGTTTTTTTTTACACATTAATTACTTTACACTTTTTGCACAGTATGGACAGACTATGTATGGGAATTAATGTGGTTGGTTTGTAGGAGTTATAGTGTTGTTCACAGTTGGTTGTGTGCTTTGTATGAGTAAAATGTATTATTCAATCATAAACTTAGCAATGTATTTTTAATGTATGAGATCTTTGTTACGGATGGGGGTTGAAAGACCGAATTAGAAATGTTCGAGGGATAAAAGACAGAAGATTTTTTTTTTAAATAACCTTTGGTCTTTTCTCCCCTGAACTTTTCTGACTTGGCCAAACCCCTGCCCACAACCCCACCCACACCCTTGTCCATAGCCCCACACCCAACACACCCCCACACCCTACTTATTTTGTGTCCCTGCAACTCCTGTTCCCTTTCACTTCCATGATCGGGAACCAGCGCCACAGGGTCCTTTCCTTTTGTTTTTTTTTATTTCGGGATAGCTGCGCGGGACACCACCGCAGCCCTCGCAGCCCTTGCTTTTTTTTTGGGATGGCTGTGGGGACACCCCCACAACCTCTGGCACCGAATGCATGATTTGGTCAAACTTTTCAGCTGATCGGAAATGTTCAAACAGCCGAAATTTGGCCAAATCACGCATTCAGTGATTATTATCTGGTTCTTTTTGGATGACCCCTTTATTACACTGCTTTAATTCCTTTTTTCCATGCATTATGCAAAAGAACGAATATTTTTAATAATAATTAAAGGTTTTGTTTCTATGTCAAGAGATCAAAATAGAAAAGAAAAATTGTTAAATGCCATGAGAGTTTGAACATGCCCTTGGGTATTTACATGTTGTGAAGTTTATGGGGCAGTCCAACAACTGATAGGATAATGTCTCCCTTCCCCTGGCCTTTCTCAGCTGTATCTTGTGAATGGGTTCCAGACTCCTGTTGATAGACCTGGTTCACTCCCCTGCCAGGTACTGTGCCAAGGATGAGGGATTGTCCTTCTCTCCCTTTTTGATTGTGGGTTCCAGACCCTTCTGTTATCTTATGTCTCTCTCTAGTTTACCTAGTTCACTACCGTGGCAGATATTCTCTTGGCTCGCTCTCTTCAGGATTGTCTTTGACCATGGGTACCAGTCCCAGACCCTGGTCCCCTGGCTTCTCTGATCTTTCCCGCGTTCCCCAACAACCCTGTTACATTCCGGTTCATTGTAGGGTCTTCGTTGCAGGTATGGAGTGCTCCTGCAGCTCCATTCAGTCTTTCGTGCTCTTTCTCTCTCGCAGACTCTCCCCTCTTCATGGGAGTTCTGCAATGATGAGTCTCATCACTGGGCTTTTCACCAGGCAAGGAGTGTTCCTGTTGCTGTGTTCCGTTTCCTGCATTCTTTCTTTTCCACAGGCTTTTCTCTCTCTGTGGTGGCTCTGCAGTGGTAGAGGCTGGGTGATTAAAGTCTCTCTCAACAGCTGCATAGTTCCGGGGATTGCTTCCTCTCTGCTCCTGTTCCTCCAGCTCTTTTCAGTCTGCTGACAGCAAACCGAAAAAGGACATAGCCTTTATGTCACGTTTGGCGTACTCCTCTTTTCCCCAAGCCATACAGCTTTCAGGCTCTCAGCTCCTCCTGGGAGAACATACTCTTTCTGGAAGTCCTTCCTTCCTTTTTATCACTGGCTTTTCTTACTTGGTTCCTACTGTCTATACCGCTCAGGTTGGTTCCCTGGTCTTGTCCGTAGGGCTATGCGGCTCTTCCACGTCTCAGTGGTGTCACATTAGTTCCTAAACTCCTGCCTATTCTTCCATGTCTCAATGATTTCTCTTTCAGTAGCTCTACAGAAACAATTGGCAGAGGAAGGTAGGGATAGATAGCAGGGTTGAATTAGAGGTGGGTTTTTTTGTGTGTATACCACGTTCTCTCGAAAGGTCATCACTAATCCCATAGGGGTTTTCCCTCTCAATGAGATCCTCCAGTTGAGTCCCACCCCCATGGAGAGTATCAGGTAGTAGTCTCACCTCCCTGGCCTCCCCTATGGAAGCTGTGGCGACATCCTGTGCTTCGTCATCTTTCCTAAGTTTTATATATGTAGCAGAGATCCTAACCACGACTGGACCCTCTTGCACTCACTAATTACACCAGCAACAAAGCCTAAACATCTTGGAACCACTTCTTAAGCTGGGAGCAGAGATGGCAAACATAATTACTGGACACACACACCTACCCCTGCTGGGGTTTGTACTAATAATGACTGAGACTTTGGTTTTCATGTTGGCAATAAAAGGCTCTGGATTTTTATTGCACCATAAACAGCTAAATCTGAAAACATATTTATTAATAAAATGTAATCATGAATAAAACGTCTCATCTCTGTTGGACTTTTGGGCACATAGGCCAGGGGGTGATACATTATTTGTTCTTATCTTTGCCTAGCTCCCAAGAGGGTCATTAGCCTGATGACGATCTCCTGTGGCAGTAGGCAGCTTCCTCCTGGCCCATGCCACCACACCTGGATGGGTTCCTGGCCATCCAGGTCCCCTCCAAAAGGTCCCCTTCATTTGAACCCTCTCATGGCTAAAATAGTGAATATGCCAGAGTGGGAAATGTCCATCCCTTTAACTGAGAGCTGGAGCCCGTCCTTGGGAAAAAGTTATGGGACTGACAATGCAATCATGCTATGTCTGATGAAATTGAGTCCCCTGTTACTGCAACATTTCTCTACCCCTCTGTTCAGTTTTTTCCTGGCTGTATGTATGGCCTTATATGATAATGCACCCTGCCATATTCTTCTAGGCAGTGGGCCTGATCACAACTTTGGCGGTAACGTCGACGGTATTACCACTGGCAGTATTAGCCCTACCGCCGAACTCCCCAGCGCTAATAGCGCCAGATCACGAGTTTGGCGGTAATGTAATTCCCCATTCTCCATTGAGTCCATTCGGGAATGCCCCATTCCCCATTGGGCTCAATGGGGAAAATGTGCACTCTTACCACCGTCGGATTTTCCGGCGGCGGCAATAGTGCACATTTTTGGCGGATTTCCCCCCAGCCAAGAGCTGGGGGGAAATCCGCCAAAGTCCTCATTTGGCAGACCCTTAAATCCGGTGGTAATAGCGAGACCGCCGGATTTAAGGGTTACCGCCAAAGTTGTGATGATGCCCATTATCTTAGAATAAAACATGTATCCTTCCAGATGTTTGCTATCCCTGCTACAGATCAACATGTGTCCATAAGTAGTTGCCTTCTGCCCAGTTCTACCAGGTCATTGCCCCCGGCTGGTTTATAAGGGATTTTGGGGGGTCCCTAAATGCTACCAAATCTGCAATTTTGTCATGGATCTCGTCCCACTTCATGCTTCTGGCGCCCCACCAGGACGTGATGGTGTTTGTAAACATCAATTGCTCCCATGATTCTTCAGTCCACCTCCCTGTCCTGAAAACGAATGAGTGCCCCACAATCCAGGCCGACATGAGGGGGGCTTCTTGTTCTGTCAGAGAAATTTTGTTCATATTTGGTCAGACTTTATGTTTTTTTTTATAGCAGTCTGAAACCCAACCCCCAATCTGCTTGACCTTCTGAGCTCCCAGGCCCGCTTTCCATGCTGATGTTGCTGCTCCTATTCTGAATGAGTGTTTCCCAAATTCTGTGCTGTCCCACCCCGCTTTTGTTATGTTTTATTTTAGGACTGCTTAAAAATGGAAGCAGCTCAATGCTCTGACATCCTTGTGTATCAAAAACTGTCCTTCAAGAAGTGGGCGAGAAGTAAGGAAGTTATTTGTTATGCACACCAGGCAGTTCAGTTTGTCTTCTATGAAATATAGATTTATCACTCTCTTTTTTTCTGCCTTTGTTTTTATTATTTCCATATGCATGTAATCTCCTCCCATGCATGTTTCCAGCATTGCCAGCCCGTCATTGGCCTTTGTGCTTGATGCTATTAGTTTGCTGACTCTCAATGCCACACAGTAAGCTAATGCAATGGCTGTTCTAAAAGGCTGTTTTTCATATTTGTGTGAGCATGTGTCCTCTAGCTTCTTAAGCAGCATCTTAAGCTTCTCAGAATTTAGCTTCTCTTGTCTTTATGTGGCCCTTCCATTTTCGCCCAGCCCTTGAGAGCATAATTGATGAGTGTGCTGCATGTTGGGTCTACTCCCCATTGCAGTTTTGCAAAGTAAGCTACCTCTCTAACTTGTATTCTAGCCCAGTCCTTTCTCTTCTTCTGTGTATAGGCCAATTCTACAAATGTATCAGTTTCTTTGGTAGTTACTTGCCCCACGTGTGTTACCCTTGTAACTTCAAATACTGTGGCCAAGCATTTACTGTAATGACTTGTTGTGCTGATCACCAGATCTTTGTTGGTGACTTCCATTAGAACTCTTGATGCAGGTTCCTGATTTCTGGCAGGGAGACTGCTTGTGCTGGCTCCTGATCTCGAGGTACGAGTTTCTGGAGACATGTTTTGGCCCCTGCTGTCCGGTGTTGACCAAATAGCTGCATTTACCTACATGCCAGAATTTCCCACCATTCTTCTGGTATTTCTGTCATCATTGAGCCAGAGTCTGGTCTGATGCGGCAAAAGGTATCCCACTGCGGTACCGTACATTTCACTGTATCTAAATTTACCTAATCAGAAATCTTCACAAAAAATATTCTCCTAATTGGTAAGGTAAGTAAGTACATTTTAAAACAAACATAGATGTGGGGTGGGGTAAGGGGATAGGATAAGGTAGGGAGAGGTGGGGGTTTAAGGGGTCTCCGCCCACATAGTAAAATAAAATGTGAAGACAGTTTTTTAGAAGATTTCACCTTTAGGTGAAGTGGATTCAGTGAAATCACAGTCATCCATCCCGCTGAAAGCGAGTAAAGTTTCAGCGACATCATTTTCTGTGACTGTAGTATGTTTTGCTTTTAATCTAATATATATCCCCAATGTGATTGTGGCCATTGCCCTAAGTATTTTCAAGACCCATTGGCAAGACATTGTTTTCTTATTAATGATGCAGACCACTTGCATTTTATCAGACACAACTACTAATTCTGCATTGCTCAGCTTGCTGACCCATAGCTTTAAAGCGGTCCATATCGGGATGATTTCCAGGAGTGTTATATTTCTGGTCAGACCTTTTTTGTGCCATGCCTTAGTCCAAGGCCCTGAACACCAAGACTTGTCCAGGATTGCTCCAAAACTGCTACTTCCTGATGTCTCTGTAAATAGCATTCCTTTCTTTTCCGTGTTTAATGGTGTGCGCCATTGAAGTTGTTCAAGAAATTCTCCCACGTGCCCAAATCTTTTCTCACCTATTTGCCTAATCTTATGTGCAGGTGGGGTTTAGAGATGCCTCTTATTTTTAGCCAAAGATTCTGGAGAAAACCTTGTCTTGTGATAACACCCGGGCAGTAAAATTGAGGCTTCCTGCTAGTGATTGTATTTCTCTAACCGTCTCTTAGTCCTTTTTTCTTAGCTTTCTGGTGTCACTGACTAGATCATCTCTTTTTTTCTCAGGGATCCTGCATTCCCTGACCACTGCGTCCATTTCTATCCCCAGAAAGGTTATCGAGGTGGTGGGCTCAGTGGTGTTTTCACTGGCCAGGGGGTCCCCCATTCTGCTGCCATTTCTGACAATTATGCAAGCCCAGCTGCACGCTGGAGACTTTTGGGGCCCTATTATTAAAAAGTCGCCCAGGTAGTGAACTATGTGATCTTCCGGCATTACTTTTAGCAATGCCCAATGCAAAAAGGAGATGAATGTTTTTAAAGAAAGCACAGGATATTGCGCATCCCACCGGGAGACATTTGTCAGCATAAAACTTGTTTTCAAAACGGTCAAGGACTGCTCCGAAGTGCCCATTTCCTTTATCACCAATGTCATCAATTCATCCTTCTATTCAGGCTTAGTCCCGGCCTCCCTCAAGGAAGCCTGGGTGCTCCCATTAATCAAGAAACCTTTGCTCGACCTGGTGATCCTCAACAATTACCACCCCATTACCACCTTCCCATTCCTGCTAAAAATCCTAGACAGTGCTGCCTATACCCAAATACAATATTACCTGGAAATTAACCACTTCCTTGGACTACGACAGTCTGGCTTCCGACCTAGGCATGAAACAGAATATGCCTTGTTAAACCTAAAAAATCAACTTGACGCCATTAGGGACCAGGGAAAGCCGGTCCTTCTCCTCTTACTAGATCTATCTGCCACCTTTGACCTGGTGGACCACAAAAGTCTCTGCCACCACATCACATTGGTAGCCAACTTCTCACCCAAACCACTTCATGGATAGCTTCCTTTGTGGCAGACAGATCAATCAGAGTATTTTTGGATATTGCCTGAGTACCTCCCTCCCCTATCTCATGTTGTGTGCCCCAGGGTTCCTGTGTGTCTTCCAGACTTTACAACATATTCACCAAACCCCTATCTGATCTCCTGGACTCCATCGGAATACAAGGTTAGACTACTGCAATGCCTTTTCTCTGCCACCTCGACACATAACATCCACAAACTCCAAGTGATCCAGAACAATGCTATCTGTGCCGCTCTTAACCTCCCAAAAATAGCATACCTAATACACCTGACATTCACATACATGCGTAACTGGCACTTGACTCGGGCTCATCTACGCCCCTCTCCTGTTCATAATTGAGTGTAACTGGTTGTAACAGTGTCTTGATGCCGGAGGGTTTTGTGCGCGTAACAAATGTAAAATAAAGAAATAGAGAAATAAGACATAGCCAAGGTTGGGACTTGAGGTGGACTGGGGGGGCCTGAATTAAGATAGTATGTCCACTTTCGCTAATAGCGTGTTGTCACCAGATTGCCTAATGAGTCTGAGAGTTACCTGGAAATTGATGTAAGATACAGCTGTTTCTCATTCAGGGATGCCGTCATTCACTGACTTACCAGGTGGGAAAGACATGTGATGTATTAGCCTGTATTGGCCTTGTTATTTCTTGGGTACCAGTCCTAGTGGTGAGCAAATGAAATTACTGAAATGAAGCGTCTCCCATGGGCCTCTTATCCTTCCCAAGTCAAGCTCTCTCTGTATCTTAGCCTTTACTCTTGTTGGGTTTTCTCTTGCTGATTTTAAGTTTCGGGGTATTTGACTGGATCTGTGCCCTTTGAAAGGAATGGTGAAACCTTCCAGAAAACCCTCCCTTAACAATGTTCCTGTCTGTTTGTCTGGGTAGATTTCCAGGCAGTGCTTGATGATCTGCAACTTTATGGGGGACCTGCCTGGTCCTATTGTGATACTGAGGATACTTTTATTTGGTGCCCTTGCTTGTTACCCTGGGGCACCCGACAACACTGTGTTCCCCCTGCACTTGCTGCAAAAATGCTTTTATCTACATTCCCTCCAACAGGAGCAAAACACTTTTTCAAATTTCCAGCAAGCAGTTTTAGTTTTGCTGGAGTTGTGTGCCTTGCTTGAGGTTTGGCTGCAGGTATATGACCTAGCCCCCCAGGGCTGCTTCCTCCAAAAGGGCTCGATTTTGTGGTGCTGTGGGTCAGAGTCTGCACTTTTGCTATTGTTGGGCTGTTCTGTTCTCGCCGCTGCCTGTGTTATGTGAGCTGACGGGGAGGGATTTAGTTTTTAATACTTCATGTATGTAAAGGTTGGCTTCCACCTCATCCCAGGCTAGATCGTGGTGTGTGTGTGTCAATGGCCTACCGGCATACCCTATCGTAATTTAGCCAGCCCTCACCCCCAAAAGTTTATTTCACCTATCTTATTTTAGCCTGCTAAGCGAACAGTGCCAGGCCTTCCCCTTTATTTTTGGCCTCTAGTAATGAGAATATTTCTATGAATACTTTCCTCCAAATGTTCTCCTTTGCCTTCTGATCTATGTTCCATGATTGCGTTTTCTAAACTTTTTCCGTACTTCTTTCCCAGGTGCAGACCTCCCAAACTTTGTGATTGGGGGGGCGTTGTTAAGTGTGTCTGCTGCCAAAAAGTTACTGTTGTTGTTAGTGTGTGACATCCAACACTGATTTTGTGGTTGTCTCGTCAATGTTATTTGTTGTTTGTTGGTTCACCTGCAGTAATGGGAGGGGTGTGTGGCTTGTATGCCCTGTATTGAGGGCCCTGCATTGGGTGTGTTGCATAATGGTGCTTAGTCCGTGCCTGGCCCAAAAACCCATGCCCTTTAGTGCCCATTGACTGTACCCCAGGCACCTCTGTAATATTCCCCTCTATGCATGCCTGTTGTTTTTTCCCCAACTACATCATTAATTTTCAATGTTGTCAAACTTTTTAGCTATTAATGCCTCTTGCTGAGTTTTAGACATGTGTGCTTCTTTTTTGCCTTTAATCGTCTTCTTTCCAACTTCTGCATGCTTTCCAGCATCTTGCTATCCTCCCGACGGAGTGCTCTCTATTGTTCTTGCTTTCTTGCATGCTGTTCGTTCATTTCGTTCAGATCAATGATGTTGTCTTCCTCGTCTTCGGAATCCTTGCCTAGTCTTTTTCTAACCCGCACTCATCCATGTTCTTTCTCGCCACTGTTTCCCATTGTGGGATGTATGGACCCACTCTGCAGTGCTATGCGGCACCACTCCGATAGTGATGGTGCAAGAAACAGCAACAATGACAGCAAAACTCTGGTGCGCGCCAAAAACCTACAAAAACTGTGTTTAAACAGACAAAAAGATGGATGCACAACCTGCCACCCATGTTGCATATGTGGTGGGACAAAGCACACACCACAGAAAATATGCTAGTGGGCTCCATGACCAGCAAACAGAGTGCACAGAGAGAGAAGCATCACTATGCAAATGAAACTCCAAAATGTGCCTCTAAATGACATTTGCTTTGTTGCTAAAAACTCCAAAATGCCTAAACACAACACTTCTCAACATTCAAAATCTTGCCTGAGCTCAAATTCATGTAATCTTATGAAGCATTGCGAACATACAAAGTCCTAAATGTGAAGAGCAAAACATTTCTTCAGAAAAGACTGATTGTCTGTAAACGGACTGCCCCTGTCAAAATATGTGTGCAGTACCCTGGGCTACCTGTGAATGACAGCTGTCAGATGAGCTCCTGAGTAAACTTCAAAGTATTTAAACTAAAAGTCTGCTGGATTAGCAAACATAAAAGGATTGTTGCTAAAAGGAATACAGATCTCAGTTGTGGTTTTGATCCCACAGATGTAAAGCTAAGAAAGTAATGTATTTATGTGATTTGATGCAACAAGTTTGGTTTCTGCTGGATTTTCCATTAAGAATAAATTAGCCTGGCTGAGCTACAACTCTTTGGAAGTGGAAAAACAGGTTTCTCCCAAGGGGAGGGAAAATCCTCTCAGCAAAAACTCACTGGTAGATGATAATTGTGGGTTAGGACAGACTCTTATCTACAGAAAGAGAATGAACAATAGCAGAGCCTTCCGCCCAGGAAACGGAGGTGTGAAAGGGGTTGTAAACTACTCCTGCAAGTAACTCCCCAAGGGAGGAGGCTGCTCCTGGACTGCAAGGAGAGACAAAGGGACAGACCATTTGCTGTTAAGCATGAACAATGAACAATTTCGAAAGACTCATAACGTGTTAGTCAAAGTGATGAAAAATATAAAAAGAACAAATCTGCTCGTCTAATTTTTGGCTGCACGTTTTAAGAGGCGGTAGAACTGTGTAACACGTTCTTGATAGGAATGGCAATATATGTGGTTTCATGTGAAATGTGTTAATGCTAAATTTGTGAAAATGTACACACACATCCCTATGGTAAAAACACACATTTGTGGAAATTTCCAGAAAGATTGGAAAATCTGTTCATGGTGAAAAGGACAGAATTCTGCAGAAAGATGAAATAAGATCCCACAGCAGCGGGATTTTGAGGAACAGCTACTACATAAAATATGGAATATTTGTGTGTGATTTGTTTAAAGTTGACCAATGTAGAAATATGTATTGAGGATAAAATCTGATCTTGAGACCAGCGGCTAAAGCGACGTCTCCAAGGACTGTAAAGCAAACCATAAAATATGACTTCATCCGGCCTTGATCCAATCACTCAGATGCAAGGCGGAGATGAGGTTTTGCTCCAATCCCAGCTCAAAGAGGCAAGCTTAGCTAAGCCAGCCCATACACCCATTTTGTGATGTCATTTGAAAGGATAAATAGAGACAGCTGACAAAACATAGGGACTCACTGATTTACTCACTTTCCTGATTCCGGCAAATCGCTCTGATCCAGCATTCTACATCCAGCTTTAACATCCTTCCAGATCCAGATGCCAGACCTCTTGCCAGCAGTAGAGAACTATTGACTTCCAGCAAGGCCTAAATTCTCAAACTTATTCTCACAAACCAGTGAAGCACTGTGGTGTGGGAAGGCCTTTTGAACCATTATCCTGAAACACTCTGGCTTGCTACCACAAGGCTTCCCTGAGGAACTCTCTATCCAGCTGATTGAAATACTCACAAACAAGAAGGACGGATGCTGTGCGAATCCGGGGTTCGGACTAGCTGATCCAGTCCTGCGCCTGATGTGCTGTCCTTCCTTGACAGATCCAATCCATGACCAGGACCGACGGTCCAATTTAATAACTTATTCTGTAAGTATTAATAGGAAGAACAGTGACCCATAATATATCTGCATTGTATCATCCCAATCTCAAGCCCATCCCATCTTAATTCAGAACTCCAGTATTGTTAGAATCTTTGCGCTGACTCTTTTCTCATCTGTTTTATTAAACCCTAACTTCTTATTGATTTGATTAAGAAAAGTAAATCCCAGGAAGAAGTACAGTATCCACAACAGACGGGTTACGCTGATCACGTGACTGTAAAATCCATCTGTGGCATTCGCTTTTTCATAGTCATAATCTAGTGTAATCAAACCCATCTGTCATTTTCAAAAGTGCATTTCTATTTTCCATTCTCACGCTTATTTTGCAAAAACATCTCTTACTAAAACCTCTATAACTCCCTGAGTTTTTATGATAGAAGCGAAAACTCCTACTTGTACCTAACATCCTTAGCTTTCCACCCAGTGCAGAACAGTGCAATTGGCCCATTATAGCGAAAATTGCGCAAGGAAATGTTTGCCGTGAATTGAAATTCTGAAAGGTTTTACACGTGTGAATTAGCTTTAATTCATTTCCCATTTGGACTTTAAGATTTCAAATGTTTTCTTTTGACTAAATCATTTTTTTGTGATTGTGTGCAACTGTTCAAAGTGGCTTCCATAGGAATTTATAATAATTTAAGTATTTTTGACCATATTTGGTGTTTTTGCTCAGCCAATTCCAAAGACAATTTCAAAGCCATGCTGACAGCTGAAAAGTCAATCCAATTTTTCTCTTGTGTTTGAAGGGGGAAGGTGGGAGTGATATTCTGTTTGATTTGTGCTATTCCTGAATACCTGCTCTCTCCTCACATCTAATTAATTTGCCTATTGGTGGGTTGAGGGGTGTGAAGGAGGAACCTCTAACCATGGTGCCATCTGTTCTAAACCAATCCAAAAGTATTATTTTCTGTGCCACATTTGTTTTCATGCTCATTACTTGATTCCTAGTGTATTAAAGATATTATTCAGTGCTCTGTCGCCCCATTGGTGATTGTTGTTACCTATTAAAATATATTGTGATTTATATTCTAAATACATCAATAAATATTTACCTTTGCAAACTAGCCTGATACCTGGTTCAGTGTGACCGCCAGAATATTGAACTTATAGATAAAAATAAATAAGGGTTTCCTTTGTGCACTGCATGCTGGGCGTGACTTGGGTGTGTGCCGGATTGAAATCACTTACACCATCCCAACAGTTTGGCTCCTCTTTATGCCAATTCTGCCTGGGCAAACTCGGACATGATGTGCTTCTCGTGGTTCAAACGCCACCTTGTTCCTCGTATGTGTATGTCTCTCTGACTTGCCTTTTTGATTCAGGATTGTGTGCCTCGCTCAAACTTTGCTGCAATGTTGTTTTCCTCAGCACTGTTTTCTGGTTGCGACATCGTTCTGTTGCTATTCAACCTTGGCCGGGAAATGTTGGCGTCTCGAAATTCTTTGCCCAACCCATGCGGGTGGTGCTCGATGAACTTTAAAAAGCCCTGGTCAACAGGCGATTGCTGGATTCTGGAACACAGGTGTCACAGTTAGCCGCTCGTTGAGTTGTGCGAGCCCGTACTCCGCACAGAGAACGGGTCGGAATTTCGAGCAGCGCAATGCTCTGAAGAAAAAACAGTCTTCTGCGTTTGCAGAATTACTTTGTTGCGCTCAGTTCGGAGTGCTGTTCAAGCTGGAGATCAGCTCTGGCGCTTCTTCTTCTTCTTGCTGATAGATTTGTTTCCATCAGCTGTGATTTTTGGATACCGAGGCTTGAGCCTCATTACTCCATCTTCTCGGGTTGAGTGTATAGTCGTGTGTTAGAATTCTTCTTGGTCTGTGTGGACTTGTCACAGTAGGGCTGGGTTCACAGGGTCTTTGCCCTGATGGGCCGCGGCTAAACACTATGGAGATCAGCTCCAGCTGGCCCTCTTCATATTTGGAAAATATGGTCTGGCGCCTACAAAGGCCAGCTGGCGCCAATGGCCATCCACACATAAGCGTTATTCTCTGTTGCAACAACTTTTTCTGTTTATTCCTTCCTTCTTTCCTTTCGCCCTGTTGTTGGCTGCTATCAGCCACATTTTGGTGTTGTGGCCCTTTCACGTCTGCACTTTGTTGTGAACCCCCCCTTTCCTGCCCCTGAAGGTGTTTGCTAAAATTGCCTGAGTGCCTGCCTGGGGGTATTATGGGGACTGGGGGAAGGGAGAGGAAAGGAGCTGGCTCCCTTCCCCTTGTTGCCCGGGACTACTGAGTATGCACTGTGTTTGCCGCTCTGCACCAGCTTAAGCGCCCATGCCCTTCAGCTGCATTGGGTTCCCCATTCCGCGGCACTGGTCATTTTTGGTGATATGCTAAAATGGACATTCTGCACTAAACCGGATGACAATGGAACAGAAATTGTTAGCTCACTGAAAATAATTTCACTCGAATCGTTCAATCTTGTACAAATTTGAGGTGATTGGGAAACTATCTATAGGTCAGTGGTGTAGGACTAACAGTCACAGACATGTTCTGGGTTGAAGCCAGGGCGCATAGACTTGCACTAAAGATGCAGACATGAACGATTGCAAATGCATTTTGAAAAACGTTAGACCTTTGCTGGAAAGTCATAGTCAAATGTCACGCCATGCGCTATTGTTTGCATAGGGCACATATACATCAGCTTGACTAGAAGCAAGCAAGAAATCTCACAAAAAGGAGAAAGAAAGCCGTACTAGCCATCCAAGGAAATGCTCTAAATTCTTTGGCAGTCGAGTCGGGGCCTTCTAATGGGTTGCAACAGGCCCTCGCCTTATTCATGGAGCCAACAGAAAAGCCCTAACCCTTTTGAGAGGTCATTAGGCGTCCTTCTTCAGATGGCGTGCGATCCGGGCTTTGCTGCAGAGAATGGGACGCGCCTCCTTCAACTCTCGCCCATCACCGATAGTCCGCTGTAGGCCGCTCGGTCCGCTGTCACTCCCCTCCCGCCGCCGCTTCCCCCCTCCCCCCCCCCCCCCCACCACTCCAGCCTCCCTGGGGCGCCTGTTGGCGGATCCTTGCTGCTTTAGCAGTGATGAAGTATACTCCCGGGTTCCGTGCTGTCCCAGCACAAATGAAGACGAAGGCTTCCGACTCCCAAGATCCTGCTCCCCCCCACTCCCCCCCACCCCGCCCCCTCCAGACCTTGACGGCATGATTTATTCATAAAGCAGCCATTAGTTATGCCAAGGAAGGCCGGCTGAAAGGGTTAGCTTTTTAAGTGCTTATGGTGCATTCTGAGCCACCTTATCCTGCCAGACAGCATTTATAACGGTAAAATCCCCTCAACCTCTTTAGATTTCTCTTCACACGGCCCGTATCTCTGCGCAGGGTAGTGGCAGGCCCGCTCCATTAATACACGCCGGCTGAAATGTCAAGGAGAGGTAAGGTGAAAGACCAGCGCATGAGACTTTTTTTTCCCTCACAGACACATCTATTAAAAGACTGTCCCTTTCCTCTCTCCACTCTTCTCCTCTCCCCCGCCCTCCTTCCTTGCCGCCTTCATCCCCTCCCACCGCCTTGATCTCTCCGCGCAGTCAAGTCCGTGGATCCAGTGTGCCGAGGAGGGCACTGAAGCCCTTTGACAGCGGTGCGCATCTGTGCCCTCATCAAGGGCTTTCCATGCACAAAGTGCTTACCTGGCAGTGACAGGCAGCGTGCCTCGCTCACCGCCCACCGCCCCCACCTCATGCCCACCTTCACTTCTCTCCTTCCAGGGTGTTTCAAGTAGCTAACGTTCCCTTAGAAAGGCAACTCTTTGAATCAAAAGATTGTATCAAATAAAGTCCCCATTTTCGAGTGATATATGTTATCTTCCATATCATTGGGATATTGGGATGGGGAGGGCTGGTTGGACTTGCTGGCTGCCTTGCTCATCTCTCATAATGTGCAGCTGCTGCAGCTATTGTGGGAATGGGCAGGTATTGGGGGGATTGTCTTGTCTTGTGATGGACCACCGTGTTCCCCTGGGGGAGATAACCTACGGGTTCTCATTAGGAATTATGCTGACAGCAAGGGTGGACTGGCAACCAAAAGAGGCCCTGGAAATAATTACTGGCAACCAAAAGAGGCCCTGGAAATAATTACTGGCAACCAAAAGAGGCCCTGGAAATAATGTTCAAAGTGGCCCCATGGCACACATTTTCAGCAAGCCCAACACTTTTCCTATGAGAACATTTGAAAATACCACACAAAAGAGGCGCAGGGTCCAGACAATCTCCAGAGTTCCCTATCGACCAGCCCACCCCTGGCTGACAATGGTGAAGGCGTGGTAGTTTAAATACCTCTGGGATGTGTGCTGCATGGTGCACACAGAGAGCGCAGCATGATGTAAACAACTCACGTTTACCCCTGACGGTACTTCCTATGATTCTAAAGCGGAAATTAGACCACGGGATCACAGCGCACAATTAAGTGGTTTTTTAAACAATACTTGTATTTAAAAGAAAATAGCACATGTTGTTACTGCTACCTCCATGCTTGTAATAAGGCCCTGCGTTTCACCTTTGGGCCATAACTATGTAAGGGCTTCATGATCTCGGCTGTGCTGTTCCATGTGTGAATTGGATCACTTGCTTATATCAGGAAGATTGGAGGGGGGTCACTAAGCCAATGAGACTGGGCTCAAGCCTTTGGGTTAAAGGCGCATCACCAATACTTCAGTTTATGTTAGTTTAAAAACAGGGTGTCATTTTGAACAGAAATAATGTGCAAAGTAGGCGTTTACAGAGAGCTGAGGCAGCCCTATGGCAGGGTGTCTTTACATAGGAGCATTGGTGATTACCGGGTGCAGAAGGGGTAAAAGAAAGGGAAACCAGTGTCTTGCAGAGACCATATTAATGGCTTACTGCAATTGTTGTGGTAGGTAGTTTGGGCCGCATGGTTGCTCAGCAGCGCCAGTGCTCTGCCACTGACCTTCTTTTTCCTGGTACGGCTGGTTTAGTTTCCTGATTACATCCTGCAGACATACGCCTGACTTACTCTTCTACACACCATGCATGTTCCGCTTACACTTCCCAAAGAAACGTAGCCAATAGAAGGACCAACAATGCCTTGAACAAGGAATGTTATCTCTGAAACACCTTTTAACTGGTCGAATTTTGGCAGTGTTGTGCAACTAGTAAACATCCACACTGCAAGTAATGCAACCAGGCAGTCCACAGGGAGCCAGCATAAAGATTTGACGGCCGGAGTAATACGGTCTCTAGGTCCCAACCACAAGATCACTTTTGTGGCCTTATTTTGGGATTATCTGGATTTGGTGATTAAGGCCTTTTGGAGAGGCCTAGGTGCAGCTGTTACAATAATATAGGCCGAAAGGTGCCATACCAGTTGCCACATCCGGTTGAGAAAGGGAGAGTTTCGCTTAGGCATGCAAAGTTGGACATGTGCTGTATTTACATCTCTAAGACTTGTGGTCTTATCGTGAGGGGACCATACAAGATTACCACCATTTGTATCGTTGTTGGTGAAAGAGTGGGGGTGCCCATTGTAGCAGATCCGGAGAAAGGGAGAGGAGTGGGATAGATGTGCCCAAGTAGCTGATATCAGTTTGGGAAGCATTTAATCATCAGTTGCGGTCAATCTGCACAGCAGAGCTTGAAGTCATTGGGGGTCACTACATGTTTGCCGGTCCGTGAAAATTGGCAGGAACATTTCCAGTAATTCCAGCAATCCCCTCCATGGAAGGACACCATGGAATGGAGATTTACCACCCTTTCTGCCACCTGTAATATCCCAGTAATTCTAGGTTATCAGGCGGCAAAAATGGTTGGGTCAGTTTGCCAATATCCTTCCGGAATTACTGGCGGCATACCAGAAAACTCGTAATGACCCTCAATGTCTGTCCCATTGGCATAGTTTTGAGAACTGCAGAAGAAGGAGGTCTGCCAGGGGTTACAGATAAGTGAACAGAAAAGGGTGAGCACAGAACTGTGGGGACCTCCACTGTTGAACATTTTAGTCTAAAAGAGAAAATAACTTCCTTATGCTAGAATCGCTGTGTTGTGAAGGAACAATGAAATCCACGTGTGTGCACTGTCATTAATGTCAACATTATTTGGATTGCTTTTCAGTAGGGTAGCATGGTTGGCAGTGTCAGAATCATCAAGTCTAGGAGAATGAGGTAGGGATGGACATACATGTCCTAATCTCCTAGTTGTTTAAGAATAGGATCAACCTTTCCATATAAAAATTCAGGCCACTGGGAGTGTGGGTCTAAAAGGCCTAAACTGCTTCACAAGTTTCATCTTCTGCTTTGTTCCTCAACATAATTGCCACAATCATGTTGTCACTTGAATACATACACTGCTCTTAACTTTCTCTGCACCTGTCTGTGTCTCTGTCATGAGGCCAAGGCTGAGGTAGCTACATGGATGGGGTTGGAATGACCTTGAGGGATTGTATAATTATGGAGTTAGGGAATAACCTCTGATTAAGCCATGGCCATTTCATGCCCATACTGATCAATAGGAGATGCCCCATCCCTTTGTTAATGCTCCACAGTTGTGAAGGCTATCATAGAGCTTAGCTTTTATACATAGCTTTTAATGACATAGTGAATGTGCAACATTTCCCCATTGAACTGTTATGTGAATTGCAACTCCATTTTATCTCATTTCCTTATTTAGTTATCATATGCTCAGGGTATGGGAATGTCCTTACCATACATTTTCTATTTGTTTGCATCCCTCATCAAAGGAAAGATAGAGGTTACTGCATAGTAGGTGATCTGATATCAATGACCTTTGACCCAAAAGTCCCCATTACCGACCACAACTTCCAAATTTCCCCACTTTACACAGGTCTCCGAAGATGAAATGTCCAAGATTGTTAGGTAACTGAAACCTCTTCAAATATCTCCTACTTTAAGCAGCAACCTCACTGACCTCTGCAACACCTCCTTCAATATTGGTGTGGTCCCACAGCCGGGACATAATCCATCTAAAGAGGCCTAATACGTACACAGATGATCTAGTCAACTACTGACCCATCTCAAATGTACCCTCTGGGGTCAGGCTACAAGAAACAAAATGGCACTGATGCAAGACCTGGACCATTGCGGAAGACACACCATGTTTCATGACCAACTATCTGGCTTTAGATCCAAGGGAGGTGCAGAGACATATCAGAGAAGACATGCTAGAAAGGGCAGACTAGAACCACAGAGCAGCACTGATCCCTTAAAAATCCACCACAACCTGCCCACAGCATACAACACCTTAGACCAAAATACCCAGCTCTATTGGCTATAACACTTCAATGAAATAACTGTAACCACCCTTGAGTATGTCAGAGCCTTCCTCAACTACCAGTGGAGACTAGTAATCACTGACCCTCATTATTCAGCCTTCGACCAACAACCCTATATGTTACCCCAAGAATCCTCCCTCTCCCCTGGTTTTTCTTCATGCCTACAGGATGCCATTTGAAATCCTATTCGAATCATAGACCACCCCATTCCTACTTTATGCAGATGGTTCCTAGTTCATGAGCCACCTGGAGAACAATGCTGCCAGAGGATTCAAGCATCATCGTCACACAAGAGTGGATGACTCACATCCTTGTGTGCCTAACCAGCAGCAAAACAGATATCTTGATGCAGCCTCAACATCCTTCAAAATATGCCCCTTCACTGGCTCCCCAGGCTGGGACTCACCCAGTCCTACAAAAGTAGTGAAATACCTTAGGGGGTAATCTTCAATATGGATTTTCTCCTTGACGCTCATATAAGGACCCAATCTGCCAACTATCACTTAGATATGCTGAAACATATCCTCACGTTTTTGGATTTACACTAATAGGTGGCCTTAGTTCAAGTGCTAGTCATTTCTAGATTGGTCTGCAGCAAAAGGCTGTACACAGGTACCCCTCGCTGTTGACGCAAACAACTGAAATTTATAAAGAATAGAGCTACCAGAATGATCCTGGGTGGATAACTAACTAACCCAGTTAACCTGGTCTATGCAGCCCCACTTGCTCCCTGTGAAATAGTCAAATTCAAACTGCTGTGTCTGGACCAGAGGGCAATTTGAAAATTTGCCTGAAAAATCCTTCCTTAAAGAATTGGAGTGGTACATTCCCACCAGAGCACTCTGATCCACCAATAACAGCCTCATCCACCAAACAAAAGCAAGCAGAAATGGATAGGAGCAACCAGGCAGGATGTGCTAGGTCACTCTACGTGGAACAGCCTACAGCCTGAACTAAAATTGCAGAGCAATCATCGCCTGTGCAGACACAATCTCAAAACCTTACTGTGCCTCAAAGCCTTCCAACCTTATTTGTCTTAGGGCCTAGTGCTGAAGGAGCATCCCCAAGCTTCCACTTTGGCCTAGATGTCATTCCCCCACCTTTGAATCTGGACTAAGTCTCAAACATTCTTCTTCCGTTCCCTCCGACTCCTTCTTCCAAAGATCTACCCACAATCCCTACTGACCCTTGGCTAGAGGATTCAGCAGAGATGTTGACTCTCTGAGGCCCTCCTCTTCACATACACAGTCTATTCCACCGGCACCCTTGGAGCGCATTAACCACATTAAACTCTGCGCAAGATACACTTAGAACTGTATGTAGCCTTTGGGTCTGTGTTGAATGCAATGCTTCCTTACCTTGCTGTCCCTCCCACTAACCTGTTCTGTGTTTTTTTCCCCACTTTGAGAGTTCACAGCCATCACTTTTTACTCACAGATGGGAAATAACCATTAGTATGTCAGCCTTTGTCCTGCCCACATGGGCAGTCCAGCACCAAAATCCTATGGCAATTCCCTTCTGAACAAGAGTACCAACAGCAACCCCATACAGTGTTTCAGCCTTGTCGGGTCTCATCAGTGAGGTAGAGCTGTGCCTCTCCGAGCAGAGTCAACAGGGAGTCCATGCCTGGGTTCCCCTGGGTAACTCAGGGTGACCACCCCCAAGTTCCTAGCAAAATATTTTCAAAAAAGGTGTCAGGCACTACTCTCCCAAAAGAACATGACATGATAACCTGTTCTGTGGTTTTTTTTATCACTTTGAGAGTTCACAGCCATTTAAAGACAGCAAATCTAAATGGGATTTAGTCATTGATTATCTTGAAAACCTGGTGTGGTTGGATCTCTCAATAACCGAATTTGGAGACCCTTTTCTGTAACAGGAATCCTAGTATTCCTGCAAGTCTCCCAGAATTACTCACTTGATGCTATGGTTCCCCCCAGGAGTTCCTGTTAAGACCCTCCAACCATGTTTTGAAGTAGATGCTGCAACCTATCACCCCATTGAAAACCCTCAAATCCCCTCTTTCATTCCTTGAGGCAGAATTAAAAAGTACGTACTAGGAAATGTAGTGTTTAACTGTACCGTCTCCTCTAAGCTCATGCAAACATGCCTAGGTAATCAGGCCCATTTGCCTTCTTAATTGCTCGAAGCTAACCCACCCTGACAGCTTTTCTAGCCGCTTTCCAGGACGCTATCTACTGATGTATTCATTGAGGTTTCACATGAACATGATACCTGGCACTACACTTTTAAAGAGAGCTAACGTAGGTTTACTGATCACCCCTTATCACTACCACCTCATCTGCTCCATAACATATTGGGAACGATTTGACGGCCAGTTGTTTTCGCCATTGGCAGATCCCAGTAAAGCGCCTTCAAGCAGACACATTCTCCCAATGTATCTTGTCTTCTTGATTTCTAAGAATAACTATTTTCAGTGCGGTCTGATTAGAACTCTGAACACCTCTTTGCTCATCTCACTGGTACGTAATTGTGTCTATCGCTGCACCAGATATCTCCAATCTACTATGACAGAGCAGATAGTATCTAATGTCGGAATCCCAGTCTCTTTATCTACAGGGCATAGAGTGACTAGCCTATGTTGTAGGATGACCGTCTCACTGCCTTAACGGTGGAGGTAAACATACTTTGTGAAACCTCTTCCCACTAAAACCCTTTTTTTTGCATCTATGTGAAGGCATGCAATCACTTACAGCTCATCAATATGATGGGGAGTCAAACATTAGGTCAGAATGTGACCTTGGCTAAAGCTCGCATTGTTAGCCCTGTGTGCATAGAGATGCACAATGTGCAGAAAAGTCTGAAATAATCTGTGGATGTTCTCTGCATAGGACACCAATGGGGGGTACTGCTGTTGTCCCATACCGGTATGCATTTCCGGTATGGAGATAGTTTTTTTTTATATTTTTCAAAACACCAGACATGGGGTTATTACCTGAAATAGCCAAGTGCATAGTTTCACACCACTTAGCAGGAATAAACGTATAATGTAGGAAGACCCCCTCAGACTACAATATGCTTTAACAGTGGTTATTGCATGCACTATTCCTGGCAGGTGTACCACCCAACCCATAACGCCCCCCCTTATTAAATAGAAAGTATTTTCAAAATGGATGTCAAGTTATTTCGCAAGAGTTGGCCTGGGTGAATGTCGCGAAAAGCCATTGGGCCTCATTACAGTTTTGCTGGTGTTGTAAAAGGGGCAGTAAAAGTGCCAGTAATTCCGGCACCGGCACTTTACCATACCAGCAAAACACGAGTTTGCCTATAGAGGTACAGCTTTACCTCCAGCCAGGGGTGTTGCTAGATCTGGAAAAGATCTGGGGCTACGCTAATGTCAGATTGTTGGGACTGGGGGCTAGCTAGTCTTTTGGCTGTAGACCCTGAACTTCTATCTGGGCTACAGCCAAAAGACCTGGGTATGTAGCCCCACAGCCCCCCCCTGCCCTAGCAAAGCCTCAGCCTCCATTCCTGAGCTGCCTGTAAATCAGGCCCCCACCAGAAAAACAATTCCACAATTACCAAGGGATGGGGATTTCCCACTATTGCCAGCATCTGGAAAATACCGGTAATACTGGGATATCAGGTGCCGGTAATAGTAGGGCAGTTTTGCCGGTATCCCGCCAGGATTACCAACGGAATTCCGTCAAAACTATAATGAGGCCAATTGTGAAATTTTGTGGTTTGGCCCTTGAAATTTGGGTGACCTGCAAATAGTGGTGGGTGCCTGGGACTCCTGACTCTCTGCTTGTTTATAATAAATTCTCTGGGGGGAGGCCAGTCTGCTCACAGGACGGTGCATGATGTTTTGAACATACCCCCTACACTGCCAGGTTTATTTGCCACACAGCATACATCATGGCCCAGTCGTGGACTTGCTCTTAGCTGGTAAACACAGACGAAGGACTACCTCCTTCTACAGAATAGTGATATTTGGGGATCTGCCAAGCCGAGAATCCCCTCAAAATCTGCGTGATTCTTTACTCTGATGAATACATTCACCCTGACTTCCACTTCCTCTCCAAAATTGAATCAACTCTAGACATTATTGCCTTAGATCCTCATGTACAAACTACCATCATTGTAGGAGACTTTAATGTGAATTGCTTGCTAACATCTAACAAACAACTCAAACCGCGAGCATCTGAGTGGTCTGCACTTATGGATATTAGGCACTTCTCGGTCTTGAATGGATCTTGCACTGAAGACAATCCACTGGCTGCAACATGGACCATTGATGCAACTTCATCAATCCTGGACTATGTCTATATCTCCACTACTGCGAACAAGTTCATAACCTCCATTAGAGTAGTACCAACTACAGCCAGTGATCATAACTCACTCGAAACCTGTTGGATTCCTCACATCACTCAGAAAATCTCACACTACATCCATCCGGTAGAACTTAATAATAGCTGAAATCGCTTGAGATGGAATCCAATCCTAATAGACACCCTAAAAAATTCCATAATGAGATCCCGAACAGCGAGCGAGACTACCACAGAGACGTACTACACTGATCATCTGCTAACAATCACTCAATCTAGCAATCAGAATTCTCGACCTGTTATGACACATAAGCACTTGTTTAATGCATCAATCTATGAACTTAGGAACAAACTGCGTTAAGCAATAAAATCATTCTCTCCCCTTACTCAACTGGTTCAGAGGAAGAAACTAAACCAAATATAAGAATAAAATCAGAGTCATATTAGCGCAGCAGAAACAGGATGATGCAGAAGAAATGCTAAACACACTCATGACATAATCAGAGGGGAAAATTTGCCATCTGATTAATAATCTACCCATGAATGCACAAAAAACATTAGAACTCAATACTATAAGTGAAACTAATTGGATCACACACTTCCAAGACCTCTTTAATGATCCGGAAACACCAACACAATTGCTCTTCCCCTCACCCCCAGACTTAAGGCAATTTCAATTTGATAACTTAGATATTCTATTAATCATACAAAAGCTCAGCACGTCCAGAGCACCAGGGCCGACAACTTAAATAATGCCATCCTTAAGCCCACCCTGAGGCATGGGCAATTACTTTGGAACTAATTGTTACACAAGTTATTCACTCATCATAAATACATTCATCCAGCAAGAATCAATAATTATCCCAATATTTAAAAAAGGGGATCGAACGAGCCCAGCACTTATAGACCGATAGCAATTTTAGATGTGCCGGGCAAAATCATGGCGAGGCTGATCTTGCGTGACTTCACAAAATGGGCCAGTCAGGTTTCTTGCCAGGAATTGGAACAATTCTAAACCTGATGATTTTGTCAGCCATAAAAAAACAGGCCTACTCAAAGAAACAAGCAGTATTTTTAGCATTAATAGATTTTAAACAGGGCTTCGATTCAGTGCCTTGGGAGTTTTTATAGTCAAAACTTTTATCCAGTACCTGTCCTTTATACATTATTTATTTAATATATTTATTTTATCACAATACCTCGATCAAAGTGAAACTTATGACGGCTGGCTTATTATCAAATCCGATACCGACAAATGCTGGTTTAAAAAAAGTTGTCCATTAGATTCATTTTTATTTAATTTTTATATCAGTGACATATATAAACCTTTTAACACTGTTTGTTCCTTCTCCCCGACACTAGGTAAGACAGAAATCCCTTACTTACTCTATGCAGATGACTTAGTGATTTTATATAGGACACCTATTGGCCTGCAAAGAAAATTAAAAGCACTAGGTTGCTATGCAGAGGCTAACCATCTTGTCATAAATTCAGCTAATCTAATGTGTTTATCTTCCATCATCATTTACCCAAGACAGGCTATCAAATTCATTGGACACTTTCAAAAGACTCTGTTGTGCAAATCTCACACTACAAATACCTCAGAGTCAACATTACCTCAAGCCCGACAGATCAACCATACACAGCCGAACTTAGAAATAGGATGAAACTCCTAGCAACCCAAGGGAAAGCTATACAGCAAAAATATAGGAAATTCCCCATTAAAGCAGCCATTATTTTCTATAACCAGAAAGTAGTTCCTATCGTCAACTATGGCAGCCAATCCAAATCATTGAGTAAATCACCTAGTTGGGACACCCTTGAGGGGATCTTCTTGAAAACCATTTTACCACTGCCCTTGTTTGCCCCGATTCATATTATAAGGTTTGAGCTAGGGCTTGACTCTCTCTGCGCAATAGCTGCATGGCACATGCTGGAAGTCTAC
Organism: Ambystoma mexicanum; assembly: GCF_040938575.1. Classification (NCBI taxonomy): domain Eukaryota; kingdom Metazoa; phylum Chordata; class Amphibia; order Caudata; family Ambystomatidae; genus Ambystoma; species Ambystoma mexicanum. Next base: position 330,531,426 of record NC_090934.1, on the reverse strand, counting down.
AGGACATACACTCTATACATTGATAGTGCAAACAATCTGTTTACGGCACTTAATAATCTACTGCAAGCGTCGTCACTGAGCCCGATCCGTGCATGGAAAAATGCCTGCTCAACTACCTTTGAAAATGCTGACATCCCACTTGAGCTTTTATTGACGAATCTGAAAAAGGCAAAACACAAACTTTGCCTGTGGGACTGGATAAGCACTTAGGACAAATGCAACTCCTATTCGAGCTTTAAGACCGGAGCATTTGTACAAAAATCTATGAAAGAACTGCCCCAATACCTAACGAAATTTCCTGACCCAACCTATGCAAATGCAATCTTATGGATGCGTTTTAATCTGTGCCCCCTGGAAAGTAAAACTAGCCTCTTATGCCAAAGAACACAATCCAGGCAAGATTTGCCAATTCTGCAAAATTGAACCCTCTCCAGAAACACTACAACACCTAATAACGGAATGCCCAGCATTAGATACCGATAGACAGCAATTATTTTGCAAATTCATCAACCACACTAGCCTACTAACAAAAGAGCAACTCTGGGTCGACATGTTTAATGCCACCAAAGTCACACTAAACATTGTGACAGTGCAATTTATAGTGTCTCTAAACTTGTCTCCAATTACCTAACTGTGAGAGATCCCACAATGAACAACTCTATTCACAGACAACACTCACTCAATTATAGACAGCACCCAACCACTAGCACCGCACTTAGCTCAACTTGCTATGGAACCGCGTGGTTGGAGATCTAACGCCTCCTGTATTACTATGTTAGACACAATTAGAGATGACTTATAGACCTTTTTATGAGCATGGATTTTAATCACAGAACTTGAATAGGAGATTGTTTAACCATGTGTTTTTAAACAACTTTGTTCTACCTGACTGTGTTTTGTTCTGAATTATTAGATGTCATCTAAACTATTAACACCGGACATACTAATCTTGATTTGCACTCAATGTAAGATAGATCAAACACCACAGTCCAAGAACTTCATCTCTTCCAAATGTTTGTTGATACCACAATATTTTAGCTTGCATATAAGCCCTACCAACCTTCATAGTTGCATGCATATATTAACGCTAATCAGGATTTTAGATGACTTCGAGGTCTTTTTAGTGCAAATTTATTTTTGTAATTTCTTTGAAAGTGAAAATGTGAAATGTTATATTTATTTATTATAATGACACCTGGACTCTGATCACAAGACTGTCTCACGAGGATATTCCGCCTACTTGGTTTTGATAATGCCTCTTTGCCACAAACGTGTCTGTCCACTCACATACTAAGTTGTAAGAAAGGAAAACAATGCAAGTTGACACGCACTCGGATGCTAAACAAAATTGTTAATATAGCCATGCACTTGGAATTGTGATGTCAACCATGAATGAACATTCTTTATACACCAATGCACTAATGCAATTGGGATATCGTAAATGTCTGTAATTCAATGTAAACAAGACCTGTTAATGCTATATTGAAAAAGTTGTAATTACAACTAAGTCAATTTATAAATAAAAAAAAACAACAAAATAAATCACTGAACTGAATAATCAATTTCCAGTCATGTTATGTATGCAACATCGTTTATAATTTGTGATATGGGGATATATACAATGTGTAACGAATTAACGGGCAATACTATCCCCCCACCTGCCCTCGCCTATATGCCTGACCACTCCCCCTCCCCAACTATCCCTCCCCACTACCCTTCCACAACTATCCCTCTCCAGTCCCCTCCCCAACTGACTCTAGGCAATTCCTTTCATGTTTGGCAATGATAATTTACACAAGTCACAGACAGGGCACATATGTGTCCATTGCCTATTTCCATCCTCTTTTTGGGACAGGCGTGCAGCTGTGTGCCGAGCAGGACAGCCACATCGAATTCTGCCTTGGGCTGCTATGCACCGAACTAGCAGGTGTTGTGCTGGTCAATGGTGCGGGGGGAGGGGAGTTCCATGGGCCATCGGTCCAGGAAACCCTGGAGTAGCAGGGCCATTGTCTCTGCAGTAGATGACATAACACTGTTCCCCTCCCGTGCCCTCCTTGACATCAGTACGATATCACGTGTACAACGAACAAGTGCATGTGCAGTATGGCGTCCACAGGCCTGGACGCTCTTGCGCATGAGCTGCACCTCCTGAAGGTGCTGCTGCACCTGGGCTGTCAGTGCATCCTGGCGTTGTTCCATTCTGCACAGTCGTCCATCCATTTCCCTCACAATGAGGCAGGGTAGCCTTTGTGGCATAACTGTGCCCATTGGGCTGAATAGCATGGGCTCATCAATGCTGTGGTCAGTGGTATCTTCCGTTTCCACAGCACCATCATCAGCTGGGTCTTCTACAATGGATGCATGTGCACGGCCTTGTGGCTGCGGTGGTCATGGCGGCACTGCTGCATATGGGGATGCCGGGGTGGGTGCATCTTGTGGCACCTGAGGTAGCTAGGCTGATTGCACCACTGGGGCCACAGGAGGTGGAGCTTGTTGCACCACTGGGGCCACAGTATTCCGGGCTTGGTGCACCACTGGGACCACAGGAGATGGAGCTTGTTGCACCACTGGGGCATGAGGTGGCTGGACTTTTTGCACCACTGAGGCATGAGGTTGCTCGACAGATACTGCTGGGGTCGCAGTTGCAGTTGTGCCTGTTGAGGCTGTGGAGTCCTGGGTTGAGGTGGTGGTGGTGGTCCATTGTGTTCCTCGGCGTCGATGGCTGACGCCCTTTGAGGTGCTTGGATGGGCATCCAAATTGCCAGATGATGTGTCTGAGGGAGTCAGAAAGGCAAGTTGTCAGTGTTGAGTGTGGATTGATGAGGCAGAGATTCATGCTTTGACTTTTTTATGACAGTGCTGTGTGAGGGACATGGTGGGGGACATGGCATGGTGCACACATGCTTGTGTCATGCATACTGTGTGGGTGGATGTGTGATGTACGTACATGGTGGGTGTTGTGCCAGTGATACTGTCATGGTGTACTGACAATTGCTGGGTAGGGTGTTAGGGGTGTGGCACGCATGTTGTGTGATGTCATGTTGGGGTGGGTTATGCCACAGATGGGGTCTCCATTTGCCTGCTCCCTGTAGCACTTACAGAGATAGGTGGTGATTTGTGCTCATAGGTCGGGCTGGCTGGGAAAAGGGAGTCACACGTTTCCTATGTGATGCTGGTCACTTGTGGGTGGTGAAGATGCTTGGCACTGACGTTACTTTGTGTCAGGGATAGCATGGCAGACACACACCAATTTTGCTGTGGCAGGTGGATGTGTGTTCTGTTGGTGCTAGAGGGTGCCTGTACTATGTTCTAGGTGTATTTGTGGTATGAGTGAGGTTTTGGAGGAAGGTGTAGGTTGTTGTGTGCACACAGGTTGCAGATCTCGGGGGGATCTGGCAGGGCTGTAATGGTGTTGTGCACAGTGCACTTGACATATTTTGCTGCTGTAGAGGGTGCAGGGTGGCCAGGAAGGTTGATGTGACATTGTGGTTTCGTATACTCACCAGCCTCCTCAGATGTCATGGCTCCGGCCTGCGAAGCACCGACCCCTTCTATTGACTCGAGGTGCAACACACTGCTGCATGTCTCCTCCCAGGGCAGCAGGTGAATATGGGATGCACTGCCACCACCTGTGGCCATGTACAGTCTGTGCTGGGCCGAAAGGAGGTTTTGCACCCTCAAGCGCAGGTCATTCAACCTCTTGTGGCAGTCACGTACAGTGCGGGTGGTTGTGCCAACTGCTGTGACTTTCTGTGTGAGAAACCTCTTTTCAGATGGTTTTCCTATGCAACTGGGCCTGCCTGCGCTGGTCAGTCCAAAAAAGTTAATCAGTATGTTGGACAATGGTGTCCGCCAACATGTTAAGCTCACCTCGTTGAAGCATGGCTTGCGCCTATGGGTCACACAAACTCTTGATGTCATGTTGATGTTTATCTCTCTGTGCTAAGGATTCTTGTGTTTAGCCTGTGCGGTCAGGATTGCAATGGATTGTGTTTTACTAATGGCTGCCGGATGATTTCCTTTTCCGGCGAACACTTATTTCCGGTCACAGTAATTGTAGCACCGTTGGTACCGGTACCAGTGGTTCTGGGAGCATGTTGCCGGAATCGGAGTGACCGGCACCTAGGGCACTGGTTTTGGCAATTTGGGGGGGTTTGTTGGTATTACCGGCATGCCAGTGCCACCATTTCTGGAATGACGGAATGCGCATGCACGCTAGCATGGAATAATCCAGAGTTTCTGTCATCATGGGTTGATGGACATGGTGGCACCATATATGGGATTTCTTACCGGCAACCTTATAATGAGATCCATTTTCTTTTCTGCCTTCTTGAGGGCCAGGGATATCAGATTATGCAAAACAGATTGGCAGACCACATTGACCCCCATTTGTTCATTGTCTTAAACCTATCATATGCAGTGCAGCCCATAAATGCCGGTTTAGGATTTACAGTCATTTTCAGTTGTTATCTGAATCACCCTATCCTCTACCACATCATCTCAGTGAGAATGCATGGTCTCTGTTTTCACATCTCATTTTGTGGGAAGTGGCATGGGCAGAATACAAATGTCAAGAGTTTAGTTCTAACCAAAAAAGTGATGGGTGGAAGATTTTGAATTCGTCTGAACCACTTGCATTGCTCTGGGCAACCTTCCATCCCACAGTTATTTTTTTAGTTCATCTTCATCACTTCCAAAGGGGTCCAGCCATATGCACATCAGTCAGGTACGGGCACTAAGGAGAGAAGCCCAGACAATCCAGGTACCCTCTGCATGGAAACACAAGCAACCTCAGACATGTTTTGGCCTTGTTGGGCCTCATGGGTGGGGTGCAGCTTGGTTCAATATGGTGCAGCGAGCAAGGGAATCACATCTGAGAATACCCTCTCTCACATGGAGTGGCAGACTATAACTCAAAAGGATGGGTGGAAGGTTTTGAATTAATCTGAACCACTGGCAATGCTTTGTGCAACTATCCACACTACCGTTTTTTAGGCTATCTGTGCCATTGCAAAAGCGGTCGAGCCATATGCAAATCAGTCAAGTACTGCCACCAATTGTGGCAGTCCAGCCCAAACTACTAGGCCAGGTCCCCACTTCACAGAAACACAAGCACCGGAGACATGTTTTGACCTTTTTGGACATCATCAGTGAAGTGTAGCTTGGTTCCATATGGCACAGCGAGCAAGGGACCCACGTCTTGGCATATGCTCTCTCGCATAAGGAGACAAACTATAAGCAAAAAGGTGATGGGTGGAAGGTTTTGAATTAATCTGAACTACTGCCTCTGCTCTGGGCAACCTTCCACACCACCATTTTTTAACCTGTCTGCACCACTGCAAAATGGGTCTGCTATACGCTAATCAGTCAGGTACTGCCACCAATGGGAGCAGCCCAGCCCAAACTGCTAGGCCAGATCCTCTCTGCATGGAAATACAAGCAACCTGAGACATATTTCGGTCTTGTTGGGCCTCATCAGTGACATGCAGCTTGGTTCCCTATGGCACAGTGAACAAGGGACCCTTGTCTTTGCATACCATCTCTCACACAGGGCGACAAACCATAATAAAAAAAGTGATGGGTGGAAGCTTTTGAATTCATCTGAACCGCTAGAGTTTAGCTCTGGCTTCCTTTAATATGGTCCCATTCACACTTTCAGCTTTTAAAATGTACAGTTTCCTGTTCCCCTTTGTTTATTATTTTCTCCAAAAACAGCAGTATAAAATGCAAATTCGTTTTTCTTTCTTGAAACTGCTGTTCTCTTTCTCCATATGTTAAGCAGCTCACCAGTTTTAACAAACGTTGCAGGTTATTTTCTTGGACTTAAAATGTTTATCTCAGGCCTTGTCAGTAATCCATTTGTTTGAGTGACTGCAAAATATTTCACAGATATTTTCACGTGTGTTTTCAAATGATGTGTGCAGGCTGCAGCTTATGTGTTGTTTTTAAAATGATGTCTCGCTCTGCATCTCTTCATATGAATTAGACTTCTCTACACATCCCCCATATTGCTTTTACTCCTTGCAGCAGCAGATAAGATAGAACAAGGGAATTGATCAAAACGTTTTTTTTTCATTTCAGGTTAATCTTGGATTTGCCTTTTCCAGCCCCGTCACCTTCCACTTAAGGAACGATCGAAGTCTACTTTTTCAGCCGGATCTTCTTCACTCTTTGTTGTTCTTTCGTTTCCTGGTTCCTTTCCTGGTCCACAGTTCCTGGAAAGAATTCTTCATTAGTTGTCTACGAGGAGGGGTAGAAGGGCTGGTTTAGTGGCACATAGGGGCACATATAGTTACAGCCACAAAAGCTATCATGGAATTTTTACAGTACTTATGAATTAATTATAATATTTTCATCCATTAATTCTCTTCCACCCTAAGTTCATTACTTACTAGTAACCTTTCCTGATTACTCCTTTTCCTTTGTCTGGTCTTTCGATTTCAGTCTTCATCATTGTCTTCAGGCCTAACTTCAGATAGCTACTCAATCATTCTCAAAGCTGGTGGAGGGTGATAGCTTTAGAATTGATTGATATGGACCCATATACCTCTACATGATCTCCCCATGGGTTTCAGATCTTATATGTGACAGGAGAAAGTTTATCAATAATCACAAAATCCCCTTGCCAAGAAGGTCAAAACCCTTTCTTCTTGGCTTTGTTTCTCTTACAATTTTATAGATAAACCCAGTCACCTACCTCATACTCCCGCTTTGTTGTTTTGATGTCATAATGCATTCTAATCCCTTCAACAGATTTTGCCAGATTGCACTGGCATGTGCAACATCATGCTATAGATGCTTCCTCAAGTGTTCAATGTATTCATACATAGTTGAGGCATTTATCAACATCTGCTTCTGAGTTTGGTAAAGCAGATGCTGAGGTAATACAATTTTTCATCCTGTCATTAACTCAATTGGAGACATTTTGGTGGCAGAAGAAGAGTAGATCAAATGAACATCAGGACAAGGGGCAATCGTATGTCCCTACTAGGTCTAGAATCATCCACAAACGTCTTCAAGATACAATTGTTTTAGTGATCTCTCCATGCACCCACTTGATGCTAGGCGATAGACGGTGTGCAGTTTTCTTTTCACTGCTAAAAGTTCCCACTTCTTTGTCATCATCTCACTGGTAAAATTACCACTATCAGACTAAATCCTTTGTGGAAGACCAAATCGAGAAAAGATGTGGTTAATCATCAAATTGCTAGCTGTTGCTGCCTTACAATTTGTGGCAGCAACAGACTCAATCCACTTTGCGAAGAGGCATGCCATGTCAACATGTATTTGTTTTCTGAATAATGGGTTACTGGCCCAATGAAGTCGACTTGCAAATCATACCATGGTAAAGTAATTCCTCTTTTCTGCAAAGGAGCTCTGTGTGGGTGAGAACTTGGTTGGAACTGAGCACACCTAATAGATCCCTTTAAATATGTTTTAAGGTCCCTATGTAGCTACTAAGCAACTTCTCTCAGTATCTCAAGGGTCTTTTGAAATCCTGATGACCGGCAGTGGCTGCATCATCGTCCTGGATCAGCATAAGACTTTGGAATGAGGTAGGCAGCACCCACTCATCATGCCCAGAGTGGGGTTCCCTCCACAACAGTCCATCTTGAATCTTTAATATATTCTGAAATGTTATCAGACTGTGCAGTTATTCCTTTCCTCTGTAGTCTGATTCCACTAGATGAAATCTGACTGGATTGTCTAAATATCTATAGAATTTCCAAATAAAATGATCTTCTGTTAGAGCAGTGATCATGTTTGCATCTGGGGCATCTTTACTCCACTGAGCAGCTGCAAGTTCACTATCAGTGCAAGTTTGTTATCTGGTCACTGCTTTGGCCTGGTTTTCTATGAATTCCCCCCTAGAGATTGTGTTTTGGCCAATTGATCAACCAAGTCATTTTCAGTTTTATTGGCACCCTCTATCTTGGAAATATCTTTGATCTTTTTCCAATAGATGGTCATTATATTAGACATCACCAGATCATCAATGATATGAATCAATGTACCATGTTTTAACAGTTTATTATTTGTACAAAGCATGCCTCTATTTTTCCGATTATTTCCGCAAACCCATTTCACACATAATCAGAATCAGTGATAATAATGAGTTTGAGAGTTGGTGATTTACTGCAGTATGGATGATTTGATAAATTGACATCAGATCTGCCATCTGACTTCTTCAGGGACCTATTTTGTAACCAGCAGACAGTTTGGGAAGATCATTTACCCAGGCGATCGCAATGCCAGCAACCAATTCTTTCTCTCTGTCTTTTGTAATAAGGCAGGAACACCCATCCACATAAACTGTGGGTATCCCCTGACAAGTGTTTTCTTCATATACCTTGTGCAGAGATGCAAGGTATGCCTCCATATTACTATTCATGATAAGTCTTTCGTCCTTGAGACAGTGTTGTTCAGCACAACCATGTACGTCTGTCAATCCTTGAGCTCTTCTTATTTTCTTATAGTCTCAGGAGGATAGCTCAGGGGGAAGGCACTTCACTTGGAAACAAGATGACACGGAGCAACAAAGTTTCGATCCCCGGGTCAGGGCTTAGAAACCTCTGGGTATTAAATGCATTATAAATAAGAAATCACAATTACGGCCATACCTGACCTCCACAGACATGCCCTGCATTGACAGAATCCAAGAAGTGATTCTTGAATTAGACACATACCCATCCCGTATTATATCACTTTTAAGATATTGTATTGGTTGGTGGGAGGTCTCCACTATGATGTACTCCACCTGGATAAAAGGGTGGTCGTTTTGCAATGCCCAAACTGTTGCCAGAAGTATTGTCTCACAATCATTAAATGTTCTTCTATGAAGGGTAATGTTTTGCTTGCATAGCAGATTACCTTGTTGCCTTTGTTGTGTTTTTGATCTAACACTGCCATCAAGCAGGTGTCTGGAAACTCCTTATTCTTTATGGGGTAAGTTGTGATAGGCTTATTTTCAATTGCTTAACTGCCTTGTATTGTTCTTCACCCCACTTCCACTTTACCCCAGCCTTCAATAAGTGGACGAAAGGTTGAGTGATCTCTGCATAATCTTCAATGAATCTTTGACTATAATTAGTTGTTTTTGGAGGGTATGACGTAATTAATGAATGCTTCCTGTTTTTTCAGGATTTCTCTTCTTTTCATTTTGATTGATACTGTAAATTGTCACACTTGTCCTGCAATAGTAACCTCTTCCTTTGCTTGGACTTCAACAGCATAACGCACCAATCGAGCTGACCGTAGTGCTTTCTCTACATTGCCAAAGCAAATTGGGTTAGCGCACAGTCTTGACCAAACTTTGCCATTAATAAAATCTAACTTAATTGCAAATCGATGTAGAATATCACTACTAAGATAAAATTCAGAAATTACATCTCTAAGGATCCAAAAATTATGGTCAATAGTTTTTTTGCCAATCAGAATTTTTAAAATGCTCCTGAAAGGTAGTGCATGATTTGTAGTTTGGATGTCTAGGCATACTTCCCATTTATTTGCCAAATAAAAGCAGGGAGGGGTCTAAATGTTTTGGAGTCACCAAAACAGTGCCTCTCTTATGAAGCTTTCCCCATTGTTCAGACAGTCCTTCTCAAGCACAGGATCTTTCCCTTCATTTTATCCACATTGGGAAAAATGTGTGTTCATCTTTTTTCTAGATGTCCGTCAAATTATGACTATGTTTTTCTGAATTTATTTTAGGAGCACTTCGACAATCCTTGGGGACATTCTTTGGGGTCTTCCAGTACATATAACTTCAACAACAGAATATCAGGAGTGATGCGCCGGCCTCCTCCGGCAGCTCCCTGCATGACAGGAGGATGCCGCTGCTGTAATGCTGTCAAAAGGCTAATTTAACACCGGAGCATGAGCTGCATTTGAAGATGGCCACCTCTGCGTGGCCTGCACCAACTTTCACAATAGAGCCTGCAGATAGAAGCAGGCAGCATCGCTGTACCATCTACGCCACATATATAGTGGCTTGCCTGACCCTCCAATTGGAAGAACACTTAAAAATGCCCATTGGATCCTTAGCTGACAGGCTGGGATGGGTTCCCCTATAAGGCTCTCTTTTAAGGCCCCACACCTGTCTGACCCTGTTTGGGTGCTGTCGGTGCTGAGGCGCTGTCCGTATTCCTCCCTGGACCAAGTGGTTTCCGTTCCACATCACGTCTTTACCTGCTTGTTGCTCCGGCTTTGCTGTCTCTGTATACTTGACATTCATAAGGTAATGAAGCACCTCTCTTCTTATTCCCCATTTCTCCTCCTTTTCCTCCCCCTCTTCCCCTTGCTTACCACTTACTCCACACCATCAGTCCCCCGTCCTTGCTTTTGCCACTGAACTTCCTCTTTTCCCTCTTCTGCTAATTCCCCTGAAATTGCTGTCCTTCCTCCCCGTCCCCCTTCTACCCTCCATCACCCTCTCTCACTTGTTCAGCCAGTGTAACGCTCACCTGATATCCACAGGGACGTCACTCAGCCTGTTCTGACCTCTTACGACCTTGAACCCTTCTCTGGAGTCTACTGGACTGGAGACTGGGCCTGAAACACAGGATTGGTAGAGTTTAACTCCCTATTGTCTCTGTGTGCTTGAACCCCTTCTTCCCCGGGGTCCAACCCTTGCCTTTGATCCACAGCTCACCTTGTTTTCTTGGAAAGTGTGCTCTCCGTCCTGTTTTCAGCGCACGGGCGCGTTGATTGTTGCAGGCTCGTTGCTGCCTAGTTACTTCACTGGCAAGAGTCCGACAGGTAAGTATAATGAGTCTTTTGAACAGTTCTCTAACTTTGTTCCTTTCCTTCCTTAGATGATGGCCGGCGTCCGGGGATGGCGACGTGCTGCTGAGATGAGTAGCGCTGAAGGTGAGTGAGAGCGCGATGCGCAATGCGACCCTTTCATATTTGTATTGAACTGAATTCTTTTTCTGTGTCTTTTAGGTGCCGCGACGTTTTCAGCGTGGATGCCGGTTATGAAGAAGAAATGCAGTGAGTAAGCGCGGTATGCGGCGCCTCTGGATGTTTTCCTGCTAACTTGGAGTGTCTTTTCCTTCTTGAAGATGGATGAGAAGTTCCAGAGACAGAGTTCCCCCAGAGCGCCTGGATTCAGGTAAGTGCTTGAAGCTCGTACAGTCTTTAAAAATAAGCGAAGATTTGCTTAATGCTTACTAATGCCTTTTTTTTGTTCTTTTCCCTTTTTCTTAGGAAGCGGCGTGCCGGGATGGGAATGACACCGCCGAAGATGCCCACAGAACAGAAGGAGCGATGAATGATGGGCCGAAGCGCATCAAGGTAAGGCTGTTCCTAACAGTGTTCTTGCAGGAGTTGAGCGCAGAAGAAAGATGCAGGCCTACTGGAGACCGATCCGAACACGGTGAGTGTCACGCTGCAGGTGCAGAAAACACAAAGCATGTTTCTCAGCCTGGGCGTGGCTTAAATAGACTCTGGGTATCCCAGGTGTCTCTGGGCTGAACCACATCCAAAAGACTAGACTGCACATGCAGTTCTGGGAACCAAAATATGTGGGGGCATCCATCTTCTCCCCATCAATGCACTACAAGTCCAATCCCCAATGTTATCCTATGGGAGTGAGGGAGTCTGGTGCCACAAGCGCCAAGTCTGACTCCAAGTGGGTCTTTGGAGGGATGAAGAGGCCCTTGAGGGCCATTTAGGTGATCGTGGCCTGGCTCCAGCCTGACATCTTGGAGGGCTGGGGACATGAGGGGCAGGAATCATGACAGCACTCCCCGCCAATGCCCCTCTCAAGGTGGCTCTTCTGTCTGGTCCTGGTTTGTTTGGATGGTTTTGATGAAATCGTCTAAGCAAGCGAGATGCATGGATGTACTCACAAGGCTCCCATGTCCTGTCTTGTGGACCATACTCCTTCCAGTCTACTAAGTAGTATAATATCGATCTGACGTACTTTGAATCCAGGATGTCCTTGACTTCGAATTTTGGCTCCCCGGCGACTACTACTGGCTGCGGTGGCGTTTTATCCGGGTCCCAGGTTGAACAGGTTTAAGGAGAGATACGTGGAACACAGGGTGAATCTGCATGTTTGACGGTAAAGCTAGTCTGACCGCCACAGGATTACTCACGGAGGTGACAGTGAATGGACCCAGGTATCTTGGACGGAAAGTTCAGGTTCATTTAATGGACGCGTGTTTAGACACCAGCCAGACTTTGTCTCCCACGTGGTAGTTGGGGGCCTTTGCTCGGTGTTGATCAGCAAACTTCTTTTGGCGATTCTTAGCTTGAAGTAGGTGTTCAGCTGCCCTTTTAAAGGTTTGAGAAATGGTCGTGTGCAAGGTTTTGACTGCTGGCATTTCCAGGGTTGTAGGAACGTCCAACTCAGAAGTACGTGAGTGCCTGCCATACATGGTATAAAAGGGTGTCTGCCCAGTGCTGGTGTGTAGGGAATTATTATAAGCATATTCAGCTATCCATAATAGGTCGGACCAGCTTCCTTCAGCTTGGTGTAACATGCAACGCAGATACTGCTCGAGCGTCTGATTTGTCCTCTCAGTTTGACCATCTGTTTGGGATGGTGACTGGTGGATAGCCGGATGTCGATCTGGGCCATAGAGCAGCATTTTCCCCAGAAGTTAGATACGAATTGAGTACCTCGGTCTGAGACCAACACTGAAGGAAACCCATGGAGCCGTACGATGCCTTCAAGAAATACCTTTGCCAGAGTGGAAGCATTTGGGTGCCCCTTAAGAGGAATGAAATGTGCCCTTTTTGAAAATAGGTCCACGACCACAAGAATAGTGTTAAACCCTTGACTGGGTGGTAAGTCAGTAATAAAATCGAGGGACAACGTGTGCCAGGGTGCTGGTGGGATTTCCAATGGTTCTAATAGCCCAGCCGGTTTCTGCTTGGATGACTTGTTTTGAGCACACACTCCACAAGATAGGAAGAATTGGATAATGTCTTTACGCCACGTGGGCCACCAATAATTTCTTTTTACCTTGGCTAGGGTTTTAGGGATTCCGGGGTGGCCCTCGATCAAGGAATCATGATAACCGGACATGACTTGTTCTCGTAGTTCTTGGTTTGGTAAGAATAAACGATTCCTGAAGTAGGGCAACTGATCTTTTATCATGTAATGTTCTCCTTTTGCACTCCACGCTTGTAATTGCTCCGGACTCATCAGGTTTTGGATTTCTTCATGTAATTCTTAGTGACTTATGGTTGCTGTGATTCCTAGGAGCTTGTCACTCGGGATGATGCCATGGGTCTGATACCCTTGCTCTTCCACCCCCATATGGGAAAGGGCATCAGCCTTCCGGTTTTTCACCCCTGGTCGAAATGTAATCACGTAGTCATATTCAGCAAAAAAAGAGCCCAACGCAGTTGTCGTGAGGATTGGGCTTTTGCCGTTTTTAGGTACTGGAGGTTCCGATGGTCAGTTATTACGGTGATTGTGTGTCAGGCGCCCAAGAGGTAGTGCCGCCATGCCTTAAAGGTTGACTTAATGGCCAGGAGTTCTTTGTCTGTGATAGCATAATTGAGTTCAGGGGGTGTGAATTTACGTGACCAGAAGGCAACAGGGTGTAACTGGCCCATTTCGGGGTCCTTTTGTGAGAGGACTGCTCCCATAGCCATGCTTGAGGTGTCCGTTTCCACCAGGTATGGGAGATCAGGGCGAGGGTGGCGTAACACTGGGGCAGATGTGAATCTTGCTTTGAGTTCCTGGAGAGCTTCCTCGGCTTCTGTTGTCCACTGGAACTTTTTGTTGCTTTTCCTTATCAATGACGTGATGGGATGCACGATTTGCGAAAATCCTGGGATGAACCAGCGGTAGAAGTTTGCAAAACCCAGCATACTTTGAACCCCCTTGAATGAATTTGGGGACGGCCAGTTCAGGATAGCATCTACCTTGTGTACATCCATTCGGATACCATTCGGGCTGAGAATAAAGCCCACTAATTCCACCTTGGAGACGTGAAATGAGCACTTTTCGAGCTTGGCGTAAAGTTGGTGTTGACAGAGTTTCTATAATACGGATCGGACAGGTTTAACGTGGTCCTGCTTTGATGCGGAATATACTAGAATATTGTCGATGTACACTAGAGCACAGACATCAATCGTGTTGCAAAGGCCAAAGGGTATTCCTTGATATTCGTACAAGCCGTATTTGGTATGAAAAGCGGTTTTCTAGTTTTGTGTAGAGTTGGGCATCTTTGACTAGATCAAGCAATTCAGGGATAAGCGGCAGGGGGTAGCGGTTTTTTAAGGTAATCTGGTTCAGTGCGCGATAGTCGATGCACGTTCTCAAGTCCCCCTCCTTTTCGGTACGAAGAATAGAGGACTGGCTGCTGGAGACTTTGAGGGACAGATGAACCCATTGGCCAGATATTGGTCAAGATAGGCCTTCATGTGCTGGTTTTCTGGTTCCGTGAGTGCATAAATTCACCCACAAGAGATTTGTGAGCCAGGTATTAGGTCGATTTGGCAATCGTATGGCCTATGCGGTGGCAGGGTATTAGCCTGTTCTTTCTGAAAGACATCTTGAAAGTCCTGGTATTCACTTGGTAGGGTGCCAATTGCCACAGTTGCAAGCGTGGAGGTTCTGGTGTCTATTGGCTGTTTCTCTTGGTGATAACATGTGTGGGCGCAAGTCTCGGGAAAGGCCAATTCTTTTGCTCACCAATCGATTTGAGGATTGTGAGCTACCAACCATGGCATTCCCAAAATCAACCGGAACTGCGGTGCCTTAATGAGGTTGAAAATGATAGATTCTTGGTGTCCATCCTGGCACAGAAGGGTTAAAGCTGCAGTGCATTGGGATACTGGACCAGAAGCTATTTCCGTGCCGTCGACAGTGGTAACAGTGTCGGTGGTTGATTTAGGGTGTAACAGAAGCTCCATCTTTGCTGCAAGATCCTGGTCGATGTAATTCCCAACAGCTCCACTGTCAATGTACGCTCTTACTGTGTGCATCCGAGATGGTTGTTGGTGATTGATCAAGACCACAGATAGTGCAAATTGGGAGGTCTGTAGTTCACTTTCTTCGCTCAACAAGTGGACCCCTACACTTGCCAGGCTGGGGAGTTTTCCGATTCCTTGATGGTATCTTCCTTGTCCATGGCCCCTGCTGTCCTCCTCGGTGGCTTCACAAGGCACTCTTTAAGGAAATGACCTGACCTTCCACAGTACAGACATAACTGCTGCTGTCTCCTTTTATCCCTTTCTGCTTTAGTCAAGGGGGATCTGACCCCCCAATTTGCATTGGTTCTCCTGAACCTTCCGTTGTGCGGGCAATATTGTCCTTTGACCGCACATACATAGGGCGAGGGTCCGGTCTGGTTCGATCTGCTCTTCGGTCCTGCAACCTATGATCCAGTTGAACAACAAGGTCAAGGAATTCTGAGCAGTCTTTCAGGGGGTTCACTACTTGTGCGAGAACATCCTTGAGCTCCCCCCACAACCCCTGATGAAATAACGTGGTTCTCATCTCCATTGGCCATTCTGCTTCAACTACGAGTCTATTGAACGTGGCTATGTATGTTATAGGTCTTGATTCCATTGGCGTAGGGACAGAAGTTCATTGTCTAATGCCTGCCCATGAGTACGACGGGCAAACAGCTTTTCCATCTCCTGCTGAAAGCCCCTGAAGTCATGCAGCAAAGTATCATCTTGGGCCACAAAGGGTACAGACAGGTCTGCGGTGCTACCACTCAGGTAGGATAGCACAAAAGCGACCTGTGATTGGTCATTCGGAAAGGCCCCTGCTCTACAAAGGAAGTGCAGGCGGCACTGGTTCAAGAACGTTGCAAACCTCTTGGGATCCCCCGTAAATCGTTCGGGCGGGGCCAAGGGAACTGCCCCAGGAAGGGTTATTTGATTGGCTGATGGTGCTGGCATCGAGGGGACGCTTCCCGGCAATGGTGCATGCCCTGCTTGTGACTGGAGAAGTTGCCTGCTTAAATTATCAGTGCGTTCTTTGGCTACTATCAGCTCTCTACTCAGGGTGTTGGTCTCCTGCCTGGCTGCATGTACTTCGGAAAGTAGCTGCCCCAACATGTGGGCTAACTGGTCGGTTTCTGATGTTTCCATGACGCCTAGGTGGATTTTGATGTGAGGCTTTGTGTTCTGTAACGCTCACCTGGTATCCACAGGGACGTCACTCAGCCTGTTCTGACCTCTTACGACCTCGAACCCTTCCCTGGAGTCTACTCGACTGGAGACTGGGCCTAAAACACAGGATTGGTAGAGTGTAACTCCCTATTGTCTCTGTGTGCTTGAACCCCTTCTTGTCCCGGGGTCCAAATCTTGCCTTTGATCCACAGCTCACCTTGTTTTCTTGGAAAGTGCGCTCTCCGTCCTGCTTTCAGCGCAGGGGCACGTTGATTGATGCAGGCTCGTTGCTGCCTAGTTACTTCACAGGCAAGAGTCCGACAGGTAAGTATAATGAGTCTTTTGAACAGTTCTCTAACTTTGTTCCTTTCCTTCCTTAGATGATGGGCGTCATCCGGGGATGGCGAAGTGCTGCTGAGATGAGTAGCGCTGAAGGTG
Organism: Ambystoma mexicanum; assembly: GCF_040938575.1. Classification (NCBI taxonomy): domain Eukaryota; kingdom Metazoa; phylum Chordata; class Amphibia; order Caudata; family Ambystomatidae; genus Ambystoma; species Ambystoma mexicanum. The sequence goes on along the minus strand of NC_090934.1, from coordinate 330,514,902 downwards.
AGTGAGAGCGTGATGCGCGATGCAACCCTTTCATATTTGTATTGAACTGACTTCTTTTTCTGTGTCTTTTAGGTGCCGCGACGTTTTCAGCGTGGATGCCGGTTATGAAGAAGAAATGCGGTGAGTAAGCACGGTATGCAGCGCCTCTAGATGTTTTCACGCTAACCTGGAGTGTCTTTTCCTTCTTGCAGATGGATGAGAAGTTCAGGAGACAGAGTTCCCCCAGAGCGCCTGGATTCAGTTAAGCGTTTGAAGCTCATACAGTCTTTAAAAATAAGCGAAGATTTGCTGAATGCTTACTAATGCCTTTTTTCTTTTTTTTTCCCTTTTTCTTAGGAAGCGGCGTGCCGGGATGGGAATGACACTGCCGAAGATGCCCGCAGAACAGAAGGAGAGATGAATGATAGGCAGAAGCGCCACAAGATAAGGCTGTTCCTAACGGTGTTCTTGTTCTTGCAGGAGTTGAGCGCAGAAGAAAGATGCAGGCCTACTGGAGACCGATCCGAACACGGTGAGTGTCACGCTGCAGGTGCAGAAAACACAAAACATGTTTCTCAGCCTAGGCGTGGCTTAAACAGTCTCTGGGTATCCCAGGTGTCTCTGGGCTGAACCACACCCAAAAGACTAGACTGCACATGCAGTTCTGGGAACCGAAATATGTGGGGGCATCCATCTTGTCCCCATCAATGCACTACAAGTCCAATTCCCCAATGTTATCCTATGGGTGTGAGTGAGTCTGGTGCCACAAGCACCAAGTCTGACTCCAAGTGGGTCTTTGGAGGGATGGAGAGGCCCTTGAGGGCCATCTAGGTGATCGTGGCCTGGCTCCAGCCTGACATCTTGGAGGGCCGGGGACATGAGGGGCAGGAATTATGACAGATAGTGCTGATTGTTCCCTGCCCTGGGCATGGTCCTCTGCTCCCCCCTCCTCTTGCCTGACCCTCTTCCTGTCCTGCCCCCTCTTTCACTCACTTGCCATCTTGTGCCGCTCGCTGGTTTCCCCTCCCCCACACTCTTCACTACAACTCCCTTTATTTTCCCGTTAATGTCTCTAGTTTAGCTTCTCTCTTACCTGCCCCTACGATTGCCGACACTGCTTCACTTGTCGACTGCTAACCTCTTAATTTCACAACTCCTACCCTGCTGCCTCTCGACAACCCTGCCTTGCTGTTCTTCACTCTCTATCACTCCTCCATGAAGTCTGAACTTGTTCTTCCTTTTTACCCACTTCCTCCCTCCTTTCTTCAACTCACGTCCATTGCTGTGTTTGTGTTCTCCTTACCCTTCTCCCCCATGTGTTATTCAGTCATTTGACCTGTTCTGTTTCACCTACCTGCACCTTCCATTGCCCGGATCCCTGCTGTTTCTTTTTGCACCTGACTTACCTGCAAATACTTATTTGACTCATGCACTTCATATTTTGCACCACTGATTGACATTGACATTGGATCTTTTCGATATATTTTGCATTTGACTTCCTGGAACCATTGACTTTCTGGAAACGTATTTTGTCTTTTGCTGCCTGCATGCCTTATGTAGCCCCTCATTCAATGAGGAAAGGCTTTCTCCAGTTTGTAGTCATCCTTTAGCTGACTGTCATAATGACATGCCCTGTCTCCCTTTCCCTTAATGCAGTTTACCCACTCGTCTCTGCACTTTTTACTTGTTTTGCATGTTTATCTCTCCCGCTCCCCGCCCTCTCTCCCCTTCCTCCCCCTGTTCCTGTTTTCATGTCTCAGCACTTGCATGTTCTAAATCATCTCACCCCTTCATCCCCCTTCCTGCACCTCCCTTCCTCCCCACTCCCACTGCCTCCTGTTACAGCACTTTCACGTTCTGAATGATTCTTCCGTAAACCCTTTCCCTTGTCTTGATGCACCTAGAAACACAATATTTGCTGTACAGTGTGCATTCCAAATAACCAATACATAAATAAATATTCTTCCAATGTGGAAAACCATTTGTGGTTTCAAGGGAGATCAATTTTTAGAAGTTGGGATGAGGTCCCCTATTGCTCTGTTCTCCTACTGAGATGATGGTGATTTTGAAAACCTGATTATTTGGAAAAAGAAATTCAATTTGATTGGGATGTCGTTCAATCAAGTGACAAGTACCATTCAGGCCGACATAATTGGTACTTCTCTTCAGACTGATGGGGTGGTTTGTTTGGGTCTACTGAACCTGGTTCAAGCAATCAATCAAAGGGGACAGCCTCTGAAGAAAATGGTTCCCCATTAAACAGGGTGCGCCCTCTGGAGCCACAACGATTACCAGATGTTTCAGACGTTGTTGACCAATTTGGATTTCCAGATCCACAATACCATTAAAAAAAATATACTTCCTGTCAACATTTTAAAGTTCTCCTGTAAGAGATTTGAGAGGATTTATATGGCTCTCCTCTCTACCTAAGTGGAGTTTATCAAAGGTTTGTTTTGAAATCAAGGTGGCCTGTAAACCTGTGTCTCCCAGAGCTGATAAATCACAGGGACCTATCTGGACAGGAGCATAGAATCCACCTTCTGTAGACTGTAGTTTACAAATAAAGTGTGAGTTATTTGACAGCTCGGCATGAGTGTTCTTGATGTCATTTATTTCTAGGGAATAACCTTGGGTTGCCCCCAAGTATGCACTTCCTTCCTTGAGCTCAATTACATGCAACTTGGCTTGGAAACCTGTCGGAATGAACAAGCATTTGGAGATGAGATATGGAATAGGTGTATCGCCCAATCCACAGACTCTTTGCTGTCTTCTCTTTTCAAAGGACAGTCTTCATAATTCTTTAGGCTTATTATATCTGTTTTATCCGATTGGCTTTCATATCAATGAGTTTGTTTGCACATTTCAGTCTCTTTTTCTACATTCTCAGATTCAGGGTCTTCTATTTTTACCCACTTTTCTTTAGGGGGTCTCACTCCAACTCTGAAAGAGAATACTTTATTTTCTGTTTTTCAGTGAACTGCTCTTTCGCAATAGTGACTATTCTATTTTTCTTTTCTTGAAATGTCACTCTTTTTCTCTGTTGTTTTGGTTCTAGGTTGCAGTGGAAAGAGTTGTTGCTATTATTTTCTTGTCTTTCTTTCTTTGAATCAGGGGTCATTGTATGAGTCAGAAAGGAAGCTTCACCTAAGGATTGGCATATCTTTTCATCCCTTTGCCCTTTTTCATCTTTCCCTAGGCTACTCTTACTTGGATTGTTTGCCTCTTGTCGTTGCCCCCAAGGGGCCCCTGGCATGGACGTTGGGGCACTTTGGGGAACACTAGTAGTCAGGGCGTTCTGATGGGCCCTCAACATTTAACCAATGCAATCGGTCAATTGTTTGACCAGTCTCTCAATTTGAGAGATCTTTTTCTTGTCCCTTGGAACCGCAGGGAGGTCTTGTGTCATATCTTTGTTGCTCTCCGGAATTGTAGCTTTCACTCCTAGCAAAGTAACTCGGGTATGGTTGAAAGTTACCACTGTAGCCTTCATTTCTGGTCTCCACTCCCCTTGATTCTGGGCTCCATTGTCCAGGAATATAGGTGGAGGAAGACAATTATTTTGAAAATGTTGATTTGGAGGGGATGTTGAATATCTTTCAATCAGTTGCTGCTTCTCATGAGCTGGCACATTACACTCTTCTGCAAGCTGACCTCTCTGTCTTAAAATTATGACTTAGTTGTTCAAATTTGTTTTGGAACTCCACTTCTTTGCAAATGAATTTATTAGTTTCTTGTTTTAATTCTGCCAAGTGTAGTTTAGGGTCACATTGTTGTCTTACAAAGTATTATTATGAAGAGATTGGTTCTTATATTTTCGTTGTAGCTCATATGTATGGCCTCCATACACTGATAACAAGCGTCATGGAGACTCAAAAATGGTGTCAACTGATTCTGCAGTTCACACGAGATGCCTTAAATTCAGCTTGCATTTGAGTCATGACATTGTGCTGTTGCAATGTGGAAACCTGGCTTTCTTACAGTGGTTCCTGCAGCTGCACAATGTCTTGCAGTTGGTTGCTACACAGTTGTTTGGCGCTCTTCAGAATTTTTCTGGGCCACTTACTGGCACTGTTTGATCTGAGCATTCCTGTCTGCTAACCAGACTTCACACAGATGGACATGAAAATACAAGTCTGCAGAGAGGCAGATCAGTTTAAAAGTATCTTCTTTGACAACAAAAGCCTGATATAGCCTCTGTAGGGATTGGTTCAAATGGTCTGTGTTCATCTGAAATGTCCGTGTCCACTTAGGTGATTCTGTCTAACATCTCTGTCTTCCAAAGGTCAATATCTGTTGCGGTCCAATTTCCTTTGAAATATAACTTTGCAAGGGCATGGGCCTTTGCCACAGTATCACTATGTCACTAAGCAGAAATACAAACCTTTCATACTCCTATTTTACTACTCTTGCTCAATCACTTACAACTCCTATTCAACCTTAATCATTTTCTATGTAACAATTTATGCTTCTGTGTATCTGTGCTCACCTTAGTATTTCCTTAGGAGCCAACAGTAGCAACACCATATAATTCACTGCAACACAAAGCTTCCATGCACATTCACGGGCTCTGCACAAAAGGTCTATCTTGCAATGACACTAGTTCTCCCAGAAATCATATCTTGGATGGACCTCCAGTTCTGAAGGATGTTTTAATCAGGTGACCTCTAATTCAGGGGATGCTTCCCGCCTCTCCAAACCAGGCTTGCACAATTTTCCTTTATTTAATCAAGTTCTTTTATTTATTTTTTAAATTTACATTTTATTTATTGTGATATGGTTAGGAAAAGAACCTTTCACAATCAACAACAATACAACATGTACACCATCAATACATAACATTAACAAATAACATCAATATTATAAAAATATAAATTCATCAAGAAAACAAACATAAAAGTGGAGACCACTAGAATATATGTAGGAAGACAGGCTAAAAATATTCATACTAGATCTCTGATCTTGAATTAAAAGAACACACTCAGTTTACCTACTTAAGGTCATGGGTATAAAAGTGCCAAATCAAGTCCATTATTACAATACCAGTGAAATTGCTTAGGTAAGGGCAAAACCATATAATTGCTCTGAAACACCAATTTTAAATCTCTAATAACAGCTGGTTGCACTGATATATTTGGCCCAAAGAGGAGCAAATTCCATCAATCTATCATCGTGATGCTTCTAAAATTTGAAAAAAATCACCCAAAATGTTGCACTTTCATCCCAAATAGACGCTGGCATTCCACTACTGAGTGACCTAAGGTTTCAACCTTAACAGAGGCACTACAGAAGCGGCACATATGCAATTTGTAAACGTGCCCAGCACCTTGTTTGTAGGAAATAAATCAAGGCAGACTCTAAGAGATGTCTACATGGAATATGGGAATTTCGTCAAGTAATCTGACACAATATTGAGCACTTTTTCCTCAGTACTAATGTGGCGTTAACTTCCTGTTCCAAGGGCTGGAACGGGGGGTTAATGACCTGGCAGCCCGAGTTATAGGTCTGAGCGAAGCAAAGGCCTATAATGAGGACTCCGGGCCATTGACCCCTTTCAAGCCCTTTAATCGGGGTTAAAGCTAATAGCACTCATCCCAAATGTTGGGACGGGGCTAATTTTAAGTATTTTCCTTCCCCAAACGGGACAACTCGCCGTGTCTAGCTCGTAGAAGGAAAATACAGTTCCTAGTTGACCACCAAGGAAAGGGAAGGTGGGGCTATATGGAACCCCTCTGCCCTTTCCATGGTGGCCCCCCAGAGCCAGGATGAACCAGCGGCAGTGGCTGCAGTGAGTGCTTCAGCAAAAATTAGGTTAGTGAGGGTGGGAATGGATACAAACATTTAAAAACAGGGTGCTAATGTAAGTGAATAAACTGTATTTTGTGCAAACATTTCTGGTAACAATCCAGTCATAAAGCCAGAGTTTCTTTTTAATAGCAGAGGGAATAGTTATTAGCATGTTGTAGAAGCTTCTATGGAGTTCAAGATGCTTAAACAGTGCTTCAACCATGTAGACATAGTTTCATCTTTCATACATAGGCACATATATTTGAGCATAGCAAAGAATGAGCCCTCTTCTGCCACCAAAAACATTCTAAACAAAGAAATAATGTTTCACTTCACTAGGGCCCTCAGGGACAGTAAGCTCAATTCATATCAGAGAATTGGGACATTGATAGATGGAGGACTCTTCTCCAGAAAAGACCCTCCAATGTTGCCCAGGGAAGAGTCGAACATTTGAATCGAATTTCTGTGCCATATGTTAAAATTGGGACAACTTTCAGTTTATAACATTTCAGAATAGGGAGGCAGGAAAAGTGACAACAATTTCTATTAATCATAACAGCTTTCAAGGCTAAGTTAATTGTCTTTAAGTTTGCTGATTAAATAATGAATACCAGATGAGTAAAAGAAGTGACTACTTCAAGCAGAGCAGAATTTAAGTACCGGTTATATGGGGTGTTTACCTTTTTGGGTGCAATTTCATAACCAGATTCTTTGTTTTAGCTGTCTTAAGAGATAGGTAGTCATTTTCAACATAAAGTTGCAACTCATTCAGCTGTCTTTGGAGTCCTAATGGTGTCTGATCGAAGAGAGCCAGGCAATCAGCACAAATCAGCCAGCTCAACGAGATATGGCCTACAGACAGAGGGCAGGATCTTAATTTTACCAAAGTCTCCTTTATATCTGAAATAAACAGACAAAAGAGAAGCAGGCCCAAACAAAACACATGCTTGTTTCAGTCACTTCTCAGTGAGAACTTGAATAGATAGCAGGCCTTCCCCATTTCGCCTCACTCACATAGAAGTTCCTTCATGAAGGGATTTAAGAATGTCAACTAGATAGGGTAGGCACCCCCATCTGGACAATTTTTTGCACACAAAAGATATCTATTAATACTGGCAAAGGCTAAGGCAACGTGAATAAAAGCCACATACAACACCACACTTTTACGAATGGCTCTTTCCTTAAAGAAATCTACCAAGAAACTATTAAGAGCCGTTCCTGAACCTTTCAAGAAGTCTGATTGGAACGGTTCTATCTTGCACACCTTGAGCCCCATTTGTGAAGTTCAAGCCACAACAATGAAGAAAATATCTTACTGGGAACATCAAGCAGGGCAATAGGATGATACCTCTGAGGTTTTAAACAATCACCTTTTTAAAAATTGTAACTACTATAGAAGTTTTCCACACGTTAGGGGGGCGTCAGGACTTCAGAATATAATTGAAAAATACCACAAGTATCTCTGCCCACATCACAGGATGGCCCTTTAAGGTGGTATTATATAGTCTATCGGGCCCTGGCACATGAGAACATTCACTTTTTACAATAAGAGTGTATATGTCATCCACATTTAGAGGCAAATTTCAAGGAGGGGTTAAATTACAGTCGTGATGATAGATTTTCACAGGTATCATTGAACAGGTCTGCTGAAAAGGATTTACCCATGATGTTTCAGAGATAGGATTAAGCTGTAAAGCTGCTTGCAAATTAGAGTAATCATTTAGGACTTTCCAAAAATCAACTGAATTCCTAGAAAACAGTGCCCTTAGCTCAAGTTCTTTTTGTGATTCTGGGACCTACAATTTAATAAGACTGATTCCTTACAGCTTCCCTCCCCTGGCAGGACAAGAAACACACAGGGCTGCACAGAAGGTCTATTTATTAACACAATAGAAATAGTTGAATCAGATTAAAGATAAACAAGTTATTTATTCAAAAAAAGCCAATGACAAGAAATAATCAACAAACAAGTCCATTCAGTTTTCAATGCTTCAGTTATGGAAATGGAGACATTTGGAACACACATAGCGCCATAGGTATCTATGCATTTAATGCACCCATAGCACAGAGGTACCATGGATTAAATGATGAGAGCTCAGGAGGAATCTTTCATTTGTGAAAAACAACAAATTAGTTTGAATAATCCCTGCTTTTCCAATTCTCGCTACATCCACTTTCTTCAAAATACCACTTTCAGTTACACAATAGACCTGTCAGAATTTCGACAGCATTTTAAACTCAATTGCAACAGAATACTGGACGTTCAGGTATGTAAATGAGTTGTTAAAAAAATGTATGTTCAACATGTATGGGGGAAAAATCCATTCAGTGCTGTTTGTATTTAATTATAATGTAAAAGCGTGCATTTCTCACTTTCAATGTGAAATGTTAAACAGCGAAAGAGTGGGTAGCGAAAACTAATGCTCACCCTTTTGTCTGAAACACTTAGCTTTAACAACAGTATTCTGCTCAATGGCACTTCCAGGAAGTGGCTTACTTCATTTTTCTAGGTATGCACATTGTGAATTGTACTTTGCTCTTCCGTGCTTGCTCAATGCACAGAGAAGGAGTCATGGGATCTCACTATATACAGGTCTTATGTACTAGTTCATTGATCTATAATTCCAGAAGAACATACACTTATGAAATATGTATTTATTTCCCCGGATGTACAGTCAGTTCCTCAACCTCCACCACTTCAGTACTTACAACTAACAGGGCCAACATTTACTCTAATGCTTTTTGCAGTATTAATCATCCTCAGGATTGTTTCCCCTTTAGATTGTACTCACATATGAATTTCTTTTTGGCTGGATGACAGAGAGGAAGGAACCCTCTTAAGGACTGGTAAAATTCACCCCCTCTAGGAACAAGTGGGCATCAGTCAGCAAGATGGGGTCAGCTTTCCTCCACAGCCTGTCTTCCATTTCTTACACTGAAGATGGATTGAGGCTTTAACACCCGCTAGGCCTCATTTGCAATCTCTGCTGATAATCCATCCATGGGCCAAATGGCAAGCAATCTATTCCATCTCCTTCCTGTTGTTATCAGTTCTTCATTCTCTCCATCGGCCGGTGAGTGAATAAATTAGTCTTTCAGTCTCTGTCCCTGAGTGAGTGTGTTTTGAATCTCATATAGAACAGTGACTGTGCCATTTTGGGGTGTGTATAATTTCCTCAATATAATTGGTCAATGTATATGATTATGAAGTGTTACAAAAGTGACATCACAGTAGACAAACCCCTCTGCAGTCATTGGGTACATCAATGAAGAGGACAGTCTGATGGGAGTTACTTATAAACTCAGTTTCCACACCATTTAATATGATGTCATCTCAGGGATTTCTTGTATTATATATGTCCACATCCTCTTTTAATGAATTCCATACATATGACCACTTTACTAATTTTCTCACCAGAATCCCCTCTATGGTATGAATCAATTGATGCCATTCTCATCATAATAGCACAAATAATTACTGAGTTAGAGGTTTTTCAATTTAACTCACTTCTACATTGATATTCAAATGATTTTCCCATCTCAAAGTGATAGGCTCATCCTTGTGGATGCTATGATATATGACACATTAGAGTGTGCCATTTCTTTGAAACAAAATGCTAATTTGCCTAATTTGCACTCTGAAAATAGAACATCTACTACCTAATAGAACATTTCTAGCTGAACATTGCAAAAGAAAAAATAACTATCTATACATTTCTATTCAAGAATTATGGGTGAAATAGTGAATCATATTGTAAAAATAAATGCATTGTTCCAACACCAAATATTACATTGCATCTGCAGTTGGGTCTGTTATTCACAGAGCATCTGGAGTCTTCAGTTCTTTAGCTGTTAGTTCATGGCTAATCTTTACGACCCAGAAGCCTGTCAGTGACAAGGTCTTTGAAGTTTATTTCTTCAGGGCGTTATGACTTTTTTTGCTGTTCCCATTGGCTAGTTCTTGGGTCTGTAGATTCTTCAGATTAACCTTTGTTTTTCCAGATATTCTCTTTCTGCCTTTATGAGAGCCCGGGAGATCATATTAGGCAAAACAGATTGGCTGGTCACGCTGAACCCCTGTTAGTTAATTATCTTAAACCCATCGTACACAAATGCACTCATAATTGCTTATGATTTACAGTCAGGTCCAGTTGCTATCTTTATGGCGCTATCCTCTGACAGTTAATCTCCATGAGAAAGCATGGTATCTGTTTTCACATCTCATTTTGGGGGAGGTGGCATGGGCAGAATACACATGTGAAGAGTTTAGTCTGTCTACCTTTAATGTGGTCCCATTCACACTTTCAGCTTTTAAAATGTAAATGTTCTTGCTCCCCTTGATTGTACATTTTCCCCCAAAACACAGCAGCATAAAATGCAAATTAGTTTTTCTTTCTTGAAACAGATGTTATATTTCTCCTCAGGTTAAACGGTTCCCCATGTTAACAAATTATGCAGGTTCCTTTTTGATACTTGAAATGTGCATCTCAGGGCTTGTCAGTAATAGTTTTATTTGAGTGACTGCAAAATATTTCACATGTTTTTTTGCATGTGTTTTCCAACTGTTCTGAGTAGGCTGCAACATATGTGTTGTTTTTAAAATGACTCCTTGTTTTTATGAATTAGGCTTCACTACAGACCTGCACCCATCAACACCACATGCGTCACATCTGCCTCTCCCACTATTGAATCCCACTCCCTTTTCTTTCTCATAGAACAACACACAGTAAGGCCCCCGATATTGGCAGAAGGGCACTATACAAGACCCCTTACTTTACAATACATTACATTACCAAGCATTGTATTTTCACACACCATACACATTTTCATTGCTGCATTTTACACATTGAATATAGACATGACATGGCATCCAAACAGCCATAAACAAGTTAGTCATTAGGCACAACTTCACGAAAGCCCTGAAGATGGCAACTGATTGGGTACCTGCGAATGATCTGGTATGACTGAAGACAATGTGCATGATCTTTGTGAGCTAATCATGGAGGGCAACAGAGCAAATGTGGAAAAGACTGAGAACTCTCTATCTTTCTGAACATTTTGCACTGTGAGGTCAATAGGATGGCAGAACCAAAAAGGCATACATGTGAATTTCTATCCTTGAAAATTCTAACAAGCATTGGGGCACCACAATCAGTGAACTTAGGGAAAACATTTGAAAGCCAAAGGGAGAGACTAACAAGCTTATTATCAAGTCCTCCATGTACAGTGTCTATTTCCTGTACCCCGCTGAAAAGTTTGGCAATTTTGAGAGGTTTATGAGTGATGTAATCTGTTCCCAGCTTCCCCTAAAATTGTGAATTTGATAGTAGACCAATGGACTCCAGGTTGAGTGACCCTCAAGGCCAAACCCTGTCTTGGCATCATACATATATGCAGGTTTCATTTGCTGGTAGTGATGAGAGACATGGTCCCTCTGTTGCATGCATTCATGATAAGATATATTTTAAGCCTATTTCACCATGAGAGTAGGGACGCTATTAAATGTTTAGGTGGAGTGAAAATGGTACTTGGGGGAAAAAAAAAACATATGAGGCACACTCCTTAACAAATCTTGCCTCAGTTGGGATTCCCCATCACGCTGAACATTCTTTAACTTACCCATTACACGCATGATGTATGGGCAGACTGGCAGTATGTAATGCAGCAATTAATCAGATGTAGCAAATCACAACTGGCCTAGGAACTACTGGGATGCCAATATTTTGTCTACATGCCCTCATCACATAACAGCCATGGTGGCTCACTGTATCAGCCGACATTAAGCTTCTCTTGTATAACATTAAGGTGGTTATGGATTTTCTCTGGGGGATCTTTGATTCCTTTGAAGCAACACAACTGGTGACCCAAGCACTTGTTGTTGCATATGGAGTTGCAGGATTGCTAGGGATATTGGGAGGATGGGCTCATGGAGAAATGTGCATTTTGCATCTGATCCGCAGAGGGACTGCCTTCCAAACAACTACCTTCCAAGTAGAAGGTACATCTAACTTTATTCAGAGTGGTGAAAGTTTAGATTGCTATTTCTTGCTAATTGGCACATTTTGAAGGTTAGTTGCTTTCTTTAACACTACTTATTTTGTAATGCCCTTGTATTACTTGAGATGTATCAGACCATGAACATTACTTGGGTATGAATTGAATATGTGCATGGTATACCATGTTCCAACCTGGTTGCACACAAGCTTTCTCTAAATGGGAAGTCTCTGCAGAGTCTTCCCTCTATATGAAAGGATTAACGGCCTTACAAATGTGCAATGGATCATGTACTACTTGAGGCAGAAATTAGCCCAGATCACATTTTTGCAGGACACACACCTTATGAAGGATGCACAGGATTTCATTTGGTAGGAGGTGGGGAGGCCCCATACATTTCCCAGTGTACATCTACAGTGCAAGGGGGTGCACACTTATACTGGTGGGGGTTGGAGAGAGTGGAGGGTAGGCTAGGAATGAGGGATGCCTACGACCCTAACCTTAATGGTTGAATGTGAATTTGTCCCCTGGAAAATGTAGTCATGTGAAAGAGTAGTCAGGAAAAAGCTGTTTTCAGAAAAGGCAGCCATTCAATACAAGCAAAGCAACGTGTAAACATGTTGCCAGTTATAAGGTTGTCAAAAAAGCTATCTTTAAATAACCAAAGCAATGAGCTCTAATAAAACATTCACAATCACCTTAACTCCATTCATAACCTGTATTCTAACTCTTATTAGAACCCTTATTCTACCCTGAACCTTTCCCTAATACTACCTCTTCAGCACGCTATGTGCATATCACTCAATATAATACACCAAATAAATACAAATCAAGGAGTTAACCAAACTCCAACTTCATCAGCAGCTTATCAAAACTGCCATGAAACTGCTATAACCTAATATTTTCTCTAATACTACATTAGCCTTACCCTATCTGCATTTCTAGCACTTTAGCACAGCAGATTAAGCCCTTTTTGCTGTGATCTGTGTGTGATCCTTCAAAGGCCAATAGATGAGTACCAATTTAAATGTGGTAATTATAATCGTATATACAAAGTTGTTTATAAAGTGCTTTGGATAAATCGCTATATAAATGACAAGCTATTTTAATTACCCTAATGCAGAGTCTACTCTAACCGCGAGGTTTGTCCTAAGCCCTAACTCTCCGACACCCTAACCCTTACCCTAAATGAAACAAAACTCTTTACTCTATGTAAACCGTAGCAGCGCTGTTTTTTTTTCAACTTTCAGCTGCATTTTTTGACTACTTTGTGCTTGGCGACTTCAATACAGAGATATTTTTGCCGCCATTTTTTCACTTTTTACATTTTTACTGGCAATATTTTAACTCGATACCACTTTGAATCAACATGCACTTTTGAGACATTCCTTACAACCTCCCAAGACAAACGCCTTATGCGCTGCTTGATACCGATTTAGGTTTGAGTGGAAATGCATAGACAAGTAGAGGTCTGTGGTTTGGAAGAAATTTCCTGGCAGTGACAGGCTGTTTTCACACTGCTTCAAAGTATGTAATTCCTATATCGCTAGTAGAGCCAGTTGGATTACTGGTGAAAGGGGATTTCGTGGCCCCCGGTAGTTGGAGTGCAAGGATACTTCCTGATCATTCACTTGTGGATGTGGATATGTGACTATTCACTACTTAGGTGAATATTCTGTAACAGTGCCACAATGTCTCCGCGCCACTGGGTGCTTTATAAATCCAAATAAATAAATAAGTACATACATACATAAATAAATGTTGAAGTGAATAAGCATTCTAGCTGTGGAAGCTGCCTCCATATGGACTCTTGAATCCAGCATTTGCCAGTGTACAGGATGACCGCCTATAAACACATATATCACTGTTAACCTGAACTTGATGGAGAGTGTGAACTTGTGGGGGAGGTCTTAAACTGTACATAAGGGGAATATGCTGGTCTACTGAAATACTCCATGGCTGTGTGTTTTGAATCTGGGTTCGAATGATGAAGGCATTGCTACTTAATTGAATAGAGTGTGTGCTGCTGGCCTGTATCGGACCTCCTCCATGGGGCTAGGATGGAGGGGGAATGGGTGGTCTGAGGAAGAATCCATAGCAGAACAACACTGACACCCTTGCACCACACATGGTGACCATGTATAGTGAAATATTCTTCAGGGTAACCTGGTAACATCCATGGAAGAGGCTTTGATCACATTCACCTTGACACACGGATAATACCACTCCCAATGCGCCTCTTACAGCCCCGCCCTCATTAATCGAGATCCTAAGATCTTGGCTAGGATACTGGCAAGTAGACTAGATGGGGTCCACCCAGACCAGACCGTTTTTTTCTAACTGGGAATGCTTTTCAGAGGGCATTGGCTAAATAGGTCAAAGAGTTAACAGAAATGGCCATAGTCCCACTGGAGGCTGAACACATGTTTGGATCCCTCAGTTGACACTGGCACTATAGGGTTTTGGAGATTGGGGTTGAGCTAATTCCTTGATACTGTATAAGAATACACTGGCATGGGTCAGGATGAGTGGTGCATACTCACAGATGTTTACACTGGTTAGAACCACGAGGAAAGGTTTCCTACTGACCTCAGCACTCTTCACATTAGGCAACAAACCACCGTCCAGGATACTCAGGCAGCGATTCATGTCTTGTGGAGTTCAGGTAAAGGGATCTGAAGACTCTGATTTCCTATGATTCTGCTAAAATGCCACTGAATTCCTTAGTCACTTTATACATATTTGCCCAACCCTATATTATGTGTAAGATGACACTTTCAGTGTCTGGGCAGCCTGAATAGAGGACTCTCATTGGCAGTAGCAACTAATGTTGAGCCTTGACACAATGGGCCTCAATACAAGTTTGGCGGTGCAGGAAAAAAGCAATAATTCTGTTGCCAGCACTTTTCCTGTACCGACAAATTATATTTTTGGGTGTAATTACATCATGGTAAACCCCCAGATCTTCAGAGGGAAAGTAGCAGATTCACACCGCCTTGTTTCTGGAGGTACAGCCACCACTTTACCTCAAAACATTGGTGGTTTTACTGCACAGTATTTCCGTCTGAGGTAAACCTGCCAAAAATCCCCATGGAGCCCTATGGACTCCACAGATGAGGAATTACTACCACTTGCAACCCTGTGGTAACTTCACAGGACCAAGTGGCGGTAACAGTAATTGAGTTTGGCAGAATTACCACTGAAATAATGAGCCCGATGTATCTATATTTGAGTGCCAGATTCCTTGTGCTAAGTCAAAATATATTATTGGATTGCCTAACATCAGTCTATGACTGATCGGTTTAGGGAGGTCCCGGAAAAGCTGATGGAGGGGATGATGAAACAGGCTTTGCTAGAAGGTGACATGAGAAGACATCATGCTTCTTTAAAAAAAAAAGAAAAAAGAACTGAACCTTAGGGGCCCTACATTGACCTTACTGATGGTGCGGTAGGATAGCAACAGTTTGCACAAGGGTTAACTCTTTTGAATGTGCAGCTATCTGCTTTCCAGTACCACTGAAGTCGTGCCCAGGTCCCTACCCAGCCAGCTACACACCCATACTGCTTCCTGGCAACCCTTGCACTTGGGTCTGTATCTGTTACCCTACAGTCCCCTTACCTGCACTTATTAGATACCTGTTGTCTGCGCTTAGCTCTTGCACTTGCCACCTGCTGGCTGCACTACTTGTTGTTTTGATCCCGTGTTCAGCACTTTCCACTCCTCCCCAGCCCCTGGCACTTTCCTCTTTCCCTCTCCCCTGCAATTGTGCGATCTCAATGTTACTGGGCCTAGCAAGTTTGTTGTCTTGTCCTCCCTTACACCCCTACCTTGCCTTGTTGCACTTTGAAACACTTGTGTATGGGCGCGCTATAAATAAAATATCATATCATACCGCACCTTCACAAAGCCATTCTCCGCTGCTTCAGGGTGGTGAGGATTCAGCAGTATTTTGTATAATTTCTCGATGGGGGCTTTCCAACCACACCAGCCTTGTCCTAGCGAGATGGTCTGTCTAAAAGTTCATAGTTTTGATGTGTTCAAGCTGTAGACTGTTAACTGAACTGCTCACAGCCTTTACTTCCTTGTCTACTGATGCCCTTCTATTGTCACTGGAAACCTTTCTCTGTGACAGGGAGAAGAGGTTCCCTGCAGGCGTAATGGGACATGAGCCAGGACAGGGGGTTGTTTGCCAGCCAGGGATCATCAAGGCTGGGCAGTGAAAGTTAGATCTGTATTATCTCATACACAGGAGGTGGAGGCATGAGGGTGGCATGAAACCTAAACATGACCTGCTGAGAGTTAATCATCTGCACAGGATCCGCATGACTCCAACTAAACCACATAAACATAATGAAATATTTGCTCTAAGTGACATCCGGGGCAGAGGGCATTTTGTGTGCGTGTAGTGGGATCGACCCATGTACTCTATTTGTACACATTACTTTGCTTCTGGGAAATAGACTTATTTTTAAGATTGGACAGGGTGTGCTGAGTATTGTGCAGATTCTCAGTAGATGAGAAGGTATTTCCCCAGTCTGCATCACTGGCACATAGACTTATATGACTGTTAACCAATAGAAAGCAGTCCATTAAAGGCATGTAGCTGCAATAACGCCCAACCAAAGCAAGAGGTGTGGAAGCTATACACGACTAAGGATCACATTGTGTTTTTCATACATTGTCACCACTTAGAAAACTACAACGAGGGACAACCCCAACCCCACAGTCTTTGAAATAACCCCAAAATCAGCCCGGTAGCTGCTTACGTTTGACCACTGGTTGTGTCCCTTAACACATCCCTAGGCCCTTCATCTACAGCTGTGCCACAATGTTAAAAAGATTTTTCCTGTAAAAGAAGGCTAGCGCATCCCTTCAACTTAGGTGACACAGATGTTTTTAATGGGTCATCTCAGGGTACCAACTCTGGGTTTTCTGGATGGACCGGCATAATGGACTTCTTGGTACTTAATGTCCCTTCTGTGCCTCATTCTTTCTACATGTGAATGCAGTGTAAGGCCCGCTGCTCGCCCGTAAGCATTTCCATTCCTCAAGCACAGGTGACAGGGAAGTGTTCACCTTTCTGATGACCATGACATGGATCAGGCAGCACAGAAAACTGCATGTAATGATGGTTATAGGGGAATATTATGCCTGCCATGACTTTGCAACCCTAGAGCCAGCAATCATAATCCATGGATATCCAGCAGAATACTGCGTGCAGAGAGGGTTATTTAAGCATTCAGTATTACCGCAAACCTCTGCATCCATACATCCCAGAACACCATGTGAAGAGTGTAGTGGAATGTGATGGGAGCTTGAGGTCGTTTTGGTGGAGCCCAAGTGTTTCTTCCAGGTCCTCTAAACACACCCATTTAGACCCTTGCTCATAAATTGCAGAGTATTGGAATTCTTCTGTCCCCAGCCAACTTCGGTTCTTGAAATTGATCAGACGGGGCAACCAATGGATATTATAATGCACTTCCATTTTATTGAGGGGATAGGAACTGCTGTGCATCTGGCCCTATAAAGTGCACGGGCGCGTGTTGAAAATCAGGCATTTGCAATATTTTTTTTCCACAGTGAACATCCTGAGGAAGTATGGATTGAGCACACTCGCGCTTTCATTAGGGAACCGGTCCATACAAAATGCATCTGTTCTCTCAAGAGAGACTTGTTTGGTCAACTTTTCATCTAGCCACAGTACCAACTTGCTCATGCCGGTGATTGCCCCGCACGGGGCTGTGCAGCATCATCCCAGCACAAGAGAGGCTTGAGCAGTAACTGCTTCTATCAAGAAATGTGGTGTACACTGATCTTGTTAGCTCTGTTAGTGGTTAGCGGCTTTCAGTTGCAATCAGTTGCTTAGTTAGCAGTTAGCAGCGATCAGTTACAGCGGTGTCGGTTGACGGCTCAGTCTCAACGCTTAATGAGGTCCTGCAAGGCAAGCCAATTGAAAGCTCACACTGAGCCAATTGAAAACTCATACTGTTCAGCAGAGATCACAAATATAATGTCATTCAATTTTCTTAAATTGTTCAGTTTAAAAAATCAGTGCATTTTGCGCGCATATTTCCTTTTATTTCTGAATCCATTTCAATTCTTTTGCAGCGAAAGGAAATGTTCCTGCGCTGTCCCCGACAGCTCCCAGGCAGCCTTTTTACAGGGACAGCGCATTAATCATGCAATGCTAAGCATATGCTAAAAAAATCTGCTTCACTAACTATTTCTTCCAGGCCCCCTTGCTCCCCCTCTTTGCAAATGTGTCCAGTTGGGGGACCTCATCAGCACCTGGATTTGAAAAACACTGCTCACGCCCACATCCTGCCTCGCTGTGCAGCCCACAAAGGGTTAAAAGCATTTGGCAGCGAATAACCCATTAGGCCTAATAATTATGAAATTATAGAGGTACTCAGGTGATTGTTAATTTCACACATACTGTTCAGCTCTGTGCCTAATGAGAGCCTGAAGAACTCAAGTGCCTCATCTCTCTTGTTGAACGGTGACCTGCAATTAATGAGCTTCTGGAAGAAAAGACAGAAAATCGCACTTGGGGCTAATAAGATGGCTTTTGTGCTGCTGCATTGTGATAGCAGAAGCTTTAGAAATTAAGATTAAGACCTTCTTTTTTTGAGCAGATATATTATTTATTTATACGCGTTGTGAGCTAGTCCGGCAGACCGCACATGGAGCCCGATGTCTCCAGCCCCGGTTGCTTTGAGGACGCTGCAGGGCAGTCATCTCTGCAATTGCTTCTCAGCTGGATTAATAGAAAAAGAAACAGGTTCAGAGGTATACGCAGCCGGCAACACGAACAAAACACAGCTCAATTCTCTACTTTGCAAGACAGGGAGACTGGTCCTTTTGAGCAGTTTGGTGTAGCCTGATTGAGTGGCTCACCCAGGTGGTGCAGTCTGCCCCAGGTCAGGAATGACTGCCAGATATTGTTATCTGATGGCTGGTGGTTTACGGGAAATGAGTGGGTGGTTGCAGCCCACTTCTCGGTGGTCAGGTGTCATGATCCGGAAAGTCAGTAAAACAGTTGACTATAATTGCCACCTGCTACAGCCGTCTCGCTACGGTGAGATGGCTAGAAAATTGGCTGAACCCCATCAGCAATACACACGGTCTATGAGTGGGGATCCATCACTGCCGCTGTCTGTACTTGGGCTGTGGTACTTTGTTCAATAGACTGTGAGACACTCTAGGAAAAAGGGGAAAAAATCTAATGGAAAATCAATAACGCTCCAATTGGCATACTTGCAATTAAGGAATCAATTACACGAAAATATAGGCCTTCATTGCGAGTTTGGTGGTAATTCGGTAGTAATGTTGATGCTACTTGATCTCTCTGCGGCCTTTGACCTAGGCGATTACATCATTCTTGTCGATCAGTTGAAGAGCCTGGTGGGTTGTTCTAATTTTGCATCTCATTGGATTGACTCCTTTCTCGGCCCCAGGTCTCCAAAGTTCCAATTGAGGAGGCGCAATCTTCCCCCAATATCATCAATGCTGCTATCCCTCAAGGAACCTTTATATCACTGTCCTTCTTTAATGTTTATATAAGACGATTGCTTGACTTATTAGACTGCCTGGGTGTGACAAATCAACTTCCAGGGCACCAGTGGTCCAGGGATGAATATCGGTTTCTAAACCACCAATCAGCTCCACACCTCTAGTACACCAGAAGGGATCAAACAGATTGGAAACACAAGAAAATTATAAACCTCTTTGTCCGATTTTGGTAACATGGATGGAACAGCAGGCTTATCTCTGCAAGGTCGTGGATCGTTGATTATTTGCAACACATTGACAATACAATTATTTACTCAACGATAAATGGGACTGTCCAGTCAAGGTGGTATAAAAATATCTACTTTATTATTATCACCACAGATAGTTCTAGCACACTACAAAATACAACCCACCTTGTCAAGGAATGCAGAGGACAGACAGTTTCAAGAAGGAAAGGGGATGCACTCTGGATACAGACAGGAGGGTAGTCGGTAAAGTAATTAATCACAATAGTTCAAAGATACTCAGTAGGAGCCTTCAGAGAATAAACAGTGGAACATAATCACAATGTACCTTGTGCTTGTAGAGGTTTGTGGTGCTCGACATGGTCGAGTAGGTTTCAGGGCACTTTGCAGTTTCTGAGACAGAGTTCAAGATGGGAGACAGCTGCGGGTATTAGGCAGAAGGCAGTTTGGCAAGCAAGGCTGGCCTACACGGCGGTTCAGGATCAGTAATTGTTGTCTCAGTGCTGGTTGGCAGGTCTGAAGCACTGGTTGAGGTGTCTTGGATGGCGTGAGCGACTGTGGCGTAACAACCATCAGTGGTGCAGTCTCTTGCAAACTGTCCTTTACGGCGGATGCTGGTTGATGCTTGTTGATGCACTTCTACTAGCTTCTTCACTTGACTCATGTCGTTCTTTAAGGTTTTTCACTGGGCTCATGTCATTCTTTAAAGCAGATGGTCCAAAGCTGAGGAGAGTGTTGCAGGCAACAGCCTTGTCCTTGGTTTGGTTCAGAGACTCTCTGGCACTTACCACCTAGGAAGCTTGATTGTAGGACCTAGCACGGCATGCTGTATGCTGACTGGGTACCAGTTCTGGAGCTGCTGGAGGGTTTTCTGGATTCAGTATCTCCCTCTGTTCCCTGGGAGATGTTTAGGGCAAGGATCTTGCTACCCTGGCATAAGCTGTAAGCCAGACTGTACATTCTGCCAGGGTCCAATGCTGAGTTCTTCTTGTTACTCCTTGCAAAGTCTTCAGATGATCTGCCCAACAGAGGGGCTCGACCCTCTTTCGAAGCCAAATGGGCCAAAGTGATTGGTGTAGGCCAAGCCTATCTTAATAAACCAATCCTGGGTCCCCACCAACAATCTCCTGAATGCATGAGGTCATAACCAGAGTGCTTTTCAGCAGAAAAGGTGAAGGGGTGAAAACATGTAATACTAAGTCCCACCCATCTTCCTATCTGTTGTGAATCAAAGGGTCTCTCTGGTTAATTGAGTTCTCTGTGGTTCCTGATTAAAGCAGCATGTCTCCCTTGAACCTGTGTCGAGACCAGACTTTTGGTCGCCGCCAAACCACATACTTGTATCTTCTGAATGGGGTCTCCCTGCAGGGATGACTACTGTAAACATCTGTCCCAGGGGTGACAGGTGACTGCCCTTGATACTGAGAGGCGGAGCTGGCTTCAGGTTGACACAATGCATATCAAAGGTGGTTGGGGTTTTCCTGTCTTTTGTTAGTCCTGCAACCTGTTTGAATTAGCTCTCATTAGTATGCAAAGCTGCCACCAGCAGCTAGCAAAGGGCAGGGTGGATCCATGCAGGCTTTGTAGCTAGTAGGCTGACCATGGCAGGAGGAAAGTTTTGCCATCCCCCTTCTGAGATGCCTTGATGTATTCTTTGCTGTCATATTCCAACTAAATATGATGGGGAGACAGTGCCTATAGGCTGTGTCCACTCAGAGTACACGGGTCTATGGGTATGTCATGCGGTGAGCATAGGAAGCCGTTTGTGGATTAGCCCCACACATTTTCCGGAGGTTGATCTACCATCTTTCAATTTCTTTTAAAATTTCAAAAAAGCCCATGCGAGCGCCCTCCCACCATGCAAATGGTCGAATTCTTACACTGGGTGTCTGGTATACCAATTTTGCAGATGAAACACATGTGGTCATTGAGCCACCAGGCAACCATGCACAGGACTCTGTATCTATTAATGGCGTACATGCTGCAATCCAGTCCTAGATGGAGGCCAACTCCTTGGCGCTTAATAACAATAAGACAGAGCTTCTCATTGTGGCTACTGGTCAATGACTCAAGAAACTGGATCTCTCATATAAAAGCTTCAACATCGCTAATAACAAAATCATGGTTACAGGCTGTTTCAAAATCTTGGGTGTCCATTTGGAGGCAGAATTGAATATGAAGTCTTGTGTGTCGCACACCCATTCAACCTGTGGCTATGTAGTCAGGCTAGTCAATCAAATCAGGGCCTTTATCTCAGTCACCAATAGATCCATCCTGGCTTGGGCCCTAGTGAATTCAAGATTGGACTACCGCAAGAGTGTCTTAATTGGGGCATTACAAGGGAATCTTCAGTCACTTCAAACCACACAAAACAGTGCTGTGAGGGCAGTTTTCGGTCTTCATAAACAATACCATATCATAGCCAGGACATTGCATTGACTGCCTGTTAAGCGAAGGATTATCCACAACACTTTAGCCTTGTCCTACAAGTGCTGGACCTCTATTGCTCCCTTTTACCTCTCAGAGCGATTGAGTGTTGATCAATGAGAACCTCCAACTCCTTGTCTGTGCTTAATGGGGCAGTTAAAACCTACTTTTTTAACCTTATACCAGGTTAAACTTGCTTAAATATCTGGGTAGCCTTTTTCCGTCTTTATTCTGGCGTGTCTGTTGTATGTATTGTTTGTCTTTGATGTGCGCCCTGAGTCCTAGAGGCATGTGGCAGCGTAATAATAATAATAATAATAATAATAATAATAATAATAATAATAATAATAATAATGATAATAATAATAATAATAAAAGAACATCTTCAGAATTTCTGCCACACTGGATTACCATTACCACCACTTGGCCCTGGGAAGTTACCAAAGGATTACATGTGGTGGTAATTCCCCATTTTTGAGTCCATAGGGTTTTTTGGTGGATGACCACCGGTGGAATAACGGCACGGTATATGTATCATTTTTTGGCAGTCAAGGGGCAGATTCACCTCTAGCTTCTTACTGCAGGTAAATCCTCCACTTCATCTTCAATGCTATAATTGGGTGGTGTGGGAAAAAACAAGTAATCTGTTACCACCAAAAGAAGTGCAGTAATGGAATTACCACCACTTTTTTCCCACACTGCCAAACTTTTGTAGAGAAGGAGATGCACATGTCACTCCTCCGTCATATTGGAAGAACAGTAAGAAAGCACTGTGAATTACACCTGGTATCGTCCCAATACTGCAGTGAAGATATGAGAGACGTTATGCGCTCAGACACTACGTACCCTCAAACTGAAGTGGTAGAAGGAAGTCTGCAGACACCATTGGACATGGAATAACTATAAGTGAAGTCTGCCAATGTGTAAAGGGACGTTATGAAGAGAAGAAATGAGGATGCAGTGAAACAATATACAAATACTCAAACAATGAAGATATAACTGAATTAACAAAGTAAATGAACATATGGATATAACGCAATCGTATATTCTGAGAAAATAAGTGTGAAGAAATACAATAGATCTATATACACAGAAAAACAGGGTAGATGAGGCATATAGAAGCTTGCTACAGTAGAAAATATAACACGGGTAAAGCAGCAATGATGAGAAGATGGACATCAGTTTTCATATAATAGTAAGCTAAAAAAAACAAAGAGAGAGACCAAGGCTGAAGGGCTGACAGGCATAGGGATACAAATGCATGCAGGAATAAAGAATATTTGTTTGGCTAAGGATCAAGGATGCCACAATGAGAAGCAACTGCAAAGTACGAAAGGAGTCGAAAAGGATAAGGAATTTACTTAAGACATATCTCTCTCAGATTAGGCAACAAAGTAAACATTTGCGGGTGCCAAGTATTAGACAATTAAAAGTGAAGAAAGCATTAGCAAGACGAAGCAACCAAGTCTCCAGAGGCTTGTAGAGGAGTTCCCAGATATGGCCTGCGCCCCTTCCCCTCATTTCGAGGTGCCAGGAGCATACTCGCCAAGGTATGTGACGTATGAAGAGCAAATGAACCTACAAAGAGCTGCACTGGGACTCTGCCCAGTATACATCAGAATATCACTACCGGTTTAAGCACCCATAACCAGACAGCCCTGGGCAGCACAGTACCCTATCAGACAGCCATACCAGCCGCTGATACGAAATGTGGAGTACCTACACACAGTCCACGAAGAGACCCCAAATGCCTTAATGGAAGGCCAGTGGAAATCACACAAGGGCCTGAACAGATCGTGAATGAACAAAAGCAGCTATTGAAGATAACACGCCAGTGCGAGTAACTACGAAATTGAATGGAATAGGCACAGAGAGGAGACGGTGCGAAGAACTGCTCCCAAGGGACCGAGAGGTACGATGGTTAGATGCTAGCGGGTCCACAAGTAGGACACCGAAGTCTGCTGGACAGTCCAGCCGACATGAAGAAACGAAACACACCACGGTCAGAGGGGGCGTCAGCACCTGCCTATGCGGACAGGTAAAGGGCATTGCCATTTAGACGGCAAGGTGGGAACGCCACCCCGGCAAAAGACCGGAGAGGTATGGGGAAGGGGAAGAAGAAGGTGGACAGTGCATTCCAATTCCCATTGCTAGAAAAGGGGGGAACAAGACCACAATATATTCCATGGCCACACATAGACCGAGAGAACCTTAAAAATAAGCTTCCAATGCTGACCTCGGGAGCCGGAAAGTGGATACAGGAATTAGAGAAAATGACGGGGGGTGTCACCCTAGCCATAGGAGACATTAAAGGGCTCCTAATTGCTATACTTGGTGAAAGAGCAGACGACGTGTGGAAAAGGGCTGGCTACCCTAGGTTAACCATAACTGACACCTCCCATGACGGAGCACCATTTAATAACTGTAGAGCAGCAGTGTGGAAAGCGCTGCGTACGCTATATCCAGACACGTCTGATATGGGAGCTATAATGACTCGAAAAATGAAAGAGTCAGAGGATCTGTTGCTTTATATCCAGAATTTTCAAGACGCGTGGGTGCTCGAAACGCATGAATCTTGGACGAAATCCATCCCTGTATTCTACCATATATTGTGCCAAGGGTTACCAGAACCACTGCAAAAACAGCTCATGAAATTGGTAGGAATCGAAGCTAAACCATGGGCCGAAATACATTTGACAATTGCACACTATTGTAGATTGTTGAAAGAAAAGAATCAGAAAAAGGAGGCAACTCGTAAGGGAGAGGAGGCGAAGCTAGTGCAATAGAAAATCTCAAAGTATCCTCTTGAGGGAGCCATGCTCACCAGCCCAGATGAGCCAAGTGCACAACACGTGACTAACTCATCACAGAAAAATCAGTTTAACACAGGATTTTACCCAAGAGGAAGAGGTTTTGGAGGAAGAGGTTGGCAAAATAATCAGGGAGGGTTTTGAGGTAACCAAGGAGGTTTTCAGAATGTTCAATGTGGCTTTCAGAACACACAGATGGGCAATCCAACTATGCCAGATGGACAGATGGCACGACCACACCACTGCCAGTATGTTGGCTGTGTGGAATGACTGGACACGTGGCGGCCATGTGCAGAAGTCATGGCATGTGGAAAAATAACCAAGGGATGGGGGCAGGCATGGCAAATCAACCTGCCATCCCGCAACAGGGCGGTGCACAAAATTACACTGTGCAGCAGCAGGCAGCAGGCTTGCAGAAAGGTGCACAGCAAGTGGTTCAACCACCGGAAATGGGCAACTTGCCGCAGGGACAACCCCAGCAGGCACCGCCGCAGATGGCTCAGGGCAATAATCCCGGAGGAGGAATTATCCCTGGAAATGGGGGAAACCCACAAGTGTACAGTGGACTGAACCTATATATAAAATAGGACAGCTCACGGGAGACTCTGATGTGTTCTATCCTATCAGTGACAACAGACCCTAATAGGGAACCTAGGGTGAATGTCACCATAGGGGGTAAAGAATGTTCCTTCCTAGTTGACACGGGTGCAATGCGTTCGTGCATACGAGAAGGCAAATTTTCCTTGTCAGGCGAGGCCATAGATACCCAGAGTTTCACTGGAGCTCATGGTAGAGTTCCCTTTACAGATGCACTCCCAGTCCAGTGGGACAGCGTGAAATGAATGTACCTCTATTATATTCACGCCAGACCCCAGTAAATATTCTGGGTCGGGACCGGATGACTAAATTAAACATGACCATCAAGTTTACCAAGGATGGTATAGTATGCTCCACCCCAGGAATGCATTATTCAAACGTGTGCAAAATGATCCGAGCATACTCAGGATGTATAGCTATGAGAGCTATACCGTTAGAACCAGAAGTCTTTGCATATGGTATGCGGGTGCTCATGGCGGGATTGCCAGGCCTCGCAGACAAAACTATGAGAACCCCTGATGAGTTTCTATTCAGACCAAGAATACCCATGCACGAAGAGGAGGTATTTCCCTTAATGATACAATCTGCCGCAGTGCGAGGAAAAGTGGTATTGGTTGAAGGATATGACGATGAAGGCAGACAATGGTGTGCGATTATTGCCATTGAAGAAGGGTATCGAGTGACTGACTTCACCGATGACGATCTGTTCGAAGAACAACCTGACCTAGAAGAGACAAGAGTGGAGGTGAGTCTCATATTTTGGGTCAAAATGATGAAACGGGAAGTGCCACAGAGAATGATGTTGGCACTGGTACGCCCAGAATACTTTGAGGATGACATGGCCCAAGTGCCTGCCGCAGTATGGACTACAGAGCCCTATGATGTAGGTCTCCTGAAAGGGGTGGGTGAAGTGAAGATCAAACTGAAACCAGGAGCAATTTTACCACGAGCATGACAATATCCCATGTCCAGAGAGGCAGATGAAGGAATTGCGAAGACAATCTCCGCCATGATGGAGCAGGGCATCCTAGTGACGTCAGAATCACCTGGCAACACAGTGGTTTACCCTGTCAAAAAATCAAAGGGAGGGTCTTGGCGTTTAATCCAAGATTTACGAGCATTAAACGATAAAGTTGAAGCCAAATTTCCTCTAGTCCCTAATCCATCCACAATTCTGTGCAACATACCCACTGAGGCAAAATATTTCACGGTGATCGTTTTGAAAAATGTGTTCTTCTCAATCCCGTTGCACCGTGACTCTCAAGACCTGACGTCATTTCCTTTCAGACAAATGCACCTGAAAAGTACGAGGTTGCCACAGGGGTACTGCGAGTCTCCATCCATTTTCAACAGAGTCCTGCAGATGGACCTAAGCAATATTGCGGTGGACAGTGTTGTTTTGCAGTATGTAGATGACATTCTGATCTGCAGCACCAGTGAAGAGCAATGAAGGTGCGACTCTGTCCAGCTATTGACTATACTGGCTGAGAAGGGATACAAAGTAGACAAGGATAAGTTGCAGTACTGCCAACAGGAGGTGTTGTACATAGAGCAACTGATCTCACATGAGGGGAAGAAGGTAACCCCAGAAAGGGCTGAAGCTATCATGAACACGGCCAAGCCGCACACGATAAAACAGATGCAAAGCTTCTTAGGCCTGTGTAATTATGTCAGAGCATGGGTCTTTGACTACAGCTTGTATACCAAGCCCTTGCTACAGGCCCTTAAAAAGGTCCAGGCAACAAAAGGAGAAATTCAATGGAATAAAGCAATGGAGAAAGGGTTTACAGAACTCAAGGGGGCAATTTGTAAGGCCCCAGTTCTCGGGATTCCTAATTACACAGAGGAATTCTACTTGTTCTCACATACCAAAGCCAATTTTATGACGGCAGTGCTCGCACAGAGAACCTCGCTGGGGTACTAGCCCCTAGCATATTACAGCAGGAGTCTGGACCTGGTCATGAAGGGCCACTTCCCATGCGAACAAAACCTAGCTGCTGCCGCATTCGCCATCGAGAAGGCATCATCCATTGTGATGGGGTGCTCCATGACATTGTATGTTGAGCACTCGTTGCTAGCCATATTAGAGAAGCCAAAGGGCACACTGACATCTCAAAGAGCATCTGCCTATGAGGTGATTATCTCTAATCCATCGATCAAAATGGTGCGATGTAAGACTGTAAACCCTGCTACGTTCATAGCCGAGCCAGTCACAGAGGGAGAACCTATACACGATTGTGCAAACTATGAGGAATTCTATGATGAAATCCCCAGGGTAAAAGAAAATGCCCTGGCAGGTGGAGAGATCATCTTTATTGACCGGTCTTCGAGAATTGACCAAGAAGACGGACAAAGGTATACAGGCGTGGCTGTGGTAAAGCACCTAGCGAATGGGGTGTTTCGAGTACTCGTTAGTGCACGAATACCATCTCACTATTCGGCAGAGGCTGCAGAACTATTGGCATTGATACTCGCCATTGAGAATCATGCAGACCAGGAACTAACGGTGTACAGTGACTCCGCCTATGTGACGTCCACAGTGCATGCAGATCTAGCGCGCTTGAAAAGGAGGGGCTACCTCCTAGCAGATGGCACACCAGTGCAACACGCAGCCTATTGGACAGGCTGATAAAAGCACTACAGCTCCCAGTGGGCATAGAGATCGTGAAATGCGCCGCTCATACCAAGGGGACAGATTTCGTGTCTCGTGGAAATCATGAAGCAGACATGGAAACCAAGCGCATGGCATCCAAGAATGAAACAATCATGGACGTAGTAATATGGGGCAGACTCAGCTAATGGAGCTCCAGGGGGAGGCACCACAGGAGGAAAAGAATTTATGGAAGCATTGAGGGTGTTCCCTAAACCCCTCTGACGGGTTGTGGAGGCAAGACAGCACTGGTAAACCAGTAATGCCTGTCGCCCTCCTAAAGGTAGCACTAGAACAACTGCACTACCCTATCCACTTGACAAAAGAAATTCTTGCTGCAACGCTCGCAGAAGACTGGTTCACACCGACTTTGGCAGAGCATGTTGCATTTTTCATAGTGAACTGCATTATCTGCCAGCAATTCACTGCTGGGCACACATTAAAAGTAGTGAGAGGAATCATTCCCAGACCAAACAGACCATTACAGCACTTACATATCGTCTACGTCGACATGATTCAAGTGTGCAATGGGTACAGGTATTTAATTGTGGAGGTGTGTCCATTCTCTAGATGGTTAGAAGCAGGTCCCTGTACACACCCCGACACTGCCTGTGCTGCTAAGTTCCTGGTGAGAGAAGTGTTCCCTAGATGGGGGGTGTGCGAAGTAATGAGATCAGATAATGGGGCCCACTTTGTAAATTCAGTGTTCGAACAGATCAGTTAATTGCTTGGTATAAAGCACAAGTTCTCATCGGCGTATCATCCAGAGGGGAATGGGATATGTGAACGTATAAACGGCTTGCTTAAGGAGAGGATAGCCAAGTTGAAGCTCACATTAAAGAAAGGATGGATGCACTGTCTACCATTGGCATTGTATGCACTTCGGAATCAACCAGGCTCCGACCATCACCTCACGCCGCACGAGATAGTTACAGGTAGAAGGATGAGGACCCCTAACCCCCAGAGATAGAGCTAGTTGTGATGCCCAGCCGACTAGGGAGGTTCTGGGAAAAAGGATGCAAAAGTACCTAAATTGTTTGACATCCAGTGCCTCTATCATTTCAGACCAGCTGCAGCGACGGCGAAGAGGGGGTGGTGCAGCACAAAACACAGCAGGAAGTGCTGAAGCAGACACCGAGCAAGGTGTACATGCGCCCCTCGTCTTCCCTGGTGACAGCGTTTTGTTGAAAAACTTTACCAGGAAAAGGTGGGACGAGCCAAGATTTAATGGCCCGTTCATTGTAGAGGACTGCACCCCCTACGCCGTCAAGCTCCAGGGCAGAAGGGCATGGATCTTCATAAATGACATTAAGCCCTACATAGGGGAAAGCCCTCCTGCTGCATCTGACTGCAAAGAGACCACAGACAACAGGGAAGAACATCAGCACGTGCAAACAAGATCCATGGTGAAGAAGAAGGACGCATGAGCAGAAAACCAAGACAAAGAACCCGGATGCAAAGTGTGGCATAGAACGGGACAGGTTCCCCAAGGAAGGGGAAATAAAGACTTAACGAACACTCTGTACATCCCAGTTGCAGGGTAAAGAGAAGCACATCCTAAGCCACAACAACATTGATAAAATGAGCGTTCGAAAGCACGACACACTCAATTAGTACAAAGAATCAAGACTCTGATAGACTGCAAATAAGACATTGCCTGATAGTGTAACAAAGTATACTGAAGCAATCAGTGTTGAGACTTTGTTCACAGAACTTATGGTACCTTCCGGCAGAAGTCTCAAGTGGGATGTGCTAACCTATTTCCAACTCGTGGTGCTATCATACCCATCACTCATAGGGAGAGGAGCCAGTGTCACAGACTTTATCCAAGATCTGGCCAACAAGAAAATAATCTGGCAACTACTGACTATCATCACGGAAGCCTTCATTGTACTATCAGAGTACGATGAGAAGGGTACAGATGCTTCCACCACAAGTGATCATTGATGAACTTACATATACCCTATTTTTCAGCATCATAGAGGAATGCCCAGGACTCCTCGGGAGAACCACAGATACCCTATCCTTCATCAGAGATCCAAGAAACAACAAATTCCTAAACCAAGTGTGGTACAAATTAAATTACATGGTTGCAATCCACGCAGCAGGAAAGTGTAAAAACTGTTCACGTCAAAAGAAAGGATTGTGATCAGGACTCAGCAAACAAGGCAGATGTCCCTGACACCTGCAGATACCCAGCTGGCCCACAATGTCATGCTCAGACTAGTCACATACTATCCTGAAATGGTAGGAAGGCATGCAGATGTTGACGCCATCACCTTCCTTAGAGATCCGGCCAACGCCCCACACATGGGCACACTTCTCCATAGCATAATGCTCCAAGTGGAACTGTCCAACTTCCAGCGAGAATTCCTAAGGAGATTCCAGTGAGACCTTTCGCCGAGGGACAGATCGAGGAGACAAAGACTGTTCACGCTGCAAGAAAGGCCTGTGATCTAGAGGCTAGAAAATCAGAGCAAATGTCATTAACACCAGAAGACAGCCAATATGCATACTGTGTTTTCTTCCACCTCATTGAAAACTTTCCAGAACTAGTGGGTAGTGCCAGCAATGTTGACATACCCACATTCCTCAGAGATCCAGTAAAGAAAACACACAATTAAACAGGCTCCTGAGGACTATCATAGCGCAACTATGAAGCAATTATGGACATCCACTGCTGAGGAGAGCCTTAGAAGGAGAAAATCCAAAACAGAACTTTGTCGTCATTGTTTCACCGTGGAGCAGATAGAGAAAAGAGACACTGTTCTTCAACTTATCGCAGAGAGACCGAACGAAAGGAGCAGACACAAGAACTTCGCCATCTTATTTTTCCTTTTCTGCATCCTTCTCATTTTTTCTATTTTTTCATATATTGACTTCTGCTTTTATTTTTGTTCCTGTTTGTACAACATCTTATTTTTGCAATTTTGACTCGTTTTCTATTTTTTCCATGTTCATTTTTATTTTATTTTTGTTCCTATTTTTGCAACTTTATTTTTGTACGATTAGCTTATTTTTTCCTATTTTTGCCACACGTTCACTTTTATTTTTATTAGTATTTTTATTTTTTCAGAATTCCATTTTTGTGTAATTTGTAGCAGTCCTTTCAGTTTCTTCTTTCACATTGAACTGTCACCAGCATGTCCTCAGGACCAAGGCAAATTCGAGGCATCCACTGGGACCTCACCTACTTTAGATACACATAAATAAATGTGATGTATCAGAACTGCTAGCCTAACCCTTTTCCTTAGTCTAGCACTGGAGCTGTACTGAGGACCCAGAGACTACCATCGTCACTCACGTGAAGGGGGACATTTGGAGAAGCACTCGTCCCTCTAATAGTAACAAACTCTCGAAATACAAGACCAGAGCAAAAGAGGGAATAAATAACTAACTATGAACTCATTCGGAATGGGGGCCCAGAACAGTAACTTGGTTTTACCCCCAACAGAAGGGTGCCCCCGCTTTCCTGGGAGAAAATGCTGCCAGATGTCTTACAAATCTATCATGTGTATATGCTTGGTGATCATCATTGTCTTTCTGTCATTGACTATCAGAACTGCTCTCTCCATTGGTGCACAAAGCGCCCCAATTTCAGTGCACCTACCAGATAATGAACATACAAATCCCACAAAAGCACCCAGACCCTACATAGTGATTCCAATTCCAAGAAAAGCTAATGCTGAAGCAAATGATTTAAAATTGAATGTAATTAGCAGTGATACATATACACTTGAGGTAATGAATGGGGAAAAAAGCTGGAGACAGGGTCAGCACGGAATGAATAAAAACTTTGCACTGACCACTGCACGCACCCACACACAGGATGCACACAGACAAGGGCAAGTGTCAATGGTTATAAGGCCTTCAACGAAGGCAGCAGATAAGGAGAGACTGCCTGCCGAACATTCAATTCCAGAGAATAGTGGAGATAACCAAGAAAAGGCAAGTGAATTACCAAAGACGGAGGAAATAGCAAAATCCCTCAAAAGAACAGAAGTGACCACGAAAGAACTCACAGAGAAGACACACAAGCTAATAGAGTATTTGTTCCCATTCATGGTCCAAGCAAAGAAACTACACGAGGAGCTGAAAAACAGAACTATAGAAACTATAAGAGCAAGCACACCTGCTCCAACACAAGGAACAAGCCGCAGGCCTACAACACAGCCACGAGTTGGGAGGTTGGTGAACCAATGGTGGTTACGGGAAATTTATGGCGACTACAAAAGGGAAGGAAAGGAAGCACAAATCCTCCTCCTACCACAGCGATGCAGTCGAGGCAGCCTACCCCATCGAGATACCTGAAGTGGAAAAGTAGCACAGATGCATTCAGAGACGTAGTCATAGCAAACTACAGAAGAACGCTGAGAATCAAGAGAAGCCCTCATGAAGATAACAATGAACTTAATGATTACCTGGACAGCACAGCCCATCTCAGAAACAACATATGGTACCAACACATGAAGGAAGTAGGACGAAGACAATCAGAAGTAGAATGCTTCGTCTGTGCACTCCTACCATACAGCATGGCTGTAGAAATCGATGTCCCTACAGCACACTGTATGTCACATGTAGCAATGTGCAACACCAGAGGACAATTTATGGAAAGAGACGCCTCTTTGATATGGGCCAACGAAAAAAGGATTACCTGGATGAAGATGGCTACGTCCAGGAGGCTACGTCCAGGACATTAAAACAAGAAACCCAGTGCACACCAGAAATCATGTAATCAGGTACGAGAACCCTGGCGTCAAAGGATCAGGGATAAGATGGGAAATAAACCCAAGACTCAACGTTCAAGGAAAAACTGCAGAGGAGGCTCAAATCTGGAAGAACAGAGGCCAAATGCAGATCTGGGGGTCAGTGGTCTCCCCAGATGGATGGGAAGACGGAGTAGTAATCTGCCGAGCGTGGATGTTCCTTGGAGTCTGCAAGGAAGCAATAGAGAATTTGCATAGGTTATGCAAACCTCTGTGGCCAAAGCTAGTAAAGTTGCTAACATGGGTCGAAGATAGAGGGGGACCCCTACAGATAGTGCCACTGGAGAGCCCAAAACTATGCTTCAGAAACAATGGCACAAGGAAGATGGGAGAGAACCAACACTGCGGACGAATCTTTGAAGCTCCGGGAATGAGACAAGGAACTGCAGTTATTATGGATCATTACTGGGTGTGTGGATCCAAGGCATACAAAAAAACTGGGGAGGCATATACACACTGGTGAACGTCCACGTTCCTGCACTAGTGATCCTTAAGAATGACCTAAAGTTGGACAGTTTCCCGAAAGCAGATGCTCATCTAAGAAGAAGAAGATCTGTGGAACTGGTATCCAGGATGAAGAGGGAAAATTACTTTTCTCCCAAATCAGAAGAGGCATTCCATGCAATCCCGTACGAACACAGGCTGTTCAGCCTCACCTCAACAGTATTCACAACACTACTCCTGCCCCACATCCAAGTTGGAGTGAATACTAAATGCTTGCAGATAACCAGATGGGAGTTGTTGCAGACCATCAATACCACTATAAAAGGATTCAACGCGATCAAGGCCATAAGCAAGCTGACAAGCCTGAAAAACCAGATGATCGATGAAAGTGACAAAGTAGACGATGACAGCTGGTTTGGAGACCTATTCTCGTGGGTCCCACAATGGATGACAGATATATTCAAGTTTCTGGGAGCTCTACTAGCAATGGTATTGCTAGGATTCTGTGTTATCAAGATAATCATTACACAGTGGCAGAAAACTGCAAAGAAAGCCATAGGGATGAAAATAATGATTGATGTCGAACCAGGATGGAAGCCCAGAGACCTGACTGATGAAGACATAAGAGACTTTGTGAAAGCCAGCAAATTTGCACCAGAGGGAACTAAGTTCACATACCCTAAGAAACAAACAATGTATGAAGGAAAATGGATCTACTGCAGCCCAAATGGACAATCTCAGCTAATGACATGGAACAAAGACGAACATGTGAAGACAGCAGGGAGTTTGAAGGGAGTGATAAAAATATGGACTCCAAAGGCTCACACATTCACACCATCATGTAAAAACGCAGAGGACAATGAGCATGACACTGAAGAAGCAAAATAAATGAATGCAAAGGAGATTGCAGAAGTGGTCGATGAACCGACCAGAGAGGGGAGTGTAGAGGAGGTCCCAGACATGGCCTGCACCCCTTCCCCTCATTTCAAGGTACCAGGAGCGTACTCGCCAAGGTATGTGATGTATGAAGAAAAAATGAACCTACAAAGAGCTGCACTGGGACTCTGCCCAGTATACATCAGAAGATCCATACCGGTTGAAGCACCCACAACCAGACAACCCTGGGTAGCATGGTACCCTATCAGACAGCCATACCAGCCGCTGATACGAAATGAGGAGTACCTACACACGGTCCACAAAGAGACCCCAAAAGCCTTAACGGAAGGCCAGTGGAAATGACACAAGGGCCTGAACAGATCCGTGAATGAACAAAAGCAGCTATTGAAGATAACACGCCAGTGCGAGTAACTACGAAACTGAATGGAATAGGCACAGAGAGGAGACAATGTTACAACGTGAGGAAACAGTGTTACGAGACAAGATGGAAGCAACCGTCCTGTTAAACATGTGTAAATAGGCTTGAAACGCAAGATGCTAAGAAATCGATACTGCTTGCAATGCTTAGTAGAAGATAGAGTGGCAAGCGCCGACCATGTATCTACCTCAATAAGCCACATTATACAAGTGCAACTCCATTTTGTAAAAGCAGAAAGGTACCCAGGCGGCCAGAGGCCTGACAGGTCAAGTTTCGAAAACCCAGCCAAATGCAGGAAAAGGAGCGGAATCGAAACTCAACAAAGAGCGGCTCATGCATAGGAAATCGAGGTCAACCAGAGAAGGGGAGGAGAGAGTCAGCTCACAAGACTCCAACTTCAGAGCATACCAGCCTGCCTCATGAAGGTCAAGATAAGGGGGGCCTATGCAGGTGGCTAGGCCGACACAGAATTAAATGCACTGAAAGCTGGAAACTGAAGCAGATTCATGGTGAACTAACACGTGACCAGCAAGGCGCAAAGAAGTACCATCGCCTGATGTCATATAGGACCCGAGGATGCCATAACCTTTCCCGATAAGAGACTACAGTTTCGAGACCATCCTTAGCCAACTAATTAACACGTCGCCCTAACACACTGATTGATGGAAGGGAGGCAGGGTGAAACTTGGGACACCGGGCACAGGGGTGTCCATTATGCATGCTGCTAATTAAAAGTGGAAATTTATGTCTTGGAGTGTAACCTGCCCAATCACAATGGACCAAGTTATCTGGAGTCCTATAGATATTGTAACCAATAGGACGTCGTAGGTGTAGTGACATCTATCACGCGTGATGTAGAGGGATGGGTGTAGTCACCCACCCAATAAGAGTTATCCAATCCGCATGCCCTATTATCATATACATATATAACACCTTTACTTAAGTTACCTTTCCTAACCTATTATATTGCATGATGATTTTTTATAGAAATTAGACGTCAGTAATGATGATTTTTGCTTCGAGGAAGTCGGAGCGAGACAGGTGATCGCGCTACAGCTGATTCCCATTTGTTTCCCTGTTTGATGTACCTGTCATTAAACGGACTTCCCTTTGCCAACCTATTGAGTCCTCGTTATTGAGTCGTGTCGGAGTAAGTGAATCCTGCACCCCCTGTCCTCACATAGTGCAGCTATCTTGTCTTACAAGTTCTAGAGGGTGAGTGCTGACCAATAGGCCCGTCAGCGAATTCCTCTCCTCCAGAACAGGCCAAGAAGAGTAATAGCACCCAGCATAATTGAATCAAATAGCACTAAATAGGAGGACAACGTGGACCAATGTGTTGTCTCGTCACATGTGGTGCAAGACCATAAAACAAGGTCTATTCATAACTCTGCAGACTAAGATAGCAATGTTCCAGAGAAGTGAACAGTCAGCAAGGTCAACTACAAAGAAGAGGGCTTGGCTTAGGGCCTAACTGATGAGAGATGATAAGGCTAATTGGCCAAGTGGGCAGTTGTCTGATGTTGTTTCCCGCACCTGGGTTTCGTTTTGCTTATGTGCTGCTAACAAGCCGAATGTCCAAGGTTGGAGGAGGTTGTCAACCAATCAGGATGGTCTATACGATGATGTACTATACATTGTTGCAGAAGCCAATCCGCTGCTGTTATTCTACTATTATCTGTATTATCCGTAGTTAAAGGTTGTTTTAGGTGTGCCTGCCAGATAAAGTGCAGACAATGATGTTACTAACACATAAATAAGCTATAGGTATATATGTTCCCCTAACCAATCCTTGCGCCCAATAGGTTTTTACTATTTGCCACGTAGGATGATGTCATAGCTGACGCATATTGAGGTAAAAAGCCTTTGTGTAATAGAAATGTATTTGAGATTGAGTGAGCTAGAATGTGTTATGCTTGCCAGATTTCCCTGCTTTATTGATCTGATAATAAAGTGGCACTTTGCCATATTATTTGAGTCTGTCCAGTTATTTGGCCCAGTAATTAGTTGTTATGGTCATCCCGTCCAGCACTTGATACCCTTCCAGGTGCTCCTGCATACTTGTAACGAGGCCCATAATATTTAGCAGTCATTAAGAAAAGTATCTCTGGTTTGCATAATTGGTTTGCAATTATGAACAGGGTATCTTGGCTGAAGGTATCCACGAGTCTGACGTGGGAGGCCGGTATTAGACTTGAATAGGATTGGGGAGCAGAGTAATTAAGAACACAAGCACATTGATGACAGACTCAGCTTCATTGACCTTCTGTCTCTTACGGTTCTTCTCTTTTTGGAGGAGCTAGCTTCCCACCATGCTGTCCCTTTAAGTGCCTTCTCTAGAATGTCCTTCAATCCTCCTTTCTCTTCCTGCACTTTGCCTTATCCATTATCCAGTGCTAGCCAGGCATTCCCTGTAATAGCTACGCCCTGATAGATCTCTCTTCCTTTGCAACAAGCATGGATTGCTACTTGTGCAGCCTGGGTTTAAGACCTTTCGATTTTCGATTACTCTCCTCCTTGACTTGATTATTTGTCCCTTGCTCCAGTTCTGTGAGTTGCTTCCTCTATCTGGACCGTTCTTTCTTTTCTCTTGTTCATATCTCTTCTGAAGTATTCTGTCTGGTTTGCTCTACCATTACTGCCAGGTTCATTCATCTGGTTCTCTGCGCTGCAGTTGCTTCTGTCTTAAGCTCCTGCTGAGCCATATTTTTGACTGCAGAGCTTTTTCTCTCGAGAACACATTGGAGTTTAGTGTCCAGGTCATTGAGGCTGCTGACCGATTGAATTTCTGGAGAACTCCAAGATGCCCGGGGAAAGGCGTCATCCTTATATCCCAAGTCGGATATGTCAAAAAAAGGAAAACTACTCAGAAAAGCTGGTCCCAGAAAGGTGTAAAGCAAGATGTTGGTCTACACCCAAGATGAGCTCACAAAAGAACAAAGATAAAGAGAGAAAGGAAATGAGAGGTGTGTGTGTGTCTGTGTGTCTGAGGGAGAGAGAAAATGAAACACATACTTGCACACTAACATTTTACATGTATTATTCTATAACAAGGGTCGGCAATAGTGATCCTATAGTTTTGGTTAAGTTACATATCTTATAGGAATAACACTTTGTCTGATGCGTATAACTTTGGTTGCATCCAACAAAACGTCCTGAAAGGTTCCAATTAAGTTATTGACCTGACTCTGAATATTTTGCATGCCATTCAGGAGGCTCCAACAAGTGTGGGCAAAGTGATATGAGTGCCTCAAAACTTGCTTTTCCTATGCAGATTATCATAGGGTAAACTTTGCTCTAAACTTCAGCCCAAACCACTGATTGGATTTGCACTGAACATGTGTGAGGAGCTGGCACTGTGTTAATCAGCTTGTTTGGCACACATTCTCCAGGTGTCTTGTTTGAATTCTTGGCAAAAGTGGCAGAAATCCTGTTACTGATATCTGGTTTTGACCAGACATGATTGCAGACACAGAGGATTGTGTTTCATGTTCCTAATTGACTCATTGGCTAATTGCTGTTTGTAGACTCACAAATGGTCCATGACATTTAGTAAGGGGCAATCAGATCGGTGGGTTGAAAAGCAACCGGGCATGTTTGGGTCCCAAATATGTTTCCAAATGATCAACACTGCTAGTTGCCGCATTTTTGCTGGATCTTTTGCATCCCTCGTAGAATTCATTTTTAAAAGGGGCTTTTTGCAGTTCCGCTGGTTATCTCTGATCTAAGCAAAGTTCCCTAAAATGGCTAAAAGGCTGTTCTTTGAAGGGCTTCTTCACCGGGTCAGGCCATTGTACCAGGTCACATATTTATGGGTAAGCAAATGGTTTGGCCCACACCCTGCTTGCACCCACAGACCTGTAGACTGGACTACGCCTATTAGGATAATGAAAGCTTGTGGACCTGGGACTCAGGATGCCCAGCACATAATTTAAAGTCCATTTTTTGTGCCATGCCATGGGCAACAAGGCCACTAGGCCTGGTGACAACTCATGTCTTGTGGCTCCTTTTGGTGGGTGATGCCATCCGCGGGGCTTCTGATAGCCTAAGTACAACCATGGATACTGAGGTTGCCTGGGTGTGACTGATGGCCCAGCCCTGGGCAAAGGGGCCACTGAACATGGACACAAGTCTTGCACAGTGGGCACAATGGGTGGCTCAGGGCTGCCTGGATCATGGCTGAAGGCCACATCCTGGGCAAACTGGCTACCAGGCATGACTGCATGCTACACCATGCGGGTCCATCACTTAGGCACATGCGTGTCCGCCTTAAAGACCATATGCACTTTGACCCCCCACAAATGACCCCAAAAACATTGCACCCT
Source organism: Ambystoma mexicanum (assembly GCF_040938575.1). Lineage (NCBI taxonomy): Eukaryota > Metazoa > Chordata > Amphibia > Caudata > Ambystomatidae > Ambystoma > Ambystoma mexicanum. The sequence continues at coordinate 330,476,053 of NC_090934.1, read as the reverse complement.
CAAAAGGTAGCGAAGTATATTGCTTTCGGAGACACCGCACAATGGCAATCCTTGAGAGGAAGATAGCACCTGCCAGAAACCATTGCCCCAAAAGCAGAGATGGGGCCCTCATCGCATCAGAAGCCAGTTGTGATACGAATTTCACCTCTAGGTGCATGTGCTTGAGTATACTAGGGCAGCCCCCACCTACTACAGTAGCCTTGTGTAGCTTTTGCAACATCCCTACTACAGCCTGGGCAGTGTACTCACCCGCAAAGCCAGATGGGCCACAGCACAAGATATTTTAAAGGCTGCATCCTCCTTCCAGTCCACTGAATCGCACACAATTGCTTCCTTATCCATCCTTGATGACCTGAACCTCAGACTGGCCAGAATTAGATAAATCTCCAAAGCTTCATGCAAAGATGAATCCCAACCCTCAAACAGATACAGTTTCACCATAAATTGAGGTAACATGATCCAGGTATTTTGACTTCATATTTGAAATAAGAGAGAAACCAAAATGCCATTTTGCTCAGTTTTCACGGAGGCGCAAGCTCCTTCTTTGAGTTGAACATGTGCATGTGTCTATCGGTATCTACAAGGTAGGGAAAAGGATCTCTTTCAGGCAACAGTCTATAACTGTAGATCCAGTTTACAGAGTATCCCAGGCCTTTAACAAATTGCCTGATCCTATTCAGATTAATGCCTTTTTGCTCAATTTGCAGGGATACACGAACTCCTTTGTGTTGCACATCCCCTGTTTACATTTCTCAGCTGGTTTAGCAGGAGACAGAGGGAGGGAAATGCAGCGTAGCTTTTCTGGTCACAGAATGCACATACAGCAGCTGCCGAGTTTAGGAGTGAGTTTGGGGTACTTTCTGCTGCCTTCTCTGACGTTTTCCTATGGCATCCTGCACAATTGTCACCAAACTGAAACAAGAAGACTCCAACTGTTATACAGAATTTTTGGGGATATTTGTGTGAATTATCAATGTTGTTTTATTATGTGAAGCTAACACAACTCAATATGTGATAACCCCCAATGAGGTTCTGAGGGAAAAACAAGGTTACTGTACAGAAGAAAACATGTTGGGACTAGTCCAGCTTTATTTAGGATTGCTGTGCAACCTTCCATTCAGGAGTATGTTATCCGCCATATTTGAGTAACAACAGGATTTAAATGTTTAAACCTTGCGGATTGCTAGCACAGAATAACTACGTTTTACCACGAGTCATCAACAGGCTAGTTAGCAAACAACATTTACATCACATTTATTTTTATGATTTCACTTAGCGCTGTGTTTAATTCTATTCGTAAAAATGGAATGTTTTTTTTAATTTTTTTATTTTATTTTGGGGGGGTTCCCCCCTTACCCCATGTTTGTTTTTTATTTACACTTTTGTTTTACTAATTAAACCAAAATAAACATATTGAAAAAAAACACACATTCGGAATTTTTTTTTTTCCGGCAAATTTGTTTTTGAGAAAAAGGCATTCGAAAATGTGCATTCGACTATTTATTTGGATACCTTCTCAAAACTGTAGAGTATGAAGCAGGTGGGGTCTTTGTTATATTGTGTTTATATGGTACTAGGGATGAGCCACCCTACTGTAATACCCTGGTGTCTCCTTTTGTGTTGTTTTTAAATTTAGTCAACACCCCACATACTTCAGAAAGACAGCCCGGCAGCTTCTCTCTTCCTTTCATCGCTTCTGTGGTGTACATTTCTGTTAATGGATGAGGTGGTAGCTTTATGACTCCTGGGGAACAGCACACACTTTGTGCGTTTTCTTATCCATTGCAGCCCCTCCCGACTCTTGGAAAGACAGCCCTTAAAATCTGGATGAAGAAAGTATGGCTGTCCATCATTTAGCTGTGACGCATTTAAAGAAATTACCTTGGGATCCTTAGCTAGCAAGGGGTCAGAGAGACTGAAAACTCGAGATTGCAGCCTTTTTGGAAAGTCCATCATAACCTCCACCCAGAAAGCCCCGCCTGTCACTGCCAACACACTGGTCTTCACCATACAGCAGGGATCTCATTTAGGTCAAGGTGTTGCACTTTTATGTTATGCAGAATTTACTCTCCTACTTCCATCTTTTCTGCTCTTTGTTTCATTGTAAATAATCACCTGTAGTGTTGAAGCATTGCTCTGATTCTGAAGGCCTTTAGCAACGTCAAAAACCAGGTGCGTTGTGGCTGTCGGTAGTGGCAGAAAGGGGTTCATTTTTAAACTGTGTGAGAGAGTTTATTATGGCTTGTGGGAGACAGCAGGGAGAAAGCAGGATAGAGCTCTTGGAGAAATGAGCCAGAGATTCCGTACCCTGCCCTGACCAATCCCCTGACTAATGCCTGAAAAGTTCCTTGTCCTACCTTAACGGGCCTTGTCCTTTATGGAAAAAGTCACAGCTGTCCACTGAGCATAGCACCTGCGCATGTTAGAGTAAGGCTTGAGGCATCTCTCAGCCTGCCAACCAGCATACTAAGGATTGTGAAAAGGGTGACTCATCAAATTTTAAGCTGCTCTTCCACTGAATGGTAAATTCTTGCCTTCCATAAGCCTTAACAGGTTATGGGAATGTCTGTGTATCCGCACTGCCCCTTCCCCTCCTCTGCCAGATAGAGAGAGAGGGGCGGGGGTGGCATTGGGATCTAGAGAAATGGGACAGACCTATCTGCTAGTGGCCAGGGGTGGAGAGCAGGGTTGCAGGTTGTTTTGCCTTTTAAGGCCTACTTCTGCTTTCCCATGACTAACAAACCCCCTTCTATCACCCCCTACCACCTTACACTATACACACAAACCCCCCCACAGAAAGCCAACACAGGCTTAGCAGCCAGCACATCAACACTAACCAAGCCCTGACCAAGCTCGCCTCTTTAGCCCTGTCATGCTCCCCACACTTCAGCACCTAACCAGACCCAAAGTGCTGTAGTTGATCAGATCTTGGTCCCTTCCCTATGGATAACATACTCCAAAGTTTCTTCCATCAAACTCATAGAAATCTGAGTGCCACTCAGGAACCGGGTACATCTGACCGGCACGCATCAACACCACAGGTTTCACATTGGCCTTTCCCACTGTCCTATTAATGTCTCAATCCACCATTTCATGTAACAGAGCCAAGTGCAGCAAGGCCACCAATAATGGCAATCAGGTGCTATACAAGACCACTTACGTTACATTGCATTTGGCCTCATTACAAGTTTGGCAGTGTGCATAAAATGTGGTGGTAATCCCATTACCGCCACTTTTCCCGCACCACCAAACTACAAGTTTGCGGGTGGGGTTACCTGATTTAGCTCCAGTCAGGAGCTGGAAGTAACTCAGGGCCACAGTGGCAAAAAACATCTGCTATTACCGGCATACCGGCAATCCCCCACGGAGTCCTGTGGACTCTATGGAATTGGGATTTACCTACTGTTGCCAGCACCTGCAATATTCTGGTAATTGCGGCATACCAGGCACGGATAACGGTAGGTCTGTTGGCTGGTATCCCACCAGAATTACCAGCAGGAAACTGGCATACTTCTAATTAGGGTCATTGTGTACATTGTGTGTTGATACCTGGAGGATGGGCACATTTCATGGTCCTAGCAAATGGGCCAGAAGTTCTGGCTGTAGCTCATCCCGATGGTGATGTCGTGTGGGCTGGGGTGCCCGGGGCATTGCTAAATGCTAAATGCAATGCCTTATGCCAAGTAGTGATTAACATGTCTGTAGACCCTGCCAAGTGGCACTTTCGGTGGCTCAGTGGCTCTGGGACAAGGCCCTGCAAATATGTACACTGGGAATGGCCTGCTACCATGCCCAGTGGGTAGATCAGTTAGCTTGAGGGTGACCTGGGCATAGCTGAGGGCGAAAATCTGGGGAAAGTGGCCTCTAGTCATGTCCCGAGTGTAAATGTCGAGGGTTAGTTTCACAATCCTAAATGTTTCCCGCAGATTTCTGTAGGTCACCAAGCATTTTAACCAGTGACCTGCAGAATTCTCTGGCTCAACTTTCCGGGGAGTTCGATCAAGCCAATTGTTTTTCATATAGGAACAGTTGGGACATGTAAACAGTCTATTGGATTCTTAAACTGCAAAACACTGCATTTTTATGCACGCATCTGCTGAGCTCGAATTGGTGCAAACGCCTAACCTGAGAGCAGAGCCGTAGGCGTTAACAGGCCGGCCTATTCCAAGAAAAGATTCTTTGCCCGGTGTTTGCCATTACCATAATTATTCTGCAGTACTATTAATTGTTCAAACACCCTTCCGGCAGAGGCTCTTTGTTTAGGGTTCTGATATGGTTTACATCCATCAAAGAGCTTTGTGCTCCATATGTCCAATAGAGAACTATAGTTACCCATCCATTCTGGTGCTGGCTGCCAAACCAAAGTTTTCACATTCATTATTCAAAGGATTCTTAATACTCTGACCCAGGGTGGCTCCCAGGGCTAGGCAATACAAGAAGATTTCACATGGCCCCACCAGGGCGTGGGTCCGCAATATGCCCCTACAATAAGACTAGAAGCAACAGATCAGGTCAAGCTGCCATGCAAATTGCAGCAACACAAGATGTTTCATGGGCGGCAAGGATCAGAGTGCTCGGGCCCCTCTGCATTCACTTCAGCCCTTGACGAATGCTGCCATGTAAAGAGGTACAAGACCCACACCACTTGCAGAATGATATGGGTCTCCTTATTGCTTCATCTACTGGTTGCAGGGAGTTGAACTCGGTGCAGAACTTCCCTTGATGGGATTGAATAGAAAGAAACGTATATTCCAACCCCACCCTGCCTGCCTTACAATGATCCCCAGTCAACACATACATTCATATCAGATCTCCCCACTGCTCCACCATTGTTTAAATTCATATGTCCTTTCTTTGACATCTCCATGCTCCTGCATCACTGCCCCAGGTGATGTCCTCCCTCCACTGCCGCAATCTCTTCGCCACATGGCCTGCACGAACATCCCCGAAAATCTTCCTCCTCTAAAAATAACAAGAAGCAACTCACCACTTCCTGCTGACTTAGACCAAGTGGCAAGGCACCGTCATAGCAACAATATTGATGAGAGAATGCAATAACCAGGTACCATTATTCTCAGGTTAAACACAGCATTTTCTCATGGATTGATGCTGATTTAAAGTAGCAGCTATTTTTCCAGTAGGGATTATGTCATACTACCAGCTACAGCCTTTGCAAACTTTAAAGACACCTGAAGTTCTGCTGAGTAATATCCCCATTTAGCTAGCCAAGTTCTGTTAACAACAAATTGTTAAGCCACTGTGACATTTGGTGGAGAGGGCCAAAGAATTAACTACTCCAATAATTGCTGAAATGGTCAGCAAACACTTGTTTCGACCTTGGTCATTCTGAAGGCTGTCATATTACATCCAGATATCATAATTATATACATTTTGTGAATCAGTGAATATATACACAATGGGGCTCATTACAATACCCGCGGTAGCCGTGCTGGTATAACAGTATAACGCCGGTAATTGCCCATTAGTGGATGCCGTAAAAAAATGCAAGCCCGAGAGGGCTCAATGGAAATGGGGAGGTCGGATGCACCCGCACTATTCAGAATGGTTCCGGTGCATCCGACATGCTCTACTCGCGGGTGCCGGTATGCCCGCCAGGTCAGACCTGGCTGGTGGGAAGGCATTCGCGAGCAGAACTCGTAGTTTGCCGGTCCGATAACAATGTTAACAACCTTATCGGTACCGTTTGTATCGGACCAGCAAACTTATACTGAGGCCCATTTCCATAAAGCAATGTTCACAAGAATCCAGTCCAATTCATATTGTTCACCCTCCTATTATGATTCCCTCACAAGATCAGGCTGTGGTAAATGAAAATGCTAAACCTACGGCTCATTCCAAGGAAAGCTTTTCAACCTTATCAGACTTATACCCTAATTCAAAATCCTTCTGCTGGTGTAAAATTGACGTGCACCAACTTGGTCGAGTGGGTTGAAGCAAAGCTACCCTCCAATGTGCGGTGAAGATGTTGTTAAAACTATGTTTTAACCTCTTATGCGGTAGCACGTGTTCACAGGCTCCCCCACAGGAGAGGGGGAGGCCTAGCAATTATTTTTCGTGATGTGTTTCACGGTGCATTCTTTGCCATGTGAATTGCTGTTGGTTAGAGCACAGATAAATGCAAATATAACGATCCATTTACTATTGGTGTATAGGCCGCCTGTTGCCAGTTTGGCAAATTTTGCAATAAATCTATCTCAATTGGTGGCCAATCTTAGTTTGACACATTTGGATCGAGATGCTCGGAAACTGGAGACATGCTTAATGGATCTCACACTAGTTCTATGTAACCATCTTTCGACTCATAAGAGCGGAAATCTGTTGGACCTCATTTTCTCTGAGACAGAAATGGTCACTAGTTGTATCCTGGTTCCTGTCACCTGGTCAGATCACTTCTTGATTCTGTTTCTGGTTCATGTCCCCACTCCCAATGCGAAGGCTTCTCATGGTACTCAGCTCTGCAGAAGGTGGCACAAGGTCAATTCAATGGAGTTGACCAAACACCTTTCGGAGGAATGCCAAGCTCTCAATGAAAACGGGCTAGACCCTTTGTGCTCCTTTCTCAATTCCTTGGAGTTAGTGTCTGATGTAGTAGCCCCAAATCATCTTCCTTTTTTGGAAGATTGAAGCCTTCTGAGGCTTGGTACTCCCCCGAACTTAGTTTGCAGAAGCAGTTATGTAGGTGCCCCGAAAGGCAGTGGCGACGAAACTACGATACAGACTCTCTCAGCCAATACAGGCAAGCAGTCCTCCTAAATCACCAGATGATTTGTGCTGGTAAAGCTAAATACTATGCCTCACGAATCACTGGAGCAGTATGTGCTTCTCGTGAGCTTGTTAGAGTGGCTGGATCGATTTCTGCTTGCCCTGTGGGGAACCCTGTTCCACCACCAGATGCCCAGGTTAGGTGCAATAAAATTAGCATCTTCTTCTCTGAAAAAAATTCTTGAGATTCGAAAGGGCATCAAGGATGTTTCCCTTCTCTTGTCCAGCTGCTTTGTGGAGTCCTGAAAAGGTTGGCTTTATCCCCTCTTTTATTTAACCTCTATGTGCGGATGTTGGCCAACCTTATCTCTGATTGCGGTGTGCTCTTTTATTCGTACGCAGATGACACACAGCTGATATTTCAGCTGGACTCTCCTTTGACTTCGCCTCCCTGTCAGGTACATGACTGGAGAAAGTGTGCTCCTGGATGGCAGCTAACTGGCTCCAGTTAAATGGTAACAAAACCGAGGTTTTAGTGGTTGGTCCTAAGGGTAGTGATCATCTTTGGAATGCACAATATTAGCCAAGGTCCCTGGGCCCCTGTCCGATACCTTGTGCTTCTGTCAAAAGCTTGCGTGTGAAAATGTTACCTGATGGCTCGTGTGAAACCCAAATCTCTGCCATATGTGGTGCGTGCGTTGGAAAAATTCTTCCTCTGCTGCCTTAGGAAAACCGCACTACACTGGTAATCTCTTCGATAATGGGATCCGTAGATTACTGCAACGTGATATACTTAGGACAACCAAAGCATCAGATTCAGAGACTTCAAGTTCTTCAGAACGCGGCAGTCCGACTTGCTCTCCAAGTTCCCCAGTTGAACTTTCCTCTGCTCTGCTTCTCTGGTTTCATTGGCTGCCCGTGGGAAGGAGGATCGAGTTCAAGATTTTGTGTATCGTGCATCGAGCTCTTCATAATGTTGGGCCTCATTATTTGAGGAAAAAACTGGCAAGGTACTTTCCCGCCAGTAGCCTACAGTCAGGAACACAAATCTTGTTGAAAATTCCACAATTTCATTGCAAGCGTCTGGGTGGTCGAGCCATTCCATTTCAGAGCTCAGACCGAAAAACTTTGCTTTAGGAAGCTACGTAAGACTTATCTCTTTGGTTTCCTCACTGCTCCTTAGGCTGTGGTTCTTGTTCTGTAAAACTGCTCCACCTCAGCGCCTTGATGCCTTCGGGCCACAGTTTGAGCTTTATAAATCCTAAATAAATAAATAAATAAATACATGTTTGAGGATATATGAAGCTCAGCACGTTCTCCGGAGATGTTCCTTAGATTTGAGAAGCTGATTGAAGATCTAACGCGTCCCGAACTGATGACTTTGCCTACAGCCCCTCAGTCAGTTCTACCATAACCAAGGCCTACGCTAAAGGGAACATGCTGTTCAACGTCGGAAGATAGAAGCCACTTGCCAAAGTGTTGCTGATGGTGACTTGCAAAAACACAGCCGCCATATATTTAACACAAAAACAGCAGAGGCTGGCAAAGCATAAAAGAACCAGGAGCCCAAGATAAAGAAAGTCATATTGGTGCCTCCAGTCGATCTCTTAAATTCTACTGGGATTTCAGAAACCAACAAGATCGAAAAAAAGGAAGGCAAAGGGGAAACCGCTGAAAGCTTCTTGCTTTGAAAGCTAAACAAAGACTCACCAGCTTGCTCATAAAGGACAGTGAACTGATGGAACAGGACAATATCGATAATAGGAACAAAAATAAAAATAATAACAAAAAAACTGTGGAGGCTAGCTCGATCATAGAGGTGGAAGAGGATACATCATTGTGCTCTGATGAGTCTCTCAGTAACTCCATTGCTAGGACTGGGACCTCGCCTCACCTCCCTGTGGTCTCTGGGATAGCTCCAAGGAGTATGACAGCTCGGGCGGCCAAGTGTTTTACCACTGCTCATAAGTCATCTAAAAAGTCTAAATGGATAAATCATTCGGACCTGCTCAAGCTCATTCACCAAATTCTGCCACTCAGGGTTCTTACTTTGGAGGATTTTGACTTTGTGGAGCTTCTACCAATGGGACGAGAAAAACTGTTTTACGCATCCGTTGCCATATGCCTGACACTTGTACTTTGATCCGCCCCCAGACAACCTCTCTAAGATTGCTGGCTTTTGAATTGGATGGCACGTATGAATCAACCACTAAACCCTCATGTACCTGTGCTGAGAGGTCAGCGAGAGCATTTATGCCTAAGTCTCAAATCCAACCTCTCCCCCTGCCGGAGCCAGTGACAACTTTTGTGGCTCGGAATGGCTAATGCGTTACCTACCTGATATACCAATTGCCTGATCTGCCAGGTTGATGACATCGAACACGCGTGGCCATCACAATTTCCTGGACTAATGTGGAGCTCTACAAGAGCTCCTTTCAAATGACTTATTCATTCTACAAGAAACGTGATTTATTTCTAATGACTACAACATATATCAGATCCTGGCAAAAAAGGGGCTCAAGGGAAGGCCATATGGAGGTCTATTAACGGGAATGAAGAACTCCTGGTCAACTAGAAAAATTGAGATTGAAACAAATGTATTGTGGCCGTGGATGTCGTGCTATCCATCAATCCCACTAAATGCACCCTTATTATAAACATATATGATCCTCAGGTGCTATGCTTACAGACACTATTTTTGACCAACTTTGAAACTTATTAATTGAATGGCAAGAGGCTAATGCTAGTGACTGGGTTTTGATGGGGGGAGGGGGATTTCAATGCCAAATGCATAGCTAGAAGAGCTATTGCCTCCAATCTTCATGTTGTCGCCAAATGTGTAATGCCCTACAAAAACTCTAATCTCTGAGGGTGCCCACTGGTTGGAAGTCTGCAAGGACTGGGAGCTGTAAATGTTGAATGGCAGAACTGTGGGAGACATTTCAGGGGTTGGGGCACAACATGGCCCAATGGTAAAACCTTTGCTGCCTTGGACCTTTGGTGTACCTCTGAATCTATGGTATATAGAATTAAGTCATTTTCTGTGAGTGCCATTCAATGGAGCGACCACACAAGTGTTTCCTTAACTATCTCCCAGCTCACTGAGTTGACGGCCCTGGTAAAGACTGGAGACCTTAACAATAATAACACGGGGCAACCGGGTGACGTGGTCTGAGGCCAACTTCATTAAGTTTACTAATTACTGACTGAACACCCAGATTGATGTGGCCTCTGAATCACACATCCTTAATGGGGGTGATTTAGAGCATTGGCTTAAACTACTGTCTGACAAATTTGGTTCAATCACAGGCTTTTACATGGCCCCTCATGCAAATGCTAAGGGCAGCGGTTTTGATAAAACCATGTGGGATGCCAAGAGATGGAAACAAGTGAACTCAGTAAGGCTGTTCATAACGGACATAATAAGATCCAGTTGGCCATAACTATTAACAAGATCAAGCTGAAATTTCGTAATGGGGTGAGGTGTTGGAATCGCTCTGAAAAGTATATACAGTGTCAATGTATGTCCAGGAGCCTGAAGACTGGCACCACTAGTTTTGTATGGCAGGTAAAGGTTGATCCGCAGATGGGCACTGTGACTGGGAAGCTAGATCCCTCAGCTCTGCTATATTGAAGTGCGGGGTGGTCAGTTTGTGGCAGTAAAACAATTGTTTAGGTCTAGAAGAATTGTTCTTGGAGATCCGCTGTGAGCGGTAGGACGGCACAGTGTTAGAGAGACATCATTGAGTTATGGAGAGAATTAGTTGATCCTCTCTCTCACAGGTCACTAGTGTGCAGCCGACATGGTCACGTTTTGATAAGTTCAATGCGACATGGATGGCATTGTTCTGGATGGTCTAGAGCTTGTTGAGATTGCGCTCTGATGTGCCAGCAATGAGGTAATTACAATAATCCATCAGGGAGCCAACTACTGCTCTGGCAATGGTCAGGCGGTCTTGCAGGGATAGGATATGCTTGGCTGCGATCAGTAGTTTGTTGGTGTGGGCTGTTGAGGAAGGGAACGCATTGACTTAGCGGGTCAGGCTAAGTCTGGAGTCCAGGTAGACTTCAAGGGCCTGATTCATGGAAGTGTTTTATAATGGCCAATCTTATAGGAAACCATTCCATGAATCAGGCCCCAAGTGTTCTGACATAGATAGAGACCAGGATGGAGCAGGAATCTATGGTGAAAAAGAGGAAAGCTGGATCGAGTTTGGCAAGATGTGAGGGGGGCGGCCACTATCAGGATTTCCGTCTTGTTGTCATTCAGACAGAAATGATGTGTGGCTGTCCATGCCTGGATAGTGTCATAGATTCTGTTGCTGTAGCTAGAGTCTTGGTCATACATCTCTGAGAGGGGAATGAGGATTTGTGTTTCTTTGGCATAGTTAGTGTATGATATGCTGAGAGTGTTTAGAAGGTTGAAAAGTGGTTTTGTGTAAATGTTGTATAATATGGGGGAGATGCATGAGCCCTTGAGGGACTCTGCAGTGGACTTGTGTTGGGTGGACAGCTCTGCTTCCAGCATAGACATGGGCTGTTCTGTCTGCAAGGAATGAGGCAATCCATTTGGTGACCCTAGGTGAGAAATTAGACTCTGGTGTGAGATGATGGCAGAGTGTTTGGGAGTTGACTAGAACAAACACTGCAGTAGGTCGAGAAGAAGGAGGAGGGCTAGGTTGCTAGAGTCGTGGATATCATTCAGGTGGTTTTTAAGGTCAAGGAGGGTGGATTCTGTGCTGTGGCCAGGTCTGAAACCTGACTGGTGAGGGCTGAGTATGCTGTGTAGTTTCAAGTAGGTTTGTATTTGAATGTAGGCAGCACGGTCAAGAATTTTTAAAAGGAAAGGGACAGTGGTAATGTGTTGGTATTTAGTGGGAATGGTGGGTTCGAGGGAGGCTTTTTTGATAAGGGGGAGATCCAAGTTTCCTTAAGGTTCGGTGGGATGGATCTGCTTGAGAAGGAGAAGTTGACAAATTCTTTGATATTGGGAATGAGGGTTACTGCGCAGTGTTTGATGAGAGGCATTGGACAGGCATCACCCTGACAGCATGATGGTTTTAGACCAGCTATGAGATTAGACATTTCAGATTCAGTGACAGGCTGGATGATGAAGGCATTGTCAGTGGCGGGAAGCAGGGGAGGTGGCGGGGATGTTAGGTTCAGATGTATGCGTCTCGGAGAGGATAGTGACTTGCTCCTTTTCAATTTTCACTTGGAGGCTGTCAATCTTTTGAGTGAGAGTGTCTTGGATGTTTTGGAACTAGGTTTTATCTTTACTGTAGTTTGCAGTATGTTGGAAAGGGGCTTCAAGCTCATGTAAGCTAGATAATAATTCACATAATTGAGATTTGGCACTGGAGATTCTGTTAGACAAGGACGTTGCTTTTGCTGTAAGGATGGCTTGCTTATATTCCTTGGAGCAGTTGAAGAAGTTTGCTTTGTTTGCAGCTGATGGGGCATTGTGCCAGATGGTTTCCCAGGTGCGCTTTTTGGCTAACATAACTGGAGACTTGGTGAAAACCACAAGTTTCGTGTATAGATGGTTTGGCTTTCTGCAGTTTGAGTGGGGCAATGGCATTGATTGCTGAATGGATGGCAACATTGTTGGTGCTGATCAGGTCTGCAGGGGTGGAAGGCAGGGTAGCTCTGGTGAGGGAGATGTTAGCTGAGAGGACAGGGAGGATTTTTTCCTTAGTGAGGTTACAAAAGCTTCTAGTGATAGATTGGGTGGGGGTGGGCGAATTAGTTATCTGGACCTAGGAGCTAGGTAGCATGAAAGTGATGGTATGGGGGTCGGACCAAAGATTGGGGGAAATTACTATGTTGGCTGTATTGCAGTTTAGGTCTGCAAGCCAGTCTAGTGATCATCCTAGACAATGTGTTGTGCTAGCAATGTGCTGGGTGAACCCAAGAGAGGCTAAAGAGTTGGCAAGTGAGAGGGCTTTATAGTCTGATAAGTCGTTTACACCCAAGTTAAGGTCATCTAAGATGATAACTTTAGAGGTGGGTTTGGTGCTGGTAGTGAGGTGCTCTGCTAGGTCCTTGACAAATGATTTGGCTAGGCCAGGTGGGCAATCGATTACAGGAAAGGTATTGGTTGAGGTGACTGTCAGTGACATCTTTGTGGTGAGGAGTTAACTGGAATCAAGGGCAGTCATGGAGATGTTTTTGATGTTCATTTTATAAATGAGGGTGACTCCGGCACCTTTATATGCTCGGTGGTCACAGCAGAGAATAGTATGGTCTGTGGGGAGAGCAAAGGCAAGAGCTGGGCCTGCTGCCGGGTGTAGCCATGTTTCCGTTACTGCTAAGATGTCCATATTTAAGTTTTTTGATGAAGTCTCTGACATCTCCAGCATGGCCTATGATGGAACGGCTATTAAAGAATGCTCATGAGAGTGGTGGAGGGGTGACAATGGGGGAGTGTATATCGTGATAGTAGGATGAAGCTGTATATGTGCTATAAAGGGAGGGTGATGTGCATGTACCTAGACATGTAAGGCAGAGTTTAGCAGGTGGTGGGAGGGCACCAGGTCAGGATGGAGTGGTGGTGCAGGACGCAATTAGTTCAGCATGCTGGTTGGAACATATTCACTCCACTTACAGTGGTGATGAAGGTTTTGTAGGCAGTGCAGTCATGTCCAATGTGGAATGGGAGTTAAACTGAGAACGAGATGATATCTTAGTGGCTGTTGGAAAGTTGAAAAACTCCAAAGCTACATTTTAAAGAAGGACCCAGAAATATGGGCCTCTATCCTGGAGATCCTTTTTGAAAAGGCCTGCCGGTCTGGAGCTACATTCAAATCCTGGCATGTAGTAATCTTGATCCCAGTCTATAAAAAAAAGCTTGTGGACATCACCATCAAACTATTGCTTCTTCTCCATGCTGGATTTGACTGGGAAGATATTTGCCTCTTTTGTCCATTGTGCAGTCCAGCAATGGGCTGACACTTTCCAAATCCTAGAAAATTCCCAAACTGGGTCCAGCCCTGGCTGCTCCACCTCATACAACCTGCGGCTAGTTTATTGTTTAATTAGAAGAGCCAATGTCGGAAGTAGTGTGGGTCTCTATGCTAGCTACATAGACTTCTGCAGCAACTTTTATAGAGTTCATTGGGCTCGGCTCTGGCACAAGTTAGAGGGGATAGGCTTTCCCGCCCATCTTCTTAAAATCATCAGACTCCTTCGCCCAATATTAAGAAGCCAGGCCTCAGTGCCTAAGGCCCAGCAAACTTAAGACCAATAACTAATACCCCTTTTTTACTAAAAATACTGAATAAGGCAGCACCCATCCAGCTACAGGTACATTTCAAATCTGCTGCTGCTTTTCACCACAAACAATCTTGTTTCGTAGAAATTACGGGACAGAAAGTGCCTTGCTAAACTTGCAGATGCCAATGCTAGGAAGAATAGATGTGGGTAAAACGGGTCTACTTATTTTATTAGATCTCTCTGCAGCGTTCGACCTCCTAGAGTACTCTAAACTACTGGAAACGATGGCTGATATTGGTAAATGTTCAGGCCTCGCCACAGAGTGTATACACTCCTTTCTCAGTGAAAGAACCTCTAAGATATGCTGGGTCACTGCCTGATCCAAACCTGTTTCTATGAATTACGGAGTGCCAAAGGGGGCCTGTATTTCTCCAGCCCTTTTCAACATCTATATAAGGCCTCTATTTGAAAAAACTTGAACACATGGGCCTTCATTTAACCTACTATGCTGATGACTTCCAGCTCACCATGGATCTCACTGGTGATCATGCCATTAACACAACAACCCTTAACCACATCTATTCGATCATCCAGGAGTGGATGATTGAAAATTGAATGTGTTTAAACAGCTTCAAAACTGAGCTCATGATATTTTAGACAAGCCAAGCCAGAAATAAGCTTGACCAAGCATACACATATTGCATACCTGCTCCATCAAGGTGGTTGAGAAGGTGAAAACACTAAGCAAAGTATTTGAGGTACCCCTTAATTTTGGTTGCTCACGTCAACAACGTTAATTAAAATGCCCACCACCACCTTAAAATCTTGAGACAAATAAATCCATTAGTTTCACGTAAATATTGAGACCTTGGTTCGAGCCATAATCATGTCCCGGCTGGACTATTCTAACCCCTTACTATGTGGCGTTAGCAAAAAGAGCATTCAAAAGCTGCAGATTATTCAAAATGACACCATCAGGATAAATGTCACAAGGAGAAAACATATTTCAAATCACAGAAAGGAGCTTCACTGGCTGCCTGTGGAAAAATGGATTAAATTTAAGACACTAGCTCTGGCTCATAAATGTCTACATAGAGAGGCGCCAGACTATCTAAAGCAAACTTTGAGAAATATTACCCAAACAGGGCCCTGCGCTCAAGTGCTGCGCATGTTTTTGTCATACTGCAAGCCAAACGAGCTGGAGGAAAAGGCAGATCCTTCCAGAGCGGCAAGTACTTGGAACAAACTTCCTACATCCATGCGTTAAGAGGAAAGTTACAGTACCTTCTGAAAAATCTGAAAATAACCTTGTTCGAGTAGATTAGCTATTCCCATGTCCTGTTACTTTATGTTGTCTGTTGAGCACCCTGATGCCTGCGGGCTATGGCGCAATAGAAATAAACAAATAGAAAAATATGAAAATACAGGAACAAAGATCTGTAAAATGGTCAGTTCCGTTAGACTAAATGGAACTGACCATTTTACAGATTTGACCCAGATCATGCAAGGGGTGAAACAAGTATGCCTTTTAGCACCCCTCTTGTTCAATCTGTACATGGCCGATCCCCCCCAAAGATTGAGAGCCCAGTCCATTGTCCCCCCAAGCTGGGTAAGGTTCAGGTATCCTCTCTTATGTATGCTGAAGATTTGGTCATATTTGACCATACATTCGCAGGTATGCTTAGATCTCTTAAAGATCTGCGTAAGTAGGCCAGTGAGAACTATCTTGAGATCACCTACACTAAAAAGCAATGCTGTATTCCTCTCATAAAATATGCAAGCTTCATCTGGTGTTAGACCAGCAAGTTATAGAATATGTCACTAGTTACATCTACCGGGGCTTGCAATAAGGATGCGTCAGCCGCTACTGGAAAGTTCTATCTATGAGATTTAGCAGGGCGGGGAACTGACAGGCATTTTCTCCAGCTTTGCAGTGCAGACGCAGGCTATAGTTTGGCCAGAATTAGGAAACTGTATGTACAATGCTTCTGCCTGGCCATATTATATGGATAGGAGCCACAAGTCCTGTCCCACTATGACTGATTCAATGTTCTAGAGGGTCGCTTCTGGAACCGTATGTTGAATCTTCCACAGGTGGTTCTTATGAAAATATTGAGGTTGGAACTTGGTTTAACATCTCTGAAGACTACGGTCCTGAAACATAGAGCCGAGTTATACATGAAGTCAGTAAATTTCCCTAACTGTCCTGTTTTAGCTACTTTGGCAGGGCATTATGACAAGGAACAAAATAAAAGGGGTACATTTTGCTTCAGTAAATAAATGCCTTTTTGAAACAATAAACTGGTCAGCGTCTACTGGCAATAGCGAGGAACAGGAGGACTATTAAAAGCCTAAACATTCCTTTAACAATAAAATCTTGCTGTGGGACTGGAACCTTAATTCCTTTCATCTAGAGAAACTAACTTCCTATCAGGTGATGGGGTGGATGTCATATAAATTCCAGTCCTCTCAAAAATACTTTATGGAGTACCCTGATCTGAAAGTTAGAAGGTTAATATTAAGACTGACCACCACTCAGCTTCACTCCTTTCAATCATGGCCCCAGGGAGGGTTTAATGGCCAAAGATATATTTTGCAGGATTTGTAAACTGCCAAACATATTAGAGACACAGAGACATGTGAAGACAAGACACAAACAACTCTGAAACGTGTATATTTATAATTTGGGTTACAATGAAATTAAGAGTGAGCAATGTTGGTTCTATTACCTGAACTCAGGTTGGGTACATTTACAGATTGCCATATTTCAAATTTGGACAATGGTAGAGAAACTCTTGATCCCTTGGTTTGTTTGAAATATGTTGTCAGGATGGTTATTATTATGATTAACCAAAGTCATGCATCAATTTATTTTATTTATTGTATATATTTTATTATGTTATAAGTCTTATATTGAGATATGTAAAATGTTTATTGTGAGCTAGACTCATTAAAAATAAGTCAAAACACATACCATCTTCTGTTTCTAGTAGAAGCGCCCCTACTGTTGGTAGGAGTATTAGTAATACTAACAACAATAGCATTACTACCTCATGTACTACTAGTAATGGAGGATTGGGATTAATTGGTAAGTAAAGAAAATGTAATCTTTTACTTTGCCCCTTTACTTTTCGGAGACCCTTGGAATGGCAGGTGTCCTTTCCCTGCCTTCCTCAACTGATTACTGGAGCATTCCTACATCTCTCCTGAGGTATCCACCTATATTGCTGTGTCTTTCTGCATGTTTCTACTGTTGCATCCAAAACAATAAAAATGTATTTAGAAGCTAAGCCGTGACTTGAAACCAATTCGCTTGAATGCACCTCAGTGCCCCATTGTCTTCATGTGGCCTTTTTTATTCTGCACAGCTGGATCCTGATGATATAGCCTCCTTGTAGCCTTCCTAAGATGGCTGCTGCCTTCCTACTACATTAGCCAGGCACCTTTTGGTGCTCAATGTCCCACCTCCTGCCAACCGATTGGTCGTGGCAGCATTCTTGTGCCCAATCGAGGGAGCTGGCAAGCAGTAGTCGGCCCTCTTCCCAATGCCCTCTCCGAAGGCCCCTGGGACTCCCTGGCTGGCTTCTTTCTTCAGAACCCTTGGAATGGCAGGTCTCCTTTCTCTGCCTGCCTAGCTTGATGCCTGGAGCCTTCCTACATCTCTCTTGATGTATCCACCTATATTGCTGTCTCTTTGGGCATTTTTGTGCTGTTGCAGCGAAACCGATAAAAATGAATTTAATTAATGAACCTAAGCAGTGACAAGAAACCAATTGGCTTGGATGCCCCATGTGGCATTTTCATTTATTTGAAGGAAAATCTGCCGAGCTGGATCCTGATGCTACGGGCTCCTCCTGGCCTTCCAAATATGGCAACCACCTTCCCCCTGCATTAGCCAGGCACCTTTTGGTGCTCATTGACCCGCCCCTGGGACTACCCTGGCTGGCCCTATCCAAGCCTGAGCGGGCAGTGTGGATCCCCTGCCATGTCTTTGAATTCCACCTACACCACCTTTTTGACTACCATCCAGCACTATGGGTAAGCCCTCAACACCCTTGCCACTTCCACATCTCGCGTTCTTGCTCTCCCCATATTATGGTCTGACATTACCTTCCCTTTCTCACTTGCTCAGTCCCATCCAGTGCTGTTGACACTACACTAGTTCTGCCAGGTCATGCTTGCTAACTCTGTGGCCTCCATGCTGGTCTAGTGGTCCTTCACTCTGCACTACTTAAACTTCGTGGATCCTAACGTGAACTTCCACATGGAAGCCTGCACTCCTCTGTACAGTGTTGCTGAAGTTTGCATCCTGATGCTCCTCTTTCTGTTTTAACACTTTATTCGCATTGTGTCTCCCCCTACTACTCTCATATGCATCCTGCATCTCCTTTCTCCTACCCTATTTCCTTTTGATGCCAGTATGCCCTGACTGTTTGCACTGATTCATGAAGCCTCTTTACTTCTGTATTTCTGAAACCTGAATTGTGCTATGTTTTAAACCTATGCCTTGCTTTGTTTTCTCTTGCATTTTTATTGCTTTACTAGAAATTCGAATTTAGAGGAGCCTGTAAATCATCACTATAATTTGTTTTCTGCTGCATTTTTTCAAAATTCAGCTTCATTGAAATTTTTCTGTGCTAAACAATTGCTAATTTGAACTTTTTTCTGTGCTCTGACAGTCCTCGTGTATGTTTGAACCTCAATTATTGTACCTCTAAGTCTGCTGCCCTCTCTGGGATCCTGTTTTACTGCTGTTATTTTTCCTGCTCTGTTTGGCTGCTTGGCTGCCTGGTGAGTTCTATTGTGCATGGTGCAGTTCTGTCCCTCCCCCTCCACTGCCCATCCACTGATCCCCCCCCCCGCATACCTATGGTGCTCTCCATCTCTCCTATCTATTCAAACTGCTTCTCCATCTCCTATCCTCCCTCTCTTTTCAAATCTGGAAGGAAGACATTTAAGAAGGCTCTCATGGTTTCCAATCCAGGTTTGGGCATAGCAGACACCTATGTCAATGCTTCCTCCAGGCAGACTGTTGCTGACATAATCTTTGTTGTTCCTTCTCCTGACCTATGGACTCCCAAAGTGGTCTCTGTCCCCTCCCCTTTCACTTCCTCACCCATTAATGGTGGTACCAGACGGGAAGTGGTCTTCCCATTTCTCATCATCCAGGTGCATCATCAGTGTCTATCGCAATGGCACTATCATGGCCAGGGCTCTCAGACCAACCTCCTCCTTCTTTACAGGCATTTACCATATCTTTTCAACTGCCCCCCTCCTGCTGCCTATTTGTCTTTCTTCCTCTTCCTTCCCCATCACTGTACCCCTACAGAAAACATTTAAAGGGGGCAACCAGATGCACTTAGCTACCTCAACCCTCGCTCTGCTGTCAAACACTCCTCAGACATCTGTCACCACCTTGTAGACCTTGATGCCCCAGCTCTGTCACTGACTTTGACACACTTCTCAGGGAGCTACAAGATACTATCCAATCCCAGACCCTCACCGTCTGCGGCTGGAGTGTCCCAGATTTTCCCTGAGTGGGATCAGGCCACCATCATCCCCACTCAATCCTACTCCTGCTTTGAAGGCCCCACCTGCAGGCTGTCTGTCCCTCCCACCTTCTTCCTCACTCTCACCACTATCAACAGGCCCCCCGGACCTACCCCACTTTTCATTTCAGAATGGGCAGACTTCTCCTTTTCTCTTCTGGCCTCCTCCCCCAAAATTCCCTTCCTTGGGGATTGAGATTTAGAGCCTTTTGGCAACACACATGCAATGGATGGGATACAGAATGACTCTGACACAAAATAATCAAACCAACTGAGGAAGATGGCATTTTCTGTTTTAATATCAATTGTCTAAAACAGGGAGTTACAACGCAGATCAACGGACGTTCGCTCGAGCTCTCGTACATTTCATGAAAAATCACAGTTATATAGTAAAAACTCATAATATGTGATGTCATACTACGTGGCAATAAGAAAAACCTCAGAGGGATTGTGATACACTAACAGGGAAAATCTAAGTATACTTTCTACAATGGGTGGGATTGCAATTGGGTGTCTACTGTCAGGTGAACAACTTGTGCCCACCTCTAGTGCAAGTCATCTTCAACATTATTAAGTACACAGTATATCATTGCCTCTCAAACTATAAGGCCCTTCATTCATTTATTATATGGCCTTCCCCAATTGGTTTAAATGCTCATGTCATGTCTGGAACATTTGGTTCACTTAGCAGCATGTAAGCTCATACCCAGGCGCCAGGAGGTAGACATGACTTTACCTCCCCACCCAATTAGCTAAGCATCTCTCATCACCCATGCCTTCTGCCATGAAGATTGTATTTGAACTTGGCCTTGCAGTGTATGGCATGCACTATCGCTTGTTCTAGAACTCCAACCCCAACTCTATTTCCATCCTTGGCTCAAGTGACAGGAGACCATGATTTTGACCATTTTGCTGCATTTAATTGTCTTAAATGAATACCACTTGACACACATGGTGTTCTTTCTTTGTACCTTAAAAAGGAATGATTCAGCTTCACACCTTTGCCCCCTTCAAGAGTAGATTACCAGTCTTGACTGCCTTCAGCCTTGACACCAGACAGCTTTGCCATTCATTTTCACGATCTCAGCTCATTCTTACTGCAGCACAGCTCTAGAACTTCCATCTCCATGGGTCTGAGCTTACTAAAATATTACCCCGATGTCCAGCTTCTATGTAATGGCGGCTCCACCTGCAGTCTATTTACTACGTATAGCCATCTTTTATGATCACTTAGTCTACTTGCGTTGCTGAATCTGTACAGTTATTAAACGGTTTGCATATTCTGGAGTGCTTTTCACAAGTGCACTCTTTTCTTCGCAAATGACAGTTTAGTTGATTCTTTATTTTGTTGTCAGTTTCTATAAGGGCCATGCATCTTCTTCAGCCATTCTTCTCAGTGGATCACTGTGCTCCTTTAGCTTCTTGTGACATCACCAGCTCCTTTTCTTGCTCTTTTTTTATATCCTTTAGGGATTTTCTCCATTAGATTGTCATTGGGAATACATTTGATATAGCTTTCTCAGTGTGTACCTTCTTTCGAATATTCTCTGGTCACAACTGCTGGTGTCAATCATGGTACAATTTCAGGCCTCCAACATACAGGTGGTAGGGGGCAGGACTTCCTGCAGAGGCATTAGGCTGCTCCTCTACAGGATTTTAACAATCATCTTGATTCTCCGGATCTGGCCACTGTACTCTTTCATTACCTCTCTTTCCCTCACAATTCAACCCTCTGGTCCAACCCACTCAGCCGGACACACCTTGGATGCTCTCATGTCTTCAGATAACCCTCTCTCCAACTTCTTACTACTCCTCAATCCTGGTCCGACCACTCTCTCCTCTCCTTCCATCTTGAGCTCCCAGGGCCCCAAATGATGCCTCTACCCGCACTGCAAGTCTCCTTCACCGTCATTCGACGTCCCCCCATCTCTAACACTTTGGACATCCTTGCCACTGCCATGAGGATCCACATAAAGCCTGCCTTCAAATGTAAGTCTTGTTATGACTACAACTTGGCCACCTTGAAACGCAAGTGCAAAGCTGTGGCAGACCTCAAGTACATCTTCTGATAAACTGGCCTGCCGCCTGCTCCAAAGGCAATATCCTCTCGCCATCCGCTCCAATAAGAGGGCTCATGTCCAAGCCCACATCTCTGAGGCAACACAGAACATGATTGAACTTTTTAAAATCGGCAAGGAACTTGCCAATCCTACTGCAGTATCCTTCTCTCCTCTTCCCTCCCAGGCCTTCTGCATTGCACTTACTCCAACCTTTCCACCAAAACTCAGTACATCCTTTCCTCACTATCATCTACTCCCCTCCTCACCCACCCCCATCTTCTCTCGCTTCCCTGGGACCTCTTCTCCTCATCCCATTCTCCCCTTTGTCTCTCCTGTTGTGTCCTGGAGAGGACACAGTTAACAGACCTGCACAGCTCCGTCATGAAGTATGTCCACCAAAGAGGATGCGCGATGCTTGCGCATGCGCATTGGGAAATCCCACACTCAGGGAATATCACCAGCATTAACAATGAGTTGAACTTCTACGTGGCTCCTGTAGTAATTGCCATGTTGTGGTATTGTATGCTGTTTCATCCTACTGTACATGTCCAGCAGTGAGCACATTTGAAAATACCCACAAGAAACAAGACAATGCCGTGGGATATTCTGTTCAATAAAGGTGGCCTCATTTGCAAATGTTCACTGTAAGGTAAATATCAAGGTGCCGTGAAGGACACCAAATCATGAGATATCAGAATGTGAGTCAAGCGAGGAAGATGTGCACAGCGCAGCAGCCTTTCATAAGACTGGGCCATTCAATATGGGCGACCAGCATGCCCTGGGACTACGCTGGGAGAGATGGATAAGGAGATTTGAACATTATCTGCATGCCCATGACGCAAGCGCGCCTATCAAATTTGCCAGGAGGTTGCTGGTGAATCTAGGGGAGATGAGGTAGAGGACCTAATAACAACTTTCCCGTCAGAAGGGGTTAAGACGTACGCAGGTCTCAAAGAAGCGCTAAGCCCATTCATTGACCCACAGCGCAACCTTGATCATGAGAGACATACCTTCAACATGGCATGCCAGATAGCGGGTGAATTCATGGACAACTTTCCATCTCATCTTCGCAAGTAAGTGGCACACTGTGAGTTCTACAAATTCACAAATTCAGACTGAGGATCAAAGAGGGATGCCGGTCATCATCATTTAGAAAAAAACTGCTCTGAGAGCCACGTCCTATCGCCACCATACTACAAATGGGCAGGAGAGAATCCAGAGCGGACACACAAGCCTTGCAAATCGAAACCACTAAGGTCCCCGGAAGGGAACAAATATATGAAATCTTGTCACCGATTCAAAGTAGGCACACAAATAGCAATGCTTCCTGGGGACATGCTCCATCTGTAAGATGTTACTGGTGTGGTCTTCCATTCCCCCATCAAGAAGGTGTGACGTGTCCTGCTTTTGGGCATACCCACACCAGATGTGGCAGAGAGAACAACCTGGCAGTTGTCTGCAACTCTCCACCGGGACGGCCGCAAGGGTACAATCTCACATCCTTCAAACAATAACCTAATGTGCACAGCACAGAGTCAAGAAGAGATGCAGGTGCGAGGCGAGACCTTGTAAGGCATGTCAGGCAAGCTACAGGAAGGTCTCCATCGCCCTCACCCTCCAGGGAGATGACCCAACATGGCTATGCTTACATGGTAAATGGAAAGATGACTTCACCTGAGGGCGACATCAACCTGCTAGTAGGAAATCACCAGGCTAAACTTCTCTTCGACACGGGTGCCACTCTAAATATCATGTGCATGTCAGAAAATCACAAGATGACGTCTCCTCCACAGTTAAGACCGCCTACCCTGATCGACCCTGAAGGTCTTCCAGTGGGCAGCAAGAGGGCCAGTTCGGAACCACAGGAAGTTCTTCACAACAATACGATACAAGGAAAAATGTGCACAAGCCAAATTGCATGTGCTACAAGGGGAAGTTCCCTGCAGTAACCTACTGGCCCACCCCACTGCTCTCAAGATGGAATTAGAAGCTCTCAATGCAATATGACCCGACAAATAGAAAGATGTGGCTTAAGACTACAGGACTTTGATTTCACTATTATTCACAAACCGGGAAAGGAATACAACCCAGCAGATTTCATGTTTCGACGCCCGATGCTGGACATGTCCACAAATGACTCAATGGCAGAAGAGTATGTCAATTTCCGCAATCATCACAGCCCCCCATGGGCAATCACACCAAAGATTATCCTGGATCATACAAGGCAAAACGTGTTGCTGAAGGTGCAGGATCTGATCAGATCCAGAAAATGGAGAGACACAGATCTCATAGGCAGGCAAGGCGAAGGTCACTCCACAGCCGACAGCCGACCTACAGGCATTCAGGAATACAGAAGAAGAGTTGTCAATATTGGCAGAAGGACTTGTCATACGTGGACATCACATAGTAATTCCCACAGATCTGTGGCAAAATGTTGTAGATCTAGCCTAGAAAGGTCACTGCTAGATGGCGGCTACAAAGAGACAAGTGAGAGACAACATGTGGTTTCCAGGAATAGATCAGATGGTGGAGCGCACAATTAATGCATGTCACCCGTGTCAGAGCACCTCCAGACCTAATCATCCAGAGCCCCTAAAAATGTCTGACATACCTGAGTTCCCATGGACTCACCTCGCAATTAAATTTTTGTTGACCCTTTGGAGAAAATAAATACTTGCTAGTCATCATGGATGAATATACTCGGTTTCCTCTGGTAACCATGATATTGTCTACCACGGCTTGCACTGTTATACAAGTGCTGGATAACATCTTCTCTGCATGAGGCATTGCAGAAGTGCTGAAGTTCAACAATGGCCCACCCTTCAGCAGCCAAGAGTCTGCCACAAAATTCATGCAATACATGGGCATCCACCATAGAATGGTCACTCCACCATTAAAAAAGAAAAGAAACAAGAAAAAAGAAATTACAATAAACTATGGCCACAGGCAAATGGCATGGTGGAGTGATTCATGGGCAGTCTGAAAAGAGTCCTCCAACAAAATGAACTACGGCCATGTCACTCAATCAAGCTGTGTGCAACATGCTCAGGGATTACAGAAACTCCCACACAGCACTACTGGAAAATGTCCTTCAGAATTGCTGTTCGGCAGAAGGATAAGTAACAGACTCACTCAACTGGCAAGTGACCTGAGTGAGGATGCCAAACAGATTTGGGATGTGGATGCCTGCAGGGAGCAGGACATGAAGCAATACACCGACAGCAGAAGACAAGCCAAGAGCTGTGACTTGCATGTAGGCGACAAGGTACTTGTATTCATACAGTTAAATACAAAGGAGGATTGAAAATTTGACCCAGAATATCTGATGATATTTCATGTGATTGGAACAATGGTAACTGCTCACTCCCCGAGGAGAGTGGCCACCCAAAATATCTCTAGTTTCATGCTATATAAGGAAGAAGATCAAGAACGTTCTGAGGAAGACAACACAGCAGCATCACATTCGAGGGAAGAAGCTGAGGATGAGCAGGAATAATGTTAGGCAAGGCCGGCAAGATGCGTCAGAAGACCTCTACGTCTAATTGTAGAGATATAAGAACACAGAACTGTAAGTGTCTTTTGATTTGCTCGATAGGGGAAGATGTGTCCTGTAGAGGACACGGTTAATGGAGCCGCACAGCTCCATCATTAAGTATTTCCACCAATGAGGATGCACGATGCTCGTGCATGCGTATTGGGAAATCCCATGCTCTGGGCAGTTTGCTGGTGCCAATAATAAAGATAAGTTGAACTTCTCTGTGGCTCCTGTAGTAATTGCCACATCGTGGTATTGTGTGCTGTTTCATCCTACTGCGCCTTTCCAGCAGTGGGCAAATTTGAAAATACCCACAAGAAACAAGACATCTGCCATTTAACTGGATAAGGTCTTTAGAGTGGTCCGCTCTATGAAAGTCATCACCACTGCTCCTCCAGAACTATCAAGGACAACATCTCCTCTCTCGCCCCTTTGTTGGCTGGCCTCTGTAACCACATCTTGTCATCTGGCTCTTTCCCATGACCCCTCAAGCAGTCTCTTGTGCACCCTCTCCTAAAAAGCTGTTTGCAGACCCTTCATGCTCAGCAAACTATCACCCTCTCTCTATCACCCCTTTCTTGGGCATACTTAGAGAGTGGGTTAGTTGGGAGAGGTTGGACATCTCCCAACTAACCCACCACACCGAATCAGCTGGCTGCCTCCAAAAGCATCAGTCTGGCTTCAAAGCATCCAGAGGCACAAAAACTGCTCTTCTGAACACTTGTGATGACCTACTCCCAAACCTGAACTCTACCTCTGTTTTCATCCTTCTTTATTTTTCTACTGCCTTTGACACTGTCAATCATGTCATCCTCATAAATCCTCTCTGCGATACCCTTGGCTTCACGGACCGGGCACTGACGTGGCTGACCTTGTTCTTTTCAAACCGTCCCTCCCAAGTGCAATTGGGCCCTTTCACTTCCTCCACCTTATGATCTACATGTAGCGTCTCTCAGGGCTCTATCCTTTCACCATGGCTCTTCAACATCTACCTTGCTCCCCTAACCCACCTGGTCTCCACCTTCTCTCCTCACTTCCAGTGTTATGCTGATGACACTCTGCTTTCCTTTAAGATTCCATCCTCTACCTCTGCCCCTTCCTTTCTCATACCTGACTGCCTGACTGCCATTCAAGCATGGTGGTCTGCTAACAATCTCTGCCTTAATTCCAGTAAGACTGAGATCCTTCCTTCTCATTGGGACACCTCCTCCCTGCCCCCCCCATTCTCTGGCCTCCCTCCTTGGGTCCCTCCCCTCGCCCTCTTGTGAGGCTAAAAATCTTGGGTTATCTGTGCCTTCTCTCTCTCCTTCTCTCCACACATCATGGACCTTGCCAAGAAGTCCAACGTTCAGATCTACCTCCCCAGTGGCATTCTCCCTTTCCTCACCTTCCCCCAAAAGTGTAATGTCTCCAAAGCTCTGGTTCTCTCTAGGGTGGATTACTGCAACAGCTTCTTCCTCAATCTACTTCTTTCTTCCCTCTGGGCTCTTCAACTAATCCAGACTAGGGCTGCAAGACTTATCCTTGGCCTCATGTCCAGTGTCCACATCTCTCCAGCTCTCAAATCTCTCCACTGGCTCCTGGAGACTGCAATGATCAATTTCAAGACCCTTTGCATCAACCGCAAGTCTGTCTTAAGCCTGCTACCACTCTACATCCAGATTTCTCTCCCTAAAAACCTTCCTGCTAGAGTTCTTGGTCCTCTAGCTCCAACTCTCTGCAGTTCAGATGCTTCACCAAGCAGAGAGTGGGAGGTAGATCCCTTTCCTTGGCAGGAGCCTCGCTCTGGAATGGCCTCCCTGTCCCCCTCAGACTTGAGCTGGATCTCCTTAAGTTCTGGAAACTTCTCAAGACTCCACCCACCCATGCTAATGTCCCTCAGCTGCTGCAACTGGTGCCTGGTCCCTTATGAGTCTTACAGGGGCCAGACCCTCCTTGACCATTCCCCCCCCCAAGTACTGCCCTC
The DNA here is from genome assembly GCF_040938575.1 of Ambystoma mexicanum. Lineage (NCBI taxonomy): Eukaryota > Metazoa > Chordata > Amphibia > Caudata > Ambystomatidae > Ambystoma > Ambystoma mexicanum. The sequence continues at coordinate 330,449,005 of NC_090934.1, read as the reverse complement.
GGGCACCCCTCCCGGGCTTCCCTGATTCTGGAACACTCCTCCTTGTCACTTTTCCCTTTCCCATTTCCCCTGCACTTGCACTTGAGGCTTGCGTCAGCACTTCCACATATCCCTGGGCCCCCGACTTCTGCACTTCAGCCTCCTCACCCCCGGTCCCTTACCCAACCCTGCCTCCTACTTCATTCTTCCCTTGCTTTTTTGTCACTGCACTTGCACGGTAAGAATGTCACAAGGCCTAGTATGATCGTTACTGTTGGTTTTCTCCCTACGTCACCCTCCCCCTTGTGTGTCTTGTGGTGCCTGGAAACACTTGTGTATGGGCGCAAAACAAATGTCCAATAATGAAAATGTCCAATAAATAAATAAATAAACTCCTACAATGGATCTACAGCCTAGACTTCCTCTCCCCTTTTGATGTCACTTCCTCTTTAAGGGCTTTAAAACATCTTGAAAAATGGTGGACAACCGTAGAAAGATAAATGCTTACAAAAGTGTTGAAAATCTGATAGAATGCAAAGGTGTTTGCTCTGCAAAATAGGCACAAGAGAAAACATTAACAGACAGCAATCTAATGTTTTATTTTTGTAAAGGCAGTGTGCCCCATTTAAACACAGAGTGGGCTAGAGACACATCTATTTGATAATAGTCTAAACGAAGGAAACCTTGGAGGACAGTGACAGGAGGGAAGTTCATAAGTTACTGCTAAGTGAAACTTTCCAAGCTGGTAAAATAGAAAAGTAATTAAAAAAAGAAGAGACAGCATGAGAGGATAAGATGGTAAAAATGACACATAAATGGTGAAAGAGGAAGAGGAATTAAAAGAGCGATGACGTGCAGAGAAGTAGGAACGACAATACTGGTTCACCACCATACTATAATTATACCTGCTGCTATAGACCTTTGGAAGAGACCTCGCCACGTGTAGGTGTAGGACTATCATGCGAAAAAATGACATTTCGGATCCGCACTGACAGACACAGTAGAAAATGGAATTAAAGAGTCATGTTTTATTTTCATCTTTCTAGTTCGTTTGTTGACAAACACTTGTTAGTGATTGCCCCATAATAATGAGCCCAATTGCATTAGTTGGTCATATGGCACCCTGTAGCTTTAAATTAGTCAAAGAGCTCTCTATTCTTTGCAGAGCTGTGTCCTTAATTTGTAATATAACCATTGCAAATGTAAAGTTTCCGAAAGGAACAGCAAGTTACAAGAATGCAGACCCCACCCCACCCTCCGATAGAGACATGTGGAATAGATGAAATCACACAACATTTAAACTTGAACAGCTCTCTATCCAAAGGCGCCCATCAGAACCAAGATGAACTTAGAGAACACGTCTTTAAAATAAGCATTGGCAAAGCCAACAGTTTGTTCGTTTTTGTAGGTATGGGATAGGCATTGTCTAGGCACTCATATAAAGGTACTAAATGGCCATAAGTTTGAAACAGCTGAAATATTGCGTGATTACCTGGGCATATGATTTCAGTACCTGGAAAATTCCTATCTAATATCTCAAGAAAAAAACTGTTGGCTTTGTCAATGCTTGTTTTAGCAGGACGCCAGTGCAAGGGACAGCTATACATCAAGTGGCTGAAGATGCACTTGGTTAAGACTTTTTTATTACATTGGAAGTGCATTTGCTGCTGCAGTGAATCCATTAACTCACACCAGACTGCTTAGAAAAACACTGGCAGGCTAAAGCTTGGTTTTACTACTTGATAGAGCGAGCTCAAAGAGATCCCAGGGGGATGTGTTTTGGTCTTGGAGGAACAAGGAGTGATTGGGAATGTCCATAGGGATATGCATTGTCATGGGCAGTGAATGGGTGGGTAAATACCCAAACAACACCCACAGACTGTGTGTGTCTCCTAACATGCCCTCTCCCTTCTTCCTGTACTTCAATGCAGGAATGTCATTTGGGGGTCTATATGGGTCACAGCCACGTCTCCCTTGCTACTCCTGCAGTCTCCCTGGCTACCCTGAACACAAAAATAAAAAACATGTTTTTAAAAACAGAAGCTCCTGGGCACTGGAGTAGCGTGGGCCCCAGAAGCCCCAGCAGTACATGGGGTCCTGCCACACCAATTCTTGGGGGCCCCAGCCCAGTCCTCACCCATCAGGTTGAAGGCTGGGCCACAGCTTGCAGCGCAAGAAGAAAGCACTTAGTAGTGGTTGGAGCTGACCGGGACATGTGGCACATGTCACATGCCACTTCAGCTTCAACCCCGCTTATCCGGCTTCCTCGTGGCTCATAAACAGGAGCCAGGAAGCTCGCCCAGCTTCCTGGTTCCACTTTGTGAGCAGCACGGAGGAGTCAAGGGTAGCCCGGAGTCATGGACTGAAGCTGGAACAACAGGAAAGAAGGCTTTGTTCTTTTTTTAAATGTGTTGTGTATTTTGCATGTGTGAAGTGCATGTCAGAAGTGTGTATGTGCTATGGGTCAGTGAGTGGCGGTTGAATGAGAAGAAATGTGATAGTGTGTGTGTTTCAATGTTCTGGGTGGGTTAGAACCTGTGTAGATAATGCAGTGAGAGTGGATGTAAGAGAAGATGTATGAGTGAGTGGCTGGTGGGTGAATGAGTATGGATGTTTTAATGTGTTTCAATTTTCTGGATGGGTACATGTCTGTGTTGGTAATTTAGTGTGAGTGGACGCGAGAGAAGGTGTATGGGTCAGTAAGTCGTGGGTAAATGAGTAGGGATGTGATAGCGTGTGTTTGAATGTTCTGGGTTAGTGGGTGTGCGGTTCCTGTGTGGCGAATGCAGTGCAAATGGACGTGAGAGGTTTATGGGTGAGTGAAGATGGCTGAAATGATGACTGAAATGAGAGCGTCTGGAAACACGGGTGTTAGACGCATCTGAAGTTCAAGTGTCATCACTTCCTGTGATGTCACTTGGGGTGGGGTCAAATAACATTTCTTCTTGTGTTGTCCTCAGAGGTCAAGTGTTGGGTGATGTCTCTTCCGTTACCCCTGGCATTTAGTGAAATGACATCCATGCTCCGATGCAATTGTTTTACATTATAAGTGGTGCTTAAGTACCATCTAATAGCCCAAACTAACAAGTGAATTGTAAGGGAGTAATCTCTACAAGCAGCTTCCAACAAGAATATTTTGTTTATTTTATGTAATTCATATACAGGAAGGAAAAATGCTCATTTGATTACAAAAGAACGTACAATAGACACAAAATCAAATTTGACAGGAACCAGTGAGCTTCTTACAATGGAGTGAGTTTAAGTGACAGTCTGACCATGTTGTAGCAGGAAAGTAAATGGAACAGTCACCAGGGACAATACATGGGTAGACATATGTAGATTAAGGGCAAGGTGGGATATATTTACCCACTCAGCTGTACTCCCTTCCAAAACCATGCTGCACTTCAGCAGAAGCAGCAAAATGGATGCACCATCTTGCCAAGCACATATTGGGCAGGAGGGAACAAGGGAGCAAACTGATAAAGCTTGCCAGTGTGTTCTTGCATGAACAAAAGAAGGGGAGTGAACAAAGCAGCGCCTCTTTGCTGCAAACTCAAAGTTCCCATTGAAAAAGGGAAATATTTACAGTTTAAAATGATGCCTCTTTGATGCTCTTTTTCCTCTGTTCCTCATCACAATACTTTTATTAATGAGACCTGGCCATGCTCATCCACATTCACATTGTGCTCCAGCAGGCAAGAGCAGTATTCCTGAATGACAGGCTGTGGTTCAGATCTGAAGAAATCAAAAGAAGCTTTACTTCAGCTATACAGGAAACACATTACTTTTTGGCTACAAAATGTCAAGGATCAATAAGTCATAAACGCCCTGACTTCTGGGTTTATGTCAATTTCAGTGCATCTGTGTTTTAACCCATTGCTGCATACCAGAAGCCAACCGTGACTGCAGAACAATGTGGGAATTCAAAGGGAAGAGACAAACCGAATTTGCAAGGAAAATGTAGTCACCACACGTTTAAAATGTACTTTTGCAAACTAAGAAAAGTACTTGTTTGAAATTGTATGTTGGATGAGGCCCTGACCTTATCTAGCAATGTGAAGGGGTTTTGTGCTGTGAAACATACATGGGAGATCCTATTCAACAGGCTTTATTCTGATTTATAACAAAAATAAATAAAATAAGGAATTAAATTGCAATGGATGCACTGGGGGAAATCAGCCCAAACAGGTTTCTGCTTAGTGGGTGCCAGCCACAGAAGGCCCCTCACAGTAGATGCTAGAACACATAAGTGATAACTTTGGCAGACATTTGAATGGGCTGTGGTCTCTTACAATGGAAGCTCCAGGACACCAACTTGTGAAGTGGAATAGGTCATAAACCTTCAATCAAACTGGGAAAACCCCTCCCCACACTGGTGGAAGTGCCAGTTGGAGGGAGCTGAAGAGAAAAAAAAGGTCCAAGTGAAGGACAAAGGATGACCATTTGTTTCAAAAGACTATTTTATTAAGAAACTTTGATGACGTTTATTTTTGCAACACAAATTCACAGGAATTAAAAATGTTCACAGTTTTAATGTAATTTTGTGGGTTTTAATTTAAGATGTTGTAGCCACCATTGCCATATAGGGGAAAGAAATGGCAGAGAATGGGGTATTCCAAGGAAAGTGTACATGATGCCAATGTAAAATTCAATATCGACGTGCGTGATGATAATCCATACACAAGTGTAAAGTTATAGAATTTTAGGCTGAATATTTCACACTAAAAATGCCTAAACATTATTAGAATGGCAAAACAACGTCTTACAAATTGTAGAGTTGGACTGGTATGTTCTACATACAATGTGTAACCTGCTTATGTAATTTGTTAGAAGGCCTCAACTGTACAAATGTGGCATTTATGGCAAAACTGGATTTGAGCTAAAGTAACTGTGGGAGGTTCTGGACATTGTAAAACTCACATCATAAATCTGACATCATTCCCTTGGAACCTACCAGCTGAGAGGAAGGCTGTAGCTTTCTCCCCTGACCAATCCAGTTGTTTAGATGTGTGCTTAGCTAAGCCTGCCCAGCCAAATAATGCTACGATGTCAACATGCTCTATAAAAAAGGTGGCTGACAAAACACTGGACAGACTCTTTCCTGAATTTCCTGCGCCTGCGTTCCTGATCTTCCCCATCCATCTTGCCTGATTCCAGATTCCACTGCAAAGCCAGAGCATAGCTGATCCAGATTCCACTGCAAAGCCAAAGCATAGCTGATCCAGATTCCACTGCAAAGCCAAAGCATAGCTGGTCCTATCCCTGCAAGGCCATCACATTACTGACCATCCCAGCAAGGCCTGAATTCTGAAATCCCACTAAATCCCAATAACCAAAGGGAAAATCTGTGGTATTGTTTGGGAATCATTCTGAAATCAGAACGGCTTTTTGCCCACTAATTGCATGCCCGCCGCAACCCTGCCATCAGCTTTCCTTGTTATTGGGTGACCAGACCTTTGCCCAGCTGTCTTTTGCCAGGAGAGTCTGCTATCCGGTGACCAGAATCTTTTGTGACCAGAACCCTGACTGTTCTAAAATCCCAATACTCAAGCCTGGACTGTGAGTATTTCCCCATCCCAGAGAAACACATAGTCTCCCCATCTTGAACCTTTTGTCTTTATTCCACTCTCTATGCCATTCTATCCATACCCTGGTAACTTGTTAAAACTGTTGGAATTCTCTGTGCACCATGTCCTTGACTTTCTAAGTGCTAGCGCCATCTGTCTATTAATTCTGTCTTGTGTAGATCATACACCCTTAGTCATATTTTGAGTAATCAAACTAATTTCCACATAAAGTTGAATGCTGGGGTAACAAGGTTGACGTCACGAATTAACCTTGGATCTTACTGTGTCCATCTTTAACAATATTGTCTTAATAATTTAGTTTAAGTATAATTTGCCTTTCAATTTTAAAACAGATTTTCTCTTTTGAACTGCCATATTTTCCTAAAATCAAACCCCATTCAACCTTTCATTCTCTCTCAATTCTTCATCTAGAGTCCTCCTTTCACAACTTAATTGTCCCTGTGCTGTGCATCTCTCCCCCTGCCAAATAATTGCATTCTGATTCAGTGTTTTTCACCCATTTTTTGACAAAACGTTTTTACATTTAAAACTGCAAACTAGAAAAAATGCAACTTTTCCATGTGTGAATCTGGCTCCACTGGGTTTTTAATTTCAATCTGTTTTGTGTACTGTATGCTTTTGTGATACCTTGCCTGATGGTTGATACTGATATAACATCCCTAATACTGTGATAAAACATATGCATATCATTATTTAAACACACATATTTTTGATTATTTTACACAATCCGAGCGTCATTTTAGGCCTTTGCAAAGGTCGGATTTTGATTTTGTTTATTGTCTCTTATCCATGACTACCTGCTGCTTCTTTCTATCCACTCACAATTCGATTATTCGTGGGTTGAGGGAACATTGCAGGGGAAACCTTCACTTGGGTGCTATCTATCCTAATTCAAAAAGTGCTCCTACTCACTTGTGCTTTGGATATGTTCTACTAGAAGGTTAACCAAGTGCATTTCTTCCATTTCTATTGTCATTATCACCCCATTGGTGATTGTTGTCCAGTATAAAAATGTGTGTGATTTTTGTGAATTTAAAAAATAAAACAATATTGTATTTTCACCAACCGGCCTGGTTCATGGCCCATTGTGACCTAGGGTATTTGTAAAAGGGGGTGTGAGATGGGTCTGGTATCAGCTCAATTTGAATTCATTGAAATTAAAGAAAAAGCATTCCTATTGAGCGCCACATCCCAGGATAAGACCAGGTATCCCGGTCCAGAGTTTGCCGCCCGATTGGAATCCTTAACAACAATCAACATTAGAAATGTTTAAGTGCAGGTAGGCGGTACAGCCAAATGTGTAAAGGCTGTGACCTTGATGGATGAAGTGCTAGAGTGGAGGCAGAGAAAGTGACTGTTTAGAGGCAAAAGGAAAATGTTAGCTAGAAGGCAAATTAAAAGTAGGTTAAGAGGGTAACTCAGAGGCGAGGGGGTAGGCTTTTAGCTTGGTTTTGAACAAATGTTGACATGCAAAGCAGCAATCAAATCCACATGCACAATGTATCAGTTTTACTGTAGTGAAATTAATACCGGTGGTGATATTATGAAGAAAGGTCATGTGTTGTCAATTCCTGTAAAGTCACAGGGGAAGAGGGTCACAAGTTGTGTGAAGTCACTTCCACTATGCCTGGTATTTTGGTGAATTGACGTCCACAAGTGCAATAATTCAAATTCAACATGGACCAAAGAGAGCAACCTCTCCTTTAAAATCAGAATTGCAGAGAAAACACAAATAGCTGTGCAGCAACTCTGTTTGACTGCCACCTCCTGTCATGAACAGCCATTCCACAGAACCATCATCCTGCTGTGCAATAGCAACTGAAATCATGTATCTCCATACTAAATGACCCAGACTCCAATAACCGGTAGACCCAAAGAATATTACTTAATTGTCAGTTCAGTTCAGTAGGGCAATCTGGCGAACCACAAACAGTAGTCTACACACTCACACATGATTTTTATCACACAAAGACTTTAACCCTCAATATGTGTCAGCTATGACGCCATCCTACATGGCAAACTTAAAACCTATTGAAGGGAGGGGTTGGTTAAGGGAACATATGTTCCTATAGTATGTGTAAGTGTTCATTGGCTGCCCCTAATCTTGTAGGCATGCCTTGAACTACCGCTAAATTCTTTTAATACTGATTATAATAGAATACAGTAGCGGATTGACCTGTGCAACTTTGTATAGCAGGTTGCTACATGGGCCCATATGATGGATTGGCATTCTCTCCCAACTTTGGACTTTCGGCTTGTTAGCACGTAAACGAAACAAAACACAGGTGCAGAGAACAACATCAGACTACTACCCACTTGCTGCAAATAGTACATCATCTCTCATTGGTCAGGCCCTTAGCCAATGTTTTTCCTTTTTATTTGACCTTGCAGCCTGTTCTTTGCTGTGGGATCTTTGAGAGAGTGTGGGTACATCCTTATCTTTATCTGGAGCCTAATGAATGGCCCTTGTTTCACCCTCCAAGTCACATGTGAGGAGAACACGAATTTGTCCATTTCGACCTCTTATTTACTGTTATTTTATTTCACTGTACTAGGTGCTATTACTTCCCCCCGCCTTTAGAGACTTTCTCACTCCACCTTGCATAGAATGTTTGCATCTTTAATTGTCCAATACTTGGCCCTTGCAGATGTTTTCTTCTAAATCGAAGAGAAATATGTCTTACGTACATGGCTTATCCTTTTGACTCCCCTTGTGCCTTGCAATTATTCCTTAAAGTAGCATCTTTGATCCCAAACCAAGAGGCTCTTCTTCATCCTTCACACAGAGCTGTTTTTCCAGTCTCTCCCGTCCCTGCAGCCTTGGTCTGTTTCTGAGGTTGCTCGGTAGATTCAATACGAATCCGACATCCATCTTTGTCCCCATGGCCTCATTAGTCACATGATAGGTTATATCGCAGCAAGCTTCTATATGTCTCCTCTACCTTGCGTTTACGCATATATACATTTACTTCGTCTCTTATTACTTATTTCTTTAATGCTCATGAGTTCTACAAACATGATTACGTTTCTCTTGTTTCTTCAGTTACATCTTTTATTCTTTTGAATATTCATAGATCTTTTCAGTGCGTCCATGTGTCTTTACTTCAAGAAGTCACTCTGCAGCTGCTAGATGTTCTTTACAGTTCTTCAATGTACATTGCGGTATGTCGACATCCATCTACCGTCTGAGTACAAGGGTACATTTGACAGTGCATAATGTCTCTCATACACTCGATGTTGCATCCGGACAATGTTTGGTGTCATACACTCAACTCTTTCACTGTCGTTCCAACATGATGGAGGTGAGGGGTTGAGCTTAACAATGACGTATTTGTCTGTTCCTCTAGAATGTCAAGCTCCTTTTCCACTTAGACAGTGGCAACAGCTTCCTTTCTGGAGCCACTACCTCCTTCCAAGCGCCTATAAATCAGTCATCATTCCGCAGGCATCACATCACAGGCTGAAGACATTAGAGCACATCAGCAACGCCCTCAGAAAGATACACCTCTTCATGCCCTTATCCCTTTAATACACCTACCTTTCGTACAATGCAATGACAACCAATACTGCACCCTATCTGGCATAAAAGCTTAACACATCCCGGGAGAGAGGGAATCTTAGAAGCAACAGAGGCCACATCATAACCAGAACAGAATAACAGGAATGCAAGAAGGAACACAAAAAAACAGAAAACTGACTTTTGCTGTTATGCACGAAGACTCTGGAACAGCGTATCAGCCCATTTCCAACAGCCCCCATCTTGCCTTTACTTCAGGAAGAACCTTTACATACCTCTGAAGTCCAGAATAAAAGAAGACAGTCGCTTTGGGAGTCTCTTTTGCTCGGTAGTGTCAGTGCTGATGTGGGACAAACATGCCACATCCTGGGACCGGCTGCAGAAGTTGAGCCCACCCTGTAGATGGGAGAGCCTGTCCAAGTCAGGAGTTACCACCTCACCCCCAGATGATCGTACATCACTCCCCCACCCCTGCAGGACCATCTCCCACTGCTCAGTCTCTCAATCTAGGGAGGCCACAGCTGGTGAGACCAGCCACTCGTGTGGGACCTGGGAGAATGACATTGAAGATGTATACCTTGCACTACGTTGTGGACATAGGCCGCAGGCACAGCCACCCATCCATGCACCACAGAATGCAGCCAGGGCTATGCAATTCCGGTATAGCAGCTCGCATAGCCATCCACACTGATACCCCTGCACTGAAACACCTCTGAAATTAGTATACATCAACAACCTATGAAAAGTAATCAGTCTAACCGGGCACACATCTAGTCACCGGCACTAGCACTCTATCCTAAACCACCAACAGCACCCGCCCACGTGCCTGACCTCAGGGCTGCATACTGGAGCCAAGCCAGCCCACCTAAGTCCTAACCTGGCAAAATGCACACACACATCTTAAAATTAACTCGTAGAATCCTCCACACACGGACTTCGGTCCCCAAGGACGTTCCAACGATAAAGCGCATTGAGGTCATACATATGGGGAAAGGCCGATATATAAATGACGAATACAATACAGTACCTCTTCCTTCATTTCCCTGTGTTCACTGTGTTCTTACTGCTTCTTAGCAATGTTGAAGAGTGCAATGCTCCCTTGTTTCCTAGTTTGCTTTCTGCTGTATACATGCCTTATTTTCATACACACATGAACAAGTACATTAGATATTGTGAAAAATGTCAGCCACACACCAACCATTTTGATTTAATACTTTTTATCAAATGGGTGTACAAAATGCAGAAAAAAATGATAACTGACCAAGATTGAGGCAGAATGGCTGTTGTGCACGGTAACTAGTCATGCCTTTTAATGAGTTTTAAGAGGAAACGTCTCTTACATCAAATTGGAAAAAGAAAGTATCAGAAGCTGATATTCGAATATTCTTGCTGATTTCTATAAATATAATGGTTAATGATTGTTTTGAAGCAGAGTATACTACACTTGCTGAAACCCATCCAAATTATTCACCCTCATAATTGTTCTCCATAGACTGGACTTTAAGTGGGCCGGGCTAGCCGGTGAAGAGCCCTGCAGTTTATCAAAATGACCCCTGTTGTAGGGCTCCACCTATTTTTGCTGACCCCTGCAGGCAGCTGTTTTACAGCTAGCATGGTGAAAAGGTTGCCATAGGTGTCACCGCTGCAAACTAAGAAGCAAATGGAGAGGCAGGTGCAGCAAAATGAATGCCAGCAATGTGCCAGCCTCACCCAATGGCCGTTTACAAAGGTGCGACAAGAGATACTAGTGCCTTTTAGTAAGAGGTCAGCAGGAGAGGTGGCTGACTTGATAGCATTCATTTTCCTGCACCCGCCTCACCTTTTGTTTCTTAATGTTTGGCGCCAGACTCTGCAGGCAGCCCTTTTTATAGTGCGTGAAAAGGCTTCCTGCAGGGATTGGTGCCGAAGGTTAATACAAAATAGGAACGCCAAGCGCAGCAAAACAAATGCAAGTAGTGTGCCTGCCCCTTCTTTCGATGTCCAAAAAACGCTACTGCCACTTCTCTCCCACTCCCCAGCAGTCAAGTACTGAAGCTCCACCCCGTGAGCCCACCCTAGCTTTCTCATCCCCCGTGAAGTACTGCCATAAACCTATCTGCACATGTGCCATTAATAGTTTAGAACACAAAACAGTAAAGAACACACCCTGATGGAACTGCTTAAGACTTTTGGCAAAGAGTACAGTTGTACATGTAGGGACACAATGGCGGACTGTTTGATCACTTCTGACACGGCAAACACAGTTTGTTAAAATTAGACAACACACACTGAATATATTTGAAATATTGTGAAGTGTAACAACATCTCTGCTTGGTCCCTACTGCAATGCATTGCTCTATCGGAGCCCTGGGAGACATAATAAAGAGAACTGTGACAAACCTCAGATGCATGTCTATGACACACATATTCAGGGGTGGTTAAGTAGCAGTTCCTTGAAAGGAATAAGGCACTTTAGTATTACCTCCTTCCAACGGATGTGGTGCAAGGACCTAAAAACAGGGCAAACGGAATCTTCAGGATCATGGAAACCCATTCCCAAGATGGTACTTGCCTCCTAGTGACAGTAAAGTCTGACGCTCAAGACTCTGCATAACTAATACAGCAAGTTGAAACAATGGCTGAAATGTCTCCATAAATTATCAGTAAACTATGTGCCACTAAGAGGCGGGCCATCATTCAAAAACTGTTTAAAAGTGGTCGATCAGTTCAAGCAGGGTCAATCAGAGAGCTCATAAGGGTGTATGAGGAGGACGCTAATTACTCCTGAGTGGGTAAGAGTGTAAGCACGCTCCGGCTTAATTTACCACCTTAAATAAATCATATGCATTCTTTCAAAACAGCGTTGCTTAAAACACTGGAGAGTAAAGGAGTTAATCGCCAATACACAGCCTGATTAAACATGATGTGGGTTATTGATTTTTGTTTGGCATTATGTAGCGTCCTTGTCTTGTATGTACCATGGACTGTGCCCAGGGAAGATCCTTGAGCCAGCACATTTTGGTGGTAAACGAATCAACTATATAGTAACACAAATGATAATATAAATAAGTCAAAAGGCAAGAAGATGAACAAATCGATACTTATCGCAACCCAAAGGATAACCACGCATCTAAGCCCATCAAGATATGTGCATTTAAGGGGAACCGGGTACGGTTCTGCTGAGGATAATTCAGAAGGGAAATGGGATTTAAACTCAAACTGAGCGGTGCATTAAACCAGGTGATAGCGGGTATCACACATGTGGCCATAATGCATGTATTGCACCATTGCCCATTTTTCACTTGTAGAGGGGATTTTGCAATGGTTTGCACCGACCAATTAACACAGAGGTAGCAAGCATGCCTACAGACTCACCAGTGTGAAGACATTTTGCACCAGTAATTTGATGCCTGGCTTTTGAGCAATATGTGACATCAGGAGCCCGGTTCAGTGAACTGGCAAAGAGTTCAGGGAGGAGGTTGAGTTCAGAAGACGCTCAAGGGTAACCTTGACGTATGGTACTATTGCCATATCAAGACAACACTTCCTGACTAGGAGCCCAGCAAATGTTTCAGTAGAAAGGCACCTTTGCTGAGTGTGGTGGGCCAGGGTGCTGATCAAGAGAAATAAAAGATAATTAGATTTGGTCATTGTAATTTGTCAGCTGTCCTTAACTGCTGCTGTAAATCACGGAAGCTCAAGAGCCACCTGGTATAGACTTTTCTAGTGGGAGCTTTTGTGAGCAACTTCTAAAGCACAGGCTATTGCTTTCCTAAAGACGCAGCAAAGTGAGGCATCATTTGCGCTGTCAACAACCACATTTCACCAATTGAAGCGCAGCAGCCCAAAATGTCTCAACAAGAACTGCAGAGACCCTCATGTTTGCCCTTTCCACAGGTGGCACCATAAAGCACCTAGAATCAAACGCCAGTGGTTGTCCCATGTGAAGTTATACGGAATTAGTTGGCAAGGATTAAAGGACATCATTTTTATTTGAATGTTTTTATTTCAATTTCAGCATTCAACAGAGCTGTAGTAAATTAGGTGTAAAAGCTTTGCTTGAGGAAACGACTTTGACTTTCCAATAAAAAGCCAGAAACGCAGTGAATTACATGTTCTAAAGATTTTGCAGCTATGTTCGACACTGCGACCTTCGAAGTTGCAAAAAAATAAAAATAATCAATTGAGGATTTGAACAGTGACCAAATTTGGAATTAATACTTGCCACAGTGGTCTCCTTGTTCAATGCCATCTTGCTGTGGAAAGTGAGTCAGATATAAATAGAGAAACAAAGAAGACAGAGAGACTACACATACGTTGTATATCTGGCATACAAAACCAACAATAGAGTCCCCAATTTAACCACCACTTCAAACGGTGGTGTTTTAGAAATCACTTACATGATGCTTTACAGCTGATTCTGACCAACAATAAACTGAGTCAGTATTGGTGGAATACCCGGCTTTTGCTTGGCCACTCGGCCTTGGTGCCTGAATTATTATTATTATTATTATTATTATTATTATTATTATTATTATTATTATTATTATTATTATTATATTTACTGAGCATGAACCTAGGTTCGAGAAGCAACTGAGTGCTTTACAGAGGTATACAGCAATACAGATACATGATGGTGCGCTTTACAGCAGTGTGCAACAGTAGAGATGCATAACAGAGCACTTTACAGAGATATACAACAGTATAGATGGATACCAGAGAGCTTTTCAGAGGCAACAGCAGAACAGATATATAGCGTGGGTAGGATACAGAGGGGCACAGAGGAGGGATACAGCGGTACCCGGTGGTGGCGAGGAGTGGGGCGAGCACCGTCTTGCAAGTCAGGTAGAGCGAGGGGCGACATGATAGCCTAGGTGTTGGGGAGGAGAGACTCCATGAACAGGTGGGTCTTGAGTTATTTTCTGAATTGTAGGAACGTGTGGCTGAAGAAGGCCTGAAGCCCCTTGAATGTGTACAAACACCCTGTGGGTTTGATAGATCATAGGTGGCCCTGCAGACAACAATTGTGTGGGGCTTCAAATCGTAAGTTCACAACTGAGTGCCGTGCCCTCATCCATCTCTATCTGCAACACTTTCCTGTCAGGCTTTTTTCAGGGTTCCAGTGTGATGAATCAACTTCCGGTGCACCAGTTGTCCAAGAATGAACAAACCACCAGTAGGTCCCAGACCTCTAGTACACCAGAAGGGAATCACAGAAATTGAAACACAAGCAAATTATAAACATCCTTGTCCAATTTTGGTAACATATTTACCGAAAGGTCGTGGATCGTTGGGTAGTAGCAACACAGCGAAAATACAATTATTACCCATGATAGAAGGGACTGTCCAGTCAAAGTTGTATACAAATATCTACGTTACTATCATCACAACAGACAGTTCTAGCACTCTACAAAATACAATCCATCCTGTAAAGGCAGGCAGAGGACAGACAGTTTCAAAGAAGGAAAAGGGATGCACTTACACTTGCACTCGCCACCAACTGGCCGCACTTCTATTTATTGTCTAATTTATCTACCGTTATCCTATGTACTGCACTGCCCCCCCTTTACAACCGCACTTTCCCTTCCCCCTGCCCCTGCACTTGCACAATCTCAATGTCACCTGACCTAGTAGGACCGTTGTCACTGTCTTCCCTTTGTCCCTCTACCTTGCCTCGTCGTGCCTTGAAACACATGTGTATAGACGCGTTATAAATGCCTTATCATATCATATCATACTGACAGGAGGGTAGTTGTATAGTAAATATTCACAACAGTTCAAGGATACTTGGTTTCAGCACAAAGGAGGCAATGGGTTGTAAAATGTCTTTAGGGGCCTTCGAAGAAGTGCCAGGGGGAGAGAACTAGAATTTACCTTGTGCTTGTTGTTGTTCTTGGTAATCGACAGGGTCAAGACAGTTTCAGGGAGCTTTACAGCTTCTGTGACAGAGTTCAAGATGGGAGATAGCTGCGGGTTTCAGGCGGCAGGCTGCTTGGTGAGTGAAGCTGGATGGATAGCTGCAGGCTGGCCTATACAGCGCCTCAGGGTCAGGAATCATTGTCTCAGTGCTGGTTGTGGGCAGTTCGGATGCACTGGTTGAGGCATTTCAGGTGGCTTTAGTGACTGCAGTGTAAGAAACGTCAGCTTGTGAAGTGGGTTGTAGCCCGAGGAGCTCGACTGGCTCGAAAATGTCCTTTAAGGCAGATGTCGGTAGATGCTTGTCAATGCACACCTCCTTGCTTCTTTACTGGGCTTGTGTCGTCCTTTAATGCGGACAGCCCAAAGCTAAGCAGAGTGTTGCAGGCGGCTGCCTTGTCCTTGGTTTGGTTCAGAGACACTCTGGCACTTCCCACATAGAAAGCTTGCTGCAGAGCCTAGCAGGACATTCTATATGCTGGCTGGGTACCGGTTCTGGGGCTGCTGGAGGGTCCTCAGGATTTGTTATCTCCCTCTGTTCCCTGGGAGATGTTTTGGGGAGGGATCTTGCTTCTATCTTGGAGGTCCAGGCCTTCCTTCACTGGTAGAAGATGTAAGGAAGACTGTGCCCTCAGCCAGGGTCCAATGATGACTTCTTCCTTCCGCTTCTGAAGAAGCCTTCAGATGATCTGTCAAAAGAGGGGCTTGCCCCACTTGTAGAGCCAATTGGACCACAGGGATTGGTCTAAGCTAAGCCTACCTTAATGAACCAATCCTGGGTCCCCACCAACTATCTCCTGTATGGGTGTCTTCATATCCATAGTGCTTTGCAACAGGCAAGGCAAAGCGGTGAAACATGTACTACTAAGTTCCCCCCATCTTCCTGTTTGTTGTGGATCATACGTTCTCACTGGTTAATGGAGCTCTCTGTGGTTCCTGATTATAGTGGTAGGTCCCCCTTGAAGCTGCAGTGAGACCAGACTTTCTGGCTCTGTCTAACCACAAACTTGTATCTTCTGGATGGGGTCCCCCTGCAGAGACAGACTACCGTAAACACACAGTACCAGACATGAAAGCTCATTGTCAATTGATACTGAAGGCAGGAACTGGCATCAGGTTGACACAGTTGAAAATGAAAGGTTGTTGGGGTTTCCTGTCTCCTTTGTTAGCCTCTGCAGCCAGGCCCCACGTGAATTAAACTTGGATTACTATGTGAATGTTGCCACCAGCTTGTGGAGTATTTGTATCCATGCCAATGCGCCACACTGCACCCCTTTGCCAATGGAGAAAGAAAACTGTCAAAAATTGAGGAAATAAACCTGTGCGCACCAAATCTGAAATATTGCACATGGTGCATAAACCACCAAAGAGCTGCACACCCTGCCACACGCACAGGCAAAGTTGGTGTAAAAACAGGAATCACAGCTGTCATCTGTCATCTGTCACTATCACTTGAGACAAGGCCACAGAAGGGCTAAAATCCGAGAATGCTCTTAAATACAGTTTCCTAATCAATGGCAAACTTCAAAGTGCTGTTTTGCAGCTAAATTCAGTCATTTTCCCCAGTGGATTATTGAAAGGAAATCATGCTGAAATCATGGATTATCCAGGCAGTCCGAGGAATCCAGGCCTCACTGACTGACACCTACATCGGAAAATTAGCTGTTAAACCCTGTTTAAAAGTGTTTCTATTTCCTGTTTAAATTGGCAAAAATCGCTTCTGTTGGTGAAGGGCTAATTCTTTTAAAATGTTTCAATTCTTTATAAACTGTGCTTTTTTTATATGAGAAATGAAAAAACTTTAATGTCAAAAGGCCCGGTCTCGGACCAATCCACTATGTAATTCTGATCTGATACCCTGGCCTGAGAAAACTGACATCTCTGCTTGACACTTCCTTGAGAACAAGAAGGCTAATGGCTGTTAATGGTTCCCGCATATTGAAAACAAAGAAAGCCTCAGACATTTGTCTCCTAGATGACCCAAGGACAAAGGAAGGCTTGGACACCCACCTTCCTAAAGGAGGGGCCAGATATGGAGGAGATTTCTCAGTGAACTTCAAAGGACTGGCCATTTGCTCACTTTGAAAGTATGAAAAACAACTGGATTGGATTTTGAATGGAAATTACTTTTTGCTTCAGAACTTCATGACATTTAACAGGACAGCCAATATAAGTAGACAAGTGAAAAATACAAACTTATAAATCTTAAATCATGCTAGACAGTTGAAGATGTGGTAGGAGTTTGTACTACATAAGGAACCAAAGATACACTAAAACACTGATTGTGGCATAACTATAAATGTTGCAAGCTTAAAATTGTATGTACATGATCCTCTGCTCACCGCCCAGAGATGTATCAAATTAGAAATGATTAATCTAAAGTATTATGGGTGAAATTGATAAAAATCCATAGAATGACCAAAACAGCTCTC
The DNA here is from genome assembly GCF_040938575.1 of Ambystoma mexicanum. Taxonomy (NCBI): domain Eukaryota; kingdom Metazoa; phylum Chordata; class Amphibia; order Caudata; family Ambystomatidae; genus Ambystoma; species Ambystoma mexicanum. The sequence goes on along the minus strand of NC_090934.1, from coordinate 330,431,594 downwards.
ACAAAGATGGGAAGGGAATGTAAATGTATATAATCGAGTGTAAAGTATATGTGCACAATTTTATGAGGGTATGTAACAGTAGAAATGCACATTTGTGCAAAAGTATGTTTTGGGTAAAAATCCAGGTCGGAGTTCCAAAATCCTGTCATAAAATGACAACTTTGTTTAGACTGCCAACCAGGACAAAGCGCACGCCAGTAGCCACTCACAGACATGGGGGTGTGTTTTGAAGTTCTGCACACACCATTAACTGGGGGATGGCATTTGTAATGTATAAATATAAAAGTTTCACTACACAAAAACAGACTGCTTCCAGAACACACTGATTCCAACCCTTCCAGATGTCCGCGCAACACCTTATACCAGAACCCTTCAATTTATAGCTGACTCCAGAATGCTTGAAAGACCCAGATATCTTTGCAGAATCCAGACTCTAGCATTACAAAATTATTGCTAGCCTGACCCAATTGCAAACATCCCAAACTTGAAGGGATTTAATTCTGATTCAGCTTGGCCTGCTACCACTAAGGCTGGCCCACTGAAAACTTGCATCCTGCTATCTACCTTGTCCAGTAACCAGAAGGGGCCCTTCCAAATCCAGGCTGAGGTGCAGTCCAAATTGACCAGAACCGCCTTGCTGATCCAATGCCGATAGAGGTGCCCTGCTGGTGGTAGACCAGATCCAATTCATTGAGCAGAGCTCATGGTCCAATTTAATAACTTCTTCTGTAAGTATTAACAGGAACAACAGTTACACTTAGGGCCTCATTACACGGAAGGCGGTAATGGTTAACGGCCACCGTTAATGGTAACGGTGACCGTTAACCATTACCGCCTTACTACGAGGTCCCTTAGCGGGTTGGTGCTTTAACGCCTGCTTTTTGCAGGCGTTAAAAACCAACCCGCTAAGGGACCTCGGAGCTAATTACGGCACCGCAAAAGGGCCCTAGAGCCCTATGGGGCAGAAATGGGAATGGGGAAGGGCAATGGCGGAAGGGGGATTTACCGCCCTACCAACCTTGGAATGGGGCGGTAAATTCCCTTTCCGCCAAGGCGGTGCCCGTATTTTACCGGCATGAGCCATGGCGCTAATAGCGCCATGGCTCACCGCCTTCCGTGTAATGAGGCCCTTAGTATATCTGCATTGTATTATTCCCATCTCAACCTATCCCATCTTTGATTCAGAACTCAAGTATTATTAGAATCCTTCTTGCGCTGATTGTCTCACCGGTGTTCCAAAACCATAACTCGCTAGTGATTTTGAATAACTAAAGTAAATCCCAGGAAGAAGTAGAGTATCCACAACAGGACGGGTTACGCTGATCACGTGACTTTAAGATCCATCTGTGGCATTCTCTTTTTCATAGACATAACATAGTGTAATCAAACCCATCTGTCATTTTCGAAAGCGCATTTCTGTTTTCAATTTTGCGCCTATTTTGCAAAAACGCCTCTCACTAAAACCTCTATAACTCCTTCAGTTTTAAATATAGAAACGAAATTTCAACTCTTACTGATACCTAACATCCTTAGCTACAGTGTATTTGACCCGTACAATATCGCATAGTAAAAGTTTGCCGCGAATTTGCAAAATTCACAAGTTTACACGTGTCATTTTCCCATTTCAAAGTGCCTCTTCCATCCCATACCGATCTAAAGTGTGTGCTGTTCTTTTTATTATAGCTCATGTCTGTTAGGACCTGTTTAGTGTTGTTTTCCTTAGGATTTTTCTCCATTTAAGAATTTTTGACCTTTTTGCAGTCTTTCACAAAGCCATTTTTCATCTGCTAGTTTACAAGTGTCATTTTCCAAAACGGTTTTCCTCTCTTGTTTAGGGAGGGAAGATTGCCTATAGCTCTAGACATTGTGTTTCATTCCTGAAAACCTGCTGATTACTCACATTGGTGTAGGATTGCTCAATTGTATTTAAACAAAACTTTGCAGGGGGAATATTAACCTAAACGCTATCTGTGTGCAAAACAAACTGTTCTTTTTCCCTGTGTTTTCGATTTTGCCTCCTTATAAGGGAATTCAATTGCTTTGGTTATCTTTCTGAATTGTATTGTCACCCTTTGGGTGATTGCTGTCCCATATATATCTATATTAAACCTATGTGTGTTTGAATATTAAATAAATAAATAAATATGTACCTTTACAAACTAGCCTGATTCCTGGTTCAATGTGACCTGGATGGGGTGGGGGGAGTATTTTGAGAAGGGTGTGATATGAGTGGTATATCATTCAGAATATTGAACGTTTAGACAAAAATAAAATAAGGGTTTCATGTGCACACTACACACTAGGAGAGACTTGGGTGTGTGCCTGATTTAAATCCCTTACAAGCTACAGGGCTCGTCAAAAGGACAAGGCGGATCCATGGAGCGTTTGTTAGTTAATAAGGTTGCCCATGGAAGGGGGAAGGTTTGGTCCTCCCCTTATGAGATGCATGGTGTACTCCACCTGTCAGATCCATACTAAATATGACAGGGGGGGGTCTGCCTTTAGGCTGTGTCGACCCAGAGTACACAGGAAAATGTGTGTGGTTTAGCCCCACATATTTTCTGGAGGTTCATCTATCATTATTCAATTTCATGTAAAATTTCAGAAATGCCCAGGGGGGTGCACACCTACCATGCAGATGGTCTGTAATAGTGGCAAGGGAACGATTATCAGTCTCCCTGTTTACATGCAATAGGAACTGGGCCCTTGAAATCCCCTGCCACAAGAACGAAAGACCCAGCCACAGGATGAAGTTCACTGTCTTTATTAACAAATCAATGAGAGGGATTGCAGCGTGAATAATGCAACATTCTCCAAGCATTCTCAATCTCCAGGTGCCTGTCGTCCAGTTTTGTTATGGTCTGATGTCACAAAAATAAGCTATAAACATTGTTGGGTTTACACTTCTGCACCTCACTGTTTTTATCACCAGATTTGAGATGATTACCTCATATGTAGGTGCTCTGTGGGCAGACAATGTGCACTTATGGTTTTCAAAATTAGCAAAAAGGGCATGCTCTACGTAAAGTGTGATGCTAGCAGATTTCTCCACTGCAAATGCAGCAGCAGCCAATGCTTGTTTTCAAGGATAGGGTCCTCTGATTACTGGGCTAAATGTCCACTATAATAAGCCATTGGTTTCTGTCCTAAGGCTGTCTTCTGTGTGAGCTCCGCCATCAGTACTACTCTGTTGGAGCGTGAGAACAGATAGAATTCTTCACAGTAATCAGGAATCTCTAACACAAGGGGATGTACATATTGCACCTTTCAATTCCTCATATGCTGCAGTCATCTCCTGTGTCCATGTCCAGTTACCGTCACTCCTCTAGGCCTCCCAGAACCCATTTAAAATGGATCTTGTATATGTACTATAGTCGAAACCTCAGCCCTAAAATTATTACAGAGACCTAAGCATTGCTGCATTTCCCTTACCACCCATGGCAGTGGTGTTCTAAAGATCGCCTCTGCTCTTTCTGGGGTTACCTGGGGAGGAAGGATAGCTAAAGGACAGCGCATTTGTTTTGGAAGCAAGACAACATAGCGCAATACAGGATTGAATCCGAATCATCTGCTTAGAAAGCACTTGTTGGTATAAAGTGCGTTATAAATGAACATTTAATATTACCTTCCTGGGATATTAACTGTTCAATGTACAACACTTCACTTTGGCAATATTTCAGTTTTGCCTTGTCCCCCTTTTCTGCAAACACTGTAATTAACTGTACTGAATACTTTCGACACTGTTCTTCATATCTTCTGCAGACTAGGATATCATCTACGTACTGAATGACTGTGCTGTCTAGATGTATGTTCCCTAGGTCCATTTGGAGGATCCTATTGAGGGTGATTCACAGTAACCCTGAGGAAGTCTTTTATTTCTATATAGAATAAATGTCAGATCCTGTGATTCCTCATGAAGTGGTATAAAGAAGAAAGCATTCTTCAAATCTACCACATTGAAATGGGTAGCTTCTGACGGAATGTTACATAGTATTGTCGATGGATTGGGAACTAATGGGAACTCTGCTTCGTTCAACAATATGGTTCAGAGGGCACAAGTCTTGAATAAGGCACCACAATCCCCCTGTTACCTTCTTCACAGAGTACATAGCTGTGTTACACTGTGATTCTGATGGTACCAAGATCCCTTGCTACACAAATGTGTACATTATCTAAAACATGCCTTTGTCTGCCACCCTGGATAAAGGATATTGTTTTGCCTTTGGCAAGATTTCCCCTGGCTTAAGCTTGATTTTAACAACTCTTTCTCCATTTAAGCAGGCCAACATCATACGGACTGTTGGTCCATAAGATGTCTGGTACTTGCCTACGCCTTCATCTAGAAATTGTGATGCTGCTTTTTTTAGTAAGGCCATACTTCGCTGTAATGAATTCTCACCTAATAGGTAATTCTCATAAAGAACACTGTCTCGAGATCTGAATAATCATCTTGAAGCAATTCTTCATCTATCAAGTCAGTGTCATGATTCCTGCCCCTCATGTCGCCAGCCCTCCAAGATGTCAGGCTGGAGCCAGGCCACGATCACCTACATGGCTCTCAAGGGCCTCTCCATCCCTCCAAAGACCCACTTAGAGTCAGACTTGGCGCTTGTGGCACCAGACTCACTCACTCCCATAGGATAACATTGGGGATTGGACTTGTAGTGCATTGATGGGGACAAGATGGATGCCCCCACATATTTCGGTTCCCAGAACTGCATGTGCGGTCTAGTCTTTTGGGTGTGGTTCAGCCCAGAGGCACCTGGGATATCCAGAGACTATTTAAGCCACACCCAGGCTGAGAAACATGCTTTGCATTTTCTGCACCTGCAGCGTGACACTCACCGTGTTCGGAATGGTCTCCAGTAGGCCTGCATCTTTCTTCTGCGCTCAGCTCCTGCAAGAACAAGAACACTGTTAGGAACAGCCTTACCTTCCGGCGCTTCTGCCCATCAGTCATCACTCCTTCTGTTCTGCAGGCATCTTCGGCGGTGTCATTCCCATCCCGGCATGCCGCTTCCTAAGGAAAAGGGAAAAGAACAGAAAAAAGGCATTAGTAAGCATTCTGCAAATCTTCGCTTATTTTTAAATTCTCTACGAGCTTCAAACGCTTACCTCAATCCCAGCCGCTCTGGGGGAACTCTGTCTCCAGAACTTCTCATCCATCTGCCAGAGGGAAAATACACTCCAGGTTAGCGTGGAAAGATCTAGAGGCGCCGCATACCGTGCTTACCCACCGCATTTGTTCTTCATAACCGGCATCCATGCTGAAAACGTCGCAGCACCTAAAAGACACAGAAAAATAACTCAGTTCAATGCAAATACGAAAAGGGTGCATCGCGCTTCGCGCTCTCACTCACCTTCAGCGCTACTCATCTCAGCAGCACACCGCCATCCCCGGACGCCGGCCATTATCTAAGGAAGCAAAGGAACGAAGTTAGAGAACTGTTCAACAGACTCATTATACTTACCTGTCGGACTCTTGCCAGTGAAGTAACTAGGCAGCAACGAGCCCGCATCAATCAACGCAGGATGGAGAGCACACTATCCAAGAAAACAAGGTGAGCTGTGGAAGGGAAGGGTTGGACCCGGGGAAGAAGGGGTTCAAGCACACAGAGACAATAGGGAGTTAAACTCTACCAATCCTATGTTTCAGTCCCAGTCTCCAGTCAAAAGCCTCCAGGGAAGGGTTTGAGGTCGTAAGAGGTCAGAACAGGCTGAGTGACTTCCCCGTGGATACCAGGTGAATGTTACAGTCAGTCAGTCTTTGTCGTTAGTGTTAGGAAAGATTTTATCTGTGTATGTAATTTTCCCTCCATCTGTCAACCCCCAAACTTTGTGCTGCTGTTTAGACACCACTGACTGACTTTGCCAGAGAAGCACAGCCTTCAGCTGCACTCCTCTGGGCTTTTGCTCACTTTTTATGGGGAAACTGACATGCCCTTAAGACAGTCAGTACTGGGAGACTTTGTTTGCCTTAGTAGTTTCCTCCTGTTGCAACTTTTGTGCAACATGTAACAAGTGAGCAATGTATCTTACCATACAGCACAATTGGGTCTATAGTCATTTCCAAAGGCCCTAGATACTCTCGCTGGACTTTTTATGAGTTGTGCAGATGTGTCATTGACAGAACTGGGCAGCTATCATTTCATATTATTTTTAACCCTTTCCTGCCATGTTAACCACGTAAAGCGCGTTTGGCACAAATAGGTGGCCTGGCTCCAAAATGGCCATGCCACAAGGTTCTTTGTCCTGTCCTTTGGCCATCTTGCCCCTTCACCTTCCCCAGGTCGAGTTGACCCGGGCCAGTCCTTATTCGTTCATGCACTTTCCCATGAATCCCAATGCTTTCGCAGGTTTCTGCATGCCTTATGTGTGTACCTCCAGGATGTGGGCTGGTCCCAATACACATCCTGGGTGCCAGAGAGTCTGGAGTGTCCTGAATGCCTGATACCACCATGGTCTATGATTGGTCCACGTATGGAGTGGATGTTTGTGAGCAGATCTCCCATTGGGTCCTCTCCATTTTGGCGTGAAGGGAACTTTGGATAAGAGGAGGCTGGAAACACCACTACCATGTCAATCTCCTGAGTTCTCATTGAACAAAGGAAAGGATCCAAGTATCCTGCAACTACGAAGCTGAGTCAAGGAATCGCTGGTGACCCTGAGCCCGCTGTCGTCCCATTGGACCCCTCTGCATCTGATCGTCCTAGAATGTCTGCAAAGATGCTTCGACCCATTGGAATAGTGGGACCAACTATTCTCGGCACCTTCACCAAAACCTGCAAGTAAGCTTTCTCGGAAATGTCCCTGGCCAACCAGTGGGCTAACCAGCTTACGCAGGACCTTTGCTCTGTCTCTGCCATCGTTTCGAGGAGGCCCTCAAAACTTGGTATACTGCTAGCTTTGTGTCCACGGCACCCTCACACCGAATTTCGTATACTTGGCATTCCCAGGTCTGAAGTGAGACGAGTGTATCCGGACCGGAGTATCCACGGTTACCGTGTTGCCCTGCTGCGGCAACGTCCTTTGCAAGTCCACTGCATTTGTGACCCTCTTGCCCCTGAAACCTGCTGCAGTGAAACTGGGGTGATTCATTCACCCGTAGTGGAGACATCGTCACTGTCCTGTTTGGGAATCCTCGCTGGAACTCAGGAACTAAAATGTGCCAAGATGTCCTTTTTGCTGCCTTCGAACCTGCAACCGAATTGGACTAACCTGCTGAAGTTTGGGTCTCCTTGCCTTAGGGACCGGTGAGTAATCTTTACCCCAACCGGTGGCCCCTAGCGCCAGGGCCCATCTTTAAGTATAAAGTGGGAATGTATTCTTCATCGTCTTATCCACCTTCCTGAGCTGCTAGAGACCCCTGAAGAGACCCTGTTTTGCCCATTGGAACAACCGCGTGCGCTTGCACTACACATACTGTTGAGCACTAGACTCCTCTCTTCTTAGGGCTTGGACTGCCTCCTAGTTAGGTGAATAACTGATGTTGAATTGGGCCTAAAGATTAACTGCACTGCCTGTTTCCTTCCCCTCTAGGTTGTCAACATCTTTTGTGCAGTCATCCCTTTAGAAACCCCTGGTCTTGTATATATATTGTATTGAGTGTGATGCATTGGGTTACTTAGTGTTACTGTGATTCTTTGCTATGGTCTATGTTACAAAGGCCTTGTAATAAATGTGTCTATATTTTTAATATATCACCTGTCTGAAGTAATTTGTAAGTGTCCTTGCTCTGTGTGCTCATTGAGGTCCTTCAGTCACCCTCACCCCTCCTGAGACTTAGTCTTGGCTGACTGCCATAGCTACCCTGATTGGTCTGGCTTGTCCAGAGGTTACGCTGTTCCTAGAAACTAGGTTGGCCTTCTGAACCTCTGTCCCTCCTGGACAGAGTTCAGAAATCCTTCTTAACAGTTGCCCTACCATAATTACTGTTCTCCATGCCCATCCTGTATCATCAGTACCGTGCAGTACTATCCTCTCATCCCTCACTATTGCCATCACTACTTGTAGTGGAAACACTTGCCCCTCCTTGTCTAAGGGAATCTCTGGTTTAAACAGAAAATCATTGGGTAAACAAAGCAATTTGCCCTCTATCCCTGGAAGCCAGGCTAATAGTACTTCCACTCCATATGGGAATAACTCGTGGCTCACTGGCACCCCCCTCTGTATAGTTCGACCGCAAAATGCCTGAATGAGTTCTTGTACGTTCATGTAGTGAATTCCTGGGGCCGAACATACTACTATCCCCTACTTGGTGAATGAAATGGTCATGTTCAGTTGGCTTATCATGTCCCTACCCATTTTGTTGACTGGCGTCTGTCTGGAATATAACAGTGTCATGGTTATGTCATGTTTCCCTACAGAAATCAGAAGCTCGTCAGTGAAAGGAACCAAGTCTGTAGCTCCAGAAAATTGCTACTCATTCATGGCAATGCCTGACATTGGATATCTTCCCTCCCTAATATAGGATCTGCCGCCCCATATCTACAAGAAAAGAAAATGTCTTGTCACCTATGGTCACCCCTACGTGTGGTTCCTCGTTCTTCTCAGGTGTAACGGATAAGATTGAATACATCAGGTCCATCTGTGGGCTGTCCTATTGTGGGTAAAGGGTCATCCCTGTCCCTGTGAAAGGGTTTCTCCCCACCACTGTCACTCCCCCTAGTGTCCGTATGGGAGTCTGCATTGCAGAGTCTGTGTGTGTCATGCCCACAATGCTCTGCTGTACCAGTGCTTGCTGTACTGGTTGTGATGAATGTGTATATTCTTGTGTCTGTGGTGTGTACCCCATGGGCTGTTGTGATTTCACTAGTGCGCTTTTGGTTCACCATTTGTGGTGCATTTGTCTGCATCAGTGTGTGATTTTGGGCAATTGGTTGGGCTGTTCTGCTTGGTATGTTGCTGGATATGTTGTCTGATATCTCATCCTCCCTATTCTGCTGCATTCCACCTCTGCTCCTGCACAGTTGCGCTATGTGACCTATTCCTCCACATGTCCAGCATTGTGGTGGACCCCACATGAGTCTTTGCTGTCCTCCATTACACCCTTCTCCACCCTGCTGAATTGGATGTCCAAACCCTCCTCACCAGGGCCTTCCTCCCCATCCTCATGCCCAATAATTGACGTTATTAGGTCACAAGACCATTTGAAAAAAAAAATATGTCATGCCCAATAATTGACATTAATAGGTCACAAGACCATTTGAAAAGAAAAACAATTTAGAAAGACCACTTTGCGACCACACAGGGTGGTCTTTCTAAAGCTAACTGACAGCTCCTGCAACGCACATGAGTCTGTGCAGGGGTTGACAGGCATGCCAGGACCCAGAAGTGGCCTTGTTGGAAAACGGGTAAGATGATATGTGCGTGTGTTTTTATGTGTGTTTGTGTTGGGTGTTCGTGTTTGTGTGTGTTTGTGTGCGAATTGGTGTGGGGTGGTCCTGGGTGGGGACCGAGGCAACAGGTCTGAGGGCGCTGGGCTTGGGAGGTGAATCCTCCCTATTTGGAGTAAATCTGGGAAGAGAGGGCTGCCTAAAATTGGCTGAAAAAATCGGTCTTTTGGTTAGGCAATCTACAAAAATCAAAACAATGACATAGAACCTAATCGGCATCTCCTCTTCCTGCAAAACATCCCCCTACCAACTGTTGGCAATTATGTGCACCCTAAGTAACTATCTCCTCTCTGCTCTTCAACATCGCCCTTCCATTGTACACTTCTATCACTTCTTTGGCACTAATTTCACTTCTTCCTGCTTCCTGTCCTTGCATTTCTTTCTCACATTCTCCTGCATTAGTTGGCAATAATGTACTATGGTCAGCTGAAACTGTGCCCATGGCTTCGCTTCCATCCCCACTAATTTCTTTCGTTGCCTCTGTACCTGCTCTGGTAGCCTTTGCCTTAATGTGTGACAAAATAATCTCAATGTTTTATCCCTCGGGACTCACGTCTCGAGATGCCAACTCTCTTGTATCTCCTGGATCGATTGAAGTGAGTCTTCATCCCCACGCATTTTGTGTGCCTTAATCGTGCTTATATCAGATGTGTCTGGGTACTGTACTCTTAGTGCTTGCCATATGGCTGCTCTGCAGTTATTAAAAGGTGCACCGTCGTGAGCTGCGTTCTATGCTGTCACTCCGGGACACTCCATTTCCAAACATTGTCTACTACCTCCCAAGGATCTGGTTCAGAGTAAGCTCTTCATGTCGCCCACTGCCAATGTCGTCCCTGCTGTCAATCATTCTTACTCATATATCAATTTCCTTGCCCCTACAGTCAACAAGGGCAACTTGCACCTCAGATTATTCTTGTCCATCTGTTGCCATTGTATATATTGTGGACGTCCACCACCCTTTTGCAGCAATGGGAACTGTGTCAATTGTACTCCCTTTTCACTCTTCCCCCATTTCTTTGGTAGCAGTAAACGCTCTCGTCATACTCGCTCTTTTCCATCCTGCTCATAGCCTTTGTGCATATGGAGTAAATTCATCTGTGCTATACAATTTGTCTTTGGGACGCTCGAGGTGTCCTTCGGGTTTTAGCTTTCCTGTCCCAGTGGCTTCCTCTCTACCGCAAGGTTTCTCCCTTTTGAGGCTTACTTTTCTGCATGGGCGACTACGTCTACCCCCTTCATCATCATCACTTTCCCCTTGGTCTTCATCTGACTCCATGGTTTGCCCACTGCCATTGTTATCCTCTTCTCCTTCATCTTCAAAATGAAGTCTCCTAAACATGCATCTCCCTTGTTGCTTCCCTGTTACTCTGTCTGGTGAGTAGCTGTCCCCGTTCAATGGAGACCATGCTATGCTTCTGCTTGTCTTCGGGGAAGAGACACTATCCTACTGCTCCTATACAGTATCCCTATTCTCATTGACATTCCTTCTTCCTCATCGTTATTTCGACATGTTGGTCCCATCATGATGTCTGTTACCTCATTGAGAAGTGTTTCCCTACTTCTGCCTCTTTCCCATTCCTGAATCCTATCCCTTTCTTATTCCTCTCTGTGTCGATGCTCTTTAACAAGTCTTTCAATTTCTAACTTCCTCTTCTCTCTCTTCTCTCTCTTCACCTGCAGTTGCCATTCTTTTTCTTCCTCTGCTTTTTTCATTGCTCTTTCTTATATCTCCTTCTGCTTTTCCTCTCCTTCTCCGCTCTTTCTTTCTCTTTCTCTGTCCTCTTTTCCGTCCCCTTTTCTTTCTGAACTTCCTCAAGTGGAGACGGAAAGTTCCTGGTTACCAAGATGATAAATCACCTTCCAGAAATTCAGGTTGCATCTTCATAATTACAAGAAGGAGAGCTCCATTTTGTGGTCTGAACACACATAACCCAGCAGAGCAAGACAATGCCCATTCAATCAAGGTAGATGGAGAGGAGCTGTTCCCATTGAACCAGAGGTGGAAACACGTGTTGCTTACAAATTAACAACTAAATGCACTCTCCCAGGCTTAGGTGATCAGTGATGGCAACATTAGAGAAAACACAGCCCCTCCATATTCATTCTCATTGCCTTGAAAAGGTACACTCAGCCTGGTAACCATCCAGGGTCCCAGGGCTGGGAGCACCCACTCTGTCCAATCCAGAGTCACCTTTTACATGAAGGTATAATATGTTGCAGGAGCCAATAGTCTCCCTACAGTCCTGCAAGTTTGTATTTTGTAGAATGTAGAGGTGTTCCCAGGAGAAGCCACCGGGTATGGCACCAAGTAGGAGACCTAACCCGTGTATATATAGATCGCCTAAACTGATCAATCTGAACACCCGATTTTGGGGTGACTGAACTTGGTTTTGTGAAGTCATGCCCGGATAAAGCCAGATGACATATGCTCAGAAGATGAGAGGTAAAGGCAGTAAACTTTTCCCAATGGCTGAGTCTTCCATTCTTGAGGCAGGGAGTTTTTGATGGACCCGAATGTCGCTCTGCTGGTAATTGGGGTGGTCTCTACAGAGCCCCTGTCATCCTTGACAAGTTATTGCAGAGGATGTTTGCTAAGGCCTTTCAGCCATAAACTGCCTCATTGCACCGCATGCCTGAGGGGCTGTACAGGGATATACAGAAACTGATGCCTAAATCCATGCATGGGGAAAAAGAGAAGAGGTTGTCAGAAGCCGCCTTTGGAGGAAGTTGCTGCCTGCCTCCGGTGGGATGCCTAGCAAGCCAGACATCCAAGTAGCAGGTTGTGGGAGAGTCGTGACCGAGGAGCTGCAGCGAACCACAGGGTGTAAGTATAGACTCAGCTACATGGCAAATGTGGGGGGAAGGAACTGTTCTGCCTGATGTTCTATGTTGTGGTTTTCTGTTTTGTGTAAGGATAACCCATTGTGTAGGCGGTCAGTTGGGCGGTCAGCTTAGACGGTCATCTTGCGGACAGAAACATTTTGAAGAAAAAAAGGAGAGAGAAAAATGGTGTCCCTGTGAGTTAGGCAATTTTGCTTGGTTCATGGATGATTATGTATGGTTTACCTGTGTATAGGTGTTAGCGGGAGAAGCTAATTTATATCAAGGAAGGTGGTTTCCTAATTTATCTCTCTGAGATGCATTCCTATATTGCAACGCTATAGAAGAGGGACAATGTAACTTAATGGTTTACCCTGTTAGTGAGGCAGGAAGACTGCTGTGTGTTTTTCGTCATGTTTGTCATGTGTTGGTGATTAGTAGCAGACATGTATATGTTGAAGGGTCAGGCATTGAGGCTGTTCCTCTAAGGCAGTGGTCTTCAAACGTTTTATGCCAAGGCCCCCCTGAGCAAACAATACACATTGTTCGGGACCCCTTTGCCTGCCCCTCTGTGTTGATGTTCTTTTTTTCTTTTCTTTTTTTATAGAGACAGCTGCGAAATGTGTGATGTCCATACATGAGCACACGGGATTGTTTTGTATATGAGACTCTGACGAGCATGCCAATCAAATAAGTTGCCTCATATTGTAAATCCGCTAGGCCAGTGGTCTTCAAAAATGTTTAGACTGGGCCCCCCTGAGCAAAATTTGGGCAGGCCGGGCCCCCAAGAAAATGCCAAATGAACAGTATGTATTGCGCACCGTCACTGCACCGTACTCCCAGTATAGTCCCTGGTCTCCCCCACCTGCTCCCATCACAGTGGCTGGGCTCCTCATCCCACTCCTACCCAGTCCCTGGGCTCTCCCCACACCATCACACACCCTGTGCTCTCCCCACCCTGCTCCCACCACTATCCCATGGTTCCCGCCCAGCCTGCTCCCACCATAGTCCCTGGGCTCCCCCATCCCGTTCCCAACACAGTCTGAGAGCCAGTGGTGGCTGGTGAATGTTTTAAGTGGAGGGGCATAACTATTTCCCCCAAAAATGCCAAAGCGACCGAGCGCAGTGAGGGAGTCCGAACCAATCAAGCAGGGTTCGGGGGGTTCCCCCTGTGAATTCTTTTATAGAATAATGGGTTAAAATGTTGCTTTGTAGAGCATTCTTTAAAAAAAAATGGGTAAATATCCACAGTTTGCAATTGCTGCTGGAGGGGGCCCAGGGGACAGGCATGACATGTTTTACTGGACATCTATGATAGATATCCAGGACAAATATACCCCCCGCTCTCCCCTAGGCCACACTAGGCCTACCACATTCAACATGGTTATGTGTATATTCAAGGCACTGGGGTGCCAAGGGGGAAAGCATGGTATTTTGACTGGACATCTATGATAGAAATCCAGTTAAAAAAAAATACCATCCCTGTGCCCTGGGCTCCACAGCACCTCAGAAGGAGAGCTGATTTTGGCAGGTGGGTAGGGGGATTGTGCAATAAAGGCATTTAGGCATTTTTAAAATGCCTTTGTTGTACAACCCTCCTTCCCCTCTCTATCCACCACTTGCCAAAATCAGCTCAACGGACCAAAACAAACTAACACACACATTCATACAGCAATCACTCTATCATTCACACGAGCATCCATCACCATAAACTCACACATAACACAAGCCTTCGCGCATCCATACACATTATTCAATAAAATAAATGAACATAAACATACCTTCTGCATTGGCTTGCATGTAGATGCTGAAACACCCTGTTCCAGGCTGCTCTGTCCGTATGTGCGAGGAGGCACAGGAGCTCCCCCTCGCACATACAGACATGCAGGTCCCAGCCAGCATTTCCAATGAGCTATGCAATGCTGCTGAAGCAAAACGCTCCAACCTTGCATGGCTTAGTGAGCATGTGCGGCTGGGGAATTAACTTAACTGTCAAAGGGAAATAGGGTTTCCCTTTGACAGTGCAGCCAGCCCAGGAGCACTCCCTCAGCTGGAAATAGCAACTGAGAGAGTGCTCATTGTTGCATTGGGCTGGCTCCTAAGCTCCTCTATAATGTGTGAGGGGGGCCACTGGGTGGGCACCCCCTCGTAATTATGGATGAGCTGCCAGGCTCGGACTGGCCTACTGGCCTATTCCCCTTTCCTTTGCCTGGTCGCGCTCTGAAACACCTGTGTAAGAGCGCAATACAAATAAAATATCATTCATCATATCATACGGCAATGCCTGCACCAAAAATACTAAATGCTATTGTGGGCCAGTCAAAATGGGCCCCCTTTTTGGCCAATGTGGGCCAGTTTGATGTGTTACTTCCCTACGCAGTTAGTAATTTTGACCATTATTGCTGAATAAATATTCTATAAATATCACAATGTACTTATATTTTAACACAAAGCAACCCTTTGAGTACTATTCAGTCTGTTAATGAATATCCATGTACAACTGTGGGCCCCTTTTTCATTGGTGCCTGGTACAGTGTCCTGACCATGTGAGCCACCCCTGCCCATTTCTTCCAAAGTAAAAAAAAAGAAAAAATAGTATTTTTTTTTATTTCTTTTTTTTTTACATTTCATGCTGTGCTCTCGCGGCCCCCCAGGGATGTACAGAAGTACAGTTTGAATACCGCTGCTCTAAGGTATGGGTGACGTCACCTGCAAGGTCGTTTAATAGGACTTGAGGTGTACTGGAAGTGGTGTATTTCAGTTGTTAGATTGTTAAATGAGTTTAAGGACCAGTGTTGTGCCATTGGGGCAGAGCTTGAGAAGTACAGAAGTGGAGTTGTGATTTAAGCCATCAGGGCGTAGGGCCGCAGTCAGGCTGTGCACAGAGCACACCCGTGTTGATGGTGGTGAGACTGAGAGCTAAGTAAAAGATTTGTTGAACTGCTATGGTGTGGAGAAATGGTATTTGAGAGATATTATTGAGTTTATGAATTGCAAAATTGTAAGGTAAAGTGGAGGTATTGAAATCTCAATGTGTGATCAAGTAAGTATTGGCAAGTGTTACATAAGGTGACAGAATGAGCGATACACTTCTTCAACACTTATGCAAGTTCCTTCCGCGGTATGAAGACACAATGTGCAAGTATAGCGTGGAGTGGACTCGCGATACAGAGGGCAAGTTGGCAAAGCCATGGCCCAAAGACATGAGCAGCAACAAATTCCCACTTATTTACATGCAGCATATAGTGGAAACAATTAAGTAAGTGACTGGCCATATTAGAGTTACGGAAAATGTTTCAGGACGAGGAAGAGGACCCTATGCAAAAGCATTGGATTAGGAGTCAGCACAATATGGAAGGTGAATCGCCCTCAGCTCCTCCTCCTCCTCAATCCGCAGATGTAGGTCGGGTAGCAGAAAGTAAGGGATTTTACACTGTAAATGAGTTGAAAGCGGCAGCGGGATACACAAATCCCACTTTTGCACCTCCGGTGTATAGTGGCGAAGAGACCCTTAGTGGGGCAACGCAAGCGGGTAAAAGAGCACAGGATACTGGCAGCAAAAGTAAGGAGCGCAGTGAGCTGCAAGCAAAGCTAAAAGAATATGACTTGGAGAAGACAGAGCTTAGCAAGAGCCAAGTATTGATAGTTCCAAATGAATGGGTAGGCAGACAGATATTGCTCAAATTGGACGGGAAAGCCACAAGAGAGACAGGGCATGTGGGGAAGGAAATATCGAGTAGTAAAGACACAAAGGAGATAGCTTAAGAAAGGGCGGAGATAATGGTGGAAGTACAAAGAAGGGAAAGGGAAGAAAAGGAGGCAAGTGAGAGGGTGCAAAAAGGGAGAGAGAGCAGAAGCACGAGAGAGAGAGGAAAAGCAGAAGACGAGCAGGAGCGGCAATTGCAAATAAAGAAGGAGAAAAGGAGGTTAGAAGTCGAGTGGCAGGTTGAAGAGTGCTGATGCAGTGAAGAAGAGGAGTGGAGACACGAGTGCGATAGGGATGAGAGCAGACAGAGATACTCTTTGGGGAAATGGAGATTAAGATGGATTTGGCACGTTTGGATGATGAGGATGCGGAAGGGACATGAAGAAGGTTAGGGGAACTTTAAAGAAGTAGGAGAAACAGAATGGCAGCCCCACCGCCAGATAATGGGAGGGCTACTGGGCCCTCAGTAAGGATGGAACGTGGGATTACAGATCGAGCCAAGAGAAAGTAGGTGGAAGACCCGATGTTAAAGAGACTTAGCTTCAAGGATGAGAGAGAAGGGGACAGTGACAGTAGTATTTGGACCATGGGTTCAAACGGGAATCGACAGGGAGTGCGGATGATGAAGAGGGAAGGCCTTATCGCCCTCCAGGGAAGCAATCCCTGATAGAGAAAGAGTGTGGGGAGGCGGGAAAGAAATGGAAAGAAGAGAGGAGGACATTGAAGGTTGACTGCTGCATCCCAGGGATGAATCGCTCAGTGCTGACAATATTTCTCTGTATGCATGCACAGAGGTTTAGGGCCTTGCCAAGATAGAAATGAACAGAGATAGCAAGGGCGTTCACTGCCACTAAAGACATGGGGAGACCGGACAGAGGAACAAGACTAACACAGTTCCCATTATTGGAGAAGGGTGGTGGGTGGCCTTAGTATATTCTGTGGCAAAAAATGGATAAGGACAATTTAAGATGCAAGCTACCTTTGTCGACTGCTGGGGCTGGGAAATGGACACATGAGTTTGAAAGACTGACAGCAGGGATGACAATAGCAGTGGGTGACATGAAGAGTTTACTCTCTACCAAATCCTGGGGAGGTAGCAGACTATGTATGGAGAAGAGCTGGGTATACCGTAGTGACAGCACAAAACACGGCACATGCTGGTACGCCGTTCAATAACTCCTTATGGCAAGCTGTAAGGGTGCAATACCCAGGCAACTCAGATATAAGTGTGATTATGGCACGCAAATGCGTGAGGAGGAATACCCACTTCAATATATTCAAGAGATTCAAGAGTGATGGCATCTCAAGACAAAACAGTGGGGTTATTTGACCACATATTATGCCAAGGATTGCCAGAGCAGGTGCAAAAACAGCTTAAGAAGATAGTGGGGATGGAGGCTAAGTCGTGGCCAGAAATTCAGCTAACCATAGTGCACTTTTGTAGGCAAATTAAAGAGAATGCGAGAAAGAAGTGTGAGTAGAGAAAACAGGAAGAAGCAAAGTTAGTGAAGAAGAAATTATCAGAGTATACAATGCAAGGGGTAATGCTAATGAATGGGGAGGGAATAGTTACTCAGCATACACAGAACAGGCTGCAAAAAGCAGGGGAAGGCTTTGCAGGGCGAGGTGATATGAATCAGTGGCCACGGGGACGGGGAGAGGCACTTCGGGAAGAGGGTTTAGGTATCAAATGCAACGTCTTCTCCAGCACATCCACCCTTCCGTCTCTGCAAACTCTGACCCTCCTGCAGCCCCCCCATCCATCCTTCTCTTCCTTTTCTCTGTTCTCCCCCGAAAAGGTTTCTAGACAAGTCCGATCTATGAAAGTCCTGTCCAAACAGGTTCTTCCATGTTCCTCTGAAACCATCACAGACCACATTGACATCCTGGATCCTGCCCTGGGTGACTTCTGCAACCTCTCCTTCACCTCCCAAGCTTCCACTCCCCTCTGAAGCAATCCCTTGTGCACTCTCTTCTGAAGAAACTCACAGCTGACCCCTCATGCCCGGCTAACTATCTCCCGATCTCCATCATTTGTTTCCTGGGCAAACTCGTGGAAAAGCTGGCCATCTGCCAGCTTAATCTGCACACTGACTCTGTTGATTGTCTCCATGACAATCAGTCTGGCCTTTGAGCTGCCAGAAGCACAGAAACTGCTCTCTTGAACATCCATGAAGACCTGCTCTCCAACCTTGACACTAACATCCCCTCTGTCCTCATCCTACTCGATCTCTCTTCTGCCTTTGACATGGTCAACCATGCCACCCTGCTCAAACGTATCCATGATAATCTGGGTATCACCGATCAGGCCCTGGCTTGGATGGCCTCTTTCCTCTCTTATTAACTCTCCCAGGTCCAACATGGTTCCTTCCTTTCATCTATCTCACTTTCTACCTGTGGTCTATCATAGCCTCTCTTCCTGGCTGTTCAACCAATACCTGGCACTTCTCGCCGACTGCATTGCCGTTCTGTGCTCTGATTTTCAGTGCTGTGCAGATGACCCTCAGCTCATTTTCAGACTTCCCTCTGCCACCTCTTCTCCTTCTCTCATCTCTGACTGTATTTCTGCTATCCAGGAGTGGTGTGCCTCCAATGATCTCTGCCTTAATGCCAGTAAGACAGAGATTTTCTCATCTGCACCCTCCTTTCCTGTCACACCCTTGCTGGCCTCCCTTGGCCCTCCTCCTGCTTCCACCTGTGAAGTTAAGAACCTTGGGGTCATTTTCGACTCCACACTCTTCTTTTCCCCTCACATCTCTGATATGTCTCTAAGAAGTCAAATTACCAACTGCACCTCCTCAGAGATATTCTTCCTTTTGATCTCCTTCCCACAGAAGCTTACCATTTCTAGTGCTCTGGTTCTCTCCAGACTGGACTACTGGCTGCAATTCAAGCCCCTTTGCATTGTCCACATGGCTTTCTAGGGCCTGGGGACAAAATACCTTCAACTTTCCTTCCATAAATACCTTCCTACTCGAGCTCTTCGCTCTTCCAACACGCTCAGGGTCAATCGCTTCTCCAAGCAACAAGTTGATAGTAGATCTCTTTCCTCAGCAGGTGCCTCCCTCAGGAAAAGCCTCCCTGCCACTTTGAAACTTGAGGAGAACCATCTCCAGGTCCGTAAGTACCTCAAGACCTTCCTCTTTGCTTCTGCCTTCGATCTCCCTCTCCCCTGCTGATTTGTCTGCTTGTCACTTTGGACCTGGTTCACCCTCTGATTTTGGGCCTAGGTCCATGCCCAACCAGCCACTCACCCGCACTGCCCCTGGCAGCCCTTGCACTTCAGTCTGTATCTGTTACCCTACAGTCCCATTACCTGCACTTACCAGACACCCCTTGTCTGTCCTCAAACCTGCACTTGCCACCTTGGTGGCTGCACTACCTTTTTCTATCCTGTGCTCTGCACTTTACATTTCTCCCCTCTCGCCTGCACTTTTCCCCTTCCCTCTCCCCTGCACTTTCGGATTCTCAATGTCACTGGGCCTAGTAAGATCATTGTTTTGTCCTCCCGTGTTCCCCTCCCTTGCCTCGTCGCACTCTGAAACACTTGTGTATGAGCGTGATACAAATAAAATATTATATCATATCATATCATGTCATAACAGGGTACAGAGGGGTTTCATGGGGGCAGCAAAGAGAGGCAGGGGGTCCCGTACAATATTGGCTTTGTGGAGAATGGGTCACATTTCTTGAGTGTGTAGGGATAGGGGTGGGATGCACCAGAATGGGGAATGCAGCACCAACCCACAAACCAGACAGAGCAGACTGACTTTTATGCCCAGGATCACACAGAAGGGTAGTTACACACGCCATGACAGACGCACCCACAGGACATACAAATGCAGCCGTATCAGCCCATGACCACTGCATCGCAGATGCAGGGACACATGCAGACATCACAAAAAGCACAGCAGTCACTAGCACGGCAGAACATTATGACCAAAACACATCTAGACTTCCATGCAAAAGATGGGGGAGCGACTGTTGTAGGGGGCAATCCATTCACAGGGACAGGAATGTCATTATAACCACAATAGGACAGCCCAGAGACATATCTGATGTGTTCAATCCTATCAGTGACACGTAATCTGGCAGAGGAACAATGTATAGGGGTGACAATAGTTGACAAGACTTTTTCTTTTCTCGTGGATATGGGGGTGACTCAGTCCTGTATTAGAGAAGGAAGATACCCAATGTCAGGCATTGCCATGAATGCGCAGTGATTTTCGGGGGCTACCGACTTGGTTCCTTTTACTGATGAACTTCCACTTTCTGAAGGAGAAAACAATCTGACCATGCCACTGTTATATTCCCGACAGACACCAGTGAACAAAATGGGTTGCAACAGGATAAGCCAACTTAACATGACCATTTCATTCAGAGACCAAGGGATAGTATGATTGACACCAGGAATTCACTAGATGAATGCGAGGGAGCTCATACAAGCATGTTTTGGGCAGACGGCACAGAGATGGGTGCCAGCAGAACTCGAGTTGTTTCAATATGGAGTGAAAGTGTTTATAGCATGGCTTCCAGCGATGTAGGGCAGACAGTTACACATACCTGAGTTATTATTTAGACCAGAGATTCCCCTTGATGAAAGGGAAGGAAAAGTGATCCCAATAGAACTCGATGCAGTCATAGTGAGAGACGAGAGAATCATATTGCATGGGACTGACGACACAGGACAATCGTGGAGAATGGTGATTGCAGTGGGGGAAGAGTACAGGTTGACAGACGTGAAAGATGACTAACTATTTTAAGACAATCAATCAGATCACAAGGTGCTGTTTGACATAAGCATTACACACTGGTTGAGAATATATTTCAGGGAAGTGCCACATAGAATGTCTGTGCAGCCAAAAAGCACCACCACTATTGCTCGAGGAAGATTTGAGGTGAGTGCCCAGTGCCTTATGGACCATTGGTGCTATGACATGGGTTTGCTAAGAGAGAGAGGGGCAGTCAAGATACAATGTAAACCAGGGGGTATTTTACCAAGGGCGAAACAGTATCCCCTATCAAAGGGAGCAGACAAAGGTATTTATAAGACAATCGCTACATTTGTGAAGCATGGCATTCTGGTACCCTCAGAATCACAGTTGAATACGACAGTCTACCCAGACGAAAAGGTGCCTGGAGGGTCATGCCGTTTTATTCAGGATTTGCATCCCTTGAACCAAATTGTTGAAGCAGAATTCCCGCTAGTTCCTAATCCAGCGACAATCCGATGTAGCATCCCATTCACAGTGACAGACTTGAAGAACACCTTCTTTTCTATACCGCCCCATGAAGAGCCACAGAACTTGAACTTGAAGCAGGAAGTGGAAACACACAAGATTACCACAGTGGTACTGTGAGTCATCTCCTATCTTCAATAGTGTCCTCCAAATGGATCTTGGCAACATACAGATGGGGAGCACTGTCATACAGTATAAACATGACATTTTGATTTGCAGCAAGTCAGAGGAACATTCAGAGAACAGTCAGAGGAACAGTGCCAAAATGACTCAGTATACTTGTTGACAGTATTGTCAGAGAATGATTACAAGGCAGACAAGGTGAAAATACAATATTGCCAGTAGTAAGTGCTGTATATTGGTCAACTGATATCACAGGAAGGGCGAATGATAGTGGTTGTATGGACATTTCCCGATGGATCGAGGCTGGTCCCAGCTCACAACTCCAATGCTCTCAGAGAAGCAAAATGTATCCTTAGAGAGGTGTTTGCACGATGGGGGGGTGGGAGGTCCTGCAGTCTGACAATGGACCTCATTTTGTAAATGAAACTTTTGAGCACATCACAACTCTATTGGGGATACAGCACAAATTCTCCTGTGCCTCAAAGGAATGGGTTCTGTGAGCGCCTCAGCAGCTTGCTCAAAGAGAAGATTGCAAAAATAAAAGCCACCCTAAAAAAGGAATGGCTCCATTGTTTGCCCTTAGCCCTGTTTGAATTGTGCAATCAGCCTGGATATGGCCACCACTTAACACCCCATAAGGTGGTAACTGGACGACACACTTGACTCCCCCTGGTTCTCCCCACTAGCGCATTGACAGATGCCCATGCCACATCTGTTGTATTTGGAAATTAAATGCATGAATGTATTGCTTCTTTGATGGCTAGTCCCTCTTTACTCTCTCGTCAACTGCTGGCATGGTGGGAGAGGTCGAAGAACAGCGAGGAAGATAACATCCCAGAAATGAATGAAGGAATCTTAAGGCCACCATTACCAAAGGGACCCTGTCCTGCTGAGGAGTTTTGTAAGGCCTTGGTATAAACCCAGGTTTAATGGGCTGTACGTTGTGGAGCAAGCCACAGATTGTGCAGTAAAAGTGGCAAGAAGGTTTGGTACTACATTGGATATGTTAAGGTCTACCGAGGTGAGACGTCTTCCTGCCGGGACGAAGATGATTTCATGCAAGAAGAAGAACAAGACAAGAAGAAGCACCACAAGCACGGCTAATCCGGTCCAGGACCAACGAGTTAGGGAAGGACAATGCGCATACCTAGATTGGGCACACTATTTTTTCTTAACATTAGGTATTCATCGAGAAAGCATAGCCTGTCCTAGATACATGACCCCCAACCGGCATATGTCCTTTCAAGAGTACTTTATTAGATTTGTGACTGATTCAGACCATATTTCAAACAACATGTGATATACACACATGGCTTTGGTAGGGGCAGAAACCACAGGAGAGAGCTTTCACTTTCACCCTCGGCGGCCCAGTTCAGTGTTGTGTGCTGTTGGACCCCTCTGGGCTTCTTTTCTGGGCCATTTTACAACTTTGAGGTCCCCCCAGTGCCGTGTGCTTTGCTGATTTTTCCCCCGATCCTCTCCTTCCTTCCGTCTCCCTCCCCCTCCCACCTTCCAGCCCTCCCTTGATTGGCTGCCTGTTCTTCCACATTTGGTGCCGGTGTCAGAACTGCCTGTGTACACCCACTTTCACCCTCGGCAGCCCAGGTCAGTGTTGTGTGCTGTTAGACCCCTCTTGGCTCGTTTTGCAGGCCATTTTACAACTTTGAGGTCCCACAGGGCCGCGTGCATTGCTGCTTTTTCCCACTCCCCCCTCCCGCCTCCCAGCCCTCCCGTGATAGGCTGCCTGTTCTTCCACGTTTGGTGCCATTGTCAGCACTGCCTGTGTGCCCCCAATTTAACTCTCGGCGGCTCAGGTCAGTTTTGTGTGCTGTTGGACCCCTCTGGGCTCTTTCTCTGGACCATTTTACAACTTTGAGGTCCCCCAAGGCTGCATACGTTGCTGTTGTTTCCCCCGACCCTCTCCATCCGTCCATCTCCCTCCCTCGCCCTCCTCCCACCTCCCAGCCCTCACGTGATTGGCTTGATCACCGGTCATTACTGACCTTCCCAGGGCAGCCCTCTGCCCGTGCAGCCCCATGCGGCGAAGGACCCCTAGTCAAAGGGCGGCTCCCACAGAGGCGGCTCCCTCTCATGTCTGCAGGTGTCTGCAGGAGAGGCCAGCTGTCAGCCGTCAACCAGCAGTGACAAAACAAGGAAGGAGCGGCCTTGGTTTAGCTACTAGAGCCTGCACTCTAACCTGATAACCCTGCCCCTTAGCAGATTCTCAGACATGCATTGTGGAAGTATTTAAAATTGCATTGTGAAACCAAGGCCTCCCAATCCCCACCCCCTTTACAGGACTCTCAGACTTAGGTGTGCTTTTCTAGGTGTGTTCAAACAAAATTAATTGTGAAAGTATTTAAAATTGCATTGTGAAACCTAGGCCTTTCCCTCCCTCACAGGACTCTCAGATTTAGGTGTGTTTTTCTAGGTGTGTTCAAACAAAATTATTTGTGAAAATATTTAAAATTGAATTGCGAAACCTAGGCCTGTTTCCCCACTTACAGGACTCTCAGACTAGGTGTGTTTCTCCAGAATCTAAATATCACTGTGACAGTAGTGCCATTCTGCGGTTGACTTCTTAGCTAAGCACTCACCTAGCACCTGTCTACCATTCCATGAGTGCCTGTCGTCTTGACCAATTGTCAACTTGTCTCATCTCTCTCCATCTCGTCTGCTTGTAACCCTGTGGGGGTCCTTCCCTAGTGTTCTCCCTTACCCCTCCTACTCCCTTCCTCTTCTCTCCTCCCCATACCTACTCTATGGTGCTCTCTGTCTCTCCCATCTTTTCTAACTGCTTCTCTATTGACTATCCTGCTTTTCTCACTAAATCTGGTAGGAATTAGTTTAAAAAGGATATCGTGGTCTCCAACCAAGGCCTCCCTATCGCTGACACCTATACCAGGGCTTTCTGTAGGCAAACCTTCACCGACATCCTATTTCTTGTTCCTTTGCCAGACCTATGGACTCTGCATATGGTCTCTGTGCTTTCTCCTTTCTCTTCTTGTCCCATTAATGGTGGCACCCGGTGGGAGGCCCTCCTGGCCTCCTTCCACTCCTCTAAGGTCATCATTAATGTCCACTTGAATGGCACTATCTTGGTCCAAGGACCTCAGGTCAATCTCCTCCTCTTTTATAGATGCTTCCCGCACCTCATCAATTTCCTTCCTTCTCCTGCTATCCCCTCTCTTCCCACCATGGCTTCCTCGTCTTCATCTGCTGTCTCCTCCTTTGCAACCTTGGCCTCTTCTCCTTCCTTTTCTACACCTCTACAGGGCGTACCTCTGATTTGTACCCCTCCCGGGAAGTCTTTCAAGGACGGCAACCTTCTCCATATTGCCACCCTTAACTCTTGCTCAGCTGTCAAACATTCCTCTGACATCTGCCACCTCCTGGAGGATCTTGACCTCAATGACCTCGGTCTCACCGAGACATGGTTCACGGCCAGCTCTGTCACAAGCTTTGACTCTCTCCTCCCTGATGGCTACAAGATTCTCTCTGCACCCAGGTCCAACTGCTCCAGAGATGGTGTAGCCCTAATCTTCCCTGACATTCCAGCCTCTGTCATTCCTACGCAGGCCTCCTCCTCTTTCGAATGCCTCGTCTGCAGGCTCTCTCTCTCTTTCCTAACCATTCCCTTACTGTGGCTTCTATCTATCCACCACCTGGTCAGATCTCCTCCATCCTCTCTGAATGGGCAGACCTTTCCTCTCTTCCCTCCTGGTCTCGACCACTCAACTCCTCCTTTTTGGAGACTTTAACATCCACCTGGATGCTTCCTGTCCTTCTTCTGGACTCTTCGTGACCTCTGTGGCTCTCTCTCACTCTCTATTCTCCTATAGTCTCTATTTTCTTATTCACCTGCTTCGCTCAACTAAGCGTGTCCTAGCTGCTATACGTGGTTGATGCTTAAACGGGATTAGTATATCCTGCTGCTGCTTTTAATTCTTTCATAGGGTAGAATCCCTCACTTTCTGTTGTGATGTCTGCGGTTTTAAGAGGGGGAGGAGGAGCCGTGGGTGCTTCACCCGCACATCATATTGGTTCAGCATCGGCTCCTTTCTGGGTGGGTTCTCTTCCCCATCCTGAATCATTTTCCATAGCTCCAGTATGGCTAATCTGTTACTCAGTTTCTTCCCTTTGTAGGCTGCAAGTAAATAAGTGGTCATGTGTTGCAACACATATTTGGAAAGACTGTGCTCCTGCGCCCATGGCTTTGCCATTTTGCATTCTGTATCGCAAGTCCATTCTGCGCTCTCATTGCAGATATTGTCTTGATACTGTAGAAGGGACGCGCACAAATACTTAAGGGGAGTATCCCACATGGTAGCATGTGGCTTTCTGACTGCTGATATTTAATTTAACTTAAGTCGGGATTTTTGACATGTTTGCACACTTTGTCAATCTGTATATTTCACAATAATCATCAGTTCACAGTCAACTTTTCCAAAACCATAACAATTCTCAAAACATTCTACCAGCCTCTCTGGCACACCGTCAAGAAGAGCGTGCTCTGCGCTTTGCCCACACTGTGTTATCTGCCCTTGAGGCCACGTAACAATTCATTTACATGCTCTTCAAGCCCAACCCAAATGGCATAAGACTTGTTAATGATAATGATGTGTTATTTATATAGCGCCTTAATCCAAAGTGCTTTACAGAGAACATATTTACATGCAATATCACCCAACCGAAATTGGTACTCATTTATCGACCTCGATATCGAAGGATGAAAGGCTGAGTTGGCAACCTGCAGATCACACTCAGATCACAGCAGCAAGCGCTCAACCCGCTGAGCTATCTTACCAATGTAAGCATCACTTTATCACGTTAAAAACCATTGTCTTCTATTTCTAAATGCTTCCCATTTTTCTCTTCTTTCTATTTTCTCTTATCACCACATCTGTGCCCTACTACGGGCTCTCATATTAACGCATCATGTCATATTCAACAACCTTATGTGTGACGTCACAAGTTTAAGGGAAAAATCCCAATACCTTGAGTAAGGATCCCAATACTTCGAGTGCACTTTCAAATGTTACAACATCCCAAGACTCAACAACACAAAATCATACATGTGGCCATCTTCCTGCTTTCAAATAACAAGGAATACCAAAAACATGTGGTCTTTCTTCTATACTGTCACATAGGTTCAGTTTAGTTTAGTTTATTCATTTGTATTGCGCACCGGACCCGAGGGTATGAGGGCGCAGGAGCAACAAGGTTATTCGCAGCTTGGTTACATGTTATAGTGCAGTACAGTAATTACAATGGTTTTATAGATAAAATACAGTAAATACAATGGATAATAGATGGTTCAAGCAGTCATGCAAAAGGCAAAAGTTTACGGATTTACAAATATACATATTTACAAGGTGGATAGCAGTGAGGTGGGATGGATGGAGTTAGCGGTCATTGTTCTTTATCCAGTGTATGTAGTTGCGTCTAAAGTGTTTGTAGGTTTGGGGTGTCCTTAGAGAAGGTGGTAGGGAGTTCCAGTGTTGGGCTGCTTTCACCTGGAAGCTGTTTCCACCCATTTTGGTGCGTTTGAATATGGGAACTGTGAGAAGATTTTCGTTGGAGGTTCTGGTAGGAGGTGTGTTTACTTATTCTATCGACTAGGTAGCGGGGGCAACGTTGTTGAGGCATTTGTGTGTTAGTGAGGCTAGTTTGAGCCGGATTGTATCTGTTGTGTTGAGCCAGTTATGGGCTCTCCTACTGTTGGAGATATGTTCTCTCTTGGGGATGCTGAGCGCTGCTCTGAGAGCGTTATTTCGTAGCGTCTGTATTTTGTTAGTAACCTGTTTGCTAGCTCCTACATAGAGGGCATTACAATGGTCCAGTTTTGATAATACGAGGGCTCTGGCTAGTGTAATGCAGCTCTGGGAGGATAAGAAGGGTTTGGCTGCTCTTATAAGCTTACATGTGTAGGCCGTGGAGGATGCCATAGAGCTAGAATAGAGCTAGGAATAGACAGGGACGTCATTTCACCAAAATGCCAGAGGTAGCGGAAGTGACATCACACGACCCTTGACCCCTGATGACATCACAGCAAGTGATGTCCTTTGACCCCACCCCGAAGTGATATTGTGGGTAGCGATGGAACACGACCTTTCACCTGTTGACAAAACAGGAAGTGGTAACACATAGCATTGTATACTACGAAAAATATGGTTACGATATCACTACAATGTGATGTACATTTTATACAAGAATGGACCCCTATATGTATCGTTAAGATCAGTGTGTATAGGCCCATATTACCAAATTACTGTGAATGCAAGCAAACGTCCATGACCAAATAATGATGTGTTATATAGCACTTACGCTTAAGCGCTTTATATAGAAAAAGTATACACCCAATATCACCCAACCTGTGTTGGTACTCATTTATCGACCTCAGAAGGATTGAAGGCTGAGTTGAGGCGTTAAAGAACAGACTAAATCAGTGACTCACCCCCTGAAGTCTGCCTGAAATAAACCTTTAATGAGTCTAGCAATTATTGTATGGAATTCCAGAAAGGCACGCTATTTGGTATTCCTATTCTTTCTTATTTAGGGTCAGTGCTGAAAGTGTTAGACTTGTGACACTCCTGTTAGTATTTTTCTTCTTTTTTTAAGGGGCCTGAACAAGAAAAGCCAGCCACTCCAAAAGTAAACAACCACATGATGCTTGCCACAGCCCAGTAACTTGCATTCCAAAAAATGTTTTTAAAAAAAATCTTTTTTTTTTTTAGAGGTCGCAAGGGAGACCACAGAGGTCGCAAATGAGACCTCAGAGGTCGGAGTTGCGACCTGTGGCGACCCCTAAATGATGTCCCTGGGAATAGATCTCCATGAGATAAACTAAGAAACCACCTTCCGCGACCTAAGCGAGCCATGCTAGTGCCCTGACACAGGGATCCATACATAATCCATCCGTAAACCCAGCTAACTGCCTAGAAAACAGGCATCCTTTTTTTCTTGTTTTCTTTTTTCATCTACAAATTAAGCTAGCGCCTAGAAAACAAGTAAACTGTTTTTTGTCTTTTTCATCTGTATCCTAATCTGACTGCCTAGAGAACATGTATGCTTTGTTAGCCAAATGCATCAAGACTTCACTGGTTGACTTGTCAATGCTTGAGTGGCTGTTCGATAAATCATCCTCTCTGGTGAGTACTGAAGGGGCAGCATCCACCATTAGCTATAAGGGCTGTAATGGCTGAGAGAGATCTGCTGTTCGCAGATCCAAAATGCCTGCTCAACTTTTATCCATTGAGTTTCATTTGTCACAAATCGAGTGGAAAACACAAAGCATGCATGACAGAAAAGGCTGCCAAAAGTGAGCTTGTTGAGAGTGAGAGACTTTTCCTTATAATAAAATCCAGGGAGGAGAGCAGTGGCGGCTGGTGAATTTTTTAAAGGGAGGGGTAAATAATTGTCTCAAATATGCCAGAGAGAAGGAGCATAGCGAGGGAGCCCACACCAAGCAAGAGGGACTCAAGGGCAATTTCTTTTAAATAATATGTGAAAATAGTACAGTGTAGAGCACACTTTTTTTAAAAATTGGGCAAAGAGCCAAACAGTTTGCAATTGGGTTTGTAGGGTAACTCATGAACACAATCCAATAGATGCAAATCACCAACAGTGCACAGGAGCATTTCTCCAACACATTTTCATGATGCCTTTTCCCACAATATGTGCCAGTATAAAACATTTTCACACTGGCTGTGGCCATATATTTCCATGCTGACTGCAACATTATACACTATTATTCTCATATAAGAACATACTCATGTTTGCTTTGTACATAATGCCAGTAATGCTACTATACGAAAACATGTCCGTGTTTGTTCTGCCAATATATGGCAGTATCCCCACATAAGAATATACTCCAGTTGGCTTAACCATTCAATATGCATACCAAAGTATGAAAACAGGTCCAAATTGGCTGGACTAAAATACCAGTCCAGCTACAAAATAACACTTATCATGCTTGCTTTACCAAAGATGTCCAAAACAAAATGTCATATCTCAGTAAGAAATTGCTAGACTGGTAGCATAAAAAATACCAGTCTTGCTTAGTAATAACACTTATCATGCTTGCTTTACCAAATATTTCCAATACAAAATGCCATACCACAAAAAGAAATGACTTGACTAGGTGCAGTGGAATGCCAGTCTAGCTACATAATAACACTTATGCTTGTTTTTACCAAAGATGCCTAATACAAAATGTCATGCCACATTAAGAATAATAGCACAGATCCTGCTTGTTTTATCAAAGATGCCCAATACAAAATGTTATGCCTCAGTAAGAAATGGCTGGACTAGTTGCATAACAAATGCCAGTCTTGCTTCATAATAACACTTATCATGCCAGCTTTACCAAAGATGCCCAATACAAACTGTCATACCACAATAAGAAATGGCTAGACTGGCTGCATTAAAATGCTAGTCTAGCTGAATAATAACACTTGTCATGCTTGCTTTATCAACCTTGCACCCTAACCTAAAAAAAATGTCATTCCTGCTCGATGGTGTGCCATTGCCTTGCAGTCAGACATAATAACAATAATGAATATGATTATGTTTGATCACAAGGCACTGGGGGGCACCAGGGTAAGGCATGTTTTTTTTACTGGCCTTCTATCATAGAAGCCCAGTAATAAAATGACATGCATGTCTCCTGGATCCCGAGCTCCTCACACATGCACACAATCAATGTGGTTATGTGTGCATGCCAGGTACTGGGGGACCAGGGGGAGGGAATGGTATGTTAATGCCATGCCTGTCCCCTGGGCCTCACAGCACCAAACACACATGCACAATCAAAGTGATGTTCTGTGTATGCAAGGCGCTGGGGGCACCTGAGGGCAGATATGGTATGTTTTACTATCATCTATCATAGATGTCAAGTAAAGAAATCCCATACCTGGCCACTGGGCCTCAAAGCGCCAAACACACACACACACACACACACACACGCACACACGCACACACGCACGCACGCACGCACGCACGCACGCACGCACACACACACACACACACACACACACACACTCTCAAAGTGATTATGGTATTTTCTACTAGCCATCTATCATAGATGTCCAGTATAAAAAATACCATGCCTATCCCCTGCACCCACAGCACCAAACACACACACACACACATAATCAAAGTGATTATGTGTGTCTGCAAGGTGCCCAGGGGGGGCAGGTACATTATGTTTTTTAACTAGCCATCTATCCTAGATGTCCAGTAAAAAAAATACCATGCCTTTCCCCTGGGCCCCAAAGCACTTCAGATGGAGAGTTGATTTTGGCTGGTGGGGAGGACGGTTGTGCAAGAAAGGCATTTTAAAAATGCCTTTGTTGTACAAACCTTCTACACACACTTGCGAATATCATCTCAGACCAGCACAAATACACACACACACACACACACACACACACACACACACACTTAAACAACATACCCATAGCAAGGACTCTCGCTCATTGACAGTCACAAGCACCCTCCATGCACTCACTCATAACACAAGCATGCATGCATCCATACACATATTTAAATAATAAACATACAAGCACACACATTTACAAAACATGCACACAGCAAGCACTCTCTGTTTCATTTACACAAACATCCACCATGCACTCAATCATAAAACAAGCCTACACGCATCCATACACATGTTTAAATACTAAATAAATGAATATACAAACAGACACATTTACACAACATTCACACAGAAAGCACTCTCTCATTCACACCAGCTTCCATCATCAAGCATCACCTAACAACACAAGCATGCACACATCCATACACATAATTGAAATGTAAAAACATGAACATAAAAACACACTTACCTTCTGCTGCATGTCCAGAGTTTCCAGTGCTCGAGCCCCCTGAAAGCATGAATAGGAATTAGGAAACGTCCTGGTTCCTGCACATGCATGCAAGGGGCCTGATCATGGGTCCAGGGATGCCCCACTCCAGCCTGCTCTGTCTGTATGTGTGAGGAAGCGCGGGAGAGCCCCCTTGCACATACAGATGTGTAGTTCCCAACCAGATTTCCAATGAGCCATGTGAGGCTGTGGAAGCAAACGTGCCCAGCCTTGCATGGCTCATTGAGCTTGCGCGGCTTGGGAAATGTAACTGTTAAAGGGAAAAAGTGTTCCTTTCACAGTTAAGAACACTCCCTCAGCTAAAAAAAACAAATGAGGAGTGCTTGTATTTTACTTGGCTGGCTCCTCCATAATGGGTGAGAGGGGCCCAAGATCAGTGGGTTGGCGCCCCCTCACCCATTATGGACGAGCAGTCCTTGGAGGTGGGATTTATAATAATTGAGTCTAAAGCTAGGGAATGCAGGTCTTAGGACCTCCCTGAAGCACAGTGAACCTTATAAAAGCAGATAACCCCTGAAGTAATGTGAAGCCCTGAAAAGGTGTGCACCTCTGAAGTGCATACCACCTGTGCATCACTGAAAGCAATCTGCACCCAGAAAATATTTTACACCACAGAAGCATTGTACACCTTGAAATCATTCTGCATGCTGGCTGGGCTGTGCACCACGAAAACACTGTCAACTCCAAATATAGTGTGCATGTAGAAAATAGTTTGCACTTTGTAGGGTCACAGAGTCTCCCTGAAGCACTGTGAACCTTTTAAAATAAAGGCACCTCTGAAGTAATGTGAATACCTGAAAGCTTTTGAACCTCTGAAGATCATAACACCTACGAAGCACTGGGCACCACAAACATGATGTACACCCTTTGCAGTGAACACAAAAGGTGAAATAGAAAAACACTGTACATGCCTATGCCATGAGCAGCCTGAAAGAAATGTGCACCCAGAAAAAATTGTATAGCACAAAAACATTGTGCACCCTGAAAACTTTCTGAACACTGACACTGTCATCTCCAAAAATAGTGTAGATCTAGAAAATATTAGGCACTCTGGAAACTCTGTGCACCGCAAACGTGCTGTGAACCCTGAAAGCATCTTGAAACAAGTTTAGGAGACAAAAATAAATAGAGATTGGAGAATAACCCTGTGAAAAGTTATTCAGATGAGACGTAGGAGAAAACTATGTTGAGTCGGCACTGTTGCTGAAAGACGAACTCTCATTCTACCTAGATGAGCGGTAGGAACAACCTCTAATGAATCTATACTGATGCCAAGAGGTGGACGCACTGTAAACCCTGTAGTATTGTGTATAAGGTAATCCTTGTGAATCCTATAACCCAATGAATGGTTGAATAATTAAAGGAGTTGCCCCAATAGACAACCTGTGACAGGCTAGAGCTAGCAAATAACTTATAAATCCAGTTTCCTATAACTTGTGGAAGCCTCTGGCTGGGTTTATACCGCGGGGGAGGGGATATATGACAAATAGGAGAGGCATTGATCCTGAAAGAAACACCAAAATTAGATACCAACCATCAGCAAAAGAAAAAGAAAATCGATGCCAAGTACCAGAGAGACATTCTATGCAAATGATATATACTATGAGTGATGCCTATGGGAAGATGTGCATGAGAGGCACAAGGTGCAGATACATTGGGACCACCATTTCAACTTGCTTTGACAATACAATTGCAAGAATATGTCGTTCCTGGTGTTTGTCTTAGTTCTTTTTAGACAATTAGCCACACTTTGCTAATGAAGTTCGAGATAACCTCCTACAATTATGGTGCGAGGAAAAAGGAAGAGGGAGAAAACAAGGAACTACCAATGTGCTTAGTCCGAATATGGAAACATGTATTTTCTTGAAGCAGAGCTCTTTTCCTTTATGTTGGATTATAATGTATAGCCTGACCAGTGCAGAGTTTGTAAATTCAAAATGGTGCAAAAGCATAGTTCACTGGTGAAAGATGTCACATACATTCCTAACTTCTTCAAAGATCCATACCGTTTCTGTAGTTGCTGGATTAGGTGGCCCTGGGTTGCAAAAGTCCTCTTAAAAAATACAAAAACAAATATTTAAAGCATGTCAGTCACTTGGCCGTCATACACAAAAAGCAGCTGGTCTGGAGAGTCCTGCTTCTGGATGAAGGGTAAAGAGAGGAAGTTCCAGGGGATTTGTTCTGAAGTTGATTATCGCTATGTGGAACAGAAACACTGAACTGTGCATCATACTGGTCTATGGGGGAATGGGCTTTGTTGGTTTCATACTATTTGATAACATTGTATTGTGTTCTACAAATGCATTGTATAGCAATGAATTATCTTTGAATGCAAAAAACATCTGCTGGTCATGTAAATGAATCCTCACCAAATCTACAAATAATTTAGGCACCAAATTGATGAGTTGTGCCATCTCACAAACGTATGTAAACATACATGTTCACATGCTAGTACATGAAATAGATCAACTATTGTCATGGCCAGAACATCATTACTAAATGTTTTGATATGATTTCTAGAAAAAAGACATTTCTTATTAGAATTAGAATTGTTTATAACAATACAAGATATGCTATGGATTGGGGCGGAAGACTTACATTGAATTAGTCTTGCTGACAGTTCCCTTGGAAAACTACCAGTTAGCGTTTGCAGATTTCAAGGATCACAGTTATTGGCCAATGGTACAGATACCAGCCGGTTGGATGAAAATGTCATCAGTATCTAAGAATGCATGATTTGCCACCTATTCCTCAAATTCTCGAAATTCCATGAATCATGTAAGATTGTCAAGATCGGTTAATCAACTGGTGCTGCAGACACACAAAACTCCAAGGGATCAGATCGGAAAATCATTGAAGTCTTTTTAGGAGTGAGCTACAGGTCTTCACTGGTGCCCATGCCCATTATCCTCAATGAAGAAAGCTCTATCTGAGGATTCTCTGTCAAATTCTGAATTACTGTCATTATCTGGATATGTCTCCACCATTAAGGAATTTATTGTACAGCCTTGATCTTTAAAGGTCTAGAACATATGGAACCACTTAAAGGTGATATGGTAATTGTAGTTATCATATATATGCATATAATTCTATAAGAATACCTGCAGCGGCTTCCAATCTCAACTGTTGCTTTTCAAAATTTCTGATTCAGTTGCATGTTCCATCTGTCATTCAAAGAAGTGGCAGCTATGGCAGACATGTCATCCTTGCATTCACACTTCTGAGGCTGACAGAAGGAGTATATATGATGCATGGTTACAAAAACTTTAATGGTAGGGTGACTGTTACAAAAAAAGACATCAACACCAAACACATTGGGCATTATGCACTTAATAATTCAAACAAAGAACCGTTTTATCACAGGTATATTTGTAAAATATAAAGATCTGCGTTATTTCTGGGTCCCAGAATGCTCTTTGACTTTACGCAGAGAACAAAAGAACCCTTGGTGGTGCTATTTATCTCCCCCGCCCCCTCTTTTATAGGGATATTTAAAAAAAAAAGGGTAAAATAGCAGTACAACATACCCCCCATCTTGAAATGATAACCTTCCACCATAAAATAATTTAAATAATTATCCTAGGCTTTGATGATGTGCTTTGCTCTGATGTTCTTATTATGACTACTGTATATCCTTGAATGTCATCAGTACGAATGAACATTGTCAAATTTTGTAAGGAGACAGTTTAGAATCTTTGTGCAATTAAACGACTTGCTTTTTATGATAGCGTATTATGTCGAAAATACACACCATTTTGTCTCTCAGACAGGTTCTTCATTTTTGGAAAGGGTCACTCTCACACTAAAACCAATGATCTGTTTAATTCTTTGAGCACTAAGGAAATGTTTAATTTTGCATGTTTGATTGGTTGTTATTGCTGTTGCTGTTGAATGTGCACATTTGTTATAGCATGCACAAATAGTAATATGCAACATGTAACAGAAATGGAAAATAACACATGCAATTGCAGACACTGCACCCTGGTTCATTGGTCCCTTATACATTCTATCTGAATCCATTGCCCCCCCACACCCCCACCCAGCCCTCACCGCCAGGGCCCATACACCTCCACCTCACCTATATGGACAATAAGTCCTCATTGTGATTTTGACATTCCTGCAGGACACACACAATGATAATGTATGTCTCCAAATAAAAGGCTGGTCCCTACCTTGCAGATTCCTCCATTGCTGCTGCTGCTCTCATTCCATTTTTAGCCATTTAAAGAACAAGTACTGCTCTGGTTGCACTGCTGTGAACAGTGGCTGGAGTGGATCTAACAACCGTGTACCTAATAACATGACTCTCCCCCAGAAATAGACAAAGGCCTAAAGTGAGAAAGAAAGACACAGACAGAGACACACAGAAAAAGATATAGAGACAGAAAGAAAGGAGAGCGAATGAGTGAGATTCTAAGTGTGTGAGAGAGAGTGGTCTGCATTTGATCTGCTGAGTCAGCTGGTTTTATTTGATTTATTTACTTCCCCCAATCCATTACCAGTGCTCCTGTTCTATATTGTGTTGCCATAATCATCTTCATGTCCTACAGCCTTTTACCTCTCGACAGATCATGGTATTGCTAAGTTGTGAGCAGTTCCTTTCATCTAGTACCTTTTGATCGATTATTCTCAGATTTTCTGATTTTTTTATACTGGTTTCCTCAAAGAGTAACTCGCTGAACCCCTTGATTCTCCTAACCCTCTTCCTTTCACTTGCTTCGTACTAACCCCAAATGGGCATGTTCCCTTCATGGGCACCAAAAAACATACTTTTACATTACTTCTGCCAGAGTGTATTTTTAACCCCAAAATTGCACTGGTGGAGAGGTGCCCTGCCCTCCTGTCCATCTAAGGATCAAATGCATGCTGTTGCAGTTGTTATTTCATTGCCTCTTGGACCTGAAAGGCTGGGATGTCTGGCTGCATGAGAGCTCAAGATAGACACGTGGATTTCCATTCATTTCAAGTAGACATAACAGTTCTAATTCATGTTTAGACAGGCCAGGCACATTAATTCATAATTTGTAGTGTAAAAGTATGTTTGATTGCTGAATGTGCCCAGTGAAGTTAGACTGCATTATTGAGAGCTGGAATGCTCTCCCTCTCCGCACTACTCCCACTCCAACTGTATTTGTACCCAACCTCCTAGCGCTCCTCCTTTCTGAAGAACCACTTGCATAGCATTTTACTCTACCACATCTCCCTCTCATTCTCTCACCCTACCTCTCAACAACAATCTCATGGCACTTATTCCTCACCCCTCCATCCTTAAACGTAGTACTTCCTCCAGCATCCCTTCCCAGATCATGCTCTACTGCCCTTGTCCCTGGTTCATGTTTCTACCTCCTCTGCATCATCTGGTCATATATCTACATCCTCACACTCATTGTTAAGGACACTGGTAATCTGCTCTGCAAATCAATGTTAAAAAGTTGTGTCAGCAATCTTTTGACAATAATGCATTGATTTCCCTGTAATTGTAACTCAATAATAAAATAAATACATATGTTTGTTTTTTATTAATGTGCTTCAGTACATTATGACATTTTCACAGCAAAGCGTTAAAACATAAAACATAAAAAGAATGAAGTTGCATCCACATGAAAACTCTCATGAAATGTATAAATGGCAGAATGGCAAAAAACGATCCTGACAATACGCTGAGTCACAAATAAATATCACGTAAAAATCTAACTTTATCACTATCGCTTTAACTTGTTTCTATGTTTCCTTACTTAGCATAAGGGATAATTAGATACCACACCCCTTGCATCCCTGCCCAATTCATGGCCTATTTGTTATACCTGTTCTTTAAAGCAGTTTCAACTTGGTTCCAAACTCTATACAGTGCAATCTTAACACTCAGATTCTTTGTGTTAAAACAATAATTCCAGAATATATCCGACTTTATGCCATCCACATCATGCACAAAAAGCAGCAGGACTGTTACACACACATCTCTAAATTGTACACGAGAGGGCAGTACCTGTAGTATAGTCTCTGTTTGGCTCGTTTGGCCACAGTGTCTGTGTATACGTGTCGCCTCAGGAATCTTGAGCTCAGGCCCTTTGATGGCCAGTGTCAGAAGTCTACATCTGCGTAGTAACAATACACAATGCCTAAATTCAAGTGAGCGGAACAGAACCAAATAGTACTGTGTTTCCAAAATTCAATGATTTCGTTTCCGGAAAGACACATACTTTTCAATTTCCCCAGATGGTCACAGTTTGTGTTCCAGTCATCCACCAAAATGTCTTTTTCCGGTTCCCACTAGATATTAAGCTCGCTTTCTGACAAGTCGGGTATCCATCCTACATCCTCAAAGAACTTTTCATTCTCAGCTTTAAACGTATACAAACTACGGGTATCAATGACTTTTCCCAAAACCTTGAGTACTGGGCTAGCAGGGGGTGTCTTTGCTTTGAAATACAAGATGGCCCTGTTGAGTCTGACCTGTCCTATCAGAGAGGTCAGACCAAGGTCTAGCCTTATAGCAGCCATGGAAACACACAGGTTCAGACTGTGCAGGTGTATGTACAGTCTGTCCTGCAATACAGTCAGCCATTCCCAGATCTCAACAGCTACACAGATAGATTCTAGCCCATAGGTTACTGCCGAGCAAAATATCTGTTTATACATGAGTAATGTACCTTTCATGCTAAAGCAAGCCGTCCTCTCGGTCAATTTACTAATCACCTTCTGTCACTCAGGCAGTTTCACAAACTGGTGTCGGGGTACAGTTGGATCACCAAAATTAGAAGGGTTGGAGGTAGCCCCCACATTGACATTTTCTGCCACAAGATGTTTCTGTTAACTTTATAGAACGTGGCTTGGAAATCGATTTATGCCAAATATAGGGGAAGGATTTCAGTAACTTTGGCGGCAGAGGTCAGTAAGTTTAATACTAGTAGGTCATGGGTAGTGGAACGTCCCTTATGGAAGCCCATCTATAGGGGACTTAATATTTGCTTTTCCTCTACTGAGTTGTTTAGCTCACGCAAGAGCATTGAGGTGAAAAGTTCACCATCGAAATCTAACAGTAATAGAAGCCTATAGATTTTATGGCCCAGTCTTGAGTTTTTATTATAGATTGGTTACAATATGGCTTCTTTCCAAGGCGACGGGATGATGCCCTCCCTGTATATCTTATGAAACAAAAGGGCTAAAATTTCGACCCAGATTTCACTGTCACAAGCACTATTTTGCCAGTCCATTTGGACCGCGTGCCTTTGATTTGTACGCTTTTTTACCATGGCCAATATCACAGCACATTGCATCTCAGTTCCTAAGCAGTCATTACCTTCATACAGCTCTTCGTTTCCGTTGCACTCCATCCTAAAACTTAGTACTTCCTCCAGTATCCCATTCCTATATCAGGCTCCACTGCCCTTGTCCCTGGTTCATGTTTCTACCTCCCCTGCATCATCTAGTCATATATGCACATCCTCACACCCATTGTTAAGGACACTGATCATATGCTCTGTAAATCAATGTTAAAACATGTTGTAAGCATTTTTGTGCCAATAATGCATTGTTTTCCCTGTAATCTTCATTAAATAAACAAACAATCTATAAATAAATAAAACAGCCGCTCCACTTACAAAAAGAAAAAGAAAAAGGTTTCTAGACACAATCTGCATATTGTAGGGGAGGGGTCTCCAACGTTTGGCTATCTGAAATGTTTGGACTACAACTCCCATAAACTCCAGCCAGCATAATCAATGGTGATGGATTTCGGGAGTTGTAGTTTGAAATATCTAGAGTCACAGTTTGTAGACTCTTACAGTAGGGGGATGATGGAAAGCAGGGATAGGTCGCCTTTTCTTGAACTGCCAATGACCATGTCATAAACAAGAATGAAATCACTATTGCGATTTACAATTCTGCCACATCAGTCAAACTTTGACGGTGCCCTAGCTTTAGTCACCTTTCAGATCAAAGGCCTTTTGCCTTTTCGCTATTTGTCCCATTCCCCATTTCCTGCAGTCTGAGAATCGTTGTGGGATGCTGATGCATGGTGGCCTGCGCATATTGTCATGTTCAATGTGAGGAACCCTGGAGAGTGTTCCATGTGTGGCAGTAAACCCTGGATCTGCTGTGGGGTGGATGCACCAGGGGATGTCTCTGCTGGGCCTTCATTATCTTACCCTTCTAGCATAGCCGTAACTGAAGACCTGAAGCTGGAGCCATGTATCTGAATACCACCATTTAATTATTTATTTTTGTTTTTACATTTATATAGCACACATACAGCCCAAGGGCATTGCGGCACTGACAGTGCTTCTGGTATTGCACTATCAAACGCAAGCATGGTTATATGACCCGGGGTAGTCATGCACATGAAAATAGAAACAGATTTCAGGCAAATAGCAAAGCATACAATGGGATTCAATGGACTAAAACACTGGCGATGATATTTGTTGTGGGTTAGTTCTCCTGTTTTAAGCAAACAGCCTCATTATGAGTTTTGCGTAATTCAGCAGTAAATCTGCTCAATTAGTGCCAAAATTGTTTAGGGTTGCCATTCTCAGCTCACTGGGTTCACCACTGGATTATGAGTGGTGGTAGGGTGGTGTGATTCCCCTGTGAATTTTGGCAGATTTACCACCATCGGCAACTCTGCTGCTGTAAATATTCTGATCTTTGGAGGAAAAGTGGAGGATTCATCAGCTTTTTGCAGAGAATTTGTTGGTTCAGTAAAAACAGCATTCATTGCATTACTGCCATATAAGGGTAGGTAACAGTATTACTGACACTTTTTTACCAAACAGACAAGCTCGTAATGAGGCTCATGGCTCGGAGAGCACAGTAGCAGATTAGCAGTTTTCCAGAATTTCAAATATCATCCATTCACTGAGAACCAAGATTTCTTCTCCATGAGGACTTGTGTTGCATGTCGATGACCCAAAGCTAATGCTCACTTAATAGGGATTTAGATCTTGCTGTTCTTTTCATCCAACGTCCACATGAATCAGCGGGAGTCCTTCCTCATCCACCAATTTAACTAATAATTTAAACAAGTAGGATTTACATGTCAAAGAGCATCAGCCGGCTTCCAGTGAATACGGTCAATTAGAAAAGGCCGGCTTCAAAAATCATAGAGAGAGGGTTTACTCTATGTTGAAGGCTCCTCAGCTAATGCGCTTTGAGGAGAGATTCTGAAATTCCCAGGATCTGGCATCTGATTTAGCATCTGTAGGCTTCAGTTGCTTTATCTGTTTATACTTCAAGTCAATCATTCTGCATTGCAGAAGAGTTCTCCCAGAAACATTGATAGAGATATACTGAGGCACATAGGGAGGCAAGCTTTGTGTACAACCATACATTTGGGGAATGTCATTTTTTAAATTCCATGTGAAGCCTATATGTAAAACAAACATAATGCAGTACATGTAACAGGATAACCGACATCTCTAATACAGGCTACAGCAAGTTTATGAAACATCTAGAGATCAATGGACTCAGAAGTATTCTTTATCTGTGGCACTGATTTGATAAACAAGCCAAAAATGCACTGACATGGGGAAATGTGCGCCTTCTGATTACCCAGGAACAAAATGCTACATGAGGAAGGCCTGAAAATTAAATAATTGACCAGGATTTAGTATCAACAGAATTCCCTGATTATAAATGTATCTATGATTCAGCTACCACTACAATAGAAGAAACCTATTGTGCAGTTGTAAGCGGAGGGCATCTGTCTCACTGTCCATGTAGCTTTAAGTCATGTGTCAAGCAACCACATGTTGTACCCCACAACCCAGAGCTGAACATAACACCTTGATGTCCTACATTTTCATATATGACTCTAATTTAATTTCTTTTAATGTGTTGAGGTGTGGGGTTGGACTGCATTCCCTCAAGAGTGGTGCTTAATGCATCTACGATTTTCAGAGCTCTATGTGGAGGTGCAGTATTCAATGACCTCCCAAATCGGCCCTGCAAATGTAGCTTCCCCACAGCCCTTTCCAAGAAGGAGTTTGAGTGGGGAGGTGTGGGTCACTCCATGGCTCTTTCACTTCTGAGACACCATGTCCAAAGCTTATTTTCTTAAACAATGTTGCACCAGAGCCGGGTCCTGGTGAAGTTTGCGGCCCAACTCAACCATACACATAACACTTGAATGCGTTCAAGGAGAGCGGAGCCCAATCAGTGGCATAGCACAATCCTTGGGGGGCCCCCTGAGCGCCTTGCTGCGACCCCCCCAAGCTCCTTGAAAATGCACAGGGCACGCCACACCCTGGGCCCGCCCAGACCACCACGTGTACACAAAGTCCATGAAGATTATGTTTTGTAATTAAAGAGAAATAGAGTAAATATTTTGGAAGAGAAGCTTCACAAACACCAACCTCCTAACAAACACATACAAAAAAGAAATAGCTAAGTTTGAAAAAACATCTGCTGAAATACCATACCAAGTATGTGTCTGTTGTCGCAGAACATTTTATATAAATAGCACAACGTAGTAGATATGGCCTACAAATCAATGGTTCCATTCAGCTTTTTATCTAACAACAGAACATAAAAACAAAATAACTGACCCCTCAATAGTTTGCACGTACTGCAATACAAAGCTTGACAGTAACCAAATGCCATCACGTGCTATCACTCATAATTTAGAAGTATTCTCACTT
Organism: Ambystoma mexicanum; assembly: GCF_040938575.1. Lineage (NCBI taxonomy): Eukaryota > Metazoa > Chordata > Amphibia > Caudata > Ambystomatidae > Ambystoma > Ambystoma mexicanum. Next base: position 330,389,789 of record NC_090934.1, on the reverse strand, counting down.
CCAAAGGCTCTCCAAAAACTTAACTTGTATGAGAGCATTATAATCCAACCAATACTCCCATTTCAAGCTATAATACACCTTCAATAGAAAATAGCCTCATAGCCTCTATCTGGATTGCTAAAAGACATTTGTGACAAAGTAATGGCCAATAGATGTGTACTAGTTAATGGTGTACCAACAAAAGACAAACAAAGTTACACAAGCACTGCAATATCTCAAAGAAAACAATGAATACTGCAAAGATTTAAACAACGAGGAAAACATAAGAGAAAGCACGCAACTAATTCAAGATTCACCACCAAATGGCCAATTTGAACTTGTATATCCTGTTACTGCAGCCAGCAATTCAGACCAGTACAAAATCCGCTCACTACACTCCAAAAACACAATAGACGATTCATTAGAGACATATCAAATGTGTCAAGCCAAAGGATCTCCAATAAGCACATGGGAGCGAGTGCTCTACTCCTCTACTCCTCCCTACAGGAAAAGGAGGAAGATATGACGAAAGATCCACAAAAATTACTGCATTAGAATATTGCTCTTTACAAATGTATTCTGAAGACCCCAGATTCAGACAAAATGTAGAGTACATTTCCCACCTCCTATTCAAAACTGAACAAGCAACTCTATATTATGGAGTTGCACACACATTAAAAGAAGGCTCTAATTGTTTAAACATGTCCGCTACCCAACTGCTTCAAAAGATAAAAGACAAAGATGAAGTTTTGCAGTCAAGTATCACAAATCTCTTGGCAAACATGTGTGGTACAAAAGAATATGAGTTCCGACGTCACACTGATGTATGTTGTATGCTAGGAAAGCCAGGCCCACCCACATGGTTTGCTACTTTAAATTGCGCAGAATACCCATGGGATGACTTGCATGACTTCTTACGCACTGCAAAAAAAAAGAGGGGGATAGATATAAAAGCACCAGGAGGAATCTGTTCTCTTGACCCTGTCAATGTATCAAGGTACTTTTACCATCGCTTCATTGACATGCTGCACTTCATCTACAATAAAACTACCCCTCCACTCTGAGAAGTGGAACACTTCTTTTGGAGAAAATAATATAAATCCAGAGGAGCACCACACATCCACATGCTTTTGTGGATAAAAAGATGCTCCCGAATTTGGTCATGACAGTGATGCTACTTTGTCTTGGGAGGATAACTCAGGGGCAACGTGCTCATCTTGGAAATAAGACAACATGGAGCAACACAGGTTCGATCCCCGGGTCCATGCTTGGACACCTCTGGATATTACGTGTGTTATAAATAACCTATCATATCATATCATACTGTTTTACAGTTTATTGAAAAATACATTACCTACAATTCATTCAGAAATGACACATAGTGACCTACCTACACAAATCTTACGCTTCCAAAAGCATAGGTGTGGCAAATAATGCCAAAGTAATTATAAAAAACAGGGTAAATACTATACAAAATGTCACTTTGGTTCCCTAGTTGCACAAAAGGACAAGTAAATAGCTTGATGTATTCGGTTAGACAGAGTGTAAAAAAAACTACATACACAATTAAAATGGACGAAGGATCCAAGTACATCAATGATTACAATGCAATCATTGTCCTCTTGTGGAACACAAATATAGACATACAATACATTGCAGACAATTCCACTACAGTTGCAAGATATGACACAGCCTATCTCACCAAAGCTGAGAAAACGAGCTAAAAGACCTCTGTGATGACATATCATCTGACAAAACACTCTCACAAAATGTGTACACCTTCGGTATAAAAATTCTCTCGCATGGATTAAGCGGATGTTACAAAGCTGCAGACCGTTTAACAGGTACAGCCTTATATGAACAATCTGAACACATTGTCTGGGTAAACCTTGGTCCACCTTCATCCCGAAAAAGAGTACTCAAATCCTACCAAGAGATAGAAACAATAGCCACAAATGATGTCAACACACAGGACAAAGCAATTTATTTGATACATACTCCCCAAATAGGTGTACTGATTTGGGCAACATGTGCCTGTACATCATAGCCCAAAACTACTCCTATAAAAACAGTGTCACACCAGATGAAAAAACTGGAAAATACTCAGTCTTAACCTGTTAAGGAAGCCTAGCAAAACATAGAAAACCCAGCCTAATTATTCATATAAAGTGATCATTTAAATATCTGCAACATAGAGAACTTTATTACATGGCCCTAGTGCAGCATTTTAAACCTTGGAGAAAAGATGAAGAATTATTAAGTGACCATGACTCATTTGAAGCTTCAATCAAAGCAAATGAAAGGAGCATAACAAATGCCAATTTCAAACAATACACACAAATCTTGGGCAATGAACGCTAACAAGAGGAAGACATTGAAACTTTACTAGACGAAGACACTCCTGAGGGCAGTCAACCTTCACTTAAAGAAAGCCAAGAACCACTTGGAGAACCACTCATTCTAAATGAATGCCATGCGCTGCACAGGTTGGTGCATAAGGGACCGCTGCCGCTCTTGCCGCCATTGATTCTCCCATCATGTCTTCGATGGCACCGCATCTGCGGTCTAGTCTTTTCCAGCATGGCTGCCACTGGGAGGTTCAAATTCCCCGCCCTCCTGGTGGTCGGCGTGTTGCAACCCATGGCTTAAGTTTCTCCTTTGGGTCTACACACAGCGTTTCCCCTTGTGGTGCTCTGCTGACCCTTCCTGCCTTTGTTTGCCCACGCATCTCTCCACTGCTTCCAGCTTTCTTACGCTTACCTCTGGTTCAACTTCTCTCTGCGACCACACCGGAGCGCTCTCTCTCTCATCCTTCCTACTTGTTGTCCCTTTCTCTGGCTTCCCTATATTTCCTCTGATCTCTCCATTGGGTCTCTGACCTGTCTGTTGCGGTTTTCTCCTTATCCCTCCTTACCTCAGAGTTCACAGACTCTCTGGCCCGTCTCTGTTCGGATACGATCTCTTGCAGTATCCCTCTGGTCGTGCTCTTGTTCCACCAGGGACGTTGCTAGGGGACGATCGGTTCCTGGTTTCCACGCCTTGCCCATCAGACCTAGAATCCATTCTCTTCATCGGGGGGCCTGTTCTCTGAAGCAATCTATCCACGCAATCCTGGATCTCAATCTACTACCATATCAGATACCTGCAAAAAACACAATACGCTGGCAAAAGAGAAGGGGTTTTTTGTGCCATACTTGGCTTTTTCCCCTATTTGGCTGTCTTGGGAGCGAGGCCACTGGCCTGCTTTCCAATCAAGCGACCACTGTGGCAACTTCCCGAGGCAGACCATATCTACATAAAAAAAGGGTTACCTAACATGTGGTACAAAGAAGACTTTGCAACAAGACACCAGCAGTTCAGGTGAGGAGTTGGGGGAATTCACTGATTTGGAAGACGAGAACTGCAAGTTTGACAATGAAGTAGAAATAGCCATGACTGAGGTAGAAAATACCATGTATCAATCTATACAATCTGAAGACGACTCATCAGTGCTCATATCACAGCTAAATGATGAAGAACCCACCATGCATCTAGAAGTCACTAAATAAATTGAACATGGTTTTAAACATGAAACTAAAACTTGTAGCTATACACATTATAACCCTCTGCTCCTCTAATTAAGTGGTGAAGCTGGTTCTGGTAAAATGTTCTTAATTAAAATAATCAGCAAACTTCTACAAGACTTAACAGACACCACTCTTTCATCTGTTGTAACAGAACCCACGGGTTTAGCTGCCTACAACAAAGGAGGTGTACCTTTACACTGAATACTGCTTCTCCCAGTAGAACAGCAAAACAAATTAGAATACTACACATTATCAACAGAAACTGCTACTGACATAGACAGAATTCTGAAACAAATGAAAGTGCTCCTGATAGATGAAGTAAGCATGGTTTCTGTTAGAGTGGATGCTTGTATGTCATTGGTTAGAGTGCGTTGCTGTTATTCTTGCTAGCTTTGTTATTATGGTTACTGTTGTCAGGCATTTACATCATAAGGTTCAGATGTGAAATGTAAACTTTAGAACTGCTTAGAGTCCACTGTTGGTAGTTGGTGGCTCTCCCTGTCCGGGGATCGTATGCCTCTCTCTTAAATAAAACTAAACCTAATTTGTTGTTTGTTTCCTGCCTGGTTTGTGCCCACGTAACAGTTTCCAACCTCATGTTGGCTTCAATCCATCTTAGAATGCAAGTAGTCATAAAAACTGACTACTAAGAACAGTTTGGAGGAAAACACATTATTGTTTTCCGAGAACTCCTACAGTTAACACCAGTAAGAGGTCAACTTATTTTCAAAATCTTAGGGCACAAACAATATTTCTGTGGGGTCTGCTCAGACAGGTGGCTTCCCGTTAAGGGGCAGGGGTATGGCATGCTAACATACGCAACACGATGATGTAGCTCAGTGCATGTCAACACTTGGCCAAGTTGCCCTTCCCACACTTTACCACAAGGGTCAGGAATCTGTAGCCGATGTCCCTCGCCCCCCACCCGCCCGAGAAAATGTTTAAAATAATAGGCTAACATTGTTTATTGTACAATAATGTTAAATAGCTGGGTAAAAACCACTGCAGTTTGTAATCGATTTTCTGTGATGCCATATGAAAACCCCAATATATGCAAGTCACTAAGAGTGTACAGGACACTTTTCCAACACATTTTCATGATGCCTTTGCCCACAACATATGCAAGTTTTTAAAACATTTCCATGCTGGCTGTGCCCACACATGCCCACGGAGGCAAGTACAAAAATGTCATGACACACAAAGAAAATATAGTCCAGACTGGAGCCACCATTGTAAGCCAGTCTAGTCACCTAATAACACTCATCATGTTTGATTTACCCTTAATGCCAAATAAAAATTAACAAATTCAGTGCCACAGTAAGAGAGTAAGATGATTAGCCTGCACTAAATTGGTGGTGCGTTGTGCATCTGCAAATTAAGAAGGGGGGGTCCTGGGAGTCACTCTGCCAGACATTAGTCCTGGTTACGAGAGACTTACCCAGAGTCTTTAGCTCACTATCTTTCACAGAGAAGAAATATCCCAAACATATCAGTCCTTGTCCTGCCCTGGGGCAGTCCAGCACCGAAATGCTAGGCAATTCTCCTATGAACAAGAGTACCAACAGAAACTCCAGACACGTTTTCCGGTCTGGTTGGACCTCATCAGTAGGGTGGATCTGTGCCTCTCTAAGAATAGTGAGCAAGGGGTACACGTCTGGATTCCCCTAGTAACTTAGGGTGAGACCAAAGTTACTTGAATATGCAAATTAACAAGGGGGGGTCATGGGAGTCACTCTGCCAGACATTAGTCCTGGTTACGAGAGACTTACCCAGTGTAGGGCAGGCTAATCATGTAATAACACGTATAATGCTTGCTTTCCCCTTCATGCGAAGTAAAGTAAAAGAAATGCCATGCCACAATATAAAAGTATATAGGAACCTGAACCACTAATGTAGGCAAGTCTAGTCATGTAATAACACTTATTAGCACCCAGGGTAGGGAGCGCAGCCAATCAAGTTCTGCGCATTGTGGGCTGAAACCTCTGATCTCAGTCCACATTCCATGGAACCCGGAGGCTGCTTCCACCGCCGTGCAGAGTCATCTTCCCCCCACCCTCCCTTATTTTATTTTTTTAAGATTCCCTCCACCCCGTCCCACTTTCCTCTTTTCATCAGCACAGTGCTGCTGCTCCGTGGACGCCTTCCACATCCATGGTGGCCATCTTGTCACAATATTTGCATTCATTGAATGGGACAGGTTGCTAATAGCCTTAAGACTATCTCTGGCAGGCTGGGGACCCTTGTTAAAAGCCACTCTTTTCTCAAGCCTTTAAGGTTCTGAGGAGATATGACCCAATCGGGGCTTCCAGAGAGGGTGTTAACGCTATATTATGTTTGCTTTACCCTTGATCCTAAGTAAAACATGTCACTGCACATTAAAAATGTAAATGCAGACTGGCACTACAAATGTACAAATGTAGGCTTCTAACCACATAATAACACTTATGTTCGCTTTTACCTTGATGGAGAGTAAACAATGCCATGCCACATTAAGAAATTAAACACAGACTGGCACTACTAATGTAGGTCAGTCTTACCACGAAATAACACTTATCATGCTTGCTTTACTCTTGATGCACAGTAACGGTGTATCAATGGTAAATCAAACATAAGTAACTCAAACATAAGTAATATTACATGGCTAGCCGGGCTTACATTGAATGAAGGCCATTCTAGCCACATATTAACACGTACCCACAACTTAAGAGTGTGGGAGAGTGCAGTCAAGTGCAACTCTGTGGAACGGTTTGGCTGGAGGAATGTGTTGTGCCAGGACTGTGACACACTGTTTAAAAGCCTGCATTACTGTGAAGCACGTGACGAATGCTGGAGAGTGCACTCAACTGTAGCTCTGTGGGTCTTTTTGGATGGAGGACTGTGTTGTGTGAGGACTGTGACACACTGTTGAAAGCTCACCTCAGTGCAAAGCACGCAAACAGTGCGGGAGAGTACAGTCAACTGCAGTTGGTTGATGGAGACTGAAGTCGTGACCTTCCCAACTACGATGGCTTGGTGGGAGGTAAGATTGCTACTTGTTTTTCTATTTTAACCTGACCTTGTCGTAGGAATTATGTAGTAAAAGCATTCCTGTGACAACTTCGGTTAGAACGTCATCGCTGAATAAATTACTACAAATTCTATATAACAACAGGAACCCCTCCAAAACGGTCCCGAGGTCATGACATTAATGCCAAAGTCAACCCATATGAAGAACATTTTACCTTGAGCAATGCCTGCTCCCTCATATGCAAGGATTACAGCTTTCCTTGCGAACAAGGACAATGAGGAGCTTGGGCCAACTTCAAGCATCCCTATTGTTCCTAACGAGAGCCAACTACTGCTAAATGATCAATCGCTGTGAGGTAAATTTGGACGCTCAGGGGATTAATACCACATTAAGCAAAAATAACACAGGGCTACTTGGAAGCGAACTACTGAACGTAGCTGTAACGAATTCCCCCCAAACATTAAACTGGCTCCCTTCTCCTCATGAGCCGAATGCGAACCACTCCCTGAATCTTATATTCCATGTACAGGGAAATATTGCCCCCCCTCCTAATTGTCTTCTCCACATCTTTTCATGCAAACCTCCCCTGCACCAAGTATCAACCAGCCTATGTGTTCAACAAAGATTTATTTCTTCAACTTCTTGCTAAATTTCCTGGTGAAATTATACGAGAACCTCAACATAAACCTAAATGAACAGACTGCAAGGATTGTGCATTTGAACTCTAAACTGGCTTTCTTTGAGGGACAGATTACTGCGCAGAAATAGCAGAAGCTGAACACGTCCATTTCTGTAGGCCATTTGGAATCATGTTCCACATCATCTTTAAATCAAAGGTCTATGCACCTATGTGCCTAAAGGAGAACTGTCATCTAATCAGCCACAACAACAGCAAGATGTGATTATGTCTAATCACCCTTCACATAGTAATGAAGGCTTGATAATGTGGCGGCAGACCCTGTGGAGGCCAAGGTCTTGGAGATAAATACATCTCAACAAAATGTGAGCGAGTCCGATGTGGAAGTCCTGTCTAATTACTCAATTTTCTAGGAACATGAAAATACCTAAAATTGGTTGAACTGGAAAATCCAAGAAATCTAAAAATATGAAACAGGAGATTTAAGTTCCGAAAGACACCTCAGTTTGGTGGCTAATGAGAAAAAAAACTGCTAGTACCCAACAACCACCAGAACAAGAAGAAAAAAAAACAGGTCAATATATCTCGCCTTCGTGCCTATTGGGCCTATATCCAGACACCTTGATTTATAATACCAATCCTTATACTTCTGCTTGATGTGGTCTTTGTGGTCAGATTTTCCTGATGTGCAGCTGCAAGGATTGGGGGAAGTCTATGATTTGCACTGAGCCCGATCACGTAGCTAATCCATGGAAGTGTGCTTGCACCATCTTTGGCAAGGATGTCCAAAAGGGCTGATTTATAGTTTAGAAGGGACGGCATTGTATAAAGCTTATGAAAATATAACAAAGGATGCAACTTGGCATCATACACAAATCCATCCACCCCTAACTCCAATTTTAAGGGGAGGGAGAGGGTAGAACTTGGAAGAGAGAGAATCTTCTTTAAAGAGACCATTTCTTTCTGTTCCATCTTCCTAAGGTTGGAGTGCCCCCACATCTCAGCTTCATACAGTGCTAATATATTAGTGCAGCCCCTCAAAACATCGAGATCCTGGGAAACTGCCTTACCACCACACTGCTGCATAAAGCCCTGCACGGCTGACCCTTGCCTAAAATAATTAATTATGGATTTGTCCATATGTTTCTACAATCTACCTCTTTCATCAAGGCGAACCCCCAGATAATCATAGTAACCCACCCTCTCAATTTCCCTGGTTCCTAAACAGATAGGGGAGAATGAATCTCCACGTCACTTGGCCCATAGCATTGCCATAGTTTTAGAGAGTTTAATTTCAAGCCCCATCCTATTTGCTAGAGTTCAGAATAAATCCAACCCCTTTTGGATGCCCACACCTGTTTTCCTAATGAATACGGTATCATCTGCAAACAAAAGGATTGCCATTTCCCGCACCCCCCAGCAAAGAGCCATCCATGTCACACCTTCCGATTTCTTCTGCAATTTGATTAATGTATAGACTAAACAGTGTAGATGCCATAGCATAACCCTGCCTACCACCCCTATAAACCGGAAAGTGCTTTGACAGTCCTGCGCCATTTGGTAAGTGCACCTGCGCATAAGTGCCCAAATATAGACTGCAAATAGCTTTTAGGAGGTTAAAAGGGACCCCCAAATAAAACAAGTACGCCCATAATTGTGCTCGAAGTATCGAGTCAAAGGCTGAGCATAAATCAATAAACACTAAATACAGCTTTTGGTTACTCAATCTCATATACCTATCAGAGAGCAAGGATAACCTAAAAACCTGATCCAGTGGGCCTATGCCCATTCTTAGCCCTGCCTCCTGATCAGAAAGCACTTCATTTTGGGTGAGCCAGTGTTGGTGTGTCCTCGCTAATATTTTCCCATATATTTCTGTGGCCACATCAATTTTGAGAGATGGCTCTATAATTTTGGGAGTCGTTCTTTGCCCCTATTTCAAAGACAGGTATGCCGCCAAGTCTCTGGAATAAGATGATGGCTCTTAATACTAGAGAAGACTCACCATGGAAGAGGGCCCCATATTCCCACTTCCGTGCTAAAAAGCTCTGCTGGCAATGAATCTAACCCTGAGGCTTTACCCCTTTTTTGGGAGCGAATTTCCTCTTCCACCTCTTTTAGGGAGATACCAAAGGAATACTGCAGCTTAGCATCCTCCCTTCCAGTAACCCCAGTATTTATCAGAGTGTCTACTCCCTGGCCGGGCTATAGCGTGCTAAAATTGGTTAACCAAGTTTTTTCTGAGTTCGATAAGGTGGTGACTGAAGTCAGCTTTTTTTTTGTGGGAGGAGACTATCTTCCAAAATGCCCTAAAGTTCTTCATTTCAATTGCAGAATTGTGCTCCTCCTATTTCTTTATGTCAAATGCCTTTCTTTTGTGCCAACAATACTTTCACCTCTAACATGTTTCACTTAGTGGGCATTCCTAGGGTCTTTCAATTTCACAAATAACAACAATTCTGACTTTTTTGGGGAGCACTCCTGATCAAACTAAACGGCTTGCCACCCTCTGCTCCACACCCAGAGGAACCCACTTTGGTAAAGATTGGTTTTAACACACATGTGATCTGCTTCTAAAAATTCCTGGGTGAGGGGCAGTCCGCATCTACAAAAAACTCCCTTATACATCCTACTAATTAGATTTCTATCAACCAACACTTGCCAGGATATCCCTGTCTAACCCCTGCACCCGTCAGATATGTCAGATTCACATGCATAAATTCCCTTTAAGGCTTGAGGGGGCAACAGAGACATAGAAAGGGGGTCATGGTCCCTCTCAATCCACTGGATAACCTGAAAGTGAACCATCAACTTCCAACTTACTACACTTAATAGGATGTAGTCTATCCAGGATCTACAATTCGCAGAAGTAAACTATGGAATGTCAAGGCTGAACCTGCTATTACAAGCCCTGTAGCCCTTCATCAAACCCTCACGTATTCATTTGTCTCAGAAGGCTGTCGGAGCGACACATGGTGAGGTTTGTGAGCTAGGAACCTCCCACATCTCATCATTGTGTTTATATAAAAAGTTATACTCCTCAACTATTTCTACTTTCATATTAAAATTGGTTCTATGTGCTTTCATCGACGGACTTTTCATCGCGGGTTTTTTTGCCGCGGATTTTTTTTGAAAAAAAAACATCGATTTTTTTTTTTTGTTGTTGTAGGGGGTTAGCCCCCAAACCCTCCATCCATTTAAATATTTTTATATTCCCCTCGACACACACCAAATGTATTAAATTTTTAACCCCAAAACAAAATCGATGTTTTTTTTTTCCCAAAAAAAATCGCTGCAAAAAACCCTGCAATGAAAAGCCCGTCGATGAAATGACGGTTTACCATTAAAAGCACCCACTAACAACCATGGTTTTGATTGGTTCAATTAATAAAAGGAAGGGGGGGACGGATGGGGAGGAGAGGGGGGGAGGGGTGGGGAAAAATATGAAGACAATACTAGACTCTACAAGAAAGTTCAAGGGAGTTGAATAAAAGGTTCATGTTGATAACAATGTTCTTAACATAAGTTGTTACGGAAGCTCAACTATTGTCTTAAGTTAAAAAATTAAAATAAAGTTGGTTAAAAAGTAAAAAAAAAAAATCACCCACTAATCTAATATGACAATGTTTTGCATTGCGCGGATCTAATATGTTCTCTAGCTCATCAACATTGGCTAACAGGGCATCAACAGCTTCCTCATTAGGTCTTAAATACATTTTTAACAATGACACTAATATTTTGGGGATCGACATCCCATTTTACAGTTAAAATATCAGAAGAAAATGATTGAACCAACGTTTTTGTACCAGATAATGTATTTTTAAAATCTGTGAACAATCCCCTACAGATTTACTTGCAGGAGTGTTAACCATGCCTTTCATCTGGGAGCAAAAGCCTTATAGACAAATAATACCAAACATGTCTAAGAATTGCTGCCAGTCCATGTCATCCCCCTTACTCTTAACTCCAGCCACATTCCAGGACAAGCGGTTTAAGTCATGTTGATGATTGAAACCATTCTGAGGAAACCCAACAGGGAGTGAACTCTACAAATGGGTCACATCAGAGTATCCAGAGCCCCCTACTGCCTTCACACATATGGGCTACTCCTGGGTGATCACACCCCACGAAGTACAGGGACAACTGGTCCCATTTAAAGCCCCACAGGAGCAGGAGGAAAATGCAGCATGCACCCATAAAATGCCCCAGAGGCATGCTTGGACACCCCTCCCTGGCTCGTAACATTCATTTTATTAACCTTATCCTCTAATTCGGCCCTAATTAGATCCAAAATCAGGGAATGTTGAAGGTCATGACCTTTCTGCCCCATCTTACTTTTACTTAAATCACAGGCAAGGGGAGGAAAAGGGGGTTTATGCCATGCATTGTGCAGTTGACAGATAGTGAACTTGGAGTCGTGATAAACCTCAATTCTTCTATATGATAAAGCAGTAATACATTTTAATATACATGCATAAAAATATAGATTAGAAAGCCCAAAGCATATATTGCACCCCCCCACAAAACATGCAATCAGATACTATTCTAGTTTTCCAAAAAGTTCTTGGCTATGGCGGTTGGGTCTAACTTGGCGACATTTTTCTAATAGTTGTATCCTTATATTCAAAGGCAGCTATGTTGTATACCAACGGTCGCGTCTCACTGGGTAATAGGGTTATGCCAAGAAAAACCCAAAAAGAATAAGTGCAGGTAAGGTAAGGTAACCCAGAAGGAGACTGCGCCCAATATTCAATACTGAAATATATTTATTTTTATTAACTACTTCGCTTCTATTATGCGTACTTCAAAATAGATTGTCAAAGCCTCCATGCCTATTTCCTTAGGCATATTACGCTTGATTTGTGAGGAGGCCGGATGTATTATCAGCATACATGATTGCCTTCTTAGTGTTATTTCAGTTTTAATATATTATTGTGCTTAGTATTTCTAATGCTTGTTCAACAACAGTCTGGAGGCTATTATGATTAGTAATACCCAATATTAAAGAGCGGGTCTGGGACCTTATTCCTTCCCAGTTACTATTTCCCTTTCTGTAGTGTATGCTAATGGCAACTAACATTATATAGTGGGCAAATCTCTAATCCTTTTTTCAATTGATAATGTTCACGATAACAATGTCATAGTTTCAAATCATATCTGCATGTACAAAGTGAGACAAATTACTACAGAAAAGACACCATTTCATTGTCTGTGTTAAGACCAAAGTTCGTGGTATTCAGTTTGCAAATTATTTTTGCCTCTGTTTGTCTTAGTTTCTTCTCCCTGTCTCCTCCTCGTCTTCCTAGTGTCACTTTTTGTAGACCAATAAACTTGATGTCTGCTTTATTGTCCATTTGATGCTTCTCTTGCCAATGACATGCCAACGGTAGTTTTGGATCTTGACTCCCAATCTTCGCCAGGTGTTCTCTAATTCGGGTTCTAAGTTCTCTGATCGTGCTTCCAATGTAGACCAAATTACACACACAAATGATACCATAGACCACATATTTTGTCCTACAATTGATGGATTGTCTTATCTTCAAGGTCTTATTGTTGGTGCTGCAAAATTCATCCGTTTTTGGGTGTGCATATTTGCACATTGAGCATATCCCACATTTTCTGAAACCGTTAGTTGTTATTTTCATCCAATTGGATGTTCCCTCCCTATCTGGTTTTTCCGGTAAGTTTGAAGGGCTTAATTTATTTTTCAAAGTTTGCGCTCTTTTGAAAATGTTCCTAGGTTTATCATCCACATAGTTAGCAATATTGTCATCCAATTTTAGAAGATACCAATGTTTGGCCAGAATTCTTTTTAAGGTCCTTTGGTCACTACTGTATTTAGTTATAAATGCAATGGTAGATTGGTCTGGTTCCTTGTTCTTTGGTAGTAGCGTTTGCTCTTGTGTTATCGATAAACTTTTGTTCAGGGCTTTACTGACACATTGCTCCGAATATCCTCTATCCAAGAATCTTGCTTTTAGTAACTTACATTCTTCTTCAAAGTGTTCATTTTTTTGACAAGTGAGACGCGACCGTTGGTATACAACATAGCTGCCTTTGAATATAAGGATACAACTATTAGAAAAATGTCGCCAAGTTAGACCCAACCGCCATAGCCAAGAACTTTTTGGAAAACTACTATTCTCGGGTTGTGGTCAACGGCTGACACTATAGAAAATATGGCGGAATACCTAAAGAACAGGCAGGAAGAAACTGCGAATCTTTTTACACCGAAGGGAAATAATAAACATGCATTTTTCAACCCTATACAGAAACAGGAAGATTTACGAACTTTATTCTACAAATTGGAGAGACTCTCCAGGAAAGAAATTGACAAGTATTGGGAGATAGTATCCCTAAAAAATTACCTAAAGAATGAACTGATACCAAGAGGGTTGCGTATTTTGATCTTCCCGAACTTTAATAATGATCAAGACAATGACTTGGCGGAAATGTGGGAAAAAAATTTGAATGGAAGCGCAAATAAGATGTTGGAACTTCTGATTGAACATGCAACACGAGAGCACAAAAGAACTATAGTTTTGATAGATAAAATTAAAAAAGAAATTGAAGAGAAAAACTCACAAGAAGCAACAAAAGAGAAAAATTATAACACTATGCATGATATTCTAAAAAATTATCAGGATGAAGTAAAACTAAGAAAACTAAGGAAACACTACAGAGATGAGAGGGATTATAAAGAAGACAGGGTATATACATTTCAAGCAAAGTATAATACACCTATAAAATTTGGATCTAAGATTAGCACACCAAATACATCATCCGCTAGCTCGGAGGCGGACTCAGAAGGGGAAACACCGATTTCAGATATGATGGGAGAAGCAACAAATACAACAGGAAGGGAAGACAACAGGAGTGGGAGATCAACCTCTGGTTTTATGAATCAAATTAGAAGATACAAAAAAGGTAATAGAAACCTTATACCTAAACAGGTCCGTTTTCAATTACCTGGGAGCACAGTACCAACAACCAATACACCAGGAGGAGAGGAAGGAGGGGGGGATCAAAGACAAACAGATCAAGGACTGTTAGAAAACACAAACAAAAGGCTCACCAGAGCAACCTCAAAAGAAATCAACAGAGTGAAAAAGGGCATAATCTAATCCTTAACCTATCGAGCAGAATAATATCTACGGAAGAGAGCCAACTACTTAATAAAGGACTCTCATTTGCCCCTTCGGCGCATCTTAATGAAATTGACCTACACATTGACTTATTTAAATTTGTGAGAAAATTGAAACTTAAAAAATTCTTTGCTACAAAAGTATCAGGAAATTACCAACAGCAACTAAGGAACATACCAAGTGACCTGAGCATCAAAGAAATAGAAGAAATACATCTACTTAGATCCATCACAGAACCTGAGGATTATGACATTACTAATGTATTACGAGATCTATCTGTGCAACCTGATTTACTACCAACTAAAGAACTGAAACCAAGATCTAGATTTGTACCACAATTCACAACAGATAACACTATAGATACCTTCTATAAAGCAGTATCACAAGACCTCTATCGGATAGACCAAAGAAGGCAACAGCCGGAAGTCAAACATAATCTCACCAGGAAAGAACAAGAAGCCCTACGCAAATTGGAGACCGACCACTCCATAGTAATCAAAGAAGCGGATAAGGGGGGCAATATTGTTATTATGGATAGAGAAAATTACATTGATATGGCTATGAAACACTTAAATACCCCGGGTTGCTATGAAATACTGTCTGGAAATCCGACTAAAGAAATTACACAGAATTTGGAATTGAAAATCTATGATTGGCACCGTAAAGGTCTTCTTACGGATAATGAAAGGAGCTATCTCCTAGTCAAAGACCCTACCACACCAATTATGTATTTCTTACCGAAGGTTCATAAGGATTACGACCTTATACCGGAAGGCAGACCGATCCTTAATGGAATTGGCTGGGCAACGGAAAACATTTCACAATATTTAGATAACATCCTAAGACCGAGAGCCATGAAATTGAAAGCGTATCTTAAGGATACAACTGACGTACTCATCAAGCTTAAATCTTGGAGTTGGGAAAAGGATTGTCTACTAGCAACATTGGATGTAAAGGCACTGTGCACATCGATTCAACACACATGGGCACTAAAAGCAATTGACCATACCTTTAAGGAGGACTCTGCATCAATGTATCACCAGATTCAAATGTTAAAGGAAATGTTGAAATCTTCTTTTGAATACAATATCTTCAACTTTAATAATACATACTTTAAACAAATAAAGGGAGTTGCAATGGGCACCAAATATGCCCCTGCCCTAGCTAACATTTTTATGGGCCTCTTTGAAGATACAATTATCTATCAGGACAAAGCATACCGAAGAGAACTTGTGCATTGGTTCAGATATATAGATGATGTTCTAATATTATGGAAAGGAACAGAAGTGTTGTTCAGAGAATTCCTGAACAGGATCAACCACAACGATATGGGAATTGAATTTACAGGTGCATGTGATGCAAAAAGTAATAACTTTCTAGACCTTACAATCTATATAGAACAAAACCAAATCAGAACATGTACATACAGGAAGCCCACGGAAGTGAACTCCACGTTACACGCAGCAAGCTGCCACCATAGACCGACCATCCGGAATATACCGTCAGGGGAATTCCTAAGAGCAAGAAGAAATTGTCAAAAAAATGAACACTTTGAAGAAGAATGTAAGTTACTAAAAGCAAGATTCTTGGATAGAGGATATTCGGAGCAATGTGTCAGTAAAGCCCTGAACAAAAGTTTATCGATAACACAAGAGCAAACGCTACTACCAAAGAACAAGGAACCAGACCAATCTACCATTGCATTTATAACTAAATACAGTAGTGACCAAAGGACCTTAAAAAGAATTCTGGCCAAACATTGGTATCTTCTAAAATTGGATGACAATATTGCTAACTATGTGGATGATAAACCTAGGATCATTTTCAAAAGAGCGCAAACTTTGAAAAATAAATTAAGCCCTTCAAACTTACCGGAAAAACCAGATAGGGAGGGAACATCCAATTGGATGAAAATAACAACTAACGGTTTCAGAAAATGTGGGATATGCACAATGTGTAAATATGCACACCCAAAAACGGATGAATTTTGCAGCACCAACAATAAGACCTTGAAGATAAGACAATCCATCAATTGTAGGACAAAATATGTGGTCTATGGTATCATTTGTGTGTGTAATTTGGTCTACATTGGAAGCACGATCAGAGAACTTAGAACCCGAATTAGAGAACACCTGGCGAAGATTGGGAGTCAAGATCCAAAACTACCGTTGGCATGTCATTGGCAAGAGAAGCATCAAATGGACAATAAAGCAGACATCAAGTTTATTGGTCTACAAAAAGTGACACTAGGAAGACGAGGAGGAGACAGGGAGAAGAAACTAAGACAAACAGAGGCAAAAATAATTTGCAAACTGAATACCACGAACTTTGGTCTTAACACAGACAATGAAATGGTGTCTTTTCTGTAGTAATTTGTCTCACTTTGTACATGCAGATATGATTTGAAACTATGACATTGTTATCGTGAACATTATCAATTGAAAAAAGGATTAGAGATTTGCCCACTATATAATGTTAGTTGCCATTAGCATACACTACAGAAAGGGAAATAGTAACTGGGAAGGAATAAGGTCCCAGACCCGCTCTTTAATATTGGGTATTACTAATCATAATAGCCTCCAGACTGTGGTTGAACAAGCATTAGAAATACTAAGCACAATAATATATTAAAACTGAAATAACACTAAGAAGGCAATCATGTATGCTGATAATACATCCGGCCTCCTCACAAATCAAGCGTAATATGCCTAAGGAAATAGACATGGAGGCTTTGACAATCTATTTTGAAGTACGCATAATAGAAGCGAAGTAGTTAATAAAAATAAATATATTTCAGTATTGAATATTGGGCGCAGTCTCCTTCTGGGTTACCTTACCTTACCTGCAGATACTATTCTAGTCACTGTAAAGACTTTAAAAGATATATCTGTCACATACAATATCTCAGCTAGAGCCTTCATCAAAGTTCTCTTTCACAAATTCTTATTCCCATGGGTCATCCTTTAAAACAAACAAATAATATTATGCTTCCTACATGGGGCTAAGATATCCATCTGATCCATCTGATCCAGAACAACATCTCCCTTAGCCTCAATCTTTGACGATGGGCTCTACTGGCTAGAGCACAGCAAAAACAATTGAGCCTTCGAGGGGCTACACAATAATCCAGAGCAGGCCCCTGTAGCTTTATCAGTCTTTTTCTCAGGCAACGGGCAAGACTTGCATGGAGCCAACTCCGTTCTCGCAGGATGATCGAGTCCTTCTGCACCGGTGACAGCCCACAGTGATAGTGATGTCTTCTTAGGGGACCATTGGGAGGGATTGACAGTTTCAGTCCCTGCACCAGACTGTCATTGGAGCCTTACTGTAAAGATGATCTTTGATTTAATGTAAATGATGGCTTCCCCATCCCTCAACATCTGGCAATCCACTTCTGCTTTTTTCACTTCTGCGGCAGCCACATCGCCCACCAGAGGATGGCCAAACTGACCCTTTGCTATATCAATAATAGTATTCAGACACCTATAGAAATGTCTCTCACCTCTCTAGAGGCTCGTAGATTAATAAACTCTCTTGTAATTTGTGACAGAGTAGACCCTATTTGCCCCAGCCGGGACTCCAACCACTGTCTCTTCTCGGGATTCACGATGTTGGAGCTTTCAGTCAAAACCTGCTGATTGGAGACTTTGAACCATTGAGGGACTTGAATTGTTACTGTAGAATCGATTTGGGTACTCAGATAACAGCTCTGCCCATCTTTGCCTATTTCTTGTACATGCTCTATATCCTCTAGGAATACCCTTCACTTGGATTCCTGCAGACAGCTCGGAACCCACTCTAATCCTTCTTGATCCCCCCAAAGGTAGCGGAGAGAGCCTCCTCGTCCGGCCAGCTTAGCTTTACAGAATCCCTACAGTGCTGTCTCTGAATCAGGGGGATCGGCTTGGGCATGATAGGCAATACAGTCGCTAGTGGAGCACCCAGTGGATCATTAATGATACAGCTTATTGCAGGAATAGTTTAAAAAATGGCATTGGGGGTGGCAATGGGGCTGGCTGGCTGATATAACTGGCTCCTTGCACCCTTAATGGGGGTAAGGAAGACTTCCTCCTCTGTCCCTTGGGGAGCTGCCATACTCACTCTACCTGTACCTCTGGTGCCACGTAGATCTTCTATTTCCTCTGCACCTTACTGAGGCTCTTGTCAGAACCACTGGCCACATCAACTAACAAAGGTTTAAGACTATTCAACACATAGAGGCGGGATACAGATTGCTCCAGAGCCTCAAATATTTATTTTTCCTATCGGTCAGAAATGCAGGCCTGAGTTGGATTGTCTTTTGTGATGTTTGAGGGATCCAACACATAGCCACCTTTATCATCAGATGTGGAACTTTTAAAGAAAGTTCTGGCATGACTCCCTTCCTCTTGGGGGCAATGATTGACGGCAGCAGGCTCTACATGGGCCTCTTCCCGCACCAGTTGCATTTCATGTGTAGCCTCAGGGAAAGAGGCTGGATCAAATATAGAATTACCCCCCACATGATTAAAACTAGCCAGCAGAACTCTCAAGACATTGATCTAAGCTCTGCTAGAGCCCACTTAATAATGATTTAGTGCTGAATCTATTAAAAGGAGAAGAACTATTGAGGGACAAACCAATCTACATTGCTTTCATCAATTACACAATGGCGTTTGATAGTATTTGTCATGAACATTAATGGCAACAGCTTGTAGGGTGGGGTTGCCCTCTGAATCTGCTGAATATGAGTATGGCACTTTATTCCAACACTACTGTGAAGATCAGAGTAAATAGGTGCAGCCTTTTATCTGCAGTAATCAATACTATTTGAGGGCTAAAACAAAGTTGTGTTTTAGTCCCCCTTCTTTTTAACCTTTTTATTTCTGATATTGGGGAATGTTTGATCCAAAGTCATATCTTCCCCCCGCACTTGGCTTCTTCTGTGATAAATTGGCTATTATATGCAGACAATCTTTTCTGTCTTTTCGAATTATGCGTAGGTCAATGAACTCATTTTGAATTGAAAAAAAAACAAATTCTTATTTTAAAATCAGGATGAAAAAGGTTGAAGGAACATTTAAAATGGTACATTGTTGCTAGCGAGATTGAAAGGGTGCCCTCTTATTTATTTGGGGATTTTCTTGTTCACGAGCATGGATAGAAATACATTGTTTAAAGCAATGAAATCTAAAGCCATGGGTTTAGCCTCTCAGACTGCGACTATTAATGGTAAATTTGGTCACTTTTCTTTGCTCCCAATATTAGTGTTCTATAAGAAGAAAGTAGTACCCACTCTAACATATGAGAAGAGGTTTTGTTAATTACAGAAAACTAGATTGGGGACGACTCTAGGGCGTGTTCTGGAACCGTGTACTCAAGCTTCCTCTGGGAGACCCTAACTACGTAATTCATCATGAACTTGGTCCACAATGTCTTTCTGCCATAGTGTACTAGAAAAGATTGCCTGTACTTCTCAAAATAGAACACGCTCGAGGGAGTTCACTGTAGTGGGATCTGAAATTACGTACGGAACAAAAATCCTACATTCCATTCAGTATATGAACATCTTCATGTCAACAGTTGTTTGAACATCTTGGAGTACACACATAAATGATGATTATGAACCCTATCAAGTTGAAGAATGGGCTAATTACTTTTAAAGAAGTTACAAAACATAAGCTCTTTTCGCAGGTCCTGTCTGAAGAAAGGGCTTTAACCATCACTCCTAGTTATCCAGGAAAATTCCCTAGTTCCTTCTGGCACTCTCAATTTTTGAGATTGCGCCAGAACCTCTTTCCAACTAATGAGATTCTATGTGCAAGAAAGATGATACCACAAGATAGGGACACTTGCCAATATTGTGATGATTCTAGCAAAATCGAAACACTTCTTCACTTGCTTCTTAAATGTCATGCCTTACACATCCCCTGTCATCACGTCTTTGCTACTCTCATTAAGGAGTTCAGCGTTTTATCGATTGAACAGTCTTGGCATATAATCTTGAATGATAAGTCTGCTTCATGGCGGTTCGCAGCCTTACCCTTTTAAAATGAATTATTTCCCATTTCCTGAAGGTCTGATCTTCATTTACCCCAACCTACATGAAGGTTTTCCTCTTTCCACAACCTTTCAAGGTCCTAATTTTATGCATCAAACTGTACAGGTCTGTGTTGTCTGATATATTTATATGCGGTATGAAAGTATGGGCTTGGTGCCTTTTAACTGAATTATTCAATGCCTTTTTAAAGTAGATGATCAACCCTTTTTTACTTTATATGAATTTTTGTCCTCCTTTTTATTCTGTGTGTTTAAGAGATTTTAATATATTCGTTTAAATTGCGTATTTATGTGTGTTTCCTGAAAAGTTCACATGTCGAGCTATAACAGTATATAAAAATGAAGAAAAAAAACACTAATCATATTTGCATTATGCATTGTGCCATGCCACAGTATAAAAGTATATGGAGACTGGCACCACAAGTGAAGGCAAGTCTAACTTACAATTTTTGCTTTACCCTTGATGCCAACTTAACAACAATTGGCAATCACAGCAGTTTTGTGTAGGCATGGGAAATGCATTTGGCATGCACTGTTACGGTGTAACTGGCCATCAATGGTAGCTCTTGCAAAAATGGTGCAAGTACCTCGGCATATAATAGCAGTTCCTCGCAAATCATTACTACTTATACACAAGCTAAAACTGTTGGCTTTGCCCATTCTTGTTTTTAACAGGACTTCACTGAAGGAAATGCATAGTGCTAATAAGTGGCTGAAGGCAGACCGGGTGAAGACAATTTTATTACATCAGTAGCGCATTTGCAGCACCAATTAAGTAATTAGCTCTCAGAAGAGTGCTTTGAAAAACACTTGCAGGTACTTCGAGCATACATTTTGATGATAAGGCTTGAAAGAGATCCCAGGAGGATGTGTTTTGGGCTGAGAGGGGGACAAATTGGGTGGGAATGGCCATAGGGATTAGCATGGCCATGGACAGTCAATGGGTGGGTATATAACCAAACAAGCCCTACAAGGGTTGTCCTCATCATATGTCATTTCTCTGTAGCTCTACTCTAATACAATAGTTCCAGCTTAAAAGTACCACCTAATAGCCAAAACTAAAAATGCCATGCCACATTAAGAAAGTATATGCATAGTGATGCTATCTCTGAAAGGTTCTTAAAGCAATATTGAGGACCCAATCTACCTGCACCATTGTGAGAGGAGAGAGGTAGAAACTATACTTTGACTGCACTGCTTCTTGATACTTGTGTCATTGTATACCTACTTAATGTGACATGACATATTTTACTTGGCCTCAAGGGCAAAGCAATTATGATAAGTGTTATTACTGGCTAGACGACAGGTCTGAATAGAACGTAGGCAAGTCTAGCTGCGTGGTAACACTTATCATGTTTGCTTTACACTTGATGGCCCTCCCCTCCTCTGTACAACACCAACACCAACACATTGGGCCTCATTACGAGTAGGGTGGTAAGGGATACCGGGCACCGTTAAGGAGACAGGTGCCGGTTATCCCATCACCGCCCTACTACGAGTTCCCTTAGCAGGTCCCTCCTTCAACGCCTGGTTTTACCAGGCGTTATGGATGGGACCCGCTAAGGGACTTCAGAGCTAATAACGGTACCGCAAATTGCGGTACCGTTATTAGCTACTTCCCCATGGGGAATGGTTTTTTCAATGGGGATTTACCGGTCCTGCAAAGGTCGGACTAAACCGGTAAGTCCCCATTGAATGAGACTGGTACCGGTACCGTTATTGGAGGCAGTCATGGCGCAAATAGCTCCATGACTACCTCCAATCTCAGAATGAGGCCCATTGACTGACAGAAAAGGATGTCTCTCCTGTTAGTCAGCATGTCTACACTGTAGGTGCAATAATGAGAGGTGGTGGAGGAAGGCTTTGACATGCAAAATAAATGTCTACTGGTGGAAGCGCCCTTACTCAGTGGTAGGCAGGACAGTCCCCCTGGAGATAAAGCACATGAGTGGGCTCTCCTGCCTGCCACTCCAGTGAGGGGGCAGAACCCCCACCCTCTCCGGTGCCCAGAATGGCAGCCCACCACACTCAGGAAGGGGACTTTGCCACACAGCCTGCTTTGAGGAATAGCATTCCAGTGGTAGTCTGAGACAATGTGGGATCAGCAGAAGCTCATAGATAACACTGCAGTCTGAGGTCAATGTGCAGTACACTTGTATATCAATACAATGCACACCTATGACAATGCCCAATACATGATATATATATATATATATATATATATATATATATATATATATATATATATATATATATATATATATATATATATATATATATATATGTATATATATATATATATGTATATATATAATACATATATATATATATATATATATATATATATATATATATATATATATATATATATATATATATATAATTAAAACAGATCCTAGACAATGTATGTGTTCACACAGACACAAACCTGTGATCCGCAGACTACTCATAGATGCTGATGAAGGAAACCCCAGTGAGCTATCTGAAGGCATCATATTCACGTGTCAACACACACATAAGAGATATTTTGGAGAGCATTGTGTGAGCAACTTGTGAGAGCAGTAAGAGCTCCTTTGCAAGCCCTGGAACTGACACATAGTTTCCTGTTACATCTTTAGGTGTTGAGCACTTCCTGTGATATGGGGACCCATTGCTTGTAGCAGCTCTCAGTCAGGCACCACATGATTGACACACTTTTTTAAAAAAAAAAAGGATAGTTTGGAAAATCATGAATGTCCGCAAATAGTCTGAGAATTTAGGTTTAGAGATTTCCTGAATCAATTCCCCTGATCTTTGCAAGTCAGATACTTTAACATATACTTACAAACATTCATGCATACCAAATGTGCTCTAAATGATATTGCTCTCTTTAACAAACTCTTCTGTGTACTGCGGATGGTGCCATACCAATTAACAGTAAAGAAAAAAAGAATTAACAAAAAAAAGCTTACTCCAACAAATGAATCCTTAACATGAAGCGTTGCAAGCTTTCCGGAGCTCACAGGTAATGTTGATATCACAATGTATCTGATTAAATATCAGATGAACAAGCCAGTTGCTTTTTCGTCTTGTTTTAGAAAAACAGACTTAAACAATAGAATAAAGCTTTAGCACAAAATATGTATGATATGATAAGTAATTTATAACGCGTCTGTACAGAAGTGTTGCTAGGCGCGTCTGTACACACGTGTTTCAGTCTCTTTAAATAGAGCACTTACATTTCACACTCACTTCATTGTATGCTTTACCTCCCAGAGGAATGCAACTTAGTATCATAAAGATCCTTAATTCCCCCATCTGCGTGATATTGCTTAAGTACTGATGCGGCATACAAGGGTCAAGTTTAATTAGCTAAAGTGCATTTGTGCCCAATTAAGGAAACTGAAACCTCTGGAGTTCTTAATTGGCAACTCAGCTAGGAATACATCGGGTCTACATGTTGTAATTAATACATGCAAGACTAGTTCTAAAACATAGCCAGACTAGGGGGTGGCTTGTGCAGTGCCAGTTTACTCCTACAAGTATCAAATGTTGCCCCTGAATGGGGAGGAAGGGATGGGGCGATGGAATGAAATGTCAATTTACCAAGGTTAGTGGTGGAAATCCTTGCAGCAACCGTTGATACAGGGCAAACCTCTGAGTGGTTCAAGCTTACTGTTTTGTACTGCACTTTCAGCATTCTTACTTTTTGAACATTTGGCACAGTTTAGCAAAGTTTGCACTTTTGTAGTATGTCGAGTAAAGGAACATGAACATTAAGCTAATGACCACTAAGCCCACTGAAGTCAGTAAACCGTGTGCCAAAAGCATGGAAAAGAAATACTAAATGCAGGCAAATCTTTCCTCTAGTAATTTTATTTTATTTACATAAGTTGACACATTATACACATTTTTGTAACAGAATACTCCCATACATTTTATTACAATCCGCCCCTAACACCTGTTTGGTCAAGACTTATACAAAGAAATCTAATCTTTCTCCAATTCATCCATTCCTATTGGTTGCAGTTATGTTAACTACCATCTTCAGCTCATTTGTAAAACACACCCCTTTTCCTGGAGTCTTCCATAGTAGGTCATGACATCATCACACAGTTTAACATTCATATACAAGCATCATGTATTACGAGCCACAATTGGTCTGAGGTTTCCTTACCCTAAATGTAATTGCATATGGTTTGCATGAATACTTCAAACGACACAGGGAGAGGAAGAATAAACAGGTTCCATTTGAACTGGCAATAACCATCTCACCCACCCCAACTTACTGCTGCCACCGGAACATTGTAATCGAAATGACTACTGATTCAGCATGCATGAAACATCATGAGAAAGCAATCAAAACCCATGAGTATCCTATACTTTAGCCTTGAGTGTCACTACACCCCACGTTTATTGTTGGTCAAAAGCAAACGACTGGATCCATCTGAACAATAAATAACAAACTCCCATGCACTTAAAGTGATTACATCTGCCTTCTGCGAAACTACAAAGCCATAAAACCCCTGGCTGGTTTGTCGGCTCACCCTCTGCTCTGTTAATCATTACTTCTCCTTCAGCTTCCAATCCTGCAAAAATAGTTATTCCCAAATGCTCATAATTCACCTTGCGACCTCCTGGCTGCAAAGTTTCATACATTTATAAAGAGAGCACACTACATGTAGATTTTTTTGCATGAGCATTTTGAAACTCCTCTTCACCCCTCTTCTAGGCTCTTCATAACACCCCATATCCGGATCGTGTTTATATTTCATTTACCAGTTTTGGCATTTATCTTGCTACGCACGTACACCTCTGATATATATCAACTTGAACACAATGTAACACTTGAAGTAACACATCTCAATCACATTTAACTGCACTGGATACTTATACAACTGCATCATTGTGCCATATTCACTGCACTCCCAGTCACAAATATGACGCTCGCAACATGAACACCAAATCATCAATGGGACCGTTGCTAACCACCTGAACAACTACATCCATAAATCCTGCTGTCCCTTCACCAGACTAGCACTAGCCACTGTCAGGTACTTTGAAGCACTGACCTCGCATTTCACCCCTCTCACAGACTGAAACAGTCACATTCAGCATCATCTACAGTCCATCCAAACCCAATCATTCCTTCATTGGTGACTTTTCAACCTAGCCACCACTGTGTACCTTACATGACCTAACATTGGCCCTCATTACGACCCCGGCGCTAAAACCATGGTGCTATTAGCACCATGGTCCATGCCGGGGTCCGCCGTGGTGAATGGCGGAATTACCGCCCCATTCCAAGGTTGGCGGGCCGTAATTCCCCATTCACCATGGGCCCTTCCCCATTCCCATTTTTGCCCCATAGTGCTCAATGGGAATGGGGAAGGCGCTAAGTATGGTGCGCAAATTGCGGGACCGTACTTAGCACCAAGGTCCCTTTGCGGCACCCTACTTTAACGCCTGCTAAAAGCTTTTAGCAGGCGTTAAGGTCGGGTCCCGCAAAGGGAACTCGTAATGAGGCATTAAGGGTTTAACGGCGCCGACACCTTTTACGGCGCCGTTAAATCCTTAATGCCAGGGTCATAATGAGGCCCATTATCTTCTTTGGGGACTTCAACCTGCCAGGTAGCATTGCAACTAAGACTTTGAAGTAGCACTGTTTTTCCTATTAGACAAACTAAACCTCACCCAACACATAACTCAACTCACATCCAAAGCAACATCCAAGACCTCATCATCACTACCACACTAATCCTCTATCACTATAAAGCCATACCCCTGGGCTGGTCTGAACACTTTGACATTCTCTTCACCATCAACCACCCCAACCAACCATAGAAAACCTAAATCTGTCAAGCAGATCTTCCACTCCTTCAAAGACGTCCCTATATAACCACTTATTAATGACCTCACCAACGTCAACTCCTCCATTATGAGGTACCCAGCAGAGGGACTGCAGCAACATACTACAATCTCTCAACAACACCCTGAAGGCCAGCATTCACATATATGCCCCAGAGAAAGACAGTACAATCAGACATAAACCAACAGCCCCTGGTACACACAGAAAGTTAAAATCAGCAACTGATTCATTCGAAAACAAGAGAATACTGGGCACACATCCAAAATCATACCTAACCTTACCTGATTTAAAGAACTCTGGACAGCCCACAGACAACTGAGAATCACAGCGATGGGCACCTACTGCCAGAAGACTATAGCTGAAGCCAGCAATAAAAGCAAAACTCTCTTCAAGGCAGTCAAATAACATATCAACCCACTCTCCAAGCCTCTAGTCCTACATTCTATCAAAACGTCCACCACCATCAGCACATTTTTCATTGACAAGATCAGCAAGATATGTTGACATCCTAGCAATCACCACCCCCAAGTCACTCACTATGGAAACCCTCCATCCATTCATGGCTATCACCAATGAATCGTTCATCCGAGGAACATTGCCCACTACCCTAAAAATAAATAGGACACATATTCCCACTCCTAAAAAACAAAACAGGATTTAAGGACATGAGAAAATCTTATCCCCATCACACAGCTTCTTTTCCTTGGCAAGATCCTCAAAAGAGTTCAACAACCTCCTACGGACCTACCAATCTGGCTTCAGATGCAAATGCAGACACAGAATGGAGACTGACAACATTCAAGTGGTAGACAATGCTTTCCCCATGCTCAGTAATGGCCACCTCTGACCCCTATTATACCTTGATCCTTCTGCATCCTTCTACACTTTAGATCATCAAGCCTTCACTGACATACTACACAACCATAGGGGAATCAAAAAAGAGATCCTCCAGTGGTTCACTTCCTACCAAGAGGACCATAATAAGTTTGTGAAGATGGTTACCTCAAAATCAACCGCCACCTGCAACATGTAGAGTCCCACAAATATCTATCCTCTCACCCTTGATATTCAACATCGTCATAGAACCCCTGGCATCCCTCTCTGTCAATCACAACATTTAGATCCAAAAATATGCAGATGATACTCAACTGTAGCTCCACATCTTTTGCATAAAAGACATCCACTTAGTCTTCCACACCCTCATACAAACAAGGATGTGCGGCACATACCTCAAAATGAACCACTAAAAATGAATTCCGCCATCTCTTCATTACCACCAAACAAACCCACAGTCAAATTTGACTGTTGGTAATTAACCTATATGGCTCCACTAGTGACAGCATGCTCCAAATGCCCGGGCTCGCACAATGACAGTCATGTCTTCTTCAAAACACACATAGCAAAGAAAACCAAGCTTTGTACCATCAATCTTCTTTGCAGAAAATCAAACCCTTCCTTATCTTTTGATACACACTACAGTTCCTTCTCCTTTTTCACTTGTAAGGTGGAAGGTACATTGTATGCTTAGCTGCTGCATGCCCTCTCTTAGAATGTTCCTGGAGTGTTCTATGCTCAGTGGTCTGTGTGTGTCTGTTAGTCAGGGTCAGCTTTCTATCCCACAGTTTTGGATCCCCACGGTCTTCGTCATCGAAATACTTACAACTACCATTTGTAAGAGGATTCAATTCAACACTACAGCTAAGTCAATGCCTAGTCCAGAATACTGAATGAAAACCCTTATTGATATATCTTTATGTCCAGTTCATGCGTTCTGGATGACTACCCCTATATAACACCCCTCTCTTGGAATCCCCCTGACCCCACTGAGCCGAGAAGTAGTTCTGTTTTGCAAGTTAAAAGGTTTATTTGATAATTTAAACAATAGATATATAGATCACACTTTATAATAAATTAATAATTAAATATCACACTTAATCTAATATGATAAATATTAACAACGGAGAATCTGGCACTAACACGCTTCTCTATAATCAATAAGGAGTTGACATGAAATGGATAAGGTAGCACACAGGTGAATAGGAACAAAAGAAGAAGGTGGTACAGAATGCTTTATGTAAGCTCAGGTGGATGCAATATTCAATGAATGCAGTACAGAAAATACTCAATATGATTTCAACCAAACAATGTAATCACTTTTCTCTGGCTATTCACTCCCCCCCTCTTTATGCAATGCAAGGAAATGGGAGGAAAGCACACAGTTCTCAGAAATGCAATCAACGTAATTCAGTTCAATCCCCAGCAAGCTTAGACAACAGAAATTTAAAACACAGGCAAAATGCTTTGATATGTGCTGGCAATTCAGTGAAAAGTATGCTAAAATGCTTTTGATTCCCTCTAGAGGTTCAGGGTGAGTGGTATCTAGTTAATATTAGCTCAGGCTCACTCTTGCAATGATTCAGGGATAGTTTTTATGAGGCAAACGATTTTCTGGCAAATGGAAGGCAAGCAGCAGCTGATTTTACACGTGGAGAAATTTGCAAATCGCGGTAAAATTTGTGGATGCGTGTTCCGCGATTGCGGTAAAACTATAGGGGGTAGGAATGCGGTTCTAGGTTCGTAGGAAAGCCACGATTCTAAGCTTTCAGATGAAAGTTATTGCAAGACTCTAAGACAAACGGTCGCGGAGATATGAGCGATTTTGTGAAGGTCGTTTTTCAGATTTGAAATTTTAAAAGCTCAAAATGACAAGTGACAGATTTTGCAGCTAGAATGACAGGTGACAGATTTGGAGCTATCAGGCAGTTCTACTTAGGTTAAATAGATTGAATTAGATGAATTTAAACTAAGAGCTTTGGTTTGGTACAGTTTGGCGGTACTCACAAGAGATTTTAAACAGGAAGGCGGCTTTGTCACGATCTGGTCAACAGGTCTGGACTTCGGACGGTCTCTGGGCACAGCGTCTGGTCTCTGGAACTGCTCACAGCATCGGGGTCAGCACTCTGGATACAATGGCCTGGTCTCTGCTAGGCACCGGTTCTCTGGGTCGGGTCCTGCCTTCTCTTTGGATATTTCTGTCACCGGGTTCTTGCAAAAGTTCTTGGCAAAATTCAGACGGCTCGCCCGGCTGTCTGAAGAGTTCAGTTGCAAAAATATTTTGAGGCCTGCTGACAAATACTCTTGCTGGCAGTGACCTTTTTGGTTAAGGTTCTGAAGTCTCTGTTTATCTTGGAGTCTAAGTGTTGGCTCTTTGAAGTTTGATGGAGGTAAGTATGGATTTTTCCGGCAGAGCTTCCAGCGGCAGATGGAATTGAAGGTCTCTACCTAAGTTTCAGTGGTCCATTTATATGTTCTGCAAGTGGGTGTGTGTGTTGGTCATAACTAAACTTGCCCCTCTCCCTTGTCATTGGTCAAATTTCCATTCCTCACTTGATTGGGGAAGGAACTGTGAGTCAGAGTGATGTCATTTTATGGCTTGCAGATAGGACACTCTCCTGTCAGATTGCACATATTCTATATTTGATAACAAAAGACATATTTCACAGTTACACAGTTGCTTGAAATTACATATACATGGTGTGGCTGAATTTAGCCATGTCTCTGTCCAAATCTGCTGTTTCTAAGAGCTTGCATTCAGAAATGGCACATAATTGACTTTTTAACTGATTTTTCAATTTCTGACATTGACCCAACTTTACATACATGTGCGCAGGGAGTATGGACATTAACTGATGAAGTTTCAGATTTTTAACATGCATACATTTAGAGTAATATCCACTTTTCCGCTAACACCCCCCTGAACATACCACCGGTTCTAAAAACCTCTTAAACTGTGGGCAGGAAAATCACAAGAATTATGGTATCATTTATAAATTTTTCACATGTCCGCACCATGAGTTATTCATCTTTTTCTAAACAATATTCTGGCTACAAAGGGGTGTGGTTTCCCAGGTCACATGGTGGAAATACTGGTTTATCCAGTTCTGCCAAGCCAGCTTGCTCTCACAGGCAGTGCCCCTCCCAGCTTCTGCCAAGAGGAAGCTACATTTTACGACCGCTGTAATAAAACCTTTGCCTGAGTCAAGACAGGCTTTGTTCAGAGCTCCTGTATTCTGTGGGGCTCCCCTTAATTCAATTATCAGAGAGATGGCATATCCTTAGTGTGGCCAGCAAAAGGCAGATAGGCCTGGGAACACAGTTGTGACTCAAGTTTCACTCCTGATGGGGGTAGTTGCCAGGCAGAATCAAGTTCCTTAAGCCAGACTTTCAGCTAACTGTCATGTTTTTTGTTGCTTTTTAAATTAACTTGCAATTTTACACATGCAGCTAGAATGCTGATTCTAAGTGCAAAACTATGACATTTCAACAGTTACAAAGGCATGTGACACCAAACATAGGTCACTCATTTAATCTAAACATTTTCGATTTTAGTGTCTTTAAATCCAGTGCAACTTAAACTGCTGACTCCATAGCAGTTTTGTTATAAGCATTGTTTTGGGCTCTTCATTTCCCAGATTTTGTAAGCACACAAAACTCCATTCTGCCAAATGTCTGCTGGTGTTCAGTGAATATTTTGCACATGTTGCAATGTTTGAAAATAGGCATTTTGAGCCTGCCTTCAGAGAAACACAGGGTGGTTTTAAAACGCCGGCTTTTGGATAGTGGTGAGTACTGGTACTGCACCCATTTTTGGGATTTAAGAAATGAATTCCCCACAATTCTAGATTGCATTTGGCAATCAGCATTGCCATTCCCAATGGTTTCAGACTACTGTGCGGGTAGTCCAATGGTGGTTTTAGGCAGTGCCCTTCTGTGCCCATAACATCGGCAAAAATGGGTGGCAGCCTATTCTTCATGCACTTCCCTGGGCATTTCCTAGGAAGCTCTGGCCATCATGATGTTTTCAATACTGCACAGTTTTGAGGTAGGGCTCGCATGCATGGGTAAATACATCCCACACTGTTTACCTGAGTGTTCCAGGACTACAATACAGTACACATTACCGTCCCACCTGCCTAAAGTGATTATTACACTGGTGACAGTTTTGGAGACGTCACACGCAGCAACCTCCGTACACAGAGAAGGATAAGATGCTGTGTGAGCAGGCAGCCACGGAGACCACCACACCACCTAGGAAGCATCCACACCCATTCAGAGAGCCTTCATGTAGGGACAACACAGTGATGTGATGGCATCTATGCCCTCTACCCACAGCACTTGTTCTCTGGGCAGAAAGGGTTGCTTGATAAAAGGCCTCCAAAAGGAGGGTTTTGCCCTTTATATGTTATGAACCCTTCATAATGTGTTTCAGGTGGGCCAGCAGCCAAATGCGTCACCCGCTTGTCAATTTACAGCCAGTTCACGGACTCTGCTCACTGGCCCCACTGAAGCAGTATCTACACTACAGGTCCCGCAGCTCATTCCTGAATGCCCCAACAACTATTTGGAAGCTTACCATTTGGCACACTCCGCTCAAGTCCAGATCTGAACTGTAGCGGAATCAGCGGTTGCGTACCAGGACCAGTGCAAACACTTTTACAGTTGCTGAGTCAGCGCCATGTCTTGCAGCCATATCTACTACTCCAAGCCACTCATTGCAGCCCACATGCCAATTTGTATTTATGCACATTTGCTTAATAAACTTGTGGCTCCACCTCTCTGAAAAGCACTTACATTGTATTGCCTCACAGTGCAAGCACACTGCCTACATAACTAGTGGCAGCACACCATCTCTCTGGAGTCACTTATCCTCGTGGCCTGACTAAAGTGGTCCATCTGCACTGAGAGTGTGTGCCCGCCTAAGCTTTTTTTAAATTTTCGAAGCAATAAAATGATGGGAGATCACCCTCAGAAAATGCGTGGGGCTAATCCGCACACATTTTTGTATGCTTGCCGCACAACAAACACAAACTCAAGTGGACCTCGCTGTCACATATAGCTGGAATATGACAGCCACAGGTACATCAAAGCATCTCAGAGAGAGGGAAGGCAACACCTTCCTACTGACATGGCCAACCTGATTAAATATCAAAGGCCCCATGGATCCTCTGTGTTCTATTGTCAAAGTTCTGTGTGGTGGTAGTGCATACTGATGAGAGTTAAATGAAAGCAGGCCTGCGAAGAGGCCTGGCCACAGACAAACAGAAGGGACAGGAAACTAGCACCGCTTTGATATACAATGTGTCAACTTGAAGCTAGGTCCCACCCTTCTGTAAGAAGGGCAGTGAATGTCATGTCCGGGACAACTGTTTAGAGAAGGCAACACCTGCAGGGAGCCCCCTTTAAGAGCAAAGAAGTATGTGATTTGATAGAGACAGAACGTCTGTTCTCGTCACAAACTTCAAGGGAGACCTGCGCTTTGATCAGGAGTCACAGAAAGCTCAATTATCCAGAGAGACACTTTGATCCACAACAGACAGGAAGATGGGCAGGACTTAGCATTACATGTTGTCACCCCTTACCTTTCCTGTTGCAAAGCACTCTGGTTATGACCTCACGCATAACAGAAGATTGTTGTTGGGGACTGGTTCATTAAGGTAGGCTTAGCCTGAACCACTCACTGGGGCCCATTTGGCTTTAAAAGAGGATTCACCCCCTCTTTCGGCAGATCATCTAATGATGTCTAGAGGGGTAGGAAGAACTCCTGATTTGGACACTGGCTAAAGGTACAATCTGCCTTACAGTTTCCACCAGTGAAGGAAGCTCAAGATTCCCAAGAGGGAAGCAAGATCCCTCCCATAAACCTCTCCCAGGGAACAGAGGAAGATACTGGACTCAGAGGGCCTGTCCAGCAAGTCCTGAACCGGTATCCAACCAGCACACTGTGGGTCCTGATAGGTTTTGGCAGCTAGCTTTCTAGATGCCAAGTGCAAGAGAGTTTTTGAAAAAAGGACAAGGCCATTGCCTGTAAACACTCTCCTCAGCTTTGGGCCATCCACCTTAAAGGACGACACAAGCCCTGCAAAGAGGCTAGGAGGAGTGCCCTAACAAGCATCAACCAGCATCCATCTTTTATTTGTGTGTAAATGTAACTTTATTGAAAACTCTTTTTATGCAGGAGCATCCCCACCACATGTGCCAATAATTTGCATTCTATCCGCATTCACACCAACAAAGCGGGCTCATTGATTGAAACATCTGGGACAGTCTGTGCAGGTCATATTGCCATCTGTGTAGTAATTTAATGGTGTGGAGCTTATACTGATGGGCTATCGAGGCCTGAGATGCAGCCTTGCACATTTTCCCCCACATATCAAGATCAATTTCGTCCCCAAAGTTTCTTTCCCATTTACCCTTTAGGTGCAGGGTCAAACCCTTCCCGGCATCAATTAGTTCTCTATACATGGCAGAGATTTGGCCTTTCATTTCGGTTCTGGAGTTCAACAATTTTTCAAACTGAGTAAGGTTCCTACTGATTTCCTTCCTCCATGTGTCCCTTGTAAGAGAACCTTTGAGCTGCAAAAATTGAAATAGGGAAAGGGGGCCCAACCCCAGAACCTCCTCTAATTTCAAGATTGTGATAAAGGAGCCATCTCTCCAAAGCTGGCCCACTCTCTCCAGACCTGCCTCATACCAGGTTTGAAACCTTTCTAGATTGGGGATGTCTTCTCTGATGCCCGGAGCACATAAGTGACTTAGAGGTGACGGCCAAGTAGTGATGCCATTCTTCCTCCTCCAAATGTCCCATATGGTCCCCAGTATTGGGTGATCTCTTGTTCTCCTAAGTAATTTATTTCTCGGGACCCAGAGCTACTCAGAGACTGTTGTCAAGTTCTACACATTGGGGTTCTTTGTGGTTTCTCAAATGAGGGATCAGAATTCTCAACTGAGCCGCCTCATAACACTTCTTCAGATCTGGCAGGACCATCACACCCTTATCTTTAGGTAGTGTTAAAGTCTCATATGATACCCTTGCCTTTTTCCCCATGTCACAGGAACCGTAGCATCGCCCTTTTAACCTCAACAAAGAAGTGGTTCGGCATTCGGTCGGGAGCATCTGAAAAGGGTAAAGGAATCGGGGGAGACATACCATCGTCAATGCATTGAGCCTCCCTAACCATGATATCGTAGGTTTCTCCCACCTTGCTAGATCAGAGTGGAATCTCGAGAGGAGGGAGGGGAAATTGGCATTGTATAGCTTGTTAAGGTCCCTTGTGATGTTTATGCCCAGCTATTTCAGTGTGCCTGTTTTGATCCTAAGACCCAGCAGGAAGAACCTTCCAGTGTCTTCTTGTGTGATTTCATGCACGGTGAATAGAATGGACTTTTGAAACCAGAGAGCTCACCGTTTTCCTCAATCAGATGATAGCTCTGGGTATGGATGATATGGGATTCCTAATATGTAAAAGTAAGTCATCCGCCACCTTGTATTTTTTCCCGCCGATCTGGATTCCCTCAACCTGGTGATCATCCCTTTCTGGGCAAGGGGTTCCAAGGAGAGAGCAAACAGTATCGCTGAAAGGGGGCATCGCTGATGCGGCCCCCTATCTAACTCAAACCAGCGTGAGTATTCGCCATTTACAAAAACAGAGGCTTTAGGGAATGTGTATACCACTTGGATTCCTTTCCTAAATTTCCGGCCAATTGCCAATTTCCTCATGACTGCCATTAGAAAGCCTCATTCAACCCTGTCAAAGGCCTTCTCTGTGTCCACCCACAGGAGGGCAGGGTTGTTGTTCATCTTTCTGTCTCGTTAATCAGGTGTAGAGTCTTTCGCATTGTGTCTGCTCCCTGTCTGCCCAATATGAAACCAACCTGGTCAGTATTTATCAGACGGGGCATAAGTATTTCGAAACTCGTGTGAACACAAAACCAAAAATATCGAGGCTGAGTACCCCAAAAGGAAATACACCGAACACGGGTTACAAAGGAACATACAAAGTACTTTATTTTAAACTGAATCCAGTTACAAAAACAGAGCAAAATCAGACAGCTACCAGCCCTCAGTACAACACAACGAACTCCAGCGTGGTTCAATGTCTTCAGTGAGAGACGCTGTACATTAGAATGCATTCGCTTTTTATACACTTTGTGGGCACAATGTCCAGCCCCACTTCGGGTTAATATTCCACTTAATACATCGCCGATCTAGGGTTTGTGCCAAGTATAGAACAACTGCATATAACTGGTTTGCCTTTAATACATGTATCAACTAGCCTATGCAATAACTGTGTGATCTGGGATTTTCCATGTTAGACTTCTTAAACATTAATACAATGCGGATAAACAAGTGTTCTACGTTCAGTATTTGAATACATTGTTTTTATAGTATTCTTGTGGCTTAGTTTCTTTGCACGAGTAATCCCTTACACGCAAGTCAACGAAGGACAAGGTCTCAGTTCATGACCTCAACAACTGGCCTGCAGGCAAGTTACATATTAGCTATGTACAGAGGTCAAGATGGTCATGTTGTATTTTGGAATGACATTGTCCACCATTTTAACTCACAGGGTGACTTTTACAAAGAGAATCCTAAAATGGTGGATGAACCTAAAATGGCGGCTTACATTGATTTTAAGGTCAGGACCTTGCAACACGGATTCTTTCGCAAGCGACTTTCGAGCAGCTTGGCGTAGGCCAATATACATATATTTTTTGCAAAAGGAGGCACGATATAATTTCCTTTTTGACACTCGCGGCGAGGACTCTAGTATAAATCTTTGCATCTATGTTTAACAAATGTGAGGCAATATGAACCGCATTGCTTGGGGGTTCCCGGCCTTCTTTGGGAATCACCGAGATGAGAGCTCGGACAAAAGAGTCGGGGTCCATACCTGTATCGAGAATCTCATTAAAGAGTTGCACCATAAAGGGGAGAAGTGGAGAGAGGAAGGATTTATAGAACCCAGCGGTATAAGCATCCACGCCAGGGGCTTTTCCTAATGATAGCCTCTTCGCTGCACCCTTAATTTCTTCTGCTGTTATAGGGGCCTCTAAATTGCGAGATTCGTCATATGAGAGCTTCGGCATCTCAACCGAGGTTAGGTAGGCATCTGTCCCCGATTGTCTAGGGCCCACGTCCGATTTGTACAGTGTCTCTTAGAAGGTTGCGAAAGCTTCTGGGATAGCTCCATCTGCTGCCCACTGGGGACTTTCTCCGTCCTCTATTGCCACCACCCTCCGATCAGCTTGCTGTTCTCTTAATCTAGCGGCTAACAGTACATCTGCTTTGTCCCCTTTTTCGTAAAACTTCTGCTTCAGAAGCTGCAGTTTCCAGACTATTTGCCTCTCCTCCAGAAGTCTAAGCTCTTCCCTTTTCCGTTTTGAAATTAGGATCTTGTCTGCCCTACCATCCCTGGCTTCCCTTGCCTCGTCATCTAGTTGGGTTATCTCTTTCCTAAGTTTGCTTTAGATCAGGGTTCTCTCCCTATTCTTATTAGCACCATCTCTTATTAGAATACCCCGCCACGTTGCTTTCGCCACCTCCCACTCTGTCATTTTAGAGACTTCTTCTGTATATTTGTCTTAAAGTATTCTTTAATCTCGCATTCCATCTCCGCCTTAAAGACGGGGTCTTTCCAGCACATATTCATTACAACTCCGTTGTCCTCCTCTTGTAGGGAGGTTATCCCAGTTCATGTCAGCCGTGACCAGCGCTGCATCACTTAGTTCTTCATATAGGAATATGTAGTTGATCCTAGTAAACATATTATGTGGGGCAGAATAGAAGGTGCATCCCTTTTCCTCAGGGTGAAGTCCCTGCCATGCGTCTCGTATCCTGCAAAGGTCTATCATATCCATGACCTCGGCTCAATCCCCATTCACGGGGAACTGTGATCTGGGGTTGCCCGCTCTCCTGTCCAGTCTAGGATCCACCCATAAATTGAAGTCTCCTCCAAGGAGAACTTGCCCCATGGCCTCCAACATTATTTTGGGAATCGTCTTAGTAAGGAATCGGGACTGCCCCAGATTCGGGGAGTACACTGTGGCCAAGGTAACAGTCACCTTCCCTATGTAAGCAGCCACCAGCAACGCTCTCCCTTCTACATCAGCCCATGTCTTGGTGACCTTAAAATGGAATCCCTTTCTAACAAGTATTCCAACTCTCACCTTCCTGAAAGGCCCAGATCCCCAGTATTCTGTCCCGAGGCGCATGTTCAATACCTTTCGCTCTTCACCACAGGCATACTTAGTTTCTTCTAGGAACAGTACATCAAGTCCCGCTCTACGGAATTCCCTAGATACCAAGGATCTTTTAATCAGTGAGTTCAGACCCATGGCTTTTATTGTCCCCACCTTGAGGAGACCACTCCTTTGTAAGTACAAACTACCTGCCATTAGTTTTGGTGTGTTTCAAATGACCCCTCCAATGGAGTCAGTAACCAGAGGTACAATGAAACACTAGCATGTTCACAAGTCTGTAATATGAAGAGGAACCTGTTCCCATGCTCCCACCCCTTCAACCCCCCATTCCCACTTCACCCCTCGCCCTTTGTTGGCATCCGATGAGACCTAGTTGGTTTCACTGAGTAAATTCCCGACCACCATTGGAGACCGTCACCTCACGGCCCCATGCTTGAATCAATTTCCATAACATAGAGCTCTCTCCTTTCCTCTGCCCCCCACCAAAATCAGAACATTAACCTCAGTTAAAGAACTTGAACTTCTAAAACGAATCAGGCCATCTTCCAGGCAGAGGGTGTGGCAATCACCAGAACATTACCTGTGTTAAGGCCTTCAGGTCTCAGGGCAGAAAAGGTCTCGACCAGGGACCTCCCAGAAACCACAGTTGTCAAAGTATCCTGGGTATATGCAGTTTCCTACTCTGGAGGCCTCAGTGCAGGTGCCATCTGGGTCATTATGCTCAATGAGATTGGGGATGATGTTTGCCACAGTATTGTTTTGCCAATCATTCACCCTAGAGCATCATACGTTAGCGAACACCCAGCTCACTTTGTAGCAGGTTGGCGTGCACCCTTCGGGAGGCTCGTTGTGTTGTTAGATGTCCTCAACCTTCCTTGTCAGGGGAGGCATTCCCTCTTCGATATTTCCTCGAGCCAGGGATACGTCTCCTTCTTGGGCCTTGGATGACCACTGTCACTCCAATATTCCTTCCTCTCCTTGGTCCCGTCCTTCATCGTTTCCATCCAGTAATTCGGATATGTAGTTCTTAATGTTGTTTTCGGACTGCAGCCTCCTTTTTTCCCTTCAAGTTCGAATGAGAGGGAGAATGGGTAGCCCCATCTGTAGCGCACTCCGCAGTCCTTCAACCATTTTGTGAGGGGGATGCACAGCCGCTTCAGGGCGAGAGTAAGGGAAGACAAGTCTTGAAAGATGGTAACTTGTGCTTCGACAAGGGCAACCAGATCACTGCGTTTAGCTTCCTCCAAGACTCTGGCCCTATCCTGATAATTGTGAAAGCGAGCCAGCACAGATCTAAGTCTGCCCGCAAGTCCACCTGCTCTGTGAATTCTTTCTGTTTTCGATTTGTTGATTGCTTTGTCTTCGAATAGGCTTTTCATTATGATGTGGAGCATTTTCTTGAGGTCTCCTCCAGTCTCTCCTTTTTTCGGGATGCCAAAAAAAGTAGATTGTTTCACCTCTCGTGATTTTCTAAGTCATCCATCTTAAGACGGAATTCATCCTCTCTCTGTTCTATTTCAGCAATTCTGTGGTCCATTTGTGTCTCTAAGGTACTCAACGAAGTTTGATTATTCTCGACTCCCTCGAGTGTCTCTTCGATCTTATCCAGCAGTTGTGTGATTTTATCGATTTTCCCTCCGATGTTGGCCCCCATGTTTTTAATTTTGTTCAGTAGAGCCACAACATCCCCTTTGGTGGCTGCTGCCTTTGCCCCTGACGTAGTCATGGTTGCACTTAGGGAGATACCCTGTCCCGAGGGAGATGAAGAGTATGCAAATTTCACTAGCTGTGGCCTTATGTCCATGTGGTCGAGACAGGCCTTCAGGCTGGGATTTGTGCTCTCTTTTGTGTCACAGGGGGCCCAACTTTCTCACTTAGTACTCAGGGTGGGGCCTTGTCTCCTTGTGTATAAAGTGTCTCACGCCCTGAGGGCAGGCTCAAGCCTCAGTCCAATATGGGGTCCCAGTCCTTATGGGGGTCGCGTATCTGCTGCACAGTGCTGCCCTTGACCATTCGTAGAGGTGTACACTGCAGGGTGTGGACTCTCTTTAGTCGAGAGTCAAGTGGTATCAGAGTGTGGTGAGATCCAGTTCTCGGGTGCTGAGTCGTGCGCCCATGAGCCTTCGAGTCGATTGTATGGTTGCCAGGTCGGTCTGGGCCGGGGCTACGAGGGGGTTTCAGCTTAAATATAATTAAATCGGTCAGGAGTAGAAACCAGACTTGGTGCATGAATGAGCAGCTATAAGTGCACCTTCCAACCAATTGCTGGTTAGAGATAGGTGCGGTGGCAGTTTCAATGCCTTCATGGGGTCCTCCCCAGCTCTACGGGTATTGAAACTTGGTCCTCACTGCCTGTATGTGCTTTCCAAATGTTGTTCGGAATAGATCAATTGAGGACCAGACACAGGGCAGCAAAGGAGGGCACACGCCCCATTAACTGTGAGACCAAACCCTTGTTCCCAGCATCAACTATCCACCTAGGCAGTTTCTGGTTTGGGGTTCCCCAAGGGAGATCCTGCCAATGAGAGAGAACAATTGGTTTTTACTTGTGGAGGGGGGAGCCCTTCAGGAGAGCCGCTGGGCCAGGATCTGTCGCCCAACTCTCGTGAGATTGGGTTCATATAGTTGTGCTCCTGAGGAACAATCTGGGCCCCAAAGAACAATCCAGATTTTAAGGGTGAGGTTCCAGTGTCAGGATGTATCTGGCTGCAGGTATCAATAAGCTGGAAGTCCCAGGTTCCCTTTAGGTATGAGGGAGAGGAGTGTATCAACAATTTTTCACCATAAAATGTTATATATGGCAGGCCCATGATATGTAAAGATTGTCACTGTACTGGGGCCACAAGATGACTCGCTTATCCCGAGTGTATATGCTCCATTTTACCTTGCTCTCCCATTTCCCATTGTATCACTGTCAACAGTGATGGTAGCTTCTAATGAGGGATCTCTGACGCGACCACCGTGGTTTCAGGCGAGTGCCACAAGTTCTGACCAGCGTCCTTGCACTCGTGGGGTTAATGAGGGAAGCACGCCTCGGTTTACTGTGCCAGAGGGCCTCCGCGTTGTGACACTGGGGCAATGCGGGGGAGAGGGCGAGGATTGAGCTTGGTTCTAGGGGAGCAGGGGGGCTCTGGCTGGCTCACCTCCATTGTACAGATGCAGCTCACAGTCCCGGGTGATTTCGGCCTCCGCTCCGTCCCTGCAGACCGCATCCAGTGGGGGCCACTCATGTCTGTCGTTCTTGGGTGAAGTGTCTGCCAGATGAGGCCGTCTTTGCTCCTCCCCTGGATGCTATCCGCGTCTCCACTTCCTCCTCCACCACGAGGCTGCAGAGAAGGCTACGGTCTCGTGTCCGTAGGTTGATTTGGTTGCACTTTCACCTGCGCGGTCCGGGCCGTCGCTGCTGCGCCCCGCTCCTGAACAGGGAATTTGCAGGCCAATCCTTCACCGATATTCTTCGGAACTTCACCCAGAATCAGGGGGCTATGTTCCCATATATAAATAATCAAACTTCTCGGGGGGGGTCTTCTAGTGGGGGCTCAAGACACTATTGGGACCGTGAGACGTGGAGCTCACACGGGGGGTGTGTCCATCTGTGCGCCCCATAGTGGACGTTAGCGTCCATCTTTTAAGGACATTTTCGAGGCAGTCGAGCCCTCGAGCTGCAACTGGCTGCACCACTGACTGTTGTCACCCTGCAGTGAGTGAAACCTTACGAGACGCCTCAACCAGCATTCCAGATTCACCAACCAGCACAGAGACAACATTTCTTGACCCCAAGCCTGCTACTGTCCATCCAGCCTCGCTTGTCGATCTACCTGCCGCCTGATAACCACAGCTGTCTCCCATCAAAAACTCTGTCGCAGAAGCTGCAAAGCGTCCTGGAACCAACTTGACGCTGTTGAGCATCAATATCATCTCAAGCACCAAGCACATTGTGATTCTGTCCCCCTGGTCCTTTTCCGAAGGCCCCTAGTGACATTTACAGCCCCTTTCTC
Organism: Ambystoma mexicanum; assembly: GCF_040938575.1. NCBI lineage: Eukaryota > Metazoa > Chordata > Amphibia > Caudata > Ambystomatidae > Ambystoma > Ambystoma mexicanum. Next base: position 330,348,530 of record NC_090934.1, on the reverse strand, counting down.
CCTTGGTGCTGAAAACAAATAATTGTGAACAGTAAAGACTTATTGCTTTACTGACTACCCTCGTTTCAGTATCCAGAGAGCATCACTTTCTTTCGTGAAACTGTCTGTCCTCTCTGTTCTTTACAGGGTGGGTTGTACTTTGTATTGTGCTAGAACTGTCTGTCGTAATAATAATAAAGTAGATATTTTTATACAACCTTGACTGGACAGTCCCTTTTATCGTTGGGTAATAATTGTATTTTTGATGTGCTGCGACTATTCAATGATCGACAACCTTAGGAGATAAGCCTGCTATCTGAATGACACCTGGCCTAGTAGAATCGTTGTCTGTCCTGCCTCCGTTGCCCCTCCCTTGCCTTGTAGGCTCGTTATAAATGCCTTATCATACCATATCATATCATATCATATTCCATCCACGTTACCAAAATTGGACAAGGAGGTGTATAATTTACTTGTATTTCCAATCTTTTCAGATCCCTTCTAGGTGTGAGTTTGATTGATGGTTTAGAAACCGACATTCATCCCTGGACCACTGGTGCCCCGGAAGTTGATTCATCACATTGGTGTCAAGCAGTCGGATCAGTTGAAGTATATACGCACAGTTTAGTCACTGAACGATAAAATAACTGTGTCAGGCAATGTTTAGTCACTGTTAGGTATTCCTAATAGTCATGGATCTTAACATGAAGACTGTAAAAGGCAGGACCAAGGATGTCCCGCGCATCTTATGTCAAGAGAGGGGACTTCCCCACAGCAATAAGGTTAATAAACCTGAATTGCTGACCAACCTCTAAGCTTGGGTAGAAGCAAGGGTGGTTGGGGAGGAGACCCCAGGGAACGGGCTAGGCCCCATGTAACCGAACATGCAAAACCGTCCGTAGAGGGAAAATGATGAGGACAACAACATGAGGAGTGTTTATCGCCAATCCTCCTGCCGGGGGCAGGTGTGGTTTCTCAACACTCGAGAGTGTCAGGAGGACAGGGGCTAGATGGCATCCCACAGGTCCCAGGCCTCAGCACAGTCTCTAAGTGGCCCAGTATTTGTTCCGGTTGTTAATGAGGTAGCAGCTAGAAATCTCCTACATGTGGAAAGGAGACTAGTGCTAGAGGAACAGAAACAGCGGGACAAGGTCACCATATAGTGGGACAGGGACACCATAGAGCTGCACAAGTTGGCGCTTGATGACAAGACAGAGGCCAACAGATCCACCTCTAGTGAAAGCAGCAGTAGTGGCTCAAACCTTAGTGCCCGGGAAACGCCCGGGCAGCACATCCTAAAAACTTAGTGCAGGCTTATGAAGTGCGTAAGGATATTTTTGAATGGTTTGACACACTCGAGTTGGCTTTCCAGCTACAGGAGGTAGTTGATGTCCTGTGGGGTGCAGCCCTGATGAGTGGCTTACTGACACCAGGGACTGATGTAATTCTTCAAATAACTCCTAAGGAAAGGCCCGTTTATGAAAGCATGAAGGCAGCCCTCCTTATGAAGTTCTGTAAAATCCCAGGCCAGTATTCTTAGAGCTACAGAGAGTTTGGAAAGAAAAGTGGGCAGACATTTGAAGCATTCACACACTTGTCGTTAAAATATCTGAGTGGATGTGTGACTGGTAATAAAGTGGACACATTTAAAGGGATGTACAATTTGATTGCTTGTGAGTATGTATTGAAAAATTGAGAGGTTGACCTACACCACCATTTTATGGACAAGACTATCAAAGACCCTAGGGAGTTTGCAATGGCTGTCGACAGGTTTGTGAGTAATCAAGTCCAGAAAAAGGCTCAGGCGAGCACACCCAAACCGGAAGAAAAAACGGCGGACAAATAAGTAAACAAGGATGGGAAGGACAAAAGTCCACAACCCAATCGTATACGAAGTCAGGTCCCCAAAAGAACAAAGGGAAATCCCAAAACTCTAGCTCTGCCGTGCTCACTGAAAAGAAGAGCTTACTCAAGCAAGCCATAGTCAATGTCTCAGACACCAGTGACTCCTCCCTCCGATCCTCCTCACCTGGGTCTTCAGTTGAACTGTCCTGTGTCTCCGTCGTCTTCTTTCTTCTGGTTTTATTAGCCTCCTTGCCTTTCCGTTCCTTGTTCTTCTCATGGAGATAAGGGTGAGCTCCTTCGGAGGCCACGTTGCTGGGGTATGGTACACCTGGAAATGGGGATCCCAAGGAGCCGACCCCAAACAGGGAAAAAGCTGTATGGCTGAAAAAACCCTGGAGAGTTGTTGGAGGTCCAGAAGAGTAGCTGAAGAACTGATTCTTGAAGAGAGTTCCAGTTAGCAGTAATCCAATAGGAATTAACTCCTTTGTGAAGGCAGTAATCCAATCTCCTGAGGAAATGCAGCTACCGAACGTGTGGGGTAAGTAGGCAGCACTGGTAAGTGTGAAGGATGGAGCGGCAGCCCAAAAGTCTTCCAGGAAGGTGGAATACAAAGAAGGAAGGGAATCAGAGCGGTAAAGAGAATCAGAGCGAGCCAGGGCAAGACCCAGGCAAAAGGGAGCCACAGGAGGAGTGATACCAATGAGAACTCAGAGGAGGCTCTGAACCAGGAGCGCTACAAGATAGAGAGAGAGAATATGAACAAGTGACGAAAAGGCAGAGTGAAGAGAGAACTACAGTAGGACAGAGTGGGAGCAAGGGAAGCTCAGAAAAACAAACTCACCGAAGGCTGTTGGTTGCAACGCTCTGGGCTGCAAGCAGGAACCTGGTAAATAGTGGTGCAGGCCGTCTTGAAGAAACACTAGACCGCTGAGTGGAATGCGGAATCGAGTGTGGTGGAACACTCTAGTGGAGTCTCCATTGGTGCCAGTGTTTCCAGAGATGAAGCATGACAGAATGTTGGACTTGTGGAAGAGGCCATCATTAGTGTGGGCCTCTTAGAGGGGGGCTTCCCACTAGGCCAGGGAGCGGCCGAATGTGGATTGGTTAAACTGAGTGGGAACGGGAACGGGTCTCCAGAAGAGACCCCAGTTCCCAATAATACTTAACTCTATCTAGAATATGTGTATATCAATTAAAAGCAAACTTCTGCGGTCCGAGACACCTCGGCTACCGTCACTACTGTCACCCAGCAGTGGTACAGCCAGGCCAGTATATTGATAGGCCTGATTTGTGTATCAATGGGTTTGATGGAAAGAGACAGTGCCCTTTGGCGATAGTAGTGTTCAGCTGGCGAGGTGAAATGACCCAGAACCGTGTAGCGGTGAAAGACTCCATTCCTGTCCCATTTCTATTGAGTAATGATCTTCCTGATTCTGAAATAGTCACCACAGCTGCAAGATCGAGGGACAAAGAGAGCACCAGATTGAACATTCTGAGAGCCTTAGGGCCTGGAGTGCTTCCAGATGACTTGTTGGAAGGTCTGGCTTGGTCGGTAGCCCTGAGTCCAGTTCCACATACTACTGATTTTCCTACTCCTGCAAGAGAGGGGCTAGTAGCCACTGAGGCCCCTACTTCGTTAGCAGGGGACTCAGTGACTTCAGAGTTGCCTTGCACAGCACAGGAACTTAAGGGGGAGGACCAAGTAGGCACAGATCTGAAGGTTCTCCCCAAGCTGGATGAATTTGCATCAGCTGGGGCCCAGGTCAGACTGACTTCTTCATAGCCCAGAAAGAGTGTCCCACTCTGGAGGGTCTGCAGAAGCAGGCAGAAGAGCAGGCTAAGGACTGGTTGAAAGTGTACTGAGAGAATGGACTCCTGTGCAGTGAGCCAAATGATTCTGAGGGCAAGGGCACTAGAAGGTTGGTGATTCCCCGATGCCGCAGAAAGTTCATTTTGGTTTTGGCTCACCAAATTCCATTAGCAGGTCAATTGGGAGTGACTGAGACATCAGGCTGGTTGTCTGTGCACTTTTACTGCCAGCAGTTCAGAGTAAAGGTTAAGGAATTTGTCAGGTCCTGCCTGACTTGTCAAGCTTCTGGCAAGTCATGTGGTGCCATAAACTCTCCCTTAATTCCACTACCCATGGATGGTCGCATTTCAAGAGACTAGGGATGGGTATTGTGGGTCCTATGGATCCTCAAACAAGCTCAGGGAACAGATATTTATTGGTGATGGTAGACCACGAGATACCCAGAGGCTGTCCCTCTGAGGAGCATCAAAGCCCACATGGTTGCGAAGGCTGTGATTGGGATATTCTCCCATATTGGATTCCCCAAGGGAATCATTTCTAAAAGGGGATCAAACTTCATATCAGCGTCTATGAAGGACATGTGGGAAGAGTGTGGAGTTACCTATAGATTCTCTACATCCTTCCATCCACAAACAAATGGGCTTGGTGAGCGGTTCAACAAGACCCTGAATGGCATGATAGGTGCCTTGGAATAGCACCTGAGGAGAAAATGGGACATTTTCCTGCCATACCTTCTGTATGCCTAAAGGGAGGTGCCACAGAATGGGGTAGGGTTTAGCCCCTTGGAGCTTCTGTTTAGACACCCTGTACACAGTCCCCTCAGTCTAGTGAAAGAGGGATTGGAAAGCAAATCCTCATCCCCTACATGAGATGTGGTGGACTAGGTACTCGTCCTTCAGTCTAGAATGGCAAAGTACATGGAAAAGTCGACCAAGAACCTAAAGGCCACTCAGGAGCTGATGAAGCACTGGCACGACAAGAAGGCCACAGTGACAGTCTATTCTCCAGGCCGGTGGGTGTGGATTATGGAGCCTATCAAACCCAGTGCCATTCAGGACAAGTGGACTGGGCCTTACTCTGTGCTGGAAAAGGTCAGTGAGTTGAATTATCTCATTGACTTGAAAGGTCTTTCACGTCGACTGGCTAATACCAGATTGGAGCTGGGATGATTTGGTCATGGCATCATTGACTGATGGAGAGACTGAGGAGGAGACCGATCCCCTGCCAGACCTCTTTGCCACTGAAGTCACAGATGGGTCAGTTGAAGGTGTCAACCATTCAATGGAGCAGTCAGAACATTGGTGCACCCATTATGTGGACACTTGAGCCAGTAAGCCATTGAAGAGTAGGATTCACTGGATGTCCGTTAAGGTCAGGATTACCAGTGCTTAAAGTGGGCCGGGGCCTGCCGGGGCCAGGCCCCGGCAGTCTCCAAAAAGTGGGACTGAGCCGGGGCCCTGCCGGGGACCCCCGTCCTACCACAACATTGGCGGGATGCATTATCCCGTCGCGGCCGCAGCCGCGACAGGATGATGCGCCTGCAATGAAGTCAGGCAAGCTGACAGAAGTGGCAGCCAGCAACAGCGACGCTGTCACTGGATGCCACTTCCGTCAGTCATAGTAACTGCATCTGGTGACCGCTCGTGCGAGAGGTCACCAGAGGCAGTTACTGACTGTCCTTTTGTTTCCCCAGGTCGCCGAGGCGTCTTTAACCCTCGGCGAACCTGGGGATTCCTCAACATATTTCGAGGTTTATAAAAGATGGCTTTGAAAGTACACATTTCAAGCCATCTTTTATAAAGCTTTGCCGACTGACAATTTTGTCTGTAGTCAAAGCTTTATAAAAGATGGCTTGAATTGTGTACTTTCAAAGCCATCTTTTATAAACCTGAAATGTTTAAAAAAGATGGCCTGAAAACTAGGCAAACCGTAGGGTATGCACACAAATATATGTAAATGTTATATATCTGTGTGCGTACCGTACTATGGTTTGTGTACTTTGCAAGCCATATTTTATAAACGTAGAAATATGTTACATATTTCTATGTTTAGAAAAGATGGCTTGCATAGTACACAAACCATAGTAAGGTACGCACACAAATATATAACATTTATATATATTTGTGTGTATACCCTACGATTTGCTTACTTTTTAGGCCACGACCCTCCCACAAGCCACGCCCCCAAATGAGGCCCCCCCTCGATTTCTTACCCCACTTAAAGCCCTGAGGATCACCATCAAGGAGGAAGTTTACAAGATGCTGTCCCTTGGAGTGATAGAGCCACCCCACATCCCCTGGGCTAGCCCAGTAGTACTAGTCCCTTAAAAGACAAGTGTGGGAACACTGAGTTTGCTTTTGTGTGGACTACAAGGGGCTCAATGCTGTCACAAATACAGATGCTCACCCCTTTCCTCGGTCAGATGAGCTCATTGCCAAGCTTGGCGCTGCCAAGTACATGAGTACATTTGAACTCGTGGCAGGTTAATGGCAGTTCGGCTTGACAGATGTCAGCATTCTCAACCCCGGAAGGACATTGTCAGCTCACTGCGATACCCTTTGGATCGAAGAATTCCCCTGCCACTTTTCAGTGGATGGTTAACCAGGTTTTGTCGGGTCTGGAAAACTTAAGTGTTGTCTATTTAGATGACATTGCTGTCTTCAGCCACACCTGGGAGGATTACTCATCCCACCTGAAACAAGTGCTTCATGTGCTGCAGAATACAGGTCTAACTATAAAGGCAATGAAGTGCCAGATAGCGCATGGCAAAGTGACTTACCTAGGCCACCTGGTCAGTGGAGGTAAGAAACAACTCTCGAAGCAAAGGTGCCGGCTGTGAAGCATTGGGACATCCCCACGACATAGAATCAGGTGAGAACCTTTTTAGGTCTCAGTGGGTACTACCATTAGTGCATCAGATGGTATGGGACCTTTGCCATGCCCCTGAATGATCTACACACCAAGAAAATATGGAAGAAGGTAACTTGGACCCCCGCCTGTCAAAACTCCTTTCAGGATTTAAAGAATGGATTTTGCAGGGCCCCAGTTCTAAAAGTGCCAGACTATGGTCGGGAGTACATTATCCAGAAAGGCGCCTGTGATTTAAGGATTAGAGCAGTGTTAGCGGAGCTGAACTCTGAAGGGGTAGAGCAACCTGTCGCCTGTCGGTTGACAAAAAGGGAAAGTAACAGGGCTGTCATAGAAAAAGGGGCATACATGGTTGTGTGGGCCATTAAGAAGCTGAAACCCTACATCTTTGGGTCTCATTTTACGATCCAGCCAGACCACCAGCCTCTACGATGGTTAAAGGCCATGCAAGGGGAGAGCCCTAAGCTTTTGCACTGGGCTATATCCCTACAGGGATTAGATATGGACATCCAGCACAAGCCAGGCTCTCAGATTGGAAATGCAGATGGCCTCAGCCAGTACTTTCACCTTGATGACGTATCAGACCCTCAGTAGGGTGGTGGTTCACATGTTGAGGCTGAGGTGCATGAGAGAAATTCGACCATCAACATGGGGAGTGTGCGCGCGTCTGAGCTTTTTGGAAATTTTGTAAGAAATAGAATGATGGGAGATCAACCTCAGAAAATGTGTGGGGCTAATCAACACACATTTTCCTATGCTCGCGGCACAACAAACACATAAGGCCTCATTGAAAGGGTAGTGATCCGGAAACAAGGGTGCCAGTAAGCTTACTGGCACCCTTGTTTCCGGACCACCACACTACGAAGCTGCCAGGTCTGTCCCTGCCAGTAACATCGGCCCCAGCAGGCAAAGTTGCAATGGAAGTACCTGCACAATCAGAGACGGTGCCAGTGTTTCTGTGTCCCCATTCCCATGGAGTCCTTATGGGCTCCATGGGAATGGGGACTTACAAGATCTTCTGCCTGACTTCCCGCTCTACCGGGACTTGTAATGTCCCGGGGGCACCGGGAAGCCAGGCAGCAGATTCAGTGTTAGACGGTCAGCAGCAACCCTCTGGTCACACCGGCGGGTTACCGCCGACCTCGTAGTGAGGCCCATAGTCAGGTGAACTCCGGGGGAGGGGCAGCCTACAGGCGCAATCCTCCCTGTCACATTGTAAGAGGATTCAATTCAGCACTACAGCCAAGTTAACGCCTAGTCTAGAATACTGAATGAAAACCCTTATTGATATATCTTTAGGTCCAGTTCATGCGTCCTGGATGACTACCCTTGTATAACACCCCTCTCTTGGAATCCCCCTGACCCCACTGAGCCAAGAAGTAGTTCTGTTTTGCAAGTTTAAAAGGTTTATTTGATAAATTAAAATATATATATCACACTTTATAATAAATTAATAATTGAATATCACACTTAATCTGATATGGTAAATATTAACAACGGAGAATCTGGCACTAGCACACTTCTTTATAATGACTAATGAGTTGACCTGAAATGGATAAGGTAGCACACTGGTAAATAGGAACAAAAGTATAATGTGGTAGAGTATGCTTTATGTAAGCTCAGGTGGATGCAATATTCAATGAATGCAGTACAGAAAATACGCAATATGATTCAACCAGACAATGTAATCACTTTTCTCGGGCTATTCCCTCCCCCCCTCTTTATGCAATGCAAGGAAATGGAAGGAAAACACACAGTCCTCAGAAATGCAATCAACTGTAATTCAGTTCAATCCCAGCAAGCTTACAGAAAACAGATAGGAGTTTTGAAAACACAGGCAATGCTTGGATATGTGCTGGCAATGAATGAGAAATATGCTAAATTTGCTTTTAATTCCCTTATAGAGGTTCAGGGTGAGTGGTATCTAGTTAATATTAGTCCAGGCTCACACTAGCAATGATGCAGGGATAGTTAGCAGGTTAAACGAATTTCTGGCCAATGGAAAGCAAACAGCAGCAGTTTTTACATGTGAAGAAATTGCAAATCGCGGTAAAATTCGCGGATGCGCCGAGCGCTATTACAAAGGAACCGCAAGGAATATCTCTACCGTTTTGGGGTCCTAGAAAAGCCTGGGATCTCAGCTTCCAAGTGAAAGTTATTGCAAGTCTCTAGCCCAAACGGTTGCGGAGATATGAGCAATTTAGTAAAGGTCGTTTTTGGTTTTGTAAATTTTAAACGCACACTTTTTCAAAATGACAAGTGACAAATTTTTGCAGCTAGAATGACAGGTGACAGCTAGGAGGCAGTTCTACTTAGGTTAAATAGATTGAATTAGATGAATTTAAACTAAGAGATGTGTTCTGAGTTTTGCTAAGTACTCACAAGAGATTTTGAACAGGAAAGCGACTTGGTCACGGACTTCAGTCTGGTCAGGTCTTTCCGGGTTCTGCTCACAGCGCCTGGCCTCTGGAACTGCTCACAGGGGTCTGGTCTCTGCTAGGCACCGGTTCTTTGGGTCTCTCTGCTCTGGATAGATTGAAGTCTCTAGTTTGGCTTTCTGGAGTTTGATGGAGGTAAGTATGGATTTTTCCGGCAGAGCTTTCAGCGGCAGATGAAAAATGAATCTCTCTATGTGTCCTGACTCTCTGCTTTTATCTGTTTCTTGAGAATGGGTGTGTGTGTTGCATCACTAGACTTGCCCCTCTCAATCGTCATTGGTCAGCTTTCATTCGTCCCCTTGATTGGGGGAATGAAATGAAGTGTCATCATGATGAGGTCTGTTTATGATACAGAGAACCCACCCCTGTCAACTTTACACACAATCTATATCTGACCTAAAAACATATTTGCACAGGTACACATTTGTTTAAAATTACATATACATGGTGTGGCTGAATTTAGCCATGTCTATGTCCAAATCTGCTCATTCTCGGAGCTTGCATTCAAAGAGTGTACATAATTGACTTTTTAACTGCTTTTCCAATTTCCGACATGGACCCAACTTTACATACATGTGTGCAGGGGGTAGGGACATTAACTGATGAAGTTTCAGATTTTTAACATGCACACATTTAGAGTAATATCCACTTTTCCGCTAAAACCCCCCTGAACATACCACCGGTTCCTACCACGTCTTAAACTGTGGGCAGAAAAATCACAAGAATTATGGTATCATTTATAAAATTTTCACATGTCCGCTCTATGAGTTATTCATCTTTTTAAAGTTATGTTCTGGCTCCAAAGGGGTGTGGTTTACCCTCAGCACAAGGTTGAATTTCTGGTTCTTTCCAGTTCTGCCAAGCCAGCTTGCTCTCACAGGCAGTGCTCCTCCCAGCTTCTCCAGGAGGAAGCCACTTTTTACGACGTCTGTAATAAAAAACCTTTGCCTGAGTGGAGAGGGCTTTGTTCACTCTCTGGCAGAGCACAGGAAATTCAATTATCAGATAGATGGCATATCCTTAGCCTGGGCAGCAAAAGGAAGGTTGGCCTGGGAACACAGTGGTGACTCAAGTTTCACTGCTGATGGGTAGTTGCTAGGCAAAATCAAGTTCCTTAAGCCAGACCTTCAGCTAACTTTTTGTTGCTTTTAAAATAACTTGTAATTTTACACATGCAGCTAGAATGCTGATTCTAAGCGCAAAACTATGACATTTCAACAGTTACAAAGGCATGTGACACCAAACATAGGTCACTCATTTAATTTAACATTTTCGATTTTGGTGGTTTTAAATCCAGTTGTAGTTAGGCTTAAGCTGCTGACTCCATAGCATTTTTGTTATAAGCATTGTTTTTGGGCTCTTCATTTCCCAGATTTTGTAGGCACACAAAACTCCATTCTGCCAAATGTCTGCTGGTGTTCAGTGAATATTTTGCACATGTTGCAAGGTTTGAAATAGGCATTTTGCTTGCCTTCAGAAAAACACACAGAGTGGTTTTAAAACGCCGGCTTTTGGATAGTGGTGAGTACTGGTACTGCACTCATTTTTGGGATTTAAGAAATGAATTCCCCACACTTCTAGGTTGCATTTGGCAATCAGCATTGCCATTCCCAATGGTTTCAGACTACTGTGCGGGTAGTCCAATGGTGGTTTTAAAGCGCTTTGAAGCTAACCGGCGCTACTGTTTTTCCTTTGGCAACCCATTTCCCTCATGGCAACCCGGCCTTTCATTCTCGCACTGGTGGGTGGCAAGTGAGGCAACCATTTTGGTGGGCGCACAAACTGCGCAGCTTTCCTGGATTTCAGCGCACATGTGGGTTTTCCGCCATCTTGAATTTCCTAAGCCCACAGCACCAAATGTTGTAGCAGGATAGCTTAAACGTGGGTCAGGACACCCAACAAGTCCCCCCCACGCGACTGCACTTTGAATTTGAGTCGATGGGGAGTCGCGTGCACAAGGGTTTTGACCCATGCACCGGTCTGTCCGCATAATCTTCTTCCTCTTCTGTAGATGGCACAGTTCAGCATCTTCTTCTCCATCCGGTACTGATCGATCGGTTCTCCTCGCCGGTCCTGATGGGAGTATTGGGCGGTACCCCGGGCCCGTTGCGTCTCTGCTCCCGGTCTCCGGATCGTTCTTCTTGGTCATCCTTCATGGTTTCATCTCTCCTAGGATGATAAAGCAAAAGCGGCAATATCTACTCATAGGCGATTTTTTTCCACCACTGTTGAGATAGTGGGGCAGCATATGCATTTTATCATAACGAAACATTACATTCTTATTTTGAGAAAAAAAAACAGTATAACTAAGAGACAGTTTCATGCAATTCACAATATTTTAGAGACTAGATGTGGTATGTTTTATGGTTGGAACTGAATTAGTCTGATACAGTACCCGCTAGGATTCCAGAGGATTCCTCTAGTTGTTGCAGAGTGTGCCTGGGATGGCAACATTTCAACTGGTTTATGTGGACCCACTTGTCTTCCCCCTCTGCCGAACCGCCTTTGGGGATGCGGATCTTGTAGGCCACAGGGGAGATCTTATCGACGATCTCAAAGGGTCCCTTCCATGTAGGCAAAAATTTGCGCTGCTTGGCCTGGTTCCTTTGGAAGTTGTATAGATAGACCCGGTCTCCCACCTGATATTCCTTCCTGGAAGTTTTCAGGTCATAATGGGTCTTCATGCTATCAGCCGATCTTTCTAGATTCCGCTGAGCATAAGCAAAAGCATGTTGAAGGTGTTTCCTTAAATTCTCTACATACTCATGAGTAGTGGAGGCATTTATCAGTGTCTGCTCTTGGGTCCTATAGAGCAAATGCTGAGGAAGCACCATCTTGCGCCCAGTCATCAACTCAAATGGTGACATTTTGGTTGCAGATAAAGGGGTAGATCTGATAGCCATTAGGACCAGAGGTAATCGGATATCCCAACTTGGCCCAGAATCTGCCACAAACTTCTTTAATATGCTCACAATTGTCCGGTTATATCTCTCTACTGCCCCAGAAGAAGCTGGTCTATAAGCAATATGCAGCTTTCTCTTGACCCCCAGTATCTCCCACATCTTTGTCATTACTTCACTGGTGAAGTGGCTACCTCTGTCTGACTCAATCCTTTGAGGTAGACCAAAACGGGAAAAGATGTGGTTAATCATCAAGGCCGCTGAAGTTTCTGCCTTGCAATTTGGGGCTGGGAGACATTCCACCCACTTGGTAAACAAGCATGTCACGGTCAACATGTACTTATTCCCCCTAGCCGAGCGAATCACAGGGCCTACAAAGTCGATTTGTAAATCTGACCATGGCAGTGTCATTCCCCTCTTTTGTAAAGGCGCCCGGTGTGTGAGGGATGTCGGCTGAAATTGTGCACACACAAGACAACCCTTCAAATATTGGTTGAGGTCCTGGCCCATGTGTGGCCAGTATGCAACCTCTCTTAAGATTTCCAGTGTTGTGTGAAACCCCCTATGACCGGCAGTGGCCGCATCATGGGCGTGACTTAACATCAGGCTTCGGAATGAGGTAGGAACCACCCACTGATCGTGGCCAGCTTTGGATTTCCTTACCAGCAAACCGTCTTGGATTCGGAACATTTTTGGACATTTCATCAACACTCTTAGGTCCTCTTTCCCAATGTAATCGGTATCCGTCAGGGGAAAGTTCTCAGGGTCCTCAAGGTGCTGGTAAAATTTACCAATTATTGGATCCCCCTTCTGAGCGGTGATCAAATCAGCATCAGGGGTCTCCTTACTCCATTGTGCAATTGGAAGGTCGTTGTGAGCATTTGTCTGGGACCTAGTGATGGCAGTGACCTGGATTTCCCCCAACAGGGACTCAATCTCAATTAGATCCCCTTGGATGGCCCCGGTTTTGGCCAGCTGATCAGCTAAGTCATTTCCAGTTTTGTCTGGTCCCTCTACTTTGGAATGACCCTTGATCTTTTTCCAATAGATGGTCATCTCATTCGAGTTGACCAGATCATCAATGTTTTGGATCAACTTCCCATGTTTCAAGGGTTTGTTGTTAGCACATAACATGCCTCTGGTTTTCCAATTAACCAGGTGCTCCACGAACCCGTTCCGTACATAATCCGAATCTGTGATTATGACCAGTTCGTGGAGTTGATGCTGGACAGCAGTGAGGATGGCATGATGCACAGCCATCAATTCTGCCACCTGACTACTTCGGGGACCGATTTTGAATCCGGCGGAGGGTTCTGGGGACTCATTCACCCATGCATTCCCTACGCCGGCCACTAGTTCTTTCTCCCCGTTGTAGTCAACATGGTAAGAGCATCCATCCACATAGACAGTGGGCATTCCCTCACACTTGTCTTCTTCAAAGACTTTGTGTGGGGAATTAAGGTATGCCTCCATGTTGTCCTTTATTTTTAGACTTTCGTCCTCGAGACAGTTTTCTCTGGCACAATCATGCAAGTCAGCCAGACCTTGCGCGAGGGGACTCTTCTTGTTTTGGCCATATCTGACCTCCACAGGAAAGCCTTGCATTGACAGAATCCAGGAAGTAATTCGGGAATTACTCACATTTCCGGCCCGGATTCTGTCACTTTGGAGATATTGCAGAGGCTGGTGTGGAGTCTCCACTATGATGTGTTCCCCCTGGATAAACGGGCGGTAATTCTTCAATGCCCACACCGTTGCCAGGAGTGCCTTCTCACAATCGTTGAATTTTTCCTCCACAGAGGATAAAGTTTTGCTCGCATAGGAGATTACTTTATTGACCTTGTCATGCTTTTGGTATAATACTGCCGTCAAGCACGTATCAGAGAACCCCGTCTCCAGGAAGAACTCCTTGTTTCTGACCGGGTAAGCTAGGCAAGGCGCTTGTGAGAGGCTTCTTTTGAGTTGTTTTACCGCCTCGGCTTGTTCTGGACCCCATTCCCACTTGACCCCCCCCTTCAGGAGATGAATCAGGGGTCTGGTGATCTCTGCGTAGCCCTCAATGAACTTTCTGCTGTAATTAGTCAGTCCAAGGAGGCTCCTTAGTTCCCGCAGAGTTGTGGGGTCTTTCAGTTTCTGAAGTGCTTCCACTTTCTTTTCCTGGGGACAGAGGCCCTGAGGAGTAATCTCATGCCCCAAGAAATTAACACGGGTTCTACACCACTGTGCTTTCTGAAAGGAAAGTTTTGCTCCGGCGGCCCTCAACTGTGTCAGAACATAACGGATCTCCGCTATGTGTTCCTCAACAGTTGAGCTTTTGATGAGGACATCATCTACATAAGCCAGGTTACCCCTTGCACCCAAGTCGGGCATGGCCTTGTGTAGAAAAATGTTGAATTCATTGCCGGAGTTGAGGTATCCGAAGGGAGTCCGGGTCCATGTGTACTGCTGGCCCCCAAAGGTAAAAGCCAGTTTGTATTGGTCCTCCCTACTGACAGGCACAGTCCAGTATCCATTGGTCAGGTCTATTGCAGTGAATACCTGTGACCCCTGAATCTGGGCCAGCCCTTGGTCAATGTAGGGAAGAGGCCATCGGGAAGTGTGGACCCGTTTGTTGAGCTCCCTGAGGTCAGCGCAGAGTCTCCACTGGCCGTTTGGCTTCAATATTCCCAGCACCGGATTATTGAAGGTGCTGTGGACTGGACGGATTATTCCCCGGGACTCAAGGTTCTTAATTATTTCAGTAAGGGACTCCATTGATGCGAGAGGCAAGCGATATTGCTTCACAAACACAGGAGTCATGCCAGGGTCCGTGGGGATTGTTGTGGTGTGGATGTCGGTGCGACCACAGTCATATGAGTCTACCGCGAAGAGATCTTGGAAATCCAAGAAAACTTGTTTCAACTTTTGCTTTTGTTCCAGAGTCACACAGGCATCAGCTAGGTTGACTCTCTCTTCCACCATCTGCCTGAAGCCCGGAAAGACTTCTGGTTTGGCTATCTCCGCGGCCTCCTCCAGCTGGGTGGAGAAGTCCCTGGTCAGAGTGCTGATTTGGACCGGAGGCTTCAGGTGGGAAAGGCAGCCCTCATGGACCTGGAAAATCACCTCATCCCTCCTGAAGTCACAAGTCACATCTTCCTTACCATAGGGGCAGGAAGTGTACACCAGGAAGTTCCCCCCATGCCGGGTAAAAATCCTGTCTGGTGTTGTATTGTCATCACTGTCACTGTCAAAGCAGTCCTTGGGGATTGGTCCTAACAGTTCATTTAATAAGTCGATGGAAAAATGTCGGTCATCAACCGCCATTCCAATAATGGTGCCTGCGGCTAGAGTAATACTCTTTAAGTCGCTGTTATCCACCTCTATTGGAATGGTGTCATGTTCTATGTTGACTAATGGAGTTGGGTTTACCCCTAACCCTTGCTGTTGGAGAGAAGCATTTAGATGTATGTAAGCATCAGGGTTTTTCAACTCTTGTCCCCTTTTAACTTTCACTTCCAGGGAGAATTGTCGGGTCCTTTCTGGGATGGTGACTTCCTCTTTAACCTGAATTTCAACTGCATAAGGTAGCAATTGAGCTGACCTAAATGCTTTTTCTGGATCATCAAAGCCCATGGGATTATCCGCTAATCGGGACCAAGCTTTGAAGTTTATTAGGTCCAAACTAATGGCAAAGCGATTGAGAATGTCACTGCCTAAGTAAAAGGCGGCAGGGACGTCTCGCACGACCCAACAATTATGGACTATGCTCTTGTTGCCAATGGAGATTTTGAGCATACACCTGCTTGGCAGGAGATGTTTGGAATTAGGTACTTCCAGGTCCATTTCCCATTTGTCTATCAGTTTGAAGGTGGGAATGGCTGGTTCTTTTGGGAGTTGGCGAAACATGGCTTCGCTGATGAAGCTCTTACCGTTGTTCACACACACTCGAGCGAGAACAGAGTCCTTTCCATCATTTAACTGAACAGGGATGAACAACTGCTCTCCAATTTGCTGAATCTCAGCCAGGCTCTTAGCTGATTTCACATCTTTCTGGACTATAGGAGTGGGAGTTTCTGATTGTGGATTAGTATAGAATTTCAGAGTGTTTCCTTCCAGCGTGGAATACCACTTTAGACTGGAAGGAAGGTTAATTTTCAGAAATAGAGAGGACCCCCCATCACCAGTCTGTTGTCCTACTGCTATTACTGTCACGTCTGGAATTTGGTTGTTCTGGAAGTGAAATTCTACTTGGTCAGATTTTTGTTCAACCATGTGGCATGTGCCGTTTAAACTAACATGGTTGGCACTCTGTTTTAATTTTATTGGTCGGCTAGTCTGGGTCCAGAGGACCTTGTTTACACAATCTATTAGGGGTGACAACCTTCTCAGGAGGTCATTCCCTAGTAAACAAGGGGTGCCCTCTGGGGTCACAACTATGACCGGGTGTTTCAACTTATGTCGCCCAATTTTAATGTCCAAATCTGCAGTCCCCTCAACGGGAATTTCCTTCCCGTCAAAGTTCTGCAGTTGTCCAGGAAGAGAGGTGAGAGGAATTTGGTAATTCTCTCCCCTTCCTGCATTCAGTTCGTCAAAGGCCCTTCTGGACAGAAGGGTAGCTTGAGATCCAGTGTCCACCAGTGCTGAGATTGTACCCTGCCCCTGTACTTGTACCGGGGCATAATATCTTCCCTCCTTCTCCTCAAGGGGGCACAGATAATGTACATTTTTGGACAACTGGTGGGCTAATTTTCTGGTTTTGGACATCGCTAGCGAGGAGATTTGGGCAGAATTCTGTGGAGAGTCTTGGGAATCTGAAAGAAAAAATTTGCAACTGGAGATCAGAGCCATTGTGGGTTCCCCTGGCTCCGTTTCTGGGCCGCCCCCCCCTTTTTTGGAGGCAGTCGCCAGGATGGGTTTGAACCAGGGGATTTTCTTGCTGTTGGTTCTGGGATGAGATGGTGGGTGGCGGTAGCTCAGTCTCCACATCTCCCCAGTCTGGATTTGCATCCCTAGGGACCCATTTTTCTTTGGGAGGAGTTCCCCCCTCTCTGAAGGAGCAGATCCTTTTCCCAGGATCCTCTGAGGATCCCTCTCCCTCAAATTGGAAGATCTGTACCTCCTCCTCAAACTGAGTCTGTTTGGGTCTTTTGTTTCTCCTACCCCCCCTCTGCTCCTTAGGAGGCAGACTTTCAGGGGCAAGAGATTTTGTTTCCGGTTCCTGGGTTTCCAGGGGCTGTTTACAAGTGAGGAAGGAAGCTTCCTCCAAGGCTTTACACCCCCCTTCCCTTTGTGCCTCCTCCCTGGGAACCGGTGATTTATCGGGGTGCTGCCCCCGTCATTGTTCTGGAGCACCAGGTCCAGAGTTGGGTGCGTTCTGCGCCGGCATGCTGATCTGAGGGTTCTGCTGAGCCCTCAGTATGTGACCCATATCCCGCGCCATGTTTTGAACCTGGCGCTCTAACTGGGAAACCCGCTCAGGCTGATACGGGGCCCTGTTTTCTCCCCTGGGCTGATCCCGGGAAGGGTAGCTGTCCCTCCTCTGGTAGTACCCCTGGTTGGGAAGATTTTGGTACCCCTCCACCCTTGGCCTCCCCTCTCCCGGATTCAGTGGTCTGGGCTCAGGGAATTGAGGAAAGAAGGATGGATGATTTTGGGGTTGGAAGTCGGGTGGATATCTGGGGAAAAAGTTCTGCCCAGGGTTTGGTAAATTTCTGCCCTCCTGTGGGAAGTTTGGAGGGAAGTTCCCTGGGTTAGGTGCTTGTCTGGATCCCCCCCCTTGGGCTGGAGGAGTCCACACATAACCCAGGATGGGTCGATTACCTTTGTAGCGAGGACTTACATAGTCAGGAGAGCGAGGGACCCCATTTGTGGGGCTGCCTCCCTGGCTCCCTGTCTGCGACTGGCCCGAGGACCTTCTGGGCCTAGCATTATTAGGTGCAGGTAGGTTTTTAGGCCCCCCCATCTCCAAATCCAAAACGGGGGTGACCTTTACCTCTGCCACCTTGGCAGCAGCAGGGGTGCTGTTGGCTTTGGGGTTTTTCTGGGCATTGCTTTTATTTTCTATGGGCTTCTGCACCTCATAGATGCGGGTAGCCTGTTCAATGACCCAGTCTAAAGATCTTTTCTCGTGAAAATCCCTCACGAGCTGGGTCATGATATATTTGGGCAAGGCATGGAAAAACGTGTTTATAAATTCACGGCTATCCGTGCGCACCCTTCTTGTGGTCTGTGCAAAAGCCCGCTTTAACTCCTGCACAAATTCTTGTGGGGCCTGATCCTCCCCACATTGCAAATTGTAGGCTGCCTTGCGAGCCTCTTGAGGATTTCTGTGAACAGAAAAATGTTTCAGGATGGCCGCCTTATATGTGGACCATCTTAAATGATTTTGGTCCTCCAGCCCCGCAAAGAAACTGGAGTATTCCGGGGAGAATGTCCACTTTACATATTGAATACAGCTTTGGCTGTCCTTCAAATGGAAAGTCTCCATCATTTGTTCAAACAACTCTAAGTGCTCCCAAACAGAATACTTAGCGTTCTTATGGTAAGGCGTGATGACGCTCCTGATCGCCTTAATCTGCTTTAAGGGGTCCTTAAGCAAGGCCCTTTTTGCCTTATTGGCCTTTTTGGTTCGGGTAACCCTTGTCCATTCTTCCTCGGACTCAGAGGCACTGCTCCCAGAGGTTCCCGTCTGTTCTTCCAGGTTTTCCCGGATTCTGCGAGCCTGGGAATGGCTGGCAGAATGTGGGGACCTGGTCTCCTGTGTCCTGCGCAGTTCAGAGGAGTCTTCAGATTCCTCCTTGCTGTCAGGATTTGATGGGTACCCCCTCCACTGACCTAACTGGGCAGAGGTTTTCAGGATGCCCTTAATGGGCCTACTCTCCTGGGGTTCCCCACTGAACTGTATTGTACTTGGGTGCCCATACCCGGATGCCCACCCCTCCATTCCTGGATGGTACTGGCCTATGAGCCCCATACTCTTAGCTGGATAGTAATCTGCCATCCCTGTGGCCCTGTGCTCATGTGCGCCAGGGGACACGGGGGTGGTAGAGTCCAGGGACTGGGGAAGATGAAGGCCCCTGGTGTTAGGGCTCCTGCGGTTATGGTCAGGAGTCTCTCTTTCCCAGCGGACCTCATCTCTATCCGCCCCTGCTCCCTGTTGCAATGCAAGAGCCTGCATTTGTGCTTTCAGTTCCTCTGTTAAGGCCTTACTCGACTCTATCAGTTTCTCCTGCATCGCTACCTGTTGCTGGAGCCTATCATTGTGTTGACAGAGGGCCTCATTTTCCCTCTGTGCTTCCTGGTTGGTCCTGGAGAACTGGGCCAGTCTTTGCTGCAGGAGGGTTACCTCCTGAGCTGTGTCCCTATTGGCCTGCTCCTTTCTTGCTAGAGCATCCTCCACCCTTCTGGTGTGCTCTACCAAGTTCTGGTTTTCTTTTTGGAGGTCACCCAGCCCCTGGTGGGCCAGGTGATTTTCTTCCATTTTCCTTTTTAAATGGCAGACTTCCTGGCCTAAGGCGTCTCTTTCCTGACTAAGAGCCTGCATTTGTGCCGCCAGGTCGTCCCTTTGCCGTTGAAGGGCACCAGCTTTTTGGCGCTCCTCATCAAACTCTGCCTGGGTATCCAGGTCTTTCAAGATCAGCTTGTTGCTCTCTACCTTCACTCTATCTAGATGACTTTGCAGGGTGGCTACCTGCTCCGTGCATGCCCTGTTAAAGTCTAATTGTTGCTCCAGCTTTTTCTGGCTCTGCAGTAAGGAGTCCAAACTGTCTTGGTGCTCCTTCTGTAGGGCCAGAAATCTGGTATCCTGTTCTGACTTTTCCTTTTGCAGCACATCCATATCCTCCTTTATTTTAGTGATGTACCGTCTGCTGTCATTTTCTGACTCCTGGCTCCTCTGCAGCCTCTGCTCAGAAGAGTCCAGATCAGATTGGGCCTTCTGTAATGCCATCTGTTGCCTATTTGCCAGATTTTGGCTTTCCGCACATCTATCCTGCATGTCTCCAACGTATAGGTACAGGTATGCTGCTATCCTGGCAATCTTATTGTGTTCCTCTTTGGCTTTAGGAGCCATATATAGTTCACTCAGGGCCACATGTAAGGGACCCTGATCTCTATATATATCTGACCCTGTTTCAGTGACCTGTTGTGTGATGGCCTGCAACCACACATCCTGGCCCTGTTCGGTCCATTCACCTCTCACAAATAGCTTATGCAAGAGGTGCTCTCTGGCTATTTTCATGTCTACTAAGGTCGTCATTCTAGAGATTGGTCTCTGTCCTGACTTACAGAAGTTTGTATTTTATTTTTGCAGAACAGAACTTTTCTTGGAGTGTCCCTTTTGAGGAATGCTTCACAGCGTAATGCAGCGTGGTGATCCGACTGGATGTATGTATCCCGTCAGTTAGCACACTGTATTAATCTGCACAAATGGTAAATCTAACCCAACGTCTCGGCTCGAGCCCCCACTTTGTAAGAGGATTCAATTCAGCACTACAGCCAAGTTAACGCCTAGTCTAGAATACTGAATGAAAACCCTTATTGATATATCTTTAGGTCCAGTTCATGCGTCCTGGATGACTACCCTTGTATAACACCCCTCTCTTGGAATCCCCCTGACCCCACTGAGCCAAGAAGTAGTTCTGTTTTGCAAGTTTAAAAGGTTTATTTGATAAATTAAAATATATATATCACACTTTATAATAAATTAATAATTGAATATCACACTTAATCTGATATGGTAAATATTAACAACGGAGAATCTGGCACTAGCACACTTCTTTATAATGACTAATGAGTTGACCTGAAATGGATAAGGTAGCACACTGGTAAATAGGAACAAAAGTATAATGTGGTAGAGTATGCTTTATGTAAGCTCAGGTGGATGCAATATTCAATGAATGCAGTACAGAAAATACGCAATATGATTCAACCAGACAATGTAATCACTTTTCTCGGGCTATTCCCTCCCCCCCTCTTTATGCAATGCAAGGAAATGGAAGGAAAACACACAGTCCTCAGAAATGCAATCAACTGTAATTCAGTTCAATCCCAGCAAGCTTACAGAAAACAGATAGGAGTTTTGAAAACACAGGCAATGCTTGGATATGTGCTGGCAATGAATGAGAAATATGCTAAATTTGCTTTTAATTCCCTTATAGAGGTTCAGGGTGAGTGGTATCTAGTTAATATTAGTCCAGGCTCACACTAGCAATGATGCAGGGATAGTTAGCAGGTTAAACGAATTTCTGGCCAATGGAAAGCAAACAGCAGCAGTTTTTACATGTGAAGAAATTGCAAATCGCGGTAAAATTCGCGGATGCGCCGAGCGCTATTACAAAGGAACCGCAAGGACTATCTCTACCGTTTTGGGGTCCTAGAAAAGCCTGGGATCTCAGCTTCCAAGTGAAAGTTATTGCAAGTCTCTAGCCCAAACGGTTGCGGAGATATGAGCAATTTAGTAAAGGTCGTTTTTGGTTTTGTAAATTTTAAACGCACACTTTTTCAAAATGACAAGTGACAAATTTTTGCAGCTAGAATGACAGGTGACAGCTAGGAGGCAGTTCTACTTAGGTTAAATAGATTGAATTAGATGAATTTAAACTAAGAGATGTGTTCTGAGTTTTGCTAAGTACTCACAAGAGATTTTGAACAGGAAAGCGACTTGGTCACGGACTTCAGTCTGGTCAGGTCTTTCCGGGTTCTGCTCACAGCGCCTGGCCTCTGGAACTGCTCACAGGGGTCTGGTCTCTGCTAGGCACCGGTTCTTTGGGTCTCTCTGCTCTGGATAGATTGAAGTCTCTAGTTTGGCTTTCTGGAGTTTGATGGAGGTAAGTATGGATTTTTCCGGCAGAGCTTTCAGCGGCAGATGAAAAATGAATCTCTCTATGTGTCCTGACTCTCTGCTTTTATCTGTTTCTTGAGAATGGGTGTGTGTGTTGCATCACTAGACTTGCCCCTCTCAATCGTCATTGGTCAGCTTTCATTCGTCCCCTTGATTGGGGGAATGAAATGAAGTGTCATCATGATGAGGTCTGTTTATGATACAGAGAACCCACCCCTGTCAACTTTACACACAATCTATATCTGACCTAAAAACATATTTGCACAGGTACACATTTGTTTAAAATTACATATACATGGTGTGGCTGAATTTAGCCATGTCTATGTCCAAATCTGCTCATTCTCGGAGCTTGCATTCAAAGAGTGTACATAATTGACTTTTTAACTGCTTTTCCAATTTCCGACATGGACCCAACTTTACATACATGTGTGCAGGGGGTAGGGACATTAACTGATGAAGTTTCAGATTTTTAACATGCACACATTTAGAGTAATATCCACTTTTCCGCTAAAACCCCCCTGAACATACCACCGGTTCCTACCACGTCTTAAACTGTGGGCAGAAAAATCACAAGAATTATGGTATCATTTATAAAATTTTCACATGTCCGCTCTATGAGTTATTCATCTTTTTAAAGTTATGTTCTGGCTCCAAAGGGGTGTGGTTTACCCTCAGCACAAGGTTGAATTTCTGGTTCTTTCCAGTTCTGCCAAGCCAGCTTGCTCTCACAGGCAGTGCTCCTCCCAGCTTCTCCAGGAGGAAGCCACTTTTTACGACGTCTGTAATAAAAAACCTTTGCCTGAGTGGAGAGGGCTTTGTTCACTCTCTGGCAGAGCACAGGAAATTCAATTATCAGATAGATGGCATATCCTTAGCCTGGGCAGCAAAAGGAAGGTTGGCCTGGGAACACAGTGGTGACTCAAGTTTCACTGCTGATGGGTAGTTGCTAGGCAAAATCAAGTTCCTTAAGCCAGACCTTCAGCTAACTTTTTGTTGCTTTTAAAATAACTTGTAATTTTACACATGCAGCTAGAATGCTGATTCTAAGCGCAAAACTATGACATTTCAACAGTTACAAAGGCATGTGACACCAAACATAGGTCACTCATTTAATTTAACATTTTCGATTTTGGTGGTTTTAAATCCAGTTGTAGTTAGGCTTAAGCTGCTGACTCCATAGCATTTTTGTTATAAGCATTGTTTTTGGGCTCTTCATTTCCCAGATTTTGTAGGCACACAAAACTCCATTCTGCCAAATGTCTGCTGGTGTTCAGTGAATATTTTGCACATGTTGCAAGGTTTGAAATAGGCATTTTGCTTGCCTTCAGAAAAACACACAGAGTGGTTTTAAAACGCCGGCTTTTGGATAGTGGTGAGTACTGGTACTGCACTCATTTTTGGGATTTAAGAAATGAATTCCCCACACTTCTAGGTTGCATTTGGCAATCAGCATTGCCATTCCCAATGGTTTCAGACTACTGTGCGGGTAGTCCAATGGTGGTTTTAAAGCGCTTTGAAGCTAACCGGCGCTACTGTTTTTCCTTTGGCAACCCATTTCCCTCATGGCAACCCGGCCTTTCATTCTCGCACTGGTGGGTGGCAAGTGAGGCAACCATTTTGGTGGGCGCACAAACTGCGCAGCTTTCCTGGATTTCAGCGCACATGTGGGTTTTCCGCCATCTTGAATTTCCTAAGCCCACAGCACCAAATGTTGTAGCAGGATAGCTTAAACGTGGGTCAGGACACCCAACAACATTTAGTTGAAATGTGACAGCCACAGGTATGTCAAAGCATCTCAGGAAGGGGGAAGGGAACACCTTCCTACTGCCATGGCTTGCCTAATTAAATATCAAATGCTCCATGGATTTGTCCTGCTCCATTGTCAAGGTTCTGTGTGGTGGCAGCACATACTGATAAGAGTTAAATCAAAACAGGCCTGCGAAGAGGCCTTGTCACAGAACAAATACAAGGGACAGGAAACGAACACCTCTTTGATATGCAATGTGTCAACTTGAAGCTAGCTCCCAGCCCTCGGTAATGGATGACACAAGCTCAGCGAAGAAGCTAGGAGGAGTGCCACAACAAGCATCAACGGGTGTCCATCTTTTAATGACATTTTTGAGGCAGTCGAGCCCTTGTAGCGGACCAGCTGCACCACTGACTGTTGTCAAGCTACAGTCACTAAAGCCGTACGAGACATCTTGACCAGCATTCCAGATCTGCCAACCAGCAGAGAGACAATAATTCTTGGCCCAGAGCCGACCAGTAGGCCATCCTGCAGCCATCCATCCAGCCTTGCTTGCCGAACTGCCTGCTGCCTGATACCCGCAGCTGTCTCCCATCTTGAACTCTGTCGCAGGATCGGCAGAGCACCCTGGAACCGACTCAACCCTGTCGAGCATCAAGATCATGTCAAGCACCAGGTACATTGTGGTTCTGTCCCCATGGTCCTTCTCTGAAGGCCCCTAGTGACATTACAATCCCTTGCTCCCTTGATGCTGAAACCAAATAACCTTGAACAGTTAAGACAGATTGCTTTACCGACTACCCTCCTGTCAGTATCCAGTGTGCATCCATTTCCTTCGTGAAACTGTCTGTCCCCTGTGTTCCTTTACAGGGTGGGTTGCATTTTGTAGTGTTCTAGCCACTGTTGTAATAATAATAAATTAGATATTTGTATACAACCTTCACTGGACTGTCCCTTTTTTATCATTTGGTAATAATTGTATTTTTGCTGTGTTGCAACTAACCAATGATCCACAACCTTAATGAGATAAGCCTGCCGTTCTGTCCACGTTACCAAATTTGGACACTCTTACCAATGTGTTTGCATCACTTCTGGTGTACTAGAGGTGTGGGGCTGATTGATGGTTTAGAAACTGATATTTATCTCTGAACCACTGGTGCCCAGGAAGTTGATTTGTCACATATAATCCAAAGGTTTTACATAAAAAGAAAAAAAAAATAATTGCAGATTATCCACAGAGCTTTAGTACATTTCCGTGCACGCCTAAAATATGTACAGAAAGTTCATCCAACCAGTGGGGTGCCTGCCTTCAATATATAAATGAGAGTCACTCGACATTGTACAAACCTCAATCCTCTGAAGATGTCCGTCAGTGCTGTCACTCTACTATGGTCATAATTAGGGCAGAGAAAGGTCAGGTGTAGTACATCCTCGGCATAAGCCCCGCAAAGTAGAAGAAGCCTTGCTCTGGAATACCCGGCCACACAGCCATTTCCGCCCCCAGCCGGGATGCAGTTAAATCTGGCTCTAGTTAGCAAAGAGTGTTCGTGGTGATGGTTTCACCATGTTAGGTAGTGCTGCATAGCATTATTAGATATAATAATATGCCTTTGATTTAGAGGGTTTCGTCAGTTCAATTGCTTCTTGCGTAACCTTTGAATGCAAGATTAACTGGGTTTTCAAATGTCTCACCATGGCTGTATTCCAACAGCTTTATTATGTAATAACTACGACCTGGTGAGTGCCCCAGATTTGCCCAGAAGAGACTAGATTATACCCTGGGTTGGGTCTGCCTTTTTATTACACAATAGTCTAAGCCAATGTGGAGTTGTTTATAAAGAAAAATGATCGTCAATAAAATTCCAGCCCAATTCTTGATGCACAGGGAAATGTGATGCCTACATTGGGAGTCTTTATAGGTTCTTAAGACACTGATTTTCCGTTTTGTGTAAGGGTGAGCATTGTGCAAAACCCCAAAGTGAAACCCCATAGTTGGCTACCAAGAGGGATGTCTTGCTATTAACCAATGCTCCAGGTGCCTCCGAATACCTGTCTCTGGCCTGTATCGAAGATAATTCGGGTCTCAAATATTAGCAAGACGTGTTGATGAGATGGTCTTTTTAGGTATTAAAAGAGTGAAATGTACAAACGTTGCTCTCAAGTTCAGTCACATGCTCTGAAGTAGCCATTGTGGACTAGGGCAAAGGTGTGTGCTGCTGTTTGGGGAAAGGTATGACTGCAAAGAGGCAGAGTGAAGCCTAAAACGTCTGCCTCCATGCACAACTCCTGCAGAGCACCTAGAAAGGTGACCTAGCCTCTGATGATGTTATATGTGTGCAAAGGAAACATAACTCCATAAATATAAGAAAGTCTGAATAAAAAGGGGAAAGAAATAAGGTTTAATGAACAGGAAGAAGAACACAAAATGGCACTATGCTATTATAAACAATCATATTTGTATATTGAATAATAATCAAACAACTATCAAAACGAAGAGAAAATCAGCTGCTTTGGGCAACTATGGCTTATAGCATACACCATACTTGAGAACTGCGGAGGAACTTTCAAGGGTGCTGAGAGATTGGAGGGGGGTTTCCACCGGATTTGAACGTGTACCTTCCCCGGTTAAAAAAAAGGTGCAATAACGTGTTGCTGAGCTGAGATGTGGTCTAAAGGAGAACGGAGCCCAATACTACTAGGTCATTAATTAACCAAAAACATATTATTTTAAAAAATAGATTTTTGGGGGCAGAATGTCTTTTATCAGAGAAGAATTCACATAATACATGTATGTATTATTTTTCAATTCCTTTGTTTAAAATTTATTTATTTGCTGCCTACCCGTAAAATGTGGTATTTTGCCTGTAATTTAAGTCTTGGCTGACGGTGTCATTATAGCATAGAACCATGTCTTTCTTACCTTGATGGAGCGTCATAGCTTTATTTCTATTACCTTCTTCCAGCAGCACCTGGCCACGACATCCCTCCCTGGCAGAAGGATTGCCAAGCTACAGTGTCCTGGCAGCTGCCCTGAGTGTTCAAGGACAGTCACTCATTTTTGTGAAAACACGAACACCATTTGGTTGAAATGTCCTGGAAAATCTATTTATTTCAACCAACACATTCCAGAAAAGCTTGAGTTATGTCTCTGGAAACCTCCCGCAGGATTGGCCTCTGTCTGTGTCTCTCTGAGCCATGACATGTCGTCTGGCCTCGTTGCCTTAATGCCCAGACAACATTCATTCTGCTGTGTCCAGCATGTCCGAAATGGGAGTGCGCCGGTGGAGGAAAGGCGTGCTCTCACGTAATTGTCGGCCACCGTGGAAGGTAGGTGGTAGCACGCCCAACAAAAGGCCCGAACAGGACGTTTTCATGGAATTTGTCATCAAGTTGTGAAAGTGTCAGAGCAGGCTACAAAGTTTTCACCGCACATCTCATTATAACGACCAGCCAATTAGCGCTATATCAGGTGTCACACTTTGAGTCTGTTCCGGCTTTTTAATCCAACAACCGTTCAGGCTCATGTTCCAGTTACCCACATTTTAAACGAAAGGGGCCTGTAATGTTTACACTTTAGCGTACACGGTTTCCCTCTGCGTAATGTTCAACATTTGCACGTTGGAGTGCAAAAGGTGTGGTGTGAAATGGTGACATACTCGCCTTATGACACCCTTTTGCAATCAGCTGGGCACATGGTGTAAACGCCGCCTGACATTTATGCCTGTGGAATCCATCTGCATTTTGCTGGTGTAAAATAAATTTGGATACCTTAGGAATGCACAGCATTTACGCCAGCATGTAAATGTCATACTGGCATAAATGCTGGAGCATTTGCATGGTGGAGAGGAGGAGGGGGGAGTAATTGTGACTTACGATCCGCGACTCCACTTGGCATAGAAATGAATTAACATAAGGTGTAATTAGTAAAAGACTTGCGCATGTCTTTTCCGTGTTGAATTCACGTTACGCCTGGAGCAAAGGTTTCTCCTCTGCATGGTGGTACCTGTAGTTTAGTTTTTCACATTTTAATTGTAACAGCCTGTGAATCCCAGCATTCAAAGTGTCAGTGGCTGAACAGCCAGGGCTGGCTGGATTCAAGTGTCTGAGCTAGGCAGAGAAGCAGATCCGCCTATGGTGAAATTAAGAGATGTCCTGAAATGCAGGATTTTCTAAAGGCGAGCGACACACTTTCAATCAGTCTTGCCGACATGTGACTGACTCTTCCTTCTGAGACTTTCAGAAGCCAGTCACTACCAGGATACCTCCAAATATACTGACAGGCCAGTTGCCCCCTTGAGTCAATAAGATTTGCATGGAATTGCCAGTAACAGGTAGGGAGCCATAGGGACTGAAGGAGTGCCTGGGTCTCAAACCTGATACCTCCTGATAATCGTACCATAAATCGTACCATAAATAATGGTGAGCCTCCTCGCTAGCCTTTCCCTTGTGCACCGAGTTGGACTTCCTGTGCCCACGTGAGGTCTGTCTGTGGCCTTTTCATAGGATTCACTCTCTCAGCCATCAATATATGCACTCATCTGTCCACTAACTAATTCAAATTGACAAGGGGGATCCTATTTGGACCTCATCAGTAGGGAGGAGCTGTGCCTCTCTAAGAATAGTGAGCAAGGGGTCCACGTCTGGATTCCCCTAGTAACTTAGGGTGAGACCCAAAGTTACTTGAATATGCAAATTGACAAGGGGGGTCCTGGGAGTCCCTCTGCCAGACATTAGTCCTGGTTGGGAGAGACTTACCCAGAGTCTTTAGCTCACTATCTTTCACAGAGAAGAAATATCCCAAACATATCAGTCTTTGTCCTGCCCTGGGGCAGTCCAGCACCGAAATGCTAGGCAATTCTCCTCTGAACAAGAGTACCAACAGCATCCCCAGACACGTGTTTCGGTCTGGTTGGACCTCATCAGTAGGGAGGAGCTGTGCCTCTCTAAGAATAGTGAGCAAGGGGTTACTAGACGTGGACCCCTTGCTCACTATTCTTAGAGAGGCACAGATCCTCCCTACTGATGAGGTCCAACCAGACCGAAACACGTGTCTGGGGATGCTGTTGGTACTCTTGTTCAGAGGAGAATTGCCTAGTATTTCGGTGCTGGACTGCCCCAGGGCAGGACAAAGACTGATATGTTTGGGATATTTCTTCTCTGTGAAAGATAGTGAGCTAAAGACTCTGGGTAAGTCTCTCGCAACCAGGACTAATGTCTGGCAGAGGGACTCCCAGGACCCACCTTGTTAATCTGCGCTAACTAATTCAGCCATATATTTACCCACTAACACACATCCACCAAACATTCACTTGCTCAATTATCTGTTACTCATTCATACATCCACCCATCTATTAATTGATTCACTTAAATACCAACCTGTGCACTCATCCACACATACACTCAGTACCCCACCCATTCGCTCGCTTAAACATCTAGTCACTTACTCATCCAATCCAACTCAGCCCAGTGCAATGAATGAATGTCTCATTGAGTCAGTCGCCTATCACTGGATAACTCCTACATCCAAATAGCTGCTCCCCGTCCCATCACTTACAGCACCTGAGAGCAATGCTTGTGTATATCGATGCTATTTCGACTGCAATCTATCTACAATACACACCAGGTTGAGCTTTCGGAGACATTGTTGAATAGTTCACCAATGGGCGGCTTCTTGCCAGTTAATGGAGTTGGAAACACCCTCATCTTCATGTGCTGGCCCGGACCACAAGTGGGCTGCTAGGGGGAGAACAGTGTGGCATATGTATTATTTGAAGCACGTAGGCGTTCAGCCTTTGTTCACTCTCTGTAATAGTGATGGGTGCTGGGTTGAAAGCCTGCCTGATGCCTCCAAAGTTGGTGGTCGGAGGGGCATCCTTTCACCCTCCATCCAACACTTGTTTTGCTCTTAGGGTAGTGTGCTCACCTCACATATCCCAATTACCAACACATTCAGCAGAGTTGTCTGAGAAGGCAGCAAAGGCGTTTTGTCTTTTTTTAGTGTGGCTCAATCACCACACACCTCTGACACCTATGCACCCCACACTTTAAATCTCTGGCCCCCCTCTTACAGCAAAGCAGTGCACTCGCACTGTTTTCACCCGTGTCATGTTATGGCGCGCCCATTGCATACTGCTGCCACCAATTCTCAGTGTGGCTGAAAATGTGGCACACACTTTTTGTCTCTTGTTACGCAAGCCCACCATATGCATTTCACCACTGCACCTGTACACTGCATTTTACATTTAAATCTATCAACAAAAGCATTTGGGCCATTCCTGCTAGAGTGTAATCCTTCACCGTCGTTAGTAATGGCCCTTTCACAGGTGCTTAATGGGGGACTGAAGGGTAATACATTCTAGTACATAAGGCCCAAACGGCATACCCTTGCAGCGAGCTGATATTATGCATGTACACTCATCAGATCAGCACCTTCACGTTGGTAACCCATAAAAACAATCACTACCATCACTCCCCCTTTCGCCCTAAGACATTCCAGTTGCCAATCATTTCAGTAATGCATGTTTGGCGACTGCTACCAGTGGCTAGGGGCAGCTGAATCCGTAGGTAACTGCAAACAAAAAGAGTGAGTATCATGGTACTCCAATTAGAGAGGACAGCGATTTTGTCAACTTTATGTTAATGAACAATAAAACTCGGTATTTGTGGATAGCAATGGAATCTGTTGTTATTTCCAGCACTGCCTTTGACAAACAGGAATGGCTTACTTTGGGAGAGACCATTATCAGGCTAGTTGTCAGGCGTAGTCCACTGCATAGCGGAACATGCACCCCTCAGGGCTATCAAGCTGCTACACTGGCAGACTGACAAGACATACCTGAAACCATGAAAACAAGGGTTGCCTTATAGTTTTTACGTGATGGAGCAATGTGAACATATTCTGACTGTAATTCCTAAGATTATCAGTTAATGGGCATTAGGTATAGATCTTGCATGTTTAGGTCTGGGGATTCCATGCTGGAATTCTTGAGGTATGTTAAGTGTCTGCAAAGTATGAAATGACACAACCGTTCTACACCAATCAACTGAAAATATCATAACAGTGCACCTGGTCTCATGAATGGCTAAACTGCTACATGTCTAGTGTCCCGTGATGTCCCAGGGTGTGAGACCAGCGATTGACTCCCTTTCTTCTTTGTCATTCATGTTTGAGTGTATTGAAATGTTTGCTAATACTCGTGGGCAGACCCTTAGAATACTTCAGTGGACTATGCAAGATGTGAGTCTGTTCACCTTATTGTCATCAAGAAACAGCATGTATCCTCCATTGGATGAGAAGGCCACGGTGCAATGCCTTCCCTTGCAACAGACAATCACTGGCTGCACTCCCCCTCTTTGTTTATTGATGCTGAGACCAATGCATTCCTTTTCGGGGGGGGGGGGGCAGCCACTGTTATCAAGAAATATGTGATTGCAATGTGTGAGTAGCATCAAACGAAACAAATGTACTGCACAGGTAATCACTGTGGGTGCATGGCACTTCAATACATTACCAGCATCTGCTTTTATCTGGCTTCAGCACTTTCCATCTGTTGGGGGCCAAGAAACACCTGAATATTAGAAGATGGCCATAATTAGTACACAAATGTGTCTGCGATCAGGACATTGACTCATCTACTTCTTGAAGGACCAGCCAATATTCAGTTCTTCCACAGTTTCACAATGGAAACAGTAACCTCCCACAAGAACTTTGCCCTGCATGGAAGCTCAGTATTCATTCCCCATAGATGTCAGGGTCACTCCACTCCTGACCCTGTTTCTTGATATCTGACAAGAAGGGCCCCTCAAAATAAGCCAGCAAAGGCCACGACGTTGGCATGGAAATATATGGTGAGTGCCAATTGTTATTAGGTACTGTCCAGCTGTTAAACCCTCTACCTTTCTTCTTCAACGTGTTCTAATGTGTTCTGGTTTGTTCAACATTAAATAACAACGTAGTTTGTGTCCATGTTTCTTTATGGAAGCCTCACATTTAGACGGTCTCCCGTACTAGAGGACGAGGCCATGCAACATCTTGGTGCTCTTGACATCACCATTTATGTTGGCATTACACATGGTAAATACTTTGCTGTCCAGTCACTTAACTCTCTTCCAACCATCATGCTACCCCTCACTCGAAAACCTAAGCAATCATACAGTAACTGGCTTGTACCTGTCATCCTACAATACAATACCTACACTCCACAATGTATTGCAACTTCAGTTGCTCAGCAGATGCAGATGCAGACGTGACTCTAGGCAAAAAAACATTCTAGTGCATTTTGGTGGACAACTAAAGATGGGAAGGGGGGTGATGTGATCTTGGTCTACTGGCTAAATTGCACAACTGTCAACAATGGGGCAAATCTCAGCTTTTGCACCTATGATCGTGGGGAAATTATTGTCTTCAGTTTCACTTATTTTCTTCAACTACTAACATTGGGAAGTGGTTCATTTCCACTTGCTCTGCAGAGTAAGCCTTGCTAATTAATGACTTAAGGGAAAATAGTGGTGTTCCAAAAGACACACATATTGCTCAAGTATATAGTGAATACCAAAAGCTGAATTGTGTAAGCTTACTTTGTATTTTTAGTTTTATTTTCAGACACCCCACAGTTGGATGGCGTCATAGTGAAAGGGCCACTGGAACACAACATAACGTGTGAGGGCTATAACATATGGAGGTGCACCCAACACTGTGCATGACCAGGATTGACATAGTCTTGAAGAGGGCCAAGATGTGGTCATCCAAGAACAGCCGGAGGGACCAGCAATGCAGAGGTGACCAGTGCCATAACCTTGCTACCCCCTGCCATGGAGCATGCAGCATATGTGCAATGAGCTTTCAACTTCATCTCCATGTACCCCTCACACCCACCCTCTTGTTCCTCAAGACTTCTGGCTGTTCCACTGGCAGATGTTTCCCATCCCCATGTTATCCCCTTCCTTCTTCCTGAGAATGGTGTTTGGTCCACTGGTAGCTGCCTACCCACCCCCACACCCCCCACACACCCCGCGCTCAACTCTGATGGTTCCTTCCCCTTTCTCATTTTCTGTTCCACAGTACAGTAGGCACTCCTTGACACAAGTACTGTACAGTATTCGGAAATTTGCACTGGATACCCTTTACAGTACTGTACTTGTGCTCTTGCACTCACAATAAAACATTTGACAACAGTTTTTTGGGGGTCTGAATTGCTCTACATTTTAAAGGAAAAGCGCCTGATGACATGAATTAATTCGAGAGGAATGGGAATGAAAAACTCACAATGTGAACAATTAAATACATTAAGCAATAATACATCCAATGATAGCGAGGAATACAGCCATTTACATATTAGTTATAACCCCCTTGTTTTTTGTGAACAGGGGGAGTACATACTTAATGTGGCTTCGCAAGCATTTATTATCACATTTGGGAGGGCTCGCAGGCCTACTTTATGAAAGTCCCAGAACACACTGCGTGGTGAAAACAATAATGGCTATGGATTAAAAAATCAGATCCGAGAACTGGGTGTCAGCTTGTCCAAGGTGAAAGTGCACATAGCACAGTAAGCCGGCCTGGTGGCATCATACAATGTGAGTCCAGCACTGCCCTAGTGCCTCATGCTCGACACCATTGTGCAACAGACTTACCATTCTGGTTGTAGAAATGATGCCGGCTAGAGTCTACATACAGTACTTTGGTGACCTCAGCTCATAGCTACTGTATGTTACAGAGATTGAAAGACCCTACTTGAGCCTAGAGTGCTTGGGTCCAAACACAATTGTTGCTTTACAGTGCACCCCACAGAAATACTGTGTCTGTTGGTTCTGCAGTGGGATTTTTCCTCCTTATTCCCTCTTCTTTTTCTCAGTGGTATTTGGTATTGATTTTGGGTAAGTCTCCCTCTTCCTCGAACCAGTATTATCAACAAGACTTTACATTTTCAGGAATCACTGCCTGTTTAAAAGGCTACTCGCACACTTTGGAAACCATCACTGTGTGCTTTTACTGTATTCACCAACTACACTCCCACATAACTAGAGTGCATGGTCATGGTCACAGTAAACCAGGGACAAATGCCAAAGGGCAGAAAAGCCACCTAAGGAAACTGAAATTGTACAGGGAGTAATCACTTCACTGGCGGGCTGTTCATCCGTAGTCAAGAATATTTCCTCTTTACCAATCAATTCAATTTCCTCATTTTCTTTACATCTTTTTAAACCATAAAAGGGAAGTCTGGTGCAGAACTCTATATGCTAAATTATTTGGCCACTGTCTTAGACACTAGCTGAGGAATCATAATGGCTGAGGTACGGTCAATCGTCAATGTTGGGGCCAGAGGTCAATGACTCAAGCCATGTACTAATGACTCCCAAAGAACATGAAAAACACACAAATTCTTATGAATTTGAATTCTGTGTTGTTGTCACATGTATTAATTTCAACTGCAGAACGTATGGGCAAGATTAGAATGACCGTGGCCGTGCTGTGCAATTAGTGACTCTAGACCAGGGCCATGCCATCAACAGAATGGGCATGTCTGGTAGGCTTGCAAATGGGCAGTGCGGTTTGGGCCTGTAGGGACACTGAGGGCAATGACATTAATGGTAGGGGATTCATGTAGAAAATACCAACATTAGATATGGACAGCGCGGGCACCAAGTGGAAATACACATTCTTGGAGTGAGCACATGTTTAAAATTTTAAGAGTTCAGGTAACCTTTCCTCTGGCCGTTTTGCACTATAGATAGCATTTAAAAGCAAGGGAGAGAGTGGGTGTAGTCAGAATGGCGGAGCAGAGCTTCATAAGCTTCCTGGGTGATGGCAGATGGGCAGGAGACTGGTGAAGCAGCTATCCTGGCATAGAATTCATGTCATTCCTGTGGGCTGCCGGAGTGTGCGGAAGTCGCGACACTTCTTTTGCTGCCAAGCGAACACAGAGGGATGTTCCAGAGATAGCAGAGCAAGGATCTCGCCCGAGTGCAAGGTGAATATGCCAGTCAATAAGTGAGGGCATGCCTGAATGGATGCCTTTTTTTTTAGTTAGCCAGGGGATGCTCATTACATGTGTAATGCTTCAATGTCAAAAGTGAATGCTATTCTGAAAGTACACGCTTTCTTATTATGCGTAACTACTGCCAAGTTCTAATATTCAAGGTCGGGTTGTTGAGCTGAGTACAGTTCATTCTATTATTGAGTTGTGCAGTTTGAAATTGTTTTTTCCTTTCTCCTTTATTTTCTACATTTGCACTGACAAATGTATGTCATGTTGCAGTGCATAATTGGTAAATTATCTGCTATGATAAAGGCACATTACAAAAATCATTTTGTGTTCTGATACTTTTCATGACATTTGGGTCATTTTATTTAATCCGCACATGCAGGCCATAGTTAGAAAGTGTGCGAGTGTGCAGTATTTCATTTTGCATGCTTGCAGCTGAACAGATCTGCCATCAAGGCAGTAGCCCATCCTCGTAGATAAGTTGCTGGGAAAAATGTGACACTGTCAAAATCCAAATGTAGTAAGTCTGGAAACTTTCACTTAGTCCCTGTGATGAAATACAGGTTTTGGTGTATATTCTGAGTGGAGAATTATTACTCTATATAGGGCATTACCACAATAACACTATACCACAATTTTACCACAATAAATGAATACCACAAGAATAGGTGTATGTTCCCCAGACAATATCTCTAACAGGCCTAACGGCACACCCTTGTGGCAGTGCAAATATACAATAGCTTTTGCTTTAGGCAAATTCAGAAGAAGAAAATACGAAGTGATGTATGAGATGTGGCTTGCAGAGAAGCAGGGTATCATATGGCTCATAGGCTGAACATTGCTGTCGGCCAAGATTTTAAGTGCCATTTACAGGTAGTGTACCTATTCAGTTACTTCAAAGGATGACCTATTCAACTGCATAATTAATTGGCCAGTCCTTATAAATTCACCCATACAACAGATGCCCAATAATCGACTCACTCTTTATGTCATTAGGTTCCAATTGCTCCACGTAATCTTGAATGTGTCGCAAGTCCCTCCACTGTTTATGTGTTTGAGTTCATCACACTGTTCATGACCCTCACACGCAGTCTCTCCATGTATTTCAAGTTCTCCCAATAGTTACCTCTATATGTGTACAAGTTACTCACATGGTCCGCCTAAGTGTTACCCTACCCTACACTGCATTGTGGATAGAATTGACAACCACAGTAATGGCTCTTGCTGGCAACTCTCACGGTCTGTCCCAGTACTTCACAGTGGTCTGTATGCTGTAGTTTGATGTTCATAGCTATTTGGGTGTATGAATAAACTGTGAAATATGATAGTTCACTCTAAAAAGGCGTCCCCAGATCTGGTAGAAATCAATCCAGATATATACGAAGCCCGAGTAGGGTGAAACGCGTCGTTCCTTTCTTGCACCTAAGACGGTTGCTGCCTCCTTTGTCCATGTATCTTAAACAATAAAGGACACTTTGACTGCACGGAATACAAGTCTGTGTGTGGATTTATTGAAGATATCCAGCCTTTCGCGCTTTCATCACAGCCGGAGTGCCGATGTAACCCGGATTGGTTTCCAGTCCTTTTTTCTACATATATATATATATATATATATATATATATATATATAAATATATATTACATGGCCGCGGTAACGGCCATGTAGTTATGGTTAAGTTGGTGTTTCCATAGGAAGAGCACTTTTTGGGTGGTTTATAACTTTGCTCCCCCTGGACGAATCCTCATCAAACTTTGCAAAAAAGTATATGGCCCACTCTGAATTTTTTTTTGCAAAGTTTGGTGAGGATTCGTCCAGGGGGGGAAAAGTTATAGGGGGGGTCCCAAAACTTTTTTTTTCCCCATAGATTGAATGGGAAAAAACTTTGCGCACTGCTACAGCCCGAACGGCAGGACGGATTTACACCAAATTTGCGGCAGGAGCGGCGGCCTGGTCCCAAAAGCGTGCTTTTGCAAATTTGGTGTAAATCTGTCCAGTAGTTTTTTTTAAAATGACCAAAATGTAAGGCAAAATAATTAGTGATATCTGTGTTCGCTTCGCGGACGGACTTCCCTGTTCGCTCCGCGGACAGCACCCCGATTGGCCCAGCAGCTTGCGTCATGTCCGCGGACATGCGACGTGTTCGCTGATTGGGCGGCGTGGTGCGTGATGCGCGTCAGATTTTCTGTCGCATCCGCTATCTTGCATTTGCGGATGTCCGCGGACAGCGCGGTGAAAGTTTGTTCAAAATGTGTATTTAGTAGAGTGTGTTGGTGTGTAGAAGTCTTTGGGGAGGATGGGGGAGTATGAGATAGGTTCAAAGGTGTATTTTATTTATGTGCTAGACGCTTTTGTTGTGTTCGATTTGTCTGCGGACAACACGGCTGTTCTGGAATGTTCGTAAATAAACAGAATGGATTCGGTGTCAACTTGAAAGTGTTCTAAGAACACTCGTGGGGTCTTGGAATGTTTGCAGGGGGTGTCCTGGAGACGTTGTCTGTATTGTTCGTTGGCAAGCTGAAAATGTTTTAAGAACAATCGCGGTGTCCAGAAATGTTTGTACATAAAGAAAATGGGGGTGTCCTGAGGACACTGTTTGTATTGTCCTCTGGCAAGTTGAATGTGTCCTAGGACCTTCCCCCTGTCCGCGGACATAACAATGGTTGCAATGTTTGCATCTATGGGTGTGATATGCTGCGGTGGTTGTGGCCAGGGTATAGAATGTTGGGTGCATGGCCATTTGGCCATGCACCCAAGAGTGTATGCCCTGGCCACAACCACCGCAGCATATCACACCCATAGTGGCTTTTAACTTTGGGTCAAAAACTAATTTATAAGGAACAATGTTATAAGCTTGTATGGGTGTGATATGCTGCGATGGTTGTATTTATCTTGTTATATGTACTATTTGGTTTAGTAACGGGAGTCCATGTTTTTCTTGTTCATTCTGTAATAAAAGAAAATAGCATGTTAGTATTAGTATTTTATAATGACTTATTACATTGTACAATCAACATTTTCTTCTTTTTATTGACCCTCATATTTAGTAGATTACAAACCAGAGTACTGTGCAATGTGCAAGGTTTGTGTGTTTGTTGCTAAAATCATTGGGTCTGTGGGAGAAAAAAAATCCATGTTGGATTAAAAAAAAAACTTTTTCTGTTATGCTACAGTTTATTTATTTGTTTGTTTTCCGCATTTACTTATTCTTTCTGCCTAATGCTTTATGCATTGGATTATTCCAGTTTTTGTGAGCAGTAAGATATTAGGTATTTGTTTGGATATTGTACAATTTTGGCCCAGTTAGATACCAGTAGGCATATTCTAACTGTTTATGTTTTGATATAATTTCGTGGTATTGATTTATCTGTTTGCATATTTATAAATTTTGGGACAGTTAGATACCAATTGGCGTATTCTAACTGTCTATTTTTTGCTCTATTTGAGTGGTATTAATTTATCTGATTAGTTGTTGTAGAATCTTTGGGCAGTTAGATAGGTTTTGAAATATTGTGACAGTTTATATTTTTTTACTACAAGTGTACTGAAGGTTTAAGTACAGTTCAGTTATCAAATTTTGGTTATAAGAACATTAAATACGCGTTTGTAAGATTAGCTGGTAATCTCTGCTTTAGAGTAACGGTACTATCATTACATTCAAACCATCCACATTTTTTTTATATATGCAGTGTAGTGCCCTGAGTTGGTTGTGGCTCCTGCACGGTAGATTATACCTATTGTTGTGAAGGTTTTCCTACCAAGTGAAATTTGACCATTGTGTGAATCCAGTCAGCTTGCAGTTGTTTTTTGTACCATCTGCATTGTAACGTAGAAGCATTAGTATTACGTATTTACTATGTGTTTGTATTAGTAATGT
Source organism: Ambystoma mexicanum (assembly GCF_040938575.1). Classification (NCBI taxonomy): domain Eukaryota; kingdom Metazoa; phylum Chordata; class Amphibia; order Caudata; family Ambystomatidae; genus Ambystoma; species Ambystoma mexicanum. The sequence goes on along the minus strand of NC_090934.1, from coordinate 330,310,263 downwards.
GGAGCGATTATCCGAATTGCAGGTAGAACATAATCTACCGTGGTTTGCATTATGTACAAGTTGCTGAAATGGAACAGATTCACAATTAGGTATTGATATATAGACAAAGCGCTCATTGGGGATTTGTTCTTGTGTCACATTGTTGCAGAGAGAGCATGTATGTTTCCACATGTATGAAATCTGGAAGATTTCATTTATAGGTATGTTTTAATTTTCTAGTACTAATAGTAAGTACATTAGAAATTCTTGTGGATCTTCCTGTGAGTTTATAGTGAATTTCACCATTCCAGCACAGTGGTCCAATTGTCGTCTTATTCCAAAAACACTATACGTGTTGTCAGGATTATTTGCTGCATTTCTGTGAAGTACTAACATTTGCAAACAGAATGGGTCTGTACTGTGTAAGTAAATGTTGACAACAATTGGTGGTAATTGTAATAGAATATTCATTGCTACATTTGCGTAGCAACTTACACCAACTATATTTGAGAATTTAAATGGTCCAGGTAGTTCTGTATCTAACTGCTTTTTTTGGAGTTTGTCTTCCTTCTTTAAAGAAGTACCTGGTTTACTTTCCCTAATTGATTCTTTTTTGCTTGTGGTACTTGATGAAGTTTTAGTTTCTTTTAGTCTCTTTGGAGGATTTGCAATGACATCCTGTTGCATTTCTGTTTGATTTAGTTTTCTTTTAGAAACTTTTCCTTTTTGTGGAACAGGATATGTTTGTAGATGGGGGGTGTATAGTGAACGAAGTCTATTGTATTCTAAAATGCAAGGAATATCAGCGTTTACTTTACTTGCATCAAAGTTTATTAGAAATAGACCGTCAATTGTATGTAGGCGTGACAGTGCTACGTAGCTCATGCCTTCTTTAAAGACTGTGTTACCAATGTCTATCATTGCTTTGTCTAGAGTAAGACCTTGTGATTTATGAATGGTGACTGCGTATGCAAGAGTTAGAGAAAATTGTTCTCTGCGTACATACATGTCTTTGAAGAGAGGAATCGAGCTGTTGAGCATCCTATTCTTTTTACTTCTGAAAGTTTGTCAAAGAGAATATTGACAATCTGAATTTTGTTGTCACGTGGGTATGTTTGAAAGCCAACAACCTTACCCAGTGCTCCATTAACTAGTCCTTGGTCCATGTCAAGGTTACGTTTAAGCATTACTCTGCAATTTAAGGATAATTTTAATATCTTTTCCAAGCCTGCTGTGTTTGAGATTCATTTTTCTAAACTATTTATTCTTGCTGTGGCTTGGTCACACATGGGTAGTGTCATTCCATGTACATCTAGTTTGTCTGTGGCGCTAATTTCCATAATTGGTTGCATTTCTTTGCTTAACATTATTTCATTGAATTTGAAACAGCTTGTAAGAGTTGGCATTAAGGCCATACAATTGACATTTTTGTGGGCTAATTGTTCCATAACATCTGTAGCACATGCATTATCACCATAAAGTGCATGAATGTGCCGGGTTTTCAATATTGCTTCTGCTTCTCTAGAAAGTATACCAACTCTGATACTTTTTAAGATGTTGGCATAAGTGAGATCTGCAGATTGGCGCATGTTTTCTGTTAATTCTCTGTATTGGAAATGTTGCCAAAGGTTGACATTTCCAATGCTGCCAAGAGTTTTACGGCAGAGTTTGTGTCCTAATGTTTTAAAAATAGGCTCACCTTTTACAGGTGTCAATTGAAGAAGATCTCCGAAAACAATGATGTGTTTTCCTGCAAATAGCTCTTCATAGTTTGTTTTGAGTATTTCTTGTAATCTGAGGTGAATCAAAGCCAACATTAGGTTGGACACCATGCTCACTTCATCTATTAGTAGCATTTTCATTTGTTTCAATACTCTGCGTAATTCCATTGCAGCTTCTGCAGAAAGTTTGTAATAATCTAACTTGTTTTGGTGTTCTACTGGCAGGAGTAGTAATCGGTGTAAAGTGACACCACCTATGTTGTAGGCAGCTAAACCTGTGGGGGCAGTGACAACAGCTGACAGTTTGTTGTTTGCCAATTGTTGAAGGAACTTACTGATGATTTTGATTAGGAATGTGTTTATAGAGCCAGCTTCACCACTGACATACAATAGTATAGGTTTGTAATTTTGGCAGGTGCATTCTTTGTTTTCATGTTGCACACCATGTGCAATTTCTTTTGTTATTTCTTGAAAAATGCTACATTGCTCTTTGTTTAGTTTTGATTGTAGTGTAGTTAAGTCTTCTTTATCTTCATAGTGACACATGGTGTTTTCTACTTCTATCATAGCTAATTCTGCCTCATTTGTTATTAGTGGTTCTCCCAGTGGTTCTTGGCTTCCTGTGACAGAAGGTTGACTACTGTCAGGAGTGTCCTTATCTAGTTGGGCCTGGAGTTCCTCTTCGTGTTGCTGTTCATTGTGCAACATTGTTTTGTACTGTGCAAAGTTTACATCAGTTATACTGCTTTCATTGGCTTTGAAAGCGTCTTCATATGAGTCATAGGTATCTAGTATTTCTTCTTCTTTTCTCCATGGTTTGAAGAGTTGTATCAGGGACATGTAATATATTTCTTTATGTTGAGGAGTCTTTAATGACAATTTGATATGATTAATTAAATTTGGTTTGGTCAGTTTTACTAAGCTGCCATCACAGTTTGTCACTTTGTATTTACGGTTTTGCTCATCAGGTTTTATATTATTTTTGTATGTGTAGTTTTGGGCTATGTGGTATAGGCACATGGTTTCCAAAGTGGTACTCCCGTTTGGGTAGTATTTGTCCAATAAATTGTTTTTTTAAAATGTCTTGGCTGTTCGGATCATGTTTGGCTATTGTTTCTATATCTTCGTATGATTTTAGAACTCTTTTTCTAGATTTAGCTGGACCAAGACTTAGCCATACTATATTTGCAGATTTACCATACAATGCAGTACCAGTTAATCGATCAGCTGCTTCATAGGATCCACATTCTCTATGGGACAGCATTTTTATGCACAAGCTGTATAATTTCTGAGACACTGTTTTATCTGATGACAGGTCATTCCAGAGGTCTTGGAGCTCTGTCTTTTCTGATTTAGTTAAGTATGCTGTGACATATCGTGCAACTGCAGTAGAATTGTCTGCAATGTACTGCACATCTATGTTTGCATTCCACAAGTGGGCAATGATTGCATTATAATCATTGATATATTTTTCTTCTTCTTTTCTTTTTATGCAATATGTATTTTTAGGTGACTTACCTTTAACACTGTGTCTAACTGAAGACATGAGGTTGTTCACTTGACCTGTATTTGTAACTGGTCTAGGGAAACCAAATCAGCATTTGGTGTAGTATTTCCCTCTGTTTTTGTATTTGCGACGACAATATTTGCCACATTTGTGTCTTTGGAATTGTAAGATGTTTGCATGAAGATCACTATTTGTGGATTCTGACGGAATTTCACAAGTGACATATTTTTCAATAAACTGTAAAACAGTGGCATCACTATCTTGACCAAATTTAGGAGCATCTTTAATCCATAAAAGCATGTGGACATGTGGCGCTCCTCTAGCTTGGTATTCTTTTCTCCAAAAGAAGTGTTGCACTTCTCCAAGGGGAGGAACCGTTTTATTACAAATAAAATGTAGCATAGCAATGAAGCGATGGTGAAAATATCTAGAAACATTAACAGGATCCTGAGAACAAAGTTCTCCAGGTGTTAGTATATCTATGTTTGTTTTATTTTCGTTTGATATGCGTAGGAAAGCATGTAAATCTTCCCATGCATATTCTGCGCAACTTAATGTAACAAACCAAGTGGGTGGGCCAAGGTTTCTGATCATACAACGTACATCTCCATGGCATCGAAACCAGTACTCTTTAGTACCTTGCATATTTGCTAATAGACCTCATCTTTTTGTTGAACTTTTTGTAATAATTGTGTGGCTGTCATATTTTGAAAGTGTGATCCTGATTTTAATATGTGTGCAACTCCGTAACATAACGTTGCTAGTTCACTTTCAAAGAGTAGGTGGAATATGTATTCCACATTTTGTCGAAATCTGGGATCTTCAGAATACATTCGTAATGAGCGATATTCTGATGCTGATATTTGAACAGATCTATCATCGTATCTTCCTCCTTTGCCAGTAGGAAAGAGTAGAGGAAAAGCACGTGCTTCTATACTTTTTTCCCAAATGCTGATTGGTGATCCTTTTGTTTGACGCATTTGGTAAGTTTCCAGTGCATCTTCTATGGTGTCATTAGAGTGCAATGCGTGAATTGTATAATGGTCTAAAGTGTTTGCTATTGTAGCAGGATCTGGGAGCTCAAATTGACCAGTTTCTTGTGTCTCTTGAATTATTTCAGTTGTATCTTTCAAGTTTTCTTCGATATTAATTTCTTTGTAATAATCATTATTCTCTTTGAGATATTGCAGGGCTTCTCTAACTTTATGTAAATCTACCAGTTGTTGCCAATTTATTTTGTCTTTTGTAGGTACTCCATTTACCAAGATAATTAAAGATTGTTGCATTGGACGTTGCACTCCTAGAGTGTGCCCATTTTCTTTTAGATCTAATGGTAAATACACTACTTTTCCACAAATACCTTTCACTAATTCAGAGGGAGGTAATTTTGCAGTTTTTGGTTGAAGGCGTATTATTGCTTGAAATGGATGAACTGTTTGAATTATGATGCTCTCATATAAATTAAGTTGTTGAAGGAGTTTTGGTAGTGGATGTAATTCCAAGTTATTTGAGATAGCACGTGAAGGAGTTTGGTTGTTGTCAAGTTTGGTAGTGCAGTAACTGCAAAGTATTATGGGGTCAGTTATTTCGTATTTGTTTTCTGCTATAAGGTAGAGAGCTAATTCAAACCATTTAGAATCTTCATTGTCTTCTATTTTGTATGAAAGGTCTATAGTTTTTTTGTTACTTTTCTAACACGTTCTGCGGCAACATACACACACGTGGTTTGGTACTTCAGCTGAAGTGTTTTGAAATTTTAGTATTTCTTTTTTGTATGTGTGTAGTGAAAGGTTGCCATGTGCAGATTTGTTACGAAGTTGGTTGACAGCTATTTCATCTTGTAAGTGGGTTTTATTTCCAAAATATTTTTTCTGTATATACTCGATTTCTTCTAGTAGGTCTTTTGGTGTACCATGTAGAAGAATGTTATTTAAATTGGCTAGTGCTAAAGCAGGACTTTTTGCATAATACAGTTTATAAACTAGATTTCTTATACTTGCATGATGTGTTGATATCCTTTTGATATCATGGAATGTTGTTTTGCAAGTAGCTCCTGATATGCAGGCCAACAAATGTCCTTGCAGTCCTGTGTGCTTGCGTACTGGACAAGCATCCATACTTTGCAGTATTTTAATTTTGATTTTGTCTTTGCTTTTCACATATTGATTGAGGAATAGGCGTAAAGATTTGAACATTTTTTTGGGAATGTTATACATTGACGTGCATGGCCATGTGTAAATTAGATGTTCTGATTCAGTCGAATGGAGGGGTAAATCTAAGTTTTCAGGGCATATTTTTGTAAGGAGTACTTCTTGTTCCATTATGGTATTATTAACTTTTTCATAACCTCGACCACTGCTATGTATGGCAATTGTATTTGTTTGCTTTTGTTTGTACGCTTCTTCATTAAAGTATGGTTCTGTGCTTGTAGTGTGACTCCATTCACCTCCACAGATATTTAAGAAGTTATTTCTGTTCACATTTCGTTTATTGAGTAGTCTTTTATGAAGTTTAGTTATTAGTTTTGTTAGTGGTTTAATTCTCTTTAACACAACAATAAATACTTTTCTTTTGAGAAGAATTGCACTGTCTATAAACGCTTCTAAGATTACTTTCCTAGGATAGGTTTGAAGTGTTGAACCTGGTTTCTCTCCTGTTTTTATCAGATTTTGAAGGACTTCGTGACAGAACATTTTGGCTAATATACTTTTCTTGGTATGCTTACTTTGTACTATATCAAGATTTATAGAAGACGTTTTATTTGTAGTGATAGTTGATTTTCTGTTAATAGTATTTTGGGTCGTTTTACTTTGTGATAGAGGAGGCAACGTTTTTGCACTAGAAACTTCTTCTGTTTCACAACATGACTGTATTAGCTGTTGTGTTTCAACATTTTTTACAAATTCTGCTATAGATGGGTGTTTATGTTGGAGACTTTTCTTTTCATTTGCTCTACTTCTGCGTCCCTTTCTACGGAGTTGCTTTTTGGTGGGCATTCTGTAGCGTCTGTTGAAAAAAATACAGAAGGTATGGATTGGGGTTTTCTGCAATTTTATTTTATTTATTTATTCGGATTTATTTAAAGCGCACGTCAGCCCGGGGGCATCGTGGCGCTGTTACATGAATACATACATAGTCTGGTTACAATGGAAGGAAGATGGTTACAAATGTGTGTTGTGTGCATGATTGTTTGAGTAAGATGATAAAGATGTATGTAATGGTGTGTGATTGTGAATTGGGAAGTTGAACTACCAGGGATGGGTATTCTTCAATTAATGTGTTACTACACTGGGGTTCAGATGACAGAAAAAAGTAAGCCGGTGGTGTGGAGAAGAATAAATAATATAGGTAAAGCTATACAATTAAAACAGTTGTTTATTCTACAACATCTACATTCTAGCGGCTGAGTTGGGTAATTTGTGTGCCGAAAAATAGGAATTTGAGGGCCATTCTGACAGGAGATCACTGTTTAAGACGGGGGGATTTTTGGTCAGAATGGTGCAGAATATCTATTTTTAGGCACAGAAATACCATGAATGCACCGTACAGTGCGTGTGAGTTATAAATCAAATATTATGGTAACAATCTACTTACTTTTCTTTCAAAAATGAGTAGTTTGCTTCTTAGTTGTTCTTTGTAAATCAAAATCGGCTGCTTCTATTCAGGAGAATGGGCTTCACTGCAATTGTAAAAGAAAGAAATTAGTAATTTGGTTGCTATATAGCACTGTTTTCATTTTAGACATAGATTTTTTTAAATTGAAATGCTCAGCGCCTTCCTGAAAACCATTAAAACTATATTATGACTAAGAGTAGGAAAGAAAATATCTTTACTATGGTTTGTGGAATTCATAATCTACCAACGTATACCACTATTCTTGTAACTAAGCTTTTCCACGTAATAGTGAGTCATTGTCATCATAGCTCTCAACCATGTGTGTCGCAAAGGCGGGTGAAATCACCTGATTTTGTTTTTGGCGGGTGAGACGCCCATTGGAATGAATGGGCGTGCAGGAGGCTTGGCGGGTGAGTCAGTCCTTTACAAGGCGGGTGACACCCGCCAAAAGCGTGTGAGTTGAGAGCTATGTGTCATAGCCTGCTTTTGCACGTAACAGTGAGTGAATGTCATAGTCTGCTTGTCCTATATAAATGTATATAAGTACTTATATAAACAAAAAAAATTAAAACCAATTATGTGTTTGTACAAATATTATTGTTTGAGATTTGATCATAGAGTGTGTATGTTATTTTGTGTGATTATATGTCGTGTATATATTTTATTTCAAAAATGTTAGTTTAATAGTGTTTGCATGTGTGTGTGTGTATGAAGAAATTAAACGATATAAAGGTTTGTAAGTGACAGGTCATTTTAGGACAATGAAACAATGATCGTCCATTCATTTTTCAGATTATAGAAGGTAAAAGTCGGTTAGAAAATGTGTTCATGTACTGTGTAGAAAATATGCATACCTGTACTTTCTGTTCATGTATATGGATATGGACCAAGCTGCAAGTAGAAATATTGGAGATTTGTATAATATTTCTCGTAGATCGTGGTTGTCAATGGTATGAGACTTGTACTCCGAGAGATACACAGTACATTTGTAGTGCTGCTCTATGATGATGCAGTTACATGTAGAGTTATTGGATTTGATTGGTGGATGGTCATGTGATTGCTTAGCTACATCCAATGAGGGAATGGCACAGAGAGTGAAATCGAAATGGTAGAAGGGCTGTACATGTTACGATACGTTCACGGACATGGCGGTAGTTCTAGGACACCGCGTATTACATCCGGGGAATTTGGGGAGGGGAGGTATGGAAATGAGATTGGATGAAGCAAGGGATTGGTCAGTAAAGTTTAGTGAGTGTGTTGTGCTAGGAGAGGTTTTCTCAGAAATTGTTTTTGCAGAGAGAAGAACAGATAGCTATGGCTGAGTGCTTCAAAACACAGATTGTATGGATTTTGGGAGACTCGTGGATTCATTGGTTGAAGGTGCATGCAGAAAACTGTGGAGTATCTATAGATCTTGGATTCCCACATGTGGAAGTGCACTGGCATGGAGTGCGTGGAATGAAGTGGTTGGACTTGCTACCTCTCTGTGCAACTTTGAAGATAGAGGAACATCCAGACATAATTGTAATTCATTGTGGAGGGAACAGTTTAGGACGTGTGTCTGGAATTTCTTTGCAATTTGCAATGAAAGAAGGACTTCAGAAGATAATGGACATGTTTCCAAACTCTAAAATAATTTTTTCACGGATTGCGCAGAGACAAGTGTGGCTTCGTTCTTTCTGATGTGGTCCACAAATGGAGAAAGCAAGGCGTAATGTTAATAAGGCTGTTTGTGCCTTCCTAAGAGATTTTGGCATGTCCTCTTTTAACAATGAAAATATTTTGTTTCGTAGTACATACATTTTTCGCAAAGATGGAGTCCATCTTACTTATGCTGGCAATCAGATTTTTCTGAGAAATGTACAAAATGCATTGCGACCTTTTTTAGAAATACAACATTCGTTTTGAAGTACATTTTACGTAGTTAAAATGTTTTACATTCAAACACCTCCCAAAGCCTCTTTTCAGAGCCACCACTTCCTGTTAGAGAAAAATGCTTTGGTTTCAATAGGGTAGCAATGCAATTGTTTTTCTGTTCGCGGACCGTCCGCGGACTTTCACGAAATGGAAATGGCTATGCTTTATGTATCTTCACTTCTATTTTTTAACTGTGAAAGGCGGCTCCGAAAAGAGCCTTATTTTTTTTTTACTTTTGTTATTTTGTATTTTTTTTGTTCTTTTTTATACACGACACACTAGGAGAGGAGGGAAAGGAGGGTAAAGGGAGGGGACACCAACCACAGGGACAAGAAAGGGCGAGCTGAGAGAGGAAGATGTAGAGTGGGTTTTATTCGGGTAGTGAGTAGGTCTTCTGGTGCTCTGAAACGATCATCTCAAAAGCACTCCAAAGTCGTTCCCCCCTGCAGAGTACTGTGTCACAGTACACACATACAACTGTGACCCTCGAAAGGTAAGGGTCATCAGAATTCTGTATGGCCTATGAGGCAGCTTGAGGAAGACGCTGTCCCACAGAGGTGTTCCTTGTGGTGACAGGATCAGGAACTGAGGATGAAGTAGAGGCAATCAACCTACTACGCTTCTCGCAAGGTACAACCTTGCGAATGGCCCAGTGTGGAATGAGCGCAGGTGTCGCTTCATGGTAGTGGTCCCAAAGCTATACGAACCATGCTTCCCGCTACTGAGTACCATTTTGCACTCATTACAGGTGACACGGTTCGCATGAGACTTAGGACCGTTTCCATGAACGGTAAACAACCACCACACCCAAGATTCACGCCGAGGGCGGGTAGTAGGGATTTCCTCTACCTCATTCTCGTCATCCTTTTCTTCCTCCTCTGTATCCTCACTCCTGTTCCCCTCTTCAGGCCCTTGGGGAAATGGTGGTGATGGAGGGGGTAGGGGTGGTGCTGAGGCAGATGTAGCACCATGTGGTAATAGTCAAGCCATGGATGTCATAGGCTTGGAGATGGAAATCTCAAAATCTGCAAAGTACGCAGCAAAATGCAGTCTGCTCTGTGGAATAGTCAGAAACACAATGAGAATGCGCTCTAGGGCGTGGTCTTATATCGGGGTGCTTGTGCGCGGGTCACGGACATGCGCGCCGTCCGCAAGACAGATTGAACATCAAAAAAGGTTCAAAAAGTCACAAAAACTATGTGGAAAGTTAGGATTAGTATGTGGGATTTGTGGTATGGTGATTTTTTAATGAGAAATATTGTGGATTACTTGGAAATGTACTTTTAAACTGGTCGGGGACATGAACAGTGTCCGCATTTAGAGCACGAGATGAGCGTTGGCGCGGTCACATGATTGTTTTGTGAGCATGTTCGCTAAGGTAGCGGTCGTCCGCAGGATACCCAATGTACGGACATTGTTTTGCGCATGCGTGTTGATGTTCTGCGGACAGTGTTCGGGTCCTGAACTAATTAAAAGTGTGTCACATGTAAAACGAACAGTTACGGACAAACGTTTGTTCTTAGCACAGTTTAGTTTATTTGCTAACAATACGGACAGACATAGCGTTTCAAGCACACCTCCATTTTTGTTTATTTACAAACAATTCAGGAAACTACGAGTGTTCGTAGAACATTTTCTGTTTGCTATCGAACACTACGAATAGGCATAGTGTTCTTAAGGACACCTCCATTTTCGTTTATTTACGAACATTTCAGGACACTACGAGTGTTCTTAGAACATTTTCAACTTGCATGAGAACATTACGGACAGATGTAGTGTCCTCAGGACAGTCACATTTTCGTTTCTTTACGAACATTTCCGAACAACCGCGGTGTCCGTGGACACCTAAATTGGTTTTAAGTAATTACAACACAATATAAGAAAAGTAACTTTATTTCATATATATATACAATTATGACTGGGAAGGTGGGGCAGAAACGGAAACAAAAACAGGAGAATTAGGGATTTCTAGATAACTGGGATCAGGTGAAGAAGGGAAGGAAAGCTCATCGAAACGCTTTGGTCCATAGAGAGGTTTGGGGTTAACTGCGTGGGATAGGGTGAGGGGGGACAAGTACAGGTTGGACAATGGTGTGCTGTTGGGGGTTTCACATAATTTTCCACAAAGTTTTTCAAATCCATAACATTTTGCATAAGGTCGTCCATTTTTTGATTAATCTGCTGTAGAGTGATATCCTCTGATTGCTGTTGTGAGATGCTTGGAATTTTTGTATGGTTTGTAATAAAAAAAATCTATATGTTAAATGTATACAGAATAATATTTATTAATTGGTTTATATAGTAAAGTGTGTACCATTAGGTGGACTATTTTCTAACATTTCCTCTCGTGGGAAATGCTCCTCTAGCCAGTCGAGAGTACTACACATTTCTGTGAGAAAACAAAAAAGTAATATGTTTTTTTTTTCTAATATAGAAAGTTTATAAATATATGAATAAAAAGAAGTGCACTTACTATGTCTGGTGAGATATGTAATCAGTAGTGTATACGTCTGGTCTTGCTGTTGGTTGTGGAGCGTCTGTGAGGTAATTATGGCGGAAGCCACTTTATCTTCTTTTGGTATATTCCATTTTAAAACATATTGTATTTACATGAATGGTTAGTGTGTTACATATATGGGTAACATTTTTTAAGTATTACTACATATACTTTGTATGTGTGCTGCTTTGTGAATTTGTTAAATGTTCCTATGTTATGATATAACTATTACACATACCTCCCCAGAGTTTTTAGGTGGTGGTACTGTTGTCCAAACATGTCTGCGGACCGTCAAATTCAGTAGAAAGGGTTCAGTATGTTCCATATTATATGTACATAAAGTCAAAGTTATTATTGTTAAGTTGTGCTACTAAAAAACTATGAAATTCAGTAAAAAAAACTTTGTTAAAGGGACGTTATGGTTAAGTTGCGCTACTAAAAACCTATGAAATTCAGTAAAAAAAACTTTGTTAAAGGGACGTTATGGTTAAGTTGCGCTACTAAAAACCTATGAAATTCAGTAAAAAAACTTTGTTAAAGGGACGTTATGGTTAAGTTGCGCTACTAAAAACCTATGAAATTCAGTGAAAAAACGTTGTTAAACGGACGTTATGGTTCAAAGTAAAACCGAAAAACCCCTGAAATTCGGCAGTTATGGTAAGATAAGCAACCATAACTCGCGCCACCACCGTGCACTGCTAAGACTAACACCCAGGACATCAAAGATGACATCACAAATGTCACTGATGACATCACTGATGACATCACATGTCTGGCTCCCTCTTTTTTCCTTTACTGATATATCTAGGCCAGTTACAATCAGGAACTAAAAATTCACTATACTATAATACAAAGTACTATGTTTGTAGACTTATACTACAAATATGTTCTTACAGTAATTCACTTAGGGTCCACTCAAAGCATATGAACCATATTCAAGGGAGAAATCACAGACTTGGAAGACAACAATGCTTTCTGTGTATGAAGATGATTAGTACGGTTATCAACACTGTGTTATAGTTCTGTTGTTTTTTTATTACTGTACTTTCCCTGAATATGCTCATATTTGTACACATTGCACGTGCACTACTTTCATTAGGGTCTAGTCACAATATGTGATAGTTATACATAGGGAAGTAGTAGCTTTGAAGCAGAGCAATCATTTCTGTACATGAAGATAATCAGTTACGTTATGAAAATTGTCGGGTAATACTGCTGTTTTTTTGTTTACTTCACTTTCCCTGTATATGCTCTATTTGTATGTGTTATTGTCTGTTCGTGTTTGGTGTGCAGTAATGCAATAATGTAGTAATTGGGTTTTATTAGCTATCTATTACATGTTTCACATTATGCAAAACTCTAATAAAAAAAGCAGTTATCATTTCAGTATTCAACATGGCAAGATTATAAATATTGCACCTTCATCATTTATGCTGCACACACTGCCTATGTTTCTGCATGAATAGCTTAGTATACTGGATAGAACTTCATAATAGAATGCTATGTATATCAACACATTCCTTAATGCACTAAGTAGCTCATGATATTTATTCCAATGATCCTTGACACTTTTTTGTCAATATTACAATAAGAATCCCTTCTACAGAGTTTTCATGAAAAGTAAATGCACATGTGATGTCATCAGTGATGTCATCAATGACATTTGTGATGTCATCTTTGATGTCCTGGGTGTTAGTCTTAGCAGTGCACGGTGGCGGCGCGAGTTATGGTTGCTTATCTTACCATAACTGCCGAATTTCAGGGGTTTTTCGGTTTTACTTTGAACCAAAACGTCCTTTAACAACATTTTTTCACTGAATTTCATAGGTTTTTAGTAGCGCAACTTAACCATAACGTCCCTTTAACAAAGTTTTTTTACTGAATATATATATATATATATTCAGTAAAAAAAATTAAAAAATGTGTTAAAGGAACGTTATGGTTCAGTTGCGCTACTAAAAACCTGTGAAATTCAGTAAAAAAACTTTGTTAAAGGGACATTATGGTTCCAAGTAAAACCGAAAATCCCTTGAAATTTGCCAGTTTTTGTCAGTTAAGCAACCATAACTCGCGCCACCACTCTGCACTGCTAAGACTAACAACCAGGACATCAAAGATGACATCACAAATGATTCAGGACCCGAACACTGTCCGTAGAACACCCGCGCGCATGCGCACGACCGTTCCTGTGCATTTGGTGTCCTGCGGACACCCATTCCCTTCGCAGGCGTGTTCACGATGTCATCATGTGACCGCACCCACGCTCAGCGTGTGTCCTAATTTGCGCACTTTGTCCGCTTCCCCAACATTTTAAAAGAACTTATGCAGACAATCCAAATTATTTTACAGTAAAAAATCACCATTTCACATGTCCCCGACAATGGACCTAGCTTTCCACATGTTTTTTGGAACTTTTTGATTGCTTTTGAGTGATCAATATGGTCACGAGGCGCACCGCTTCACCCCTATAAAAGGCCACACCCCAGAGCTCATCTTCATTGTTCTTCTGGCTATTGGAGATTGACCTTTGCTTCCTTTAGTGCTCTAGCGGAGATTACCTCACCAACCCTAATGGCATCCATGACTGCTGTTGCTACATCAGCCTCAGCACCACCCCAAACTCTCCACCACCACCATCTCCCCAAGGGCCTGCAGAATGAATACACGTGAGGATGTAGAGAACAAGGATGAAGAGGATGAAGAGAATGAGGTCGAGGAGCTCCCTACTACCAGCACTCGCCGGGAGTCGTGGGTGTGGCGGTGGTTTACCGTTCATGGTAACGTACCGAAAGCACGTGCGAACAAGGTCACCTGTAACCAGTGCAATTTGGTGCTGAGTCATGGGAGATGTGGTTCGTACAGCTTCGGTACGACATCCATGAAGCGACGCCTAATTTCGTTCGACGGTGCGGACATTACCATGTAAATAACGTGGTAGGTTGAGTTCCTCCGCAGCATCCTCCGTTTCTGATCCTCTCACCACAAGAGACACTCCTGTGGGAGAGCGCATCCCTCCAGCTGCTTCACAGGCCATTTGCGATGCTGTTGACCCTTACCTTTCGAGGGTCACAATATTGTGTATGTACTGCGACGCAGTACTCTGCAGGGGGAGAATCTTCGAAGTGCTTTCGAGACTTCAGTCAGGGAGCACCAGAAGAGCTACTACTGACCTAAATAAGGCCCACCCTACATCTTTCTCTCTCCAACTGCCCTTTCTTATCCCCGTGGTTGGTGTCCCTTCCTTACCCTCCTTTCCCCTCCTCCTCTAGTGTGTCGGGTATAGAAAAAGCCACAATAAATATATAAAACAGAGCCGCCTTTCTCAGTTTAAAAATAGAACTATGAAGTAAACGGTGCAGGCCCCCGCGCATTTTTTTAAAAGTCTGCAGACAGTCCTAGGACAGATACAATTTTGGGGTGCAAACCTTACAAAACCAATTTACTTTTCTCTGGGAGTAAGTGGTGGCTCTGAAAAGAGCCTTTTGGTGGTGTTTTCTGTGTTTCAAAAACTTGGATTCATCAACATGTAATGCAAAATAGATGACTATACTTCCAAAAAACGTTGCAATGCATTTTGTACATTTCGAATAAAAATCTGATTGCCAGCATATGTAAAATGGACTCCATCTCTGCGAAAAATGAATGTGCTGCGAAACATAATATTTTCATTGTGGAAAGACGACATGCCAACATCTCTTAGAAAGACACAAACAGCTTTATTGACATTGCGCCTCGCTTTCTCCATTTGTGGACCAAATGAAGAAGCACTCAGCCACATTTGTCTTTGCGCAATATGTGAAAAAATTACTTGGCAATTTGGAAACATGTCCCTGACATTCTCAAGTCCTTCCTTCTTTGCAAATTGCAAAGAAATTCCGGACACATTTCCTAAACTGTTCCCTCCACAATGAATTATAATTATGTCAGGATGGCGCTCTGTCTGTAAAGTAGCACAGACAGGTACCAAGTCCAGCCACTTCAATCCACGAACTCCATGCCAGTGCACTTCCACATGAGGGAATCCAAGATCTGCAGATGTACCACAACGTTCTGCATGCACCTTCAACCAATGTATCCATAAGTCTCTCAAAATCCAGATAATCTGTTTTCAAGCACACACAAACATAGCTGTCTGTTCTCCTCTCAGGAAAAAGACGTCCTCATTAAATCTCTCCGTACACAACACACCCACTAAACTTTACTGACCAATCCCTAGCTTCCCTCATTCTCATTTGCATGCCTCTCCACCCCAGAATCCCCATATGTAATACGCGCTGTTCACAGACTACCGCCATGTCCGCGGACATGTAGAAGATCTGAGCGTGGCGAATGTACATTTAAATACTGTTCCCCATTTCCCCTTTAAGGTGAGCTCTGAAAAGAGCCGTTTTGTTTTTGTTTTTTTGCAGATGCCTGACAGACACCTGTTATTTTGTATTTTTGGGGGGTGGGGGGTTCTTCTTAGTTTACTCCTAAAATCTTCACATAACCTGCTCCAAAGCAACCCTTACATTCCAAAAGAACATGGCATTTCCCAAAAAAGATAAAGAAACACCATCTGCTTCAAAATAAGCCGCATTACTCGAAACAATGTTCTCGTGGCTACAGAAAAACATACCAGCTCTTAGCATGAAAGCATGCATGCCTTGATTGATTCCACACCTAGCAATGCTTTGATCAGGACAAAAAACAGAACTGTTGTCCGATTTTGCTCTAGGAAGTAATCCAGAAAAAATTACTTTCGCAGTTGGAAAGATGTTGATTACTGCTTCAACCAACTGTTCCAAATCTCCCAACAAAGTAGGGGAACTCACGCAGCCCAAATGGAAAGCACCATAGTGCAAAACTACCACATGGGGACTGTTCATCCTACGCATATCTCTGCAAACTTGGCGAATTGCCTCTACATTGCAGTCAGTCGCAGCGCTCCACACCAACTCCACTCCTCTAACATCGAAATTGTTTGCCACATGCCTGCATTGGGAATAGTGCTCTAAACCATGGACAAACATATATCCGAGCACCAACACCCTGACTGTCTCCACCTCTGCCATTTTCACTACACACACTCTCATTCTACACACATCAACAACGTCAACATCTGATTGGCTGATCCCTACAGTCCCCTTTCCATGCTGGATTTGCTGTAAAACCCCGTATGTGGCACGCCCTACCCGCGGACAGGCGCGGTGTCTGCGCGGCATGTAACTCTTAGCCAGCCCTTCTACCCTTTCCACATCACTCGTGAATCCATTCGCTCATTGGACACAGCTAAGCAATCACACAACCATCCACCAATCACATCCAAGACCTCTACATCTAACTCCATCATCAGAATTCCGCACTTCAAATGTACTGTTGATCACTCTGAATACAAGTCTCATATAATTGGAAAGCACCTACTACAAAAACTACTGTGCAAGTCTCGAAGATTTCTACTTACAGCTACATGCATATCCACATGCATGATTACAAAGTACAGGTATGCATATTTTATTCAGAGTACATGTACAACTCTTATGAATCCATATAAACAAAGTAATGCCCCTAAATCTGCAAAGCCAATACATACATGCCAACCCTCCGATTTAGGTGCAAGACTCCCGATTTTTCATTGAAAAATCGTACTACTTTTTACTATCTCCCCCATAACCTATACATACATGCCAACCCTCCCGATTTACGTGCGAAACTCGATTTTTCATTAAAAAATGTCACAATTTTTTAGTGTCTCCCACCTAAATTAATGCTAATCCCAATGTGATCGTATGAATAAAATAAATGTTCCCGATTGCTGTGGTGAAATCCCCCTCTCAGGTGCTCCCGATCGTTCGCATGTCTAGTTATAATATGAAATTATTCAAATTTTTCACATCTACTATAATGAATGATCACTTCCAAACCTCTCTGCTATCTACAAGACAGCGGCAAAATAACAAGTGGATTTCATGAACTTAAAATTGTACTTATTTGCGAAGCAGGTTGAACTAACATACTGCAAAATACATATAAAGGCTGCACATAATCAAATAAAATGTGTGCATACACTATGTTCAGATATCAAACGAGAATACTACCACAAAAACATAAAAGTTAACTTGTACATTAACATTGTTGCTATAAACACACAATATTACTAACTTCTTCCTTTTACAATTGCAGTGAAGACCACTGTCCTGAAAATCAACAGCATCTAAAATACAAACAACATATCTGAAGAAACCTGCTCATTCCATACACAAAACGTAAGTAGAATACTACCTTTATATTCTTACTGTTCCTCAAAGAGACTGTGTGGTTCATTCATGTAATATGCGCACCAAAGAAAACATTGATTTCTGAACCATTCTGCCCACAAATCCCCAATTAGTAAACAGAGATTAACAGGCAGAATGGCACACAAATCCCCGTTTTTTTGGAACACAAATAACATACTCAAGCCTTAGAATGTTAGTACTGCAAAACAAATAACTGTTTTAATTTTATACCATTACGTTTACTATTAATGCTTCTCCTCGCCACTAGCTCACTTTCAACTCTCATCTGAACTAGAGTGTAGTAACATACAAACAGGAAAATAGCCTTCCCAACTCATTGTAACTGCCCAATGCACATTCACACACCACCACAAACAACTTCCCCAACAAACTCATACATGTATGCACACAGCACACATACATTGTAAAACAGACCAACCTATACCTTCTTTTTTTTTAACAACACCAAAGAATGCCTACCAAAAAGCAAGTCCGTAGAAAGCAACGCAGAAATAGAGCAAATGAAAATAAATGTGTCCAAAATAATCATCCATCTCTACCAGAGTTTGTACAAAACGTTCAAATAAAACAGCTAATGCAGTCATTTAGTGAACCAAAAGAAGCTTCAACTACAGAAACTTTGCCTCTGCTATCAAAATGTGAAATGAAATAGAAAATGCTTAACAAGAATTCGGCTACCACTACTGATAACAGTGCTCCTATAAATCCTCATATACTAGCAAGAAACCATACTAAAAAAAGTTATTTTAGCAAAAATGTTCCGCCACAGAGTCCTTCAAAATCTAATAAGAACAGGAGTGAAATCATCCACAACCCTTAAAACCTACCGTAGAAAATTAATCCTAGAAGCTCTCGTAGACAGTGCAATCCTTCTCAAAAGGCAGTTATTCATTTTAGTTTTAAACAGGATGAAACGACTAACAAAACTAAGTACTAAACTACAAAAGAAACTTCTTAATAAACAGAATGTCAATAAAAATAACTTCTTAAATATCTGTGGAGGTGAATGGAGTCACACCACAAACATAGAACCATATTTTAATGAAGAAGCATATAAACAAAAGCAAACAAACACAATTGCCATCCATAGCAGTGGACGAGGAAATGAAAAAATCAATAATACCATCATGGAACAAGAAACACTGCTTACAAAAGTATCCCCAGAAAACTCAGAATTACCTCTCTATTCGACTGAACCTGAACGTCCAGTATAAAAATGGCCATGCACGTCAATGTGTAACATTCCCAACAAATCTTTTAAATCTTTACGCCAGTTCCTCAATCAGTATGTGAAAGCTAAAGACAAAATCAAAGTGAAAGTGCTGCAAAATATGGATACCTGTCCAGTGCGCAAATACACAGGACTACAAGGACATTCATTAGCCTGCATTTCAGGACCTATTTGCAAAAGCACCTTCCATGATATCAAAATAATATCAACACATCATTGAAATGTAAGAAATCTAGTGTATAAACTGTACTATGCTAAAAGTCCTGCTTTAGAACTAGCCAATTTAAATAACACTCTTCTACATGGTACACCCAAATACCTATAAGAAGAAATCGACCGTATGCAGAGAAAATATTTTGGAAGTGAAAGCCACTTACAAAATGCAATACCTTTACAACAGACTAGCAAGAATTGTGCAACCTTCTATTACACACATACAAAAAACGAAATACGAAAATGTAAAAGTACATCCGCTGAAGTACCAAACCATGTGTGTGTGTGTTGCCACAGAACTTTTTACAAAAGTAACACAAAACGTATAGATGTAACATACACAATAGAAGACAATGAAGACTCCATATGGTTTGAAATAGCTCTCTACCTTTTAGCAGATAACAAATAAGAAATAAGTGAACCATTAATATGTTGTAGTTACTGCACTACAAAACTTGACAACAACCAAACTCCTTCACGTGCTATCACAAATAACTTGGAATTATTCCCACTACCAAAACATCTGCAACAACTCAATTTGTATGAGAGCATCATAATTCAAACAGAACACCCATTTCAAGCAATAATACGCCTTCAACCAAAAACAGAAAAAAATTACCTCCCTCTGAATTGGTGAAAGGCATTCATGGCAAAGTAGTTTATTTACCATTAGATCTGACAGAAAATGTGCACACTCTAGGAGTGCCACGTCCAATAGAGCTATCTTTAATTGTTTTAGTAAATGGTGTACCAACAAAAGACAAAGAAATTTGGCAGCAACTCATGGCCTTACATAAAGTTAGACAAGCCTCGCAATATCTGAAAGACGCTAATGAATACTACAAAGAAATAAATATTGAAGAAACCTTAAGGGAAACAACTGAAATAATTCAAGAGTCATCAGAAACCGGTCAATTTGAACTTCTGGATCCTGCTCCAGTATCCACTCTTTTGGACCATTATACAATTCATCCATTGCACTCTAATGACAGCATAGATGATGCACTAAAAACTTACCAAATGCGACAAACCAAAGGTTCACCAATGAGCATATGGAAAAAAAAGTATAGAAGCACGTGCTTTTCCACTACTATTTCCTACTGGCAAAGGAGGAAGATACAATGATAGACCCACTCAGATAACAGCATCAGAATACCGCTCATTACGAATGTATTCTGAAGATCCCAGATTTAGACAAAATGTGGAATACATATTCCACCTACTCTTTGAAAGTGAACTAGCAACCCCATGTTACGGAGTTGCACACATATTGAAATCTGGAACCCACTTTCAAAATATGTCAGCTACGCAATTAATACAAAAAGTGCAAGAAAAAGATGATGTTTTACAATCAAGCATAACAAATCTGTTTGCAAACATGCGTGGTGTGAAAGAATACTGGTTCCGACGTCATGGAGATGTATGTTGTATGATCAGAAACCTTGGACCAGTCCCTTGGTTTGTTACATTAAGTTGTGCAGAATATGCATGGGAATATTTACATGATTTCCTACGCATATCAAACAACAATAAAACTATACTAACACCTGGAGAACTTTGCTCTCTGGATCCTGTTAATGTTTCAAGATATTTCCACCATGTTTCATTGCTATGCTACACTTTATTTGTCATAAAACTGTTCCTCCCCTCGGAGAAGTGCAACACTTCTTTTGGAGAAAAGAATACCAAGCCAGAGGAGCACCACATATCCACATGCATTTATGGATTAAAGGTGCACCTAAATTTGGGCAGGACAGTGATGCCACTGTTTTTCAGTTCATGCAAATATATGTCACTTGTGTAATCCCTTCACAAACGAGACATAGTGACCTTCATGGACAAATTGTACAATTTCAGAGACACAAATGTGGCAAATATTGTCGTCGCAAATACAAAAACAAAGGGAAATACTACACCAAATGCTGCTTTGTTTTCCCTAGACCAGTTACAGAAACAGGTGAAGTGAACAACTTCATGTCTTCAGTTCGACATAGTGTTAAAGGTAAATCACCTAAGAACACATATTACATAAAAAGAACAGAAGAATCAAAATATATCAATGATTACAATGCAATCATTGCCCTCTTATGGAATGCAAACATAGATGTGCAGTACATTGCAGACAATTCCACTACAGTTGCATGATATGTTACAGCCTACTTAACAATAGCCGAAAAAACAGAGCTTCAAGACCCCTGGAATGACCTATCATCAGACAAAACACTATCTCAGAAATTGTACAGCCTAGGCATAAAAATGCTCTCTCATAGAGAATGTGGCACCTATGAAGCTGCAGATCGTTTAACCGGTACTGCTTTGTATGGAAAATCTGAAAATATAGTATGGTTAAGTCTTGGTCCTGCTAAGTCTAGAAAAATAGTTCTCAAATCATATGAGGACATAGAAACAATAGCCACAAATGATCCCAACAGCCAAGACATTTTGAAAAACAATTTACTAGACACGTACTACCCAAACAGGGGTACCACTTTGGAAACCATGTGTCTATACCACATAGCCCAAAACTTTGCATACAAAAATAATATGAAACCTGATGAAAACAAAGGTAGATATAGAGTGACAGATTTTGAAGGCAGCTTAGTGAAACTTACCAAACAAAGCTTAATTAATCATGTCAAATTGTCATTAAAAACTCCTCAACAGAAATAACTATATTACATGTCCCTGCTACAACCTTTTAAACCATGGAGAAAAGAAGAAGAGATACTAGATAACTATGACTGCTATGAAGACGCTTTCAATGCAAATGAAAGCACTATCACCGATGTTAATTTTAGGCAGTACAAAACAATGTTGCACAATGAACAGCAACACGAAGAAGAACTCCAGGCCCAAATAGATAAGGACACTTCCGACAGTAGTCAACCTTCTGTAACAGGAAGCCAAGAACCACTAGGACAGCAACTAATAGCAAATGAGGCAGAATTAGCTATGACAGAAGTAGAAAATACAATGTGTCACTATGAAGAAGATACAGAAGACTTAACTGTACTACAGTCAAAACTTAACAAAGACCAGCGCACCATTTTTGAAGAAGTAACAAAAGAAATTGCACATGGTGTACAACACGGAAATAAAGAATGTACGTACCTGCCAAAATTACAAACCTATACTGCTGTACGTCAGTGGTGAAGCTGGTTCAGGAAAAACATTCTTAATCAAAATCATCAACAATTTCCTTCAAGAATAGACAAACAACAAACTGTCAGCTGTTGTAACTGCCCCCACAGGTTTAGCTGCCTACAACATAGGCAGTGTCACTTTACACCGATTACTACTCCGTCCAGTAGAACACCAAAACAAATTAGACAATTACAAACTTTCTACAGAAGCTGCAATGGAACTACACAGAGTATTAAAACAAATGAAAATGCTATTAATAGATGAAGTGAGCATGGTCCCCAACCTAATGTTGGCTTTGATTCACCTCAGATTGCAAGAAGTACTTAAAACTACTAAGAACTCTTTGGAGGAAAACACATTATTGTTTTCGGAGATCTTCTGCAATTGACACCAGTGAAAGGTGAACCTATTTTTAAAACCTTAGGACACAAACTGTGCCGTAAAACTGTTGGCAGCATAGGAAATGTCAACCTTAGGCAACATTTCCAATACAGAGAATTAACAGAAAACATTCGTCAATCTGCAGACCTCACTTACGCCAACATTTTAAAAAGTATTAGAGTTGGTGTACTATCTCAAGAAGCACAAGCAATATTGAAAACCTGGCACATCCATTCACTTTATGGCGATAACGCATGTGCTACTGATGTTATGGAACAATTAGCGCACAAAAATGTCAATTGTATGGCCTTAATGCCAACTCTTGCAAACCGTTCCAAATCCAATGGAACAATGTTAAAAAAAGAAATGCAACCAATAATTGAAATTTGCTCCACAGACAAACTGGGCGTACATGGAATGACACTACCCATGTGTCAACAAGCTACAACAAGACTAAGTACCTCAGAAAATTCAATCTCCAACACAGCTGGGTTGGAAAAAATATTAAAATGAAGAGTAATGCTTAAATGTAACCTTGACGTGGAGCAAGGACTAGTTAATGGAGCACTGCGTACAGTTGTTGGCTTTCAAACATATCCATGTGACAACAACATTCAGTTTGTCCATTTTCAAACTTTCAGAAGTAAAAAGGATAAGACATGTATGTACGTAGAGAACAATTTTCTCTAACTCTTGCATATGCAGTCATCATTCATAAATCCCAAGGTCTTACCCTAGACAAAGCATTGATAGATATTGGGAACACAGTCTTTAAAGAAGGCATGAGCTATGTAGCACTATCACGCTTGTGTACATTTGACGGTCTATTTCTAATCAACTTTGATGCAAGTAAAGTAAACGCTGATATTCCTTGTATTTTAGAATACAATAGACTATGTTCACTGTACACCCCCCATCTGAAATCATATCCTGTTCCACAAAAAGGAAAACGTTGTAAAAGAAAACTAATTCAAACAGAAATGCAACAGGATCTGACTGCAAGTCCTTCAAAGAGAGTAAAATAAGCTAATACTTCATCAATTACCACAACCAAAGAGGAACCTATTATTGAAAGTAACTCAGGTACTATTTCAAAGAAGCAACTCAAACTCCGAAAAAATGACTCGGACACAGAACTATCTGGTCCATTAAACTTTCAAATTTAACTGGTGTAAGTTGCAACGCAAATGTAGCAATTAATATTCTATTTCAATTGCCACCAATTGTTAACAACATTTACTTACACAGTACAGACCAATTGTGTTTGCAAATGTTAGTCCTTCATAGAAATGCAACAAACAATCCTGACAACACGTATAGTGTTCACGGAATAAGACAAGAATTGGACTACTGTGCTGGAATGGTGAGGTTCACTATAAACTCACAAGAAGATCCACAAGACTTTCTAATGTACTTACTACAAGTACTGGAAAACAAAAACATACCTGTAAATGAAATCTTCCACATTTCATACATGTGGAAACATACATGCACTCTCTGCAACAATGTGACACAGGAACAAATCCCTAATGAGTGCTTTGTGTATGTATCCATACCTAATTGTGAATCCATTCCATTTCAACAACTTGTAAAAAATTCAAACCATGGCAGATTATGTATTATCTGCAATTCAGATAATCGTTCCACCTTACTAATACAAACACATAGTAACTACGTAATACTAATGCTTCTACGTTACAATGCAGATGGTACCAAAAACAACTGCAAACTGACTTGATTCACACACGGTCAAGTGTCACTTGGTAAAAAAAACCTTCACAACAATAGGTATAATCTACCACGCAGGAGCCACAACCAATGCAGGTCACTACACTGCATATATTAAAAAGAAATGTGAATGGGTCGAATGTAATGATAGTACCATTACTCTGAAGCAGAGATTACCAGCAAATCTCACATAAGCTTATTTAATCTTCTTAAAGCCAAAATTTAAAAACTAATCTGTACTTCAACATTAACAAAAATGCAATTAAAAGTCTAACTGCTTCAAAAATCTGCAACCTGTCAACAGATAGAATATTAACCATAAACAACAAGTGAACACTCAAAGGAAACAAAGAAATAGTTTGTAGCATTGCAAAAAAAGGTTTTTTTAATCCGACAAGGATTTTTTTCCCCTAGACCCAATGATTTGAAAAACAAACACAGAAACTGAGCAAAATACACAATACATTGGTTTGTAAACTAAATATGAGGGTAAAAAAAAGCTAAAATGTCTATTATGCAATGTAATAAGTCTTTATAAATTACATACACTGACATGCTCTTTTCTTTTATCACAGAAATTGAAAAAGAATATTTCCTCCAAGAAGTAAAGTCATGTAAAAAATATATCGAATCGCAACAAATGAAACAGTAAGTATAATTTCAAACATTTCATACATATTTGAATCTATACGTGTGATCTATGGCTATAATATGGTGTGGTGGTTGTAGCCGGGGCCTAGAGTCTTGGGTGTATAGCCTACTGCCTATGGCCTGCGGCCAGGCAACCAAGACTCTAGGTCATGCACACAACCACTGCACCACATCACACCCATGCTGACTTATAACTTCGGTGCTTATAACTTCAGTGTTGGGTGCATGGACTTTGGCCATGCACCCGAGACTCTACATCCTGCCTACAACCACCACTGTATATAAAACCCATGCTGGCTTATAACTTCACTGCTTATAACTTTGGTCTTGGGTGCATGGCCTTCGGCCATGTATCCAAGACTGTAGGTCCTGGGCAAAACCACTGCAACATATCACACCCATTGTGGCTTATAACTTTAGTGCTTAGAATTTTGGTCTTCTGTGCATGGCCTTTGGCCATGAACCCAAGACTCTAGGTCCTGGACGCAACCACTGCAGTATATGAAACCCATGGTGGCTTATAACTTCAGTGCTTATAACTTCGATCTTGGTTGCATGCTCACAACCACCTGATAGATATTCAATTCTATGGGTGTATCTATGGGTGTGATATGCTGTGGTGGTTGTGGCCAGGGCCTAAAGTCTTGGGTATATGGCCTACGGCCTACAGCTTACGGCCATGCACCCAAGACTCTAGGCCCTGGCCACAACCACCTCATAGATATTCGATTCTATGGGGGTGATGTATGGGTGTGATATGCTGCATTGGTTGTGGCCAGGGACAAGAGTCTTGGGTGTATGGCCTATGGCCTGCGGCCATGCACCCAAGACTCTAGGCCCTGGCCAAAACCACCGCAGCATATCACACCCATGGTGGCTTACAAGTAATTAGCACACCCATAGAATGAAACATTTTAACTGCAGCATATACTCAATTGGCATCCAGGACTCTAGGCCATGCCCACACCTACCAGATAGATATTCGATTGTATGGGTGTGATGTATGTGTGTGTTATGGTACGCCCATATACCCAAGACTCTAGGCCCTGGCCACAACCACCGCAGCACAACACACCCATGGCGACTTATAACTCGGTACCACACCCATAGAATCAAACATTTTAAATGC
Source organism: Ambystoma mexicanum (assembly GCF_040938575.1). Lineage (NCBI taxonomy): Eukaryota > Metazoa > Chordata > Amphibia > Caudata > Ambystomatidae > Ambystoma > Ambystoma mexicanum. The sequence continues at coordinate 330,284,272 of NC_090934.1, read as the reverse complement.
GGCATGTACTCAATTTTAATGACCACTGACACCATGCGTGTCCTTAGAACAGTTTCAACTTGCCTGCGCACAGCATGGACAGAAATACTATCCTTATGAGAGCCCTCATTTTTAGTAATTACAAAGATCCTCGACAGCGCGGGCATGGCGAATACATCATTAGCACCTACCGCCTAAACAAATACAGTATTTCACCCATCTCTTACTCTCTAAACCTCCCCAAGCACTCTGACACACCAAAACACTCCCCAAAACTGCATTTCGCTGCTGTTCGCCACCGCGCTGTCGGCGGATCCAAGATGTCGGGCGCATCCGAACAATCTGACGCACATCACGCCTCACTCCAGCCAATCGGCAGACATGTTGCTTGTCCACAAGCCCATTAGCCAATCGTTATCTTGTCCGTGGAGCGAAAAGGGAAGTGTGACCGCGGAGCGGACATAGATATCACTCATTTTTTTAGACCTACTTTTTGGTCATTTTAAAGAAAACTACTGGATGGATTGGCACCAAATTTACAAAAGCACGCTTTCGGGACCAAGCTCCTGCTCCTACTGCAAATTTGGTGAAAATCCATCCAGCGGTTTGGGCTGTAGGCGTGCGCAAAGTTTTTCCCCCATTCAGTCTATGGGAAAAAAATATGTTTTGGGACCCCCCCCCTATAACTTTTCCCCCCCTGGACCAAACCTCACCAAACTTTGCAAAATAATTCAGAGTGGCCCATATACTTTTATTTGCAAAGTTTGGTGAGGATTTGTCCAGGGGGAGCAAAGTTATAAGCCGCCCAAAAAGTGCTCTTCCTATGGAAACAGCAGCTTAACCATAACTACACAGCCACTACCGTGGCTTTGTAATATATATATATATATATATATATATATCACTAAAAAAAACGTTGTTAGGGGGATGTTATGGTTGTGACATTATGGTTCGAAGTAAAACTGAAAAACCCCTTGAAATTCGCCAGTTATGGTAGGGTAAGCAACCATAACTGGCTGCACCACTATGCACTGCTAACACTAACACCCAGGACATCAAATATGACATCACATATGTCATTGATGACATCACTGATGACATCACATGTCTGGCTCACTCTTTTTTCCTTCACTGATATATTTGGGACAGTAACATGCAGGAACTAAAAAGTCACTATATCATAGTACAAAGTACTATGATGACAGAACAGATGACATTACATGTGTAGCTCCTTCTTTTTTTGTTCACTGACATATGTAAGCCAGGTGGCTTTCTTCACTGTCAGTCAGGAGTTTAAGAAGGTATAAGTTCTATATTTGTAGTCCTTACCCTTCTCATTTGTTCTAACAATACTTTCCTTAAGTTACGGTTACATAATATCATACATATGCATAGAAGAAGGAATCCAGAAACACAAGAATGTTTTCTGTGCATGAAGTTAATTAGTTCGGGTATGAACATTTTCTATTAAAACTGCACTTTTTGGTGCATGCTTTACATTCCCTGTATATGGTTAGTACGTATAGTGCTCTCTATATGTTTTTGTGAGTAATAGTGCAATTATACAGTAAAGGAAGCATATGTAGATACTTATGTTTCACAGTATGTAAACATTTGTAATGGTAGCATTTATCAATGTGCAATTCAACATGGGAAGATTGCAAATATTGCACCTCTGTAGTGCATGCTGCAGACAATGGCCCTCATTACGACCCTGGCGGAAATCGAAAAACGATGGCGGAAATGCAATACCGCCATCGAATAGCGCTCGGTGCGATTATGACCCGTCACCGTAAAGTACGATGTCATTAGCGACACCGTAGTGAACGCCAAAGCTAACTGCACCAAGTACGCGCACGCGCGCCATGCAAAACCGTAATTACCACCATGGCGCAACGGTACGCGAATTCTGACCCTAGCGGACATTTACCTAACGCCATCAAGCATGGCGGAAAGTATCATTCCGCCATGGTGAGAATTACGGCATCGCGAACCAACCGTAAATGGCCCTACTGAGTGCCTGTACAACACTCCCTGCCCACATTGCACAACTACTCGTAGGTGCAATGAAGTCACACAATGCAACCAGTGAAATGTACAAGTCACCCATGCATGCCAACGAACAAATGAATGTAGGGGCTCCAAGTGCCTTGTGAGTGGCCATCCATATTTGGCATGTCACCATTGCCGTACTGATGCAGCACAGGCATGTGAAGGTTCAAGTACAGCAATATGAACTGAAATATGAGACAAAACAACAACCGGCCCCCATCGCTTGACACCAGTGTAAGGCAACATTCAAAGCAGTATCCTGAGGGAGACTGCACCAGCCCTGTACTCTTGCCAGTAAACAAACCAACCATCAGCATAAGCATGTACCACACAAGTTGGCAGAGTGACTGAGCAGCCAGGCTCATCTCAAGAGGGGCCAATGGGAGCTGCAGGGCACAGATGGCACGAATACAGAAGATATTCCAATGGACATGACCTCAGTCTCCCTCCAAGAAACGCACGCAAACACAGGCACCTGTGACCAGCCATATTCTGATAATCACATCATTCCACCAATCCACCTGGCTGACCGGCATCTGTTACACAAAAGCTAATCCCCCGCCCCTGAGCATGACAACATCAAAACAGTCATAATGGCAGCCCCTATCCCTGACCTCACTGGGCTTCGTAGGCAAACGCGGCCAGTACAGTACCACGCAACTATACTCAGAAGCCGGAACCCAATGCAGATCTTCTCACAATACATCGCTCCACAAATAGGAACATGCTACATTACCTGCAAAGAATAACGCTACACGGTCAATATCAGAATACAAATTTAATGCACAACAAAATCACCAAGCCCATACAGCTATTAGGTCATGAACTCCAAAATATATTTCATTATTGTGGGCTGCATCCGCAATAAATGAACAGCTTCTTCTTGTGTGACGCCCTGTTCCTTCATGGTACACAGGGGCTACATTCACGTTCAAAAAGGCAACATGGAAGCGCCTAGAACCGCAGGGCCGTCCCATTAGGTAGGCACTAGTCCAGCTGAAAGGTCGATATGTTGCTCCTAGCCACTAGTACTGCGTAAGGGCATGTGGCCCATTGGCGATCGTCCCATAAGATCGTAATGGTGCTCCACTGATTAACTCGAAGCAGCAGGTGTCGGGAGTAAAAGCCATCTGCAGGAGTGGCATACAGATGGCAGCGGCAAAAGGGGAGGAGATACCTGTCACCCAAATGAAATGAAAAAGAATAGTATGGGCATCAGAACCTCATTTGAATTACTCACTTCAATGATCACACTAAATCTACAGCCATATGCATGCTAGGCCACTCAAAAGGATTATTCCCACCCAAAAATCACTTGCGAATCATACTTATATTAATCGAGGTGAAAACACTATTACAAACGAGTCTTCGTGTGCATGCGTCTGTTAAAACAGAATCCATTAGATGGGATTAGTAACGTGCATAGATACAAGTGTTTGAAGGCGCGTCGAGACAGGGAGGGTTCAACAAGGGCAGATAGACGATGGTCCCACTATGGCAGCTCTGCATCACATAGCGCAGGGGAAGCGGATAGATTCCAAAAAGCCATGTACATGGCAAACTTTCAATTAAATCATCTGTCCATGCATCCATACATCATTCCCTCATCCCGGTATGAAAACGCCTGATTATTTACTCACATAACATGTGAAATTTCCATTGAGTCTGTGCGTAATGCAGTCTGCAAAATCCACTGTGCTCCAGCCCGGAATTCCAGTGTTGTGAAGTAACATGTATTTGGGAACGTCCTGCCTTATCGTCCACTACGCTATTGCGCATCCCATACTATTCATATCAATCATTGCATTCTCGCCATGGCCCATGTCCGAAGGACATTAAACAATAGAACGTTATATTTGCAGTCAGACCTGTGGGCGTCTCCTCGCCGCTAGCAGAAAACCGAAAGCGCTGTCCTTCGAATCCCTCATTTGCAACATCACGTCGAAAAGGCATCTGTGACCGCTTGAAATCACAAATTCATCCATGTAGTGCGGCAGTGTGTGAAAATGGCAACTGGCTTCACTCACAAATGGGACGCTCCGCCCGTCGGTGAACCTCGGTACAGTACTACATTCCACTGACCCTTCACAAGTTTGTTCGCGACTGCAAAGATAGTATGTGAAACAATGGGACCATAGCAGAATGAACATATAAACCAATATTTCACTGCCATTGGGATTAAATACATGATTGTAATAGCAAGATGCCATGCGTCAAATTGCAGCGTTGTGTGCGGGACGTGCTCGCCCAAAGGGGATTGCAGCTTGCACAGGTGGAATGAATCACCACAGGTGGAGGCTATACAGCCTGAAAACACATAAATTGCACACCCAACCCCCTCCCACAACCACACCCACTCCAAAATGCTACCGGCAGGACTAGCGATGTTGGCCCTGGGGGACCTGATAGCACTGCAAGTACTCCAACTTCAAGAAGAAGACGAACACCAACTACTACAACAACCGGCCGCACAGAGGAGACGCAGGAGGAGGAGGAGGGCAAGGCAGGGCCAGCACAGCCACTACCACCACGCAGGCAGCCCGCAATCCCACGCCTCCGAGCTCATCCATTCAACCTCACTGATGAGCAGATCCACACCCTCTACCGTTTGGACCGGGACACCATAACCGCCATTGTGGACATGACACACGCTGACCTTGTCAGCATGATAGATACCCCAACCGCCATCCCACCCCTACTGAAGGTGGTGTCTGTACTCCACTTCCTGGCCACAGGCACCTACCAGCACACAGTCGGACAGTTGCATGGCATTTCACAGCCACTGTTGTCACGGACACTATTGCAAGTGCTTGATGCCCTCCTGAAGCACGCAGACGACTACATCTCTTTACCACGCTCGGAGCATGAGATTACAAACACAAAAGTGGGATTCCATGCACTTGCCGGCATACCGGGTTGCATTGGTGCCATCGACTGCACCCATGTGGAATTGGTTGTCCCACATGCCATGGAGGTCCAGTACCGCAACCGGAAACAATATCATTCTCTTAATGTACAAATGGTGTGTGACTCCAACAGGATCATTACACATTGTTGTGCCCGATTTCCTGGATCAACCCATGATTCTATGGTCTTGAGGAACTCTACAATACCACGCTACATGGAGCGACACGCAGGGAATAGATCCTGGCTACTCGGTGAGTCTCATTTCATGAATGATAATGTGGGGTATGTGATGCGGCAATGACCTGGCAAGAAGGGGGGGGGGTGCGTACGTAGCAATGTCATTCCACAAACATCCTTTATTGTCCACATACAGGTGATGCCGGGTATCCACTGAAGAGATGGCTCCTTACACCACTCCGGAACCCACAGAACCAGCATGAGGAGGACTACAACCATGCCCACTCACGTACCCGTGTAGTCATAGAACAGGCATTCGGCCTACTGAAGGCTCGTTTCCGCTGCCTCAGCAGGTATGGCGGGGCACTCCTGTACCGCCATGAGAAGGTTGCAAAGATGGTCATGGCATGTGTCATGCTACACAACATGTGCGTACGTAGAAATGTGCCCATGCCCCCTGACGCAGAACTGCAAGCACCTGAAGATGGTCATGATGAGGGTGGGGATGTGGCAGCACCTCAAGGAGTCCGCGAGGCACAGGAGGCCCATGAAATTCGTCAGAATATCATAGATTCATGCTTCTAGCACTCACGCCTGGTGGCTGATACATGGACACGGGACTTGTGGCACTGTGTGTGTCTGGAACATGCACAATATGGACTGTACGCCTATAAAGGCCTCGTACACAAAGATCAATGTCCACACATCTCATTGGATGATTGTGAAATGTTTATAGCATATGTGAAATTATGTTACACACCCCATCGACCCGCCACCCAAGAAAGCCCAACACACCCCCTCCACCCTCCTACCTCCCCCCCGAACACCAGTGTCCAAAGATGCTCATTGTCAGTGGGCAGACGCTATTGCAAGCCCCCTCTCCGGGTATCAGGGGCACCCCTGCCTGTGGAGCGCAGGTTCCTCCCAGATCTACGTTGGGGGCTGCCCTGGACGGAACTTGCAACGGATGATGTCTCTGCCTGCTCACGTCCATGCATGTCCCTAAGGGTTTGTGATAGCTCAGTGAGCACACGGCGCACAGCGGCAAGTTCAGCACATACGTCTTTGGACGTCGCATGCAGTTCCCCCCTCAGGCTCTCGGTGCTTCTCTCCATTTGTACCCTCAGGCTCTCGGTGCTTCTCTCCATTTGTGCCCTTAGTGTCTCTGTACTTCTCTCCATTTCTGCCCTAAGTGTCTCAGTAGATGTTTCTATGGCTGCCTTAGTACCCCCCCATTCATCAGCATGCTCCTTGAGGAGCGTGGCCAGTTGCTGCTGTTGCACGATCACCTGGTCGAGGGACTGTTGCCTCTGCTGGGCCATGGCCATTTGCGGTGGTGTCACAGAGGGGCTGATCACCTCATGTTGCCTTGCCACAGGGCTTGTGGGGGATGGCCAGTCGTCGTCTTGTGGGTGCCCCTGCGTGGTATCCTCATGGTGTACGGGATGAAACAAACAGGGGGATTGAGACAGGTCATGGATGGATCCTACATCGACAGCACCGTTTTCTGTGTCGGAGCATGCTGCCATTAATGCAGTGTCACCTATGGTGCTGCTGCCACCAGAAGCAGTGCCTTCTGTGGCATCCATTGGGGGGACCTGTGGTGCTGCTGTTGTGGGCATGCTGGCTGCTGGGGTGCCTGTTGAAGTCCCCTCCTGTGTGCTGCCACTTGATTTGTGCTGCTGCCGTGTCTTGATCCGTGCAGCTGAGGTGGAGGGTCTTTGCCTGTTGGTCTTGGCCCTCTTCGCAGGTGTGCTGGTAGGGGTGTCCTGAAGCTCGTCGTTTGAATCGGACCCTGTGGTGAAGTAAAGGAGGGCGAGCGTTATTTTTGGGTCTGTGGAAATTGGAATGGCAATGTATCACATGCATTGGGGTGGTACCTGAGGGTGATTTGGGTCAGGGCCTTGGAGGTGGTTTCATTTTTGTGTGGATTGAGGATGCAGTTGTTTTGCAGCCTGCAGTTAGGGTGTGCATGCTGCACGTGTAGAGGGTGTTTTTAGGATTTTTAATTATTTATGTATTTAATGTGACTTTTAAAGTGCGCTATCAGGCCAATGTATGTGGACGTTCTCCTGGACATGTGTTTCTGTTGCACTATGTGGACACATGGTACTTCACATGATTGGACATTGTGGATTTAGCATTGTTTTATTTGGCCCACCTACCTGATTCTTCGGATGTCTGCACTCCTTTCTCCATCCCTCCGACTCCCTCTATACTCTCCATTCCAATGGTGGAGGCACAGATTTCTTCCCAGGGGGTCAACTTGATGGGTGATTCCGATCCTCCCCCGGTAGCTGTGGCAATGTTACGGTTGGCTGATAGTATGCTCCGTACGCGTATCCGCAAGTCGTCCCATCGCTTTCTGCATTGCTGTGGGTTGCGGGGTGCGGTCCCCACCGCACTTACCCGCTGTGCCACCAGGGCCCATGTGGCCTTCTTGTTCGCAAGTGCCGTCCTGGTCATTTGCGTCGAGAAGACGACGGCAGCATTCTCCTGGAGGGTCTCTGTGAGCACGGTGAGTTCCTCATGGGAGAAGTGGACCTGCCGCTTGCGGTCGCACGCTTTTTTCGCACCTTTTCCCATTTTGATTGTTTGCACTAGGGTGGCTAACGGGTTGGGATGTGTCTCAGGGTAGGATTTTTAATGGTTGTGTTGGGATTCTGCTTTTATAGGTGTACGGCGTGCTGTTTCCCGTTCCGGCCCCATGTTTTTGCTTCCGTTTCCGTATATTTACGGTCACCGTATTTTGCGATTACCGCTCATTACGGTGACCGCTATGATGGGTGGCGGAATTGCACCTAGGGCGCCGTACGACGGCAGTGAGGGGCGTTTTGGGGACATTTCCGCCATCACGGACTTTGCACTTCCGCCATGGCGTAGTGCTCGTGCCCGATGGGTCAGAATTAGCCGCACTTTACTCCGTCGTGCAATGGCGGAAACGCTATTTACGCTATGGCGGTCAGGTCAGTTACTTTCCGCCAGGGTCGTAATGAGGGCCAATGCCTGCATTTCTTCATGATTTCGTTCATGTACTGAAAGAACTCAGTAATGGAATTGTTTTTTTTCAGCAATGCATTGCTTACGTGGCATATCTTAGTTCTTCAATCATCTCTGATACTGTTCTGCCAATTATATAATTACAATCCCTTTTGGAGTCTCTGCATGAAAACTAAATGTGCATGTGATGTCATCAGTGATGTCATCAATGACATTTGTGATGTCATCTTTGATGTCCTGGTGTTAGTGTTAGCAGTGCACAGTGGTGCAGCTAGTTATGGTTGCTTAGCCTACCATAACTGGCGAATTTCAGGGGTTTTTCGGTTTTACTTCGAACCATAATGTCACGTTTATAAAGGTTTTTTTTTTAGTGAATTCCACAGGTTTTTAGTAGCGCAACTTAACCATAACGTGCCCCTAACAAAGTTTTTTTTAGTGAATTTTATGGGTTTTTAGTAAGGCAGCTTAACCATAACGTCCCTTTAAGAAAGTTTGTTTTACTGAATTTCATAGGTTCTTAGTAGGGCAACTTAACCATACCGTCCCTTTAACAAAGTTTTTTTGCTAAAAAGCATACACCTTGCGGAGAATGCCACATGACAATATGCTGGCGTATAGCACGGTGACGTGTCCGAGAATCCGTACACACTTAACAGTAAGATGTATGCCTCGTGGACAGTGTGGAAATACATTTTATATTGATGTAGGAATGTCCACGTTCAACATTTCCCTTGCACAGCGCCACCACGTATTGGTAGTCAGCCATTAGCAATGTAGTACACATTACATACTTTTAGAAAAAGCTCTACTTATCTGAAAACGACATCAGCTAAGGCCATCCCTCCTCCCCAAGAAACAGTAGCACTTCTGTAATGAAGGAGCATGAGAAACACTGCCCCAACCTTACAAATAACAAATGCACAAAATGTTTTGCCGTCCATCTACCGGCCCATATTACTGTTTGTTGCCTCTTTGCTCATTTCCGTTCGCAAATTGCCTTATTAGCTGTCCTACCAAAAAAGAAAGCCATCCGTAAACAAAGTAAATGTTCCGTTAAGAACCACCTTTCACAGTGTAAATATATTTTTAAAAATCGCATACACTCCATGTACTTTATATTTCTCAGTAAAGGACATAGACGCAATAAGATTGGCCAGTAATAGTCTAGATTTGCAAAGCAGTAACGTGTGCTACTAAAAAATTGGATTTCTGGTTGTAATCCAGCACGCCTGCGGCGGCCCGGATTACAAAACAAAATCCTTTTTCAAGATGGTCACCATAGAAAGGGAAGGCGGTTGTTCCATACATGGCCCCTCTTCGCTTTCCATGGTAGCCTGCAAAAATCAAAAGTACGTGACGTGACGCAGAACCTGTAAATGAACATACAACGTACCTTACATTTTGAAATGATTGACTGGATTTTAAAAGAAAATGTTAATATTTTAGAGTTTGTAAAGTAGATTTATTTAACAAGAAACTGTCAGAGACCATCGGTGTAATCCCATTTTCAATTAAATTGTAACAATGGTTCTAAGGTTGTCATTGCAAATGTTAAAGGTGAGGCACACGTTGTTCTTTTCCCATACACAAAGTATGCGTTTTTGGTTAAAACGTTGTTTGCACAGTGATTTCCAAGACAGCCCCATGACCTTCGGCCTACACTGTAACGCTCACCTGATTCCCGTAGAGGCGCCGGTCTTGACTGGGCGTATACCGTATCTTCAAAGGTGATGTGTAACACACGGCTGGCTCTTTGGGCTGGACCTCTGTGCACTGTATGTTTGACTCGAAGGGTAAGATGTCTTAGGTAAGTGAACGCCGTGCTCTCCATCTGCCTCGGGGCAGGGTGCTGTAACCAGTTTCTTCACTGGATAAGGGGAGCAGGCCTCTTGACTTCAGAGGACTGCTGTCCGTCGTTTACTGCACGAACGGTAAGTTTCGAGTAATTCTAATGTCTTTAAAGTCTTTAGTAATGATGTTTCTTGTTTTGCAGGGTTCCGGCGATGGCGGATGACGGGCTGAAGTGAGTTGAAGATGGAGCCCGTGTGATGAATAGAAGCGCCTGGAAGCACGTAAGTAAGCGCTAGTTGCCTGCTTCACGATGCGCTCTAACTGTCTTTTTATTTTGCAGGTATAAGTTCGGAGCGGCTGCAGGGTGCCGGAATACCCACTGGGTTAGATGTGGAAAGGAGTAATGGCACGTGAGTATTAAAGTTCCCCAATGTCTTTAAACGCACCTTGTTTTGTCTTTCAGATGTGGGATGCAGCGCCGAAGGCCTCCGGAGCGTGCGAAGAGTTGGTAAGCTTTTGTCTTTCAGATGCCGGAATGCAGCGCAAGGCGTTGGTGACAGCCGATGGACCAGGTAAGTGAAGAGCTGTCACTGAAGACCGTAATGCTAACCTGTTCTTTCTTGTCTTTATAGGTGTTGCTGAAGACTGGATTCAGGATGGTAAGCCTTTTCCCTTAGGCCCAGGATCAGATGCAGAAGACATGATGAGCGTTCTGCTGCAGAGGATGCAGAATAACGCAAAGCAAGATTCATCCATCGGGTGTGGTTTAAATAGCCTCCTGTAGTGCTTAGGTGTCTCCTTCCACAGCCACGCCTAGGTAAGAAAAGAGTTCCTGCTTTCCAGAAGAGTTCCAGTGTTCTGAATCTAGGGAGTGGCTCCTGCCCCACCCAACAGGAAAAGTAGTTCCAAACAGAAGAGGATCCGAGGCTCAACTGGCAGGCAAGTAAGCAGCATGGTCTGCTGCAGGTAAGTCCACCCAAGCATTATGAGCCCGGCGCTTCCAGCGCTGGGACTGGGCATATTTATGAGCCTGGTGCCACTGGCGCCAGGACTGGGTCCAAAAGGTCCCAATTGGGACTGGTTGGCACTCGGAACCTGGGTTATGGATCTGCTTCCAAGGGAGTTGGGAAAACCCTGACCTTTTGGAAGCAGAGATCATGACAGTACCCCCCCCCTCAAGGCCCCTCCCAAACCGGGCTTCTCCGGGGGTTTTGGCTTGTCAGGGAATGTTCGGTGAAATCTTTTGATTAGGCGAGGAGCGTGGACATATTCAGCAGGTTCCCAGGATCTCTCTTGGGGGCCGTAGCCTTTCCAGTCAATTAGGTAAAATAGTTTAGATTTGGAGATCTTGGAGTCCAGAATGCTTTTGACTTCAAACTCGAGTTCTCCATCAACTAGGATAGGTTTTGGAGATTTAGTTAGTCGGGTTTGAGGTTGCATGGGTTTTAATAGAGAGACGTGGAAGACCGGATGTATCTTCATGTGCGGGGGCAAGTCCAACTTGACCGCTACTGGGTTTACTATGGTAGTGATGGAATAGGGACCAAGGTATCTTGGGTTGAATGTGCGTGGCCCTTTTAGAGGTAGATATTTGGTGGATAACCAGACTTGATCCCCTACTTGATATTGAGGGGCTTCCTTCCGATGTTTATCTGCTCCTCTCTTGTATTGTTCTTTAGCCCTTTGAAGGTGAGAAACAGCTTCCTTAAAGGCTTGGGTGATTGTAGAATGCAGGTAGTCTACTGCTGGTGTTTCAAGATCTTGGAGGGGATCCAACTCCGAGGTTCGAGGGTGACTGCCGTACAAAAGAAAAAACGGGGTTTTCCCAGTTCCCGAATGGACAGAGTTATTGTAGGCATATTCGGCTATCCAAAGGATGTCTTTCCAAGTTTTTTCAGTTTGTTGCAGCATGCAGCGTAAATACTGTTCCAGAGTTTGATTGGTCCTCTCGGTTTGTCCGTCGGTCTGAGGGTAGTCTCACATCAATTTGAGCCGACCGACAGCAACTTCGCCAAAAATGAGAAATAAATTGACTACCTCGATCCGAAATTAGAACCGAAGGAAAACCGTGCAGTCGGACGATGTTTTCGAGAAATTCTCGGGCCAGAGTTGCTGCTGTTGGCAAGCCTTTGAGCGGAATGAAATGCGCCATCTTGGAGAATAAGTCCACAATTACTAGAATCGTATTGTATCCGGAGCATGGAGGTAGATCGGTGATGAAGTCCATAGAAAGCGTATGCCAAGGGCGAGGTGGGATGTCAATAGGGCGTAAGAGGCCTCCTGGTCTTTCCTTTTGACTCTTGTTTTGGGCACATACTCCACAGGACATTATAAAGTCTCTGATATCTTTTTTCCAAGACGGCCACCAGAAGTAGCGCTTGATCTTTTCTGAGGTCTTGGCCATACCGGGATGTCCTTCCATTAAAGAATCGTGATAACAAGAGATTACTTTTTTCTGTAAATCTGTGCTGGGTAGGTATAATCGTTCTTGGAAATACAATAAGTTGTCCTTTACTGCAAAGTCCTTTCCCTGCAGATGCCAATTCTGTATGTCTGCTGGAGTTACAAGTTGCCTGGCTTTATCCTTAACTTCCTCTATGGATTCTGTGGCGATTACACCCAGAATTCTTTGTTCAGGAATGATTGGTACAGGTGTAGGGTTGATCAAGTGTTCTTCCACTCCCATCCGAGAAAGGGCATCAGCTTTACCGTTCTTTGTACCAGGTCGATAGGTAATTATGAAGTCAAACTCGGCAAAGAATAATGCCCAACGGAGTTGTCTAGAGGATTGGGCTTTTGCGGTTTTCAAATATTGCAGGTTTCGGTGATCCGTAATCACAGTAACGGTGTGTCGGGCCCCCAGCAGATAATGCCGCCAAGCCTTAAAGGCAGACTTGATAGCCAGAAGTTCCTTATCAGTAATCGTGTAATTGATTTCAGGAGGCGAGAATTTGCGGGACCAAAATGCCACGGGATGCAACTGATTGGTTACCGGGTCCTTTTGTGATAGAACTGCCCCCATGGCAAGGCTTGAAGCATCAGTTTCCACGATGTAGGGGAGTTCGGGGCGAGGGTGTTTTAAGATTGGTGCAGAGATAAATTTAGTCTTCAAATCCTGGAAAGCCTGTTCCGCCTCGGTAGACCATTCAAAACGTTTGTTTTTCTTTAACAAGGCAGTGATGGGCTGGACTATTCGAGAGAATTCGGGGATAAACCTGCGGTAAAAGTTAGCGAAGCCTAACATGCTTTGCACACCTTTTACGGAGGATGGTGATGGCCATTTGAGAACTGCATCGACCTTCTTTGAATCCATACGCACTCCGCCAGGTGATAATATGAATCCCAAGAATTCAACTTCAGTCACGTTGAAAACACATTTTTCCAACTTAGCGAAAAGTTTGTGTTGACGCAATCTTTCGAGGACCATTTTCACGTGTTTCCGATGTTCAGATTCCGATGAAGAATAAACGAGGATGTCGTCAATGTAAACAACAACACACACATCTATGAGCTCTCTGAGGACATCGCTCATAAAATATTGAAAGGCGGCCGGGGCATTGCAAAGTCCGAAGGGCATGACCTGATATTCAAATAGCCCATACTTGGTGCGGAAGGCCGTCTTCCATTCATCGCCCTCTTTTACTCGTACCAAGTGGTAAGCTCCTCTAAGATCCAGCTTTGTATATATGCATGCTTTTCTGACTTGGTCCAGGAGTTCAGGGATCAAAGGTAACGGATATCTATTTTTAACGGTGATCTGGTTCAGGGAGCGATAATCTATACAAGTTCTAAGGTCTCCTTCCTTTTTTGGAACGAAGAACAAAGCTGAAGAAGCAGGAGACTTGGAAGGACGAATAAACCCATTTGCCAGGTATTGATCCAGGTATTGTCGAAGGTGAAGGTTCTCAGGCTCGGTGAGGGCATAAATTCTACTACAAGGAGGAGTAGATCCAGGTATCAGGTCTATCTGGCAGTCATAAGACCTATGAGGAGGTAGAGAGTTAGCCTGATCCTTCCGGAAAACATCTTGGTATTCTAGGTATTCGGGAGGTAACTGGGGAGTCTCTGAAGAAATTGCTGCCAGTGCAACACCAGGTGGAGGGTGACAAGTAGAGACACATTCTGGAAACTGGACCGTTCTTGCTCGCCAATCGATCAGAGGATTGTGTTTCTCTAACCAAGGTATTCCTAGAATAATCTGAAACTGAGGGGCCTTGATCACATCGAACATGATCTTCTCATGGTGTCCATCTTGACTTACTAGCGTCACCTCTTGAGTGGTATGCGTTACTGGCCCGGAGGCTATCTCCGTACCATCCACCGTAGTAATGACGTCCTTTACAGCCTAGGGACAAAGAGTTAGATTCATCCTCAAAACCATTTCATGATCCACATAATTGCCGATGGCACCGCTGTCGACGTAAGCTTCAATTGCATGTAATCGATCCGGATTATCAGGGCTAATGAGGACCATAGGTATCACGAAATGCGAGGTCACAGAACTGGTTTTCACGCTCGGCAAGAGGACCTCTATTCTTGTCGGGCGAGGTCGTTTCCCTGCTCAGAGTTTGTAACTTTGGTAACTGCAGCTCCTACTGCCTTCTTGGCAGGTTTCACCGGACAGTCTCGAAGAAAGTGCCCTGAGTTTCCGCAATAGAGGCATAATTGCAACTGTTTTCTCCTTTCCCGCTCCTTTTGTGTTAGAGGACCTTTCAGACCCCCTATTTGCATGGGTTCCCCGGAGTCTACTCCTTTGGAAGGAGTTGGCGGTTTGGAAAATACTCGAGCATCAAACTTGTAACGATCGGCCTTCCTGTTCTGCAGTCTGTGATCTATTTGAACGACTAAGTCTATATAGTCCGAACAATCTTGTGGGGGATTCACTACTTGGGCTAACACATCTTTGAGCTCTCCACGTAGACCTCTATAAAACAGCGTAATCCTTTTGTCCTCAGGCCATTGAGTTTCCACTATCAGTCTGTTGAAAGACGCAATATAAGCCAAAAGGTCTTGATTACCTTGTCGCAACGAAAGAAGCTCATTGTCCAAGGCCTGCTCCTGTGAATGTCTTGCGAACAGTTTTTCCATACTGAGCTGAAAAGCTTGAAAATCATGGAGGACCGGATCATCTTGATTTACTAGAGGGATCGACCAGTCTGCCGCATTGCCACTAAGGTACGAAAGCACGAAAGCTACTTTAGCTTGATCAGTTGGAAAGGCTGCTGGCCGGCATAAGAAATGCAACCGGCACTGATTGATAAATACTGCAAACTTCTTTGGGTCACCAGAAAATCGTTCGGGCGGAGCCAGAGGTACATTCCCAGGTAGGTTGATCTGCACTGGAATCATAGAGGATGTAGAAGGAAGATTTCCCCCAGATGCGGGTAACGGGGTCTGTCCGGCTTGTGACTGTAGCAATTGTCTAGCGAGATCATCTGTTCGCTCCATGGAAATAATCAGTTCCCTTCTTATAGCGTTCGTTTCCTGAAGGGCTGCATGCACTTCTGCCCTTAGTTCCCCAAGTAACTGGGCTAGCTGGTCGGTATCCGAGGTTTCCATAGCGCCTGGACGGGAGTTTTGTGGTAGGCTTTGCGTTCTGTAACGCTCACCTGATTCCCGTAGAGGCGCCGGTCTTGACTGGGCGTATACCGTATCTTCAAAGGTGATGTGTAACACACGGCTGGCTCTTTGGGCTGGACCTCTGTGCACTGTATGTTTGACTCGAAGGGTAAGATGTCTTAGGTAAGTGAACGCCGTGCTCTCCATCTGCCTCGGGGCAGGGTGCTGTAACCAGTTTCTTCACTGGATAAGGGGAGCAGGCCTCTTGACTTCAGAGGACTGCTGTCCGTCGTTTACTGCACGAACGGTAAGTTTCGAGTAATTCTAATGTCTTTAAAGTCTTTAGTAATGATGTTTCTTGTTTTGCAGGGTTCCGGCGATGGCGGATGACGGGCTGAAGTGAGTTGAAGATGGAGCCCGTGTGATGAATAGAAGCGCCTGGAAGCACGTAAGTAAGCGCTAGTTGCCTGCTTCACGATGCGCTCTAACTGTCTTTTTATTTTGCAGGTATAAGTTCGGAGCGGCTGCAGGGTGCCGGAATACCCACTGGGTTAGATGTGGAAAGAAGTAATGGCACGTGAGTATTAAAGTTCCCCAATGTCTTTAAACGCACCTTGTTTTGTCTTTCAGATGTGGGATGCAGCGCCGAAGGCCTCCGGAGCGTGCGAAGAGTTGGTAAGCTTTTGTCTTTCAGATGCCGGAATGCAGCGCGAGGCGTTGGTGACAGCCGATGGACCAGGTAAGTGAAGAGCTGTCACTGAAGACCGTAATGCTAACCTGTTCTTTCTTGTCTTTATAGGTGTTGCTGAAGACTGGATTCAGGATGGTAAGCCTTTTCCCTTAGGCCCAGGATCAGATGCAGAAGGCACAATGAGCGTTCTGCTGCAGAGGATGCAGAATAACGCAAAGCAAGATTCATCCATCGGGTGTGGTTTAAATAGCCTCCTGTAGTGCTTAGGTGTCTCCTTCCACAGCCACGCCTAGGTAAGAAAAGAGTTCCTGCTTTCCAGAAGAGTTCCAGTGTTCTGAATCTAGGGAGTGGCTCCTGCCCCACCCAACAGGAAAAGTAGTTCCAAACAGAAGAGGATCCGAGGCTCAACTGGCAGGCAAGTAAGCAGCATGGTCTGCTGCAGGTAAGTCCACCCAAGCATTGTGAGCCCGGCGCTTCCAGCGCTGGGACTGGGCATATTTATGAGCCTGGTGCCACTGGCGCCAGGACTGGGTCCAAAAGGTCCCAATTGGGACTGGTTGGCACTCGGAACCTGGGTTATGGATCTGCTTCCAAGGGAGTTGGGAAAACCCTGACCTTTTGGAAGCAGAGATCATGACATACACCACCATAAATGATGTGATGTTGCTCCTAAAAGCGAGTTCAACGTACGGACAAAGGGGGCCTGGGCAGTCATCCCACAAAATTGTGATGGACAGGCACCCGGTCCGAAGCAGTTGCATTTGGAATCCAAAAAAGCCATCACTCGGCATCTGGAAACCATGGCATGCACAGTACGGCAAAATGTACCTGGGCGGAAAACGTAAGAGAAAATACCTGTCAATACCCAACCTTTAGAAAAAAATTGCAAAAAAGACACAAATAATGTGGAAAGTAATATACAAATGTAAGTGGTCAAACATGACATTTTAGAGAAATATTAGCGTTGACCATGTGTAAATATAGTGACAGCCTACAAACGCTGAGAATCTGCACTGGGTGTAAGGTTTAAAAAAATGGCAACTACACAGTAAGATGATAATTCAGTTATGAAGCCAAAATGAATGGACAAGTAAAAAAAAAATTACATCTCGTGATTTCAAACAAGACGAAAAGAACGTGCAAAGTGATACACAAAGCTATGTGGGCAAACATAACGTTTCAAAGAAGAAATATTAACGCTCAAAAAGGGTGAGTCTAGTCATTGCAAACGCGGAAAGTCTGCACTCTGCATTATTGGAGGAAAACTACAACTGCGCAGAAAGATAATACTTCAGTTATATTGTCACAATTAGTGTTTCTGTAATATAAAATTAAAACGCGGTTCGGGGTAGAGTTGTCAAAATTAAACTTACATAATATTTACTGCCTCCATTCTTGGCCAAGTCAGACAGCAATGTATTTGCACCGAAAGGTCTTCGTGGACTGATATTTCATGTGCCTTACAAACGTTTTTAAAACATAACCTTATCAAATACTATTTTTTTCGAAGCTTTCATTCCTTGAATTGCTTCTGAAGTTTCGATTTTGCTCAAGGTAAAAAAACAATTGCCCCTTATGGATTCACTCGGATGTGTGGGCCTACTGAGCTCTCAACCAAAAAAGCAACTCAAGTGACCTTCACTCAGAAGGCAAATACATTCTCACTTTGCAACAACACATGAGAATCCTATCATGAGAACCGCTACTCCCATACACCTCCAGAACCACTGTTTCCATCAAACAGTGCGGTGGCGGCCTCAGATTTGAAAACGTAGGACGCCAGTCTGATGGCCAACTCACTGCTTGGAGAAGCGACTGACCCTGAGGGAGTTGGAGGACCCTACCAGCTGGCAAAGGCCAGACTGTGGGAGGAAGAGGAAAATAACTGGCCAATCTAATGTGTGGGCATATTCATAATGAGGATGGTGTGAGAGGTCCTATATATGGTTAATTCCCTTTGACTCTGAGACAGAAAGAGAGAAACACAGAGAGAAAGAGAGGGAGACCAAAGAAACAAAAAGAGGGGACAGACACTTGGACGGGAGACTTCTGCTTGGAAAACTGGGAGCCTTATCTGAAGGAGACAACTTACAACCCTGACTGGGACCTGCTGAGAATAGCTGTTATGTCCATGCCAGTGGTGTGGGCAGACCACTACCTGTCCCCAAATGAGGGTCCTAAAACCTGGCTGGCCTCTTGGGCTGGTAACAGAGATCTCCCATGTAAGTAGGCATATCCCAATGAGATTACATGTGTGGAGAAACTACCTCTCTTAATGTCATGATTCCTGCCCCTCATGTCCCCAGCTCTCCAAGATGTCAGGCTGGAGCCAGGCCATGATCACCTACATGGCCTTCAAGGGCCTCTCCATCCCTCCAAAGACCCACTTGGAGCCAGACTTGGCACTTGTGGCACCAAACTCTTTCACTTGCATAGGGTAACATTGGGGATTGGACTTGTAGTGCATTGATGGGGACAAGATGGATGCCCCCACATATTACGGTTCCCAGAACTGCATGTGCAGTCTAGTCATTTGCGTGTGGTTCAGCCCAGAGACACCTGGGATACCCAGTGACTATTTAAGCCGCACCCAGGCTGAGAAACATGCTTTGTGTTTTCTGTACCTGCAGCGTGACACTCACCGTGTTCGGATCGGTCTCCAGTAGGCCTGCATCTTTCTTCTGTGCTCAGAACCTGCAAGAACAAGAACACCATTAGGAACAGCCTTACCTTGCGGCACTTCTGCCCATCATTCATCACTCCTTCTGTTCTGCTGGCATCTTCGGCAGTGTCATTCCCATCCCGGCACGCTGCTTCCTAAGGAAAAGGGAAAAGAACAGAAAAAAGGTATTAGTAAGCATTCAGCAAATCTTCCATTATTTTTTACAAAGACTGTACGAGCTTCAAACGCTTACCTGAATCCCAGCCGCTCTGGGGGAAGTCTGTCTCCGGAACTTCTCAATCGTCTGCAAGAGGGAAAAGACACTCCAGGTTAGCATGGAAACATCTAGAGGCGCTGCATACCGTGCTTACTCACCGCATTTCTTCTTCATAACCGGCATCCATGCTGAAAACGTGAAAACGCAGCACCTAAAAGACACAGAAAAAGAGCTCAGTTCAATACAAATATGAAAGGGTCGCATTGCGCATCACGCTCTCACTCACCTTCAGCGCTACTCATCTCAGCAGCACGTCACCATCCCCGGACGCCGGCCATCATCTAAGGAAGGAAAGGGACGAAGTTAGAGAACTGTTCAAAAGACTCATTATACTTACCTGTCAGACTCTTGCCAGTGAAGTAACTAGGCAGCAAGGAGCCCGCATCAATCAACGCGCCCCTGCGCTGAAAGCAGGACGGAGAGCACACTTTCCAAGAAAATAAGGTGAGCTGTGGATCAAAGGGAGGGGTTGGATGCCGGGGAAGAAGGGGTTCAAGCACACAGAGACAATAGGGAGTTAAACTCTGCAAATCCTGTGTTTCAGGCCCAGTCTCCAGTCGAGTAGACTCCAGGGAAGGGTTCGAGGTCGTAAGAGGTCAGTACAAGCTGACTGACCTCCCCGTGGATACCAGGTGAGCGTTACACTTAATCTTTTCCCTTAATTGTGGGTGGGAGGGAAAAAACTGTGTAGACCCTTAGCCCATTTGATTAAAAAATAATTCAATTAATTCCCCTATAGAAAGATCACAGAATGTACCTTGTTAAAATTCAAAATTAACACATCTCATTCCCAGTGTACTTTAAAGGACTGTAGCCTGTAAAGTAATTGGGTAACTCTATTTTTCCATTCTGCCCAGACTTCTTTTAAGGAAGGGGGTCTCTTTCCCTAAAAATACAATTCTCTACTGTTTCCCGTTTCTCCCGACTGTGTCTGCAAACAACGGGGTCCCTTGGCCCAAAACGAAAATCCCAACACCCTTCATTCCCTTTGAAAGTGAATTGTCCCAAAAATATGTTCCCATTGATTCCATTTCCCAAACCCTTCCTTTCAAATAAAAACCGAAACAAAATTCCCAAGGCATTCCCGCTCTCTAAACCTTGCCTTTAAACCAAGGGGTGTCACATGTAACGGATGCCTGGGTGGGGTGCTGGGAGAAAAGAACATTTTTGATGAATACATTAAGCAAAGTGTGATTCTTCAGTTAAAGGATGTACACTGTCTCCTGAGAGTGGACAAGTAATACTCATAGCAGAAAGGTTTGAGACTGCTTACAGTTGAAGAAGGAGCAAAGGTGTTGATTTTAAATGATTGTGTGAATCCAAGCTTTCCTGTGTGTTCATATGTGAAATGCACTGCGATTTAAAGATAAACTTTTGTTCATAGAAATGTAAATATAATTCAGAACTGTCTGCTAGTGAATGAGAATAAGTAAATTACCTATGTGCTGAAGTTACTGTGTTGTGCCACGGAGTGGGTGGCTTGTGTAATTGTGGTATAACTATTATTAATTTTGTAATTTAAATACATCAATATATATTCTTCTATGCACCAGCCTGGTACCTGGCTTATTGGAAGAAGCGGAGTGTTATTATATAGGTTAGGAATTGACCCAAATAATAATCCATTCAGCAGCTTGTTGAGTGAAACATTGATTAGGGAGGGAAGGAACTCCCCGAGTTGAGAGTGGCAGTCCAATAAATTGAAACACTGTAAAGACATGGTCAATTGTCTCTGCCAATGCAGTGGTTTATAATTGTGTAAGGCACAGTTTCTAGTAAGGTTTTGACATGTATGATTCACAGCACATACAGTTAGTACAATCTCAGACACTGGTGTTTGTGTAAAGGCTGGTCCTACAATCGTATCTAAAAGCAATTGGATTCCTAAACATATTGTCAGGGAAAACACACTCTCCAATCAAAATGCAGTGTTATGAATTGACATTTCATTTCGACTCCTCACACATTCATCAATGTTGACAGACATAACCAAAACAAAAAAACATCCAAATCCTCCACAAAGCAGATATTAATACTAATTAGTCATTTTTGCCATTGCAATGCTACATAAATACTGAGATATAACCGCTGAGATCCTTGAATCACCATGCAGCCCCGTGCTGCCACTGCCGCATTCCTTTTTATTGGACATGACCCCCCCCCACCATCAACTACAGTTTGAACCCCAAAAGAACTCATGAAACTTCTAGAATGTTGAAAGACCAATCCAACAACAAATATGCTACCAAATCCATGACCGGCTGGAAGATCTCAAAATAGACCTTCTGGGACTAAGAGAAACATAGTTCTCAGGCAATGACACAACATTGGTTTACATGGTTTTTCCAGCTGGCAATTATGTTAATGTTAAAGGACATTGGTACCGCACACTATCACCACTGGAGTGGTCACCTGGCGCTCTGGCAGCTCTGAAAGAGGATGGGGGGGGGGGTGAGTTAGTGGGAGGAAGCTGGAAAAGTGCAAGAGCGCAGTGATGTGCTGTTGGCAGCCTCAGCCCGATGGGTCCGTTAGCTGGGCCTGGGGCGTTTGCGGCCGATAGTTACTGTGTGCTGTTGTGCGAGTCTATGTGTATTTTTTTAGTTTTGTTGTTGCAATGTAGTGAAGTTTGTGCGGTTTGTTGTGCTGTAGGTCTGTGGTTGTGTTTGTATTGGAGTTTGAGGGGTGTATGCAGAAGGGGAAATAGTTAGTTGAATCAGTTAGTTGGCCTCGCTATCCTCAATTGAGGCGCTGGGCTTTTGTAGTCTCCCCAGTTGATGTGTGGGGGGCAACCCTGCGCCTCTGTCCTGATCTGGGCCCATTCGGCATTCAAGGTCCCTTTCACAACTGACCCTAAACTCCACCAGCCTCCCTCACAATCCCATCTGTCCTCCCTTCTCACTCATAAGGTCAGCGGACCAGCCCATGTCCACAACTCAGCTAGTGTGGTGAATGCCGATATCCCGATAATTCCACAGCACTGTGGTACCTAGTAGCACCTAAGGGGCAAGTGAGGATGTTGGGTGGGATTGGTAGGGGTTGTTGACTCCATTTCTATGGGTGCTGCCTGTGTCCCACTCTACCTGGCGTCACCTGTCCAGGTGCTGTGGGTGCTTTCCCGTCAGGTACTGGGGCTGTCAGTGTCCTCTCCAGTTTAGTCATTTTGTTTCAATTTTTAGTTTGAGTCTGCAGTGTTGAAGAGCCATTAATATCCATGATAATATCCATGATAGGCTGAACGAGCCTGCGGGTGGTGTTACCCTGAGCTCCCCTTCTGCATTCCTCCCACTAGGATTTCTATCACCTTATCCTGTAAAGTATGGCTTGCAAATGCTTGCTCCATAAAAAGAACTGCCTCGGTGTAGTCTCCATATTTAGATTACCAGATGACTCTACTATTTGTGTGCAAGAATCTGTAGACTACATGTCTAATCTTCAAACTGGTTTGAACATGATCCTCCAACAAACAATGAGGGACTCCAAGCCAAAAAATACACTCGGTCGTGCTTGGAAAGAAACATGTATATATATATAGAGCAACTAGGAGACTGAGGTAGAAAGTCTTGTTTTGGTAAACGGCAAGAACTAAACCCATAGACGATGCAACTAACCAAATAGGACCTCTAAATAAGTGCAAACCACATCACAAGATAGGAGATGAAAGAATTCAATTCACATCCTGATTGTGGTAGAAAATTATTCATTCAGTTTAATAAAGTATATCATAAGAATTCTAAAAACTCCTAATGTATCATAAAACATTGAAGTCATAAAATACAATTTATAAAAAAAATATTTGTACATAGTTAATACAGCAAATAATTGGAACAATGAGCAACACAACCAGACCCATACAATTCATCAATCACTCCATTCATACAAAACTCATACATATCCATAATTCATACCACAAAAATGAAAGTGGAGAACAATGACTGTACAAAAACACAAATAAACGTATTGCACATACTGTTATAGCACCATGTTCAAGATCTAGTAAGTGACAAACACTGTATTGCTAGACTATTGTTAGAATGTCCTTTCCAATTTTGGACCTTCCAAAAGTCACATTAATTGACTATTTTTAGCCACACCAAAGCTAACCATATAGAAAACCAACATGTTTCTTTCCATCTTCATATTTAAATTAATTGTGTGGAAATTCTTCAGGGTGACTTAGAAACTGAAGTCATCAATGATCGACGGAGCTGGGATGCTGCAAAGTTCCATGGGTCAGTCTCGTCCTAACACCTAAACAAGAGAAGGGAGGTACAGAGATTACTGGTCTCAAATCAATTAATTTAGAGAGATCAGTGTCAAACTGTGGCACGCTCTATAGATGGGCGTGGTTACAAGGTCACAAGACCTATTGAAAAACCTACAGGTGGTCACAGTCAGCTAATGGGAGGACCAACAATATATTAGGTTCAAACCCTATGTGCAGAGCAAGAGAGTGAATACAAAAGGAGAAACCATCCTGTGAAGGCTCTACGGGCAAAAGATCATCTGATAACCTATACACAATACCGGAATTAGATGTAAAATATGTGCTTAGCGCAGAGTTCGAAACGTCTAACTTATACTAAAAGAAAGAACATATCCCAACTGGGTATCAATAAAATAGAAGTATTAGCGGTCTGGTGAGACACTAGCAATCAATAAACAGTTGGATTAGGTCGGATAGTTAACCCAGAGTGCCCTAGGGTAGCTGTACCTAGTCCAACCCAGGTGCTTAGACAGAAGACATCTGAATTCATGTGTCGCATATTAATTAATTAATTAGATAGCGGTAATACTAAGGTCGAAATCACACTTACTCTGCTATATATCGAGTAGCGGCATGCACCCACTAGTTGGATCGAGTAGTTCAAACCAAGCACGATGTAACCAAGCGAGAATGCTTGAAAAATATCTGTCCTATAAAAATTATCAAACACAAGATCTAATGTAACAAATCACAGATCAAAACACACGTGTATATACGCAAAAGAATGTCAAGTCATCTGAAGGTTGGTAAGGGTTGGTAGAGAGAGCTGAAACCGAACATCATAAGAACTTACTTGAGTGAATCAGTATCTACTGCAACCTGTATTGCAGTCTAGATTATGACGTACACCATCTGTTTGTTAGAACCGCATCCATAGATGCAACAGTGATCGTGCCAAATATGTACCGACAAGAAAGGTTCACAGTATCTGACCAATGGACCAGAAAGACAAAATGCTGTTAACAATTAGAACAATCTATCAATGTCTATGCTGTATACATATACTTATTCAGAGCACGAGTGTGACTGCGCACCGTGTAACGAAAAAAATGTTCGTTCTACCGACTCGTCATGCTGAAACGGAGAAACAACATGCATCCAGACGATAGTAGTGATACAATGTAAATCGGAGTCCAAGTCTGCATAAAGCCCTGTGAGTGACACCATTCCTCAATGTGTTTAAATCAGGATCAAGCCAGAAGTAGCGGGCAAGCAAACTTCTCCCGTTAAGACAAATGTATCGGATAGATGAAATACCGATAAAGAAAAATGGGAGCCCAACATGCTGCACCGAGATACAAAGGCGAGTGCACATATACGGGATGAAAATAGGCACAAATGCTTACCGCTTACGGGAGTTTTCATCTGAAGTCCATGAAACAAATGAACGCAGTCTCTCAAAAAAATGGAAGAAGGACTGCAAGAGGAAGTTACCGGCTCCATATATACACAAAGTATCACATTGCCGGTTGCATGCAGAGGCACGTCCAAAGTAAATAAAGGCGGCCATATTGGAAGGGGGTGACTGTTCACATGGCACTAATATACGCAGTGTGGAGGTATATCCAATAAACCAAGTGAATGAAATGGCTTTTGGTAAGAAATATTAGCCTCATCTCTTCCTTAATCAAGATGTTTCTGCTTGTATTGTCACCATTAGCAGTGCGTACTTTTTTCAAAACAGTCCATTTCAGGTCTTCACAGTTGTGATTGCTAGTCGAAAAATGTCCAACCATAGGGGCTGGGATGTTTTTATTCCTAATGCAGCTCTTATGTTCGGTAACTCTGATCTTTATTTTACGTTCTGTTTGTCCAATATATAGTTTTGGACAAGGACACCAGATGGCATATATCACTCCGCTTGTATTGCAGTTGGTAAAAGTATGCTGTTGCCAGGGTTTTGCCAAACCTATGTCAACCGTTGTAGTGCATTTAGTAGATGAACAACATTTGCAACTGCCACAAGGTGCATGGCCGCTAGGTCTCGCTAGGCCCCATTGTTCTGTTATAGTGAGCTGAGAGGTAGAGTGGTCACTAATATCATTCCGAGCGACTAGTTCTTTTAGATTGCGTCCACGTTTGAACGCGCAACTCGGTACCGAGACCGGATTGTTACTTTTGGATAACAAATGCCAGTTTTTTTCTGATTATGCTGACGATTTTGTGTGACACCGGATTGTAAGTGCTGACAAAGGTCAAGCCATCAGGATCAGATGTAGAAGATTTTCTAGATCTTCCGGTTGCATGTGGAAGAAGATCTTCCCGGGGGGTTGACCAAGGTCTTGTGAACTTTGGGTAGAATATAGAATTCAGGAACTCTAGGATCGCTCTTAACCAGATATACTGCCTCTTTATTGGTAATCCATTTCCTATCTCTTGCTTTCTCTACTTTGGTTGTAATTATAGCCTTTAAGCGAATCGTAGGATCATTACTCAAAGGCTTATAGAAGCTGGTGTCAGCCAATTGTCTAGTGCATTCAGAGATGTAATCCACTCGATCAAGTAGAATAATGGCACCACCTTTATCGGCACTGCGAATTACAACTGATTTGTTATTTTTAAGTCCACTGATGGCTGTACGTTGTGCATTTGAACAATTCTGAAAAGTACGTGTCTTCACTGTGGCGTTTAATTTATCTAGTTCAGATAAAACTCGCCGTTCAAAGACCACTGACTCAGGACTGTGACTCGAACTTGGAGGGCAGAAGGTAGAGGGGTTATGTAACCCACTATTGGCTTCCTCAATATCAAAAGGATTATCCAATAAGTATTGTTTCAGATGTAATTTTCTGAAAAGGTTCTGTACTTCAAGGTGAGTATTAAACCGGTCATAGGTGGCTGTGGGTACAAACCCAAATCCCTTTTCCAAAACCGTTGTCTCTACTTCTGTAGGTGTATATTTGGAGAGATTTATTAATAAGCTGAGTTGCTCCGTGTCACCCTTGGTTCGTAATCTAAAAAACCAGCTATGGGACTGCGTCCACGCTGAGCAGAACGAAAATTTTGTGCTCTCCGTCTGTTGTTGCCATTGCCCCTATTTCTGCCAGCACCTTGTCTCTGGAATCTGTAGTTGGAATCCTGTGGGAAACCGTCATCGTCTGAACTGTGTGAGCTATAAGACGTATTAGCAAAGCGTACATTTTTCTTAGCAGGTTTTTTAGCTCCATCGTATTGTTGATTCGGGATATATCCTTCTTGTGTATAGCAGAAAGCCTTTTCATGTTTGAAATCAGCTATATCTTTTTTTAATCTTCAAATCCTATCTCTCACTGTAGATTCTTTGAAATCATTCATCTCTTTAATGATCTGTTCCAATCTTATGGTGAAGGCTTCCAACGGGACTCATTTTTTGATTTGATCTTCCAATTTTGCTAATTCTACAGTTTGCTTTTCAGTCATTTCTTTGGCTGTATCTATTATTAAAATCAGCCAATCGCGCCCACATTTGTTGGCAATATAACTCCATCTGACAACAAATTCTTTGTTATCAAGAAAGAGTCAGGGTTCGTTATTGTCAACAAGTCCTTGCGGTAAGATTCCATTTCTGAGGTACTCTAACATAATAGTATCATGAAGTTCAGTCCGTATCAAACGTTTTTTCATTTGAAACAATTCATCCCAATTACTGATGTTGGTTAGAGGGGAGCTTTCACCCTCGGTAGAGAATAAGGAGGACTTTGCTAGTAATTCTAGGACGTATTTTTCATCTTAGCTGCATGTTTTATCCGCCGCCATAATGACGGGTGTACAAACCAAAAGTCAATGTCTAAAACCAAACTGGGACACAAGTCGCTGAAAACAGTGCCACCAAATTACACTCTCCTGCAACTGCACACGTGTAGGTAAACTTAACGTCCCACGACCGACAGCCGTGTAAGAAACACCAACAAACAATGAGGGACTCCAAGCCAAAAAATACACTCGGTCGTGCTTGGAAAGAAACATGTATATATATAGAGCAACTAGGAGACCGAGGTAGAAAATCTTGTTTTGGTAAACGGGCAAGAACTAAACCCATAGACGATACAACTAACCAAATAGTACCTCTAAAGAAGTACAAACCACATCACAAGATAGGAGATGAAAGAATTCAATTCACATCCTGATTGTAGTAGAAAATGATTCATGCAGTTTAATAAAGTATATCATAAGAATTCTAAAAACTCCTTATGTATCATAAAACATTGAAGTCATAAAATATAATTTATAAAAAAAAATGTAGTACATAGTTAATACAGCATATAATTGGAACAATGAGCAACACAACCAGACCCATGAAATTCACCAATCACTCCATTCATACAAACTCATACATATCCATAATTCATACCACAGAAACAAAAGTGGAGAACACTGACTATACAAAAACACAAACGTATTGCACATACTGTTATAGCACCATGTTCAAGATCTAGTAAGTGACAAGCACTGTATTGCTAGATTATTGTTAGAATGTCCTTTCCAATTTTGGACCTTCCGAAAGTCATATTAATTGACAATTTTTAGCCACATCAAAGCTAGACCATATAGAAAACCGACATGTTTCTTTCCATCTTCATATTTAAATTAATTGTGTGGAAATTCTTCAGTGTGACTTAGAAACTGAAGTCATCAATGATTGACGGAGCTGGGATGCTGCAAAGTTCCATGGGTCAGTCTCGTCCTAACACCTAAACAAGAAAAGGGAAATACAGAGATTACTGGTCTCAAATCAATTAATTTAGAGAGATCAGTGTCAAACTGTGGCACGTTCTATAGATGGGCGTGGTTACAAGGTCACAAGACCTATTGAAAAACCTGCAGGTGGTCACAGTCAGCTAATGGGAGGACCAACAGGGTATAGAAACTAAATATATTAGGTTCAAACCCTATGTGCAGAGCAAGAGAGTGAATACAAAAGGAGAAACCGTCCTGTGAAGGCTTTACGGGCAAAAGATCATCTGGTAACCTATACACAATACCGAAATTAGATGTAAAATATGTGCTTAGCGCAGAGTTCAAAACGTCTAACTTATACTAAAAGAAAGAACATATCCCAACTGAGTATCAATAAAATAGAAGCATTAGCGGTCTGGTGAGACACTAGCAATCAATAAACAGTTGGATTAGGTCGGATAGTTAAACCAGAGTGCCCTAGGGTAGCTGTACCTAGTCCAACCCAGGTGCTTAGACAGAAGACATCTGAAATCATGTGTCGCCTCACCATGAAGATCTCAATGGTCCTCACTATAACTCTGGTGGTAGCCATGCCCTTATTAAGGGCACGGCTGCCGCTGGAGTTGTTTTTTTTCCGGCACCCGCGAATGGCCAATAACCTGGTCATGCCGAGTTTGGCGGACCCGGTAATTGCCCATTCACGGGTGCCATTATGGCCGGCCTCCTGATCCCCATTCTGACCCATAGGGCAGAATGGGGGTCGGGAGCATGGTTGCACCGGTACCGTTTATAACGGTGCTGGTGCAATCATGAGTTCTGCTTGCGGGTGCCGGTATGCACGCCTGGTCAGACCAGGCTTGCAGTCCGGCACTGGAGAGCAGAACTCGTAGTGTGGTGGAGAGGTAACAACGGCACCAGTAGCACTACCGGCGCCGTTGTTACCTTTCCGCTACAATCATAATGAGGCCCAATGTCTGGTCAGATTGTTCTTCTAACAAGTTGCCCATATCATTCCTCAATCAATGCAATTTACTAACCCTGGAAATCTGGCTCTCATCCTTTAGTTCTTGAATGAATGTCTTTCAACTATAAAAATCAAGCCCGCTCCTTGATCAGACCACTATCTGCTACCTACAAGACTTGCAGGAACACACCTTTACAATCAGACCAGTTGCGGGAACCACCCTGGCCCGATTAATGAAGTGAGATACTACTGCTTTTCTTGTGGACAGTTACATAAATCCTACCTTGTGTTGAGGTCACCCAGAGTCCCTTGTCACCAACCTGAAGCTCAACAAAACCTTTGAAGCCCTTGCTCCCTTCATCTGCAAGAATGTCAAGCCTCTCAAAGAACAATACTGGGTGTGGCATTTTTAATGAACACACTTCAACCATCTGCCTTTCTTGCACCATACATACACATTGAAAGAAACAGAAAATATCAGAAAAGCAATCATATGCTTCAGACAAAAGAGGTGATATGTCTTTTGATGACAGTGGTTGTCATAACAAACAGATCATAACAGAGTCCATGTGGATATTTGGTGGCCGCATTGACTGCTTTCTTTTGCTTGGAATGGAGTGGGCAGTCCAGGATAATTTTTAGAGTCAAGTCATTTTTTTTCAGATAACTCTCAAGGTAGTCAGGCAGGTTACTCTCCCTACTGTCTATAATGAAGCAGTCACTAATGGATTCCATTCAGGAAAATGGATTCCCAAAAATATTTTCAGGTGATTAAGATGAAAAAATCCGGGACTAAATGTTTGTAGCAGCTATGCTAGTATAGCATTAGTCTACCCCTACTCAAGAAATCAATCCAGTCCCTGGAGCACAGGTGGTGAAACAGTAAATATCCTGAAGACAAATCAGTGTGTTTAAAACAATTGAAAGTCTACTATGCACTGTTCCTTCATTCATTGCCACACTGATCAGGCCACCAACACTTCTGTTGAATTCTTTAACATCCATAAAGAACTAAGATCTTCTTTGGACTGCACATCTACTCATACAGTATCCCAAGACGTTTCTGATCTTTGTTGTTGCGAAGATTAAATCAATCTTTTGGCCATTTTGGCCATAAACTGAAACCCTCTTCCTTAAAGCTAGTGTATCAGACAGAACTCATGTTAACCTTAAAAGTAATTAGAGTTTCTTCACAGAAGGTTGATACTCTAGAGGGACCATCAAGATAATATTGACTTCCTACCTGCTCACACTTTCTTTGTTAGCAGCACCACACAGTCATGTAACTTTGCCTACCTCCTCAAAAAAAGACCTGAAGACCCCCACTCTTGCAATTAACTGCCCTATTGCGAACACTACTGTACATAGGTACAATCCTAGATACACTACTTCGCAACAGCTTCTTGAGTACAGGGAATCCCACATCCTTCTACATGACAAGCAATCTGGCTTCTAGCCAGCCAGAAGCCCAAACACTGCTCTTCTTTACAAGAGGGATATACAAAAGGCTACAATTGGCACACAGTGTATGCATAGTTTGTGTGCACATACACCACCTAGTGGTTCTTTTGTATATACACCCACCTATGCATACAAACACATATAAATCACCCAAGAACAGCAAGATCAAGCCTCTAATTTTTGGTAAATATAATGATGATCTGGGGTCTAATGGCATCAAATGAACTGAATGGCTAAATTAGGCCTAAAGTGTGCAGAAAAGATATATGGAAAATTTTGATTTTCCAACATAAAGGCCAGCAGTGTATTCTCATCTACAAAAACATAAAAGTGGTGTGTGCAAGCAGGCCATGGAAATGTGGGCATAACATGTAGTGCAATAAAAACACAGAGATCAAATCCAAATTGAAAGGGGAGCATGTTATTCTCCACTGACACATATCAAAAGGCTGTATGCATTGAAAATCAAGAAAGCAACATGGGCCTTCCATGCAAGTTAAAACCACCATTCTGCTTTTCAACAGGTGACTGAAGCTAAAGTGAAATCTTGCTGACATAGAGAGCAAATCATAAAGGGTGTAAGTTGCCAACCCAGAAAACGGTTAACATGGAAAGGCTTGCATGTGCAGCTAAGAACAATATAGACATGGGAAAACAAATCGCCAGAGTGCAGTGAATATATATATATATTTATATATAAATATATATATATATATGAGGATATAAATATGAACATTGGCAGCATGATGCAAGATATTTAAAGGCCTCACATGATGAGTATATGTGGCAAATTTGAAAGCAATTAGTTCTGTTATTCAGAGCGCAGAAGGCTTATCTGGGTGTAAATAATCTTCCCCTGAAAGTTAAAAACAGTGACCTTCCCTCATCACATGCTCTGCGCAGGCACTCTATCTGAAATACTATTGCTTTGAAGTGTGACAGCCAGCGAGAAGAGCGGAATTCATGCATGACAGAGCAATTTATTGGTTTGCTGGATCAACAGAAAGACTGCCATTAAATGTGTTGAACTTTTAAAAATGTATGTATGTATTTAAATTTGATTTGTGGCCAGCTCATAGATGCTGATCACAGGCCTGTTCCCAGGGGAATTCTCCCTGAGCATGGAGGTGGGGCATCTGCTATGCTCTTCAAGATAAGAGAACCATGCCTGACCTTTGACCTTCCAAGAATACTAATGGACTGTGGCAGGAAGACTAACAAAGGAAGCCGGTGGCCAGACTACTAATTGGGGCTTGAAGCGGTGTAAGGTGAACATTGAAGTATGCATGTGATTATCTTGCTGTAGAGTTGTAGTAAGCATCATATTTTGTTGGTTTTCTCAGGAACCGCAGGTAATAGAAAGATAACCTAGATATCATGGTAAAGCTAAGGAACAGAATGTTGTAGTGACACCACTCACCTAACAATGCAACCTTGGGAACAGAATGTATAACCTAAAATGGGATGGTAACTCTCCAGAAAATGTCGAAAAGTGGTGATTCGGTAATGTGATAGCTTAATAAATTAGATGTTTGTATAGAAATGTATATGTTGAGAACTGTCATATGTTTTGAGTAAAATACAGAAAAAAAAATGTGCATGTGCAATATTGTGGAGAGATGGGACACGTTTCATTAGAACCAGCATGGGCAGACCTTTTTAGTCATGTAAATATTATTACGTTTAACGGTAAATTCCCAATATCTGCCATATAGGGGCTTTGAAAGTGCAATCATTACAATGTGTAAAAAGTAAATACATCTGGGTAGACTGAACCCCTCCCAAATTTAGTCTTGGTAAACTGAAGGGACCAATCAGTGAAATGAGGCCAGCCCCTGGCTAACGGGACGGAGAATAGTTCACCAATGAAAATGTATAGATAATAAGCTGGCATATGATCATTTAGACATTTGTGTGGATGTGATTATTGGTTTGTAAGGTGTCACGCAATGCAAAAGAGAGATCTGACTGAGAAATAAAGGAATGAGGAAGCTGCCTGATATCGTCTGGGCTGGAACTGCTGATGCAATTACTGGAGTAAACCAGGGGTAAGGAGAGGCTGTAGCTTTGACCAGGAGAGCCTGTCTGACTGAGTCCCTGTGGCCATTAGATGATTTGGAGATCCCCCAATACCTGACTGTCCTTCCCTATGCGCAGACTCAGAGATCATTCTGTAAGTTAATTTGTGCATCCAAACTAAGTCTTGTGGGTTCCTACTTGAGTTCATAGCTTCCACTTAATTAGTGTGTAGGGGTCTGACAGTAGACCTTTAGTAATTTTATTAAACACAAATTCAATTAATTCCCATATAGTTGAATTACACAGAG
Organism: Ambystoma mexicanum; assembly: GCF_040938575.1. NCBI lineage: Eukaryota > Metazoa > Chordata > Amphibia > Caudata > Ambystomatidae > Ambystoma > Ambystoma mexicanum. The sequence continues at coordinate 330,251,505 of NC_090934.1, read as the reverse complement.
GAATCTTGTTCAAGTTCGAAATCAACAAATTTGCTTACAGTGTGAATAACAAAAAAAAACTATAACCTATAAAGTAAATGGGTTTCCTATTCTTCTTGGCAGCCCCAAATTTCCCTAAAAGAAAGGGTGCATGAAAACGAAATTCCCTACTGCTCCTAATTCCACAGATGCTCCTTAAAGGTAGAGGACTCCCAAATGATCAACTGAGTAACTGGGTTTGTGTTGGGGCAGAAAAGTGTCTTCCCAAAATTACTGGAAGTCACTGATTTAAAAGTACAACTCTGCATAACGTGGGAAAGGGTTTCCTGAGAGAAAGGAGATTTTGCATAGCATAGTGGTGATGAAAAGGGTCTCCAAAATAAAGCATAAGTGTTTGCTTTGAAAAGAATTGTCAAGCACACAGGGAGATAATAGTCCAGAGCACTGCGTGTGTTGAAGTTCTTTTGAAAATCAAACAGTACTGCATTTTATTTAAATTTAACTTCATGTAGTCATGTTTTAAGGTGCTGCCTCCTGTTGGCATTCAGGAATTGGGTGTGTGATAAAAGTATTGAAATGTTCGTTTGACCTATATACTTTTTTACTGGGGAACTAATAGCAAAAACAAACATGTATTGGTAATGAATCTTTGTTTTTGTTCCACAGAGAATGTGGTGTTGTGTCTGAGTTAGCTCGATTGTTGATCTTTCCATAATAATTAATAACATATATTCTTTCTGTACACCAGCCTGGTTTTTGGCTTAACAGTGCTGAAGGGGGTTCTAGACTGGCAGCAGACAGTGCCGGATAGAATATCAAGGTCTATTTGTGTAGCGTTGTTAATTGGCAGGGAAAGAACTCCCCACATTAACAGGGATCCCATGAATATAACCCACAATGAGTGCCCATGACTCCCAGATTGCATTTGACTTGTGGTCTTTCCAATGTATCTGCACAATATTTTCCCCTCCTTCTTCATATCCAAAATATGATGATGGAAAACAGCCTGTGTCTAAATGCCACAAAAACAGCGAACATTTCGTTAGCAAAGACTTTCCACCTTCAGTCCCATTCTTTTAGCAGAAAACCTGGGAGAGGGATTCAATGGTATGTTTCTCTTTGCAATACCAGTTAAAGAGATCCCTAAGGAATTCTACTTTCTACTCTATGTGCTGAAAAGCTTTCCCCATTTTGCAAAGAGAGTGAAAGAAATAACATGGTGTACTCTTGACTGGGCTACAGCAATATTCTCTATCTGGGTCTCCAAAACACAGTACCCAACATTTAGAGTGAGGCGGACAGGTTGCTCCTTCGTCTGAAAAACGTGGGTCCATACCACTCCTGTCCCACACTCTTGACACTGGTCCCCAATATGAGCCTGTATCAGCTCCAAGACTCTCTGGTGCTCATTTTCAAAATCCCCAGAGCGTAAAAAAGTGTTAAAGACAGACGTAAAGGTATTATGCCTGTCTTAACCCCTTTGTTCGCACACTGGGAATGTTTTTGCTTTTTGAAGGAAGCAGGGGGGTATTGGGGGTTACGTTTCTGCCTCCCCTTTCTCCTTTGCCTCCACTACACCAGCAGGGAATTTTCATACTGGCGTTACACCAATGGATTCCTGTAGAATCCGCCTTCTTTTTCCTTAGATATCCATTGTAAAACGCTGCGTGCCATGCGTAAAAGCCAGGTAGCGTTTAACAGTATTTTACTGCGGAGTGCAAAAATGAAACGTAAAGGTGATTATGCCACCGTTTTACTGCTCCCTTTTGCGCTCCACGGTGCAAATGATTAAACTTGCTTGGAGGAGGACCTGTTTGCAGCTCTGTCTTTACACAGAGCCTTCTGGATCTCAGGCTCTGCCCACATCAGACAGAACAGATGAAGACAGACTGCAGTACCAGTGTCTTTACTTGCAGCATCTCCAAGACACTTGTAGTGGCGACGTGTGAGAAAGGGAGTTATGGTGACAGACTTTCGGGTGCCTCTGGTGCTGCCATTTTAAATGACCTGTGTTCCGATCCAAGAAAATGAATGTGCGGTTCTGGAAGAAACTGGACACTTTCCTTTTCAAAAATAGATTTTCGTTTGACCACTGCTTGGTCTTTCTTCCTGCAGTAATACAGTCATGTTGATCTGATGCCTTGCCCATGACCCGCCTCTTGCTTCATTGTTTCTGAAGTCTGGCATTATGGTCCTGCACTTAATTTACCCTTATTCTCGTGCACCTGTGATTTGCAATGATGTTGTCATTGCACCCCTCCTGTTCCTCCCAGCCCTCTCTCTTAACTGATCCAAATATTTCCAAAGCCTGTGAAGGAGGCATTCTCTGTACCTCCCTAACCATTTGCGCAACAAAGCAACTGTGTCCACAGCTGGCACCATAAAAGGATACCAATAAAACAGACCCCATGCCTTAGGATCACCTTCATTTAGCCCTAGCTTTATAGCCAAATGTAATTAACATGCTATGACTCGTAGGGCTACATACATAATGAATAACACAAAACTACATGTCCCATCATGCAATGTGCCTCTAGCAAAGATCCATAATTGGTTGCATTCTCGATGACACAGGGCCATTTGCCAACTCTGGCTATATAGATGCAACTCTTCCAGCCATGTTTCTTTGGGTTATGACATTTTTAATATCATTTCCCCTTTGCAGTTCCAGAACTACAAGTACCAGAGTATAAAGGAAATGTAACATGGGCCTGAATGACGTGGTCACCAGACCCTGGACTGGCCCATAGTGCTCAAGGGTAACGACTTAAAGGCTGGCCTAACAGATCAGTGTTGGCCTGTTTTCTTGACCAATGTGTGTCATATTAAATACTATGCAATATGTATTTATCTTAACTTGAACCGATCCTGCAGGTGCACTTTGCTTTAAACGGTGCAATTTCCCACACATTTCCCCAATAATACACCCGCAATAAAATATTCCAATAGTTTGTTTCAGAAAGCCACAGATTGCATTTTTGTGGTGCCTGGGACATTGTTTGTGTCCGTCTGGCACACGGAATGAAGCACCTTGAGGCCCTAGCATAGACCGCTCTCTTTTCACCCACTTCTCTTTTCGCACTGCACAGTGAACCATGTATCTATTCATGCGGTGCTGACTGCCACCCACAGTGCTCATTCGAGACTCTGAGGACGCGTGGGTGGGGCTGGGAAGACTCGTAGAACTGGGACGGGGACCCTAGTCGCTGGGAGGGAGGATACGAGAGCTGGGGGAGGGGCGGCTACCGCCGAGGCTTTTGTCCTGTGCCAGACATGTGGGGCACATTAACAGGCTTTCAATACGAGTTTGATGGATGGGAGAGCGGCATTCTCTGCGACTATCAAAGCATGTGTGGTATGCGAGAATCAGACACCAATTAGCATCGCCTCCCAAAGGCTGCCTTGTTAAGAGAGGAATACGGGGGAAAGAATGAAAGTGGTCAGAAAACATGGAGTTATTTAACCTTAATTAGAATGAAGGTGTGGGCCTCCCCACTCTCCCCTCCCTTTTTTGAAAAGGCCATTGCTGAAAGAAATGTTCTCTCCGGGTATAAGAGAGACAGTAGCTGCTTGTTAGGGGGTTTTAGAAGCGGGCAGGAGGCTAACTTGTAGAAATGCGCTGTATGCCACTTAAATGTGAGGACTGCTTATTACAGCCTGCCATGCTGTCGGGGTGGCTGGTGGGCAGGAGGCAAGAAAGCAGCCTTGCCAACTGGCAATGAATTCCGCGAGCATCATCGATGTAAGTGCTTTCTGGAGAGCTGTACAGCTTGTACATAAAACTACTCCTTCTGTCCCTGTAAACTGACAAGGGGACTTTTTTTTAGTTGGCAAATGAAACATTTTAGATGGCACTCCACGCTGAGGCGGAACTCGAAATGCCTTCTGAAGTTCGTGCTGCACAAAAGAATTAATGACAAGGGCGAATTCCCCGGGAGAAAGAAAATGCCCCCTGCGTCTTTCTCAAATCTTCACCTTTGTACCTGCGCCGCCTCTCAAGCAACAGAAACACCCCTGCAAGAGAGAGCTCTTTGTACAGTGGAGGAAAGCGAGTACCCTGGGTGGCGGGTAAATACGAGCTGAGGCTGGATCACGAATGCTAACTCATTAGGGCTGCCCCCTGAGGGAGAGTGTGCACTGATCTGCTGGGAAAAGAGGGAAAGGGGCCAGACAGAGCCTGAATAGACCACACTTTCCTTCACGTATAGAGGCGTGAGTTACTCCAAGCACTAGGCAACTGGCTGCCCAATGGGTCAAGCCTACGCGCAGGTGCATTCCGCAATTGGTAGTGCTGAATTTCTGAAATCTGCTTTTTTTATCTTCTTATTTCTTGATTGACGTCAGGTCAACTCTACACAGGTGTTCATACAAACGTTCAGTGCCTTAAGTGGCATTGCAAAACGAGCCGGGGCTCTTTAAGGGGGCGTGGCCTAACATGGAGCCATGGGCGCCGCGGTGGGGGGTGCCTGCCGCTTGTTAGTTAGTCCACAGCCTCTTGAAAAGCTCCTACTTAATGGCCTACAGGCACCCCCCACCACCAGGCAGCCCTTTCTGCAGATCAGCACCTAAAAGGATGCCTGGCAGGGAACAGCAGCCACATGTTTTCAGCATTAATGGGGGTGCAGCACCTCGCCAGCCATTTGACGAAACCTGAAAACCTTTTTTTTTTTGGATAAAAAGACTCCCCTGCCTCGATCTCCTTTTCTCAGGTTTTCCCCATAGGTTTTTTTCTGCATTACTATGTTGTGAGTCTGTGTCAGCGCTCTTATGTCTCTGGGCCTCTGTTCTAGCGCTCCAGAAATAAAGGAAATAAATAAAATAGACGTAGGGCAGCAGCACCATTAAAGCTGAAAACGTGTTACTGCAGGAAGCTGAGGCCTTTTTTGCTAAAGCTTGAAGCTCCTGCGAACGAGCAGGAGCTTCAGGCTTTACAAAAAAAATCCCTTGGCTTCCAGCGGCCTCGCCTATTCTATAATGGTGGAACCGGCCAATAGGAATCTCTTGATTAAAGGGATGCCTTGCAGGTGCCAGCGCCACCATTATAGAGAAAAGGCATTTTTTTCAGAAGCCTGAAACTCTCACACATGAGCCAGAGCTTCAGGCTTTAGACAAACAGCCTTGTCCTATAGCGGCAGGGTTGCCAGGTGACATTAGAGGGCCCTGGAAGGGCCCCACCTCAAACTCATATTTCTGAGCCTGCTGGGCTAGCTGGGACAGAACTAGCACCAGCCCACTTAAAGCCCTGCAAACATTCCCTATCTATTCGGAACCTGATTGTCCAGTCGTGGCTTTTTCTTTGCATCCTGTGGATTTTAGTCTTGTTTTTCATTTAAAAATCCACAACTAAACATCCCAGAATGCAAAGCAAACAAAAAACAGGACTTGGTAATCATTTTTCAAATGTGATAGGCTACTGTGGCACAAATGTCTCCTCTATTTATTTAGTAGAGATTTAGGAACACCCAGGGTCGAATTCTTACGTTTTTTGGCATAACAAGATGTCATCATGCACAACGGGCATCTGAATGTGCGCATCATGAATGATATCATTCAGATGCCCTTTCCAAAACTCTTTGCACATTTCCGCAAATAAGGGGATGTTTTAGAGAATTTCAATGCACACCCTGAATTAAAAAAATGTATTGCACATGAAATGCACAGGCAAGAAACACAATCACTTGCTCCTGTTAGGAACCGGTGCAGGGTGATGCTGATGCACAAGACACGACAGGGTCATTCCTGACCCTTTTTTGATTACTTTGAAAGCGTTAACTGCCATGGGTCCCCCCCACCCCCCCCCCCGTGCCAAGGCCTTTTTTAGTGATTTTGGTATTTCACCATTCAAAGCCTTCTAACATTTTCTCCTTCATTAACTCCTTAAGTGCCAAGGACGAGCTATCTTGTCCTTGGCACTGGGGAGGTAATCCCAAGGACGAGATACCTCGTCCTTGGCACTAAGCAGCGGTTTGAAAAGCAGCTGCCACAAACGTGTTTCTATCCCCCAAACAGGGATAGCAAGGCTTTTAAAGTTTGTATTCTTATATCACTGTATGAATGGCTACTGGCAGCCCCGTTGCTGCTGGTAGCCACTAATAAACTAGTGTCAGTAGAGTGCTCCCGGCACTAAAGTATGCCACAGGGTTGACCAGTGCATCTTTTGCACCTCTGTCCAGCCTACCTGAAATGTACAGGTCACTTTGGAGAGTGAGGTGACCTGCGCATTTCTGGAACTATAGCAAATCAAGAAAACGCATGCTCTGAGCATTTTTCATTTGCAGAGGTTTTCGAGATTCTGCCCTATAGACTGTAATCTTTTTCTAGCTAGAATCTCTATTCAGGGTAATTCCTACTATAAGGAAATTCTATGCGACCCCATATGGCACCACCAGCAGCATGGCCATTATAGCACTAAACACCTCTAATCTAGCTCACTTGTAAGGAGAGTGTTGCAGGCACAATTTGGAAATCCACCACATGTGCGGCATAAATCCTTGCATCACCACTGTCTATATTACATTCAGTACTACCGTCAGTCGTTCACTTTCCAGAGTTAGCCTGGGCCTCCCAAAAGTGATCAAATAAATCAGTGTGCTCAAAAGTGCTTATCCTTATCAATCATTACCTATACAAAGATGCACTGAGGCAATGTTTTTTTTTAAATGAAAACTCTGGGCTAGTGTTGTTCTAGTGTATGCATACATGGGGCTAGTGTTGCTCAAGTGTATGCATACATGCCAACAGGCCTCATGTCATTCTGGAAATGGTCTTACAGAAACTTTTTTTTCTTTGCATTCTGGGACTTTAAGGGGGTAATTCATAGAATTCGGCGCACAAGTGGCGCACGCGGCTGGCACACAGTGTGCGCGTGCGGCAGTCTGCGCCAGCCGCGTGCGCCAAAACTCATTTCAGCGCACAGCTTATTGATGGATTTTAACATCCGTAACCAGCCGTGGTGCAGAGTGGCGCAGCGACCCTGCAGCAGCGCCAGTTACGCCCCCAACCCCGCTCCGTGCGCCATGAACAGCGCACACATCCAGTACATGGCGCAAAGGCCAGTGGACCAGCATACAGCCCCTCAACCACGAAAACACATGTAAAACTCCCCACGCACCCCTCAGAATACACGTACCCCTCTCGCGCTAGCGAAATCACGTGTAAAACTCCCTGCGCACCGCTCCGAATACACGTACCCGTCTCTCACTAGCGAAATCGCTTGTAAAACTCCCTGCTCACCCCTCAGAATATACGTACCCCTCTTGCGCTAGCAAAATCGCGTGTAAAACTCCCTACGCACCCATCAGAATACACGTACCCCCCTCCCCAAGGCCTATCACGTGTGAAACTTCCCACGTACCCCTGAAATACACGTACCCCACTCGCACAGGGCCTATCGCGTGTGAAACTTCCCACGTACCCCCGAAATACACATACCCCGCTCGCACAGGGCCTATCGTGTGTGAAACTTCCTGCGTACCCCCAAAATACACGTAACCCGCTTGCACAGGGCCAATCATGTGTGAAACTCCCCACGCACCTCCAAAAATCACGCAGGCTGCACATCCACCCTCCCAATGCCTCACAGGCAGCCCATCCACCCTCCCCATGCCTCCATGTCTCACAGGCAGCCCATCCACCCTGGCCATGCCCCACAGGCAGCCCACACCACAGGGGGGACAATTCCCACGCGATTACGGTAGCGCAAAAGGGGTACATGTATTCTGAGGGGTGCGTGGAGAGTTTTACATGCGATAGGCCCTGTGCGAGCGTGGTACGTGTATTTGTGGGGTACGCGGGGAGTTTTACACACAATAGGCCCTGTGCGAGCGGGTACGTGTATTTGTGGGGTACACGGGGAGTTTTACATGCAATAGGCCCTGTGCGAGCGGGGTACGTGTATTTGTGGGGTGCGTGGATAGTTTCACATGTGATAGGCCCTGTGCGAACGGGGCACGTGTATTTGTGGGGTATGCGGGGAGTTTCACCTGGAATAGGCCCTGTGCGAGCGGGGTACGTGTATTTCGGGAGTACGCAGGGAATTTCACACGTGATTACGCTAGCACGAGAGGGATACGTGTATTCGGAGGGGTGCACAGGGAGTTTTACAGGCAATTTGGCATTGTGTGCCCTCCCGGATGTGCGGTTTCCCCCCTCCCCATGCCCTGCAGGCAGCCCACACCACAGGGGACTACCCAACAACCCTCACCATGCGCTGCAGTCAGCCCACATGGCACCATGCACTTGTGAGCACACTTGTGAGCCCAGACTCATGTCCCCCTGCACCCCCACCCACCCAGCATTGATGGGCACCTGCCAGCAGGCCCTGACCCATGCCTCCCTGCAACCCCACCCACCCAGCATTGACCGGCACCTGCCTGCAGGCCCTGACTCATGTCCCCCTGAACCCCCGCCCACCCAGCATTGACGGGCACCTGCTAGCAGGTCCCGACTCATGTCCCCCTGCACCCCCGCCCACCCAGCATTGACGGGCACCTGCCAGAAGGCCCCGACCCATGTCCCCCAACACGTCATCACAATCCACACACATGGCCCTTATGGCCACCCAAATCCCACCCAACGCCACCCCAGTCCAAACACCCAGCCAAGTATACCATCCACCCCACATTGAAATCCACCATTGCATGATACATCCCAAATGGCAAGTAGGCACATCAATACATATCCGTCATACACAATGGGTGCAAGTGAATGAGAAAACCCAATACATGACATGCATGAAACCAATGAGAGAATACCACACAAATAAAATATTAAACCAAAATGTTTTAAAAATAAAAGAAAGGAAGTGAAAGAAACTCACACAATAATACAAATGATAAACAAAAGGTTGCTTGTCCAAAATAAATGAAATAAAATACATGAATGCTGCATCAAAATAAATCCAAATGAAAATGTCTCCAAAGGGTTCATCCATCAAACAAGATCCAAATGAAAAAATAAATCCATTGCTCCATGGTAAAAAATGAAAAAAAGAAGTCCAATCCAGTCTTCAACTATATACAATTTCCAAATCCAGGGTCCATGAGCCCAACAACCCAAATGAAACCTACAAAAAACCCTACCTAATAAACAACTATATACAAAAATGTGGGGCATAGTCCATGCACCCCAAATGAAAGAAAAACATAAAGGAAACCTAAAACTAATTAACTATATACAATGGTGGCGGGCAAGTCCTATGGCTCACTTGCTGATTTCCCGGGCCAGGGCATCATCGAACTCCCGTTCTACGTCCTGGAGGCGGGCCTGTTCTATAGCCCCGAGGTTTTGCAGGGATAACGCCATGTCCACCTCCAACTCCCTGCGAATTGCCTCGAGGCACTCAGCCCGCCTCAGTGCCCTGCGCATGGAGTTCTCTGCCCTGACCATAGTGAGCCGTGCCTCTTCGCCCGCTGCTGGTCCGCATCTATTTGCTGGCCCAACCGCTGCCACGTGGAAGACACTCCCAATCCAGGGTCCTCCTACCCTCCGGCCGATGCCTGCCCCTCTGATGTTGATGGCCCCGAGCCATCATCGCTCCCACCTTGAGCCTGTTGCTGCCGTGCATGTGCCTTGGCTTTTGATGCCTGCATGTCCTCCTCCTGCTGGGGTACAGTTGGTGGGGTGGCCACTCCTGCTAGACCTCCGACTCCCGACTGTGGCAGGGATGTGTCCTCCACCAGCCTGGCCGCTGGGTCAGAGGCAGCTCCACAGGGTACCCAGGTGATACTTGGGCCAGACGATGGCAAGGGGGACAACTGGTGCATAGGGGGTTCAGTTGAGGAGGGGGTCAGTACAAGGTCCGCACACGGAAGAATCCAGCACTGGTGACCCGTCCTAGTAGGTCGACGCGGTCAAAGAGGCATCCCAGATAATGTGCAGAGTCTTCACGAAAACCCTGCAGGACATCTCGGATGCCCCATTGACACAACGCCATGCCAGCCAGGACAGGCTCAACACGGTCCCGGATTGCCTTGTTCGCAGGGAGAGGAAGGCCAGTTGTTGTTCACGCATCCCCTCCCTGAAAACGGGTCTGGACGAAGGCATCCCTGCTGGTGCGGAATGATGCAGTCACAGGATCGGGGACAGAATTACACACAGGCACCTCCGCGGCCGCCTGTGCTGCCTCCTGTCCCTGCCCCTGGACTGCACCACTAGCACCAGTGGAATACCCCCTGTAGACCCTGTGTGTGTCCCTTCCATGGCCTCCTCCTCAACCAAAGCCCCCACCGACCTGGATGACTTTGTGCCATCTACCTCCATCGGACCCTGTGGAGTCTCAGCTGCCCCTTCTGCTGCTGAGAAGTCCACCTCCAACCTCCGCCTCTTGGACCTACCCTCAGCAGCTGCGGCCACGGACGTGGCACCAGGCTACTCACTCCCCAATGAGATGACAACCTGGGAGGGGAGCCAGGACTTGCGTCTCCGGCTGGCGGTGCGATCCCTGCCGCTTTGCTCCACAGCAGCGTCTCCGCCCTCTTCATCAGTTGACGCTCCAGACAGGGAGAGATAGAACACAGGCATCAGAGCACTGTTCAATGGTCTGATACACACATGACAGTTGCACATGAGTGGCAGTGTCAAACTTCACACATGGCATCACACTCACCAACACACATATCATTTCAAATCACACACATGCGCAAATCAACAGCAGGCAGCACCATCCATACACATACAACAGCATGAGCAGCCAAAGGTTAGCCTGACGTCACATGCAACACGGGAAGTGCAGAACACATGCACACACACCACCAGACATACATGCATCTGTACATCTCCACCACCAGTCACAGTGATAACATCGCCATCCATGTCACATCTGCCAATCAGCCTCCTACATGTCAGTGTCACATGCATGCATGGTGTATCACAGTTGCACACTTGTCAAATACACACACATGCACATGTACATAGTGCAGATACATGCAGGTGGAAGCAGCATCCATGTGTGACACCACAACCATGCCACAGTACATACACAGAAATTTAAACATGTGTGCACCCACACATGCATTCGGCCAGCATGCATTTCAACACATACACCATTGATGTGTCTCACACATGACAGGACTCACATGAGGCAGGCTCATGTCCCTGTACATACACATCTATACACAGTCCTACAAAGACAAATGTCTAACCTGCACACTCCTGGCACACCTCAACATGCACAGCGTCCAATCAGTACGCATGTACACTTACCGCTCGACTCCGGACATGTCTGCCTCTCAAGGACCTGGAGGTCGAGCGCTGGGTGTATATGTTCCAGGACCCTCATCTGGTTGTTGGTAAGGCGGACCCGGCACCCCTCAGCATCCGCTGTCTTCAAGAGACGCCAGGCCTTGTTGAGGGTCCTGGACCTGAAATCCTCCCAGCGCTTCCAGACGTGTTGAAAGTCGCAGGCTGCCACCTCCTCCTCATTGATGGCAGCCACAATGTCCATCCAGATCCTCTTCCGTCCTTCATTGTCGGCGCGTGAACTTCCAAAGAGGGCATCATACTGCCCCGGGACTTGCTCCACCAAGATACCAACTTCATTGGCACTGAAGCCGGTAGCCCTCTGCCTCTCTGCTGGGGGGTTTCCACTGGTGCCAGATGGTGTTGTGTACAACATGGCAACCCCCGAGGCAGGTGTGGGTGGGCAACTGGGTCCTGGGGCTGGGCTGTAGAGCGATGGAATCCCCGTCGGTAGTCTTCTGTTCCAGCAGGGGTGGTCACAGCAAATGGACCCCTGCAGATGGCTGACGTGCATGCACCAAACAGCAGGGCACATGGCCAGAAGGCAGGCAGGCAGCAGCAGATGGCAGGTGGGAGCGTGCTCGGGGCTCTGGGGGGCAGGAAAATGGCCTTCTGGGCAGGAGCATGGTCTTCCATGTGTTGTCGCGTGGCCAGCTTGATACGGAGTGATTTGGCACGTGAAAAAACTGCACGTCAGCGTGTAATTCGAGGAAAGGTCCTTAGCGCATAAGCGCGTCTGTGACGTTATGCACGCGGGCATTTCCCTCGTGATGGGTGCATAGTGATCCAACACGTGAAAAAATAGCACGTCCGCGTGTGAATGCGTGTAATTTGAGGAAAGGGCCCAAGTGAGTATGTGACATTACGCGCTCTGGTGTTGCTCTCTGCACGGGTTAAAGGTGAGCGCGGGCCAGCAAAACACTGTACGTGCTGTTCGTGGAGACCGACGCGTGTGTTAACTCTGCTGGAATCACACGCGATTACTTCACAGTGCCTGAAGCCCGCACCTCTTCTTTTGGTGGGGTGTTGCCTACGCGCACAAGCGCATGTGTTTTTCTTTTTTTTTTCACGCAATGCAGGCGGTGAGTCGCATATGCTTTTTTCCCACTGTGGTTCCCCCTGTGCATGCGTACCGTTTAGAGGTCATTGTAGCCTGCGTGTTCCACGCGTACATGTTTTTTTGTGTTCCTGGGTGCCACACCGTACTGCTGGAGGTAATATTCACGTACGTAGGCTACCGGGGTCGCGTGCACAAATTTTTATTTTATTCTAATTTCGTGAGCTTAAATTAATTTTCAATTATGATTTTGTTTTTTTGTTTTTTTCCAGGGGGTGCCTAAGCATTGCGTGGCCCGTCATTTCTCCCCGGGGGTCACAGACAGCCTTGCAGGGGCACTTGGGTACCTATATCATCAAGTACCCGGCCCCGTTCTAGCCAATTGCCCAGAACAATTGTTGAGTGAACCTCACATAGCCCATTTTCCATCAGTGCAATGTGTGGGAGGCCACCAAAGGCTAAGGGTGGCAAAGCTGGCCGTCCTCCAAGGGCTGGACGTGGTTGGGCATCTAGGCGCAGAGAACAGGGAGGACTGGGAGTCCAGGGTGGCCAGGTTGGCTACAGGGGTGAAAGAGGCAGGGGTGCCTCTCTGGGACAGGATGCACATCCATGTGCTGGTGCGGACATGCCACCACCCCCTGTGGTTCCTGGTGATGCAGCTGTTGCATCACAACCTGGCGCCCATATCACCCAACAGCAATTTACATCTGCTGTCACAGGCCCACCGGTGGTGGTAGCTGCAGGTGCATCTGTGGACACCTCCACCTGGGCTCTGGGTCAGGCAGCGCATGTTTCTTTGTGTGAGGAGGACTCCCAGGACGATTTACATCTTGTCCGGAAGGTGGGCTCAAGTGTGTCCACTGTGGCTGTGACTGTGGCACACATATCTGGGGCAGTACTGACATCTGCTGCCCCAAGCAGCCGGCTGGTGGTAACTGCATGTGCAGATGCAGCGAACACTACCCCAGCAGTGACTCAGACCCAAGCAAGAACTTCTTTCCTCATACCAACACCCACTGCTTTGGTCCAGTCGACCAGCGCCACTGCCAACACTGATCAGGGCCACATTGCCCCCTCAGAGTCACTACCACTGTCCAAAAGGAGGAAGTGTGCTCCTGCACAAGAGGCTGTAACCCCAGACACGGCTCCGGCCTCCGGCACGTCAAGGAATAAGCCTTTCTGCAATCAGGAACTGGACTTCCTTGTGGGCCACGTGTCGGAACACCAACGCGATATGCTTGTGGGCCCACAGTGCCATACAACACATCACCAGCATTGGGTCCACTGGCAGCATGTTGCGGATGGTGTGACATCCATGGGATTCCAGGTGCGCACATCTCAGGACTGCTGCAAGCGCTGGAATTACCGCAAACGCAGTGCTAAGCAAAAGCGTGCTTCCAATTACTCCATGTCTCCGGTGACTGGTGGTGGGCCACCATCAGAGGAGGATGAACTGACTCAGCATGAGGAGATCGCTTCAGAGTTCATCCTGGGGGAACAAATCCGTGGAGTGGGAGAGAGGATGGACTATGATGCATCATCTGGTGAGTATTGATGCGTGCAACTCAATGACAAGTGTGTTTGGCATGTGCGACTCGCCCAGCTACAAGTTGGCTCTTACCTATCTTCAATCTCCCTCTCCACCAGTGTTGTTCACCAGGGGTCTGAACCTTCGGTCTCAATTCACAAAGAGCACCTGGCAGCTCTTAACGAGTTCCGGTGCTATGCTGAAGACAACCAACTCATTTCCTAGCTGCCCTTGGCCACCTCTTGTCCCTCCCTTATTTCAGATAGCCACATTGCCATTTGCATTTGGTGTACTACCAACGGTCTCTGTCTGAAAGCCAGCAAGACTGACATCCTCCTCATTGATGCACCTTTTCCGTCCTTTGCAATCAATCTCTGGCCAGCCCCACTTGGCCCCCATCCTGCCTCCACCTGCAAGGCCATGAACCACTGGGTCACCTTTGACTCAACACATCCCTTTTACACACGCATTTGTGATGTATCTTGGAATGGATTAACTTATTGCTCCACCACCTCAAGGGTACTGTGCCCTCCCTAACATTCTCCTACATGCTCACAGTCTGTCAAGCTCTGGTTCATTCAAGGTTGGGGTACTGTGACAGTCTCATTCAATAATCGACCGGCCTCCACCCTCCACCACTAATCTGGTACAGGACTGCAAGATTTGTCCTTGGCCACAAGCCCTGGGATCCCATGATTCCAGCTATGTGACCCCTTCACTGGCTACTATTGGATGCAAGGATGTTACTTCAGACCCTTTGCATTGTGCACAAGGTTTCTTTGGATCTGGGTAGAAAATACCTTCGACAATCCCTCTACCAATTCCTCCCCCCTTGAGTCCTTTCATCCTCTACCCCACACTCCCTCAAGCTCAGTCGTTAAATTAAATGAATGAGGTAGGAGCAGATCTGTGTATACAGCAGGGAGCTAACTTTTGAACTGCCAACTGGCCACGTTGAATCTTGAGGGGCGATGTATCTGCTTCTGGTAGCACGTCAACACCTTCCTTCTTGCTCCTGCATTATCCCCTCTTCAACCCAGCTGAACAGTTTCCTCTGTTGGCATTGTGCCCCTGCACACACTCTTTTCATCGGATCAGGTACCTGCTCACCCTGCCTCCCTGCTGCACTGCCTACAGGCCTCCCATATCAATGGGTCCAGTGCTTGTCCCCATACCGTCCAGCACTCTTTGTCTGCACTCATCAGATTTGCCCTGTCCAAATCATCTTGCACTTGCCACTTGCTGGCTGCACTACCACTATTTGAATGGACATTCTATCATTGCACTTCTTTTGCCTTCTTTGGTCTGTTCTGTTTGGCATGTTCCCTTTCTCCCCCTTTCTGAGTCTTCAACCCTTTATCCCTTCTCCATGCACTAGGGTGTTCTGTTTGTCACTGTGCCCAGTTTGATAGTTGTTTTGATTTCCTTTTCTCCCTTGTTCCCCTCGCTTTGCTTGTTTGCGCTCTGAGCCACTTGTGTACGTGTGCAATCATGATGGTGCTGTGTGATGTTGATCTGGCATGTATGTAACCATGTCCCTCCCATCACAGTTTGGAAATGCACTAGCGTAGATGCCTCCTATGACACATGTACTGTGCATAGTTGATTGTAGTTGAGTGCTACACATGAACATGCAAGCTACATTTTTCTTGGTGTGTTTGGTTACATTTCCAGCTGTGTCTATCTGTGTGGTAACACATGCTTATGCTAGGTGCCGACTATTTGTTACCATCTCTCATTTTTGATTTGCATGTATGCCCTCTAGAAGTTGTGTGTGATGCAGGTGATATGCAACATGCAATACATGTGTTGCATTCACATTTTGCACACATCCTTTACTGCTTTTGGAATGGCCCTGCATTGCAATGCTACTGGATGCATGTTGGGGTTTGATTTGCCTGTGACATGGCTGTTTCATTATTTGTCTGTCAATGTTGTGAACTGTATGTGTGTGGTATGTGCTACTGACGTGCGTGTTCTTTTTCTTTTTATGTTGCAGGTGATGAGGCACTGGCAGCAGAGGATGAAGATGTCATCCCAGACATGGTGGTCAGTTCACATGACCAACCAGGCACCAGTGGTGGTCGTGGGGTGGCAGCCCACGAGATCCCACAGGTGCTCCAGGCCATCGTGTCCAGAGCTGACTCTGAGTCAGGCTCTGATGTATCCTCTGACCACTATGTTGAGCCGGATCTGCATCATGACGTGTCATTGCCGGTAGGTGATCCTGTGTCGGATGGTCTTTTGTCTGCAACACCTACAGTAGTGGGCCAGGCAGGGTTGGAATGTCCACCTGTGGTGGTTACGGGTGCATGGTCACACTCGACACCAGTTGGCCATGTTCCTGGGGCATCAGGTCGACTGAGGGATGCAGTCCTGCAGCTGCAGGTGGCTCTGACCCAGCAAGGACCACGTCTCCTTGGGCCCAGCAGGTGTGGTGTCTGGCAACACGGTGGGCGTGTGGCACCAGGGTCAACTAAGTGGGAGCGTTCCATGATTGCCATAGCACAGCAACAGGGGGGAGCAGTTCAGATGATTGCTCAAGGTATGGAAAGTGTGGCCCATTCCATCCTCCCTTCTGTTAGGCAAATGGTGCTCCATCAGCAGGCTATGCAGTCCACGCACCGCTCACTCAGGCTGGGCAAGATGGCGTATGACAGAGCGCGCTGGGCTGAAATGGCAGCACTGTGTGAAGCACTTAAGGCTCAAGCAGAGGCACACCGTGAGGCCCTGAGGGTGGAACAACAAGCCCTCCGATCTACTCTAGCTAACCTCATGATGGATCAGAGTAGGCGGACAGAAGACAGGTTTGAACAGCTTGAAAAAACCATCTTGGCAGAACTCCGTGCATGCCGGGAGTCACTCCGTTTGTCATGTGAGGCCATGCAAGCAGAACTCCGTCTCGCACGCCAGTCCCTGCAGGAGGAAGCACGTGAGACAT
This sequence comes from Ambystoma mexicanum, assembly GCF_040938575.1. NCBI lineage: Eukaryota > Metazoa > Chordata > Amphibia > Caudata > Ambystomatidae > Ambystoma > Ambystoma mexicanum. The sequence goes on along the minus strand of NC_090934.1, from coordinate 330,234,762 downwards.
GTGAGGTAATGCATGCTGGTCTCAGTCTCATTGCCCGCCAGGACCTGGCTTACCAGACCCGCATACTTGCTGCCGTTGCGGGCAAGGCGTGGCTAGGCGTGGTGAGTCAACTGCACCACCTCCACCTTCTGATTCAGATCCAGAGGGTGAAGTTGACAACCTATCTCCCACATAGATCGGGCCGTGCAGTCGATGAGCCCAGTGAGGTTTTGTTTTTTACCTCGACATCTACCTCGACATCTACACATGTGGGTGTAGAGGTGCACCCTGTACCTCCCCCTTCCTGGGTGCCCCCTACCCCCGGGTCATATATGGCCATTTTCCTGCAAATTGTTTTTTAAATCTTTTTTGCAGCAGTTTTTAATCTGAATATATTTCTGATTTTTCATCACATTTGTATGGTTTTTGGTAAGTATGTTATCTTTTCATTTGATTGAATTTTCTGTTATTTTGCTATTATTTTTCTATTATTTCACTTAGTTTTATTTTTGTTATGTTTTTTTCAGGTTTTCTTCTATTTTATTGATTTTGCTTTTGTTTAATTTGTTACTCTTTTCATTTTATTTCTTTCAATACATTCTTTGAATTTATTTGTATTTTCTTTAGAATTCTATTTTTTTCAATTTTATTTTGTCTATTGTGCATACATGTGACAGTGTAGTGTTCTGTGGCATCGGAAGGCATCCACTGTATGTTCCTGCCGGGCCCATTCAGTGTTTTGCTTGGGGTCCTGACACATATGCTACTCCTGCTCCTGCTTCCCTTTTCCATGGGCTCACAAGGATGGCTTGGTGTAACAGCATATCACACATAGGCTTTGGGCATCCATCATATCTGTGGCCAGCCTGCAGTGCTACTTGTGTGTACACCCCTAGTGGGTATTCCAGATGGGTTCTCCAATGCATGTCTGCAGTTCACTTTGGTGAGTATTAAGCTGACTGTACATTTCAGCATGTTGCTTGAGATGTTTGTTATGTATTGAATGTGTATGTTGACTTCCTGTTGTAGCTGGTACCATGCACCCTTTGTCTGCATACTACACACTGATGGTGGGAGGGGTCCATGTGCTGAGAATGTGGAATTGGGACAGTTTTCCCACAGTGATTTTGATATGCCACATGAAGGCTGCACGCTGAGTTACCCCTGTCACCACGCATTTCAACACCCCTTTGGCCATTTCCTAGCCCTGGCTGGTGTTTGGATGTGACATATGAGTTATGACTACATTGTTTGTCATTTTAATCATCAGTTCGTGTCCTGGACCTGATCCCCCCCTCCCACTGTTTGCACTTGGCCCTTGTGACAATCCGGCCAATCAGGATGCTTGAGCCTGCCACTACTATCAAAAGCCCACTAAGGTGCCCATGTCTATACCTGTCCACATGCCTTCTCAGTTACTTCAAGACCGCCATGTCTCCCCTGCCCCTGTCAGTGTCCCTCTGTCTCCCCACTTTCATCATCACATCCCCTACTCTCCTTACCGGCAGGTTTCCCTCTGCCCCCTGTGTGTGCTTTCTTTCACCATCTCCCCCATTGGTCATTTTGAGCTTGGCCCCCTCCTCCCTTCTCTCCTACCGCTCCCTCTCCACCCCCCTTTTACCTCCTCCTTGTACTCTGGCTGTCATCTTCAACCACTAGCCCAATTGCCATTGACCATGGTGATACATAGGTGCTTTGTTCTTTGCATACATTTGCCCTTCTGCCTCCGTCCTTCCACGCCCCACCTTCACCATTTTCAGTACTATTTGGATAGCATATTTGATCATTAGTCCCTCCACCACTGATTACAGGTCATCTCTTCCCCCCTTCCCTTCTGTCTTTCTTCTCTGCCTCCCCAGCACAATGTTGAATCTTTGTAGACCTACCATAGTTTGTCACCTGTTTTGTTACTCTCCTCACCTCTTCCATCCTCTTCCGTCACTCCCTTCCTTATGTGACTCCTGCACTGCGACTATTCCCATCAGGCATGTGAATGTTGATGCTAGTTATGTCCTCCTACAATCTGTCCCTAGGCTCTCCCTTATTGGTCCTGTCATTTATTATATGTACTTTGCTTTTCCAGTTCATTCTCACACTGTGGACTGTTTGAAGGACATGTAGGAATGTACTGTTCTTCTCGCTTATTCACACCCTCATTGATGCACTTTGATGAAGTTTGTGTGTTGTCCATTTCATCGATTTCAATGATTAAGTGATGGGTCACTGTCTGCCATTGCCGATGTGGTGTACTCTGTACATGATATGTTCTGCTGGTCAATGGCTGATGCAATGTAGTGATTTATTTTGACGTGTTAGGGGATGGGTGAGGTTTGAGAAAAAGGGGAGTCCTTGGTGCTATGTTCATATGTGCTGTCTACGGGACACTGGCATTCACTTCATTTCACATGCATGTATTCTAGACATGTCCATATGGACGAATACACTTAGGCAACACCGCCCCCAGATATATTGCACCCAGATTGCCTTCTCATGCATGCTGTGTCACGACAATCCATGTTCACTTCTGAGTCATTATTCGTGGGCATGCATGGAAAGGTGATATTTGGTTGTATGCCTTTTTTGAAATGATGCAGAGGTGTTTTCATGAATGCAATGCGACTCACTGTGCTTTGCAGTGTACGGTATTTGATATGGCCATTTGCTATTGTCCAGTGTGCATGGCAAAAGGTATTCTGACTTTTGATGCTTGAACGACTGGTGGCATGCATTTGTGGCACCGTTTTCAGGGTGTGAGGTTTTAGTCACTTCTTTCTTCCCATTCCATGTGAGGTTTAATTGTCTGGTGACTACTTATATTTCTCACATGGCACTTCATGACTATTGTGTCATGTGTTGTGCATATGGTTGGATGTTTTCACGTTGCATGCCATGGTATGGTGTGGCAGTCAGGGTTGAGGAGTGTGGGAGGGTTTGGGTGGCATGCCAGTCCTTTCATGATTGGTTGTTTTTAAGTATCTAGGGATGCACACAATGTGGCACTTCCATGGACAAATTCTCAGGGTGGTAAGGTAGGGACAGTCAACTGGTATGTGCCAGGCCTGTGTGCACTCTGCAGGGGTTGGAGTTTAGGTGAAAAATGTGGCCACAAGCTGGGTACGGGCTGCCTCGCCACACGCCCTTTCCCCTCCCATGCGCAGCGGCCGTGCGTGTGGTTGGGGATGTGGGGGCACTACCATGTCCACCGGAACGCCATGTGTGTTGCAACGTTGTGCAGTACACATGCTGCCACAATGATCCTGCACACTACTGGGGGTGCATATAGTAGCTGGCCACCAGAGCAGTCAAGGGAGCGAAAGCGTGACTTGAGCACTCCGAAAGTGCGCTCCACTATGGCCCTAGTTGCAATATGGGCTGTGTTGTATCTTACCTGGGGTGGTGTGGTGGGGTTCCGTATGGGCGTCATCATGAGGGTAGGCACTGTCCCTTGGTAAGGTGATAATAGTTGTAATTAGTGGGGCTTTTGTATTTGTCTGTGTGTGACATGTTTGCATGTGCACAGGCATTTGTACTCACCTAGGAGCCATGTGTCGCCATGCTTCCCATCTTCCAGGGCCCGGCTCAGGGCTGACATTCTGAATATGAAACTATCATGGGTGGAAGTTTGCATATACAGAGGTGATGATCCCCTTGGCATCACATACCACCTGCACATTGATGGAATGCCAGTGCTTGCGGTTTCGATAGATGTACTCTGTGGCCCTAGGTGGACGTAGGGCCCCATGGGTACAATCTATGGCACCAAGCACTTTGGGGAAGTGTGCCACCCTGAAGAAGTCCAGGACCACGGCCTGCCTTATGCGGGTGTTCTGGGCATGTATATATGCCTGTGAACTGAAGGGCGCGCAGTGATGATTGCCAAAACCTAGTGTAGGCAGGGTGACTGCGTGGCCTATGAGACCCCCCCACTATCGCAGTTGTCCGCTGAAATGACCCAGTGGCCAAAAAATGCAGTATATTGAGCACCTTCTCCAAGGGGCTTAATGCTTGGGAGCACAGTGTGGGCGATGTGAGGTCATCCTCCCACTCCCTGACCAGCTCTAGGATGATATGAGGTGGAAACCTATGCCCCCTATACCTACCATAGACCTGGTCATCAGGCATCCCAAAAAGGCTGGTCCTGTGCAAAAAAATGTGGGGCCTGGCTATTCTCCTCCTCCTGTGGTGTCCCACAATCACTGCTGCGAGGAACGGGACATTCATCGTAGCTGTATATGCTTGTTTGTTGTTTGCGCGCACTTTTATGCTGTGCGAGGGTGCTTCCGCCTGCTTTCGTGTGGCGGACGTAATAGTGCGTGTGCATGTGTTTTGACGTGCATGGGTTTTCCATATTCGATTCCATGAATACGTGCGTGTGGGTGTTCCGTGTACTTCCCAGCGGTACTTCCCTTGTTACGCCCTTATTTTCACCCGTTGTTCCCTATTCCGCGTGTTCTGCCCCTTGTTCCGCCCCCTTTTTGATGTGTGCACTGTCGTGCGCTTTCACTGTGTGCGTCGCGCACAGCGTTCGGGATATCGAAATGACGCATGCGCGGTGTGCGCCACGCGCGGATTTGGCGCACATCCCGGAAATTACACACGCAGGTCCTTCCATGAATCTCACACGTGCAATTCACGTGCGCTGGCTTTCTCACGCTTGCGCCTGCTTGCACCACTGATTTCAGCGCACATTTATTCCATGAATTACCCCATGTTTGTATTTCCTGAAATGAGCATCTTCTGAAAGACATGGGACATTTCGTCATGTTTGTATTTGTGATATAGGGTTAAGTGGGAACCTCAAAGCTCTCAAGGTTTCCTATGTCAAGGATAAGTCGCTCATCTATTTTACTTTACTTTTGTATCTCCTTGGTGGTGCAGTCCTGCATTTAGAGTGGAGAAAGCATAATTACTATAATGTAGACGTTCAGCAAAGTAAACTGGGCTAAGTTGTGGCAGAAATGTATGCCATTTATGCAGCGTTTTCGCCAAACACACTTTAAATAGAACATGTTTACGTAAAATATCACCCAAGAGAAGTTGGTACTCAGAGGAGATTCTAAAATCCCTTCTTAAATATGGTGATACACTTACATCAATAAACACAAGTTGAAATTAGATTTGATTGGGAAGATTCTTTAACTGAGCTGGTCCACACTCCCCGAGGTTTAGGCCAGGGCTGCGTGCTGAGCCAGGCCTTATTTCATTTGCAAATGGCAGACATGTCCGATCATCTTCAGACGAATAAAGTCTATCCTCCTCGCCTTCCTTCTCTATCAATTCAACATCTTGCCCGTGCAGATGAATTCAGTTTCCTGGATCAGATGCCAATAGGGTTACAGCGCTCTATTAATTCCCTTAATTTGGATCTAGAAATAAATCCTCACGAATTTGAAATTTTTATTTCTGCTTCAAATAAAAGATGCAAAAAAAAAGAAATTCAAATGGTATCTTAACAATGTGGATTTGGAGAGGTAACCAATTGGACATATTTAGGTTTTCTGATCAAACAAAAGTACAATAAGAATAAGGACTTCAAATATATATTTTCTCATATCTGTCTCAGGAGGATGTTAAACCGTAACCATATAGTACCTCCTTAATATGAATATTGGCCTAAGCCCATTCGCGTTACACAGAAAACCGCATTTGTAAAGTTCTGATTTTGGGTTAACTTTGCAGCCATTTTTAAGACTCATCCGCCATTTTGATTTCAACTCATGTTCCATGTTCTAAAATGGTGGACTGTGTTTTCGACTTGCAGTCGAGCTGAGCGACCTTTGAGTTTCGTTAATGTTTAGGTTGACCAAGAACCGACTGTTTAACCTATGCAAAGAAACCTTGCGCTTCATACAAATTGTCATTGAAGTGTTGTCTGTGCTCACAAGCCTCATCCTCGTATAAACACTGAAACAATGAAGAGTAAACTTCGATCATATACTTTAGCTCAACTGTACTGTAGCGACTCTTGGAATAAGGCTTACCGTGGATCTGAGAACCTACAGCATCATTGTATTTTGATGCACATGTAAACTTGTTTAATCCTTTGTATTATATTGTAACATCTATCATGCGAACTAAGCACAAACTCTAGCCTGTAACTTATTAACATGGAGAGTTAATAAGAGGCTGGACAATATTGCTAAAATGGTATAAATATGTCTGTGTTTAGATGTCCAGCACTCTCACACCTCACTGTGTCTGCTGGTGCACACTGCAAGGTGTTGGGAGCTAGATAACTATCTGTTTTGCTTTGTAAACTGTACAGTGATAAAAGATATTTGTATCTTTTCAGCCCATGATTGATGTATTTCATTTGCGGTACTAAGCCTCAATATTTCTTTGGTCTTTCAGATGGCGCCCGAATAGGGACCTCAAGATTGTTGCCACCTCGTTGAAGAGAAGATGCGGCAATTGAACCAGGATTGGAGAGTGAGAAAAAAGGGGGCCCCTTTGTATGAGACGCGACACCTCGACAGTACTGCACGATCCGATCCCTGGACGGTGAGCATGCGGTTCGAGGAGGCATCTTGACGAGGGTCCACATATTGAGGCGGGCAGTTTTGCTGAAATCACCAACCACAAGGGTCCTTTGTCCTTTATAATCCGATCGGACCTCCTCAGTCCTTTGTAATCAGGTGAGTCGTGCCCTGATTCCTAAGTATCCTAATATTTGGTTGCAGTTTTGTCCTCATGAGCACAAAGAATGCCAGGTAACACCAGTGATCTGACATGCCTGAGAAATTGTCTGCCTGTTGCAGGGGTTTATTCCGTACAGACAGACAATCTTTGGAATTTGGCCGACCGGCGCCACAGGAGGGGTCGCCGGCATGTACTATGTACTGTAAGTACGGCATTTGTAGTATAGTATTCAACGATATTTGGCATAGACAAACTAGACATGCTTCCGAATTTCAGTGGCCAGTCAATGGTAGTTTTGAGATTGCCTGTATAGAGTATTTAGAGTCTATATTATTACAGAAAAAAGCTAGACCTGCTGCATTTGATGTAATTCAGAATTGGGAAAAATAAGCTATGCAGCAACTTAAGAGTAAAGAGAAGCATGCACGTCGTCATATGTCTAATTCAGAAAAGGCATTATTGTATGATCAACAGAAACAGCCAGAGTGTGCTAGAAACATGGATAGGGCTTTCCAACTTGGTGTACAGGAAATATATCCGTCTAAAGATTTTCATGTCTCAGATGAACGAATTGAGAAACTTTTAAATGAACGTAGGTCTGGTGTCACTGCACCACCTCCTTATGTACCTCTTCCTTCTGTCATACCTCTTCCCTCTGTTGCACCTCCTCCCGTAGCTGTCCCTGTTTTTCCCGTTGTTCCTCTGCTGCCAGCTGTTGCTCCTCTTCCTATTGTTGCTTCTCCTCTTGTATCTCTACCTTTACCGACTATTACTGTTCCTGTGATTCCGTCTTTGTTGCCAGCGGTAGTGTCTCCACTACCTGTTGTACAGGATTTGTCTGCTCTCTCTTTCCCAAGCGGTTCTGCTCTGCTTGTAGCAGATGAAGGGGCAAGTGCTGAATCAAAAGTAGTGATTCGTGGTACATTTTCCAAAGATAAGAAGGGAGAATTGTACGCATGGGCTAAGAAATGTATAGAGAAGGGTGAAAAAGAAGCTGTTTTAGCTACACTTCTTGATCTAGAAAGTATTCCTGAACAAAATGTTTTTATTGAGGGAATGGGAATACACTTGGCCGTAATGTGGAATAATTTGATGGCCATGGATGTCCCACAGGGGTTGAGGGATATGAATGTCTTAGCTTATTCAAGGGAATACTGCAGAGAAAGTAAATGGGCATGTCAAGAGGGTTTTTGAGTTTAGGAGGGAGTTAGAACGGTTACAGAATGATGGAGTAGATGGTGATAGATTGCACGCTTTGTATGTGCAGAAACGGCTCCTTGCTCATTGTAAGTCAACGAGCGAAGAGACGCGAATTTGCACAAGGGATGCGCTTAGATGGATTTCGATGTGTCTATATCTCCCATAGAAGTATATGATACGTTTAGTCAGTATACTTCAGAAATGTAGAAGAAAGTGTTACAGGTAATGGTAGGGTACCTGCAGGATGAGTGTATGAAGAAAAAGATTTGTTGTCCCACAGATTTGATGATTATTTATAAGAGAGCCTTTGCGCCGATACTGCTTCCACCACTTTAGCGCTCGATCTGGCTTTATTGCTTAACAAAAGTTAGTTGCCTACTACTCAGTTGCCTATGAGAGAGGTTCCTCCGACATTTGTTCCTAAAGTTGAGATTCCAGTGAATGCTGCAACAGGCGCAGCAGCCACTACCATTGAAGCTCACTATGTTTCACAATTTGTTCATGTTCCATTCTCCAGACAGGAAGTGAACACTATTAGGCAGTCGATTCCAGACATTAGGAAAAATCCAACAGGGTTTTATAAAGAAATAGAATTTGTCTTGCATTCGGCAGTTTTCACCCTGGGTGATATAGACCTGTTGTTCCCTGTGAACCTACCTGCTGATTTATGGAAACAGATTAGGACTGTAGACGATCAAGCAGGACTGGATGACGTGTGGGTTAACTTGGTGGGGTTGGACGGAGAAAGGAAAGATGGTGAGAGACCACCGCAGGTTATACTGACATTGTCAGACAGAATAGTAATACAATTAAAGACTCTGGTTCCCAAGAGAAGGATTGTTTGGGACAAACTCACTGCTTGTACCCAAGAGAAATCTGAAGGGGCTCCCAAATTCTTTAATCAGTTTGAGCAAGTATTTTCAGACTTTAGCGGACAGGATTTAAGGACCGAGTCAGGGAAAAGGTTGTTTGTGGATACATTTGTGCGTGGATTGTTGCCTGATATCCAATCACAAATCATGACTTTTGAAAGTGCTTGGCAAGCTAAATCACAGTCCGAAGAATTGCATATGGCTCAGTATTACAAAAATAGAGTCAATAATGAAAAAGAGAGGATTGAAAAGAAAAAGGGAGACCTGAAAACTAAAGTATTGTTGCAACAGATACTTAGAGGAACCAGAGGTGTGAGTAGACAGTCTAGAGGTCAGTTTGCTCCACAAAGTAATACACAATTGGGTCCTGTACACATGAACCAATGTGCTTATTGCAGGCAAGAGGGTCATTGGCGAGCCCATTGCCCGATCCTTCAGCAGAGATCGAATAACACATATGGTATCATGGGTAGACGATCCAGAGGCCGCCCTAGGGTAGGGGGTCCTGGTAGAAGCCAGTTCGCTCAAAATCCACAGTCACTCTTGCAAGATAATCTGCCACCTAGCGTAGATAGTAGAAATATTTTTGATAACCCTTCAACTGCCTATCTTTCTTTGATGATATATTGTTTCGTTAGGACAGCCCAAAGCAGGGTCTGGACCCAGTGCCTATTCCCGTCGATCAGAAAGAGCCCTACGTTGAGATGAAAGTGGGTAATAGGAAGCATCTATTTTTCATAGATACAGGAGAACAGAAGTGTTCCAATGATCATTCACGGGTTCCAGATATTCCACTGTCAGGGCAGAATAACATTTCGGTAGGGTTTTCTGGCACGCCAGTGGTTAGTCTGGTTTCTCAGCTGGTACCAATTTCACTGGGGCCGTTCACAGATCACTGTCCATTTCTTCTAATGACGAATTGTGGTGAGAATTTGTTGGGGTTGAATCTGTTGAAGGAATTAACTGCAGTAATTGATTGTTCTTCGGATGGAGTACGTTTGACAATTTCACCCCAGCAATCTTCTGCCTCACAGTTTTTGACTAGATCTTTACCGCCTGAATTTAGTAAAGTTCCAGCGTGTGTATGGGCGGTTGATGACAATGATGTTGGTATTTTGAAAATTGAACCTGTTAAAATTGTTTTGAAGACACGAGCTAAGTTGCCACATATTCCACAATATAAGATTTCAGTTGATGGTGAGCAAGCTCTGAAGAGCATAGTTTCGGAATTTGTCCATCGTGGAGTAATCGAGGAAATTGCAGGAAGTTTGTGCAATAGCCCGATTTTACCAGTGTATAAGAAAGGGGATCATGCAATTCCTTTTCGTTTTATTATTGATTTGTATGCTATCAATAAGATTGTTGCTCCACAATTCCCAATTGTGCCTGCTGTAACCACGATATTAACAATGATCTCAGCTTCTGCTACTCAATTCAGTTTGGTGGATCTTAAGAATGCCTTCTTTAGTATTCCCATACATGTGGATAGTAGATATTTGTTCGCGTTCACCCTAGGGGGCCGCTCGTTTACATTCACTCGTGTGCCACAAGGGTACACGGAGAGTCCGAGCATTTACAGTAGGGCTTTGAAAGAGCAGCTCGATACATTTGAGTTGACTCCCACTTGAACATTATTTCAATATGTTGACAATCTTCTCTTAGCTGCAGACTCAGAAATTGCTTTCAAAGAGGGTACTGTGTTGTTGCTTATTCATCTAGCAGAGCATGGGCAAAAAGCTTCATTGAAAATGTTTCAGTATTGTCGACAGGAGGTCACCTATCTAGGCTATCTCATGTCAAAGGAGGGAAGAAGATTGACACCTGAATGGATAAAAAGCATCTCTAGCATGTCTGTCCCAAATACACAGAAAGATGTCAGAGCCTTGATAGGAATGGCTTCTTACTGTAGACAGTGGATACCTAATGTTTCACTAGTGATAAAATCAATGTTGGCATTGACAAAGAAGGGCATTTCTTTGCCACTACCGTGGAACTTGGAACACCAGAAAGCTTTTGATCTGCTCAAGGATGCACTGTGTTCAGCACCAGCTTTGGGCACACCAAATTATGACAAGGCATGTGTGTTATATGTGCATCCATGTGATGGATGTACTTTGGCTGTGTTAACACAGGAACATGGGGGAACAATAGACCGTGCAGTTATTTTTCCTCCACACTTGATCCTGTTGCATGCGGTTTTCTGAGATGTTTGAGAGCTGTCACCACTGCTGCTGCGTCCGTAAAACAATGTGAGGGTATGGTTTAAGGTCACTCTTTAACCGTAATGGTACCCCACCCCGTAGATGTACTATTAAACAGAACGCAAATGCAACACCTTACTTCCGCACATTTAACAAGATACGAACTGATCCTATTTGCACCGCATATTCAAATGACGAGGTGTTGCGTATTGAATCCGGCTGAATTATTGCCTCTTCCGCAAGACATTGCTTGCAGTGACGAAATGTCACATGACTGCCTCCATACCACAGAACAAGAAACCAAAGGCAGAATTGACTTAAATGATACATGATTGAACGAACCACAAGGGGATTTGTTTTGCGATGGCTCCTACTTCCAACTTCTGGATGGTACATCCACTGCTGCTTATGCCATCACTACACTAAGCACGATTGTGGAAACCAAGAGAATTTCACATAACTTCGCGCAGGCCGCAGAGATTATCGCATTGACTCGAGCTTGTGAACTTTCCGAAGGGCTTAGAGCAAATATATTTACAGATAGCCAGTATGCCTTTGGGGTAGTTCACAACTTCGGGAGACTATGGGCAGAACAAGGTTTCTTGACCCCACACAGAACTAAAATCCAACATGGTACCTTGATAGTTCAGCTATTCTCAGCACTTGCGCTTCCTACTCAACTATCGATCATGAAGTGCGTCGCACATCAGAAAGTAACAGCTGATGCAGGGAGAGGAAACGCTTTTGCTGATAGGATAGCTAAACAGACTGCAACTGATTTATGTTCAGAAATGTATATAACGAAAGAAGCTACGAATACCTGTACAGTAGATGAAGGAATTGATTTGATAAAAAATATCCAAGCTGATGCCACTCCAGAAGAACTTAGACACTGGGCTGAGGGTTTAGCAAGTTTGGATAAGGAAGGTTGTTGGGTGGACAATGAAAAGGAAAGATGTATGCTACCCGATGTTTATGTCACTGCTATGGGTACGATGGCTCATGGTCCTACCATAAATGTGCTATAAAAATATGTAAATTACTAGAACCTGTTTGGGTAAATGTAAATATCTCAAAGACTGTTGAGCATTTGGTCCAAAACTGTATGGTATGTTTACAGCATAATGTGGGGAAGGGTACAGCAACACCGAGGGGTAGTTTTGGTCCCCCCTCTGTGCCTTTCGAGGTAATACATTTCAACTTCATCGACATGGAAGGCTGCTAGAACTACAAGTATGTCATGGTAGTCATTTGTGCCTTTAGCAAGTGGATTGAAGCCTTCCCTGTGAAAGATGCCACAGGAATGACAATGGTGAAAACCATGCTTAAGGAATATTTTCCTAGGTTTGGTTTGCCAAGATTCATCTGGTCGGACAATGGTCCACATTTTATCACTGCTGTTATCCTGCAAGTATGCACAGGATTGCATATCGATAAACGGTTCCATTCAGCTAGACACGCTCAGAGTGCCAGACTTGTAGTACGCCATAATGGTATCCTAAAGAACAAGTTAGCTAAAGTCTGCGCTAGCAGTAACCTGAAATGGCCAATTGCCTTACCAGCAGATTTACTGTCCATGCGGACGACCCCACAGACTAGAACTGGACTCTCCCTGTACGAGATCATGATGGGGAGGCCAGCTAATATTGGAACCTACCCAAACCCAAAATACTGAAAGATTTGGAGTATTTGCTTCTTGCTGAATACTGTGACCAGTTAACTCAAAACTTGTATTTGATTTATCAACAGGTGCGAGAAGCCCTCTCAGTTAAATACGAGCAGCCAAGTCATCGACTTCGACCTGGGGACTGGGTGCTAATAAAAGCTTTTGAAAGAGCATCCTGTCTCGCACCGCATTGGAGAGGACCGTTCCAGGTCCTGTTGGACACACAGATGGCTGTACAAGTAGCAGGAAAACGACATTGGATACACGCAACTCACGTCAAGAAAATACCTTTTCCTTCGCCACTCGACGAAGAAGATAAGAAGGAAACTGTTTGTTCTGCTTTGCATAAAAAGCCTGCCTTGAACAATACCAATGGTGATTCGAAGATTCCTCCTGAGCCTGTGGGGCCTGGGGAGAGTGCTGCTATGTCTTCGAATATTTCTTCGGATCTTTCTGCACCTTTCAACAATCTTGCTTCTGTTTTGCCACTTCCATCAGGAAGCAACGACACTCTGTTCGCAGATCACACCGTACCTGGAGTCTTGAGGTACGATCTGCGCCGATGGCACTAGACTTACAGCACAGCACGGCTGCGCCCACGAGGAATCATTGTTGAGCTAGTCCTTTGCCATTCTCTCACTAAAACATAAGTAAGTGGTCGGGACCGGCAAAGTTACCTTCGAGCAAGATAAACCATGTGGTCAGGAGATCACCAACGAACAAACTGAAAGAGTCTGTTGCAGAAACTTTTCAAAACAGACTTTGAGGAGCAATGCCCATCGCTAACTTTATTCGTACGAAGCAACCGATCGGTCTTGTTGGCTAACAAAGACATTACAAATTAACAAGGGGGGTCCTGGGAGTCCCTCTGCCAGACATTAGTCCTGGTTACGAGAGACTTATTTATTTATTTATTTATTTCACATTTATAAAGCGCTCACACAGCCCGCAGGCATCGAGGCGCTGTTACAGGAATTGTTTTTTTTAGTTGCGTAATTGTGTGTTTTTTTTTTTTCTTAGTTACGTATTTATAACGCGCTTAAACACCCAAAGGTTTCTAAGCGCGGACCCGGGGATCGAACCTGTTGTTGCTCCGTGTCGTCTTGCTTCCAAGACGCGCACGCTGCCGCTGAGCTATCCTCCCGGGACTTACCCAGAGTCTTTAGCTCACTATCTTTCACAGAGAAGAAATATCCCAAACATATCAGTCTTTGTCCTGCCCTGGGGCAGTCCAGCACCGAAATGCTAGGCAATTCTCCTCTGAACAAGAGTACCAACAGAAACCCCAGACACGTGTTTCGGTCTGGTTGGATCTCATCAGTAGGGTGGATCTGTGCCTCTCTAAGAATAGTGAGCAAGGGGTCCACGTCTGGATTCCCCTAGTAACTTAGGGTGAGACCCAAAGTTACTTAAATATGCAAATTAACAAGAGGGGTCCTGGGAGTCCCTCTGCTAGACATTAGTCCTGGTTACGAGAGACTTACCCAGAGTCTTTAGCTCACTATCTTTCACAGAGAAGAAATATCCCAAACATATCTGGGGCAGTCCAGCACCGAAATGCTAGGCAATTCTCCTCTGAACAAGAGTACCAACAGAAACCCCAGACACGTGTTTCGGTCTGGTTGGACCTCATCAGTAGGGAGGAGCTGTGCCTCTCTAAGAATAGTGAGCAAGGGGTCCACGTCTGGATTCCCCTAGTAACTTAGGGTGAGACCCATGTTTAGAGGAGAATTGCCTAGCATTTCGGTGCTGGACTGCCCCAGGGCAGGACAAAGACTGATATGTTAAGGAACATGTCTAATGTGGACAGGAATCATATTGGTTCAGAATTGAGTTTTCAGTGCCCATGTAGTGTTACTCCAACAGGCGATTTTACATATTCTTTGTTTTTATGTCCGATTTTTAATTATCCAAGTTTGAGGTTTTTAATTCCAATTTTACAGAAATAAAACTGTAGATCTGTAAAGGAAGCAATTAAATATATATGCTCACTGCCAATGAGAGGTTGAAGTGGCTGTATATAGGTTTTTGGAAGAAATAATGCATCTGATCAATGAACATTTGTTAGACCATACCAGGCTTTAACAGCCAAATGTTGACACAATTTGTTGGTATGTCTGCAAAGGAATTTTTAAATCTGAATCATATATTTCTTTTCTATTTGTTTACAATTGTATTTCAGTATATCTTGAGGTTGTGTGTTTTTGAGATGTTTTATGGCTTTTATGGAGTTTGTATATGGTTCAAAAACTAATTGCTTTCTGTTCCAACATAGTTGGAACAGAAAGCAATTAGTTTAGTGGCTCTACAGAATAGGATGGTGATAGACGTCATCCTAGCTGAGCATGGTGGAGTATGTAAATTGGTGGGATCTGCTTGTTGTGTTTTTGTGCCTGACTCCTCCCCTACCATATTCAAGGTAATACAACATCTGCACGTCCTAAGTACGGAAGTACATGTTCCAGAGGGGAATTGGGATCTTAGTGCGTGGTTCTGGGACTTTTTACGGTCTGGGGGATGGAAGCTCTTTTCAGTCTTAGTGGTAATCCTTGGTGTTCTATTGATCTATTGTTGTTGCATGCAATGTGTTCTTGCCATATGTTTGATGCTAGGGGGATGTAGTGCGCAAACTGTAAGTACATTGGGACAAAGATAGACGCACCTGAGAAAATGACTGTTTTTGTAATGAACGATATCACTATCAAGGATCTAATCGCGATTGATATTTATGAAGAATGTGATTCAGGATGTACGGACATTGAGACATGGGGTTTTGAGTAAAGCGAATGGTTGAGTAAAGCTCTTGGCCTAGGCCAAAAGGAGGGTTTGTTAAACCGTAACAATGTAGTACCTACTTACTATGAATATTGGCCCAAGCCCATTCGTGTTACACAGAAAACCGTGTTTGCAAAGTTCCGATTTTGGGTTAACTTTGCTGCCATTTTTAAGACTCATCCGCCATTTTGATTTAAACTCATGTTCCATGTTCTAAAATGGTGGACTGTGTTTTCGACTTGCAGTCGAGCTGAGCGACCTTTGAGTTTCGTTAATGTTTAGGTTGATCGAGTGCCTACTGTTTAACCTATGCAAAGAAACCTTGCGCTTCATATGAACTGTCATTCAAGTGTTGTCTGTGCTCACAAGCCTCATCCTCGTATAAACACCAAAACAATGAAGATTAAACTTCGATCGTATGCTTTAGCGGAATTGCATTGTAGCGACTCTTGGAATAAGGCTTACCGTGGATCTGAGAACCTACAGCATCATTGTATTTTGATGGACATGTAAACTTGTTTAATCCTTTGTATAATATTGTATCTGTCATGTGAACTAGGCACAAACTCTAGCCCGCGACTTATTAACATGGAGAGAGTCTGGACAATATTGCTAAAATGGTACAAATATGTCTGTGTTTAGATGTCCAGCACTCTCACTCCTCACTGTGTCTGTTGGTACACACTAAGAGGTGTTAGGAGCCAGATAGCTTTCTGTTTTGCTTTGTAAACTGTACAGTATTAAAAGATATTTGTATCTTTTCAGCATGTGATTGGTGTATTTCATTTGTGGTACTAAGCCCCGATATTTCTTTGGTCTTTCAAGGCTAGCTCAGGGGCAATGCGCTCACCTTGGAAGCAAGACGACACGGAGCACCACAGTTTCGATCCGTGGGTCCGCGCTTGGAAACCTCTGGGTATTAAGCACGTTATAAATAACCTATTATATCATGTCATTTATTTTATGCAGCTCAGATGGGAAGATTGAATTATGAAGATGGTACATTTTCTTTAAAGCATATTGTTCAATTCTAAAAAAGCAAAAATCACCCCTGCTCTGTTGTTCAGAGATGAATTTAAAAATCCAAATTGTCCTTGGTCAATGGTGGAAGTGAAAGTATGGATCTGCTTTTCCGTGTACCACAATGGGTTTCTGTGTTATTATCAGTTTGGAACAGACTCTTTTTTCAATACTGGCAATAGGGAAATGAAAATTGTTGTCTCTATATTTGACAATATTGAATCTGGCGCCACTTCTCGATTTTCTGATTCATCTAATTTGTCTCTTCATTGTTCGTGTCCAATGTTAAATAGTTGGATTTTGCACTGTCATAAACAATCTTCATATGTCCATAACATATGTTATTTGAACAGAACATTCCTCTTATGTTTGCTGACAAACCACATTAGATAGTCAGTGCTGAGCCCATTGCATTATACTGAAGTACAGACGGTTTCTTGGATCCTAAACTATCACAAAGCTCCCTTGTATGATCCATACATTTATGCTGAACCTTGGATAAATTGGGCTTTGAGATGCTTGCAGGAGTAAGGTATATACTTGCGAGACCAAGGGACCCAAATGCTTTCTTCATGTTAGTCAGCCAGGAAATATTCATGCCAACATCTGAAATCATCAAATCCTTTACAATCTCTTGCGTTAAATGAAGCTTGGCTTGAGACCATAATCTTATCCAAAGTATCAGGGGCTTTAAGCTTATACAATCATCTATATAATCCATCCTTATTTCATGGTGGAGCAAATAGATTAAAGTACTATTTTTCACTCCCAAAACATTTCATAGGAATCAATCTTCTTTCACTTGGATTGATGAAACTAATGACTGACTCCACACCTTGGCCCTGTATAAACAAGATGCTACGGGCCTAGCCTGATAGATGTTGAGTGTGGTTTTAATAGCTAACTCACCCATCCCTACTCTAAACCTGTGTAAAGCACCACAGGCTTGGAAAAATGTCAACTCTGACTCAGTAATATGGTCGGCCCAGTTTGTCTTAATATTAAAAGTTACCCGTAAAGAGGTGAATTTATCGACCCAGTCTAATTTCTGAACAGATGCAATAACACAAGCTAGGTTTTTGCTAGGCCTACCAATGCATATAACTTTCAGCTCATTTGCATTTAGTAACAGATTCCTGTCTCCCATGTATTTGACATAGCCAGCAAAAAGTGTTTTTAGTGCTAAGGGAGTACGCGCTAACAGAACAACATCATGTGCAGAGGACAGAACAGATATATTTCTCCCCGCAACTCGGGGCATGTCCCTAGTTAATTTATTTAGTTCCACTCCCAGATTGCTAACAAAATAGATTAAACAGTAGAGGAGCCAGGACACACCCTTTCCTGACCCCTCACACTACGCTGAATGATGTGGATAGTTTGCTTTTTTTATCTATTCTCACTGCAATTTTGTGATCACTATGCAGTGAGATCAATCGTTTTAGAATGGGTTCTGCAATGCCCAAAGTATGTAGCAAACACCACTACTCTTTCCGATTGACCCAATCCAAGGCTTGACTCAGGTCCATGAACCACAGGTAAATTTGACAATCATAGCCTTTGTTATATTTGTCCAATATCAGACAGAGAACCTGTTCTACTGTACCAACTCCTGCCACAAACTTATGCTGCTACTCAGGCAGGATGTTATTAGCTTGAGCCCAATTAACAATACATGTGTAGATCACCCTTCCCAGCCATTTCACAGTAGAGTCAATAAGAGATATTGGCCGATGACAACCTGTCTATCGCCTTTTTTTAATATCTATCGCCTTTTTTTAATATTGCAGTTATTGTAGATTCCTTCCAGCTTTCAGGGAACCTGCTGCTGGACACAAATCATTACACATTTTAGTAAAGACTGGTACCAAGATATGGTGATCGTGCCTAAACACATCCGTCACCACCTGATCCGGGCCCAGGGCCCAACCCGACACACATATATACATATGGACCCACCTCCAGTGACGTTACCCTTACAACACCTAGCATGTCTAACTGTGATTGGTTGATGTTCCCAAGTAATTGAGCCTTCCACAAACCCGGAAACATTGTACAAAAACAATGTGCCCGATAATGAGAAACACCTGGGTTGTGTTGGTGTACAAATATCACAAAAATTCCTTTTAGAAAAAAACGATTGTATTTCTTATACATTGGCCAGTATGCCTTTCCCTCATTGCGGGCAGGTGAGCATTCCTGTGAGAAGACATGTGTGCAAACCTGACGCATTTCTTTCATACCACTTCCTTCCGCTCAACCTTTTTTTTTACTGCTGTGCAGTATTAGATATTAAGCCTCAGACGATCCCCCCAACCACCCCGCAAATCTTTGCAGGCTCCAATCCCAGATTTGCGTGAATCCACGGGAGGTCATGGAGAATTGCGATGACCGCATTTCTCTCACGGGTTCGTATGAGATCGAGGAGCCAATACATGTAATGCGCATCGTACAAGGATGCTTCTGAGAGGATCATAGTGATGTCTGATTCAAGTTATTTGGCATACAATGGGCCTCATTACGAGTCCAGCTGTAACCGAGCCGGACAAACCGGCAGGTTACCGCCAGACTCGTATTACCATTCCGCCTCCGTGATTCCCTGAATCACCGGGGCATTACAACCCCGGTGACCCGGTAATTCCGGAGGCGGAATTCGGTAAATCCCCATTCCCATGGCATCCCATAGGACGCCATGGGAATGGGGAAGTGGAAACACTGGCACCATGCTGCAATGGTGCAGGTTTTTCCACGTCCGCCTGCAGGTGGGTGGTGTTAAACCCGCCAGGTCAGACCTGGCGGGAGTGAGACCTTCCGCCTGCAGAACTCGAGATCAGCCAGTCCGGAAACAATGGTGGTGGCGGGTTTACCGCCACTGTTATCTCCGGACTGGCTGACTCATAATGAGGCCCAATGAGTTCAGAAGCCTATTTAGGAACCATCATTTTCCTGATTCCTTTGCAAGTTGAGTTTCACTTTAAGAAGGCAAGGCAGGGCTGACACACACCAGGACGTGGAGAAAGTGAGAAGTTTTTGAGAGTTTAGGCAGCATTTTGTATTTTCTTTCCGGGCTCTGTGTGTTACTTGGCATTTGAACCCTTTTTTTATTTATTTTGTGAACCAGGCACACAATCAGTTTATTTGGGAAGCCATTTTATTTGTTTGTTCGGGAATCCTTTTATTGTGTGTTGTAATTTAAGTTTAAAACCTTTGTTAGTACATTTTGAGAAACCATTACGTTCTTCTTACTTTTGAAACCATTTGATTTGGGCAGCCATTTTCTTTCAGTTAGGCAATGCAGGGAGGATGGAGTCTGATGTGGTGCTGTCTGTGCAGGAGGGGTACACTGATCTTGATCTGGATCTCTCATCCTCCTACTTGGAGTCTTGTGGGGGGGCACAGTTGATGAACATTCTTAGGCTGAGGCACACAGGTATCAATCTGCCTCCTACAGCAGATGATGGTGCTGCAGCAAACGTTGCTGGTGGGAAAGCAAGTGTTTATGAAGATGGTTCTGAGGGTGATTGTTAGAATGGTGGTGGCATAGAAATGGTGGAGAGACGCCTGATACATGGCATCCACAGTACCACAGAGAGCATGGTAATAACTGCTCCTCTATTGAAAGGGTTCCATGTCATTTCAACGAAGTAAATTACTTGAAAGCAATTTACTACATTGAAATGACTTTGAAAAAAAACACCTTCAAATGTTTATTTATTTTGGCGGGTCCCCCCTCTAAAGCCCCCCTTCCCCTCCACTTCCACTGCCACCTGTAATCCCACCCCACCCCCCCTTTGACCTTTTACCCCACAAACATATGTACATTTCATAGCGTTTTTGAAGTGATTTCCATGAAGTAAATTACATTGAAGCTTTATGCTTCGTGGGAAACCATGGGATACCATTGAAAGATTAAGCTTTCAAATCCACAGTACAGGCCCTGCTGGTATTTCATCTGCATGGGGGGGGGGGAATGACATTCTCACCAGTCTACCCACCACCACAGCAGCACCCACAAGAGGCATCCTCCACAATGCTGTTAGCCTCATCAAAGTTTCCCTCAAATACAATCGCTTAACTGACTCCCACAATAGCTACACTTACACAGATGCAATGTCTTCAAAGTCAGCTGCATCTTGTACAAAGTTGTCACAATGCTCGCCTCAGCCTACCTGGTGAACATTTTACCATATCTGGCATTCAGAGTATAACCACAAGTCGGGACCTGGCCAGACTAGAAGAGCAGAAACGAAAAAAAGAAAGAACCTGGCAAACAACCATTCTCAGTCTCTGCCCTAGCCTGTGGGAGCTCTCACCCATCAACATCCAACCCTCCTCACCCTTACAGATTGCAGAAAAGAAATCAAGACCATTTGTAGATTGCAATTTGGCATTGCCTGCGAGTTCGAGTAAATGCTATGCCCACTGCCAAAAAGTCTCATCTCTGTGGATACATGAGTGACAATCACAAAAGTTCTTCCTGCAACGCTCTTACTTATATTTGGGAAGGTGTGTGTACTCACACAAATATTTCGTCAAGCCTAAATCTCTCCAAATCTCTTTTATGAGCCGTATATATTCGAAAAAGTTCAAGAGAAGTTTGGCAGGTTTGAGCTGTTTTTGAGGAATGTAACATGCACACAATAACATAACATGCTTCAGGAATGGAGAGAAACGTTAGGGGAAAGGGATGGGTCGGGTGAGGTTGAGTGGTGGGGGTTAGCAGGAAGAAATGGAGTCCTGTGTATCCATGATTGTTATCCAAGTAGTAAAGCATATTAAACTCTATTGTAAGATACCTCAGTAGATTAATGCACCTACCACAGAGATCTTTTTGTTACTTATTATTATTATTATTATTATTATTATTATTATTATTATTATTATTGTTAGAGTATTGAGCATGTACCTGGCTTCAGGAAGCGACAGAGTGCTTTACAATCATAGGGGAAAGAACAGGGTGAGGGAAGCAATGAAGGGAGGGAGGAGTTAAAAGGGGACAGAGAGGGCGGGCAATACATCAGCAAGGGATCTAGAAGCATTCAGGGGAGGAAACAGTTGGGATCAGACCACCCAATTTCAGGTAGGGTTGAGAGTGGACGGTGTGGACCTAGGTGTTAGGTAGGAGCTATTCCTTGAAGAGGAGGGTCTTGACCTCCATCCTAAACTGTAGAAACCAGCAAGGGAGTTTTATGTTGACTGGGAGGCGGTTCCAGAGTTTTGGGGCAAAGTCAGAGAAGGCCTGTCTTCTGGTTCTTTCCTTCCTGCACCACAGAATTCAAGTTTGCATATGTCCTTACTTCAGGGGGATCCTGGGCCTCCAGAGATGCTGAGATTGTTCAGGTGATAGCTTGGTGACTTCAGGGTGACAACCTTGTGGATGATGCAGCATGATTTAATGATGATACAGACTTGCAGCTGGGGCCAGTACAGTTTGATGACAGTCCTGAAGGTCCAAGGTTTGAATCTGGTTAAGAAGAACTCTGTCTTTCTAAGTTCTGAAATTGATCAAATTACTAAAGTTGAAGCAGGGAATGTAAGATTGCATGTCAAGCATTTCTGGTTCTGCTTGTTAACTTTCAGAGGTCAACACATTCAGAATTATAGAGGTTCATACAATTAAAACATGGGGGATTCATAACAGACATGAACTTCTGAAAAGCCTATAGGGCTGGCGAGAAGTCAGTCAAGCATCAGGGTTGCATAAAGATTCATCCTGCTGGGTTTGCCTAAATGAGGATTTAAGGTTCTTTCTTTCATATAGGAGATTCCATGGCTGCAGGTCAATGAACTCAAAAAGGCTGGTAAGGCTGACGCAAAGTTAATAAGCTTTCATGATATAGACTCTGACATTCCTTAAAGGAATTCTATTTAGTCAGGTAGGATTGTAATGCTATGAGCTCTGCACCTGTTGAAACACATAACATATAGGTACAATAAGAGGACTATTCTCAAAACCTTTAGGCAAAGATCATCAAGACATGCTCATTTTGAAGCAAAAAGCTCTATTAGATACTCAGCAGGAGCACAATGGATAACCTTAATGTTTAGTGTGTACGTTGCTGACCTTGGAACATGCCAACCAGGACCCGTATCACAGAAGCTTTTCACCAATGTAAGTGTCATTTTGCATGTTAAGGCATGGCAAAAAGTGCATCCTTTCAACGTATTTTTCTCAAGGGGGCAATGTTTTCCTTAGACGTAGTACAATGCATAATTGCACTGGCACCAGTGAAAAGATCCTTTTCTACGACCCAATATCACCAGAAATAATAAGGGCTTTCATTAACCACCTATTAAGCAGGATGTTAAACAGGTAAAGAGACCTTCAAAAGTAGAAAGTGTATTGGAGGGTCATTAGCCTATACCCATGTTATTTGATATACTTGGTTGTTTGACTTTGAGTGTGATATTGCAGAAGAATGAAGTTGTGTGTAGCGTTTTCTTCTTAAGCAAGAGGCGGGTTCACATCTGCACGCGCCCCCTTGTGCGTTCCACCCATGTGCTTAGAATGAAAAAGCGAGAAAGCGAAGGCAGGAAATTTCTCCCCCTAGGCTCATTATGTACTCCACACTTCGCCATCCATCATAAGTAATGGCGCCCCCCTGACTTGGAAGCGCGTCCCACGTGCCTTAGACTGGGGGTGAGCCCCCGTGCAAAATAGACTCTCGGAAACAGAAGGAAGCAGCAGATCTGAAATAATTGGACGCATTTGTGCTTCTAGGAAAAATCAATGAGCAGAAATGCTGTGAAGGAGAGGGGAGAATCCTTTGCAGCCCCGTTGACGGATTGATTTTCTTTGGGTCGCCGCACTTAAAGAGATGCTAATTTCGGTGGCCGTCATGGCTGGGGACGCAACCTCTGCTGTCTGGGGTAATTGCAGCACACTGCATGGGGGCAGGGCATCTTTAGAACATGCCGAATACCACTCGGACAGTAAGGCCTGGCTAGGGACTGGAACATATAGTCTCATAGGAAGGACACTGAGAGACCTGGAAGCCACATGTTGATACCTTCTGAGTAGTCATTCCATTGTATGTCTTTCATTTGTTTAAATTAACTTTTTAGTTTTGGCTATTAGGAGCCACTAAAGCACCACCTATAAGTCAAAACTATTATATTATAATATGTGTCAGAGAATGGGTATCGGTCCCTAAAAGTGCACTTTGATCACTTGTCCATTGTATTGTGGCCTGCTGTGTCACCTAAATCAAGAAGTGAGAGCCCCCATAAGAATCTACAAGTTATACAGTTTCAAAATACAAGATTGGCATGACGCGCTCTGCCCATGAATAATGATGATTCCAAGTGACTACTAGCATAACATAAATGCAATAAATGCAACAGGTATTCATTCATATGTTGTATCTTGTTTAATGTCTTCAGAAAAGGAGGTGTGGGCCGAATGGCCTAAATGGGAGTCTGCAGCCATTCTGGTGCACCTGTCTGCAGGGGCTCCTTTTATTAGCTTGGGCCATGACACAGTCATGGCCCATGTTAAAAGGGCAATACACAGGAGATGAGCACATTCCCTTAAAGGAGCAGCACACTTGGGAAGGTCACACACCACACTCCTCCTTTTTCATAACAAACAAACACATGTTACTAAACATAAATGATCCCCTCCCCCATTACAGAACAACATTACTTGGGCTACTTCAGAATCGTAGGTTCAACAAATAGGATATGCCACTGCTACACACATGGGGCTCACATAGTTATAGATATACAACACATATCAACACATAACCCATAGGTGACAGTCGTAGTTGGCAAACCGTTGGTGGAATGTTGGCAGTTTGACCGCATATTATAAAACCCTTTATTAACCAGAGGGTGCGGAACCATCTCACTTTCCATCAGTGTCCGTTCAGGAACATCGCTTCCACGGGTCCAGGTCCATTGATGTTACAGTTCAAAGGTCGGTGAAGCCGCACCTGTCGGAGACCTGGGGCCACATCGGATTAGTACTTTGATGATGGAGCAGGCAGCAAGACGCAGGTAGTAGAGTGTCCAGGCTGCACCACGTTCAGGCTCAGTCAGTCCCTTTTAATGTCAGGGCAGGATAGCGAGACACAGGTAGCGGGGCATCTAGGCTGCGTCACATGGTGTTACCAGGGCATGGGGTGACAGGATATCACTCACCCCTCTTTTCCTTGGCCATGCTCCCCCAGTCAGGAGTGTCATCTTGCTACTGTGGCACAGCAGGGCACACAAGCACTTGCACAGAGCTGCAACCTTGCCTGTTGCACTGCTTCTTGGTGGTGGGGTTAGGGATCCCTGTCCATGGCCCGGGATGCTGGGGTAGCACTAGAATAGTATTATTCCGGCAGGGTCACTTTAGCGGCAGGATGTCAGGGCCACTTTCAAGGAAGGAGAAGCAACACAAGTGGCAGGCCGTTGGGGCCACCTGCTGCTCCCTTTCCTTTCCCACCTGGTCATTGTGGCAAGATGTCTGGGCCACTTCTGCTCCTCCCCTGGGCAGGAGTCCCTGCTACTGATGGGGCCGTTGGTATGCCAGTTTAGGGGCTGGCCGGACTCACACCTCGGGCCACATCGGGTTGGTAATTGGACGGTGGGCCTGGCAAGGCAACACTAGTGGCATGGTGTTAGTTCAGCTCTTTCTGGCAGGGTGCGTTGGTGCAGTGTTCCATTCTTTACCGGTACTCAACCAGCAGTCCTCTTATATTTCAGTGCCTTAGTCCTGTCGAATGGCATGGCTTGTTGGTGCAGGCAGAAGGCACCTGGTGTTGGGTTGGCCTGGATTATTGGCAGCTTGGGCAGCATGTTCCTGGTTTGATACACCGTGGACAGGAGTATCTAATATTTCACCTCCAGCCCGGGATCTGTTAGGGGCCATCTCCTACTTGCTCTGGCAGAGGCCCCTCAACATTCACTGATGTGCAGCCAGGGATCTGCAGGGGGCCATGTGTTTCCCCTTTTGCCTTTGTGCCGACCTGGTGTGCTCCTTCTGGTCACCACCGCTGAAAGGGGCCCCTAGGGGTCCCTTACGTCTATGGAAACAAGGCGAGTCACCACACACGATAGATACGCCATACACAAGGTTGTATTCCCAAAGCTAGGGTTTATTGCAAAGCAAAAGTCTCAGTTGGCCAACTCGGTCTCACGCCCCGCGACGTTTATCTCTAGACCTTGAGGGACGCAAGAGAGTGAATTACGTACATCAGTTATATATATACAAAATGCATATCAAACAATCAGCTATGACATGTTTAACACCCACCTTTATTGGGTTTCTTTGAACTTGGTGTGATGATGGACACTTTCGACAACTATAACACCTTCAAACATCTATTCTAGTAAAAATTTGCAATTTGTGAGTGCGGAGGCATCTTTCAGTTGTTGAACAGAACACAGCGCTTCTATTCTTGGAAGCGAGCTACATACGGGGGGGAGAGTTGCATTCCAGACCTTGCTATCTATGAGGTGCTATTCGTGTCCTGTGAGCCGACACGCTCTAACGGGGCTCAGCAAAGAGGGGCCGTAAGAAGAGCATAATTCAAGCCTTTAGCTGCTTTATTCTAACATATTCTACCATATAACGAGACTGGCTGGCAGCTGCAAAATGATTAAATGCCTTGCAGCTCTGCTTCAAGGCTACATTTGGGAGGGAGCCGTGCTTTCTTCCTGGCGCTGCCTACATTGTGTTTCAACAAACTCTTGTTATCCTCGCGGCCCTGCGGCCTTGTCTTTTTACGTGCAGACAACAATGTTTTACAGTCGAGCAGTGTAAGCAGAAAATGTACTGCGAAGCAATAAGAACAGAAAGCAATGAGCAATGGTTAGAAAACAAAATGGCGATTCTTGTTACATCAAAATGGCTGTTCATTGGCAAACTCGGAAACCTATATTCTGTCATATTGTGAATGAGACGGTTGGCCCACGGCCATCAAAATACATTTGCGGTCACACAGTAGAGGAATCCATTTTTCTAGACTGACAAAACTTCCTTTGGCCGTATGCAAAACGGCTCATCTATTTATTGAAACCTCCTCTAATGATGGTGAGTCTGAAGTACTTATGTCTGAATTTTGCATACTATCGTAAACATCATCATCTTCATCAATATCTATAGCCATCAACTCTTTTGCTGTTTTCATCTCATTTGTGTCTTGCTCAGCTCGACCATGAGTTTGGTTTTTCTTCATCTTATGCATACATCCCTTCGTACATCCCTCAGTTACCTCAGCGCAAACTATTGGTAGGCAGTGTATGCAACAACAGCACGTTATGAATATTCCAAACACCACTACTAATATCGAAATCAACTTCCATCCCCAAGAACGCAGTATTCCCCAAAACCAAGACCCTATTCCCCAGCTTCCTTCTCCAGTAGGGAGTTTGGAACATAGGACATGCATTTTCTTTATCGCTTCAAAGATCGTAGGGGAATGGTCATCTACATATACACAACACGCTGATCCCACTATTTTGCAAATTCCCCCACGATCAACCAGGATCACATCGAGAGCCATTCTATTTTGCAGTGTCATTAACCTGATTCCTCTTTCTTCCAACGTCATGTTAAATAGTATATCTGTCGTTGTGTTTATGGTATTTTTTAGTATTCTGGACAGCTGCCTTATATTATAGGAGTTCACTATCTGCCCTAAGAATGGAATGAATGATTTTGCTACGTCAGTCGCTATCAAAACACCCTCGCTAGTCCTTTTGACTCTAGCTCTGGATAGTCTGGCCGTGTCTGCTGTTTCTAAGAGGAATACTCCAGGGAACAGTAGACCTAGGTAACATGTACCTCCCCAGTTTCTGGGCAACCAAGGATATGCTTTCTCGCCACATATAAAATAAACTGGATCTCCCACATATACTG
The DNA here is from genome assembly GCF_040938575.1 of Ambystoma mexicanum. Classification (NCBI taxonomy): domain Eukaryota; kingdom Metazoa; phylum Chordata; class Amphibia; order Caudata; family Ambystomatidae; genus Ambystoma; species Ambystoma mexicanum. Next base: position 330,207,561 of record NC_090934.1, on the reverse strand, counting down.
GTTTTATTTCCCATTTCAATACCACTGTATCCATACATCCAGTATATGTTCCGACTGAAAAGGAGCCTTTCTTTTTTAGACAAAAAGGGACAGTTCTTGGGCTATAATTCACCGTGTAATATGGGGGGATTGCATCTTTGTCCCCATCTGTTCTTACACGAAACGTCATTACAGATGTTTTTTCTGGTGGGGACAATCTATCTCGTCTATTTTGTCGTGTTATCTTTTGCGTACTTTTCCTCGTGGGCTCTGAGGCCATTACTTGTGCTTTATGGAATATGGAACAACCCACAGGCTTCATTATTATTTCCTCAAACTCATTCATGTTGGTTCTGTCTAATTGACCCATACTACTCTCATTCCATTTCCCATAGAACATTGCACCTAAAGATGCACTACATGCAGAACCTAATGGTAATGGCTGTTCATACCAACCTATTCCCTTCCCAGGATGCTGTGGTAAATGGGCACATACTCAGCAATTTGTTTGCTTCAGAATGGCATGTGTCATGTTCATAATTAATAACAAAGTGTTATTCCCAAAACCTTCCCTGTGTCTTTCTTCCATTGGGGGCAGGGTATAAGTAATCACCTGAACCGGGCTTTCAGTAGTAGATATATTAACTATTGGTAAAAACATTTCTAATGGGTGTATCGATTCCACATACCATAATATTAGGGCTGTCGTTATTGGTGCTACCACTCTCATAAAGCACATAATTATTGTCAGTGCCAGCATACAATTCTTTTTACCATGCATTTTTCTTAAGCTTATAGTCTTTATAATTGACTCATTCTCAGCAGTGGTGCAGGAGGAGACTGGAACCGGTCCCGACATGTTTCTCATCGTCCTTCTTCTTCCTTATTACAGTTTGTCGTGGATATCTCTCTTCGTTGCACTTGCTCTGATGTCAATAAGTTCAACGGAATTGTCATAGTTCAGTTCTGCCAGTCCTTTATAGCCTGGATTTGCTTATTTATTTTTAGGCAAGATCACTTGTCCTTTCTCATACTGCTCAGAGGACCTTTGATCAGTTATCTATTGCCTTAGTACCATGTGCGCCCAGCTTGTCCACTCTGGTTCAGGACACATGTACTTTTTATGATTGCACCGAGGAGCCACGAATCTTGAATTGTCCGACTTGCACAATTCTCACACTTCTCTCCTCTACACCTCTAGTTCCTTCTCCGTCCATGAGCAGAACCAGAGGTTGACATAAACACCAAAGAACTGTGGATCACTTTGTCTTTCAAGGCCGCAAATTGTATCGCCTCACTCCTGGTATCGTGTGATCCGTGAACAGTGCCGGTGCACTTCCAGATTCAGGCTCAAAGTCAGCCTGTGGTGCTACTGCAGGTGCTGGTGTGCGCCGTGCCAGTGATGCAGATTTAGTCTTTGGCGTGCTGGCAAGTGCTGGTGGGCGCCAGAGGGGTACACGTTTCGTTTCTGCTGGTATTTGCAAGGCAGATTTCGTGTCGGCCAACAGTGATGTCGATTCTGCTGGGCAACATTGGGGCACTCTTTGCACTTCCCCCTTTTTGGCAATCGTCTCAGGCTTTGTTTCGAGTTTCACTTCTCGTTTGGGCAGATTTGGTGGCTGCTTACTGGCAACAGTTTCTTCCGTTTCTGGGACCGCTGTCTCTTTCCGGTCATCTGGGTCAGGCAAGTCTTTCAGTGAAGTTGGAATCTTTTTGGCATGGGTGGCATGGATCCACGACTTCCGTCCATCCACCCGTATCGCCGTCTGTGTTGCCAATGGTACTTGATAGGGGCCGCGCCACCTGGGTGCTAACAATGACTTTCTTTCAAAATTTTTAAGCAGCACCCATTCTCCTGGCTCCAGCGCGTGCCCCGGACCAGTGTATCTCACTGGTAATGCCTCCTACACCTGCTGATGAATCAAACACAATTTCTGCAATAAAAGGCCACAATAAGTACTAAGCACAGGATGTTCTACCTCTCTATGTCATTTTGGCTGAGGTGCGCACCAAACATTTGCCGGCCTCCCCATTATGATTTCGTACGGGGAGAGCCCAGTTCTAGCCTGTACAGACGTACGCATGCATAATAGCGCTATTGGTAATGCATCCACCCAACTCAACTTGCTTCCCACACATATTTTACTGATCTTTGACTTGAGAATCCCATTGTGCCTCTCCACAAGACTGGCCGAACTCGGATGCCTTGAACTATGGAATCTCTTATCGATCTGAAGACCCGCACATTTCTGTAACACCACTGCACCCACAAAATGCGGGCCATTATCGTACCATAAGACACGGGGCAAGCCAAAACGGGAAAAATATTCTTTCAGCATTACTTTTGCCGTGCTCATTGCTGTGCAGTCCTTCAAGGGATATGCCTCCACCCACTTACTGAATGCACAGATCACCACTAAGACATATTTTAAGTTTTGACATCTCTCCATCTCTATGAAATCAAAATGGATCACCTCAAACGGCATAGAGGGTGGGCCAAAACTGCCTATTGGAGTCACTGTTCCCTTTCCTACATTGTGTTGTAAACACGTGATACAGTTCTGCGCCAACCTCTCTGCATTCCTCTTTATGTTTACATTCTGCCATACTGTAGATGGGTGCTGTATTATCTTTTTCGCACAGATGTGGGTAGGGCTGTGGGCCATTGTGACCATTGCAATCACATAGGAATTTGGCAACATCCAGTTTCTAGTTCCCTTGTCCACCCAACAACTTTCCAGATCTAACTCAGCAGAGCCCTCTGCCCACCCTTGTATTTCATCGGCCGTAGCTTCGGCCTGCATTTCTTTGACAGTAGCAACTCCATTTTCTATCATACAGGGTACTTCCTCAGTCTGAACCCTCATCATTTTGGTATTCAAATCAGTGGCAGTTTGTTTCGCAATTCTGTCTGCAAACGCGTTTCCCTCTCCTACTTTGCATGTTACCTTTTTGGAAGCCTCGCATTTCACTATTGCCAGGTGTTTTGGAAGCATGAGTGCAGACAGCAATCGTACAATCAAAGAGCCATGTTGAATTCTGGCACCATGTGATGTCAAAAACCCTCTCTCAGCCCAGAGTCGACCAAAGTTATGAACCACCCCAAAAGCATATTGACTATCAGTATATATATTCACATTCACATTTTCAGAAATCTTGCAGGCTCTGGTTAATCCTATTATCTCTGCGGCTTGTGCCGAATTGTAGGGGATTCTTTTGCTTTCTACAACGCTCTCTAGGGTAGTGATAGCAAATGCGGCAGTTGTCGTGCCGTCAGGTAATTTAAAACATGAGCCGTCACAAAATAACTCTCCATCTGGCTCTTTCTGTGGGGTATCACTTAAATCAACTCTCCCCTTGGTTTCTTCCTCCATTAAGTGACCATTAAGCAATCGTGGGGGGGGGGTGATTCATTCTCCCCAATTTCTTTTATGGGTAGTGGCATTAATTCTGCAGGATTCAAAGCGCTACACCTCATAATTTGGATATGGGGCGCGAACAAGATAATCTCATATCTTGTCAATCTAGCAGAGGTGAGGTGTTGCGTATGTGTCCTATTTAATAGAACGTATATGGCATTTGGCACCATCAGAATTAAAGTATGCCCCAATACCATCCCTTCCGTTTGTTTCACTGACGCAGCAGCTGCCGCGACAGATCGCAAACATTGTGGTAGTGCGCGCGCTACAGGCTCCAGCGCAGAAGAAAAATAGCCGCATGGCCTATTTCTTCCACCTTGTTCCTGTGTCAAAACCGCCAATGCGGGATTCTGAAATGTTGGTGAACAAGGCAGCAGCTTAAACCAACTGCTCCTGCTCCCTCCCAGCCTATGGATAATTAATATTGGAAATTGAGAAAAATGAATCCTGCGCTGATATCAAAGAAGAAGATTGAGATCCCTGATAACCCCAACTCCAAAAAAGCTAAACAAGGGGAGAAGATGGGTGAGAGTTCAGAGAATGGTGACATGTATGCACTGCTTCTCCAGATTGCCCAGGATGTGAAGGAAATGAAGTTTACCCTCAGTGAATTGTCCTCTCAAGTCGGTCACCTGGAGAATAGAGTCACCAAAGTGGAAGCAGAAAATACAACCTTGGGCACGGAGGTTGCAGGGAGTTATAGGGCCTATAAGGAGTTGAGATATGAAGTTTCTGATTTGAAGAGGAGGAACCTGATGTTGGAGGCTGATCAAAGGAACTTGAACTTGCGCTTGCTGGGTGTGAGTGAGGACTCTGCTTTGGACAAAAACCTTGATCACAGAGTCAGAGGAGTACTGGAGGCAACTTTGGGTAACAACATCCTAAAAGAAATGGACATGGATTACTGCTTTAGAGCTGGTAAACTGGTCCAAGCCGGAAAACCAAGAAAGATCATCATGGTGATGTCCAGAGTGAGTGCAAAGGAAAGGATTTTAAAGGCTGCGAGAGAAAAAGGGAAACTTCTGCTAAATGGAGATCAATTGGCGATCTATCCAGATTTCCCTAAGGAAATAGTGGAAATGAGGAAGGCGTTCAAAAGTGCAAAAGCTTTGGCACAAGGAAAAGGGATTACAACTCTGCTGGTGAAACCAGCGACACTGAAGATATTTTTTGGATCAGGTGTCAAAATCACAGAGGATCCAGTTGAAGCTGAAAAGTGGCTGAGGGCTGGTGGTTTAAACTTGGATAATAGTATTGCAGATAGATGTGATGCATGATGTATGAAGCTGTGAAGATGTAAGGTTACTTTTCTTTATTGATTCATTTTTTCCTGAATTTGTTAGATGGGAATTGGTTTGTTTAGGTATCAGAGCGTTATTAATGTTTCAAATATGCTGTAACGGTTTTTTCGCTCGAGCGTAGGCTTGATGTGGGCTCGGATAATGGGTGCTTTACTCTACGGCAGTATGCGCTCTATAGATTTTTTATAGGTGATGGTGCTTGTTTTTTGTTTGGACGGAGTGCCGGAGGTGTCGTGCTGTATGGAAATGGCGGCCGTGCGACACCCTTCGGCGTCTTGCCGGCAGCGGTGTGTTGGATTGGTGGATGCGGGTGACTGGCCACTGTTGACGCACATTTGAGGTAAGGCGCAGTGGCGCGTTCTCCTTTGGGGCCGCAGCGCGCGTGTTCCGGGCAATGCGCCTTGCTGCATGCTCACGTGTTTGGGGGGCACAGTGGGTGTAAAGGCTGGGGTGCATGTGTTGTGGCTGGAGGGGAATGCTCTTTGCACGGCTTTATCCCGGACTGCTGTGGTACGTTGATCGCATTGTATTGTTTCCATAGCCACTAGAGCCCAGCGAGAGATTACACACACACACACACACAAAACCACAACACTTGGAGGCTCCTGCCAGCGTAGTAACCTGGGATCAGATTATTTATCAGTGCCCGGGGGCACGCTCAGTTTGCATAAATACCCTCGCGGCATTAAACTTTACGGCCCAATTCACAAAACAATGATCACTAACGTGGGACTACGTGGACTCTGCACAGGTCCATTTCCAAGTATGCTATCTGTGCCTGTCGCCTCACTGCTCGGCGAATGCAGTTTGCTAATTCCAAGCCTCGGCCCAGTAGGTACAACAAAGTGGTGCACCGCGGGGTCCACAGTCGGGAGAGACTGGCATCTCCTAGGGAGTGGAGGTCAGGCTACTGCCTCGTGTGCAGGGGGTTGGGGGGCGAGCAGTGTGAGAGGTGTTGCATGCACATATATAATTGCAAATGAGAAACTGTGCTAACAGTTATCTGATACAATTGCATATTATAGCCAGAATTAGATGAAGGAATGCCACGTTTGGGAGTATGCTGCCCAATGCTAATCCCCTGCACATGTAGCAGTTGTTCTTGTCCTGGTTGCACATCCCTGACATGCTGAGTGGGGTGTATTTGACATGTACTTGTAATGTAATAACGAAGCCAACTGTATGCCATTACCATCACTGCATAAAGAAGGTGAGAGTTGTCACTACTGGGTACCTGGGGTTCCACTGTAGTCTACACCTTTTACTTTGCATGGGTATGTTTCCTTTCGTGCAGTAACGAAATCAGCTGTGAGAATGTAATAGTGCTGTCATCTAATGTGAACACTGACGAGGTATATGGTTAAGATATGATTGTGCACCTCTGTCTACTTACCAAATCACAGACAGAATTTTTTTTTGCAGTAATGCTTACGTTGGAGAGGGTTTGATGCCATTCTCAAAGCGCAATGAGAGATGTGCCAACACGTTATATCTGGGGTGCCCAGTTATACAGTACATTTGGATTAACATGGTGGGGGTTGCAGTTTTGTGCCATGGAAGTCACATGGGGGAATGTAGTGTCCAGGAAATACCGGAGATTCTGATTTTTATGATGGCAAGGTGAGTGGTAAGGCCACCGGGAAAGTCATGGATTGGTGTGTGAATGCCATGGAAAAGTTTAATGCTGTATCTGGCTTCTAATCTCATTTGGTAGGGTGCAGGGACACATGTATTTTACAACTCTCTGTACACTTGCTCACACTTTCTAGTGATGATTCACGCTCAATTGCTCAGCATGCCCGCAGTAGTTGGGATTTGTGATGTTTAAACTGATGGTTGTGACGGTAGGTGGATTAGTGTGATTCGTTGATGGTTATAATAAGAGAATTCAGGTTTTGTCTAGGCATGTGATTGACACATGGTGTGGTATTTAGCGTTTTTGAGTAGGGGATGTTGCATCTATTCAGGAATGCTTTTATTTGTGCTTTCATTTGCTGGAGAGTGGTGGGAATTCGTTTAGACCAAATTGTATTTTCAACTTCATTTGAATTTGACCAAATGTGGTCTGTGACACCCTTTATGGGCTTTCTATAGGCTGACCTAAGGGAGGGGGGGTAGTCCCTTTCGGCGTGTAGCTGGAAGGGATGTTCTGGATGGTTGGGTGCTTCAAGCCCAGGAGTGTGTTTTTTTTATTTTTTATTTTATTTCTTTACTTGACTATAGGTTTAGGTACTATTGTGTCTTGTGAATTCATTGCAAGGATTGGGAAACGGGATCTAGCAATGTCTTACACTTATCAGAGGAATTTCAGAGTGGTATCTTGGAATGTGAATGGTGCACATTGTGCTGTCAAGAGGAAGGTGATTTTGAGTAAACTAGGGGAGATGGGGGTGGATGTTGCGATGCTTCAGGAGACTCATTTGTTAGATGCGGATATAGATACGTGGAAAAAGGAGTGGGTTGGTGATGTTTATGGTTCATCGTTCACTACTGGTTCTAGGGATGTGTGTATTCTTTTTAGGAAGAATTTCCAGATCACTGGGGAGAAGTGTGTGAAGGATGGGGATGGAAGGATAGTGTGTGTCACTGCACATATTCAGGATGCTCAGTATTGTTTCTGCAATATATATGCTCCGAATGGGGGTGATGGTCGTTTTTTTGTAGCTTTAACGCAAATGTTGCAGAATGTAAATGCGATTAATGTGATTTTGGGAGGGGACTTCAATGTGGTTTTAGAACCTGGACTTGATAAAAGTGTGGGGGGTGTGGACAATGCCAACGCTCTGAAAAGAACAGCATTTAAGAGGCTAATTGATGAATGGAACCTCACAGATGTTTGGAGATTGCAAAACCCTTCTATCAGACAATATACTTTCTTCTCTGCAAGGCATAATGCTTACTCGAGAATTGACCTCCTTATGACCTCTGGCCTCTGTACACAATCATTCCAAAGGGGTGACATCGGATCACTACTTGTTTCGGGCCATGCTCCAATCTCCATAGACTTGCGATTGACCTTCCCGGTTCCTAGGTTTAACACCTGGCGGATGAATGTCTCCCTCTTGGCCGACGATGAAATTGTGGACAAAATTGTTCAAGAGGCGAGATTCTTTATATCTGTGAATTGGACTGGTGAAGTCAGGGTGGAGTTTGTGTGGGAAGCCTTCAAATCATATATGCGAGGATTGTTGATTGGTTTGTCCAGCAAAAAGAAAAAAATGAGAGATGCAGAAGTGAAAAAGCTTACTGTGGACATTCAGGATCTTGAGAGAAATAATATGCAAAACTTTTCAGATGAGACTATAAAAATATTGAAGCAGAAAAGGAGACGATTGGAATATTTGTATTCTTCGAAGGCTGAGTGGTTGCTTTTTAGAACCAAAAGCAACTACTATGAAAAAGGTGAAAAATGTGATCGACTTCTGGCACATCGGTTGAGGGTTATGGACAGTGGCAGATCTGTCAATGCAGTGGAAAGACAGGATGGGTTGGTGACTTTTGATCCTGTGGAGATTCATGCGGCATTTCTGTCGTATTATAAAACCCTGTACTCTTCAGAGATCAACTTATCTGAGCGTACAATTGGTCAATTCATTGATGACTGCCATCTGAAGAAAGTGAGTTTGGAATCCTTGCAGTGTATGGAAAGAGATTTGAACGTGGAGGATCTCAGGTTGGCTGCTTATGCGCTGAATTCTGGGAAGTGTCCAGGTCCGGATGAGCTACCAGCTGAACTTTTTAAAATTTTCCCAGAAGAGGTGTTTGCTTTGATGCTAGAGATGCTGCGCGCCTCTTTGAGGAATGGGTGCCTTCCAAGTTCAACAAGACATGCTTCAATCTCCGTTTTTCTGAAGGAGGGACGATCACCAGTGAAAACTGGCAGCTATAGGCCGATCAGTTTATTGAACACGGACAACAAGATTTTCGCCAAGGCGTTAGCTTTGAGGATTGAGAATGCGCTGATGGATATCATAGATGTAAGCCAATCTGGATTTGTAAAAGGCAGACATGTTTCAGAAAATGTGAGAAGATTGTTGCTGACACTGTATGAAAGCATAGCACACCATAATGATGTGGTGACGTTGTCCTTTGATGCTGAGAAAGCTTTTGACCGTATTGAATGGACATATCTTTTAAGTACATTGCTTTGATTTTGGAGATACCATGATTGGATGGATAAGACTGCTGTATTCCCGGCTGACTGCTTGTGTTCGGACTACTGGCATGGACTTGGGAATTTTTGAACTTGGGAGAGGCACGAGGCAAGGCTGTCCACTGTCGCCGATTCTGTTTGTGATAGCCATGGAATTGCTGGCTGTGAGGATAAGAGAAGAGGATAGAATTGAGGGCGTACGCTTTGGTGCAGCCTCCCAGAAAGTTTGGTTGTATGTGGATGCCATGCTGGTGGTGGTTCAGAATGTGGAGAGCTCCATTCCTGTGCTGATGGAGTTGACCGATGTGTTCAACAAGGTTTCTGGATACAAGATCAATTGGACCAAGTCGGAAGCGCTGCCGGCATCAACCACTTGCACTGTTTTGAAGATGCAGGGCTTTCCCTTTAAGTGGTGTCCGAATAAGATGAGATACCTTAGGATTTGGCTAACGAATGATGTCTCGAAAATAATGGATGTCAATATTACACATGTGATTCAATCTTTGGAGCTGGACCTGAAGAGATGGAATGCACTTAACTTGAGTCTCTGGGGGAGAGTGAATGCCATCAAAATGACATCAACACCGCAAATCAACTATGTGCTCAGTGTGCTTCCCCTGGACGTGAAGAAGGGCCATTGGTGGAAAATTGAGAGTTTAATCCAGTCTTTTCTGTGGGAGAACAAACAGCCACACCTCAGCTTGTGGAAATTGCAGCTGCCCCAAGACTGTGGAGGTTTGGGGGTTCCTGACTTTGAGAATTATCATTTGGCCTTTGGAGCCAGGCATCTGGTTCCATTTATTGAAGATTCGGAGGATGTTTGGATGCTGGCGGAATCAAGTAGTTCTTCTCCGTTGCCGCCTAGGGCCATACTGTCCACGGTGGACGGATCTGGTTATCGCTCTTTTCCACCGACAAGATTCCTGAGAACTTGTTGGAGGGAACTATGGAAGAAAAGTAAGCGCAAGGTATGTGATAATGATTACATCCCTATCTGGTTGAATCCAGGTATTTTGCTGAATGGGAGGCCGCTATTGTGGTTGAACTGGCTCCTGAGTGGTGTACTATGGTTGAGTGATCTGATGGAAGACGGCAAATGGATCAGCTATAGAAGACTTGCACAAATTAAAGATCTCAGAGACTGTACAATGGGTGAATACAGAAAATTGAGAGGTTTGCAGCGGAACCAGAGAACTGTTGATGGCGGTGGTTGGCAGTTATGGCTACCTGAATATAAGACATTAGGTGGTATGGCGTCCAAAGTATATAGAAATCTGAGCCAACAGTACACGCCAGCAGAGGGGTTGTTAACTAAGTGGTCTGAGGTCCTTGGCTCTGATATGACTGTGGAGAGGTGGAGTTTTCTTTGTAAAAACGTAACTCTGACATCCATTAATCTTGGAGAACAATGCCCCCAAATCAAAATTCTTAATAGAGTGTTTTGGACTCCCCAGAGACTTTATGCGAGAGGGATGATTGACTCAGAGGCCTGGTGGAGGTGTAAGCATGATGTTGGCTCCTTTGAACACTTGATCTGGGACTGTTATGAACTGAGGACATTTTGGAGGAGTGTCACTGAGAAGTTTAATGACGTTCTATTACTGCAAGAGGATTTTGATTATAACACTATCATCTTGGGTGAGGATGATAAAGTGGAAGATCTCACTTATCCACAGAAATGCTGTTTTTTTAGGGCTGCAAATTCTGCGAAAAAAATTGTTTTGAGAAAATGGAAATGTGATGAGAGGCCGACCTGTTCAGAATGGGTGGAGGGCTTGAGGCAAGTGGCCAGAATTGAGAGGGTTATCCTTCGCAGGAACAAAAAGTTGAAATTGTTTGATGATATGTGGGGTGGGTTTTTGGATGACATGTGATAATAAGTTGGTCTGTTTTGCTTTTTAGATTCTGTGAAGGTTGGGGGGGGTTATGGGGTGTGGATTCTATGCAATGAGTTCTACGATTACAATGCTGATAAGTTTGTTGCTTGTATGTTTTCTATAAAATTCAATAAACTTGATAATAAAAAAAAAAACGCCAATGCACATGCTTCACTTTCACACACAAACAGTCTAAAAACCTTCTCATAATTCGGCGTGCCCAAAACTGGAGCCGAACATAATGCAGTTTTCGATTGATCAAATGCTTTCTGACATTCCTCATCCCACTGTAAAGGCATAACCGCATCCTTTCTAGTCAAATTCACCATTGGTTTCACAATTAACGCAAAATTATCAATCCATTGTCGGCAATATGAAGCCATGCCTATTATGGCTCTGACTCCTTTCAGTGTCTTTGGAATAGGCATACAAGAAATACTTTCTATGCGTTCTGGTGTTAGCCTTCTTCCTTCTTTGAAAAGTAGGTAGCCCAAATAGGCCACCTCCTTTCGATTATATTGAAATTTTTTCAAACTAGCTTTATGGCCATGTGCCGCTAGGTGTGACAGTAGTAATACAGTGTTTTCTTTACAAATCTCCTCTGTGTCAGCAGCTAACAATAGATTGTCTATGTATTGCAAGAGTACACAACCCACTGGTAATTCTAGCATGTCTTTTAATGCTCTACTGTAAATACTTGGACTTTCCGTGTAACCTTACGGAATCCGCGTGAATGTAAATGATCGTCCTCCTGATGTGAAAGTGAACAAATATCTGCTGTCCTTGTCCACTGGAATGCTGAAGAACGCATTTTTCAGATCAACTACACTAAAATATTCTGCTGAAACAGGTATCATTGTCAATATTGTAGTGACATCTGACACTAAAGGAAATTGTGGATCTACTACCTTGTTTAATGCGTGCAAATCAATTATAAAACAGTATGGTACTTCATTGCCTCCTTTTTTATAAACTGGAAGAATCGGGCTGTTGCATGTACTGCCTGTAATTTCCTCAATTACCCCTAATTTCACCAAAAATGTAACAATTATCTTCAATCCTTTCTCACCTTCAGCCGAAATTCTGTATTGGGGAATTCGCGGTAGGGTAATGCCTTCTTTCAAAATGATCTTTACTGGCTCTATTTTCAAGCATCCTACATCGTTGTCATGCATTGCACATAAACAGGTTGGCACTTTACTTAGTTCTCCAGGTAAAGTTTCAGGTATGAATTCTAACACAGGGGCATCATGTGGCCAAATCGTTAGGAACACCCCGTCTGCCGTGCAATGTATAACGGAACCAAATTTTTTCAACAAATTTAATCCCAACAGGTTCTCCCCACAATTTTCTGTTAAAAGAAAGGACAGGACAGTGTTCAGTGAATGGTCCTATAGTAACTGGGACCGGTTGGGACACTGGGTTTATGACTAGTGTACCTGAGAACCCTACGGAAACATTCTTTTGCCCTGACAGTGGTATATCCGGAACCAAGTGGTGGTCTATTGAACACTTTTGCGCTCCTGTATCTACAAGAAAGCGGTGCTCCTCATTCCTGACTCTCATTTCTATGTAGGGTCCTCTCTGATTCATGGGAATAGACACTGGTTCTGACCCCTGTCCTGGGCTGTCCTATTGGGGAAATAACACATCGTCCGATGTGTAATCATTGCTGTTACTGTAATATGTGTTTGGCTGTGTATCGAAAACTTTCCCACTCTTTCCTCTATTTCCCCCACTCTGGTTTCCATACTGTTGGTTTTGCTGTCCCTGACTCTGGTTAGGGGCATTTTGGTTTTGGGCTTGGTTTTGATTACCTCCATTATTGTGGTGCTGCTACATACTATTCCTATTTGGTCCATTCGCTCCTTGGTGTCCTCTATGCTGTCTCCTCTGACCAGACCCATTTCTATTCTGCAGATGCGGACATTGCGCTCGCCAGTGTCCTTCCTCCTTACAATACGCACACTGATTTGGTCCCACTGTTCCCCCATGCATATTCCAATTACTCCTTCCTTGTGCGTTCCCTCTCCCTCTATTGTGTCCTACTACTTGCTGTAGTAGTACCCGTGTTTTCAGATTTACCCTATCCTTCTCCTCTTTCTCTTTTTCCGCAGTCACTCTATGCTCATAATATTGGGCCATGTGTACACTTCGCCCAGCGTTTTTGCTTGCCATGCACTCTCTGATGTCATTATTAGATCCTGGATTGGAAGTTTTAACCCCCTCACATATTTGTCAACAAATAACCTCTTTCCCACTTCCGAGCCCACATCCTGCCCACTGAAATCTGTAAATACTTCTTCAAATCTGTTAAAATAATCTGTAGCTAACTCATCCTTGCCTTGTACACATGCAGTCCATTTGTCCCATTGAATTCTTTTCTCTGGGACAATTTCTTTTAATTTCTGTACTATGCGTGCTGGTAATGCTACCAGGTTCGGTCCTGGTGTTCCTCCAACCGCTTTATTCATGTCTTCTATTATCAAGACCGCCCATGTGGCGCCAAAGGTTGTTGTGTCATCCACCTTTATTATTTGTTTCCATATGTCTGTTTGCAGGATCACTGGGAATATTAGGTCTATGTCACCCATGGTAAGCACGGATGATTGCAGGCAGGACTCTACTTCCTTGTAAAATCCTGCAGGATTCTTTCTTATATCAGGAATCGTCTGCTTTATGTTGTTCACCTCCAATCTGGAAAAGGGGACATGCACATATTGGGCGGTATAATGGGCTGGTGTTACCTGTGCCGCTACATTGCCCGCTGCAGGAACCTCTACTTTGGGCACATAGGTAGGTGGGACCTCTCTCATAGGAAATGCCCCACTCACTGTCCCTCCACCTTCTCTCATGTGTAACAATATTCCCAGATCAAGTGATAGGGCTGTTTCTCTTGTCCCTCGCTCTAGTGCTCTTTTATATACTGCCATTATTTCGGGTGGGCTGGCCTTATCGTTTTTGATATCTTTGTCTAATAAATGTTCAGCCATCGACTGCAGTGCTTTTCTTTTCATGGGCATGGAATATTCATCAAATATCTCATGTATCTCCATTGTGGGGATACTGGGATCCGGCATCCATCTAAACGCTTCTCGTATACATACTTTTAACTTGTCGCCCCTCTGTACTGACGACATTCAATGTCGTTGTTGTATATACGGCTCTACAGTTTCCTTCCTATGTCTCCCGATATCCCTACTCCTGTACCCAGGTGTAGTAAACATTTTGGCATAATCATTATCTAATTCATCTTTAAGTTCAAAAAGTCCATATACATGTTCTCTCACTTCTTCATCCCTCTCCCTACAGCGTGCTAATGCATTCAAATCTAACAATCGCTGCTGTGGTAATTTCCCAATTAACTGTTTCCATTTCTCCACCAAATATTCACCCATGCATTCCAACACTACCTGTCTTTCGTTGGTTCTTCGGAAGTCATACATCGAGGCCAATGCTGCCGTCCCATCATTCCCGTCTATATACATCTCTGTCTGTTGCTGAAATTCCACCTTCCTTTCTTTGCTGATCGCACTGGGAGTTACCCTCGTGCATCCCCGTTGTTCAGTCCCGCCTCTCGCCACCGTGGTTTCAACTTCAACCCCGGGAGGAAAGGACGGTACCGAGTCTGTGTCTGAGGTGGGAGGTGCGGATGGGACAATGGGAACAGGGAGTGTCTGTTGTGGGCCTGGTTGGCTAATAGGAAGTGTTACGTGCGCCGTCTGTGGCTGTGGGAGGGCTTGAGCTACCGGAGGGAGAGCTTGGGCTACGGGCGGGGTTTGGGCAATAGTTACTGACGTGTCTGGCCTCACTTCTGATCTTAGGCCTTGTTTTGCATGGGTCAATATGTTTTCTATCAATTCATCTGCTATGTGTAATTCTTGTTGTGGGTATATTTTTTCTATATTCAACAAGTCGCGCCTACCTGCCCTTCTTAGACTCTCAGTCCACTCCTCCTCTTCTTTCTCTTCCGCTACTTCACCTTTCGATTTATGCATGCACGCATGCTTCACTCTACATCTAAATTGGAGCATTGCTTCCCTTCTCCAGTCTTTTATGGTATCAAATGCTGCAGGACGCGTTTTCTTTCTTATCAACACCCTTTCCAAGTTATCTCTTCTCGCTATCTCAAAACTATCATTAATCGGCCACTGATGGTCTTGTTGCTTTCTGGTTTGTCTATGCCAAGTCTAACAGAATATTATCGCACCCACTCCATACTTCACATACATCTCATACGCCGGCGTTCCCCCAGGTGGTACAATTCGGCCATCTTCCAAAGATTGTCTACCACAGTGGAGAAACCCCGCTAGGGTGAACAATACCCCAGGCATGTTTCAACCTTCCCCCTGGTTAATCAACCTTACCTAGGGTGTTTGATTTTGCAAAGTCAACTCTCAACCAATATCAGGATTACTTTGAATTGGGGAATGACTCACCTGATCAATCAAATCATCTGTATACTGACACACCAAATGACATTGTGTCTGCGTTTCTTGGCTTCCGCCTCGTTTCGGGACCCTCGCCTCCTTGTTCTCTAGCCAGGCACGTTGATCAGGGATCAGATGTGTGCAGATCTGCAAAGGAGTCTCTCATCACTTCTACAGGGCGCCCCAAACACCTCTTGATCCCGGCTCGATCGTCCCGTCCTCGCCATTCTCCGCCTTACTCAATTACAACGTATGCGATGGAACAAGTGGGGGAGGGTCCCTATTCGGGGGCCATCTTGAAAGGGGCCCCTAGGGTTACGTCTATGGAAACAAGGCGAGTCACCACACACGATAGATACGCAAGACACGAGGTTGTATTCCCAAAGCTAGGGTTTATTGCAAAGCAAAAGTCTCAGTTGGCCAACTCGGTCTCACGCCCCGCGACGTGTATCTCTAGACCTCGAGCGACGCAAGAGAGTGAATTACGTACATCAGTTACATATATACAAAATGCATATCAAACAATCAGCTATGACATGTTTAACACCCCCCTTTATTGGGTTTCTTTGAACTTGGTGTGATGGTGGACACTTTCGACAACTATGACACCTTCAAACATCTATTCTAGTAACAATTTGCAATTTGTGAGTGCTGAGGCATCTTTCAGTTGTTGAACAGAACACAGCGCTTCTGTTCTTGGAAGCGAGCTACATACGGGGGAGAGAGTTGCATTCCAGACCTTGCTATCTATGAGGTGCTATTCGTGTCCTGGGAGCCGACACGCTCTAACGGGGCTCAGCAAAGGGGGGCCATAAGAAGAGCATAATTCTCGCCTTTAGCTGCTTTATTCTAGCATATTCTACCATATAACAAGACTGGCTGGCAGCTCCGAAATGATTAAATGCCCTGCAGCTGTGCTTCAAGGCTACATTCGGGAGGGAGCCGGGCATTCTTCCTAGCGCTGCCTACGTTGTGTTTCAATGAACTCTTGTTATCCTCGCGGCCCTGCAGCCTTGTCCTTTTACGTGCAGACAACAATGTTTTACAGTCGAGCAGTGTAAGCAGAAAATGTACTGCGAAGCAATAAGAACAGAAAGCAATGAGCAATGGTTAGAAAAAAATGGTGATTCTTGTTACATCAAAATGGCCGTTCATTGGCAAACTCGGAAACCTATATTCTGTCATATTGTGCATGAGACGGTTGGCCCACGGCCATCAAAATACGTTTGCGGTCACACAGTAGAGGTATCCATTTTTCTAGACTGACACCGCTGGGCACAGGGGCCTGGAGAGGGCTGCAGGCATTCTCTGGTGCATGCTCCTGAGCACTCTGACTGTCAGACAGCTCACCGCCCTGCGGGCCCGGGCATTTCTTGGAGCTCCGATAGCCTCACATGCTCCCGGTCACGGTGCTGCTTGTGGAGGAATCCGCGCTGATTCACTGCCCACCATCATTGCCACTTCTTTCACCCTTGGTGGCCTGGGACTCTCACTTTTCCCTCAGTCTGCTTTCAACATGGAGCTGTTGTAATTTCACAGCCGGTGGCCAGGTCTTGCTGCCGCTGGGGCAGCTGGCACAGCAGAGTGCTGCCCACCTTGCTGGTGACAGCGGGAAGCCCATGTACCCAGCTTTCACTGCCTGGCCCGGGACAAGTGGGGGAAGGCACTCACCTCTGAGGTCCCTTTGTTCTTGCGGCTGCTCCATTTATCTTGGAGCTGCAGCCGCTTTATTGTTTGATGCGGGAGTGGTGTTTTCTTCTTGCTGGGGTGGGGGCAGGCTCTCCAATGCTTAAACTCGGAGCTGGAGCATATATTGATCATGGCTGCGGCTGCTTCCTCTCCTTCCCTCACGGTGGCGGATGCCTCTGGGGCTGCGGACTGGCCCTCCACTGGCCGCACTAGGAACCTCTTCAGAAGGCCGCGACCAGTGAGGAAACACCAGGCGGCGAATGCCGCCTGCGCTGCGGACTGGCCCTCCACTGGCCGCACTAGGAACCTCTTCAGAAGGCCGCGACCAGTGAGGAACCCCCAGCAGGGCTCTGGTCTCCCTCCTGTTCTAGCAGCTGCGGCCGCTCCATTTGATCTATCAGCTGCGGCTGCATCACGTTCTTTCCCTATCGCGAGAGGGGGAGCAGGCACTACGGAAGATGTGCACTCGCCTCCTCTATTCCTGCGGCGGGTGCTGCATATGTGGGCGCGGAACACCACGCAGGCAATACTGCCTCTGTTGGTGAGAAGGCGGACGCTCTGCTGTTTTCGCTCCACACCGGAGCATATACTAATCATCCTCTTTACATGCAGATGCCGCAGGGGACTGCAGGCAACCTCCCACCACAGCTGCACGACCCCCCTCCTCTGAGGGCTGTGGCCAGTGGGAATCGCTGCCAGGGCTCCCTCATGATCTCTAGCCACCATCCCGACAGGGATGGACGCTGTTCTTCCTGTCCTTGCACTTGACACAGTGTTGGCTGCCGCATTCTCTCCCCAAGCAGGGGACACCTCCCTCCCGCCTTTCCACAACAACAAAAAAAAGAGGAAGAAAAAAAAACGTTGGAAAAGCAGGGACAGTGAGCCCGGCAGGGGTTCTTCTCCTCATCACCCATGTTGTGTGGGGGGCCTGCTAGGGACATCTAGCAGGCCCCAGTGTGCTAGGGAACATCAGCACCATAGACTGTTGCCAGGGAACACCCAGTCTTTGTTGGGGGCAGGGCGAGCCATACCCTTAACCATGCAGCGTGTGCCACCGGCCTGGCACGAGGGTCCAACGGCATCATGGCCTTCAGGCCCGTGCTCACACGGTGTGGACCTGCAGGCCTAAATGAGTGAGAGACAGACTCAGTCGTTCCTCTTTGGGAGTCTGCAGCCATTTTGGTGCACGTCCGCTTGTTCTTCTTCTTGCTGATAGATTTTTATCCATCAGTTGTGATTTTTGGATACCGAGGCTTGAGCCTCATTACTCCATCTTCTCGGGTTGAGTATGTAGTCGTGGGTTTGTATTCTTCTTGGTCTGTGTGGTCTTGTCTGGTGCACGTGCCTGCAGGGGCTCCTTTTATTAGCTTGGCCCATTACGCAGTCATGGCCCAAGTTAAAAGGGCAATACACAGGGGAGGGACACCCTCCCTTAAAGGGGCAACACACTTCAGAGGGTAACATACCACACTTATAGGATGCTCAACTATCCAAAAAGCAAGAGCTAAACTAAGGCCCTTATTCAAAGAGCGTTTTTCCAATGGCGCTTTGCCATTATAATACTCTTCTGTGAATGAGGTCCCAAGCCTCTGAAGCATTTAATGGTTGAATAGAAGAGACATCTTGAAAAGTGAAATTGTCTTTTAATTATGAGCCCGTTCGAAGGTGCTTGTGAGCATGTCCCCATGTCTACTTTCAACAAACCGCTAGACGTGCCATTGTTTTCACAGGACAAAGGACCTAAGTATTGCTCATCTCCAAAGATTATGGTAAGTACAAAATTCATGCAGCCTGCGCAATGTGTCACAGGAAAAAAAAAGAAAAACAGTCCGGCGCCAAAGCGGTCGGCTTCTCAAGTAATGGAGGCGTCACGCGCTCTCGAAACGAAAAAACTCCGCCAATCAAATGAAGAGGCCAAGCCGCCCTCCTTATCTCATCTTGCCATTCGCCTGGCATATAGCAGCCAATCCTGGTAACGCTTGCTCCAATAAACGGAGTTCTGGCGTTCTGCGTGTTCCTGATTTGTAAATGCTTGCAAAACTGAATCGGCAAATGAGCATTCTGTTCAAATGACCAAGCTTCCAAATGAAGCCAAAACAGAGGAGCAAGGCAATTGGTTGCAATTGGATTTGCATTTTTAGGCATTAACATTATGTTGTATACCTTTCTAAAGATGAATCCGTTCATGTTTTTAAAAGGTCGAATGTTGCATTGATTTAGAACACAAGAGCGCTGAATAAACTGGGGCCCGATTCACAAAGATGTTACTTACGTCTACCTACGACTGAGCCTTGACTAACTCGTGGAGAGGGCTATCCAATACAGACAGACGTTACTGTGAGAACGCGTTATTTATTCCTGATTTACTAACAGGAGGTCAGGAGTAACATCGTTGAAATTGAATGGCAATTTCCAGCAATGTATTGAACCGACCACATAGTATTTGCTCAAGATCACAAAGCTACTCTGAACTGCAGTCCCTCCACCTTGCAGGGCTGCTCACCTCCACACCATCGGCTACAGGTAAGGCAGCTTCACAGCTATTCTGTGTGCGGCTTCTGAGAGTGACAAAGATAAAACCATTCTCAGTAAGAACTGTTCACTCTGGCAGCATACATCTGACACCCTCCTCACTCCAGATCCCCTGGCTTCAGCTACTATATCAAACTACTGGTGCGGCTATGTGGGACACCATGTATGCGCAGTACGGTGGAGGGGTGAAACAAAATGAAAAACATTCTGCAAGGTGCACAAAAACATCTGTGACCCTCAAAATACACAAACACACACAGACACACACACACACTGAGCAAAAGGCCACGCAGCTACATGGGTTTCTTATAAAAGACAGTGGGGTGTCCAGGGAGTGGCCTGGGGAGGCACGTGCTAGCCCTGGAAACTGATGCCACCCCAGTATCTTAAACTATGATCATTATGTGTGTGTGCGCCCGTACTTCATGCCGCCCCTGCATATGTCAGTGCCCCACTTGGACCACCCTAGTCAAAAGAGTCTGGACACGCCATTGGTAAACGCATTTTTGTCAGCATGTGCCACAGCTGAATATATTGAAAGTTATACTGGTGATTTGAAGGACACTGCATTCTGCCACGATGCCACTGATGACGACAGCTATTAATTCACTTGTGTATCCAAAACAGAGATGCAGAACACAATTGCAGGAAACAGTGAACATAGAGTAATAGTCTCGGTTTCGTAGAGTGCTTAATACCAGAGGTATGCAGCTCTAAATTTGAAGCTCAGGGCATATTATGTGGTATTATTTGTTGCAAAGGGGTTCGTTTACAAAACCAGTTATCTATGGAGCCTACATTTAGGAATAGTTTATACTGCACTTGTAATCAGTGATAGACCTACATCAGCTGGGCTGCGGCGTGTCTGTTAGCCAACAGCCTGGAGAAAAGAGGAGAATTTTGAGGGCCTGATTCATGGAAGTGTTTTATATGGCGCAATCCCATAGGAAAACGTTCCATGAATCAGGCCCTGAGTGTCTAAAAGAGAGATCTCCAAGTCTGGTCGTCAACACCGAAATCCACTCCATATTTTCATGATACCCAGACATAGTACATTTGAACGCAGGGAATCTGAATGGGTTTTGTTTACAAAATCAGTGGTTATTCTGAAAACCTGATGTAGTTGGGGCTGTCGAGGATGAGACTTAAAGACTCCTCGTCTAGATGGTCCATTTAAACTCCCAAGTTCAGGATGTGCCTAAGGGCTTTACATGCTTATATGCCTTACAGTAGATGACCCTGTTTGTGTGGCCGAGGACATCCATTTGAGGGTCTAGAGGTTATAAAATTGTGGAGGCATTTAGGGATCAAATCCCAGTAGACCTGTCATACTTGACAGCCCAACACCAGACAAAGTGCCCTGAAGATGCACTGGGTCTGTACATTCTGGTCACACTCAGGGACAGGAAGACAGGGTTGACTAAGACAGAAAATAATCCAGCAGCAGAAACGTGGCCCTAATTCACAAGTTGTCATTTTTCACTTTCCATGCCAAAGTATCTGCATCAGGTAAGATAGGACAGCCAAGTGATTGCTTGTCACAGGCATCTGTGTCCCCCCAGCTGACAAAGGCTCCACTGCCTGGAAGGGCCGACTTTGATCTCCATCCTACAAAGGTGAATATATTGAGTACCATTACATTGGGTACGGATAACATGAAGTGCTCTATAACGTGTGTAGAGAAGGATCTAAGTACCCCCACCTCAACCATTTCATGTATATTGCCTATATGTTGGGAACCAGAGTCTGAGACACGTGCAGTACCAGTGAAAATACTGATATCGAAGAGAATCCCATTGAGGAAACCATGCCAGCATACGAGAGAGTATGATGGTTATTTGAATGAAATCCCGGAAGAAGCAGGACCAATGAATGGCAAAGAAGAATTGTGACGTCACGCAGAGTTGAGTTGATGTACATAGAAGAGATGCAGAGACAAGGGAATGTAGATATTCTATAAGGCATCAAGAAAGTATCGAAGATAAGTGGCATCTTGGGATCAAGTTGAAGAAACTTATGCTACAGAACTGATGAAGATATCAAGTTATTTTACACGTGTACAGATTCAAAGAAACGCAAGCAGACAAAGTATCCTTTAGGCTAACTTCATAGTGAACAGATTGTGGCATGCACCAACATATGCATATATATATACAGAAGTGAGTAAAGAATGGATGTTTCCACTACGTGTTATAGCAGAGCTGGGCCAGAGAAGGAAGGCCTTGTTTGCTGTGTGTCACAGTTTAAAAAGCAATTAAAGTACAGAAGCAGATGTCAGAAAGGTGAGACTGCATGAGCCAAGAAGCCAAGGTTTTATCAGGCTGGGGTGAGCAGACGTTGGATACAAATCATGTGAAAGAACGAAACTCCTGTTCAGAAGGCATGGACAAAAACAAGAAAGACATCAGAGGTCTATTAGAAAATAGTATCTATTCTATGGTCTTCAGTCACGTGGAAAGATGAAGTTGGACGAACACGATGGTCACTCCTACGCTTGAGGGCAGAGCGTGCCTTCACTCCCCTGAATTCTCCAGAGCAAAAGAACACTCCCAAGGACAAGTTCAAAGTCTTAATTGACAGCAGACCACTGAGGTGATGATGAATGAATATTCTAATTGGTGGAAAGCTATGGTTGAAGACTAGCTCACCAGCACCTGGAAGTCCAGTCTGCGTGCTGCTAACGTAGGTGGAAAGGTACTGACGGAGGTTAGAGTGTGAACTAATGGTAGGGGGCCGCGTGATTAAGGGTCCTATAGTTTGTGTAGCCATTGAGACGTCATGTATTTAGTGACATTCATAGTGACCTGCTTAAGGGGAGGGATTAGTTGCCCCACCTGATGTTAAGAAACCTATCACTTTTCTTCACTCTTATAGATGAGTATGGATTGTATACTTAGAGGTTCATTAAGAGCTTATCACAATTGCCACTAGGTTTTTGTAGTTTGCCGCATAGGATGACGTTAGTAATATGTAGGTTAAACGTCATCAATGACGATTTTCTGTTGTAAAAGAGTGCTCTTTTTAAGATGCATTGAGCGATCTTACGCTGAGACATCTGTTGATGTCCGTTGTACTCACTGTTTTAGATAATTGATATTAAAACAGTTATCCTTTTGCCATCTACCTGAGTCGTTTTGATTATTTATGTTTGAGTAACTTCTGCATCCACATTCATCTCAAGGGTATTTCTACCTAATCTTAAAGGGCTGGAAGACTCCAGAGATTCAGGGCAAAGCGCCTCAAGATGAGAAAAACTTGTGGACATGGAGAGGGTGTTCTTTAAACCCCTCTGAAGCATTGTTGTGACAAGACAGCACTGGTAAACCGGTGATGCCTGTAACCTTATTAAGGGTGGCGCTGAAAGAGCTACACTACCCTGTGCACATTACTAGAGAGAGCCTCATCGCAACAATTGCAGAGGATTGGTTTGTTCCAAATATAGTAGAACATGTTGCATTTTATGTTGTAAGTTGTATCGTTTGTCAAAAGTTCACTGCTGGGCACACATTGTGCACAATTATAGGAGTTATTCCAAGACCTAATGGATCCTTTCAGCATTTGCATATCGACTATGTTGACATGCTGCAAGTATTTTATGGATATAGAAATATGATTGTAGTGGTATGTTCTTTCTGGAGGTGGATTGAAGCTGGACCGTGTACACACCCAGACTCCACTGTGCAGAAAATCTTTTGTACGAGAAGTGTTTCCTAGATGAGTAATATGTGAAGTATTAAAATCAGATAATGGCCCTCATTTTGTGAATGAAGTATTTGAGCAAATAAGCTTGTTGCTTAGCATAAAGCACAAGTTCTAATCGGCGTATCACCCGCAAGCGAATGGAGTCTGTGAGAGACTCAATGACTTGCTTAAAGAGAGAATAGCCAAATTGAAGCTTACCCTGAAGAAAGGATGGTTGCATTGTCTACCAATTGCATTGTATGTGTTGAGAAATCAGTCAGGTTCCGACCACCATCTTACTCCCCACGAGATAGTGGCAGGGAGGCGAATGAAGACACCTCTCAAACCTCCGTCTAGACCTAGAGGTGATGCCCAGACAACAGCAGAATTGTTATGCAAGCAGCTACGTGATTATCTTACATGCATGACCTCAAGTGTCTTTGTCATTTAAGATCAGCTCAACTGGAAGGGGTGTGGTGCAGCTCAGACCACAGAAGGAGATGCTACAACTGGAGTTAAAAAGTTATGTCTTCCCAAACTTTTCCCTAGTAATGCGGTCCTAATCCACAACTTCACTAGAAGGTGGCACAAGCCTTGTTTTACCGGCCCCTTCAGGGTGGAGGACGTGACACCATCTGCAGTCAAAGTGCAAGGCAAACATGTTTGAGTTTTCCTTCGAGATGTGAAAATCTACGCTGGAAAACCTCCTTTGCCCCCACCCCCCATCGGAAGCAAGCATCGGGAAGAACCACAGCACATGCAGACTAGGTCTATGATGAGGAAGAATGACACAGAACCTGTTGAATAAAGATAAAGAGTACATTGGACAGTGGCTTGTTTTGGGACACTTCTTTCAGTAACTAAAAAAGGTGTTAAGGGAAGATATTTGTTCTTGAGCCACAGGAGTTTGTTGACATTGGTCTGAGACATGATTAAGTCTTGATCATAAAGGAGAGCATGCCAGATTTGGAGTTCCGTATCGACGACTGGAAGAGGAAACAGTTTCCTGATTCCTTTCTTACTGAATTTCTTATCGGAGGTGTCTATGGTGGTGCCTAATAACAACATTTCGTGGATCGTTCTTGCAGTTTTTCTGTTCATTTTGCGCGCATACCCTGTGCTTGTGGGGGAACTACTAGGGTTCATCTGTTCCTGCAAGATCCTAACGGGTCTAACATGGTCCAATCGCGAGGGGATTGCTTGCAGGTATCAGTGAACATAATCTTCAGCTTCCTGAGTACAGCGGAGAAAACACAAATGCCCCCATCAGTGGATAATGCACATAGATTGGTCAGTTTTGTTTTCTACTATCTGATTGAGGAATGTCTGCATCTTGTTGGGAGACAAACTGATGTCAGAACCTTTCTGAGAGACCCGAGGAACAATGCAGCTCTCAATGAAATACTGAGAGACATCATAATACAAGTGAACAGGTACTCTGAGAGAACACTGAGAACTGAATGAGACTTTTGAGGGAGAAGATCCAAAAAGTCTACTGGTTGAGGATCTTTGTTTCATGAGGGAAAAAGAAGAATCTTCATGTCTTCTGGTAAAAGGCCAATGTGTGGCATTCACTGGGAACCTTTGTTCATAATTGTATAGCCAGCTGTAGCTGATCGAGGAACTTGTGGAGCCGACTCAGCAGCTTCCAGAAGTAGTGCATGATGTTGCCCGATTAAACGTTTGTTTTTCCTTCCTTAAATAGTAAACATGGGCAGCATCTATAGCAACATTGTTATGACAGATACTTAGAGATGTCCACCTTGTGCAAGAAGCTATTGCTGCAAATGGACTTATCTGTATGTAATTTACTATTGTATTCTGTTCATAGTGATCCTGCTCTCACTTACAGTATGTGCTGCTTACTATAAAGATGTAAATGGAGCAAAGACCTCTGTGCATATTCCTGTACAGAACGAGGGTACAGATGTGGCAACTACTAGGCAGCCGAGACCTTGTGTGGTTGTTCCTACTCTAGAGATACACACGAGGGCACCTGGACCTGTGATGGAAAAGTCTGAGTTAACCTTTTGGAGGGATATCACATGCAGAGATTATAGCAGACTGCATATGGCCAGCCTTAGATGCTGCTAAAGTCAGGTTTCGGGATAGAAAAAGAAGTTTAGATCTCTCTCCTACACAGATAGTACATGTAAAAATATCCAGTTGACTGACATGTTTCTAAGGTTGTTCCAGTAAGGAGAAGCTATGCTGACATATTGAATAACATGTTTAAAGAAGCTTGTAAGAAAAGAATGAGATCTAAGACAAGTGCTAGGGAGGATGATCATGAGCTGAATGTTTACCTGGATAGTACAGCACACTTGTAGAATAACATATGCTATCAGCGTATGAAAGAAGTCGGAAGGAGCACTTCAAAGGAGGAATGCTTGGTATGTGCACTCCTACCCTATAGCATGGGGTAGTCTAAGATTTTCATAGCTATTAAAATAGACGTCCAGACAGAACATTGTCTATCCCACATAGCACTCTGTCGCACAAGAAACCAGTTCATGGGAAGAGATGCCTATCTCAAATGGGCAACTGAATAGACAGATCCAGATGAAGACGACTATATCCAAGATACAAAGACACGACTAAGAGCTCATACTAAGAATCATGTGATCACACAAACCACAAACCTGGAGTGAAAGGAGCTGGAATCAGAAGGGAAGTAAACAAAAGACTTGAGAGTCTAGAAAAATCGGCAGAAGATATTCGTAGATGGAAGAACAGAGGCCAGATGCAGATTTGGGGATCAGTGCTATCACCAGATGGATGGGAAGAAGGACTGGTGATCTGCAGAGCCTGGGTGGTCATTGGTTGTTATCAAGCAGTCATTGACATAGTGCAGAATGGTTGCAAGGCTGTCATGATTCCTGCCCCTCATGTCCCCAGCCCTCCAAGATGTCAGGCTGGAGCCAGGCCATGATAACCTAAATGGCCCTCAAAGGGCCTCTCCAACCCTCCAAAGATCCACTTGGAGTCAGACTTGGTGCTTGTGGCACCAGACTCACTCACTCCCATAGGATAACATTGGGGATTGGACTTGTAGTGCACTGATGGGAACAAGATGGATGCCCCCACATATTTCGGTTCCCAGAACTGCATGTGCAGTCTAGTCTTTTGGGTGTGGTTCAACCCAGAGACACCTGGGATACCCAGAGACTATTTAAGACACGCCCAGGCTGAGAAACATGCTTTTTGTTTTCTGCACCTGCAGGGTGACACTCACCATGTTCGGATCGGTCTTCAGTAGGCCGGCATCTTTCTTCTGCGCTCAGCTCCTGCAAGAACAAAAACACTGTTAGGAACAGCCTTACCTTGCGGCGCTTCTGCCCATCATTCATCACTTTTTCTGTTCTGCGGGCATCTTCGGCGGTGTCATTCCCATCCCGGCACGCTGCTTCCTAAGGAAAAGGGAAAAGAACAGAAAAAAGGCATTAGTAAGCATTCAGCATATCTTCGCTTATTTTTAAAGACTGTACGCACTTCAAACACTTACCTGAATCCCAGCCGCTCTGGGGGAACTCTGTCTCTGAAACTTCTCATCCATCTGCAAGAGGGACAAGACACTCCAGGTTAGCGTGGAAACATCTAGAGGCGCTGCATACCGCGCTTACTCACTGCATTTCTTCTTCATAACTGGCATCCACGCTGAAAATGTCGCGGCACTTAAAAGACACAGAAAAATAAATCAGTTCAATACAAATACGAAAGGGTCACATCACGCATCACGCTCTCACTCACCTTCAGCGCTACTCATCTCAGCAGCACCTCGCCACCCCCAGACGCCGGCCATCATGTAAGGAAGGAAAGGAACGAAGTTAGAGAACTGTTCAAAAGACTCATTATACTTACCTGTCGGACTCTTGCCAGTAAAGTAACTAGGCAGCAACAAGCCCACATCAATCAACGCGTCCCTGGGCTGAAAGCAGGACGGAGAGCACACTTTCCAAGAAAACAAGGTGAGCAGTGGATTAAAGGGAAGGGTTGGACCCCCGGGAAGAAGGGGTTCAAGCACACAGAGACAATAGAGAGTTAAACTCTACCAATCCTGTGTTTCAGGCCCAGTCTCCAGTCGACTAGACTCAAGGGAAGGGTTCGAGGTCGCAAGAGGTCAGAACAGGCTGAGTGACGTCCCCGTGGATACCAGATGAGCGTTACAGAACACAAAGCCTCACATCAAAATCCACCTGGGCGTCATGGAAACGTCAGAAACCGACCAGGTAGCCCACATGTTGGGGCAGCTACGTTCCGAAGTACATGCAGCCAGGCAGGAGACCAACACCCTGAGCAGAGAGCTGAATGTAGCCAAAGAACGCACTGATGATTTAAGCCGGCAACTTCTCCAGTCACAAGCAGGGCATGCACCATTGCCGGGAACCGTGCCCTCGATGCCAGCACCATCAGCCAATCCCGTTCAGATAACCCTTCCTGGGGCAGTTCCCTTCGCCCCGCCCGAACAATTTACGGGGGATCCCAAGAGGTTTGCAACGTTCATCAACCCGTGCCGCCTGCACTTCCTTTGTAGACCAGGGGCCTTTCTGAATTACCAATCACGGGCCGCTTTTGTGCTATCCTACCTGAGTGGTAGTGCCGCGGATTGGTCTGTACCCTTTGTGGCCCAAGACGATCCTTTGCTGCATGACTTCAGGGGCTTTCAGCAGGAGATGGAAAAGCTGTTTGCCCGTCGTACTCATGGGCAGGCATTAGACAGCGAACTTCTGTCCCTACGCCAAGGGAATCAAGACCTATTAACATACATAACCACGTTCAATAGACTCATAGTTGAAGCAGAATGGCCAGTGGAGAAGAGAACCACGTTATTTCATCAGGAGTTGCGGGGGGAGCTCAAGGATGTTCTCACACAAGTAGTGAACCCCCCAAAAGACTGCTCAGAATTCATTGACCTTTTTGTTCAACTGGATCATAGGTTGCAGGACCGAAGAGCAGATTGAACCAGACCAGACCCTCGCCCTATGTATGTGCGTTCAAAGGACAATATTGCCCGCACAACGGAACGTTCAGGAGAACCAATGCAAATCAGGGGGGGTCAGATCCCCCTGGACTAAAGCGGAAAGGGATAAAAGGAGACAGCAGCAGTTATGTCTGTACTGTGGAAGGTCAGGTAATTTCCTTAAGGAGTGCCCTGTGAAGCCACCGAGGAGGACGGTAGGGGCCACGGACAAGGAAGATACCATCAAGCAATCAGAAAACTCCCCAGCCCGGCAAGTGTAGGGGTCCAGTTGTCGAGCGAAGAAAGTGAACTATAGACCTCCTATTTTGCACTATCTGTGGTCTTGATCAATCACCAACAACCATCTCGGATGCACGCAGTAAGAGCGTACATCCCCATTCACCAGCACCTCACGCATGAGGCAGGAGTCTCTTCCAGCCAGCCATCCGGCCCCCGCAGGATCACCAGCACTGCACCCATGAGGCAGGAGCCTCTTCTAGCCAGCCACTTCCAGCCAGCCATCCGGCCCCGGAGGATCTCTACCGCACCGGCGACCTGCTGCACACCAAGGATGAGGAGTATAGGAGCCGTGGGTAAGCAATGATTGCAGCCGCAGCCCGCTCCCATCTTCCCGATCCCTCCGAGATCCCAGCCCTGCAAATCAACCGCCACACACGAGGAGCGCAATAGCAGCTCCCTCATCTCTCTTTGTTTAATATTGCTAAGCAACCCTACAAACCGCCGATTGGCCGCCGCACGCCACTTCCGGGCACCCGTGTTGCCGGAAGGCGTCAGCCGGGCCATCCACACTAAGGGCCTACACGAAGGGCAACGTGTGTCTGTGCCCACTCACCAGCACCTCGCGCATGAGGCAGGAGCCTCTTCCAGCCAGCCATCCGGCCCCCAGAGGATCACCAGCACTGCGCTCATGAGGCAGGAGCCTCTTCCAGCCAGCCACTTCCAGCCAGCCATCCGGCCCCCGGAGGATCTCTTCCGCGCTGGCGACCTGCTGCACGCCAAGGATGAGGAGTACAGGAGCCGCGGGTAAGCAATGATTGCAGCCGCAGCCCGCTCCCATCATCCCGATCCCTCCGAGATCCCAGCCCCGCAAATCAACCGCCACACACAAGGAGCATAATGGCGGCTACCTCATCTCTCTTTGTTTACTATTGCTAAGCAACCCTAGCAACCGCCGATTGGCTGCCGCACTCTACTTCCGGGCACCCGTGTTGCTGGAAGGCATCAGCCGGGCCATCCACACTAAGGGCCTACACGAAGGGCAGCGCCTGTCTGTGCCTGTCTTGGCCTGACATGGCCGCAGGGCCCACCATTCTGCCTAATTCATCCCCAACTAGCCCCATACGGCGCCAAGTCAGTCACTTCCTCCCTAAACCTTCCGCCCATATGACCTGAGGAGGCCAGTTGCCGCATGAACATAGACCGATCCGCAAGCATACTCACACAGATGCTACAGGTACCACAATTCTGACTAAGGCAAGGCAACTTTCATCAAACATCACACTACGCCTGCTCCACACCGTGCGGCCAGCATTGTGAACTATCAACGCGAACCAATTGTATCAGCGGTACGACACAAGAACTCATATCCGCCTGCCACTGCCACACCTGCCCAAGTGTATAATCAGCTGCATACTGTAAGTGTACTACTAGTGTACTCCTTCAATTTGGCTCTCCATGAGCTGCCTTATGTAACAAATTACTGCTATGCAACTCCGCCTTCTCATGCCTCGCCCTTCAACATTGCATTGACCCTAATACCGTTTTATACAAACCCATGTGATTCTTGCTGTATCTGTGTGGATCGTATCTAGCGAAACACTACCGTGCCTAGTCAATGCAATCTAGTGTGTTTTTTCGAATTTAGGTAGATCTCTGCCCCACTTAGTCAATGCCAACTCGTGTGTTTTTAGCTTTTTACTTGATTTCTGAATTTAGGTGAATCTCTGCCCCACTTAGCCAATGCAAACTAGTGTGTTTTAGCTGTTTACTTGATTTTCGAATTTAGGTGAATCCCTGCCCCACTTAGTCAATGCAAACTAGTGTGTTTTAGCTGTTTACTTGATTTTCGAATTTAGGTGGATCTCTGCCCCACTTAGTCAATGCAAACTAGTGTGTTTTTAGCTGTTTCCTTGATTTTCGAATTTTGGTGAATCTCTACCCCACCTAGTCAATGCAATCCAGTGTAACACTAGCTACTTTGTGATTCTCATACTTAGTTGAAGCCCCACCCCACCTAATATATGCAATCTGAGGTGATTCCTGACGCTCCTGTGATTCTGAAGCCTACTGCCCAGACCTCCAGCCCTTAGGAACCTAGCAACTCAGGAACCAGCTGATAGTAGACACATGTCCACTCCTCTCACCTCCTTCCACCAAAATGTACCTACCAGGTATATACTCAGTATTGCTGAGAGTCATCCTCCACCTTATCCACGAATCCAGTCATCTCAGCCCCCCCCCATATACCTCTCTACACCTTGCAACCTTTCTGCTAGAAACTCCAAACTACGCGCCAGACTCCCCAAAATATATGAGCCCAGAGCAAGGGATACTACGCAGACCAAATCATCTAACTGGCCCCAGCCTTCTATCGTGGCTACCCCCTCCAACAACCGCACAGACTTACCTAAGCCCAGCCGAACTAATACTACGACCAAACACAAGACTTGATTATCAACCTCTACACCCACTGCTAGTAAATCTGCCACTACACCCATAAGAGGTGCTCTAATCAATACGAGATCTGTAGTAGCCCACGCGACAGACATAGCAGACCTCATCCTAACGGAAGAACTAGACTTCTTAGCCATCACTGGACCTGGCTTCATGCAGCCGCTGTCCCAGCCCTTGCGCTAGCTATCCCTGAGAATTTCTCCATCCTCCGAGTAGACAGAACAGATTCCAGAGGCAGTGGCCTTGCTATAATCGCCAAAACCCACCTTAACCTTAAACCTGACACCACTGACCACTACTCATCATGTGAATTTCTCACAGCCAAGCTCCCCACCACTAACTCCCAAACCATCACCATCCACCCACTATACAGACCCCCGGGGCCCCTAGGTTCCTTCGAGGAAGACCTCAACTCCATCCTCTCTAACAACTTAAAAAATACCTCCCAAAGCCTTCTCTTAGGAGACTTTAACCTTGGCTACAATGACTCTAAAGACCCCCAAGCGTCCGCCATTAACAACACACTGTCAGAACTAGGCTACACCCAAAGAGTGTCTACCCCCACTCATAACAAAGGGAGAACCCTTGATTAGATAGCAGACCACAACTGCGTGATCTCCATCACTGCCATCACCCCGCAACTTGGTCAGACCACCACCATCTCTCCTTTACACTTGCAGCATCTAGCCCAATCACTAACAACTCTGTAGCCAGGATCTATCCCGACTAGAAGTTAGAAAAACATAACTGTGGAAAAACTCATCCCTCTCATTCTACCAACCCTGAACCAACTCCCAGCCAACTCCAACCCCAACCACCTTGTTGAAAGCTACAACAATAGCATGCGCTTAGCCCTAGATGTCATCGCACCACTAAAGCTGAGAAAATGCAAGCTGATAAAACACTTGAATACCTGGTTCACGGCCCACCTAAATGCCCTTAGATTAGAGAAACGCAGAAAGGAACAAATTTGGAGACAAGCTCCCACAGACAGCAATAAGCTGATCCTCAACAAAATAGTTTCAACCTACAAAAAATAAATCTTCCGGGCCAAACAAGAATCGTACAACCTGAGAATACTTCATGCCAAATCCAGCACTAAAGAACTGTTTACCATATTAAAAGAGCTAGAGACACCCATCCCTGCCCTAGACACCTGTAAGAAAGATGAACAATGGTGCACCAGCATCCAAAATGCCCTGTCCAATAAAGTTGCAGGCCTCCAAATCAAAATTAATAACAAGAAAGAGGCTTTATCCAACTCTTCCAAACCCAACAACACCCCCCGCGCAACTGTCCTCAACCCCCTCCCCCCAACCCCCTCACTCGCTTCAGCTTCTCCAAAGTTTCCACGCTAGAAGTGGAAAAAATCATACTCAGCCTCAAACCATCTGACTGCCAAGGCGACCTATGCCCACCTCAAATCATCAAAGACTCAGCCAGAGACCTATATCCATGCAATTACAGAAACTACAAGAGAAATTGCAAGCAAGAGGATATCCAGAGACTGATTTAGCTATTGCCCGTGACAAAACCGATGCACAAGAACGGCAGCAACTGTTGGTGAAGAAACCGGTGAAAGACAGTCCTGAATTAGTTTTCGTTACCAAATATTCAATACAAAGTAAGCAAATTAAGGCCATAATACACAACAGATGGAATGTTCTCACAAACGACGAACGGACTCCTGACCTGTTTCCTACTCCACCAACATTTGCATATCAGAAGAGCAGTAACCTGCGGAACTTATTCGTACAAACCAAAGAGAAAATACCCGCCAAGAGACCAGACAAATTCCCTGGGACTCATCCTTGCATGAGCTGTGGGAATTGTAACAGCATCATCAAAGGTAGCACAGTTACACATCCAGGAACTGGCAAAAGGTTCGCACTAAGACAACATGCTACATAACTTTCTGAGAATGTCATTTACGCGATAAAATGTCCCTGTGGAAAGTATTACGTGGGAGAGACCTCACGCAAAATCAGGATCAGGATAAACGAGCATAAATCAAACATCAGGAATAACAACAGGATGTCAGCTGTAGCCAGACACTTCAATGACAATGGGCACACGGTGAGCCAATTGAGATTTCTCGT
The DNA here is from genome assembly GCF_040938575.1 of Ambystoma mexicanum. Taxonomy (NCBI): domain Eukaryota; kingdom Metazoa; phylum Chordata; class Amphibia; order Caudata; family Ambystomatidae; genus Ambystoma; species Ambystoma mexicanum. The sequence goes on along the minus strand of NC_090934.1, from coordinate 330,174,747 downwards.
GCTAGAAGTTATGTTTCCCAAAGGACAATCTCGAGACATCAAACAGTGGCGAGCACAGAAGGAGGCTTTTTGGATCAACAAACTCGACTCGCTGTCACCGAATGGAATGAACGAGGAACTGGACCTCAGTTGTTTCCTTTGATGCTTGAGTAACTGTATTATGTTATACTGTGGAGTTGATAATGTATGATATGTCAGAATTTACCATGACATTGAGCCAATCCTAGGCTCACTTAGGATATGCCAACAGGGGTGTGGTCAAGAATGTACTTATTTCTAAAGATATACAACATGGCCTTTATGACCAATAAGGTACTGTATACTCACTTTGGATTCATCCAGGCTACCATCTCCATACTGTCGGAGAATTTTGTCTTAAGTTCCTTCTTTTCTTCCTTCTTGCTTTCATAGGATTATTTCACCTGATGATAATCTTAGATATAGTACCCAGGGCATTCGCAACGTTGATCTGCTCTTTACTCTCTTTTTACCTCTTTTACCTCTAACTAAGGATATTTACATGGGAGCTTACAGCTTAAACTACTCTCGCCTGTGCCAGTGCACACTGTGGCTATAGGTTTCAAGACAAGGTAGGCGTATTTTTAACTATAGAAATGGTGTTGATTTCATTTATTTTTTATTCTTTAATTTTTCTCTCCCTCATTATGCTTGGTTTCACATTTCCCAGTTTCATTTTTTTATGATTCTATATTATTATTTTGTCATTATTTTCATCCATGTAGAAATGTTATGTAATTACGCTCCTATTTTATTTCGCAATGTGAACTCAACCATTATTACTACGAGCTCACGTAGAGTGTACACCTTATCAGACATGTAATACTCAGGATACACACCAGCAGCCTTTCCAACATGGCCGCCGGCGTTTCTCAGTACTTGCGGCTCCATGTGTTGCTTGGCAACGTGACACAAACACAATATTTAGCACTATGGCTACCGCGAACGCGTCCTAGTGGCGTCTTCGCATGGCTCGCCTTCTTTCTACTGTCAGGTAAGAAGCAAGATTGAGCGTTATGGTGCTCGTAGGCATCTGAACCCTTCTAATGGAATGGAACTCTGACACGGCGCGTCTCACGCTACATGACAACTTTAGAGCCTTTGTTATAAGATGAAATAATGACACGCCGGGTGCCGCGCTGCATGGCTCTCTTATGAGCGACTATGCTCGTAGGCGTCCGTGCGTCTTTAGTTAAATGGTAACTCTGACACACTGCTAATCGCATTGCATGTCTCTTCCAGGCAAGAGTCTGCACGCAAAGTAAAACGCCGGCACACGCATAGAAACGCCAGTCAAGCACGTTTACTTTGGAAGTGTTGGTGTAAAATTCAAGTCCATGCTGTATCTTTGACAAGGTCAGTGTTGAAATAGTCACGTCATTACTTGATGCCTATTAGATAAAACGATATATGGCATTTTGGTGGTCATTTTTCTACCTTTTTCTTTTCTTCCTTCTTTGCTGTAATTCCACGGTTTATCATCACGCACATAAAATGGGATTTCACGTATGTATTTTTTACATTATTTTTACTTTTTTACTATTGGTATCCATTGGTAATCTTATGGTTCATGACATGTATGGACTCTTTATTACATGTAACCTTTCTCCTGGTATGTGTTGAAATCGTGTTGTTCATTGCGGTTATTGTCAATGAACATGTGCATCCATATGGCCACTTTGGGCATAATGTATCCACACCCGGCATGCTTGAAAAACTCCTAAATCATGATGATGATGATGTATACATTGATGACTTTATTTTCTTGCTATGTTATGATCCCTGTGGATTTGCTTTATAATTACTGTATGTTCAATTAATTAATGTTGCTGACATATTGTGGGTTATCCAACAGATTTGTTTGCTCAATTTTTAGCACTCGAATCTGATTAGTTTATGAATGAGCTGGCCCTGACGAAGGAACAGTGTTCCGAAATGCATTGGCCAATTGTTTGAGCTCGCCCTGCACATCTGCTTTTTCTAAGATGTACAATTACTTAAATTGATGACGAAAATCAAGTATTAAACTATCATTTTTTGCAGTAAACTGACAGAAGTTAATTATTTTGTGCTTTGAACCACATTGAATCTATACACCATGAGTGGTGTTTGGGAGTGCAGCCCGCACCGCTGGCTTAACGGCCTTGGTCCTTACCCCCTATATCCATTCATTACCAAACCTATCAACGTCTCCTTCTCATCAGGTACCATCCCCAACAACCTCAAAGAATCCTGGGTCCTCCCCCTACTAAAAAAACCCTGACTAGACCCAGCCGTACCCACTAACTACAGACCCATCACCACCATCCCCTTCTTACTTAAAATCCTTGACAAGACATCCTATCAACAAATTCAAAAATTTCTTGAACAAAACCATCTCCTAGGAGTCCGGCAATCAGGATTTAGACCCCAACACGCACAGAAACCGCTCTCATTGACCTCAAGGCCCAAATCGACACTCTGAGAGATAATGGGAAAACTGCCTTACTGCTTCTCCTAGACCTTTCGGCAGCATTTGATCTTGTTGATCATAAAATCTTAGGCAGCTCCCTAGACTCGGCTGCCCACTTCTCCCAAGAAGCTATTGGCTGGATCAAATCATTCCTGAGCAATAGATCCATGCGTGTCTTTTCTACCACGGCCTCTGCTGACCCCATCCCCATCACATGTGGGTTCCCTCAGGGAACTCCCCTACACTGTCATGTGTCTCACCCACACTGTACAACGTGTTCACTAAGCCCCTGTTTGATGATCTCGACTGTCTGGGTATCACCGACACTAACTATGCTGATGATACCCAGATCCTCATCCCGCTGATGGGAGATTACAACACGGATTTGGCCTTGGTGACCAAGGTGTACCTCATCATCCAGGCATGGATGGCCTCCCATAGTCTATGCCTGAATGATGACAAGACCGAACTCATCATCCTGGGATCAGCCACAAACCTAAACAAATTGGACCTCAACTACTCCAGCTTCACCATAGACGGCAACTCTATAAATGTAGCCAAGGAAGTGAAAACCCTCGGCATCTACCTCGACTCCACCCTCTCCTTCCATAAACAGGTCAGCTCCATGGCCTCCACCACAGCCTACACATGCAAGCTTATACGCTCGGCCAAACCCTTCCTTTCCACCCAAAGCTGCATTACTCTAGCCAGAGCACTCATACTATCTAAACTGGACTATTGTAACGCCCTCTATGTAGGTGCTAACAAACAGGTTACCAACAAAATCCACATCCTACAGAACAATGCTCTCAGAGCAGCGCTTAACTTCCCTAAAAGAGAACACATCTCGAATATTAGGAGAACTCACAACTGGCTCACCACCTCGGATAAAATCCTGCTTAAGGTAGCCTCCCTCACTCACAAATGCCTTAACAATGCAGCTCCCTGTTACTTAGCCGACAGAATAACTAGATACACGGCCAACAGACACACCAGAAATAGCAATGCTAACCTGCTCGCTGTTCCTAGATTCAAGCGAATGAAAATGGGCGGCAATGGCTTCCAGGTGAAAGCAGCCCAACACTGGAACACATTACCACCCTCCGTTAGAGCACCGCAATCCTATCACCAATTTAGACGTAACTACATCCAGTGGCTAAAGAACAAAGGTCAATAACAACACCTTATTGTAATTATTGTAAATTTGCTCATCTTGTAACTCTATTGCTCTGTCACTCGTAATTGTACTTCACTGTCTCCTTTGTAACTGCATTACCTCACTGTGTCCTTCGCAATCGCATTGCCCATGCTCACAATGTAAAATAACGTACAGCACTGTAACTAAGCTCAGAATATACTTGTAATGTTTGCGCCCTCATACCTTCTGCTCCGGTGCACCATATAAATAAATAAACAAACAAACATTGACAGTGGATCCATTGGGAATTACATCTACCAGGATCTTGCGGCAAAGATGTTGCTTCCGTTACGCCCTAAATCAATCACCAACACTGTTACCACTGTCGACGGCATGGAAATAGCTTCTGGTCCAGTATCCCAATGCACTGCAGCTTTAACCCTTCTGTGCCACGATGGACACCAACAATCTATCGTTTTTGACCTCATTAAGGCACCACAGTTCCGGTTGATTTTGGGAATGCCATGGTTGGTAGCTCACAATCCTCAAATCGATTGGCAAGCAAAAGAATTGGCCTTTCCCGAGACTTGCGCCCACACGTTATCGCCAAGAGAAACAACCAATAGACACCGGAGCCTCCACGCTTGCGACTGTGGCAATCGGCACCCTACCAAGTGAATACCAGGACTTTCAAGATGTCTTTCAGAAAGAACAGGCTAATACCCTGCCACCGCATAGACCATACGATTGCCAAATCGACCTGATACCCGGCGCACAAATCCCTTCTGGACGAATTTACGCACTCACGGAACCAGAAAACCAGCACCTGAAGGCCTATCTCGAACAATACCTGGCCAACGGGTTCATCCGTCCCTCGAAGTCTCCAGCAGCCAGTCCTCTATTCTTCGTACTGAAAAAGGAGGGGGACTTGAGAACGTGCATTGACTTTCACGCACTGAACCAGATTACCGTAAAAAAAACGCTAACCCCTGCCACTGATCCCTGAATTGCTTGATCAAGTCAAAGATGCCCAAATCTACACAAAACTAGACCCGAGGGGGGCATATCACCTTGTTCGCGTAAAATAGGTTGACAAATGGAAAACCGCTTTTCGCACCAAATACGGCTTGTACGAATATCAAGTAATGCCCTTTGGCCTTTGCAATGAACCTGAAGCATTTAAATACTTCATGAACGATGTCCTACGGGAATTGATTGATGTCTGTGCTCTAGTGTACATCGACAATATTCCAGTATATTCCGCATCAAAGCAGGAGCACGTTAAACACGTCCGATCCATATTGGAGAAACTCTGTCAACACCAGCTCTACGCCAAGCTCAAAAAGTGCTCATTCCACGTCTCCTGGTGGAATTCCTGGGCTTTATTCTCAGCCCGAATGGAATCCGAATGGATGTACACAAGGTAGATGCTATCCTGAACTGGCCATCCCCAAATTCATTCAAGGGTGTTCAAAGTATGCTGGGTTTTGCAAACTTCTACCACAGGTTCATCACAGGATTTTCATGAATCGTGCATCCCATCACGTCATTGATAAGGAAAAGCAACACAAAGTTCCAGTGGACAACAGAAGCCGAGGAAGCTTTCCAGGAACTCAAAGCAAGATTCACATCTGTCTCAATCTTACGCCACCTTCGCCCTGATCTCCCATACCTGGTGGAAACGGATGCCTCAAGCATGGCTATGGGAGCCGTCCTCTCACAAAAGGACCCCGAAATGGGCCAGTTACCCCCTGTTGCCTTCTGGTTGCTTAAATTCACACCCGCTGAACTCAATTACACTATCACAGACAAAGAACTCCTGGCCATTAAGTCAGCCTTTAAGGCATGGCGGCACTACCTCTTGGGCGTCAGAGACACAATCACCGAAATAATTGGCCACCGGAACCTCCAGTACCTAAGAACAGCAAAGGCCCAATCCTCATGACAACTATGTTGGGCTCTTTTTTTGCTGAATATGACTACGTGATTACATTTCTACCAGGGGTGAAAAACGGGAAGGCCAATGCCCTTTCCCGTATGGGGGGGAGACCAAGGGTATCAGACCCCTGACCCAATAGCAATCATCCCGAGTGACAAGCTCGTAGGAATCACAGCAACCATAACTCAGAAAGAATTACATGAAGAAATCCAAAACCTGATGAGTCTGGAGCAATTACAAGCGTGGTGTGCACAAGGAGAACATTACATGATAAAAGATCAGTTGCCCTACTTCAGGAATCGTTTATTCTTACCAAACCAAGAACTATGAGAACAAGTCATGTCCGGTTATCATGATTTCTTGATCGAGGGCCACCTCGGAATCGCTAAAACCCTAGCCTAGGTAAAACGAAATTATTGGCCCGAAATTATTGGCGTAAAGACATTATCCAATTCATCCTATCTTGTGGAGTGTGTGCTCAAAACAAATCATCCAAGCAGAAAACTGCTGGCCTATTACAACCATTGGAAATCCCACCAGCACCCTGGCACACGTTGTCCCTCAATTTTATTAGTGACTTACCACCCAGTCAAGGGTTTAACACTATTCTTGTGTTCGTGGACCTATTTTCAAAAATTGCACATTTCATTCCTCTTAAGGGGCTCCCAAATGCTTCCACTCTGGCAAAGGTATTTCTTGAAGGCATCGTACGGCTCCATGGGTTTCCTTCAGTTTTAGTCTCAGACCAAGGCATTCAATTCGTATCTAACTTCTGGAGAAAATGCTGCTCTACATCTGCCTATCCACCAGTCACCATCCCCAAACGGATGGTCAAACTGAGAGGACAAATCAGACGCTCGAGCAGTATCTGCGTTGCATGTTACACCAAGCTGAAGGAAGCTGGTTCGACCTATTATGGATAGCCGAATATGCTTATAATAATTCCCTACACACCAGCACTGGGCAGACACCCTTTTATACCATGTATGGCAGGCACCCACGTACTTTTGAGTTGGACGTTCCTACAACCCTGGAAATGCCAGCAGTCAAAACCTTGCACACAACCATTTCTCAAACCTTTAAAAGGGCAGCTGAACACCTACTTCAAGCTAAGAATCGCCAAAAGAAGTTTTCTGATCAACACCGAGCAAAGGCCCCCAACTACCAAGTGGAAGACAAAGTCTGGCTGGCGTCTAAACACGTGTCCATTAAAGGAACCCAAACTTTCCGTCCAAGATACCTGGGTCCATTCACTGTCAACTCCATGATAAATCCTGTGGCGGTCAGACTAGCTTTGCCGTCAAACATGCAGATTCATCCTATGTTCCACGTGTCTCTCCTTAAACCTGTTCAACCTGGGACCCGGGTAGCAACGCCACCACAGCCAGTACTAGTCACCGGGGAGACAGAATTGGAAGTCAAGGACATCCTGGATTCAAAGTACGTCAGGTCCAAATTATACTTCTTAGTAGGCTGGAAGGGGTATGTTCTGCAAGACAGGACATGGGAGCCTTGTGAGTACATCCATGCACCTCGCTTGCTTAGGCGATTTCATCAAAACCATCCAAGCAAACCAGGACCAGACAGAAGAGCCACCTTGAGAGGGGCCTTGTGGGGGAGTGCTCTCATGATTCCTGTCCCTCATGTCCCCAGCCCTCCAAGATGTCAGGCTGGAGCCAGGCCACAATCACCTACATGGCCCTCAAGGGCCTCTCTATCCCTCCAAAGACCCACTTGGAGTCAGACTTGGCGCTTGTGGCGCCAGACTCACTCACTCCCATAGGCTAACATTGGGATTGGACTTGTAGTGCATTGATGGTGAAGAGATGGATGCCCCCACATATTTCGGTTCCCAGAACTGCATGTGCAGTCTAGTCTTTTAGGTGTGGTTCAGCCCAGAGACACCTGGGATACCCAGAGACTATTTAAGCCACGCCCAGGCTGAGAAACTTGCTTTGTGTTTTCTGCACCTGCAGCGTGACACTCACCGTATTCGGATCACTCTCCAGTAGGCCTGCATCTTTCTTCTGCGCTCAGCTCCTACAAGAACAAGAACACCGTTAGGAACAGCCTTATCTTGCGGCGCTTCTGCCCATCATTCATCGCTTCTTCTGTTCTGGGGGCATCTTTGGCGGTGTCATTCCCATCCCGGCACGCCGCTTCCTAAGGAAAAGAACAGAAAAAAGGCATTAGTAAGCATTCAGCAAATATTAGCTTATTTCTAAAGACTGTACAAGCTTCAAACACTTACCTGAATCCCAGCCGCTTTGGGGGAACTCTGTCTCCTGAACTTCTCATCCATCTGCAAGAGGGAAAAGACACTCCAGGTTAGTGTGGAAAAATCTAGAGGCGCTGCATACCGCGCTTACCGCATTTCTTCTTCATACCCGGCATCCATGCTGAAAATGTTGCGGCACCTAAAAGACACAGAAAAAGAACTCAGTTCAATACAAATATGAAAGGGTTGCATCGCGCATCGCGCTCTCACTCACCTTCAGTGCTACTCATCTCAGCAGCACGTCGCCATCCCCGCACGCCGGCCATCATCTAAGGAAGGAAAGGAACGAAGTTAGAGAACTGTTCAGAAGACTCATTATACTTAACTGTCGGACTCTTGCCAGTGAAGTAACTAGGCAGCAATAAGCCTGCATCAATCAACGCGCCCCTGCACTGAAAGCAGGACAGAGAGCACACTTTCCAAGAAAACAAGGTGAGCTGTTGATCAAAGGGAAGGGTTGGACCCCAGGGAAGAAGGGGTTCAAGCACACAGAGACAATAGGGAGTTAAACTCTACCAATCCTGTGTTTCAGGCCCAGTCTCCAGTCGAGTAGACTCTAGGGAAGGGTTCGAGGTCGTAAGAGGTCAGAACAGGCTGAGTGACTTCCCCTAGATACCTGGTGAGTGTTACAAAGCCACTATGGCCAAGACTTGCTAAGAAAAGTCTGAGAGAATCAGAACTGTGGTTGAATCTTTGATGTAACAGGAATGAAACTTGGAACAGCAGTGATTATGGATCACTATTGGGCTAGTGGATCCAGAGCATATATGAGGCTTCCCAAGGATTGGGGAGGATGATGTTCACAAGTGAATGTTCATGTTCTATCATTGGTGATACCTAAAAGTAATTTTAACCTTGACAGTTTCCCGAAAGCAGATGCTCACCTGAGGAAGAAGAGATCTGCAGAGCTGATTAATCAAATAAAAAGGGAGAACAATTTCTCAGCTAAGTCAATAGAAGCTTTTTGACATTCCGTATGAGCACAGACTGTTCACCCAGACTTTGTCAGTATTCACATTGTTCTTCATCCTGAGAATCCAGGTTGGAACAAATACCAAATGGATGCAGATTACCAGATGGGAATTGCTACAATCAACACTACCATAAAGGGATTCAATACTATCAGAGAAGAGATGAGAGCCATACGACGGATGACTCTTCAGAATAGATACATCCTGGACATGATCACAGCTATGGATGGAGGTGTTTGTGCAAAAATCGGAGAATCATGTTGCACGTTCATACCTTCTCAGGACGATGAGAATGGCACCTTGACAAAGGCCATAGAGATGTTAAAGAAGCTACACGTCCAGATGATAGACAAAATGGAAGACATTGCTGATGACAGCTGGTTTGTATCACTCTTTTCTTGGATTGCACAATGTATGGCAGACATATTCTAGTTCTTTGGAGCCCTGTTCGTGTTGGTATTGCTCGGATTTTGGGCCTCATCATGAGTTGGACGGTAACTTCAGCGCTAATAGCGCTGGCGTTATTAGCCCTACCGCCAAACCCACCGGAGCTATTAGCGCCGGATCACGGGTTTGGCGGAACGGGCAATCCCCATTCCCCATTGAGCCCATTCGGGAATTCCCCATTCCCTATTGGGCTCAATGGGGAAATTTCACGCTTTTACTGCCATCCGATTTCCAGCCGGCAGTAAACGCGCTGAAAATTGGCAAAATGTCGGCAGATTTCCCCCCTGCTCAGAGCTGAGGGGAAATCAGCCAAAGCTGTGATTTGGCTGACCCTTAAATCCAGCGGTAACAGCGCTACCTCCAGATTTAAGGGCTACCGCCAAACTCATGATGAGGCCCTTTATGTGGTAAACATAATAATCACACAATGCAAGAAGACTGAAAAGAAAGCCATAGGGATGAAATCATGATCATTGTTGAATCAGGATGGAAGGCCAAAGATTTGAGAGATGAAGTAATCAGAGACTTTGTGAAGGCCAGAATCCATGCACCTGAGGGAACAAAGTTCCTGTATCCTAAGAATCATAAGAAGTATGTGGAAAAGTGGATCTATTGTAGTCCAAGTGGACAGTGCATGGCCATAACCTGGAACGAAGATGAGCATGTAAAATCAGCTGGATGCCTGAAGAGAGTCACAAAGATATGGATCCAAAGAAGCATTTCTTCAGACAAGGATGTCTAGATATGAATAATGATGGGAGAGTGGTCGATGAATCGCCCAGAATGGGGAGTGTAGAGAAGGAGCTAAGTACCCCCATCTCAACCACTTCGCCCATATTACCTATTTGTTGGGAACCATAGTGTGAGACACGTGCAGTACCAGTGAAAATACAGCTATTGATGAGAATCCTGGAGACAAGGTTCCCATTGAGGAAACCAAACCTGCGAACGAGACAGTATGATGACCATTTGAATGAAATCCCGGAAGAAGTTGGACCAATGAATGGCAAAGAAGAATGGTGATGTCACGCAGAGTTGAGCTGACGTACAGAGAAGAGATGCAGAGACAAGAGAGTGAAGATATTCTATAAGGCATTAAGAAAGTATCGAAGATAAATGGCATTTTGGATCAAGATGAAGAAACTTATGCTACAGAACTGATGAAGATATCAAGTTATTTTATGCATGTACAGATGCAAAGAAACGCATGCAGACAAAGGGCCTGATCACGACTTGGCCGTTACCACCAGCGATATTACCGCTGGTGGTAATAGCCCTACCGCCGAACTCCCCAGCGCTAATAGCGCTGGATCATGAGTTTGGCAGTAAAGTAATTCCCCATTCCCCATTGAGCCCATTCGGGAATGCCCCATTCCCCATTGGGCTCAATGGGGAATTTTCGCGCTCTTACTGCCGGCGGATTTCTCGTCAGCGGTAATAGCGCAAATTTTCAGCGGATTTCCCCCCAGCTCAGAGATGGGGTGAAATCCGCCGAAGCCCTGATTCGGCGGACCCTTAAATCCGGCGGTATTAGCGCTACTGCCGGATTTAAGGGTTACCGCCGAAGTCGTGATCAGGCCCAAAGTATTCTTGAAGCTAGCTTTATAGTGAATAGATTGTGGCATGCTCCAACATATACATATATATACAGAAGGGAGTAAAGAATGGATGTTTCCACTACGTATTATAGCAGAGCTGGACCAGGGAAGGAATGCCTTGTTTGCAGTGTGTCACAATTAAAAAAACAATTAAAGTAAAGAAGCAGATCTCAGAAAGGCGAGACTGGATGAGCCAAGAAGCCAAGGTTTTATCAAGCTGGGGTGAGCCGACGCTGGATACAAATTGTGTGAAAGAACAAAACTTCTGTTCAGAAGGCATGGACAAAAACAAGGAAGATGTCAGTTGTCTATTAGAAAATAGTATTTTAAATACACTAGAGCTCGATTTTGTATTCTTCAGTCACATGGAACGATGAAGTTGGACGAACACGATGGTCACTCCTATGCATGAAGGTGGAGAGTGCCTTCACTTGCCTGAATTCTCTAGAGGACAAGAACACTCCAAAACAAGTTCAAAGCCTTAATTGACAGCAGACCACTGAGGTGATGATGGATGAATATGCTAATTGGTGGGAAGCTATGGTTGAAGACTAGCTCACCAGCACCTGGATTCCAGTCTGCGTGCTGCTAACGTAGGTAGAAAAGTACTGACGGAGGTTAGAGTGCCAACCAATGGTAGGGGGCCGTGAGGGTCCTGTACTTTGTGTAGCCAATGGGACGACGTGTATTTAGTGGCGTTCATAGTGACCTGTTTAATGGGAGGGCTTAGTTGTCCCACCTGATTTTAAGAAGCCTATCATTTTTCTTCACTCTTATAGATGAATATGGATCATATACTTAGAGGTTCCTTAAGAGCCTATCACAAATTGCCACTAGGTTTTTGTAGTTTGCCAAGTAGAATGAATGGGTGCCCATTTCGTCAAAATGGCCCCAGTCCTCTTTTTTGACATTTCTTGTTACAAAGGTCCTTCTTGAGATTTACTCTGCACGCCCAATCCGGTTTGGTCTCTTTGTTCATTTTGTCTTTGGCGGGATTCACAAGTGAAGCCTGCCTCTGGCATCAGTATGTCTGGCAGGGGCAGGAAGTGAGGGAGGTGCCCGAAACTCCCTTTGCTTAATCCCTTTGCTTAAAGGAATGCACTCAAAGGTGAATGGCCAGCTGGCTGTCCTACCAGGACAGCCACCCTGCTGTGTGGTTGGCAGCTAGGCTGGAATGAATGGGAGAAACCTGCATAAAAGGCTAGGCTTTTTCGCTTGGAAGGCAGAGTCAACCATTGGACGAAGGAATACAAAGAAGAACTTGGAAGAGGCACCGGCTGCAACTTCAGAAACTTTGGTTTGCCCGGTGAAGCCCTGCTGCTGTGCTGAAGCTCCGAATTCACCTCGACTAGAGTAGCCCTTCAAGGACGACTTCTCCCTTTGAGTTGGTGGGACCAATCAACTCCAGAGTAAGCACGTCTGGACATCCTCCCGGAGCTGGTTTTATTTCCACTGCAGTTGCTGCTGGAACCGAAGAGCCAGGGAGAGATACACCAGATTGTTTGTCAGTCAGACTCGAACATTAGGAAGATCCTCCGCACTTCCCTGTTGCAGGACTGACCAAGCCTGAGCCACCTCGACAGAGTGCTAGACCCCAGAAGCAAGGAAAGTCTGAAGTGGTATCCGAGAACCACGCTGTTGCTATTTGCTGTCAGATGCGAGGAGCTGAAACACTGAAGGACCGCTGAATTGAAGTTTGCCCATTGCTGCCGCTGAACGTCCCATTACAGAGCAGGAGCTGTACATGAACCAAAGCCAGCTGGAACCATTTCTTCTAACCTGAGGTACTGTAAAGTCTAAGAGAACCTACCTCTTGTTGTGTAGCCTTGCTTGCTCTCAGTTGAGACCTGTCTTGGTTAACTTGCAGAGTTGCTAAAGCTTTGCCCTGCACCAGCCTCCCAGCTTGTGGCCCTTCAAGTGTTCTATTTTCTACAAACATTTCTACAAACATTGTGTAAGATGTTTTACCTACCTGCAAATATGATCTTCAGCTCCCCTTGACATTTTGCAAGTAACTTTGGCTGTCCTGGCTCCCTGAGTGACTCTTCTTTCCTCTGACTCTGTGCTTTTTCTTTCCCCAGGAAAGAGTTAATTTACTCTGCATTGTAAGGTCTCTAAAAGTGATTACCTGTTTCTGAATTATTTGTTAACCTTTGTTTTATTCCTCTATTCTATCTTTTGCACCAAACTCAGTATTGCTCTAAATGCGCCAGTGATAAATCAATCAGCACAGTGTTATAGCTATTTAAGTCACCTGAATGTATAGGACGTGTCTGTGTGCCATCCCCAATGGGTATCATCTGTTTTGGAGAAACTAAGAGTGTGTTTTGAAGTATATTTAAGTGTTACATGTTTTGCTGCCTTTCTGAAGAAGCCTTATATAACTGACTTTGAAATAAATGAATCATTGTTTTATGAAGAAACCCTGAGTGTAAGCATTTATTTGAATAACTGTATTGTGAAACTCTGTGTAAGTACTTTACTGCTCACATTGACTCCTTTTGAGATAAGCCTGTCTGCTCGACCACACTACCAACCTGTGTAGTTCAGACTTGTACCAAAGGTTGGGTTCCTATTGCCAGGAGGTTAAGGTTATTGTAGTGCACCAAAGGGTACTGCATACAATCTTGCCTAACAGGTTCACAGGAGACCGTTTAGAAAAAAACTCTATGGTACAGGCACATACACAATCTCTTTGGTGCAGGCACATGCACATTCGAGAGAAGGACATCTTGTAATGTTCAAAACAAACATAGTTCTATACAAGTATGTGCGGACCGCCAGCTAAAAAAGTGTTGAATTGATGTAGCTGTTAAACAAAAACAATGTTGGCAGCCAAACTGCAAATATACAAAAGCACAGTAACTGGATTGCAAAACCGTAATAGCACTGGTGTGAACACTTCACGTGATGCACTGGTTCTGTGACTTGTTCTAGTGGAAATAATGAATAGAGCCAGCCATTATACTTTGAAAACATATGAAGCAACACTTGTATTAGGAATACATTCGAAAGTGCGATCAGTATAGTGGCTTGTCTTCGAATACAATGTCTGTGACCCATTATGTACAAATAAACAGTATAGTACTGACCATATGAGCACTGAATGGCAAAAGTCATACACACTGTGCGATCAAAACAATGCAAATGCATACAGATGATTCATAAATCAACAAATGTGCATATGACAGTCAATAGCATACAAAGGTGCATTTCATTAATTACGCAAAAATGATATTAGTAATAAGGTGCATGATGCATGTGCAATGATACAATAAAGTGCAAAATAGGCTTCATTTTCGTACACAAAGTTCTCGCCATTGTACAATATGAGAAATATTAGAGCACAGTAACAGCTGTATGCACATGATATAGTAAAAAAGTACATATTCTCAATAAAGTGCGTAGTGCATGCTATGTGTGCAAATATGCAATAAAGTGCATCGTACATAATGAATGTGCAAAATATGCAGGGAAGTGCATAGTCCAGTTAAGCAAAGTGCAAAAACTGCGTAATATATATTTGATCATACAACATAATAAAGTGCTTGATGCAGGTACCTGAATACGCTATATTTATGATGTCAAAGCTCGACATGTTGTTAGGGGAGATTCTGGGTTCGGCAGAACCATACCTGGGGTCTGCGAACCTCCAGCTCACGGAGGGCCCTAACTCCCACCAATGTCCCAAAGAAGTCGAGGTCCACACAAGGAGCAAAAGTTAACTGACGTTTTATTAGATCAAACAAGCAGGGACAACATACAAGGCATCAAGTTTCATCCGAGCACGTCTCGACAATTTTTAGTACACTTGTGATGTCACAATTGTCGTCACTTACCACAATCCTTCCCCAATCCTTCCCCAAACCTAACGCCACCCTGGGTTGGCTCCCGGAGTTGTAGGTCCAGTATAGAGATGTATGGGGTGCCCTGTTATTGGTGGTCTCAATGTCAGGTGGTGCATTTGGTTCATCCCTAAAAACTGCTACCTGACAATTGTTACATTGGAACCCTTGATTATTTGCTGGACATTCTGGCCGCCAGCCCCTGTACCCCAGTGTGCTGATTGGTCAGACTGCGGGCCCAAAAGCCTGGGACTAACACCGTTCCCAGCCCACGAGACACCTGCTCTCATATACTATGGGTCAACAAGATGTAACTATCTGACAGTGTGTAACAATGAGGTCTTTGCTAGTGCCATGAGAGCAACACAAGCTCTTCTGGCATCTTACGTTTCTGTGGTGCTATAGTGGGTCTACATGAACAATAACAACCATGCAGATAGAATGTGTGTCACTGTCCTCTAGCTCATATAACTGTACGTGTATGTTCTTTGTGTGGATTGGTGTGTGTGTCCCGACTGTGCCTATTGCACATGTGCTTCCTGTCTAACGTGGTTATGTCGTCATAGAGTCTCTAACGACCTGCAACATGGTCTACAGAGATGTCAATCAAGTTGGTCCATATAATCATCTCCAGCTCGGTCTTGGTTGTCGTTGGTTGTGTTAGCTAAGGCCTTTGCCATTGTGGGGTTAATCGGGCGGATGGCTGGGTGTCTGTCATGATGTGAGCTTGCGTTGGGAGTGGTGGGACTGGGTGCAATCTCTGATAGTTGATAGTTGTTCTGTTGGGAGTGTTTCTTCTAGTTAGGGGCCCCATCAGTAGGGAAGGGACACTCGGATTTTCCCTCTTCAGTCCCACCTCTGGTCGACCACAAAATTGTCACTTCTCTTGCAGTCCCTCAGGCACCATACCTTTGTAATTCCTGCTAGATGTCCATAGTGGGTCACATGATGTCCAAATGACCAGTACATGCATACCCATCCTCCTACGGGCTTGCACTAAACCCACTTTACAACATACATTTTGGGATTCCTTGGGTTTTCTAGTCTCATCGATGACGAGTACATGTCACATTCCATTAGTTGTTGTCTTAGCTTCTCTTGTTCCATATGTGTTATGTCTCTGTGTAGCTCGTCTTCTGCAGGTAAGAGTAGCTTCGTTCTAATCATTTCTTCTGCAGTTGTCTTTGATTTTGCAATGCACGCTTTTATTCCTAGTAGAGAAGCCAATCCCAGGATCAGTCCCCTTGCTACTATTCTTAGGCCATCCACGTGCCATGATGGCATCCAGGACTAGAGATATGAGAACCAGCTGCCAGCCTTCCCAGTGCCCTTTGATTCTTCTTCCATTTAAGCGTGCATTTTTGCCAATTGCAATACTGCTTCTGATAACGTTCCGTTATCTTCCTCGTTTGCTGGTGTGAATGTGCAACAGGCGCTCCCTATTTTTGCACATACTCCTCCTTCCATGGCTGTGAGCAGGTTCAGCAAGTACCTGTTCTGTAGGGCCACTAACCGTATAGCTCAAGCTCTTCTTTTATTGCGTTACATCCGTTAACTGTTGAGTTTATCGTCATCATCAGCTCCCACCATGTAATCTGGAGCCACTTTGCATTTGCGTATGCCTGGAACCCTGGGTGTATTATTGCTGAGAAAAACATGGCAGCCCTGCTGAACAACCAACGTGATGCTGGTACTTCGTCCAACGCAGCTTCAGACTTGCCCCATAAGTAATTTCCCTGCCTTTTCACTCTTCGTAATGGTGTCTCTGTGGTGATGCCATTGTTGGACGGTAGTGGGGTAGGAGATAATGATCTTTTCCTCCGCTTGTTATTTTCATCCATTTTAGGGAAGTCGTCCATCTTGACATGTTTTTGGGGCACCACTATCGAGGGTACATTGACATGTGCTAGCGAGCAGATCCCTCCCCAGTTAGGCGGTAGTTTGTCGTATGCTTTTGTCCCACATGCCCAATAGTGGTCCATCAGTACCGCTGTGCCTGATCCCACGTCCCCTAGCTTCTCTATTCTCCTGCATCCTTTGTTTGTCCCAACTTCAATATCTCCGTCGTGTTGGTAAGGTAGCGTT
Organism: Ambystoma mexicanum; assembly: GCF_040938575.1. Classification (NCBI taxonomy): domain Eukaryota; kingdom Metazoa; phylum Chordata; class Amphibia; order Caudata; family Ambystomatidae; genus Ambystoma; species Ambystoma mexicanum. The sequence goes on along the minus strand of NC_090934.1, from coordinate 330,157,976 downwards.
GGGTTTGTGAGAGGAATGATTGTCAGTGGACCATCTTCCTTATCCAGCCACATCAGTAAACCTGCACTCTTAGCCCATTACTTGAGGCACTTATCATATTCTTTCAGGACCTTGTTCACTGCAGCCTTTGTTAGTGTTAATGGTTTGCTTCCCACCACTCCATCCACACATTCTTCATTTGTGAATACTTTTCCGTATATCAACATCTGGGGCATTCCCAGCAACCAGGTTCTCCTCCTGTTTCTCTGGCTCTCCATTTGCATGGCAGGTAGTCTAGTGTCACCTCCTTCGTCTCTCCTTTTTCTGGCCCGTCAGTTATGTACCAAAGTGCTTGTTTGTGCTGCCAGTAGTTATCAAACATAGGTAATGTTTTTATGAAATTACCTTTGTGCCGGTACATTGCTTTTGATCTCCATCGGAGGGTTGCCGATTTTCCTTGGAGTCTCCCTCGTGTTTGGAACAATGCAAGGTAAGGAGGCATTGTGCCGTTGTTGCTGGCACTTCTGTGGCCACAAAGGTCTGGAAGCGCTCATGGCATATGAGATCAATGAGTTGACATAGCAGCTGTCCCGTGTTGTGTCTATACCAATTTTTGACATGTTCTTGTACCACATATTGTGTGTGACGTGTGCTGTACCAGTGAGATATGTGTCAACCCAATTAATGTCAGTGCCAATATGACATTTTACCTCTCCTTACCTATCGTTTGTGATTGTCTTACCACTTGACACAGTGCTCCTTGCAGTTTGGGTGGGAGAAATGTTAGTATGGGGTGTTGCGGATACATGCAAAGCTGTGTAAGCTTGCCACACAATGGCAGCTACCAATCCAGTGAACAAAACTACCCATATTATTTTTATTAGAGTCTTTATTAAGGTAGCCATTATTACCACTTACCCTGCAGTCTTGCAGTCGTCGAGATGATATAGTTGCCCGCCTGAAAATTACAGTAAACCAGCGTTAATGTATTAGTATTGGTAAATATTTTAAACCCGAGGAACTAAATAATTGTTTAATGCCCAGGAGAAATGTTCCTCTCAAATCCTTCTTATTGCTCTATTTCTGAGTAGGGGTAGGGCGTGGTGGAGTTGTGGGTCTGATTGTGCTATATATTCAATAAACGCATTATAAAACGCACATGGTGGCCTTGGTCTGGAATGGGTGGGTCTTCGCATGACGTGAATATATTGGTGGGAGAGTGCTTCAGGGTGTTCAATGGGAAGTAACATCTAAAACACTTTATTTCAATCTATATTCAACATTTCAGTCACATACATTTGTCAAACGCAGAACCCTGCATGTGCAAGACAAAAGGGAGAAGAGAACATGCAAAGACAGGGTGACACAGTGGATTCGTAATGGGTGGGTGTGTGCTGCATAGCCCTATCTATGTTGTAACGTTCTTTATTTGTACAACCAGCCTTTGCATAAAAATTCTATGTATTTTGGTGATAACATCCAATTTATTATATTTCTATTAGCATTTTTGTGGGAACATCAGATGTTTGTGAGCAACTGACCATTCAGTGGCCTGTGCGCCCTTGTTCATTCAATTGTCTAAATTGGTGGATGATGAAAATGGGGCACTGCTGTTGTTTGATGAATCCGTTGCTGGAGCGTCGGTCCTGTCGATGCTGAGGTGGGGTGAAGTCAATGCTTTGTAGGGCTTGATGTCATGGAGAGGCGACCAGACAGTTTTATTTTCCAATTTCACTGCCCTGTCTGCGATGCTCTCCACTATGTGAGGGCCAGTAAAACGGGGTGCATTCCATTTGTGTCTAATTCCGAACTTTGTTTGCTGAGTCTTTTGCTCATCCTTGGGTGTCGATGGCTTCTTGTTGATCATTCTCTGACCTGCCCTGTGTTCGTTGGTCGTTGGATCTGTTGAGAGATAAATGAGGCACTAGTAATTAGTGAAGTGACATATTCATGCATTTCCTTCCCCAATATTTCAGCTGTCCCTTGCAATCATACAGTGGGTGGAGCCAGTGGAAGGTGCATTTGGTCACTGGTCACCACCTCACGGGGTGTGAGGTGATGGTCCGACCCGGGTTTGTTCCGTAGCTCAAACAGCCAGGGGGAGGCAATATAGCCAATTCTTTTTGGTTGACTGTTGTATTTTAGAAATTCTTTCTTTTAGAAGGCTGTTGAGGTGCTCACAGTGCCGTTGGCCTGTGGGTGATATGCACACGCAAACTTGTTCTTTATCACCCGCAACGTGGTGGTGTGTTGCAATAGTTTGTTGGCGAATTTAGGGCCATTGTCTGACCTTAGGACTTCACCTTGGGAATACTTCTCTAACCAAAAATGTTGCCGCCCTTAGAGCATCAGCATTGGAACATGGGCCTGCTTCTATCCACCTTGAAAAGGGACAAACTACCACAATCATCTAACAATATCCTTGGCATACGTTTATCATGTTGACATAGTCAATGTGGAGATGCAGAAAGGAAGCCTCCGTTCCTGGTATTATACCTTTGATCACCTTAAGTGTATGTCTGGCTGTAAATTGCTGGCAGTTGAGGCAATTACTAATGAAATTCGCTACGTGGGCATTTAATTCAGGGCAAAACCATGATTCTCCTATTCGTGTAGCTATCACTTCATTCCCAGTATGTGCATGATGGTGGCATCACTACCTTTCCTGTATTATTTTGTCTCCACAGGGCATCTGTAGGGGACATTGAGCACCTTCTTTTTACCCACAGTTCTTTTTCTGTCATTGATGTGGCTGTCTGTATTTCCATTATTTGGGTTTCCCGTAAGTGTTTATAACCTTCCTTCATTAGCATCTGTCTTGCCCCTCCCCTCTCTTTTTGTTTTTCTTGGAGGTCCCATAACTCCCCAAAATATGAGGCGTGTTTTGGATAGAAATCATCTGCTCCATTTCCTTATGATATTGGGTCCTCTCCATTAGTGTGTGCTTGGCATTTAACTAATGCAAGTTGTAATAGGTATGTCACAACCTCAATTATATCCCCTTGGAGGAGTATGTGCTGTACTGGTCTGCCATCTGCCCATCTGAACCCTCTCCTTAACCACCTTGCCAGACCAGAATGCACTGTTGATGTCACATAGGCACTATCTGAATAGATAGTGACCTGTTTCCCTTCACTATCCCTGAGGGCTATTATCAGGGCTACTAATTCGGCGGCTTGTGCAGAATACTGGGGTGGTAACCTAAAACATCTTACTGCCTCGCTTTTCCAGTCTTCTGTTAATCTTACCACAGCTGCCCCCGTTCTTCTCAGACCATCATCCTTGGTCAATTGTTGAGGACCCGTCAATGTATAGTACATCTCCCCCTCAAGTGCATCTTCCTCTACTTTATGTGTTTCTGGGCCTCATTATGAGATTTGTGGTAATGGAAAAATGATGCCGGTAAGGAAATACCGGCACAGAATACTGCCACCGCTGAGACCGTGCACCCCTGTACCGTCATGCGCGCGGGCACGCGGCCCTTTGGGCCGGCAATACCGGGATGTCGCTAACAAGAAGACATCACAAGTCATGCGGACATGCAACTACCGGCATCACGAAGGCGGTAATAAGGGATACTGGGATGCTGGCATTACCGGCATCGCAAATCACCCGCTAACAGCAATGTGCAGTGTTCCCAATTGTCACAGGTGCACACAATCAGCACAGGTGGAGGAAATGGAGTCTGGCCCAGCACAAAAGGAGCACACCCACACACCACACCCCTTTCCACACCAAAATTATCCCACTTGCAGTTGCAATATTGGGGCTGGAGGACATGCTTGCATTGCTACACCAGCAACAACAACAACAGGCACCACAGAGGAGACACAGGAGGAGAATGAGGCTGAGACAGGCCCAGCAAGTCCCACCAGTGCAGTCAGTAGTACCACGCAGGTAGTCCCCAATCCCTCTCATCAGAGCCAGTACATTCAACCTAACCCCTGAGCGGATCCACACCCTGTACCGCCTGGACCAGGACACCATCACCACCTTTGTGGACATGATACACAACAACATTGTCAGCCTGATTGAAATACGCACCGCCACCCCCTCTCTACTGAAGGTAGTGTCTGTGCTCCACTTCCTGGCCACAGGCACCTACCAGCACAGAGTGGGGCAGATGCATGGCATATCACAACCTTTATTTCACGCATGCTGAACCAAGTGCTGGATGCCCTCCTGAAGCACTCAAGCGACTGCATATCCCTACCACAGACTGCCCAGGAGATCTTTGACACTAAAGTTGGCTTCCATGCACTGGCAGGCATGCCCAACTGTATTGGTGCCCTCGACTGCACCCATGTGGAATTGGTGGTCCCTCATGCCATGGAGGTGGCGTACCGCAATTGTAAACTATACCACTCCATCAATGTGCAGATGGTATGTGACTCCAGCAAGTTCATCACACATTGTTGTGCCCGATATCCCAGATCAACTCATGATTCAATGGTCCTGCGGAACTCCACGCTACCAGGCTACATGGAGCGAAATGCAGGACGACGTGCCTGGCTGCTTGGTAAGTTGCATGACAGGCACATGGCAGTGTAATGGGGGGGGAGATGCACACACCACCTGGGTGTGATTGGGGTGGTGACTGGACAAGGTCCATACTGCAAAACAATGTGCCCCAAAGCATCCCAAACTGAACATGACACCCAAACCTCACTGTAATGATGGAAGCTGCACACCAATGACAATATGCCTGAATTGCAACCAGCCCACACCCCACAACACGTCCACTGCAGATCATCAGACCTTACTCTCTGTAACACAATGCAGCAACATGCTGTGAGTATGCACAACGTAAATGACCGCAGAAAAACACAACACAGGACATGCATCCATGAGTGCACACAAATCAATCCCACCAAGGGAATACACTGCTTGTCACTGGCCCACCACCAGAGTAGCGCTGCATGTCACCATGGGAATAATAAGCGCTGAATGAGAAATATGATGAGACTTGTGCCAATACTGCTAGTAAATAAATCATACAAATTACAACACATTACATAAATGATTGCAAATACAGCGGTAGGCATCCACAGTGCATGAACACCAGCAAGGAAGTGGATACCCTGCATCATCTGGACGATGCAACCCACACCTGTAGACCATGGGACAGCACACATTGTGGCAAGTTTAAATGTGTGCATACATCCAGGGACATGTGCATGTGAACAACAAATATCTGCAGGCATGTGAGTGATAAGTACAGGTGACATATTAGGATTTGACTGGCACATACCTTATTTTGCACACATGCAGGTGATGCTGGCTATCCCTTGAAGCGGTGGCTCCTCACGCCTGGCAGGAACCCGCAGAACAGGCATGAAGAAGACTACAATTGTGTCCATACCCGTACCCGTCTGGTGATCGAGCAGTCCTTTGGCCTGTTGAAGGCACAGTTTTGCTGCCTCAGCAGGTCGGGTGGGGCACTCCAATACGGACATTAGAAGGTGGCCAAGATCATCATGGCATGTGCCATGCTGCACAACATGTGCATCCGACGGAACATGCCTCTGCCCCCTGACATTGAACAACAACCACCAGGTGAGGATGAAGATGATGAAGAAGATGGGGTTGCACACCATCCAGGTGGCGATGCACAGGAGGGACGTGCTGTGTGCCAGTCTGTGATAGGGCAATATTTCTAAGACACATGGCTGCAGAGGGTGCCATGGATTTGGGACTCAGGGCACTGGGTGTGGGGGTACATGGAAACTGGGCACTGTAAACCAATAAAGCACACATACACAATAAGCAATGTCCAGTCATGTGATTTTTTGGTACACAACGGGTATATTAAACAGGAAAAATGAACAAAGTGCTCTGACCCTCCACCTTAAACACACCTCCTCACACTCCCCCCACAACTCCCCCACACACCCCCTGCCCCCACAACTTCCCCACACACCCCCTCCCCCTTCCCCCACAACGCCCCGACACACCTTTCCCCACACCCCCTCCCCCCACAACTCCCCCACACATGGTGTGCAATGGTATGCTACATGAGTCTGCATAAGTCTGCAAATGCAGGCTGACCCTGCTACTTCTGTCCTCTTTCAGACTTTGGGGGCGGCATGTCTGTGCGCCGCATGTCTGTGCGCCGCATAGTGCACGCAGACCTTCGCAGGGGGCTTGTCTGGGTGGAGCTGGACGATGACCCGTGGCCGCATGCTCCACTTTCAGGGCAGGACGCTGAGCCTCAAAGGCATCAGCTATCCTGGCAAGGACCTGCCTCACTGCCGACAGATCCTCACAGATTCGTAAGGTGCTAGACTCAATGGCACATTTCATGGCCACATTGTTCTCACAGGCCTCCTTCCTTGTCAGGTCACCATCTGAGACATACTGTTTTACCAGGCCTGTCAGCTCCTGCTGCCACCCCTCCATTTGTGCCATTCTCAACTCCCCACCCCGGACAGCTGTGGATGTGGATGGGACATCTTGCAAGGGGCCCAATTCAGGTGGGTCTTCTGTGGGGTTCCAGGACTCTGGTACTGCCTCTCCTCCAGACTGGTCAAGCGTGGTGCCATTGGCGGTGCACATTGGGGTGTGCTGGGGTGTTTGGCCGGGCCTGGGTGTGCCTACAACTTCTTTTGATAGGTTGTCATCCTCAGGGACACATACCTCGCCTTGGGACTGTTCTTCATCGTCACTCTGGGGCGCTGTGGCAGCTGCCTCCCCTACCAAGCTGTTGGCAGCAGACACGGTCCCATCTGCCACTGGTTCAACTGCAGTGGATTCCACCGGTGACAGCACTGTTGGTATTGCGGCTTTCCTTTGCCACCCCTGTGCCTTGCCATCCTGTGTCGCCTTTGCCTTCAGTGGCTGATGTGCCTTGCCTGAGCCCTTAGAGGTGGAAGGCCTGTTGCTGTCTTCCTTTCCCCTGGATCTCTTTGAAGGAGTCATGGCCCGTGCAGCAGAGTCCTGTGCATCTCTGTCGGAATCTGAGCCTGTCGGGGACCGAAAGAGGGACGGCATCATTGATGGTTGTACACGCATCATATTAATGCAGTTGTACACATTTGATGATTTGCTTTCTTACAGTTGTGGCATACAAGTTGCTTGCTATATGGTGGGGTCCTTTAGGCATGCATTCAGGTTCACATATGTTTTAAGTTGTGTATGCTGTGTGACATGCCTTTGTGTTGTGGACTGCGTGCAATGTGACACATGCTTTTTCCCTGTTTGTGGGGTGTGTCTCAGGTATGGCATTGGCATGCTGCCTGCATGTGAATGTGATGGTGTTGGGGACAGCATCTAGGCAGGGATGTGTCCATGTGTGTGTAATGGCCCATGCATTGGCTCATGTGACTGTCACATTGGTGGACCATCATCATACTTGCCATTCCAGTGGTTTGTGTGGACACTCACCTCCATCTGCCGATGATGGCGCTCCACGTTCCATATCTCCCACTCCCTCTATGGCCTCCATTCCAATGGTGTTGGTGCATGTTTCTTCCCATCGGGTCAGTTTTATGGTTGAGTGGGACCTGCCGCCAGTAGCCAGACCCTGGCTCCGATTAGCTAATAAGATATTGCGCAGATGGAGGCACAGGTCATCCCACTGTTTATTTACATCCTTTATGTTGCGGGGGTGGTGCCAACCGCACTGACCTTTTGGGCCACTAGCTCCCATACTTCTTTCTTTTTCAACTGTGCAGCTCTCCTGATGCAAAGACCACGTCTCCATTCTCAGCCAGAGTGTCAGCCAGCACGTTTAATTCGTCCTCAGAGAATCTCTCCTTTCGCTGGTGGGATGCTCCTTTGGCCTTAGGCATTGTGCTAGAGGTGTAGGTGCAGATGTAGCTAGTGGTGTGAGTCTCCAGGTCCTGTATCTCGAGTATTGCAATGGATTGTGTTTTTTAAGATGGTCCCCGTGCCATTTCCCGTTCCAGCGCGATGACGTTACTTCCGTTTCTGGTATTGCGGGCCCAGTATTGCCAGACCCATTATTGCTGGAGCCGTTATTGCCAGTGCCCATTATTTAGGGGTGGACAAAGGCAGAGGAGGTGTCAGTGCGCCGCTAACAGGGGTTTTGGGGTCATTTACGGCATGCCGAGACAGACCATACCAGCATGCCGCTACATGCATGCACACATTCTCATAATAGGCTGCTGTAAGCGGCCTCAGTGTTACCCGGACGCGGTATTGCCTCCATGCCGTTAAGGTTTGGTTTTTACCGTGAATCTTGTATTGATGCCCTCTGAGTATAGTTCAATAGCTTTTGCACAATTATAGACATATTCTGCCTCTCCTACTTCTTCTGCTAGGAATTGTGCTAGGTTAACATTTTTGCACCTTACTATTTTTAGTTCTGGTCAGGATAGGATTATTTCATAACCTGTTGCTGTTTGTGTAGTCAGGGTGCTTTTTGGTTTGTGTAAAATTGCAAAAAGAGCGTGCTCCACATAAAGTATTGTGGAACATCCCATTGTTTTTGAGAATGTTTTTTCTACAGCAAAAGGTGCAGCAGCCAAGTGTTGTTTGCACGGGAAATGTCCTGTCATTACTGGGTCTAACTGGCCACTGTAATATGCAATTGGTTTGTGGCCCATGCTTGTCTTTTGTGTTAGTACTGTTTTCATTACCACCCAATCAGAGTGTGAGAATATAAAAAAACTCTTTCTTGTAATCAGGGGTACCCAGGACTGGTGCTGTTGATATTGCCTCTTTTAATTCATTAAATGCATCTGTCATTTCCCTTGTCCAGTTCAGTGTTTTCTGTCCCCTTTGCACGTCCCTTAGGGCTATAAGTAAGGGACCTGTGTATGTGCTGTAATCAAACACCCATGCCCTGCAATAGTTGCATAAGCCGAGGAACTGTTGTAATTCTCGTACTGTCTGTGGTTGTGCTGTGTTTAGTATTGTCTGTGCTCTTTGTGGAGCTATGTGTCTGCCCTTTTGCGATATCATTTGTCCTATGTATAGAACCACTTCCTGACAATATTGCAATTTTGCCTTGTCTACTTTGTATCCTTTTTCTGCTAGTACTGTAAGCATTTTGATGGAGTCCTTCCTGCATTCATCTTCTGTTGTCTGTTGTGCTGCAGATGAGAATGTCATCCACATATTGCAAAATCATACTCTCTCTCTCTATATTCCCTAGGTCCATTTGGATCACTCTGTTGAAACTTGATGGTGACTCGCAGTATCTTTGGGGTAGTCTTGTGTGCTTCCACTTTGTGTTGCGATACATGAATCTCCTTAAGTCTTGGGAATTTAGAAAAAGGTGTTTTTGAGGTCAATCATGGTGAACCATGTAGCCTCAGCTGGGATGCAGCTAAGTATTGGGGTTGAATTAGTACCTACTGGATATTCTGCTTCGACGATGTGGTTTAGGGGTCTCAAATCTTGTATGAAATGCATGATCCTCCATCTGATTTACGGACGGGGTACACAGCAGTGTTGCAAGGTGATTCTGATGGTACTACAATGCCTCGTTCAATGAGGGCACTTATTGTCTCAAAAATGCCCTCATCTGCTTCTTTCGACAGTGGGTATTGTCTAACTCTGGGCAAAATTGCTCCTTTCTTCAATTTTATTGTTACTCCCCCTATGCTTTTGATGCACCCCACATCGTCGGGCTTGTTGTCAATAAGCTGGTACCTTTGCTAAATCCTCCTCACAGAATGGGGGTGGTGCTGGGAGTGGTGCTTCTAGTATCATTGCCATTTTCTGGGACACTTCTCTGTGTGTTAACCGCATTCAAACGTATACACTAATTCCCAGCATCATCTCACTCATTTCCTTTTCTTGTGAGAAGAGTTCTTCATCAGATACTTGGGTCAATCTATACCCTTCTGCTAGTGCTATTACTGCCCTCCAGGCCCACCCTTCCTTGCCTAGGGTGTGTACTGCAACTCAATCCTCCCGTGCCACTATCCATTCAATGTCTATGGACACAAACGTTCCTTCTGTCTCATCTTTAGGTGTTTCTGGCCTGAAAAGGTACTCACCTGGTCTTTTCCATACCTTCCCTGCTATTCCTGGTAGCCATGCCATTGCTATGTCCGTCCCTCTGTACACTCTTGCCACAATATGCCTGGTGTATCTGTCTTGCTGTGAGCATGTGTATGCCTGGCGTGGCACACACTATTCCCTTTTCTGTGAAGGAGATGGTCATGTTCAGTCAGCTCATTATGTCACATCCCAAAATATTTACGGGTGCATGTTTAGAATATAGTTGGGGCAGTGACAGGTCATGATCCCCAATAGATAGGGAGATGTTATCAGTGAATGGAACCTTTTCTCGAGCCCCAGAAAATCCTTGAATGTTCATGGCATCGCCTGGCAACGTGTAGTTCTCTTCCCGTATGCATGACCTTGTGGCTCCCGTATAAACCAAAAAGGAAAACATCTTGTCACCTATTGTCACCTTTATGCGTGGTTCCCCCACAGGGTTAGGTGTTACTGATAGGATGGGACATAATAAGGTAGTCTGTGGGCTGTCATATTGTGGGTATAGTGATTGTTGGTTGCAGGTATAAGGTTTGTGTCCCATTATAGTCACCCCTCCCATATGTGTTACCGGTACTACAGCCGTTGTGTCCATTGGCTGTTGTATGTCATCCTGTAATTGTGTCAACTCTTGTACTGTCTGGATGTGTTGCGATTGTTGCTGTTGTTTTTGGGGTAGCAGTGTACTTTGTACTTGTTGATATTGTGGTTGTTGCTGGGGCATGCCTTGCTGTTGCACCATGGGTGGTGGTCCTGCCTGTTGAAAATACCCATTCTGACCCCCTTGGTTGCTTTGTGGCCCTTGCTCGCCCCACCCTTGTTGTGCTGCTCTGTACCTGCATGTTCAGGAGATGTGACCTATTAATCTGTAAGTCTAAAATTAGGGTGGTTCTCATGCTTTGCATGGGAATCCTCCTCCTCCCTCTCCTTGGCCTTGCCATTCCTGTTGTGGGTAACCCCGGAACCCCCCTCCTGGGTATTGTGTTGGTGGCCCAAATCTTTGCCCCATTTTTCCCCCTCCTTGTCCTCTAAAGTTCTGTTGGTACCCGCCCATACCCATATATCCCCCTCCCATCTGTGGTTGGTACTGCGGTGCTGTGATGTATTGTTGCAAATGCTATGGTAAATGCTGTTGTAGTTGTGGTTGTGGTAATTGCTGTTGTATCTGTGGTTGCGGTAGTTGTTGCATCTGTGGTTGCTGTAGTTGTTGGGGTTGGGACACTGCTGTTTGAGTTGACGGTGCAGGGCATGTTATTAGCGCTCCTTCTAGGGTGTATTTTGACAATTTCTTTTGTACTAATTCTGCCTCATCTGCCTTTCTATTGTCCGCCTTCTGTTTCATCTTGTATTTCTGACCATGCTTTGTCCTCCATTCTGAATAATTTCTTGAGTTGTCTTTGCACGGATTCAGGCAACCCTTGGATCAAAATGTGATAGGAGATAGTGTTTTGTCCCACGGCTCCCGAGTTTCAAGGCGCCAAAGCTCTTGAATCTATGGATGTAGCTGAAAGGGTCGTCGTCGTCATGCATCTTGCGTGACGTCATTGCCCCTATGTCTGATGTGTCGGGGTATTGTATCCTTAGGGCCTGCCACACCACGTGCCTGCAGTTCTCAAATGGGGATACTTCATGTGTAGTGTTCTGTGTTGTTACACCTGGGAATCCCGCCCTCTTCCAAATGTCATCTGCTGCTTCACGTTCTCCACTGCCAGTCTATGGCCTGCTGTCTGTTTTTCCATTTCATATATCCATTTCCCTGCCCCTCCACTCACTGATGGTAACCTATTCTTAATGTTCTCTCTGACTGCATGTTTCCATGGTATATATTGCGGTCTGCTCCCCACTCTTTCTAGTAGTGGCATCTGTGAATATTCAGCCCTTTCCTCAGGTGTTCGTCTATACTGTCGTACCTGTATTGGGCCTCTCTCATCTTCAACGTCTACCTCGAAGTCTACAACATCTATTTTGTATTTATTTTTTTTGCATTTTTTAAAGTGCTCACACAGCCCGCGGGCATCGAGGAACTGTTACGGCAATTGTTTGTTTTTGAGTTGCGTAATTGTTTTTTTTTCTCTTAGTTGAGTATTTATAATGCGCTTAAATACCCAGAGTTTTCTAAGCGTGGACCCGGGGATCGTACCTGTGTTGCTTCATGTCATCTTGCTTACAAGGCACGCACGTTGCCGCTGAGATATCCTCCCGGGCATATTGGGTGTTGTGCATGATGCTCCGATGTCTGTGATATTTCTGGTGGGTGTTGTGTGTAGTGCATCCCGGGGCCCTGTGTGCCTGCCCCGTTGACACGACTGCTCCCTGTTGTGTGTAATTGCTGTCCTATCTCTTATGCGCCCTGGGAGATGTCAGAGTCTACCATGTAGCGTATTTGCAGTGCCACTGTTGCTGTCGCATCCTCTGTAGTTTGAAGTTTGAAGTTTTGTTTATTTGTAAAGCGCACCAGGCCTGTGGGCAACCAGGTGCATAATCTTGAATACAGGTTACAGCAAAGTATATACAAAGGGCCAGATTTGATGGTAGTACATAAATACAGAGTACAAGTAGTGAACAATACAGTGAGGCATATATGCACAGATAAGATATATTTCGGGTAAGGGACCAGCTTGCGGGGAACCTTATGCTATCTGGGTGAAATGCCAAGCTTTGGCGTTGTTCTTGAACATTAGGAAGGAAGATTCAGTTCTTATGTGTGTTGGCACAGTATTCCATAGTTTGGAAGCTAGGACAGGGAAACTCATGAGACCGCTTTTTGGAGTTTGAATCTGGGCAGGTGTCGTAGGCTCTTGATCCAGCGCAGAAGTAGCACAAACTCCTTCCTCCCCTTAGCAGTTTTGGCGCCTGGGACTTAATGCACATAGGAAACCGCAACCACCACGGGGAAAGAGGGTTAGGGTCCACGGGTTGGATAGGTGTGGGGTTGTAGGATCACCGGGTAGAGGTTAAGGGAGATGTTATGGTCAGGTAGGGGTTAGGGGAAAGACATGCTCCTGATCTCTTGATGCTTGGTTGGTCACACCAAACACCTTAGATCAATACATTCTTGCATGCACTCATGAGCATCTCAACAATCATACACTGTCTTACTGCACTGCGTAGGGTGATGTGCTTAGCTTATTAACACTGATTCATAAGCTAACGCCAAGCATTGCTTACTCCCGCAATGACTCCGTTAGTTGACACTTACTTCAGTGTCCAGTGTCAATCGCACTGAATTACATGAGCTTGTTCTCAGCCCACCCATTGCTTGGGAACCTTACACATTAGGAACACCTGTACAGAACAGTCTGGGTTTGTACTGGTCCAGTACCAGGCAGTTAGTGACACAATGGTCCAGTACCAGGCAGTTAGTGACACAAAACGTATTTCTCAAAGAAACTGTAAAAGACTTAGCTTCGGTACTTGTCTGATGTCCGGTTTTGGCTGCGGGCCCCCCCCAGCGGTGCCTTGGAAACGGTGAGCTGCGTCTGTCAAATGAAAAGGAATTAGTACGTGCGTTCACGTAGCTTGTTTCTACCACAGATTGGCTCGCACACAATTCTACATGCGGTTAGTAACATCATGCGCCTGATGCCCAAAAATGGCATGTAAGTCTCCTGCAGTGAACTGGTGCCTCCCGGGCCTCAATTCTCCCCGAGGCTTCATGCAGTTAGTGGTTTGGAACTGTGAAAATCTGATAAAGTACTTATCTTTAATGCCGCGGTGCCGCGGCGATGTAGTCTGGGTGAGGGATGGCCCCGCGTAGGAGTTGTGCCCTTTCGGAGCTCCGCGTAGGAGTTGTGCACTCTCGGAGCTCTGCAGGATGCGTCCGCCTGTGAGGAAGTCGAGCGCGAACAGGGTTTCGGGGCTTGCGCATGCGCGAACCCGTCTCGCGCATGCGCGATAACTGGGGCGTTGTCCCCACGGGTTACAGGCCCTGCGTGCCAGTCCCTGAGTGTGCTGCTCCCGGGGCTGCTGGGAGTTGTAGTCTTCGGGTCTTTGTTTGCTCCTGATGCCGTTTTGGCCCAGCAGATGCCACTCTTCCCCATCTGATATTCCTACAAGAGGGACAGAGATGGCATCTACTGGATGAATAGGCCCCCTTACTGGTGGCTGCCACACTAGGCCCCTGCTGGGCTCTGACAGTACATCACCTCCCCGCAGAAGGACCTGGCTTCTTCGGGTAATTACGGTGATACAACCGCAAGAGACGATGAGCATGTACATTAGAAGCTGGTTCCCAGGACCTTTCTTCGGGGCCATACCCAACCCAATCAATGACTAATATAATTGTCCGCCCCTTTTTCGGGAATTGAGGATAGCTTGCACCTCGTATTCGGGGTACCCTTCTACCAGAACCGGGGGAGGTCGTGCCATTCGGATGTGGGGTGCCGCGGGTTTTAGAAGGGCAACATGGAACACTGGGTGTATTTTCATATGGGCTGGTAATTGTAATTTCATGGCCACTGGGTTTATGACATGTGTGATGCGAAAAGGACCAATAAAACGGGGCTTGAACTTTTGTGATCCAGGTAGTTTCAGATGTCGAGTCGATAGCCATACTTTGTCTCCAACCGTGTAGATAGGGCATGCTCGTCTTTTCATATCAGCATATTCCTTACTAGTGTCTTTTGCTGTGAGTAGGTGTTGGTGTACCTTCTTCCATGTCTGTGTTAGTAACTCTACCCGTGCTTGTACTGATGGCACGGTGTTCGAGGTGGTTTGAGGGATAGTGGGTTGGATGTGCGGATTAAATCCGTAGGTGGTATGAAAGGGCGAGGATCCTGTGGAGGTATGGTGTGAATTATTGTACGCTATCTCGGCCATCCAGAGAACTTCCATCCAAACACCCTCTGTACTATGAGTATAACACCTAAGATACTGCTCCAGGCACTGGTTCAAGCATTCTGTCTGCCCGTCAGTTTCGGGATGGTAGCTGCTAGACATTTGTAAAGTAACACCCACCTTTTTACAAAATAGTTTCCAGAACTGCGAGGTAAACTGCGTCCCCCTATCTGACACAATGTGTTGAGGTATTCCATGTAAGCGAACTATGTGCTGCAGTAATATGTCCACCAGTTCACTCGCAGTTGGGAGTCCTTTACAAGGAATAAAATGGGCCAATTTGGAAAAAGAGTCGACCACTACAAGTATGACTGTGTAACCCTGGTCGGGAGGCAATTCTACTATAAAGTCCATAGAGATGGTGTTCCAAGGTTGTGTAGGTGTGGGCAAAGGGCGCAAAAAACCCATTGGTTTCCGATGGTCAGTTTTACTTCGTGCGCACACTTCGCATTGCTGCACATATGTCCGTGTGTCTCTAAGAAGACCGGGCCACCAATAATGCCTTTGCAGTAATTCTTGAGTTTTGTTCACCCCCGGATGTCCGGCCAGGGGGGAATCGTGACACCATTTTAAGGCTTGGGCTCGCAAAGCAGCTGAGGGTAGATACACGGAGGTTCCGTGATAAGGTATACCGTCCTTTAAATATTGTTCCTATTTTGGATCCTCCCATTGAAGTAGGTCCTGAGCTGACATTGCCTCCCCGATCTGCTCGAACAATCCATTTGTTATGCTTGCTGCAATTTTTTCAGCCGCTATGATGGGTTTCGCTTGTTCTTCCGGACATATCAAGGTATGGTCTTCGGGGTACCTTGATAGCATATCTGCTTTTTTGTTTTCAAGCCCAGATCTGTAGGTGACTACGAAGTCATAATCTGCAAAATACATGGCCCATCGTAGCTGGCGTGGGGTTAAAGCACGTGCAGATTTGAGGAATTGAAGGTTACGATGGTCGGTCAACACCGTGATGGTGTGTCGTGCCCCAAGTAGGTAATGACGCCACTCTGCAAATGCAGCTCGAATGGCCAGTAGCTCCCGGTCTGCTATAGTATAATTTTGTTCTGCGGGGTTTAATTTTCTGGAGTAGTAGGCCACTGGATGCAAGTGACCCGTCAAATCTCGTTGGGATAAAATAGCCCCCAGCGCATAACCGGAAGTGTCTGTTTCTACAGTAAAAGGTTGCGTGGGGTCGGGTTGTAGCAGAATAGGTGCCGATGTGAATGCCTCCTTCAATAGGTTAAAACTGTGATCAGCCTCTGGCCCCCAAGCAAATGACCTTCCCTTTTTCAGCAGTTTGGTGATGTCTAACACTTTTTTTGCAAAGTCCTGAATGAAGCGTCGATAAAAGTTTGCGAATCATAAGACGGCTTGGACTTCCTTGACGCTTGTAGGGGCTGGCCAATCCAGAATTGCTTGTACTTTTCGATTGTCCATTTTCACTCCTTGTGGGGATAGAATGAATCCTAGAAACTCGACGGTATTACTGTGGAAGCAACATTTCTCGAGTTTGGCATATAAATTGTGTTCCCTTAGACGTTGTAACACCGTTCTGACGTGTTGCACATGTTCCTCCTCAGTGGATGAGTAAATGAGGATGTCGTCTATATATACCACTACGAAATGGTCGAGGAGACCGCGAAGGACTTCGTCCAGAAAATGCTGGAAGGCGGCGGGTGCGTTGCAGAGGCCGAATGGCATGACCTGATATTCATATAAGCCAAACTTTGTTCTAAACGCGGTCTTCCATTCGTCCCCTCCACGCACCCGCACCAGATGGTACGCCCCTCTAAGATCCAGCTTGGTGTAAATGGTTGCTCCCCACACTTGATCCAACAGGACTGGGATTAGGGGCAATGGGTAACGATTTTTTATTGTTACTTTGTTGACTGCGCGATAATCAATACAAGTCCTAAGTTCTCTGGATTTCTTCGGCACGAAGAATAGTGGTGACGAAACAGGTGAGGTGGAGTGCCGCATGAACCCACTTTGCAAGTTAGTATTTATGTATTCTTCCAGGTGTTTGTTCTCCGCCTCAGTTAAGGCGTAAATCCGACTACACGGTAACGTTGCTCCGGGTTCTAAATCAATCCTGCAATCAAAGGAGCGATGAGGGGGTAGTGTCTCTGCCGCAGCCTTACTGCAAACATCCCGGAAGTCGGCATATGCCGAGGGAAGTTCCGCCAAGTCTTCTATACCTGACCATTGTGTTGTACCCAATACGCGTACAGGTCTCCCTTTATCCTTGACACAACGCCGCTCACAATGCTCAGAGGTGAATGCGACAGTTCCACGTGTCCAATCTATGGCAGGATTATGTAGGGCCAACCAAGGCAAACCTAGAATAAAACCGAACTGTGGAGCAGCGATAACATCAAAGGTGAGGATTTCACTATGGCCTTGTATATCTAATACTGCTTCCTCTGTGAGTTGGGTCACAGGTCCTGATTTCAATGGCGACCCATCCACAGCGCAAACTGGTTCCTGATTTTCCTTCTGACGTAGGGGTAGATTTAAGGTTTGCGCATAAATGGCATCTACGAAATTGCCTGTGGCTCCCGAATCCACCATTAGAGTGATCACCTGATTCTTCAAACGGGTTTTTAAAAGTCCAGTCACAGTGACATGAGAACTGTGGATATGGGTTGCATTAGCTAAGACATGAGAAGGGGCGTCAACAAGGCTCAGGCTCGACAAATCCACCCCATTCACTGACGAGCGCTGGCATTTCCCTGCGGTATACTTCCTTTAGGTTTAGTACCACACTCCTTAACGAAATGTCCTGGCTTCCCGCAATACATGCAGAGTTTCTCCCGTCTCCGCTTTTCCCTTTCTTCTTTGGTAATGGGGCCTCTAATGGTACCTATTTGCATGGGTTCAGGTTCTGATGCCTTGTCGCTTTTCCCCATAGTTGGAAGTTTTTGATGATCTAACCTTGGAAGTTCTCCCTGTTTGCTTTCCCATCTTTTTTTATCCAGACGTCGCTCTCCTTGTCTGTGATCCAGACGCAGTCTAAGTCTATCATTCCAGTACAGGTATCTGGCTGGGGATCGACCTGTGGTATGAGATCCTTTAGGTCATCCCTTAAGCCTTGATAGAAAAGGGCTAACCTTTTTTCATGTGGCCATTCAGCCTCCACCACTAACCGATTAAAGGACGTCACATAGGTAATCAGCTCCTTGTTGCCCTGTTGCAGCGTCAACAATTCCTTGTCTCGCACTAGAGAGGCTGCTTTGCAGTTAAAGATCTTGCCAAACTCTTCCTGAAAACCACTCCAGTCATACAGCACTGCATCGTCTTTTTGGACCAGGGGTGTTGCCCAGGCTGCCGCATCTCCCGTGAGATAGGAAATAACAAAAGCCGTCCTGGACTGATCTGAACGGAACACAGCGGCCTTGGTTAAAAAGTGTAACTGGCATTATGTCATAAAAGTCATGTACCTCTGTGGGTCCCCCCCATAACGCTCAGGGGTAGCTAATGGTACTGGAGTTTCGGTAGTGACATGTACCTTCACAGGAGTATGGGCCCCCTCAGGCAAAGGAACCCCCTGGGCAGCCAGACCCCGAACCTGAGTGGAGAGATTAAAGTAGTCCTGGCGAGTGGCCGATAATTCAGCTTTGAGTTCGTGCAGAGCTTGGGCTATTTCTTCCATGATGGCGGCTAAGTTCGTGCTACCTGGGCGCTTAGAATACGTGGGTTCGCGCTTCTGTCGTAGGCTCTTGATCCAGCGCAGAAGTAGCACAAACTCCTTCCTCCCCTTAGCAGTTTTGGCGCCTGGGACTTAATGCACACAGGAAACCGCAACCACCACGGGGAAAGAGGGTTAGGGTCCACGGGTTGGATAGGTGTGGGGTTGTAGGATCACCGGGTAGAGGTTAAGGGAGATGTTATGGTCAGGTAGGGGTTAGGGGAAAGACATGCTCCTGATCTCTTGATGCTTGGTTGGTCACACCAAACACCTTAGATCAATACATTCTTGCATGCACTCCTGAGCATCTAAACAATCATACACTGTCTTACTGCACTGCGTAGGGTGATGTGCTTAGCTTATTAACACTGATTCATAAGCTAACGCCAAGCATTGCTTACTCCAGCAATGACTCCGTTAGTTGACACTTACTTCAGTGTCCAGTGTCAATCGCACTGAATTACATGAGCTTGTTCTCAGCCCACCCATTGCTTGGGAACCTTACACATTAGGAACACCTGTACAGCACAGTCTGGGTTTGTACTGGTCCAGTACCAGGCAGTTAGTGACACAATGGTCCAGTACCAGGCAGTTAGTGACACAAAACGTATTTCTCAAAGAAACTGTAAAAGACTTAGCTTCGGTACTTGTCTGATGTCCGGTTTTGTCTGCGGGCCCCCCCAGCGGTACCTTGGAAACCGTGAGCTGCGTCTGTCAAATGAAAAGGAATTAGTACGTGCGTTCACGTAGCTTGTTTCTACCACAGATTGGCTCACACACAATTCTACATGCGGTTAGTAACATCATGCGCCTGATGCCCAAAAATGGCATGTAAGTCTCCTGCAGTGAACTGGTGCCTCCCGGGCCTCAATTCTCCCCGAGGCTTCATGCAGTTAGTGGTTCGGAACTGTGAAAATCTGATAAAGTACTTATCTTTAATGCCGCGGGGCCGCGGCGATGTAGTCTGGGCGAGGGATGGCCCCGCGTAGGAGTTGTGCCCTTTCGGAGCTCCGCGTAGGAGTTGTGCACTCTCGGAGCTCTGCAGGATGCGTCCGCCCGTGAGGAAGTCGAGCCGAACAGGGTTTCGGGGCTTGCGCATGCGCGAACCTGTCTCGCGCATGCGCGATAACTGGGGCGTTGTCCACACGGGTTGCAGGCCCTGCGTGCCAGTCCCTGAGTGTGCTGCTCCCGGGGCTGCTTGGAGTTGTAGTCTTCGGGTCTTTGTTTGCTCCTGATGCCGTTTTGGCCCAGCAGATGCCACTCTTCCCCATCTGATATTACTACAAGAGGGACAGAGATGGCATCTACTGGATAAATAGGCCCCCTTACTGGTGGCTGCCACACTAGGCCCCTGCTGGGCTCTGACAGCAGGGTTAGGCTGTGAACTTGGGCTGACCTTGTGGGTTGGGATGAGGAGTGAAGTGCAAGACGCGATGTGAGGTAAGGTGGGGCATCATTGTTCAGGCATTTGTGGGTCAGGGCTAGCGTTTTCAAGGCAATTCTTTGTTTTACCGGGAGCCAGCATAAGTCAGATCTGAATGTAGAGATATGGTACCATCTAGGGATATTGAGAGCTGACCTTATCGCATTATTCTGAATGGTTTGGAGTTTATTGAGGTTAGTCTGACTGGTCCCTAAGTAGAGCGCGCTACAGTAATCTATTTTGGACATGATGAGTGTTCTGGCCAATGTGGTGCAGTTGTGAGTGTTCAGAAATGGTCTGCAGGCGGTAATAAGTTTACATGTGTAGGCGGAGGCCGACCTAACAGCGTTTGTTTGTCTGTTCAGGGAGAGTGTGGAGTCCAGATAAACTCCTAGTGTTTTGGTGTCTTTGGAGACCTTGATGACATTGCCGTCAATCCTGAAGAACTTATAGGATTGGTTAAGTTTGTTGAGACGATAGGTGGATCCTAGTAGTAGGAGCTCCGTCTTATCGTCGTTGAGGCAAAGTTCATGTTGAGCCATCCAGGCTTGAATGACCAGGTAGACATCATTCAGTGCTTTGGTATCGGCTGTGTAGTCACCAGTAATGGGAATGAGTATCTGGGTGTCATCCGCGTAGTTAGTGTAAGATACACCCAGATAGTCGAGCACATCGAAGAGGGGCTTGGTGAATACATTGTACAGTGTAGGCGATACACAAGAGCCTTGAGGGACGCTGCAGAGAATGGGAGAGGGGTCTGCTGATGCTGAAGGTGAGAATACCCGCATAGATCTGTTGCTGGGGAATGAGTGGATCCAGGCATTAGCAGAGTCAGAAAAGTAGGCAGCAGATTTGAGTTGTTGGCAAAGGATTATGTGGTTGACCAAAGCAAATGACGCAAGGAGAAGGAGTAGCGCAAGCTTCCCGTTGTCCTTTAGTGTCTCCATCTGAGTTTTCAAGTCGATCAAGGCTGATTCAGTGCCGTGTTTGGGGCGGAAGCCTGATTGCCTTAGCCGTAAGAGTTTGTTGGACTCAAAGTAGTCTTGGATCTGCAGGTAAACTGCGCGATCAAGAATCTTAAGCAAGAATGGGACCCTGGTGATTGGTCTGAAGTTGGTTGGGATGTTAGGGTCAAGGGATGGTTTTTTGAGTAGTGGGATTACCCACGCATCCTTAAGGTTGTCAGGGACTATACCAGTTTTGAATGAGGCATTTATGAACGATGTGATGAAAGGGGCAAGGTAGTGCAAAGCTTCCTTTATGATGGGAGCTGGGCAAGGGTCACCTTGGCAGTTGGACGGTTGAAGGTTGTTTATGATTCCTTCTACTTCAAGGTTGGTGAGAGGGGAGAAGTTGAATGGTTTGGCAGGTGGGTAAGCTTGGTGTTGGGGGCTAGGTGTGGGTGTGAACAGTGGTTGGTCCAACTCTAATGACTTTTGTTTATTTCTGATTTTAGTTTGAAGGGTGGCAATTTTACCTAGAAGTGCTGTCTGGATGTTAGTGCACCAGTTGCTATCTTTAGGACAGGAGTCACGGGGGGCTACAGGTGACTCTAGTTCCTTGAGAATTCTAAATAGTTCCTTGATATTTGATTGTGCTGAGGCAGTAGTTGTGTCAGTGTGTCGTCACCCGTTCTTTTCATCTTGAGTTCCACACTCCCATGACATACCTGTGCCTGTTTGTGAAATGTGCAATTTGCTTAGGGTCCTTACCTATACCATTTCTACCTTTCTCTCCCTCACTGCAAAATCCTTCTGAGAAGGTTAGTTTGCGTGGTATTGGATATCGTACTGTTACACTTTCAAGATCAATGTTTGTAAAGGTTGCCGCCTCCATATCTTCTTGCGCTACTATCCACTCATCTGGCCCTACCCCTGTGAACTCGCTCTTCACCTGCCTCAGCCTTTCCTCTTCGACATCTGGGTTACCTACCTTTGCCCCTGTGGCATTCACCTTCAGGGAGTACAGGGGTGGTTTGTATGTGAGGTTTGAGTAGCCTTAGGCTGCTGTTAATTCTCGGGGTTCCGTAGCTTCTTTTAGTTCCCTAATCAGGTATAATCTCTGTTCCTCCTCCTCATCTGCATCGTCCGAGGCGATGCTGGGAGGTGCAGGAGGTGGGGCGCATGCATCCCCTCCCTCCTTTTTTGCCTCCTGTAAGTTCAACATTCCATTGTAATGCCCCTGGAACATTCTCTACAATTCAAATATTTCAAGGCGGCTTGCTAATTTCTTTCCCTTGTATGTGTTGTGTACATATGTGAGTAGTGACTGTAAAATAACCCTTGAGAAACTGCCGTTAGGCAGCCATGGTATCAATGCTTTCCCTTCCGTACACTTAGTCCATTCTACACTGTACTTCACTATTTTATCTCGATAATTAGGCAATGTTTTGGAAAGGTGTTGGATTGGGGTCAGCAGGGGCGTTGCTAGGGGGGGGGGCTTTGGGGGCTATAGCCCCTGATCTTTTGGTTGTAGCCCCGGATAGAATCTCAGGAGCTACAGCCAAAAGACTAGCTAGCCCCCAGTCCCAGCAGTTCCGACATTAGCGTAGCCCCTGGTCTTTTCCAGACCTAGCAACTCCCCTGGGGGTCAGTACCATCCCGGACAGCCCATATGATGCTCCTGTCCCGCCCCCGTGATACATCATTGTCTTTCACTTGTGTGTTTTACCTGACCTCAAATTAAGGGTTTCGACACTCCGCTGTCAGAACAAGGGTGGAATTTTTTTTCGTTATGCAGTGCAATGTTCAATTAGTGCTGCGTGTTGCTTTTAACAGCAGCACGTTTTGCAAGGCATACTCTCGTACCGCCCTGCTTTTTAAGGAGCTGTCACTAACCTCCATGCTCCTCCAAAGTCTATGGCCCCCTGCAGCCAAATACCTTATGCAGTATAATCCCCTGTCATGAGCACTGCCGCCTCCCGGCAAGCCCCTTCAATGTGTCCGCCCCCCCGGGACTGTACACCAGTGCCTTTACTGGGCTGCTGCAGCTCAGCACGGCCCTCTACTACATGCCGGAGCTGTCCGCGCTGTCAGCAGTCCACCTGTTTTGTAATATGAGCACCGAGCTGCGAGTTCTGCACCTGCTAATCATGCATTGTCCTATGCTATGGCCTATGAGTGACGTCACCAAGCTAAATCTTCATGCTATATTTCGTGCACATACCTCGCCCTTTAAATTTTACATACAAAAATCCCCACAGCTGTCTTCCCACCTCCCCTTAACACCAGCTTCGCAAGTGACCCACCGCATCCAGCAACACCATTGCCGGTATCTGCGGAGACATGCGGCAGCCGTGCCTGAGATACCGGCATGGCGCAAGCAAGTGCAAATTCTGAGGAGCACAGACATGCAATCACTGGCATGGACATGCCGGTAACAACCTGAAAACAATGCCGGAAACACCTGCATCTCGAACCAGACGTTAAGCGGATTCTGGTGTATAGAAATATGCCACAGGTGCTCAAAATCAGCACAGGTTGGCCCAATGGGCTGTGCTACAGCACACAATGACCACTCCCACACCCCACTCCCCTTCCAACACCACACTGCTAGCAGTAGCTGTAGCAGTACTGGAGCTTGAGGCCATGCCTACAGAGCTATTAATTGAAGAGGCAGTGAGGGTGCAGGATGCAGTGGAGGCGCTTGAGGAGAAGGAGGGCCATCATGGTCCAGCAAATCCCAAATGTCCAGCAGGTTGCAGCCCGCAGGCAGGCACTAATCCCTCGTTTAAGGACCACACCATTCAACTTCACCCCAGATCAGATCCACACCCTGTACCGGCTAGACAGGGACACCATCACCTCAATAGTGGACCTGATCCATGATGACCTGGTCAGCATCATCAATATCCACACAGTCACCCCCACCTGGCTGAAGGTAGTGTCTGTGCTACACTTTCTGGCTTCGGGCACATACCAGAACACTGTTGGTGAGCTGCATGGCATTTTGCAACCATGTTTCTCCTGTGTGCTATTCCAGGTGATTGATGCACTCCTGTGACACGTACGCGACCGCATCAGCCTGCCCAGGACTGCTGACCAGGTAAATGCCACATAAATTGCCTTCCATGCCCTTGCAGGCATGCCTAACATCATTGGTGCTGTGGACTGCACACATGTGGAGCTGGTGGCCAGGCATGCTGTTGAGGCAGTGTACCGCAACAGGAAGCTCTTTCATTCACTGAACGTGCAAATGGTGTGTGATGCCTGCCACCTCATCACCCATTGCTGTGCAAGATATCCCAGGTCAACACACGACTCCATGGTGCTGCGCAACTCTGTGCTGCCTCAGTACAGGGCACGACATGCTGGATAGCATTGATTTGGGATGGGGCAGTAAACAGCATAGCATACCTGGCTGCTGGCAGAGTCTAACTACTAGGCCATGTGCAGTGTTGACTTGGGGGCGGGGCAGTAAACACCATAGCATACCTGGCTTCTGGGAGAGTCTAACTACTATGCCATGTGCAGTGTTGTAGTATGGCCCAGTGTGCTAGCCATGACCATTGGATGTGCACACTGCATGCATGAATCCATCATTACTCCCACAACGATTTCCTGAAACTATTACAAACCTCCATGTAAGTGCACAGAGGCCGGATAGGGCGGCAAAAGGGGCAAAAGGGGAAGGCAGATCAAGAACAAGAGCAAAGAACATTATTACTGACAACTGTAAAACAAGTACACCTCAAACATTGAAGCAGAGATGACCCCACTCAGTGTTGGGAGTGCATTATATGTGCAAGTGTGTAGGTTTTGCAACACAGTATTAGCATGGCAAAGTGCAAGTCCTTGATAGGCGTGTATCCATGCATGAAAAATACCCAGTGCATACATAACCACATCTATCCTGCACAGTGAAAAACTAAAGAAGTACATGTACCAGAATTCACCACACCATGGTGACAATGACAGTCACAAATACAGTGAAGCAAAGCCACAACTCATGATGCACAGCCAGAGAATACTGAAACACCCACAAACAAACACCTTTTTGCTGCACACAAATTGGACAGATACACTGCCTGTCACAACCACACAATCACACATGCATTTCATAGAAATGCTAAATGTATCATTGTGCATGGCCATATAGCTGGAATTCATTCGTAACACATTGATGACATTTACATCCATTCCATGTGTGTCAGTTGTACATAAAGGGTCAGAGGTCATGATGTCTGTGAATGGCCCATGTAAATGACACTGCACAACCCCCCCCGCTCCTCACGCATTCTGAAAAAGTGCTGTCCTGGTACCCGAAAACTGACATAAGCTAACTAATCTCTTTCATCCATTTGCATGTTTGTCTTCTCAAATGAACACTATAAGCCTGTACCAACATGAAATGACCAGTAAATTGACAAGTACACTTTCTGTTGCTCCCGTACAAGTGATACTGGGTATCCCCTGATGCCATGGATGATGACCTGCATTAAGCAACCCCACAACATCCACCAGCTGGCATACAACCGTGCCCATGCACGTACCCGCTGAACCATTGAACAGACTTTTGTCTTGTTGAAGACCCGGTTCTGCTGCATCAGCAGATCAGGGGGAGCACTCATGTACCATGTACAGCCCTGAAAAGGTTGTGAAAATTGTGCTTGCCTGTGCCATGTTCCAAATCATGTGCATCAGACGCAACTTCTTCCTCCCCCCGACATGGACATGCACCCGCCAGAGGCTGAGGATGACAGTGACGATGAGCTGGCTATTGCCTCGCGCTGAGATAGCAAGGATGGATGTGTCACAGGTGAAGACCTCTTACACCACTAATTTTGAGCACCTATTACACATACAGTACAGTACATCTAGCACACGGGGCACTGGGCACTGTACATGAATAAATGCACTCACACTGAAAGATCAATGTCCAGTCATGATTTCTGTTTCAACACCAAATATATTGTGACAAGAACAATTATTTACATTAGTGAAAAGACTTAACTCCCTCTACAACTATCCCCACACCCCTCCCCAACTATCACCACACCCCCTTCCCAACTATCCTCACACCCCCTCCCAACTATCCCAAAACCCCCTCCCCATCTATCCCCACAACCCTTCCCAAACTATACCCACACACCCTCCCAAACTATCCCTCCGCACACCCACCAAATCAGTGTCCTATTTCTGTCCCCTTTTAGTCTCAGGGGTGCATCCTTCTGCAGGCCCAGACAGCTGCTCAGACCAATGCCTTGGGCTGCTCTGAAGGGAACTCCCTGTAGTGGAACTTGTGGAGGGAGCCAGTGGCATGGGCATGTGCCTTTGGTCCACGAGGGCCTGCACCAACCTGGAAATTGTCTCAACCAGGGAGGACATCACACTGTTGCCCTCCCTCACACGCCATGCCAAATGCAAAATGCCACCTGTGGCTCTGCCTTCTGACCGTGCTGACCTCCTGGAGCTGGCCTGAAGACCCTCCCGCATGAGTTGGGCCTCATGCAGGTGCTGTTGGACCATTGAAGCAAGGGATTCCTTATGTGCCTCCATTCTGGACAGGCACCATCCAGTATTCCTGAAATTGCGTAGGGGTGGGTGTTGGGGGATCATTAAGCCCATGGCACTGACGCCTTCTGCCTTCTCATAGCTCTGGTTGGTTTCCATGCTTCCTACTCCACTGTCATCCCCAATGTTGTCATCTGGACCCCCATGTGGACCACCTTGTGGAAGGGGTGCATGTGCCTACTGGTTGGGTTGTGGCTAGGGTGCATGTGCCTCTTGGTTGGTTGGTGGCTGGGGTGCAGGTGACTCCTGGTTGGTTGGTGGCTGGGTTGCAGGTGCCTCCTGGTTGGTTGGTGGTTGGGGTACAAATGCCTCCAGGTTGGTAGCTGGGTGTTATGGGTGTGCCACACAAGCTGTATGATATGGTGTTGTGGCTAGTGGTGACTTGTATGTGTTACACGTGGGTTTATAGTCATAATTTCGAAAAAGAAATGTCGACAAACAAAAATGTCGAAAAACAAATGTCGAAAACAATAATGTCGACATCCTATACTTATAATGTAAAAAGTCATTTTTTAGAAAAAAAAATGTCGACAAAAAAATGTCACTTAGAACTATCAACACCTCACCCAACACCCCCCTGAAACCCCCCACACCCCCCACCACCACCCTCCCACCCCTCATACTCAACACATTATATTTATATATTTATTTATTTATTTATTTTTTCAATAAATAAATAACCAAAAAGAGTATCATTTGCTATGGGGGGGTCCCCCCAACCCCCCCTCACCCAACACCCCCCTGCCACCCCCCCCACCCCCCCTCCCAACCACCCTCTCAACACATACCAATTATATATTTATTTATTTATTTATTTATTTATTCAATAATTAAATAAATAAAAAGAGTATCATTTACTATGGGGGTGTCTCCACCAACCCCTCTCACCCAACACCCCCTGCCACCCCCCCACACCCCCCACCACCCCTCATACTCAACACATCTTAGTTATATATATTTATTTATTTATTCATACAATAAATAGAAAATTTCGAAAAAATATTGAAAAAATGTCGACATTATTGTTTGTCGACATTATTTTTTTCGACATTTATTTTTCGAAATTTTGACTGTCGACATTTTTACTGTCGACATTATGACTGCCCACCGTTACACGTGTGACTGGTGCCTATGACACTTAATGCGTTGGTGATGAATTTGTGGGATGGGCCGTGGTGGATTGGATGAGTGGGTCACATGTATCATTGATGTGTGCGGCTGGTCATTTGCTGGTGGTGGAGGTGCTTGACACTGACGTAACTTTGGCCATGTGCTAGCACAGCGTTGACAACAGAAGTTGGGCTGTGTCAGGGGGATGTGTGTCTGAGTGCCAGCAGGTGCATCCTGTGAGGGTGATACAGGGGGCCTGTGTGATGTGTGAGTGGTGTAGGCATGTGGTTTGGCTGCAAGGTCTATGTGGATATGGGCAACCAGGTTGAAGTGGTGAGGGCGCAAGCATGGCTGTACTGGCGTTGGGCACTTCATACTTGACATCTTTGCTTACTCAATTGTATAGAGGATACAAGGTGTTTGGTCTGACATTGGGCCTATGGGTACTCAACAGCCTCATCCGATGTCATCCCTCCAGCCTCCACTGCACCTACTCTCTCTATCGCCTTGAGGTGCAGTACACTGCTGCATGTCTCCACCCATGGCTGCAGGTGGATGGGAGAAGCTGGGCCGCCTCCTATGCCCATGCCCTGGGTGCGCTCAGCTGACAGTAGGTTTCACAC
Source organism: Ambystoma mexicanum (assembly GCF_040938575.1). Taxonomy (NCBI): domain Eukaryota; kingdom Metazoa; phylum Chordata; class Amphibia; order Caudata; family Ambystomatidae; genus Ambystoma; species Ambystoma mexicanum. The sequence goes on along the minus strand of NC_090934.1, from coordinate 330,129,842 downwards.
CCTCAGCCGAAGGTCGTCACAACCTTTGTGACATTCCTGGAATGTTCGGGGTGTTTTCCCGACTGCCGTGGACATGCTGTGGCCTTCTGGGCCACCCTCTCCCAGATTGCCTTCTTGTGCATTTGTGCCTTGCCATCATAGGTCGCTCCTGAAAACCTCATCAGCATGCTAGGGTGTCAGCTAGCATGTTTAATTCAGCCTCGCTGAACTACGGCTTGCGCCTCCATGCTGCTGGTACCCTGGCAGACATGTCTCTGGTTGGTTATCTGTGCTTAGGATGTGGCTGTCACTCCTGTGCAGAGAGGATTGCAATGGATTGTGCTTTGTTAATGGCTACCGGTACATTTCCTGTTCCGGTGATTCCGTTATTTCCGGTCACGGGAATAACGGCACCGGTAACAACAGTGCCGATGAGTCCAGTAGCGTGGAGCCGGATTTGGAGTCACCAACACCGAGGGTGCTGGTGTGGGAGTTTTGGGGGAGCTTGGTGTTATTACCGGCATGCCGGTGCAACCGTTTCCGGCATGCCAGAATGCGTGTGCACGCTGACACAGAATCAACCGTTGATTCTGGCAGCAGTGCCTCAAGGACATGGTAGCACTGGCATGCCAGTAATTATGTTTTTTACTGGGATACTTGTAATGAGGCCGAGTGTCATGGCAGGACGCTCAGATCTGCATCTTGACAAGGCATCCCGTAAGAGCAGGTGACAATACAAAAATGAAACTATGCAGCCAATGATGTGTATGGTCGACCTATATGACATGTATTTGATGTACAATACAATGAGACAGTCACTAAAACTGTAGCAATGAATAATACATGTGGATGTGGCATTGTTTGGCATGACACAGAGGTAGGTGTGCCTTGTGGGTGATGTGTGCCTGTCAGGGGTGTGCGTCATGGGGTATTGCAATTTGCACATGTGTTGAACATTCAAACTATGCATGCAAGTACTGGCCTGGCTATTTGGCCCAGCAGACAGTGATGTGAAAAGTCATGCTAAAATGTGCCACACATGTGAACCACACAGGAAACTCACTAAACACAGGTCATGTGACAGAAGGGTACACAGTAGCAAACATGCATTGCCCAAGGATGTTTGACAACTGCCACTAGCTGTACTGCTGCACAAATATGGGTAGGTCAAACATGATTGTCCACACATATGATGTAGACAAATGCCATTCATTAGATGTGTCCTCATGGGTCTCCATGCCCCCTATGCCTTGCACCTGCTCAATGCTGATGAGTTCACTCGTAGACTCTTCAATTGAAATCAGCTCCTCCTCCTCTGCTAGCCCCCCTCCAGTGGTCAGTGCAGAGGCCAGGATGGCACTGAGCTTATGTGTGGTCCTCCGTGTAAGATCATTCCTTATCTTCTGGTCCTGTTCAGCATTGCACCTCTCCACACCTAAGGCATTGATGAGGTCAGTGAAACGCTGCCAATGCACCAATCATTGTGCAGTTGTAAACGTGCTCCCCACAAACGGGAACATTTCCCAATGATGATTGGTTACATAGTCAAAGAGGATCTGGAGCTCCTCATCTGTGGACCCATATCCTGTGCTGTGTCTTGGGTTGCTCTGCAGGGAGTCCCTTCTTGGCCTTAGTTTCCCTAGGTGGTGCTGCTTCACCTGTCTGGCTGTGACCATATCGACGTCCAGGTGCTGGGTTACCTGTGGGCTGAGTTCCACCACGCCCTTATGGGGCTGGGGCAGATGTGTCTTCACCACATCCCTGACTCCGACCCTGTCCACTCCCTTTCCCTCTTGGGGCCTTTTCACTCATGTTTCAGATGTAAAGGAGCAATGGAAGCCGCACCAAGATATTGTTCTGGGCAATATGAGGAAGGGAACATTCTACGTGGTGTGCAACATAAATGTGTGATCCGGCAAGGCTCCAAAGTACCCCATAAGCAAAAATGTGCATACGTAATATGGAGGGGCACCTCATAACACAGAAATTGCATACACGATACCCGGAACACTTCCAAAAGGTTAAAAAAGCAGTACACGATACGCAGACACACTCGAAACCTATAATTGTGTACGCGACACACAGTAGGCCTCAAAATGGATAAAAATACATGCACGTATGTGCAGAGGCAACAGCCAAAAAGAAAAATATGGTACGCCCCAACTGAAATGAATGGCTTGCGTAACACCCCATCATCCTCTGAACAGAGCGGCATCTCCACGGCAGCATGGCAGAGCGGTGCCAACTTCAGTTCCAGAGAAGTTTGCATCCTGGTGGATCAGGTCCTGGAGAATTATGATACCCTCTACAACCCAGCGAGGCAACGAGGGATTGAAGCACACAAGCAGATCTGTGTGAACATCACAGTTGCCATCAATGCGGAGGGGGTGGCAGTCTGCTGCCCCAAGAGCGTGCACAAGTGATGGCGAGGACCTCCTTTACAGGACCCACACCAAGGTTTTGCGAGCCCTGAAGGCCGGTGCCAGCGTGGAGTAGCACCATGCGGGCAGGTGCACGTTTTCCACTACCAACATGAGGGTCCTGGCAAGGTTCTACCTGAAGAATTATCCCCAGATCCATGAGTGGAAACAACACCTGGATGCTGCTGACAAATAGCCATGTCATGCACTGCTTCGCAGTGCATGTGTGTTGTTTATGGGCCTGCATGTTTGTAGTTACTTTGTTATGCATGCAGCATGTGTGTTTCAGTGATCTGTTCACGAGGAGAGGAATTCACTGACGGGCCCATTGGTCAGCACTCACCCTCTAGAACTTGTAAAACAAGATAGCCGCACCATGTGAGGACAGGGGGTGCAGGATTCACTTACTCCGACACGGCTCAATAACGAGGACTCAGTAGTTTGGCAAAGGGAAGTCCGTTTAATGATACATACGTCAAACAGGGAAACCAATGGGAATCAGCTGTAGTGCGATCACCGGTCTCGCTCTGACTTCCACGAACTTTGGTAGAACAGCAACTCTTATAGGCTAACATCGTCATCTCTGACGTCTAATTTCTATAAAAAATCATCATGCAATATAATTGGTTAGGAAAGGTAACTTAAGTATAGTTGCCATATCTGTATAGAGAAATAAAGCATGTGAATTGGATAACTCTTATCGGGTGGGCGTCTACACCCATCCCTCTACAACACACGTGATTGACGTCACTATCAGTACGACGTCTCATTGGTTACAGTGGCCCTCATTACAACACCGGCGCTAAAGCATGGCGCTACTAGCACCATGGTTGGTGCCGGTGTTGTAACGGGTCCGCCATGGTTCAATGGGGAATTACCAGCCCATTTCAAGGTTGACGGGGCGGTAATTCCCCATTGAACCATGGCCCTTCCCCATTCCCATTTTCGCTCCATAGGGCTCTATGGGAATGGGGAAGGCGCTAAGTACGGTACTGAAAATTGCGGTACCGTACTTAGCACTAAGGCCCCTTTGCGGGTTCCTACTTTAACGGCTGGTGTAGACCAGCCGTTAAGGTCGGGTCCCGCAAAGGGACCTCGTAATCAGGCGCTAATGGGTTAACTGCGCTGCAGCCTTTTACGGCACCGTTAACCCATTAGCGCCAGGGTCGTAATGAGGCCCAGTGTCTATAGGACCCTAGATTACATGGTCCATTGTGATTGGGCAAGTTACACCCCTAAACATAAATCTCCACTTTAATTAGCAGCATGCAGAATAGACACCCAGGTGCCTAGTGCCCCAAGATTCATCCTTCCTCCATTCCATCAATTAGTGTTTTAGGGTCATGTGTCAATTATTTGGCTAGGTATGGCCTCAGAACTGTAGCCTCTTATCAGGAAAAGTTATGGCATCATCGGGTTCTGGATGACATCAGGCGGTAGTACCTCTTCGCTCCTGGCTGGTCAGGTGTTGGTTCATCATGAATCTGCTTCAGTTTCTAGCCTTTTGTGCATTCAATTCTGTGTCAGCCTAGCCACCTGCATGGGCCTCTGTTATCTTGACCTTCACGGACGGGCTGGTATGCTCTGTAGTTGGAGTCTCGTGAGCTCATGCTCTCCTCCCCTTCTCTGTTGACCTCGATTTCCTAAGCATGAGCCGCTCTTTGCTGAGTTTCGACTCGTCTCCTTCTCCTGCCTTTGGCTGGGTTTCGAAACTTAGCCTGTCAGGCCTCTGGCTGCCTGGGTACCTTCCTGCTTTTACAAAATGGAGTCGCACTTGTATAATGTGCCTTATTGAGGTAGTTATATGGTTGGCGCTCGCCGCTCTATCTTCTACTAAGCAGTGCAGGCAGTATCGATTTCTTAGCATCTTGCATTTTAAGCCTATTTACACACGTTGAACTCTTGTTCATTCTAGGGTCTGTTCAGGCCCTTGTGTCATTTCCACTGGCCTTCCATTAAGGCTTTTGAGGTCTCTTCATGGACCGTGTGTAGGTACTCCTCATTTCAAATCAGAGGCTGGTATGGCTGTCTAATAGGGTACCGTGCTGCCCAGGGTTGTCTGATTATGGGTGCTTCAACCGGTATGGATCTTCTGATGTATACTGGGCAGAGTCCTATGCAGCTCTTTGTAGGTTCATTTGCTCTTCATACGTTACGTGCCCTGGTGAGTTCCTTCCTGGTAGCTCGTTATGGGGGGCAGGGTTGCAGGTCATGTCTGGAACCTCCTTTAGACTCCCCCCCTCTGGTCGGTTCATCAACCACTTCTGCTTCATTCTTCTCCTCTATTTCTTTTGCTTCTTCAGTGTTTTTTTCATCGTCTTCAGGATTGGTACATGAAGGCGTGACCATGTGCGTCTTTGGAGTCCATATTTTTATCACACCTTTCAAACTTCCTGCTGTTTTGACGTGTTCATCTTTGTTCCAGGTCATAAGCCTGCACTGTCCTTTTGGACTGCAGTAGATCCACTTTCCTTCATAGCTTCTTCGCTTTTTAGGAAATGTGAACTTCGTTCCTTCTGGTGCAAATTCGCTGGCCTTCACAAAGTCCATGATTTCTTCATCTGTCAGGTCTCTTGACTTCCAGCTTGGCTTGACATCCACCATAATTTTCATCACAATGGCTTTCTTTGCAGTTTTCTGGCATTGTGTGATGATTATCTTGATAACTCAGAATCCTAGCAGTACCATGGCTAGTAGGGCTCCCAGGAACTTGAATATATCAGCCATCCATTGCGGGACCCAGGAGAATAAGTTCCCAAATCAGCTGTCATCGTCCACCTCATCCATTTCATCGGTCATCTGGTTTTTTAGAGTTGTCAACATGCTTATGGCCTCTGTTAGGGTTCCGTTTTCTTTATCGTATGATGGTACAAATTTGCAACATGATTCTCCGATTTTTGCACAAACACCTTCATCCATCGCAGTGATCATGTCAAGCACATATCTGTTTTGGAGGTTCATCAGTCTGATTGCTCTCAGTTCTTCTTTGATTGAGTTGAATCCTTTTATAGTGGTATTGATGGTCTGCAATAACTCCCATATGGTTATCTGTAACCATTTAGCATTCACTCCAACTTGGATGTGGGGCAGTAATAGCGTTGTGAATACTTTTGAGGTGAGGCTGAACAGCCTATGTTCGTACGGGATTGCATGGAATGCCTCTTCTGATTTGGGAGAAAAGTAATTTTCCCTCTTAATCCTGGATACCAGTTTCACTGATCTTCTTCTTCTTAGATGAGCATCTGCTTTCGGGAAACTGTCCAACTTTAGGTCATTTTTAGGGATCACTAGTGCGTGAACGTGGGCATTCACTAGTGTGCATATGCATCTCCGGTTTTTTGGCAGCCTTATGTATGCCTTGGATCCACACACCCAGTAATGGTCCATAATAACTGTGGTTTCTTGGGTCATTCCCGGAGCTTCAAAGATTCGTCCGCAGTTTTGATTCTCTCCCATCTTCCTTGTGCCATTGTTTCTGAAGCATAGTTTCGGGCTCTCCAGTGGCACTATCTGCAGGGCCCCCCCTCTATCTTTGACCCATGTTAGTAATTTTACTATTTTTGGCCACAGAGGTTTGCATAATCTCTGTGAATTCTCTATTGCTTCTTTGCAGGCTCCAAGGACCATCCACGCTCGGCAGATTACTACTCCGTCTTCCCATCCATCTGGGGAGACCACTGACCCCCAGATCTGCATTTGGCCTCTGTTCTTCCAGATTTGAGCCTCTTCTGCAGTTTTCCCTTGAACGTTCAGTCTCGGGTTAACTTCCCATCTTATCCCTGATCCTTTGACGCCAGGGTTCTCGTACCTGATCACATGATTTCTGGTGTGTGCTCGGTTTCTTGTTTTAATGTCCTGGACGTAGCCATCTTCATCTGGGTAATCCTTTTCATTGGCCCATATCAACGAGGCGTCTCTTCCCATAAATTATCCTCTGGTGTTGCACATTGCTACATGTGACATACAGTGTGCTGTAGGGACATCAATTTCTACAGCCACGAAGATCTTGGATTTTCCCATGCTGTATGGAGGTAGAGCACAGACGAAGCATTCTCCTTCTGACTGCCTTCGTCCTACTTCCTTCATGTGCTGGTACCATATGTTGTTTCCGAGATGGGCTGTGCTGTCCAGGTAGTCATTAAGTTCATTGTTATCTTCATGCAGGCTTCTCTTGATTCTCAGCGTTCTCCTGTAATTCTCTATTACTATGTCTCTGAATGCGTCAGCGCTGCTTTTCCACTTCGGGTATCTCGGTGGAGCAGGCTGCCTTGACTGTATCACTGTGGTAGGGGACGGATTTGTGCTTCCCTTCCTTCCGTTTTGCAGTCTGCCATAAACATCCCGTAATCACCATTGGTTCATCAACCTCCCAACTTGTGGTTGTGTTGTAGGCCTGCGGCTTGCTTCTTCCGTTGGGGCAGGTGTGCTTGCAGTTATAGTTTGTATAGTTCTGTTTTTCAGCTCCTCGTGTAGTTTCTTTGCTTGTACTATAAATGGGAACAAATACTCTATTAGCATGTGTGTCTTCTTTGTGAGTTCTTTCGTGGCCACTTCTGATTTTTCTACGGATTTTGCTATTTCCTCCTTCTTTGGCATTTCATTTGACTTTTCTTGGTTATCTCCACTATTCTCTGGAATTTATTGTTCGGCAGGCAGTTTCTCCTTCTCTGCTGCCTTTGTTTGAGGCCTTGTAGCCATTGACACTCGCCCTTGTTTGTGTGCATTCTGTGTGTGGGTGCGTGCAGTGGCCAGTGCTACATTATCATTCATTCCGTGCGGACCCTGTCTCCAGCTTTCTCCCCATTCATCACCTCACGTGTATACGTATCGCTACTAATTACATTCAAATTTAAGTAAATTGCTTCATCATTCGCTTTTCTTGGAACTGGAATCACTATATAGGTTCTGGATGCTCTTGTAGGCCCCTGACGTTTGTTATCCAGTGGGTGTACTGATAGGGGGACACTTCGTGCACCAATAAAGAAAGCAGTTCTGATTGTTAATGACAGAAAGACAATAAGGATCACCAAACATATACACATGATGGATTTGTAAGACATCTGGCAGCATTTTCTTCCAGGAAAGCGGGGGTGTCTTTCTGCTGTGGGTAAAACCAAGTTACTGTCCTGTGCCCCCATTTGAGTTCATAATCAGTTATTTATTCCTTCTTTTGCTCTTGTCACGTTGCTGTAAAGTTCAGTAACTAATAAAGTGATGCGTGCTATTCAAATGTCCCTCCTCACGAGTGAAGATATTAGTCTCTGGATATGCAGTACAGTTCCTGTGCTGGACTATGGAGAAGGGTTAGACTACAGTTTTAGCACATCACATTCATCCTGCATTTCTTTTGTAATCACCGTCTCAGGGCACAACTCCAATTTGCCTCGGCCTTGAGGACATGCAGGAATCTGTTCACTATGAAAGGCTGAAAAGATGGAACTACTAAAAATCACCCAAAAATAAAATGTCTTAAAAATAAAAACAAAAATAAAAATAAAAGTGAATATATCAAAAAATAGGCAAAAATAAGAAAAACAAAGAAAAAGGAAAATAGGATGGCAAAGTTCTTGGGTCTGCTCCTTTCTCTCGGTCTCTCGGTGACAAGTTGAAGAACAGTGTCTCTTTTCTCTATCTGCTCCACAGTGAAATGATGATGACAAAAATTCTATTTTGGATTTCCTCCTCCTAAGGCTCTCCTCAGCAGTGGATGTCCATAGTTGCTTCTTATTTGCGCTGCAATAGCCCTCAGGAGACTGTTTAGTTGAATGTTTTTTGCTGGATCACTGAGAAAAGTGGGCACATCAATGTGGTTGGGTCTGCCCACTAGTTCTGGAAAGTTTTCAATGTGGTGAAAGAAAACACGATATGCGTATTGGCTGTCTTCTGGTGTTAACAACATTTGCTCTGATTCTCTAGCCTCTGGATCACAGGCCTTTCTTGCAGCGTGAACAGTCTTGCACTTTCCTCGATCTGTCTCTCGGCGAACAGTCTCACTGGAAACTCCTTAGGAATTCTCGCTGGAAATTGGACAGCTCCACTTGGAGCATGATACCATGGAGAAGGGTCCTCATATGTAGGAAATTGACTGGATCTCTTAGGAAGGTGACAACGTCAACATCAGCAGGCCTTCCCACCATTTCTGGATAGTACGTAACTAGTCTGAGCATATCATTGTGTGCAAACTGTGTATCTGCGGGAGACAGAGACATCTGCCTTGTTTAGCTGGGTCCCGATCACAAGCCCTTCTTTTGAGGCGAACAAGTTTTACACTTTCCTGCTGCGTGGGTTGCAACCAAGTAATTTAATTTGTACCATACTTGGTTGAGAAATTCATTGTTTCTTGGATCTCTGATAAAGGTTAGTGTATCTGTGGTTCTCCCGACAAGTCGTGGGCACGCCTCTATGAGTCGGAAAAATATGGTATAGGTCAGTTCATCGATGATCACTTGAGGTGGGAGCATTTGTGCCCTTTTCACTGTATTCAGGCAGCTCAGTGAAGGCTTCTGTGATGACAGTCAGCAGTTGCCAGATTACCATCTTGTTATCTGGATCTTGAATGAATTCTGTGACACTTGTTTCTCTTCCTATGAGTGACGGATATGATAGCACCACCAATTGAAAGTACGTGAGCACATCCCACTTGAGGCTTCTGCGGGGGGGTACCATTAGGTATCTAGAGAAAGTCTTCATACTGGTTGCTTCAGGATACTGTGTTACGCTCTCAGAGAATATTTTATTGGCAGTCTATCAGAGTCTTGATTGCTTGTACTACTTGGGCGTGACATGATTTAAAACTATCATTTTACCACTGTTGTTGTGGCTTTGGATGTGCTTCTCTTTACCCTGCAACTAGGATGCACAGAGTGTCAGTTTTTTTTTCCTTTATCTCTTTTTCTGGTTTTGAGGAAATGTCTTGTTTTAAAAGCCACCATTCGCCCAGCGTTCTTTTGCCTTTATTTTGCTGCTCATTCGTCCTTCTTCCTCGTCATGGATCTTGTCTGCACGTGCTGAGGTTCTTCTCCTTTGTCTGTAGATTCTTCAGAGTTAGGTGCAGCAGGAGGGCTCTCTCCTACAAAAGGTTTAATGTCATTTAGGAAGATCCAGGCTCTCCTGCCCTTGAGCTTGACAGCGGACGGGGTGCAGTCCTCTACGATAAGAGGGCCATTAAACCTTGGCTCGTCCCACCTTTTTCTGGTAAAGTTTCTTACAAGGACGCTGTCTCCAGGGAAGACGAGGGGCGCACAGAGGCTGTGAGCTGCACCTGCATCAGCACTATCTGTTGTGGTCTGTGCTGTGCTGTCCCCTTTCCACCGTCGCTGCAGCTGGCCTGAAATGACAAAGGTGCTTGATGTCAAACAGTCCAGATAGGCTTTCATTTCTTCACCTAGTACCTCCCTAGTTGGCTGGGCATCACATCTAGCTCTGTCTCGGGGGATACGAGGGGTCCTCATCCTTCTACCAGTAACTATTTCGTGTAGCGTGAGATGATGGTCGGAGCCTGGCTGGTTCCGAATAGCATACAATGCCAGTGGTAGGCAGTGCAACCATCCCTTCCTTAATGTGAGATTCAACTTGGCTATCCTTTCCTTAAGCAAGCCGTTGATTTGTTCACATATCCCATTCCCCTCAGGATGATACGCCGACGAGAACTTGTGCTTTATACCAAGCAACAAGCTAATCGGTTTGAAAACTGAATTTACAAAATGAGCCCCATTATCTGATCTCATTACCTCGCACACCCCCCATCTAGGGAACATTTCCCTTACCAGGAACTTTGCGGCACAGGTTGCATCGGGGTGTGTAGAGGGACCTGCTTCTACCCATCTTGAAAATGGACACACCACCACAATTAAATACCTGTACCCATTACACACCTGGATCATATCGACATAATCGATATGCAGGTGCTGGAAAGGTCCATTTGGTCTGGGGATGATTCCTCTCACTACTTTTAATGTGTGCCCAGAGGTGAATTGCTGGCAGATAATGCAGTTTACCATAAAAAATGCAACATGCTCCGCTAAATTCGGTGTGAACCAGTCTTCTGCAAGCGTTGCAGCAAGATTTTCCTTTGACATGTGTATGGGGTAGTGAAGCTGTTCTAACGCTACCTTTAGAAGGCTGACAGGCATTACTGGTTTACCAGTGCTGTCTTGCCTCCACAGTCCATCAGAGCAGTTTAAAGAACACCCTCGACGCTTCCACAAGTTCTTCTCCTTCTGAGGTGCCTCCCCTTGGAGCTCCATTAGCTAAGTCTGCCCCATGTTGCTATTGGCCTCTGGAGTGGCTCGTGCTACCATCATTCTTTCATGGGTACGCGCCACCTCCACGTCCATGATTGTTTCATTCTTGGATGCCAGGCGCGTGGCTTCCGTGTCCGCTTCATGGTTTCCACATGACAAGAAATCTGTCCCTTTGATATGAGTGGCGCCTTTCATGACTGCTATGCCCACTGGGAACTGTAGTGCTTTAATCAGCCTGTCCAATAAGGCTGCGTGTTGCACTGGTGTGCCGTCTGCTCGGAGGTAGCCCCTCCTTTTCCAGTGCGCTAGTCCTGCATGGACTGTAGACGTCACATAGGCGGAGTCACTGTACAGCGTTACTTCCTGGTCTGCATGATTCTCAATGGCAAGTATCAATGCCAATAGTTCTGCAGCTTGTGCTGAATAGTGAGATGGTATTCGTGCACTAACGAGTACTTGAAATTCTCCATTCACTATGTGTCTTACCACGGCCACGCCTGTATACCTTCATCCGTCTTCTTGGTCAATTCTCGAAGACCCGTCAATAAAGACGATCTCTCCACTTGCCAGGACATTTCCCTTTACCCCGGGGATCTCATCATAGAATTCCTCATAGTTTGCACAGTCGTGCACAGGTTCTCCCTCAGTGACTGGCTCAGTTATGAGCATAGCAGGGTTCACAGTTTTACATCACACTATTTTGATCAATGGATTAGAGATGATCACCTCATAGGTGGATGCTCTTTGAGATGTCAGTGTGCCTTTTGGCTTTTCCAGTATGGCAAACAGCGAGTGCTCAACATACAGGGTCATGGAGCACCCCATCACAATGGGTGTCACCTTCTTGATGGCGAACGCGGTAGCAGCTAGATTTTGTTTGCATGGGAAGTGGCCCTTCATGACCGAGTCCAGATTCCCGCTGTAATATGCTAGGGGCTTGTACCACAGCGAGGTTCATTGTGCGAGTACTGCCGTCATAAAATTACCATCAGTATGAGAGAACAGATAGAATTCCTCTGCATAATTAGGAATCCCGAGAACGGGGGCCTTACAAATTGCCCCCTTGAGTTCTGTAAACCCCTTCTCCATTGCTTCATTCCATTCAATTTCTTCTCTTGTTGCCTGGGCCTTTTTAAAGGCCTGTAGCAAGGGCTTGGTATATGAGCTGTAGTCAAAGACCCATGCTCGGACATAATTGCACAGGCCTAAGAAGCTTTGCATTTGTTTTATAGTGCGCGGCTTGGCCGTGTTCATGATGGCTTCAGCCATTTCTGGGGTTACCTTCTTTCCCTCATGTGAGATCAGTTGCCCTATGTACAACACCTCCTGTTGGCAGTACTGCAACTTATGCTTGTCTACTTTGTATCCCTTCTCAGCCAGTATAGTCAATAGTTGGACAGATTCACGCCTGCATTGCTCTTCAGTGGTACTGCATATCAGAATGTCATCTACATACGGCAAAACAACACTGTCCACCGCAATATTGCTTAGGTCCATCTGCAGGACTCTGTTGAAAATGGATGGAGACTCACAGTACCCCTGTGGCAACCTCGTTCTTTTCAGGTGCATTTGTCTGAAAGTAAATGACGTCAGGTCTTGAGAGTCACGGCGCAACGGGATTGAGAAAAATGCATTTTTCAAATCGATCACCGTGAAGTATTTTGCCTCGGTGGGTATGTTGCACAGAATTGTGGAGGGGTTCGGGACTAGAGGGTACTTGGCTTCAACTATATCGTTCAGTGCTCGTAAATCTTGGATTAAACGCCAATACTCTCTCTTTGATTTTTTGACAGGGTAAATCACCATGTTGCATGTTGATTCTGACGTCACTAGAATGCCCTGCTCCATCACGGCGGAGAATGTTTTCGCGATTCCTTCATCTGCCTCTCTGGACATGGGATATTGTCGCACTCGTGGTAAAATTGCTCCTGGTTTCAATTTGATTTTCACTTCACCCGCCCCTTTCAGGAGACCCACATCATAGGGCCCTGTAGTCCATACTATGGCAGGCACTTGGGCCATGTCATTATCAAAGTATTCTGGACGTATTATTGCCAACATCATTCTCTATGGTACCTCCCTTCTGATCATTTTGACCCAAAATATGAGACTCACTTCCACTCTTGTCTCTTCTAGGTCAGGGTGTTCTTCGAACAGATCGGCATCGGTGACGTCAGTCACTTGATACCCTTCTTCAATGGCAATGATCGCACAACATTGTCTGCCTTCATCGTCATATCCTTCAACCAATACCACTTTTCCTCGTACTGCGGCAGATTGTATCATTAAGGGAAATACTTGTCCCTCCTCTTCGTGCATGGGTATTCTTGGCCTGAATAGAAACTCATCAGGGGTTCTCATACTTTTGTCTGTGAGGCCTGGCAATCCTGCCATAAGCACCCGTACGCCATATGCGAAAACTTCTGGCTCCAGCGGTATAGCTCTCATGGCTGCACGTCCAGAGTATGCTCTGATCATTTCTCACACGTTTGAATAATGCATTCCTGGGGTGGAGCACACTATACCATCCTCAGTAAACGAGATGGTCATATTCAACTTTGTCATTAAGTCCCGACCCATGATATTTACTGGAGACTGACGTGAATATAATAGAGGTACATTAATTTCGCGCTCCTCTACGGAGACTGGGAGTGCATCAGTAATGGGAACTCTACTATGAGCTCCAGTAAAACTCTGGGTGTCTATAGCCTCGCCGGACAAGGAGAACTTGCCTTCTCGTATGCACGAGCGTGTTGCACCCGTGTCAACTAAGAAGGAATATTCTTCCCCCCTATGGTGACATTACCCTAGGTTCCCTGTTAGGGTCTGGTGTCACTGATAGGATAGAACACATCAAAGTCTCCCGTGAGCTGTCCTATTTTATATATAGGTTCGGTCCACTGTACACTTGTGGGTTTCCCCCATTTCCAGGGTTAATTCCCCCACCGGAATTAGTGCCCTGAGCCATTTGCAGCGGTGCCTGCTGGGGTTATCCCTGTGGCAAACTCCCCATGTTCAGTGGTTGAACCACTTGCTGTGCACCTTGCTGCAAGCCTGCCGCCTGCTGCTGCATGGTATAATTTTGCGCATTGCCCTGTTGCGGGATAGCAGGTTGATTCACTATGCCTGCCCCGTCCCTTGGCTGTTTTGCCATATGCGTTGGCTTCTGCACATGCACGCCACGTGTCCAGTCATTCCACACAGCCAACATACTGGTTGTGGTCGTGCCATCTGTCCATCTGGCATAGTTGGATTGCCCATCTGTGTGTTCTGGAAGCCACCTTGAACATTCTGAAACCCTCCTTGGTTACCTTAAAACCCTCCCTGATTACTCTGCCATTCTCTATTTCAAAACCCTCTTCCCCTCTGGTAAAATCCCGTGCTACCTTGATTATTCTGCGAGAGGTTAGTCGCTTGCTGTATGCTTGGTTCGGCCGGGCTGGTGAGCATTGCTCCCTTGAGAGCATACTTCGAGAGCTTCCTTTGCACCAGCTTTGCCTCCTCACCCTTACGCGTTGCCTCCTTTTTCCGATTCTTTTCCTGTAGCAATCTGCAATAATGTGCAATTGTCAACTGGATTTCGGCCCATGGTTTAGTTTCTATTCCTACCAATTTCTTGAGCTGTTTTTGCACCGGTTCTGGTAACCCTTGGTACAATATATGTAGAACACAGGGATGGATTTCGTCCAAGATTCATGCGTTTCGATCACCCATGCGTCTTGAAAATTCTGGATATAAAGCAACGGATCATTTTTCGAGTCATTATAGCTCCCATATCAGACGTGTCTGGATATAGCGTATGCAGCGCTTTCCACACTGCTGCTCTACAGTTATTCAATGGTGCTCCATCATGGGAGTTGTCAGTTATGGTTACCCTAGGGTATCCCACTCTTTTCCACACGTCATCTGGTCTTTCACCAAGTATGGCAATTAGGAGCCCCTTAATGTCCCCTATGGCTAGGGTGACATCCCCCGTCAATTTCTCTAACTTGTGTATCCACTTTCGAGCTCACGATGTCAGCATTGGACGCTTATTTTTCAGGTTTTCTCGGTCCTTATGTGGCCATGGGATATATTGTGGTCTTGCTCCCCCCTTTTCTAGCAGTGGGAATTGGAATGTGCAATGCTCCTTCTCCTTCCCCGTACCTCTCCGGTCTTTCGCCGGGACGGCATCCCCGCCTTGCTGCCTACCTGGCAATGCCCTCAACCTGTCCGCATAGGCAGGTGCTGACGTCCCCCTCTGACCGTGGGGTGCTTCTTTATGTCGGCTGGACTGTTCAGCGGACTTCGGTGTCCTATTTGTGGACCCACTAGCATCTGACCATCGTACCTCTCGGTCCCTTGGGAGTCGTTTTTCGCACCGTCCCCCTTCGTCATGTGCCACTTCCTCCGTTTCCCCACCAGAGTCAGACTCTGAATACTCCCAGTTTACACAACTTCTTGCATCATTTTCGTTCTGCCCAATTTCTATCCTATCTAGGGACAGTCCCCTGCTCCTGCTACTTCGGCTGACATCCTCAGTGTCATATAGCTGAGTGCTCTCTAACCGCTCATCCTCCCTTCCCCCTTGGGAAATTAGTTCCAGCCCCATCTCGTCATAGATTTTATCAATCGTTTCCCCGATGCTTCTGGTGTCGAAGTCATCGTCAATATTTGTCCCACTTGTACCTGGTGCCGCATCGCTTGCAGGAAAGAACTCTTCTATGTCTTCCCAGTCTACAACAGGATTGGGTTTAATGACTTCCTGCTCCAAATACTCAAGATCTCGTGCCCTCTGTCTATGCTTGCGTTCTTCCTCATTTATTTCTTTTCGCTTCTTTGCTTCTTCTGTAGCCATATCTACTTCTCTCATTTGTTCGTTTCTATGTTCCTTTGCCCTTCTAATCTCCTCATCTTCTCGCTTCTTCACATTCTTTTCATGCACTCTCCTTTCTTCCTGCAACTTTAGCATGTTCTGCCTGTACTTTTCATAGGCACCGTATTGTGTGCGACTGAGCGGTATTCCCTGCTCTTCGCGATATAGTTGTTCTCGCCTCAACCTATCCTTCTTTCTTACCCTCTCGTCTCTCATGTCCTGTTCTTTCTCCTTTTCCTTTCTTTGCGCCTCATCAGACTGTTCACTCGGTCTTACATCATCACTTCCTTTTCCATCTAATTTCAATAATATCTGTCCTTTCGTCCATTCGTCTTTTGCGAATGCTAACTCATCACTTCCTTTCTACTTTTTTCCCTCTCTCTCTCTCTGTCGAGAGGTGCACTAGTCTGTGCCTGATCCTTTCTTCCATTGCCGCGCCTCTCCTTGTCCCTCGGGACTGTGGAGGCCAAATCAATTTCCTGTTCCTTCTCTTTCATCTCGTCACTACTGCATGTAGGTGACTCATATGCAGGGTTGCTATACCCTGTGGCTGCTTTAAGTTCTCTCAATGGGTAAAGGCCCCCTGACTTGCTTCCCTCAATGACTGGTTCCGGCGGAGCTGGTGGCGCGATAGGCGTCCAAGGTCGGATTGGCCCCTCGGCCTTTCGGCCCATGGCCGGGCCGAAATCGTCCCTGGGGAGGGGGGCTGCTTTCTGGCCAAGCCTTGGCCGGTTTGGAAGAAAAACAATTGGGAAAAAAAAGATGTATTTTTTTCCAGTTTTTTGTTTTTGTTTTTCAAAAAGCTTTTCATCCTTCTTAGGTCGATAAATGAGTACCAACACAGGTTGGGTGATATTGTATGCATATTTGTTCTATAAAAAAGTGCTTAAGCATAAGTACTATACAATAACATATTATCATTTGGCCTTGGACGCCTGCTTGGATTCAGAGTAATTCAGGGTACTTGAAACAATGCTATTTGATGCCACTTTCTGTTTTGTCAAGGGGTGAAAGGTTGTGTTTCATCGCTTCCCGGGATGTCACTTTGGGGTGGGGTCAAATGACATCACTTCTGGTGATGTCATCAGAGGTCAAGGGTCGTGAGGCGAGGGGTGGGCCACTTTATTTTGGGTGACCAGGCCTATTTCTTCTCCCAGTCCGACCCAGTAGGTGTCTCACACCCCTCCTCACATACATTTAATATCCAGTCTGCGGGTGGTGGTTCTTCCTTCGCTTGCTCGAACATTTTTTATAGTTCGAGAACAGCAAGGCGTTTCTCAAGCTTCTTGCTGGTATATGTGGCATGTAGAAATGTTGTCATGTGCTGTAAAACAGCCTTAGACAGTGACCCGTTATGGGGCCAATGCATAAACATCTTATTGGCGGTACCCTTAACCCATTCCTGGCTGTATTTCTTCGATTTTACAGCATGCTTGGGCAGCTGCTTACATAAATGCGCAAGTGGGGTAACTTCCTCCATTCTTAATTTTGTCAATAACACTATTCACACAGTTCTTTAAGCTTTCCACTAGTATGAGCGAGCACCACATACGCAAGCTCCAATCCAACCTTTTCTCGCCAGATTTTGTATCAACAATTTACTAAAAACTCATCAATTCAAAGGCAATTCCCACTCAGTTATGAAATTGCGTAAAGCAAAATACATTGCAATCAATCAACATTACACTAATTTCACATTTGACATACACAGGACATATACGACGGACTAGACAGACTAGATGGACGCCAGCTGGTCATACATATACCTGCCTTCTAATCACTACCACACCATGGGATTTGAACAAACCCCCTCAATTACGTCTTTAAACGTTATCGTAGCCTGAATGTCCCCCCTCTGTGGGCTCTGGGTTCACGTTCCTTCTGACCACTCTTTAAAGCGCAGGAACAAGGCAAATCTTTACGTTTTTTGCTCAGGTGCCCCCTTGGTATTCCTTACGTTTTTACTTCAGGTGCCCCCTTATATACTTTACATTTTTACTTCAGGTGCCGACCTGATATTCTTTACTTTTCTATTTCTTATGCTCGAGTCATTACCCCCTATATATATATACAGTCTTCTCTACTTCTAACTATTTTATTGTTTCTCCACCACCCTCCATTACCTTTCCCTTACTGGCTCTAATGCCTACACGATATTTGCCAAAGTAACGTGTTTTATTGCTTTACTCACCCATCGCATCGTTTCCTCTCTGCAACTTTGGGAATTCTGCCCCTTTCTCTTCCTGCTTTAAGGTTTTCGTCCGATCCGTGGGAATGAGAAGGGTTATGCTCCTTCAGACCCACTGCAGATTTTTTGAAACTTTACTCTATCATTGTCCACGGTAAGCTTCTCAGTCTACTCAGCCGGAATGGCGAAAGGACTCGTGATCTTACCAGAGGCCCAGAGTCACTTTGGGCCTTCTGTCTAAGGATGTCTTACACTATATCAATCGATAATCTATAATCAATGGCCGAAACCATCCTCTGCTACCAAGTGTTCACGAGGAGAGGAATTCGCTGACGGGCCCATTGGTCAGCACTCACCCTCTAGAACTTGTAAGACAAGATAGCTGCACCATGTGAGGACAGGGGGTGCAGGATTAACTTACTCCGACACGACTCAATAACGAGGGCTCAGTAGTTTGGCAAAGGGAAGTCTGTTTAATGATACATACATCAAACAGGGAAACAAATGGGAATCAGCTGTAGTGCGATCACCGGTCTCGCTCCGACTTCCCCGAACTTTGGTAGAACAACAATTCTTATAGGCTAACATTGTGATCTCTGACGTCTAATTTCTATAAAAAATCATCATGCAATATAATTGGTTCAGAAAGGTAACTTAAGTATAGGTGCCATATCTGTATATAGAAATAAAGCATGTGGATTGGATAACTCTTATCGGGTGGGTGTCTATGCCATCCCTCTACAACACACGTGATTGATGTCACTATCAGTACGACGTCTCATTGGTTACAGTGTCTATAGGACCCTAGTTTACATGGTCCATTGTGATTGGGCAAGTTACACCCCTAAAAGGAATCTCCACTTTAATTAGCAGCATGCAGAATAGACTCCCAAGTGCCTAGTGCCCAAAGACTCACTGTTCCTCCTTTCCATCAATCAGTGTTTTAGGGCTATGTGTTAATTAGTTGGCTGGGTATGGCCTCGGAACTGTGGCCTCTAATCAGGAAAAGTTATGGCACCCTCGGGTTCTGTATGACATCAGGCGGTGGTACCTCTTCGCGCCTGGCTGGTCACGTGTTGGTTCACGGTGAATCTGCTTCAGTTTCTAGCCTTTTGTGCATTTAATTCTGTGTCAGCCTAGCCACCTGCATGGGCCTCTCTTATCTTGACCTTCACGGACGGGCTGGTATGCTCTGTAGTTGGAGTCTCGTGAGCTCATGCTCTCCTCCCCTTCTCTGGTTGACCTCAATTTCCTAAGCATGAGCCGCTCTTTTCTGAGTTTCGATTCCGCTCCTTCTCCTGCCTTTGGCTGGGTTTCGAAACTTAGCCTGTCAGTCCTCTGGCCGCCTGGGTACCTTTCTGCTTTTACAAAATGGAGTCGCACTTTTATAATGTGCCTTATTGAGGTAGTTATATGGTTGGCGCTCGCCGCTCTATCTTCTACTAATCAGTGCAGGCAGTATCGATTTCTTAGCATACTTGTGTTTCAAGCCTATTTACACACGTTGAACAGGACGGTTGCTTCCATCTTGTCTCGTAGCACCTTTTCCTTATGTTTCAACATTGTCTCTTCTCTGCGTACATTCCATTCAATTTTGTAGTAAATCGCACTGGTGTGTTATCTTCGATAGCTGCTCTTGTTCATTCTCGGATCTGTTCAGGCCCTTGTGTCATTTCCACTGGCCTTCCATTAAGGCTTTTGGGGTCTCTTCGTGGACCATGTGTAGGTACTCCTCATTTCGTATTAGAGGCTGGTATGGCTGTCTAATAGGGTACCGTGCTGCCCAGGGTTGTCTGATTATGGGTGCTTCAACCGGTATGGATCTTCTGATGTATACTGGGCAGAGTCCTAGTGCAGCTCTTTGTAGGTTCATTTGCTCTTCATATGTCACGTGCCTTGGCGAGTTCCTGCCTGGTAGCTTGAAATGGGGGGCAGGGGTGCAGGTCATTTCTGGAACCTCCTTTACATGTGTGAAGTGTGACATTTGTAAATTGGATATGCACTGGTATTTGCAGTGTGTGTAATTTTACAGTTGTGCAAACCATGGACATGCAATGTCACTTGATTGTTAGACGTGCTTGGACAGCAACGGTGGCAGATGACGATGTTGTGCTAATGTGAGGGGTATGCATGATGGACATGATGTGTGTGGACCATTGCAATGTGTGCCTATCCACCCTCAACATCTGGAGGAGACACGTGTGTATGGATGTTTGGCAGTGTCAAGTTGTGGCATCAATGTTTTGGGGACAATTATGTGATCTGTCATGCCGCTACATGTGTACTCTGAGTTGATGTGTGCGCATGCCATGTGTATGTGCTTAGGGCTATGGCATGCTCATGTGTGCCTCTGCAATTAGTGCATGTATTTAGTGCATGTTCACAGGTCAGACTGTCAGGGAGGCATGTTGTTTGATGTGATTGTGTGGACAGACGCCCAAGCAGTGTTAGTGAACTCTTAAGGTCCTTTAATCGAAGTAACACATTGTACAATAGAGTGGATGAAGAATAACTCTTACACCAAATAGCAAAACTGATTCAGGAAGTTGGCAAAATGTCTTTTTGACTGTTTTATTTTCAATTATCTAAAACAGGGAGCTACAACTTACATCAACGGACATTGTACAGCATAGTCTCAAAGCATTTCATAAAAAAAAACATTCTTATATAGATTAATCTTGTCATATGTGACGTCATACCACGTGGCAAACAAGAAAAACCTACGAGTCTCCCACCCAATTATCCACATATATTTTATCGCTCATGCCTTCTGCCATTCAGATTGTCTTTGAACTTGGCCTTGTAGTAACTTCTCTTCCCTGAGAATATACAGGAGTTTAGACACATACTTATCATAGCTCTCTGCATAGCTCCATAGCATGCAGCCCCAAAACAATGTTCACCATGTGTAAAGTGTGATATTTGTTCATTGGATTTGCACTGTTATTTGTAGTGTGTGTAGTTGTAAAGTTGTGCAAACAGTAAACATGCAATGTCACTTGATTGTTAGAGGTGCTTGGACAGCAACAGTGCCAGATGATGATGTTTTGCCCATGTGATGGGCATGCATGATGGACATCATGTTGTGTGGACCATTGCAATGTGAGCCTATCCACCCTCAACATCAAGAAGAGACAAGTGTGTATGGATGCTTGGCAGTGTCAAGTTGTGGAATCAACTTTTCAGGGACAATTATGTGATCTGTCATACCGCTGCATGTGTACTCTGAGTTAATGTGTGCACATGCCATGTGTATGTGCTAAGGGCTCTGGCATGCTCACGTGTGCCTCTGCAATGAGTGCATGCATGTGTTTCATGCTCACAGTTCAGCCTGTCAGGCAGGCATGCTGTTTGATGTGATTGTGTGGACAGACGCCCAAGTAGGTGTTAGTGAACTCTTACGGTCCTTTAATTGAGGTAACACATCGTACGATGGAGTGGATGCAGAATAACTTTTACTCCAAATAACAAGACTGACTCAGGAAGTTGGCAAAATGTCTCTCTCGACTGTTTTATTTTCAATTGTCCAAAACAGAGAGTTACAACAGACATCAATGGACGTCGCACAGCATAGTCTGAATGCATTTAATAAAAAGCTTTCTTATATAGAAAAACCTCATCATACATGCCGTCATACTGCGTGATAAACAAGAAAAACCTAAGAGGGATTATGGTTGCCTTAAGGGGAATATCTAAATATACTTTCTATATAGAGACATGTTGTGATTGGGTCTCTACAGTCAGGTGGACAACTTATGCCCACCCCTAGTGCAAGTAATCTTCAACAATTATTAAGTACACAGAATCCTATTGGTTCTTAAACTATAAGGACCTTTGTTCTGTGGCCCTCTACAATTGGTTGGCATGCTTGTACCCTTCTGGAACATTCAATTCACTAGCAGCACATAAACTGGTACCCCAGGTGCTGGTGGGTGGACTTAACCTTGTCTCCCCACCCTATTAACCCCATATCTATCATCGCTCATGCCTTCTGCCATTCAGATTGTCTTTGAACTCGGCCTTGTAGTAGCTTCTCTCCTCTGAGAATATAAGGGAGTTTAGACACATCCTTAGCGTAGTTCTGGTCTGCACATCCACTCCTATTTCCATCCTCAACTCACATGACAGGAGACGGTGAACCATCCCTGCTATAGCATTTAATTGTCTTGAATAAAAAAAAGTGGCACCCATGATGTTCTCTATTTGCAACTTAACAAGGGATGCCTCGGTGTCTCACATTCACTGTTCTTCAAGGATTGATAACCCGTTTTGGCTGGTTTAGCCTTTGACACCAGGCCAAAACATCTTCTTGGTCTTGCTTCGAGTTCCAGCTAATTCTTTGCTGCGACACACGTATAGCTATCAATCCTTCTTTCTACATGGGTTGAGCATACTAAAATTGTGACATCGAACATCCAGATTCTATATAATGGCGGCACCGCCTGCAGTCTATTCACTACGTATAGCCAGCCTAATGATTACTTAGTCTACTTGCGTTTCTGCATCTGTACACTTATAAAACAGCTTGCATTTTCTTCAGTGCTTCTTCACACGTGCAGTCTTCAATCTGCATATAAAAGTCTTCTTGATTCTTTACTTCATCATCAGATTCTATAAGGTCTATGCATTCTCTTCTTCAGGCACTCTTCTCAGCGCGTCATGCTTATTTCTTGTGACTTCACCAGCTTCTCTCATTTTCATATTCCTTCAGGGATCTCCTCCAGTAGATTGTCAGCTCTCCAAGGATGCATCAGGTTTTCTTAATGGATACCATGCTTTGAAGACTCTTCTCGGAATAGTCACAGTCACTGGTGTTGTGCATGCTGCAACTTCTGGTTTCCAGCATACAGGTAGCATGGGGGCGATACTTCCTGTTGAGGCATTCGGCTGATCCTTTACATTGGCATGGCCATGCTGTGAGTATTACGATCATGAGTGTCTACTGAGAGCCAACATTCCACTGTGTGTCTTGCCACCAACGTATACACAGTGGTACGCTGGCCTATCTGTGCTTCCATGCATTCCCTGTTTGGTCAACCTACCAGCAGACTCCCTTCCCACCCCTGTGCCCTTGTGCCCTGTCTCCCATAGCAACGCAGCAGGTTGCAGTTGGGTCACATTGCCATTGCCATTGTGCCAATGTCATATTTCTTGGTATGTGTCTGTGCAGTGCCATCTTTGTGCTGTCTTCCCGTGTGACTGTGACGTGACTGTGCTCATCATTGACCTTGGATTGGTGTGCCTGTTTTCATGGGAATTGCATTACCATGTGTGTGAGTGTGGATGTTGCTTGTTGAACCATGGCGACTTCATGTTACTTTAAATGTTATGTATGCCACTTATTCTTTGACACTGTACACTGATGTCGATGTTCTGTGTCTCCTATACCACAGCTGGAGAAGGGGGTGGAAGCAGTGCTGTGGAGTGTGGATGCAAGGACAAATCAAGCAGACCAAGGCACAGAACCCAGCCACTCCCCTGTGACAGCTCATCTTCAGGGAGTGAAGTGGCTGAGGGAGTGTCATGACCATCAGGCCTGGCTGCAGGAGACTCCTCAGAAGCAGTGGGATGGGGGGAAGACACCCTGGAGTCATCCAGGTTGACAGAGGTCAAGGTGGAGGAGGTGGCCATTGCAGCCCAACCCATGGGGTGGGGCTGAGGTGTCAAGGAGGGTGTTCATGCTACATATTTGTCCCAGGGCCCTGAGGCTGTACAGGCCAGCATGGAGGTGCCTGAACAAATTCCTGTTCTTGGGCCAACGAATACTGCAGTGCAAACCTTTCAGGATGCCTCCACTCAGTCCAGCATCCCCATGATAGCTTATGTGGACATCAGAGATCATGTGCTACCCCTGCTGGCTGGTCTCGTGAGGTAGACTGCAGTCATCCATGATGATGAAAGGCTACTCATGGTATGCTTGTTCATCATCACAATGAGCTGTGCCACCTCAGGGCCTTGCTGGCAACAGCCATGTTCTCTGGTGGGCTCAATGGTCTGTTCTCTTCTGCCACACCCTCCTAGCCTTCCTCTGTGCACCAGTTATCCTCCAGGGTGCCTTCCGTGTCACATTCCAGCACCACCCCCTGTGCACCAGTCCCACTACCAACCCCCTGTCTCGTGGGGCTAATGTCCCTGCCTGAGGTGGGAGTCCCATCAATGTCGACTGAGGTGGTTGCTGTGCCAAGCCAGGCACCATCACACCCACAATCAATGGAGGGTCAGCAGGCACCTCGGAGCAGTGCAGGTGCCGCATGCCACTGGCAAATACTCATCACTTCGAAGGGTGTACCTACACAGCGTGCACAGGCCACAGCATCAGCAGATCGCAACTGTGAAGGGGCAGACTGTAACAGGGCAATCGGACGGTTTTATAGGCTATGTGTTCTGTGTTCCGGCAAATTCAGAGGCAGCACTTGCAGAGAGGCAGCGGGCACAGGAGGCACAGGTGATGGTGGCCAGGGGTGAGGTAGTTCTGCTTCGGGCACAGTGGCGGGCTGCCACCCTAGAGGTGACTTGCAGGTCGGCACAGGATGCAGAGCACCAGTTGTTGGTCACCCTGAAATACCTCCAGGCAACAACAGAGGCCCATATGAGGGAGGTGGACGCTGCCTGTGACTCAGCCTTGGTGCACATGTCATCAGAAATTGGAGAGGATGACTAGTCCGCTGCCTTTGTATAAAGTTTTTTAGGTATAGGTTTCATTTCTATTTTTTTCCTTTTCCTCCAGACTTCGGAGACATTCCTTCCCTGTTTTTCATGTATATAGTTATGTTCAATACAGGTTTTCAATGAGTTAATTCCACACGTCATACAGTTCATTTGTCTGTCTACGGATTTAATTGTTTAAATTTCGTCCATTGCATCTCTTCATTGCAGGTCATGTGCATTGTGGCGTGACTGTGTTTCATGTTGATGCTGTTATGGTTAAGGATGGAAAGATGCACATGTGCTTGACATGTGTGGATGAGGCCATCAGACAACTGGAGGCTGCACTGAATGATTTTTATTTTCCATTACTTTTGCACCGTCACTTCATCTCAGGTTTCAGGGTGTCAGTGTGGTTGTCTTGGAGGGTTCTGTTGTGTGTGTGATGACGTACATACGCATATGGTTGCAGTGATGTGTGGATGTCTTATGATTTTATTATTGACTCTCATTGGGAATTGATTGCCACCTGTTCATGTATAGTTACACACTTTTTAATTGTTTTCATTTTAGGTCAACTGTTTTTCATGTGTCCCCTTGCACATGTTTGGGATTGGGTATGTGCCCACACTCTATTCACTGTAGTGTGTATTTATCATTGTGGGTGCTCCGCTGGGAAGTGGGTTCACTATGGATGGGAGGCCTGGACATATCACTTGTTTGTTTGATATTTCATCGCTGTGTCACTCATATGTCACGCTCACACGCCCACCGACATTTGCAGTCACACACTGACTATTCTCATGTGATGCTCATGTCATGCTCCACCTCTGCCACTGGAATGCAGTTGTGTCCCATGTTTGCTATTTCTGTGTAGCAGCACACATTTCCTATATCACTGAGTCATGCACTCTCTGACTGACCTCCCATCACCCGTACACACAGGCCTGTCATGTTTTTGCCTCTGACAGGGACTTTGCCACCCCTACCACCCGGGCTACTTATGTACGGCCTGTAATGTACCCAGTAATTATTCATGGATATGCCCAATCTTTGATTCTGTGTGCTTCTGTCTCAAAAGAGGTTCAGGTGACCTGTGCTGATGACCTGTCTGTTCCTCACACTGGTCACCTGCCCACCGTCTGAACTTGAGCCCATGTCCCTGCCTGTCAAGTTGCACCTCACACTGCCTCTTGGCTCCCCCAGCAATTGTGGTCTGTATCTGTAACCCTACAGTCCCCTCTGTCTGCACTTATGAGCCACCCCTAGGCTGCACTTTCTGATTACCTGCACTGAGCCACCTGCTGGCTGCACTTCTGATTACCTGCAATTCTCCACCCCGACCCTTGCACTCCTCTCCTTCCCCTTCTCTGCGCTTGCGCAATCTGAATGGCACAGGGTCTAGTAAGATCGTTGTTTTGTCCTCCCTCTGTTTCCCCCTCCTTGTCTTGTCGCTACTAGAAACACTTGTGTACAGTCACGTTATAAATTCCATATCATATCATAACATATCAAAACATGCATTCACTTGCTGTGCATTGAAGCCTTTACAATGACCCATGGCCAATATGCACATGCCACTTTGCCTTTCATTCACATGTCACATGTGGATGGGTTGGCCACAGTGTTGTTGGTGCAATATTCTAATGTCCAGTTGAGGTGCTGCAGATTCAGGTCTGCCAGGGAGTAAAAGAAGATGCTCGGGTCCTGGATTTGTCATCAGTGCTACCAGTTGATCGTGTTGGTGGTGGACATGTTAGAAGAGGCAGACCAAAGAGGTTCAGGTGAGTTGCAGATATTGGTTGTGCAGGATGTCAGACTGTTAGGGGGCTGCCTGGGGGTATTGGTGGAGGCGAGGGGGGCTGGTGTGTGGTTTCCGGGCTTGAGGGGGCTGCCTGGAGTAGTGTCAGAGGTGAGAGGGGCTGGTGCCTGTGCTTGAGGGGGCTGCCTGGGGTTATTGGCAGCTGAGGGGGGGCTGGTGGGTGGTGTCTGGGCTCGAGGGGGCTGTGTGGGCGTATTGGCAGAGGTGAGGAGGTCTGGTGGGTGGTGTCTTGCTTGAGTGGGCTGCCTGGAGTAGTGTCAGAGGTGGGAGGGGCTGGTGGGTGGTGTCTGGGTTTGAGGGGGCTGCCCGGGTGTATTAGCAGTGGTGAGGGGGTTACTGGGTGGTGTCTGGGCTTAAGGGGCTGCCTGGAGTAACGTCAGTGGTGAGGGGTGCTTGTGGGAGGTGTCTGGGCTTGAGGAGGCTGCTTGAGGGTATTGGCAGAGGTGAGGGGGACTGGTGCGTGTTGTCTGGGCTTTAGTTGGCTGCCTGGGTGAAGGGGTCTGGTGGGTGGTATTAGGGCGTGAGGGGCTGCATGGGGGTATTGGTGGATGTGAGGTGGGTTGGTAGGTGATGTCTGGGCTTGATGGGGCTGTCTGGTGTGGTGTCAGAGGTGAGGGGGCTGGTGAGTGGTGTCTGGGCTTGAGGGAGCTTCTGTACAGTAGGGGTATATGCAAGCAGTTTGGCTGCCTTGAGTGTAGAGGGGAAGGTTTGCAGTTTTGTAGGGGTGCAGCCGTTATTTACAGGGAACCTCACGTAATTCCAAAGGAGTGCAGCCGTTATTAGTGAGGGAGCTCATGCAGTTTATCTGGGGTGCCGCTGGATTTATGAGGGGGCTTGTGTGGTTTTGCTGCAGTGCAGCTTTCGCTTACGAGGGAGCTGGCACAGTTTTACAGAGGTGCAGCCTTGACTTATGAGAGAGCTCAAGCAGTTACGCAAGGGTGCAGCCTTCACTTACGAGGGAGCTCCTGCGGTTTCGCAAAGGTTGTTCTATGTCTATGGTTTTGGTTTGCATGGGGGCATGTTGTGGGCGTTCTTCACGGAGCTCGCTTTTCTTTGTGAGGCGGGTGCTTTGCAATTTGGATTCCATGAATACATGGACCACGTATTGGAAACATTGCGCGTAGGGCCGTGCATTGTTGTTTTCAGCCCAGGGACCTTGCAGGATCAATGCACACTTTTCTATGTGAATTATCCTGTCTAAATAGTGGTTTCTCAGCCTTGGTGCAATGCAAATGTAGCTTTGTAAAGCTGCTAAAAACATTGGGCCTCATTACGACCCTGGCGCTAATGGGTTAACAGCGCCATAAAAGACTGTGGCGCCGTTAACCCATTAGCGCCTGATTACGAGGTCCCTTTGCGGGACCCGACTTTAACAGCTGGTCTACACCAGCCGTTAAAGTAGGGACCCGCAAAGGAACCTTGGTGCTAAGTACGGTACTGCAATTTGCGGTACCGTCCTTAGCGCCTTCCCCATTCCCATTGAGCCCTATGGGGCAAATATGGGAATGGGGAAGGGCCATGGAGGAAGGGGGAATTACCACCCCACCAACCTTGTAATGGGGTGGTAATTCCCCCTTTCTTCATGGCGGAGTAGGTAAGTTTTCCGCCTGGGTCGTAATGAGGCCCATTGACTCTGAGGCAGCTAATTAGTATTGCAAATCCAAACTGGTGATTCTAATACCCATACTTCCAAATGGGGGAAAATGGTCTTCTGCCTAATCTTTTTTGTATAACTTTCATAGCAGTATAAAGAGCTTAGGATCTTCCTCTAATTGAGGGCACTGTGGGCAGCTAGACCTTTAGAGCGGAGAGTTACTTTTCCAGGTGCATACCTTACCGATCGACAAGAAGCCAACCTGAAACGTGTTATCAGAGACCTGTCACTGGGTAAAGCAATCTGGTCCAATGACTCTTAGATAAATGATAATTTGTGTTATGAATAGGGTAGAATTTACCCACATCCTACAAGTTCATTTCAGAATGGTTGTAGTTATGTGCAGTAGGTGTTGTGTGTCTCAAATGGGCAACGTTATCAGGTGACCCAAACGTTAAAACGATAACATTTCCTGCTCATTGTTTATCAAGCTGTCCAATCCAAGCTACACGTCTTGCAATGGGGCCATAGTAAAAGTTATTTGACAGCTTGTGGGCATATTTTCTAATTAGCCCCTGAGTGTTCGCTTGCCCTAAAGATGGCAAGCCTGCAGTATTTATTAGGGTCAGCACTCGGGCCTTTTACATGGTAGGCATGTAGGCATGGGAAAAGCAGTTGCCAGGCACTGTTATAGTCGTATTAACTGGCCATAGATGTTAACAGTTACAAAACGGTCAGTGTACCTGGGCATGTAGTAGCAGTGTCTGGCAAATGCTTAATACTAATATACTAATACACAAGCCAACAATGTTGCCTTTGGCAATGCTTGTTTTTAACAGGAATTCAATGAAGAACAGACATACTGCTTATAAATGGAGTCGGTGAAAGCAGAGCTGGTTAAGACATTATTATTACACCAGTAGCGACTTTACAGCTTCAATTATGTCTGAGAAGGCTGCTTTAAAAAAACCTTGGCAGGCATTTTGAGCTTGAAGTTTGATGGTAAGGCCTGAGAAATGTAGCTCAAAGAAATCCTCGGAGGATGTGTTTTGGGCGGGGAAAGTCAGCGTGGGGGAGGGAATGGCCATATGCATTAGCAAGGTCATGAGGTATCAGGAACTATTATCCCATAAATAATGGCGCCATACATATAGTGGCCAGGAAACGGCATAGGTGACATTATTTATGGGGATGATACAAGGGGTAAATGGGAGCGGGTGTTGTGGGTGTGTCCCCCGCTCAATCTAAAAAAATGTGGGAGTTGCAGGGGTGTCGCCCGAAGGTTCCATATGGTAATATTGCTGAAAAATAAATGGCTCCATTATTGTATGGCGACATTTTTGCGGGGATATTATCACATGGAACCGATCATGGGCCGTCAATAAGTGGGTAAATAACCAAACAACACCTACGAGCTTGGTGCCCCTACTCATATGCCATATCTCCATAGCTGAACACCAATTCATAGTTTCAGCTTATAGGCAGTAATTTAGCACCACCTAATAGCCAAAACTAAATCTCAGATCATGGACAGTTCAGAACCAACATTTCCCGTCATTAATTAAAATTGTGTAGCAACACGTTCAACTTCATGTTTATGATCTGCAGTAATAATACTAATCCAATGGTGGCAGTATACACAACTGTTCTGGGACTAGATCGCCATATTATGGAGAAAAAAAGGCCATGTTTCAACACTGTGGGGCCTATGCTTATCTTCGCCCTGAGGAAACCCTGCCACACACAGCTACAATGTGGGCCTTTCGTGTGCTGCTTTCAGATCTGGGGTTTCAAGGGACACAAATTATGTATTTTACATCTCAGTGGTATATCCTCAGTCACACTCGAGTCAGACCATGCCCAATATTGCTGACCAATGCCAACTGTTTTCTGTTTTCAAGAATAATTTGCCTGCCAGATCTGTGGGTCCTGCATCAGATCCAATGATCCAACATGGCCAGAGTTTGAACATTTTCAAAGGATCAACAACCAATAAAGATCGACCCCATAGAGACTATCCACACATCCAGCCAATCAAATCACAGAACAGTGCTCATTTAAAAATAAAAATTAATGTTTGTGATTTAAAATTGTGGAGGAAAGACACATATACCATATGAAAACATGTTCTAATGTTTTCTTATTTATTTATTTTTGAAACCCTGTACAGATTTTCACCAAACCAAACAAATCACACACTTTGGGTCAGACACCAACTCCGGGCAAAACCTTGGTGGAAATCGCTGAGAGCAAATATTCCCAATCTGAGTTGCAATGGAAATACAATTTTAGAAACATGTATATTTTCTCGCCAAATTTCCTGCAGATCCATTGAACACCCTCCCGTTGTTAAGCATCTGAAAAAATGCTCTCTTTATGGAATGCCCAACTGAACCATCACTGCAGAGTCATTATAGCCAAGTATGTTATATATACTGGTCAGCTGGGGTGTGAAGCCCTTGAGGTGCACAGCAGAGAGTCAAATCAGTATGTCCTGGTGTTCAGTGTTGTTGGTCAGAAGTAGGAATTCCATTTTGGAGGGTTTGAGCTTCAGATAAGCACTGGATATCCCCAACAGGATCATTGAGAGGCAGGCTTTGCATTTGGAGATATCGTCGATGGAGGATATCTTGAGGTAGAGCTGCATGTCATCTGCACATTGGTGGATGTTGTGTGGAACGAGGAGCGTTCCAAGTGGTTTTATGTACAGATTGAAGAACCCAGAGGAGAGGATAGGTCCTTGTGGGATTCCACAGGAGATGGGTAGAGTTGGAGGAATCCATTTGTACAAACTCTTGGCAATTAGTAAGGCACAATTTTAACCAGCTGAGGACGATCTTGCTGATCCCCATGCGCTGATGTAGATTGCCCATTATTGTTTGGTGGTCTACTGTGTCAAATGCTGCTGTAGGTCATAGAGACAAAGGATTTTAAGCGCATCATCAATTACTTTGGTGGTAGCCATCGCTGTGCACTCAACCCACATGGGGCCCTTATTAGAAAAAAACTTTGATGCTTCCAGGAGCCTGTACAGTGTGCTGCATAATAAAAGTGAAAGGGAAAAGGAGTGCTAAGAGGATATACACCCAGATGGACATGAATCCTCATCATACAAAAGTAATACAATTGAATTGCATTCTGGCAATGAGAGACTTTTTTCAATGAGAATACAAATGTAAATTCCTCGTTTTGAAAGAGATTAATTATTAGTATGGTTAACAACTTCAATTACAGGATCCCCCTGTCCCCAGTCCAAATCAATTAGCTTTTTGTCATGCATAGAGTGTATTTCATTGGGCCTTTGCATCCTAACTTAAGTAGTGTTTTCACACGTGTGATCTTTGTATGTTAGGACATGCCAGACACTGTTGTTGTTACTTGTGTGGGTCAGGTCTCTGACAATGGGTCAATTTCTTGTGTGTTTTAATTGTGTGTATGAACATTCAGCTGCAATTGTAGTGATACATTGTAGGGATTGTATCACTTTATTCTAATTTAGAAGAACAGTATGACTCTCTGCACAATGAATGGTAGTTGTTTGATCCCCAAACTACAGAGAGCAAACAAAGCAAGGTGGGAATTCACACAGCTCTCAACATCATCATTCTCTGTCCGTCCACTTTCATACATGGTAGAGGAACAACATTACTAAATGGAAGAATACAAACCATTCCCTTTAAAATAGGCAGTACTTCATGTGTACTATAAATACGCAACAATGATGCACGACTATGAATATGGTTTAAGGGAGACCGACCACTACCATAAATAACAGAACATGTTATGTTAAAGCACATTATAAGTGACTTTTGACGTTGTCATTATGAAACTGAAAGAACGGGTGACACAGGATATGGTTTTGGGGCAATTTAATTTGCAATTAATCATTATAAAAAAACACCAGAATATACACAAGCAACTAATTAAAATGTGAGAACAATGCTCCTCAGATGCCACAATAGTGTTTTACAACAAAAACTGACATTGCTATTTCAGTCAAACTGTAGTTCTATAGGTGTCGCTATTACGTAGTGTTATGGGGTGGAGGGGGTCTTAAACCCTATCAGGTAGCAGAATGTGTGTGTGGCCAAATTATAAATACAGATCTGTTGTATTCATGGGGAGGAAATGGAAGAAAATATCATTTGGAGTCGGAGGGATTAATTGATGGGTAGGTGTGTGAATCTTGGGCAAATACCAGAGACACTTAGCTTGTGTCATCCATGAGAGGAAGAAGAAAAAAAATCAATACTGGGAAACCCAGACAATCATTAGAGTGTATCTATGCGATCTTTGGCAAGGACTATATTGTGAGCTCTTGTGTTATATGTGGAGAAAAGAAAAGCAATTGAGACTGTGAACATGAGGGATTCAATAGAGTACAACCTTGTGATCATTGCAAAGTAGTATATTATGAGGTCTTGTTTTCCAGGGTGACGAAAGAAAATTAATCTGCACAGGGAGGAAAAGGGATTTAATGCAGATCAGCTGTGTGATCCTTGAAGTATAACATTTTCTTTGCTCTTTTGTTGAAGTCATGGTAAAGAGGTTTGGAGGTATCAATTGTAGTGCATCCGTGGAAATTGAATGCAATATTGCAGAACAGCCTTGTGATTTTGGGAAAAGCACATTGTCTGAACAATATCCTCTATTATGAAACATGGCAGAGAACACATGTAGGAATTTCTCCTCACCTTAAACGTCACCTCACAATAGAGGCATGATCCTGTCACTTAATCTGACTTTGCTCTGTCCTCCGTCTGTAACCTAAAACAGCAAACCGTGTCTCCGTACCTGAGAACATATGCTTAATGAAAACTGATAAAAAGTTGATTTTTAACTTGCAGATAGCAACTTGCCAGTAGTACATTCTGAGCCTTGAGGACACGTCCTTTGCATTTATTTCAGTTTACCATAAGCCTCAAGAACTATTTAGTAACCTCATTGTGTAATGTTCTGCGCATTGAAAATTCTGGCCTTCCAAAGAAATCCTTAGAGAAAAAATCACTTGTGTCTCTTGTCCCGTGTAGTTTGATAAAGATGTCAAAGGGGACAGGGATAAGTTGTGTGCAGCTTGTGATATTTCTCAGTTGTCGATTTTACCCGAAAAAGCTCTTGTAAAGTAGAACTAATGAATGTACAGAGAAACATTTTCAGAAAAGAAATAACAATTTGGGTCACCATCTTTATTCTCCCAACAGTGTCCATCTGATCATGGAGGTCATTACGACCTTTGCGGTAAGGGGTTAACGGTGCCGGTAAAGGTGCCGGAGCCATCAACCCCTTATCGCCTCAGTTCCGCTCGTAGGACCCGCTAAGGACGCCTGGTTCTACCAGGCGTCCTTAGCGGGTCCCGCGAGTGGTCCAGCATGCTAACCACGGACCCGTTATTAACGGGCCCGTTGTTAGCATGCTCCCCATTCCCATTGAGCCCTATGGGGGCTCGAATGGGAATCGGGATGGGTTCTTGGAATGGGGAAATACCGGGCCCTCCAAGGTCGGAATGGCCTGGTATTTCCGCATTCCAGGAACCCGGACCCGATACCCGGAATGGGGGTAGCCATGCCGCAAATAGCGGCATGGCTACCTCGAAGGTTGTGAAGACCTCCCATGTCTCATCACTCAATCCTTTGTAATCAAACCTCCATGGTTGGATGATATTTTATGGAACTATGTTCCGTGTAAAGCACTTTAGCAAAAGCGCTATATACATAACACATCATATCTTCTGAAATGATTTATGGGATGAAGCAGCAGCGTCTAATTCAAGCAGATATTAATGGGAATGGAAATCATACCTGTCTGATTTTTGTATCATTCATGATATGTAATGGCCAGAGAGATTACAACAGAAATAACCCTGTAGAGCAAACATAAAGCTCTGCAAGCTGCAATACAGAGGTACAAGCACTTGGAATTCTCTTTAAGGCAAATCTATAGTGATAAGCATTGGAATAAAATAATAGGTCTGACTTTGTTATGTTATGTTAAATTGATTTATACTGTGCACGTTGCTGTTTCCATGGTCTCCTTGTGCTTTCGTGGCTCTGTAAGCTGGAGTTGGTTGGGTTGGTTAGTGAGGGAGAGAGGGAGAGACTAAGCATTGTGCTCATCTGTTGATGCGTGTAGAACCAGGAGAAACTGTGGTCTGTGGATGGGAGCTTTCTGGGTGCTCTCTGTTTTGTGCACTGGGTGCTTATTGTTTCCAGAGGTGCGTCGGTGTGTTTGGTTTCTTTTTTGAAATTATTTTTTGTGTGTTTTATTGGTTAATTATAACCTTTAACACAGTCATATAAAAAAATACATAATAGAGCATATGGTTTCAGAGGTTATTGGGTTTGCGATTTGATTAGAGAGTGATGTGTGGTTTGGGCGCCTTAGCTGGGAGGTCCCCTAGCCTACCTGGGTAAGGGTGATGTGTGGGAGTGTGAAAGAGAAAAGGAACATTTTTAATGGGTCTTCGGTGGTCTCTGGTTACTGTGCAGCTGTGCTATTGGTTCTTCTGCGCAATTATTTTGCAGTTCTTTTATTCTGGGTTACAGTTTCAATGCATTTGTGGATGGAGTTTGGGCATTCTATGCTGTTGGAGTCAGGTTTGCAAATGTAGAGAGTAAGGGCCCAATTCATGGAAAAGAGCAAATTAATCCTTCAAGGCCGCATGCTGAGATCTACACTGCACGAGCCTGCGCACAGAATAGAAAATGCACGCCATGCTTATTCATGAAATGGTCTGCGCAAAGTAACCGTATACGCAAGTCGTGGGCAGAACGCCCCCATCATGCACCCACGCAATGCAAAAACAGCTAGAACAGCTACATTTGCATGCACCCCTGGGTGCGAATACACACACACTTCAAACTGCAACTTGCACCCCGAGGTCCTGCGTACAGTTTCAGACAAAGCATTTATTTTTCCACTCAAACTGCATGCGTACCCGGGTAAACAGTCCCTGCACCCTGCTATGATGCATATGCGCAGCCCTATGTGCCATCGGAATCCTGTCTGTGTGCACACACCCCTAATCCCTCCTAACGCCCACTTTCTGGCTTGTTATTCCGCATTATGAATGTTCCGCCCCTATTCTGAACCATACAGGCTACGCCCACACCCTACGTGGAGTCTCTCCAAGTCCCGCAAAAGTCCTGCTCAGTCGGTTCCATGAATCAACGAGCAGTGTTTTCGCACACAGTTTGACACGCAAGTACCAGATTTTACAAGCAAATAATTCCATGACTCGGGCCGTAACACCTTTGTTTTGTGGAAGCTTACAGACAAAAAACTAACCTGTACATCTACAAAGTCAACCCCTGACTTTTCCAATTCTTCTTGTAGTTATTGTGGTGACGCCTTGAGCATGTTAGTGATCACCCCAGACTGATTGTTGAATGTGGTAAAATATGTAGCACCTCCTTCCATCCATTGAAAGTATGTGCCTATTCACTGGTTTTTCTCTGCTAGTTTTATAGAAGGATCCAACAAATCATGGCCCAACTAAAAGGATGCTTAATCAGCCAGTATCTTTCTTGTGTCCATTTCATCTAGTCAAAGTTGGCTGCCCCACTCCTAAAATGGATGCACAGAAGATGAATTGGTATTTTCCTAAACAATCTGGACATGAAGGCGCCATGAATGCGCTGGACTAGCAAAGATGATCACAGCTATTAGATGGATGGAGAATGTGCTTCACGACACTGCAGCCTTCATTGAAAACTCACACATGAGAATATTAGAGTGAGTTATTATTGCCTATTTTTAACGTTATGAATATCTTCGATCTGAAATTCAGGGACAACCTTCTTCATTTGTAAAGTGCCTGCTAGTGAGCAGTGAAACATTCAGTAATTGATTGTTTGCCTGTTGATGTCGAGGAGTTACAATTAACCATCTTTTGCAGAAGGGAACGAGGTAGAGAGTAATCGCTTCTCTTCGCTAATTATGTCATAATTAACACACCCAGCATATGTGCTTCTACGGACGCTACTGAAGCAGCCATAACACATCTAGCGCACAATACGACTAAATCACATCAGCATTTGAAATGAAGTAGAGAGTTTTGTGAAGAGGTTTTCCTAAGAATGACTTCCCTAAGGCAACTCTGCTTCATCGGCACTAAGAGCAAGTAAAGTATATTTGAGTAAAACAGCACAATGAACACTGTGCTTCGATAACCATGCGCCTGATTCACACAGCGGTGTCCTGTGGGTTTGCCCCATTATAAAACCCTTGTATGAATCAGGCCCTATATCTGAACGGGTACGAATGAACCAGGATGACGAAGTGAAATATAACAGTGAACTAACAGGCCGATTCATGGAATGAAGGTGCGCTGAAAAAATGGCGCACGCGTGCGAAAACGTGCGATTCGCAGTGAAATAGCGAAAATCGCAGTGAAAGTGCGATTATCGCATAGAAAACAGCGCACATCTATTCATGGAAGTCCGTGCACGCGCAAAATGTGGGATGTGCGCTGAAAAAGTGCGCGGCGCACGCTGGCGCACAGGTCATCGCACGCCGTGCGATAAGGCCACAGCGAATTCGCACATAGCGCGACGCACATAACAAAAGTAGGCGTAACACGGGGCGTTACATGCAGAATGGGGAACAACTCGTGAAAATGTGGGCGTCACGGGGGAAGTACAGGAGGCAAGTGCGCGGAAGGCCCACACGCTCACCTACAACACGTATTCATGGAATGGAACAGGGAAAAACAGCGCACGGCCAAAGACGAGCACAGGCCCATACATGTCCGACTCACGAAAGCAGGCGGTAGCGTCCCTGCGGAGGAAAAAAATGTGCGCCACAGAAGGCCCACATGCGATCGGGCCTGGGGGAGCGTGTGCGTGTATTTCAGAGGCGTGCAAGAAGACCCACACGCGATTGGCCTGTGCGTGTGTATTTCAGGGGTGCGCGAGAAGTTCCACACGCGATCGGGCCTGGGGGAGCGTGTGCGTGTATTTCAGAGGTGCGCAAGAAGTTCCACACGCGATTGGCCTGGGCGCGTGTATTTCAGAGGTGCGTGAGAAGTTTCACACGCGATTGGCCTGTGCGCGTGTATTTCAGGGGTGCGCGAGAAGTTCCACATGCGATCGGGTCTGGGGGAGCGTGTGCGTGTATTGAGGTGCGCGAGAAGTTTCACACACGATAGGCCTGGGCGCATGTATTTCAGAGGTGCGCGAGAAGTTTCACACGCGATTGGCCTGTGCGCGTGTATTTCAGGGGTGCGCGAGAAGTTCCACACGCGATCGGGCCTGGGGGAGCGTGTGCGTGTATTTCAGAGGTGCGCGAGAAGTTTCATACGCGATTGGCCTGGGCGCGTGTCTTTCAGAGGTGCGCGAGAAGTCTCACACGCGATCGGGCCTGGGGGAGCATGTGCGTGTATTTCAGAGGTGCGCGAGAAGTTCCACACGCGATTGGCCTGCGCGCGTGTAGTTCAGAGGTGCGCGATAAGTTCCACACGCGATTGGCCTGGGCGAGTGTAGTTCAGAGGTGCGCAAGAAGTCCCACACGTGATTGGCCTTGGCGCGTGTAGTTCAGAGGTGCGTGAGAAGTTTCACACGTGATTGGCCTGTGCGCGTGTATTTCAGTGGTGCGCGAGAAGTTCCACACGCGATTGGCCTGGGCGCATGTATTTCAGAGGTACGTGAGAAGTTCCACACGCGATTGGCCTGGGCGCATGTAGTTCAGAGGTGCGCGAGAAGTTT
Source organism: Ambystoma mexicanum (assembly GCF_040938575.1). Lineage (NCBI taxonomy): Eukaryota > Metazoa > Chordata > Amphibia > Caudata > Ambystomatidae > Ambystoma > Ambystoma mexicanum. The sequence goes on along the minus strand of NC_090934.1, from coordinate 330,092,395 downwards.
CACACGCGATTGGCCTGTGCGCGTGTATTTCAGGGGTGCGCAAGAGGTTTCACACGCGATCGGGCCTGGGGGAGCGGGGTACGTGTATTTCAGTGGCTCGCAGGTGGTTTTACACGCGATCGGGCCTGGGGAAGCGGGGTACGTGTATTTCAGGGGCTTGCGGGTGGTTTTACACGCGATCGGGCCTGGGGGAGCGGGGTACGTGTATTTCAGGGGCTCGCGGGTGGTTTTACACGCGATCGGGCCTGGGGGAGCAGGGTACCACTCACCGTCTGCCTTGCAACGCGTAGCCAACACCCACCCGCTGTGAAGTAATAGCGTGTGAACCCAATGCCTGCAAAACACACGCACCGCACCCCACGAAAAGCAACGCCCGTGCGCGATACGTCACAGACGCGCATACGCGCTAAGAGCCTTTGGTCCAATGGAATCGCGTATGCGTGCTGACGCGCTTACGCGCTAAGGGCCTCTCCTCGAATTACACGCTGACGTGCAGAATTTTCACGTGCCAAATCACTCCGTATCAAGCTGGCCACGCGTAAGCACACGGAAGACCACGCTCCTGCCCAAAAGGCTGAATTACTGCCCCCCAGAGCCCCGAGCAGCCTCCCACAAGCCATCTGCTGCTGCCTGCCTGCCTGCTGCCACCGTGCCCTGCCATTTGGTGCCTGCACATCAGCCATCTGCAGGGGTCCAGTTGTTGTGTCCACCCCTGCTGGAACAGAACACTCCCAACTGGGATACCATCGCTCCACAGCCCAGCCCCAGGACCCAGTTGCCCACCCACGCCTGCCTTGGGGGTCGCCATGTAGGGGCAAACACCATCCGCGACCACTGGCGACCCCCAGCCAGAGGGGCAGAGGGCCACCAGCTTCAGTCAGAAGGAAGTTGGTGTCCTGGTGGAGCTTGTCCTGGGGCATTATGATGCCCTCTTCGGATCACCACGCGCCGACAAGGAAGGACGGGACAGGATCTGGGACGACTTTGTGGTTGCCATCAACGCGGAGGGGGTGGCAACCCGCAACATCAAGCAAGTCAAGAAGCGCTGGGAGGACTTGAGGTCCAGGACCCTCATGAAGGCCCGGCGCCTCATGGAGGGGGGCCGGGGCAGCATGATTACCATCCAGCTGAGGGTCCTGGAACGCGTACGCCCAGCGCTCCATGCCCAGATCCTTGAGAGGCAGACCCGTCTGGAGTCGAGCGGTAAGTGGCCAAGCATTGCTGTGTGAGACAGGGCATGTTGCAGTGTGCTGGTTGTCTGATACTTGCCTGTATGTGTGACATAGGCCATGTACACGTGTGTGTGTGCAGGGACATCATGGTCATGCATGTGAGACCAGTAATGTGTGAAGCACACGGTTGGTGTATGTGTTTAAATGCAACATGGGGAGCCCTGTGCGGAACGGACACATGAGAGCATGCCAGTCTCTGTTCCTGGACATGGGTGTGGGTGAGGGATGGATGCTGATGCCATCTACATGTATGGTGTCCATGTCTGTGTTTCTGACCTGCGTGTCAGTGACTTGTGATTGCCATGGATGCATGACACATGTGTGTGACAATGTTCAGAATCACTGATGCAGCCTAGTTATCCTTGCATCCACTGTGTCTGGGGTGTACGAGTCCAGATGGATGAAAGTATGTTGAAGTGTGTGCATGTGATAGGCATGACCCATGATGCATATGAGTCCAAAAACAACATTGTATGCTTCAAGAGTCCCTTGGACATGTTTGCTTATGTCGATAGCATGCGCCATGCCTGTTACTGCATGTGTTTTGCCTGCTCTGACCCATGTGTTGTGGAGGGACATGATGGAAGTGATCTTTGACAGTGCCACTCATCTGCTATTGCTTCCTGTTTAGGGGACCATTGTACAGTACCCTGATGCTTGTGTTCTATGTCTCCCTCTACACAGCGCAAAGTGAAGAAGAGGGCGGAGACGGCGCTGTGGGGCTAAGTGGCGGGGATGCCCCCACGGCTGCAGCGGAAGGGGTGGGTGAGCCCCCACAGGGGCTTGCAACAGCGGAAGACGGTGTGGAGCCATCCAAGTTGGTGGTTTCCACAGAGGAGGAGGAGGCCGCTACTGAGCCGCACATGGGGCCTGGTGGGGGCATCCCTGCTGGTGCAAGTGGTGCAGTCCAGGGGCAGGAGGCAGCACAGGTCGCCGTGGAAATGCCTGTGCATCTCACTGTCCCTGACACTGTGACTGCACCACCATGCACCAGCAGGGATGCCCCATCCCAGGCCCGTCCGCAGGTAGGGGGGATGTCCATGTCATCTGACTCCCCTCCACCTGCGGACGAGGGGACCCCTGGCCGTATGGAGAAGGTCCTGATTGTTGTCGCGTTGCGCACGGCTGTCATTCGTGATGAGGTGCGTGCTTCCCGGGGGAGCACGCACGTCATCACGAAGAGCACCGTGCCAACGTGGCCCAGTTGGGAGCGGTCATGGTCGGGGGTCTCGTACATGTGTCGAGCACTCTGGCGACCCTCTCCTCCTCTGTGGAGGCTATGCGCCAGTTGTACTCCATGCCGTCTTCCGGCCCAGATGCCACCAGGGCCCCGTGTGGGCCTGCCCCGACCAATGCAGCCACCTTGGTGGGGATCCCATCCCTGCCACAGTCGGGAGTCGGAGGTCCAGCAGGGGTGGACACACCAGCAACTGGACCCCAGCAGATGGAGTATGTGACGGCATCATCGGGCAGGGCACGTGCACGATGGCGTCGGTGGATTCCATCAGCCTGGATGCCGTTGTGCTGGCACAGGCAGTTGCGTCGGAGGCAGCGGCAGGCTCGACTTGGGAGGCATCATGGCTCGGGGCCATCAACATCAGGGGTGCAGGCATCGGCCGGAGGGCAGGAGAACCCTGGAATGGGAGTGGCTTCCGTGTGGGAGCGGTTGGGCCAGCAGATAGGTGCGGAGCGGCAGCGGGCAGAGGAGGAACGGCTCACAATGGTCAGGGCGGAGAACTCCATGCGGAGGGCGCTGAGGCGGGCTGAGTGCCTCGAGGGTCTTCGCAGGGAGTTGGAGCTGGACACTGCATTATCCCTGCGAGACCTCGGGGCCAGGGAACATGCCCGCCTCCAAGCCATTGAACAGGAGTTCGATGATGCCCTGGCCCATGACAACAACCAGTGAGCCGTCGGACTAGCCCGCTACCCTTGTAAATAGTTATGTAGTTAGTGTTAGGTTTCCTTTGCTTTTTTATTTATTTTGGACCTTTTGGACAATGGACCACATTTTTGTATATAGTTTTTTTTATTAGGTAGTATTTTTATATAGGTTTCATTTCTTCAGTTGGGATCATGGACCCTGGATTGTTTATCTGTATATAGTTGACTGTTGGATTTTACTTTTTTTTTTGGATTTACCCATGGAGCAATGGTTTTCGGTTTTGTTTTTACCTTGGATTTACTTTCTTGAACTGTGACTTTGGACACCTTTCCTTTGGATTATGATTTGTGGTTTTTCTTTATTTTACGGACATGCTGCTTTTGGTTTTTGGTTCCCATTGTCATTTGTTTATTTTTAATTCCATTTATGCTGTTTTTAATACATTTTTTTCATCAAACTTCAATGTGTAGTATCATCTCATTGGTATCATGCATATCATGATATGGGTTTTGAGATTCACTGACACCCATTGGGTGTATGTGAGGGACATGTGTTCATTTCCAAACTTGTAATTGGGGTTCTATCATGTTATTGCCATTTCTAAGTGGGTGAATGCAGTACTCGGGTGGGTGTTTGGCATTTGGAGGCTGACCATAAGGGCCAGGGATCTAGATTGTGATGACATGTTGGCTGGGGGACATGTGTGGGGGCCTGGTGGAGGGTGCCCCGCAATGCTCGGGGGTGGGGGTGCAGGGGGACATGAGTGGGACATGAGTGGGGGCCTGCTGGCAGGTGCCCCGCAATGCTGGGGGGTGGGGGTGCAGGGGGACATGTGTGGGACATGAGTGGGGGCCTGCTGGCAGGTGCCCCGCAATGCTGGGGTGTGGGGGTGCAGGGGGACATGAATGGGACATGAGTGGGGGCCTGCTGGCAGGGGCCCCGCAATGCTGGGGGGTGGGGGTGCAGGGGGACATGAGTGAGACATGAGTGGGGGCCTGCTGGCAGGTGCCCCGCAATGCTGGGGGGTGGGGGTGCAGGGGGACATGAGTGGGACATGAGTGGGGGCCTGCTGGCAGGTGCCCTGCAATGCTGGGGGGTGGGGGTGCAAGGGGACATGAGTTGGTGATCAGTAGTGCAAGGAGACATGTGCCTTTGCTGGGGGGCGTGCCCATGTTGGGTGGGTTGCCTGCGGGACATGACCAGGGATGCAGGGTAGTCCCCTGTGGAGTGGGCTGCCTGCAGGGGCCGTGGAGGGTGTACAGGGAACACCTGGGAGGACCCACACTGCCAAATCACATGTAGGACTCCCCGGGACCCCTGGAATACAAGTACCCAGCCCAATCGCGTGTAAAACTTCTCGCGCACCCCTGAAATACACGCACACGCTCCCCCAGGCCCAATCGCGTGTGAAACTTCCCACACACCCCTGAAATACACGCACCCAGCCCAATCGTGTGTAAAACCTCTCGCGCACCCCTGAAATACACGCAGCCAGGCCATTTGCGTGTGAAACTTCTCGCGCACCCTTGAAATACACGCACACGCTCCCCCAGGCCCAATCGCGTGTGAAACTTCTCGCGCACCCCTGAAATACACGCACACAGGCCATACGCGTGTAAAACTTCTCGCGCACCCCTGAAATACACGCACACGCTCCCCCAGGCCCAATCGCGTGTGAAACTTCTCGCGCACCCCTGAAATACCCGCCCCCAGCCCAATCGCGTGTGAAACTTCCCACGCACCCCTGAAATACACGCACCCAGCCCAATCACGTGTAAAACTTCTCGCGCACCCCTGTAATACACGCCCACGCTCCCCCAGGCCCAATCGCGTGTTTGACTTCTCGCGCACCCCTGAAATACACGCACCCAGCCCAAACGCGTGTAAAACTTCCCGCGCACCCCTGAAATACCCGCACCCAGCCCAATCGCGTGTAAAACTTCCTGTGCACCCCTGAAATACACGCACCCAGCCCAATCGCGTGTAAAACTTCTCACGCACCCCTGAAATACACGCACATGCTCCCCCAGGCCAAATCGCATGTGAAACTTCTCGCGCACGCATGTTCCCGAAACCCGTAATACACGTTCCCCTCTTTGCGTTTGCTGTTTGCCAGTCCGGGAAACTGGTCCAGGGTTGGCGCAGCCCTTTGCGATGGTTTTGCGATCTTGATGGCTTTTCCTTGCGCGAGGGCGTTCTTGGGGGCGTAACTGGCGCTGCTGCAGGGTCGCTGCGCCACTCTGCGCCACGTCTGCTTTTGGAGGCGAGAATCCATGAATACGCTGTGCGCGGAAATTGATTTTATCGCACGCGGCACTTTTGTGCTAATTTCCATGAATTACCCTGTAGATATCCTACTCAGATGGCACCTCCAGATGAAGGTCTTTCACAGAAAACACACTGGGCCTCAACATGAGCTTGGAGGTAGCCATACTGTTTTTACCAGCATGGCTACCCCCAAACCAGGGTCCGCGTCCCGAAAAATGGGAATTACCATGCCATTCCGACCTTTGCGGGCACGGTAATTCCCATTCACGGGTCCCGGATCCGGTACATCCCCATTCCCATTTGGGAATGGGGAGGATGGTAACAACGGTCCTGTTAATAACAAGTCCATTGCTACCATCCTGTACTGCTAGCGGGTGCCGCTCTGCACATCTGGTCTGACCAGGCATCCAGAGCGGCACCCGCAAGCAAACTCGTAATGTTGCGGCAAGGTAACAACGGCGCCGGTAGCGGGTGCAGAAAAAAGTAAGTAGGAGGTGGGTGGGCACATGGTTTTGTGGGGGGTTTTAGTTTGGGAGGATTTGGCCATGGAAAAATTGGCTTTGCGGCCACAAACAATTGTGCCAGAGCCAAACCGTATACATCCAGAATAATGTAACAGCTGATCTTTGAGGATGTCATTTATTTCCTTTCATAAAGCTTCTCGTGCAAAAATCATCCTGCTTCTAAGCAATGCAATAATGGATATTAGTACCCGGCGAGCGGGGTGTGTCAGCCTCGCAGCGAATTGGGAGGCTCAGAACACGGGCATTACCAGATGGTAATCCCGCCGTCCTGAGCCTCCTGAGGGCTGGCAGCCGACCAGCTCCCCTCGCTGAAAATTGAGTAAGTGTTCCCCTCCCCACTCCCCTTTCCCCCTCCACAGATTTCCCTATCCCCCCACTCCCTTCCCTCCACTTACCTCCTCTTTGGCTTCTCGTTGGAAGGGGACGCTCCCGACCCGTGACACGTCGCCATGGAAAGGAGAAAGGACTACATAGGCACTTCTCATTTCCAATTTTTCAATTTTTTTAACGGCCACCTTTGAAAGGGAGAAGGGACTACCTTCTCCCTTTCCATGCTGGCCATTTTGTTTGTTTACTATTTTAACTATTTCCAATGGCCACCATGGAAAGGGAGAACTGACTACATTCTCCCATCCGTGGCAGGCATTTATTTTTTCTTTGTTGCGAAACGCACAATGGGCCGGGGTACTAATAACAATAATCCCCTTGCCGGGGGGCATTACCGAGTCTGGTAATGCCCCAGGTCTTCGTTAACTATGGGCTGAGGGGCATTACCTGATGCCCCCCGCTAGGGGGTTATTGCTTAATTAGAACCCTGGAATGTGCCATGCTTTCATCGGATTGGTCAATCTGATTGGGGAATTTTAAGAATTTTTCAGAGGTGGCAATGTTACCTGGAAATGGCTTTGGTTGTAACAGTAGGAAAATGCTATAAAAAAAGTAGTTCTGCAAAGGGAGTGTGTTGTGAAGGAAGAAATGTATAACTGCAGACAAAGCTTTGTAAGAGAAAGAGTCACGTGAATGCATTGCAGTCAGTGGGTGGTTCTGGGCATAAACTCAAGGGAGAGAAATGTATGGGGACTTCAGTAACTGTAACTGAATACTGCTGGATGGACAGCTGCAAAGGTGATACAAAACGATTGCTGTTCACCACCCATAACTCTACTATGGCAGTGGTTAACTTTCCGGATGAGATCAACACTCGAGACAAATTTATGTTTTACTTTTTTTTCCTCAGGTGCTGAGCATGTAAGACAATTAGCATTCCAGAACGTTTTGTCCATTCTGATTGGCTGACAGGCCAGCTATGTTAGCCAATCAGAGTGCACAGGAAAGTCTGGTCTGCGAATTAGCCACAATGCTTCGGGGGCCTATGCAAAAACCGCTAACACTTTGAAATGATTGGAGCCCAATGATTCTGGGGTACATCAAAGATATGTTTTCTGCTTTGATTTGGGTAGAATGGTGAAGGGGCAGATGTTTTACCCAATCTGACATACCTTTCCACTGTACAAAAATCAGCAATTCTGCCCACTCCTATCCGTAATATTCAGATGATTCATTGTTTGTATACACATTGTTGTCCCGTATCAGCTATCGGCGCTAATTTAGAGTGTTATGTAGTGACTGCCGATGAGTTAACTGCCTGGAAATTTGCAATGATGAGAGTGTGCATTTGTCAACATTTGGCAAGTATTATTCTCTGGACATTTGGAAATTGACCCTTATAGTAATGTTGTTTTTTTTTCCCTTGAAATGCTCAGTCAGAGGCAGAATATAGTTACACCTGTGTATAGGCGCCATACACATGCCCAATAAATAAATAAAATATATGCTGGATGTATAACATTGGGCCTCATTACACGGTAGGCGGAGGACCAAGGTGCTATTAGCACCTTGGTCCATGCCGGTAAAATACCGGCACCGCCTTGGTGGAAAGGGGAATTACCGCCCTATTCCAAGGTTGGTGGGGCGGTAATTCCCCCTTTCCCCATTGCCCTTCCCCATTCCCATTTTTGCCCCATAGGGCTCTATGGGAATGGGGAAGGCGCTAATTACGGTGCCGCAAATTGCGGTATTGTAATTAGCACCCTGGTCCCTTTGCGGGTTGGTTTTTAACGCCTGTTAAACAGCATGCGTTAAAGTACCTACCCGCAAAGGGACCTCGTAGTAAGGCGGTAAAGGTTTACCGGTACCGGTAAACCCTTACCGCCGTCCGTGTAATGAGGCCCATTGTCTGATGTGATGATGTTTGCGCAATACAAAAGGCTGCCTCTTGACGAGTCTGTTCCCACACACTTGTTCCTTTTTTCCCCATCGCTGGTGAACCTAAAAGCAAAGTAAATATACAGTTGCACGTTCTCCCTGGTGTACTACACTGCCCGTGTGCAGGGCTGAAGACATACTCGGCTAGAAATATTAACTACTGTTCTTGCGACTAGGCCCTCCAGAAGAAGCCCATCACAGAGCGATGTTCTGTGCTGGGCTTCATAAGCTGGGTTCGAAACACGCTGCCTCTGCTTTTTTTTTTTTTATAGATGCGATCTGTTGTGATCTATAATAATATGAACAGTTGCACAAAATATAATTTTACATCTTGAACAAGGAATGAAGACAGAGCTTTGAAGAGAACGGAAGCAGCCATGAGGGCTGGGTTGTACAAACCTCATTTTCAATCTGTATTTAATACAGAGATCCACATTAAAAAGCTAGGGGTTTTTGTCATTTTGTTAGGCCTTTTAATTTGGAATTAAGAATTAATTAAAGGCCTTTCATGAAAGGAATCAGGGGGTGTGATGGTGCCCGGCGTGTGCTGAAGTGCTATGTTGTGGGGTGAGGATAAATAACAGTACAAAACTATTGGGTTCGGATCGGATCCACAGTTCCAGAAGCTTCTCACTTCCCAAGAGAGGGTTCTAATGGCTGTCCCACAAATGCCCTGGCAATAATGCCAGCCTGAACAAATAGGGGCCTGAGTGTCACTGGTATTGGGGTCATTGCTGCTCCTGCCCCCGCCCGAAATTCTAAACACGTCTTCAGAGCTGGTGAGCCATGACTTAACTAACTAACCTAAGGCCTCTGCTCAACACTTGACCCCATGCAGGCGACACATTGTGGGAAGCAAACAGATGACTGGCACCTAACCACACATGTAGGGAGTCTTGATACTTGAGTGAAGTGCAAGATTTGAGAGAACCATAACACATAGCCACCATCTGTTGTCATCTGTGTGAAAAAAAGATTTAAAGGTGAGCACCCGTGATGTACACATGTATCAAGATTTATTTTTGATAATGAGCAAAATAAATAATAGTATTCCGATAACGGTTAATCGATGCAACAATGTCATTTGATGATGGCCTGCTGCATGTGTACTAGAACATCTATTGTCTGTGTCTGACTGTACAGGCGTGGAACATAAAGCATTCGCCTGTAACTGCTGAGTGACAGTATGTGGTCTTGAACATCCAGCGGTTTTGTATGAATATAAAGTGACATCCTGAAACAGCCTGTGGTAAGGCAGTTAGGGAGACCGAGTTCACAGTGCACTTCTCAATACCCCGTGACCCTGACACCTTGTGTTGGGGCTATGTCCACTGTGTGTGCTCTCTGACACAGTGGACATGTGCAGAGATGAAGGAGAAGGGTCTGCTACAGACTGGAGCTGGCTTTAGGAAACTTTAGAGAGGAGAGGTGGGGTTGCGCCATTGAAAGGAGCCAGCAACTTTGCTATTGGCTCTGGAGTGGGGGGTAGACCGACGATACCCTGCGGTTGTACAATAGTGAGTTGAATACGGTTTCAGAGGTGTTCTGTGTCATCCTATCGGATGATGTTGCAGAACCTTTGAGGGCAGAGTACTTGGAGAAAATCGAACAATTTGATAGGGTATAGTTATGGGTAATGCATTCTTAATAATTCCCCTCCACCACAAGTGTGCACACACATACACACACCCTGCACGCATGCATGTCCACTATCATAGTAGTAGTTTTGCTATAAAAAGGATGTATGTGATTTTCCCTCATCAGCAGATTTTAGGCTGATTTTCTCTCATCAGCACATTTAGGTAAAGGCCAAGGCATTTATTACCTACATTTGGAGTAATGGCCACCAGGTGGTGAGTTGTGGTATTGCTAGTTACCCAGGACCACTGGTTCTGTAAATCCAGCAGTGAAGAGAAGAGGGTCCCCTAGGCAGGAACAAGTCATCTGGCGAGATCCTTCATCCAACACCCCTGCCAAAGGGAAGTAGTCTGTGCCCATGTTAATGCTGTGCTGTTCCATGCAACACCAACTCTGATTGCCAAAGCAGCATTAAAAATTCAGATGTAAACCATCTTCAGATGTAACCATGTTAACCACAATGATGATGCCACCTCACTCTAAGAAATCCGGACTGCCTTGACTTTGCCACCTTCAGAACTATGGGTTAGTTCCCTCCTTATGTACTCACTTCTACTGCCTTTGACTATCACTGTTCTTTCTGCTTGTTACTCCCATAAGCCGGTCAAGTGGCACAGCGAGTAGAGCGCTCGCTTTGACATCCGTGCAGAGCCTGCTAAAGCAGTTTCGAATCCCAGCGGGGCCAAACTCAGCCTTTTTTCCTTCCGAGGTCGATAAATGAGCACCACACACCGTGGGTAATAATAAGCAGCGCTCAGATTGCTGAGGGTTCGTACCGCTATATAAATGCCAAATTATTATTATTATGTTGTCATCCTGCTGCGCAGTGCTTCCTAAAACCCTTTTCTAACATACAATTCCAAGATTGAAAAAGTAAAATCTTGCTGTTTTTGCTTTGCTCTAAAAAGTCAAATCTTGCTGCCCATTGCAAAATTCTCTGTATTTTGCTTGTATACTGTTTCTTCTCTGCAACTTGCCAGCCCAGTGAACTCACCACTCTCTTTTGTCCCACACCTACCTGCCTTAGCCCCCCCCAGTATCTCCATCCTCTACTCACTTCCACCCCAATGGCGCTTTCTGTTTCTCCTATCTTCTCCAACTGCTTCTCCATTGACTAGCCTTCCCTTCTCACTAAGTCTGGTAGGAAGAAGTTCAAAAAGGATATCTTGGCCACTAATCCTGGTCTTCCTATCGCCGACAGCTACTCCAATGCTTTCTACAGACAGACCGTTACCGACATCCTATATGTCGTTCCTTCGCCAGATCTATGGACTCCTCATATGGTCTCTGTGCTCTGCCCTATCTCCTCCTCTCCCTTTAATGGTGGCACTCGCTGGGAAGTTCTCATGGCTTCCTTCGACTACTCTAAAGTCATCATTAATGTCTATCTAAATGGCACTGTCATGGTCCAAGGCCCTCAGGCCAATATCCTCCTCTTTGATAGGCGCTTCCCTCGCCTCATCAATTTCCTGTCATCTCCTGCTGTCACCTCCTCTCCCCCCTTGGCTACCTTGCCCTCTCTCTCCTCCTCCTCCTCTGCCCTTCCGAAGGCTCTTTCTCCGCAGAGCGTACCTCTGATCTGTACCCCTCCCTGGAAGGTCTTTAAGGCTGGCAACCTTCTTCATATTGGCACTCTCAACTCTCGCTCTGCCGTCAAACACTCCTCTGACATCTGCCACCTCCTTGAAGAACTAGACCTTGATGTCCTTGGTCTTACTGAGACATGGTTCACGGCCAGCTCTGTCACAAGCTTTGACACTCTCCTCCCTGATGGCTACAAGATCCTCTCAGCACCCAGATCCTCCCAGTCCGGTGGTGGGGTAGCCCTGATCTTTCCTGAGTGGCTACCTGCCTCTATCATTCCCACTCAGACCTACTCCTCTTTTGAATGCTTTGTCTGTAGGCTTTCTCTCTCGCCTACCCATTCGCTTACTGTGGTTACCATCTACCGGCCTCCTGGTCAAATCACCTCATTTCTCTCTGAGTGGGCAGACCTCTCCTCCTCCCTCCTGGCCTCTACCACTCAACTCCTCCTCCTCAGTGACCTAAATATACATTCATTTAGACTCTCCTTGCTCCTCCTCTGTACTCTTCTGTGACCTCTGCGACTTCCTCTCCCTGTCCATCCTCCCCTCTGGCCTGACTCACTCTGCAGGGCACACACTCGATGCCTTGATCTCTCTGTCCTCCCCCTCTCCATCCCTCTGACCACTGCTCTCTCCTGGAGCGATCACTCCCTCCACTCATCTCATCTCTCCCTCTCTTGCCCCCAAGCCAAGCCTACCCCAACACTGCCACCTAAATTCTCAGACATCTGGCCCATGAAGTGTGTGTCAGTTGAGGCTTTTGCGGCCACTTTCTCTCCCCCCCCACCTTTGGCTGTCTAACATCCTGACACAGCCCTGTCTCTGCTCTACTCTTCAATTTCTGATACGCTTGATGCTCTTGCCCCTGTCATGAGGATCTGTTTGAAGTCCAAAGCCAAGTGCAATTGCTGGTATGACTCTGACCTAGCTACACTTAAATGTACATGTAGGGCAGCTGAGAGGAAATGGGGGACTTCCTGTTCATCCTCTGACAAACTGGCCTGTCGCCTGCTAAAAAGGCAATACCGACTCTCTGTCCTCACCAAGAAGAGAGTCCACATTCAAGCTTGTGTCTCTGCAGCATCTAACAACTCGGTCGAACTCTTTTAAATCTGCAAGGAGCTGGCCAACCCTGCTGCTGTCTCTACCCCTCCTGTTGCCTCCCAGGCTCTTTGCAATGCCCTTGCCTCTCACTTCATTTCAAAAACCCAGGACATCCTGTCCACCCTCTCCACGCACACCCCTCCTTTCCCCTCTCCGTCTGTGCTTGCTGACCTTCCTTTAGCCACCCTCCCACCATCCTTCTCATCCTTTTCTCTTCTCACCCCTGACGAGGTCACTAGACAAGTCCGATCTAGGAAAGCCTCTTCAAAACTGGTTCATCCCTGTTCCTCTAAAACCATCAAGGGCCACATTGACACCCTCGCTCCGGCCCTTGCTGATTTTTGCAACCACTCCTTTGCCTCTGGGTCCTGACCCTCCCCACTGAAGCACTCCTTTGTTCATCCTCTTCTCAAGAAATCCACTGCTTCTTGTCCAGCTAACTATCGCCCAATTTTCTTGGCAAACTCCTGGAAAAGTTGGCCATCTCTCAGCTTAACCTTCATTCCAATTCTGTTGGCTGTCTCCATGACCACCATGACCACCAGTCTGGCTTCAGAGCTGCCAGAAGCACAGAAACTGCTCTCCTGAACATCTGTGAAGATCTGCTCTCCAACCTTGACTCTCGCATTCCCTCTGTCCTCATCCTCCTCAATCTCTCTTCTGCCTTCGACACGGTCAACCATAGCATCCTGCTCAACCGTCTCCATGAAAACCTGGGTATCACTGATCAGGCTCTGGCCTGGCTGACCTCTTTCCTCTCGGATCGACCCTCCCAGGTCCAACTTGGGTCCTTCCTTTCATCTATCTTCCTCTCTACCTGTGGTGTTCCCCAGGGGTCTAACCTCTCGCCCTGGCTTTCAACCAATACCTGGCAACTCTCGCCCACTGCATTGCCACTTTCTGCTCAAATTTCCAGTGCTACGCTGACGACACTAAACTCATTTTCAGGCTGCCCTCTGCCACCTCCTCTCCCTCTCTCATCTCTGATTGCCTAACTGCCATTCAAGATTGGTGTGCCGCCAATGATCTTTGTCTGAATGCCAGCAAGATGGAGATCCTCCTCATCGGCACACCTTCACCATCCTTTCCCCTCACTCTCTGGCCGGCCTCCCTTGGCCCTCCTCCTACCCCCACCTGCGAGGCTAAAAACCTCTGGGTCATCTTTGACTCCACCCTTTCCTTCTCCGCCCACATCTCTGAGGTCTCTAAAAAGTCAAATTTCCGACTGCACCTCCTCAGAGGTACTCTGCCTTTTCTCTCCTTCCCCCAGAAGCTCATGATATCCCAAGCTCTGGTTCTCTCTAGCTTGGACAATTGTAACAGCCTCTTTCTAAATCTACCTGCCTCTACTCTCCGCCCTCTGGAACTAATCCAGAGGGCGGAGAGTAGAGGCAGGACTGCGAGACTTTTCCATGGCCTCAAGCCCTGGGATCGTATCTCTCCAGCTCTGAAATCTCTCCACTGGCTCGTAGTGGATGCAATGATTGAATTCAAAAACCTCTGCATTGTCCACAAGGCCTTGTGGGGCCTGGGTCCGAAATACTTTCAGCTATCCCTCTGCAAAAAACCTCCCCTCTCGAGCTCTTCGCTCCTGTACCTCCAACTCCCTCAGGGTCAGTCGTTTTTCAAAGAAACGAGCAGGGGGTAGATCTCTGTCTTCGGCTGGGGCCTCCCTCTGGAACAGCCTCCCTGCCACTCTAAAACTTGAGGAGAACCATCTCCGGTTCCGGAAGCACCTCAAGACCTTCCTCTTTTCTTCTGCCTTCGCTCCCCCTCTCCCCTGCTGATCTGTACTCTCTTGGCACCGTGCACCTGGCCACCCTTTGTCCTTCGGGCCCAGGTACCTGCTCACCCTGCCACCCTCCAGCACTGTCCCCGGGCCACCCCTTGCACTGGAGTCTGTATCTGTACCCAAACAGCCCCTTCTTTTTCTTCCTGCACTTATCAGGCCTACCCTGTCTGCTGCCTTAAACCTAGCACTTGCAAAATGCTGGCTGCATTACCACTGTTTGTTGCCTTATTATTTATTAATTGATATTTATCTGTGTATACTCTGCTTCACACTTTCCACTTCTCCCCCCTTCCATGCACTTTTCCCCTCCCCCCTTTCCCATGCACTTGCACGTTCTCAATGTCACTGGGCCTAGTAAGATCGCTGTTTTGTTCTCCCCTGTTCCCCTCCCTTGCCTTGTCGCGCTCTGAAACACTTGTGTACGAGCGTGATAGAAATAATATATCAATCAATCAATCAAAACAGATAGAATCTAAACATATTTAGCCCAGCTCTGCCCTTGTATAAAAAATGCTAGAATTGCAGAGGTACCCACAAATCCAGATGAGACTGATGGCATGTTTGAGGGGCCCCTTGATTCCTTCCAGGGTTGATTACCTGGCAGTCCAAAGAAAATGGCTCACAGGGCTTGCAGAAAGACTCATCTCAGTCACCAATATAGGTAATCATTACGCTTTACAGACCTGACCGTTGAACCATATTGGGCATTGTGGACACTGAAGACCGATAAAAGACCTGAGGGCATTTATCAAGGTTCATCAGACCTTAATATATGGCCTAAGGACATGCTCTCTAAAGCTATTATAACTCACGCTTTATGACAAAGAAAAAAAAGAGTTAAAAAGTCATAAATGGTGGATGCAAATAATGCCTTTATATGCCTATTTAATTGCCCTGTTTAATTCCTGCAGATAATGCCCACTCATCATGTGATATTTACATTAACAGGGAAAGCACTGGCCTGTATATAGTAAATAAATCTGCCTGGTATGCTATGGTAGCTTGTAAAGCGCAGCTGTGACCCAATGAGTATCCTGGCGCCAACAGAAAAACAAGAGAAGAGTAATGAGCAGCGGAGTCTCGAGAACAGAAAGTCCATCTCAGACTGCCCAATGCTTAGCCCTTTATTGGAAACAGGAACGTTTTTAAATGCTTCCTAAATACGGGATAGCTGCCTGTAGACCGCAGCATTAGTGGGGGACTATTCCAAAGTTTTGGTGTGACTACTGAGAAATCCTGGCCACCCGTTGTACCTTTATTGAAACAGGGCACCGTTAAAAGTAATCTATCTGGCGAGTGCAGTGCTTGCAACGGTCCGTACTTACAGAGGCTTTCCTAAGGTATTTAGCGCCCATGTCATAATAGGGCTTGTCAAACAGGCATAGGGTTTTAAAATTGATTGTGGCCTCCACTGGGAGCCAGTGCAATTTTTTTAACAGTGGGGTGGCATGAGTCCTTCTAGATATTTCGGCTGCGCTAGCAATGTGGCATTACAATAATCTATTGTCCCCGAAATAGTTGCCTAAATCAGTGGCGGCCAAAGTTCCTACGGTGGAAAAGGAAAAAACGTACCACTGGTTTGCCTGGAATTACCTCAGAAACTGGCTGCGGGTTCACTGCCTGTTGCCAGTAGAGTTGGAATGTGGCATGATGAATCGTTTGTGGGCTATATCGGTTTATGTAGCTCACCTCTATGTTAAATATATAAAACAAACAACCAGTTTCAAAGTGTGCCTCTCCGGAACGTCCACAGTGGATAAGAGACCCTGCAATCCACACGCAGCACATTGTTATATCCGGCCGATGTCCCAATTCAGGGATTGTACCCATAGGCTCTAGCAAAAGCCTCCTAACATTACCATGCAAGCTGAATGTTGATCATTTATCAATATCAATTTATACCAAATCTGTCAATATCCATGAGAAACCCCACTAAGAAGAACAGCCTTGAGGAAGAGCAATGCTCGAAACATGAGTTTGGCACTTGTGGCACCCGTATATATCATGATATTTTATTTTTTCACCATTAAATACTATCAAACATAATTCACGATTGTTATCTTTGTTAATTCAAATGATGATAGAGATACCTCAACCACTGTGGACATTCTGGAGAGGCTCACTTGGAAACTGGTTGTTTGTTTTATGTAACCAAGACATGGGTAGCCATTAGGGAATCGTCTCTGAAGTTTCATTTGCACTCCCACTCACATATTATACCCAGTGTTCTGGAGCAGGCCTACAGCTTATTTCCCAGTCTCTTTCAATCTACATTAGATATATTCATGCGTTGCCATCTCTGAAAAATCCTTAACATTTCCCCCCTCAATATGCTACACCACTAATCACCAAAACGGAGGGCACCTACCGCCTGCAGTGACACTACCATGAGCTCCTACAAAGAACACACTGAGCTTCTGCAGGTACCCAGATGCGTTTCTGCAGGTACTAAATTGAGCACCTGTAAGCACACAACACAGATCCTTCAGTTTTGTTATGTTAGACATATTTTACACTGTACCAAATTGCCACCAGAGTTAATTTAGTTTAGTTTATTTATTTATAGAGCGCCCCGGGCCCTTAGGCAACTGGGCACTAATCTTACATGTTACAGAGAAAACAGACACATTATAGAGATGAACTGTAATGAGAAACAACATTTACAACTTTACATAGTGTGAACATCACATGGTACAGATTATACATCAGAGTCTATACAACATATTTACAAACTGCAGGGTGTTTGCACAGAGATGTATGTCGGTGCATGATTAACCAGTGGGTATGGTTTCTTGTTTGTGAAGCCAAGCTTTAGTCTTATTCCGAAAAAGGTGTTTGGAAGGTTCCTCTCTTAAGGAGAGATGGAGGGCATTCCATTTTCTGGCTGCGAAGACAGGGAAACTAGCCCGCCTGCTTGTTGTTGCCTAAATCGTGGTATATTGACACAGTGCCTCATAGCCATTCTGGTAGGCCGCGTAGATGTGTGACGAGAGATAGTGTTGGACAGGTAGATTTGAGCTTGGTTGGAAAGGCATTTATGGGTAAGGGATAGGGTTTTATATGCTATTCTTTGGTTTATGTTAAGCCATTTTAGCGATAGTCTAGTTTCCAAGATATGCTGATTCCTTGGTAGGTTTAGAGCTGCTCTTATGGTGTTATTTTGCATAACTTTTGTTGGGATGTGCCAAGGAGTAATGTGCATTACAATAATCGTGCTTAGAGAGGACTAAGGCTCTGGCTAATGTGATGAAGTTAGCTGTGGACAGGTAGGGTCGGGAGGCTGTAATAAGCTTACAAGTATAGGCAGTGGAGGAGGTCATGGCGTTGGTTTGTCTAGTTAATGTTAAGGCTGAGTCAATGTAAATTCCTAGAGTTTTCACGCGTCCAATTTGTTAAGGTTGGTGGCGAGCCCAAGAGGAGCAGCTCTTTCTTATCGTGATTAAGACAGAGCCCATGCTTCGCCATCCAGGCTTGTATGATAAGATAGATGTTGTTGAGAGTCTTACTGTCCACAATGTAATCATCAGCAATAGGGATTACTATCTAGGTATCGTCCGCGTAGTTGGTGTAAGTGACACCCAGATAGTCAAGCTCATCAAAGAGTGGCTTAGTAAATACATTGCAGAGAGTAGGAGACATGCAAGAGCCTTGGAGCACCCCGCAGGTCACAGGTGTAGGTAAGGCAGAGGCAGAGGGTGCAAAGACCCTCATGGATCTATTGTTGAGGAAAGACTCAATCCAGGCATTGTCTTGGTCTGAGAAGTGCACGGATAGTGAAAGGTGTTTGCATAAGATTGTATGGTCCACCAGATCAAATGCCGCTTATAGGTCGAGTAAGAGAAGCAAAGCCAGTTTGCCCTTGCCTTTCCGAGTCTGGATTCGAGCCTTGAGGTCGATGAGAGCGGTTTCATTTCGATGTCTGGGTCTGAATCCTGATTGTCTCATAGCTAATAAATTGTTAGATTCCTGTTGTATCTGCAGATATGCAGCTTGGTCAAGTATTTTTAACATAAATTGTACCGTCGTAATGGGTCTTTTAGTTGGGCGGGTTGTTGGGATCTAGGGGTGTTTTTTTTAAGAAGCAGGAGTACCCAGGCATCTTTCAGGTTGTTGGATACTATGCTGGATTTGAAGGAAGCATCAAAGAGTGACATCAAAGGGCAGAGGCTTGTCTACAAATTTGTGTATTTTGCCCCTTCTCAGGTTGTCCTGACTGTAGTCTGCAGAGGAAAAGAAATGGAAAGGATTGAAGGGGGGTTACGGATAACAAAAAAAGGGGAGAGGGGTTCAGAGTGAGGTCCGACATGCCAATGGAAGAAAGATAGTGTTTGCGATGCCTTAGGTGCGTGTTGATCCATTCAAGCTAGATCATTGATCAGCACTGCAGTAGTCAGGAAGGTACATTGTTAGGTGTATGAAGGAGTTAGATGAGGGCGGTTTCATAGTGATAAATAGCTATTACTAATAGAAGTTTGTGGCTGTGTGATGTACTCGAGATGTGCTCAAGCTGAACATTTAAGCATGCTGGCTTTTTTGACTGATACTAGGTTTTATTTCTTCAGCAAAAGAAACTCCAGAATAGTCACTATGGGAATAAAAAGCCTAGTGGCCAAGGAGTGGCCAAGTCAAGAATAGTCTATTTGAAAGTAGAATGAGGGCAGAGGGAAACAGGATAGGTAGAGCCAAATGGGACAGATGACTGACCTTCTGAACTTAGTGATAGTCTGGCACCTCTTTGTGTGAAATATTGTAGCAATGCTCCAGGGAAGTCCATATTTGATGTCTTCCTTACTGCCTTGGTGACATTGTTAGCCTGGATATGCTGTAAGAAGGGAACTAGAAACACGACTTACTCCCTACACCCCGAAGGGCCACGATGGGCCAAATTATATAGGCAGGAAAGCTAGGAGTAACTACAGACACATTAAACTGATGGTAGGTTTTGAACTTTGATTCCTTTCAAAGCCGTTCACTGGAGTGGGCTGTTTGAGTGTTCTTGAGGCCGGCTATGGGCTTGTCTGGATGATAAGAGTGGTGTGGGAGGCCAGATTCCTCCAGGAATGAAGCAAGGCTCTTCTATGAGTTAATCTGTTTAATCCAGTATTGTCTACCCATTTCAATGTGGCCCACAGTCAGCTTGTCTTGTTCACAGAAGACCAATGGAGGTTCTGAGGTGCAACATTTGTTTAGAGGTTCTTACCGGCTTACATTTGCAGGTCTACTTTGATTGTTATGGCCCTTTTCATGAACTGATGATCACTTAAATGTATTACTTGTTTGCTTGGGTGTTTTGTGGAATACTTAATGGCAGCTTCAAAGACCTTTTGCGTCTTGTACGTTCCAACATGATATTAATATGAAATGATATAACCAAGCAGGGCATAATATTACATGGCATATTATAACACACTTCTATACATGAATGACAATATGCCTAAAAAGTGATGGGATACCAAATATTTAAATAAAATAGAACATTAGAAAAGCTCCCTTAAAACAAAACGTAAATATACCATTCTGTGGCAAAATTCAAATTAGGAAAGCATAATTAAAAAAGAAAACTAAAGGCAAGAGTGGGGCATGGATAGGTAAAGAATCAGTGAAGGGGGAAGAAGAAGTTCAAAAGGGATGTGTGGTTTCAGGGGGCACCTCCATAAAACAAAAGGACATTGTACATTAAAAAGCACGATTTCATGCTAAACCTTCCATCAGTGGTGCATTTTGGAGAAGGAAAAAAATATAGGACATGAATACGAGTTTTGCAGTATTTTCTCTGCAAGTACTGCAAGGCTGTAATACCATTCTGGCATGTGGTAAGCCCCCAGCAACTTTTCAGGTCCGCATGATTACAACTCAGGCCGACCCTAAAGTTAATTTCGGAGTTTGGGATTTTTATGACCACACATGACAATTACTGCGTGAGATCATTAATAGCATGCAGCAATGTTTTTGTGTGGGGACAAAAGGGGCGTAAAACATAGGTTTCATGTTTGAAACTCCTGGTTTGTCGTAGTGGTAAAACATCCACTATTCAGAAATCCCAGTTGTACCACTGCTGCCAAACAGACTGAGGCTCATAACAGACCAGCATTTCATGGCATGTCCCACCAGCTTAATATGACAGGTTGTATCTTAAAATAACAGAACATACCATACCATACCTAAAGGGCATAATATTTTAAAAAAAGGGCAGAGTAAAACGTGTGATGATATAATAAGAATGCACACAATTGCAAAGTCTTTCTACCTAGATCTCCCGTTGCACTCCTGACCTCCCACGGAACCCACCATCCTGACAGCAGCATACCAGACACATAATCATGTGACCCATTATGAAGGCCCTGCAAAGTTAGCATGACTCTCATAGCACATACAGAATGCGTGGTAGGAGGAGGGTGTAAAAGCAACAAGTGGGGATCTGTGGGAGGGTTTGAAACATGCAAGTACGATTTTTTGACAGGCACCTTCATTGATGGTCAAAAACATCTAAACAAGCCATGCCCACAGCAAACACACACACACACACATATGGTATGTCATTGTATGTTATGGCACATTTATACTGTGCCAAATCAACGCCTTAATGGCCTCAGTGCACATGGCTTTTCTGGGAAGGATTCGTAGTCTCTCCCTGCCAGTGTGGGTAAGAAAAGGGGATGGAAATGTGAGTAATGTTTTTGACAGACAATGGGTTATGTATCCAGGTTGAGGTATGTTTGCAATAGTGTCAGTGTGTGTGGGTTCACTGGAGGGCACAATGTCAGCGCTTGAGGAAGGTGGTATCTCTATGTCCAATGTTGGTTGTCCTTAATCTATGTATGACCACTTATGCATGGTCCCTGGTGACTGTTCCATTTACTCCCCTCCACACCCTGGTCAGATTGTCCCTCAAATCACCCCATTGTAAGAAGCTCACTGTTTCCAGTCAAATCGGATTTCTCATCTATTGTACGTTCTTTTGTGATGAAAAGAGCACTGTTCCTCCGGTATATAAATACATTAATATATAAATAAATGTGTTGTGCAAACGACTGGCAGAATGATTGGCAGTTTGCTTGTAAAGTCAGTTGAAGTCCGAAGTGATAAGATGCTTAATGGGCCTGAGGTGTGCTCAAGGCACCCAGTAAAAGGTGATGCCCTTTATCTGGATTGGGTTTATCTGCTGACCAGATCACATCCTGTAGATATGTCCAGATTGCCAGGCCTGGGATTGTGGGAACACCACTCATTGTGGGCTGTATAACAGATGAACATGATTGAATAATGATGAAGGAAGTTGGGGATTACTTGTGTAAGAGTGCCCTATGGTACTCCAGCCAGAGGCACACGGCAGTACAAATACCTCAAAATCACCCTCTAACAGTGAAGCACCTATCTGTGCCCTAAAGTGTAGCTCCCTGAAGCTCAGCACAAGCCAGTAGCAAATTCCAGTAATTACCCATATCTCTGCAGTTTCTGTGTGTGCTCTGCTCCACACTCACCTCTAACTGTGCAGCTGCTGTGTGTGCTCTCTCTAACTATAACAGCAATTCACCATTGCCCTTTTCCATGCTAAACCTGCTGAGAAAGCTAGAACAGGAGATGTGTAATACAAAGAGGAATTGTGCAACTCCCTGAAAGACTTACAAAACAGTGTCTCAGTGCACACAATCAGCCATTTTGTCAAAGCCTGGTCGACTGTGCAAGCTGGAGGTAGAATTGTGGAATGCAGGCTGTAAGTGACACATGCACACACAGAAATCCTGCTCCACGCTCTCCCCCTCGTGGTTTGAGGTCTGCGTCTCTGTGGTGTGCCTAGTAAAAGTCCCAGGGAGCTCCTGCAGGAGGTCCTTTGTGCACCCCCTCAAATTATCTGGGCCTCCCCTTGAGCTCCTGCGGGCACCCACTACTGCTAAAGAAAGTGCCCAATTTATCTCTTCGCGAACGTTTCCAATTTTTATCAGCCATGGAAAATAAGACTATTTAGGTAGAGAGATGTGCAGAGCACACCCAAAGTGAGTGTGGAGTCTAGGCTATTAGCCCAGGTTTTCAGGTGCATAGTTTAAAATGACCTAAGGCTTCAGAGTGGCCACCTTTTTAGCTGCATCTTCAGTTTTGCATTAACATACAGCATACAATGTTTTCTGCATTAACATACAACATACAATGTTTGCTGCATGTTTGCCAAGCACTAAACTAGCACTCTACCAATGTCTTCAATTTGAACGGAAGAGTGGTATTCTTTGGGCACAGTAAGACCCAGACAAAAGAAACATAACAAGAAAGGTATGGCTTGACCCAAACAAGTCAGGGTGAGTGTGCAATGAGACAAGGAGTCGATTTCCTGCATGGCTTCAAAATGTCCCTTTTTAAACAGGACAAGACATGATGTCTGCTCTTCCATCCTGGCGTTCATCACTAATCTGAAAGGGGAAATATGTCACCTGTGAGGTTTTAGATGCTCTGCATAATCACACATTCCACCCGAATCCAGACAGAGCAGCACCTCCGGGTGTGCACGCTGTTAATGTTCTTGGTTTTGACATTGCGCAAAGCGCTCAGTGAGCTCCATTTGCCGACCTTGCTGCCTCCTCCACTCCCCTGCCTCCCTACAGCCCACTCCAGCCTGCCATCTTCGGATTGGGCCTCCCCCCAGCATGCATCCACTGCTGATTTGTTAGACCCTGTGCACCTTTGAATCTAGATGCATATTGGAATTATTTGCTTTTTACCCACTGCTGTCTTGTTAGACCCTCTGCACCTTGAATCTATTTTGATTTTGAGGAATTTATTAAACGTACCTGTTAAATTAAACTGTGTTTGGGTGCAGATGGCAACTAGCAATCAGCACATGATTAAAGCAGCAGTTGGGTTATGGTAAGTAATTCAATGTATATAAATAGAAAGGTTTTCAACCTTTTCCTAAAAAGGTCCAGTGTCTCACACATTCTGATCTCCAGTGGAAGTTGGTTCCAAATTTTTGGCCAGCATACTCTAAATCTTCTATCTCCTCTGGTGACACATTTAGATCGTGGGACACAAGTCAGAAATGTATCTCCCGAACAGAGCTTCCTACTTGGGCGATATTGCGTGATCTTCTCAGCAACATAGTCAGGTGCAAGCCCTCTCAGACATTTATAGACCAAACAAGCCATTTTAAATTTGATCCTATCCTCCACCCTCAACCAGTGGAGGGATCTCCGCACTGATGAGGCATGGCCCCGTTTCCCGAAATGTCCTATTACTCTGACTACTGCATTCTGAGCCTTCTGCAGTCTGGCCACTTGTTTGGATGAAATTCCTGCTAAAAGGCTATTGCAGTAGGCCAGGTGAGGGTTAGTCATTGCCCCCACCACCACTGCTTTATTCTCTATGAGGATAAAAGGTAGCACATTCCTAAATAATCGCAGAGCGTAAAAAACTGCCTTCCCCTTTGCCCCTAACTGGGCCTCACTGCCTAGGTTCTTGTGCCAAATACAGGCCAAGTTTTTTATTTTTTTCGAGTAATGAAGGTGTTCCCCTAGGATCAGGGGGGAAAGACTCTGTCTCTCTGGCAGCATTTTATCCTTTGTGCCAAACAGTATAATCTCTGTCTTAGAGGCATTCAACTGCAGATGGTTACAGGTCATCCACTCATTGAGCTCATACATTCACTGATTGATTCTCTCAAAGACATCATCGATATTCTGAATCTCAATGTAGATCTGAGTATCATCTGCGTACAAATGAAACCACAGACCATACTTCTCAAATATGTTGAACACCGGGCGGAAATACAAATAAAAAATCAAGGGGGACAATGAAGAGCCATGGGGCACCCCACATTCCAGATCCACCATTTCTGAGGTGAAGCCTTCCAATATCACTCTTTGTGTCCTATATTTAAGGAAGGCTCCAAACCATTTTACTACCTGTTCAGACACTTTCCCAACCTGCCCAATATGTTGTAACATGATCGGGTGGTTCACAGTGCCAAAGGCTGCGGATAGGTCCAACATCAAGAACACTGTGGACCCCCCCCTTATCTCCAGCCTCCAGCAAGTCGTTGTGCACAGCTAGAAGGGCTGCCTCCGTACCATATTTGGGAAGAAAACCCGAATTGTAGCTTGTCTAACAACCTCTCTCTGTCCACAAACATCTGTAATTGGTTACAGATCACATTTTCTAAAACTTTAGTCGGCCACATCAAGTTAGCCACTGGCCAATAATCTTTCAGGACTTCTGGGTCCAAGTTAGATTTCTTTAGCAAAGGTTTTACTAGTGCTCTCTTTAGAGCTTTTGGGACCTGGCCCTCCTGCAGTGACTTATTCACAAATGTAGTGATAAAAGGCATCATGTTCCTCGCCAAACGTTTGGTTTACATGCCAGCATTGCACACGAGAGGTCATTAGTGGGCTTCAATTGACTGACATGGGAGAAGATCACATCTTCATCCACTTTTTGGAAGTGGAAATCTTCTTCCCTCTGCTTCCTCTTCCCTTGTTCTTTTTCTACCATCACCCCCACCTCTAACCTTGGACACCTTCCCTTTGATATATTCTTTTGAATTATTGCCATCCTTTTTTTGAAGAAGCAGTTAAATTGGGTTACCTGATCCTGAGAGGGAGTCATGGTCGTACCCATACAAGCAGGATTGCTGAATCTTGAGACAACCTCAAATGCTGCCTTGGCTTGGTTCCCTGCCTGCTTAATCTCCTCATGTAGGAATTTCCTTTTTGCCTCAAACAGGGCTACTTTGTATGTTTTTAAAACTGTCTTTGCTCTGGCAGCGTTGCTGTTCACTTTAGTGAGTCTCTGGGTATTATTAGCTTGTCACAACTGTTTCCATAACAGGGCGAGAGCAGGACCGAACCAGGGTTTGGACTTCCCGGTCTTTTTTAATTTCAATGGGGCATATTTACTGCATATTTCTTCCAAAATGCCCATCCCCTTATCGAAAAATTCTTCTCAGGTAGATGAGATATCAATGTTATCCAAACTAGCCTGCATTTCTCCACTTCGGATTTTATCCAGGTCAGCCAGTGTATTCCCCCAGATCTGTAGCATTTCTCTTCCTTTTCCCTTCTGCAACTCACTCCTCGTAAGGCCAAATAACTGGGCACAATGATCTGACCTCAAAATTGGGAGTGTTTCTAAAAAGCAAGTGACCCTTCCCCCCGAAGCTATCAGATCCAAGCAATGACCTTTATTTTGGGATATGAAGGTCATCAGGACTTTAAAATTGTGGTTGTCTAAAAGTTTCTGCTGGGGCCACGGAATCTGGGTTAATGGAACTCTCCAGCCAAAAGTTCCAATCCCCAAGGCACAGGAGCTCATTATATTTGCTCATTATATTTGCTGCCAGTTAATGCCAAATATGAGTCCAACGATTCCAAAAAATTACCTAATGGGCCTGGTTGTCTATAGCACAGGATCACCTTTATTGAGCTCGAATTGGACAGTGTGATCGTAAATTACCCCATCTGTGCATCTCCTCCCCCGTCCAGTTCATCCATATGTGGAAGGACAACAGCCGATAAGTAAATAATGGCAATACCACGCCGTCTTTTGTGCAGCTGATCCAATCTTCTGGATGATATCATTTCTGGCACCAGTTTATGGAACATAGACTGGCTGCCCTCTGTAAACCAAGTTTCAGTCAACAGTATGAGCTCGAGATCATATTACTGTATACGTTCCTCCATGTCTACTGCATGGGTTACTGCAGACCGTGCATTAACCAATGCTGCTTTGATAATTGTGGGTTCCGTCCTTTTTGCCTGTTCCACCACCCTTTTTGATATCTTACAATCTGCTTGATTTTATTAAGGGTTCTCAGGTCCAGGCCTCCCCTTCCATTATTTAACTCCCTCAAGCATGACATTGTATAAATCTGCCCATTCATCATGAAAGTGAAAGCTCTTACCTAAAGAAAGTTGACCTGAAATCTAGGAATATTTTTGAAAGCTTTGCTACGCACCCACAGCGGCATTGTTAGACCCTGTGCACATTTGAATCTAGGTGTTTTTGAACACTGTTGCTATTTATCCGCTGCTGATTTGTTAGACCCAGTGCACCTTTGAATCTAGGTGTGTTTTTGAACACTGTTGATATGTTTCTGCTGCTTATTTGTTAGATCCTGTGCACCTTTGAATGAGGATGCATATTTAAAATATTTGCTACTTACCCACTGCTAACTTGTGCACCTTTGAATAAAGGTGTGTTTTGAAAAACTTTGCTATTCATCCACTGTTGATTTGTTAGACCCTGTGCACCTTGAATCTAGTTGTATATTTGAATTCTTTGCTTTTTACCCACTGCTGACTTGTTAGACCATCTGCACATTGAATCTAGGAATGTTTTATAAAGCTTTCCTATTTACCTACAGCTGCATTGTTAAACCCTGTGCGCCTTTGAATCGAGGTGTGTTTTTGAAGACTGTTGCTATTTATCCGCTGCCGATTTGTTAGACCCATTGCACCTTTGAATCTTGGTGTGTGTTTGAACACTGTTGACATGTTTCCGCTGCTTACTTGTTATATCCTGTGCACCTTTGAATTGGGATGCATATTTAAAATCTTTTCTATGTACCCACTGCTGACGTGCTAGACCCTGTGCACCTTGAATCTAGATGTGTATTTGAAATCTTTGCTAATTACTGGGATTAATATGGTGGAGTAATCACTGATTCCCCGGCAGTGACCTCCTCCCATGCAGCCAGGGGACGACAGTCACTATCCGATCCTGACCCTGGGGGTGGATATATGAGGGAGGATCACATGGGAGGAGACAGCTGTCGGGGAGGTGGGGGGGTTGTTACTCAATTAGACAAGATGCAGTATTCTCCCCTTCCTCCTGTCATCTCACAAATCCCCCCTATTGTAAAAGCCAGAAACCCCTTCCTTTATTCATTCTAGGCAAATTTCCATTCAAACCTCAATCATGCACAACCCACATATAACATCTCCTGTTTCTGAGGTGTCTCTGCATAAATCCTTTGAACTACATAATTTTAGTAATGCAATAACATCTATGGACTTCAGCTCTCATGAAGCCTCAAGTATTGAGACAAAGAAGAGGAGGAAGTAGTTGATGCAGACAAAGAGAAACCTGAAACCTTATGTCCAGACAAGTTATTTAGCTGAAGGGGACATTTAAAAAAATGGCATCTGTTTCAAATGCAGCAGAACAGGATAGAACCGTGTTGGAGAAAGCCGTGAGAGAGAATGGGCACATCCATACGGCTGCTCGCAAATGCGAGTTACACATACTGGCTCAGCGTGAAGGAAGGAGAGATGCAGCAGGCACACCTGAAGGACCGTGTAAGCGCTGAGGGCCGCAGCAGAGCTCCAGCAGGTTGACCGTGCCAGGAAGCAGCATTCTCCAGTCCAAGCCACAGAGGGAAACGGGCGGGTGAATGCAGAGCTGAAGAAAACGCTGGGCAAATGTCCACATTGTATAAGAAGCCGTCCCAGGTAGGAAGCTTCACCACAGAGGTCCACCATCAGTCTGAGATGTTGCAAACTACCAGTTATATTGACACATATGCAATCAAGTGAATGAATTATGTAACACTGCTATTATGCATAATGTTCAAAGGCGGTTTAACGAGAGACAAAAACCAATGTTAAAGCAATGCCCAGAAGGAAGAATATTTGAATACCGACAAGATAAAGTGCAGCACCAAAACCTGAACAAATTCCTATGCATTAAATGTCAATGTGAGGGAAAGCTGGAGCAAGTGTTACCCTAAGTAAACATATTGAAAAACAGCAAAGTTAATACGACTGTGGCATATTGAAAAAGAGCAGTGAAACCAGCAAGAAGTCCTGGAAAAAGGAATAAACCAGGCATTTGACCTTTGTGGAAGGATACCTGGCAGGGAAGGATATAAGGGGATCTGCAAGACCCCGGAGAAAGATTCCTAGCAGAGGAGTATAACAGGCAATACATCAAAGTTGCATAAAGTCACTAACATTGTTGCAAGAAACACAATTGTGGCAAGATACCTGGCAGAAAAGTATACCACAGGATCTAGGAAATCCATGAAAGAAGTCCTGGCAACCAAATATACCAGGCATTTTGAAACTGTACAAGAACTTTAAACAGCCCAAATATGGGGGAAGACTATTGGCATTCATCAAACCAATAGCCCTAGAGCGGGAAGCTACATCTTTTGGGTAGGGTATGTGATGAATCTGGTGGAGTCATCACTGATTCCCTGGCAGTGGCCTCCTCCCATGTGGCCAGGGGACAGCAGTTAGTATATGATTCTGACCCTGGGGGTGGATATATCAAGGAAGATCACATGGTAGCAGGCAGCTGTCAGGGAAGGTGGTGACTCCATGAGACGAGACACAGTATTCTCCCCTTCCTCCTGAAGAAGACCTTATAATACCCAAGCTCTTGATGGCTTGTTCTCATCCCAAAATTCCCCCTATTGAAAACGCCAGAAACAACTTCCTTCATGTCACTCTAGTCAAAATTTGTTTTATACCTCAAACATGCACAAAACACATATAACATCTCTTGCTTCTGATGTTTCGCTGTTTAAAACTTTTGAACACCATCATTTTAGAAAGAAAATTACATCTATGGACTTCAGCTCCCATACGTCCTCAAGTACTGAGAGGAAAAAGAGGAGGAAGGGGTTGGTGCAGACTAAGAGAAACCAAAAATCTAATGTGCAGACTAGTTGTTCGGCTGAACGTAAAGTGTGCGGGACATTTAAAAATGGCATCCACATTCAATGCAGCAGGATAGGAGAGAACTGTGTTGGGCAAAGTTGAGAGAGAGAGAATGGCCACCTCCATGCAGTAGCTCGCGAATACGAATTACACATACCGGTGTGGCGTGAAGGAAGGAGATACACAGCAGGCACGCCAGAGTGACCATTTAAGCGCTGGGGACCGCAGCAGAGCTCCTGGAGGTATGGTCATGCCGGCAAGCAGCATTCTCCGGTCCAAGCCACATACGGAAGCCGGCCGGTGAACGCAGAGCTGCAGGAAATGCTGGATATAAGTCCACGTTGTATAAGAAGCAATCCCAGAGAGGAAGCTACACTGCAGAGGCACGCGATAAGTTAGAGATGCTGCAGACTACCGGTGAGTCTGTCTGCCCAGAGCCATTGGGGACCCCAGGGCATACAGACACACATGCAATCACATGCATGAATTATGTGAGAGTGCTATTATGGACAATGTTCAAAGGCAGTTTAAATACAGACAAAACCCAATGTTGTAGCAATGCCCACAAGGAAAAATATTCAAATACCGACAAGTTAAAGTGCAGCATCAAAATCTGAACAAACACCTATGCATTAAATGTCAATGTGGGTGAAAGCTGGAGCAAGTGTTACCCTAAGTAACCTTAATGAACCACAACAAAGTTGATACGGCTGTGGCATAGTGAAAAAGAACAGTGAAACCAATAAGAAGTCTTAGAAAAAGAAATACACCAGGCAGTTGACCTTTGGGGAACGATACCTGGCAGGGGAGTATAGCAGGGGGTCTGCAAGACCCCAGAAAAGGATTCTTGGCAGAGGAATATACCGGGCAATCAGCAAATCCACCAAAGTTGAATAAAGCCTCTAACATTGTGGCAAGATACCTGGCAAAGAGGTGTACCAGGAGATCCAAGAAGTTCATAAAATCAGTCCTGGCAGCCAAACATCCCAGGCATTTTGAAACTGTCTAAGCACTTTAGAAATGTGGGAATATATCTGGCAGAGGAGTATAGAAGGGATCTTAAGAACCCAAAAGAGGATTCCTGGCAGAGGAGTATACCAGGCAATCCACCAAAGCTGTAAAGGAAAGTCTAAAACTGTGAGAAGATACCTGGCAGGGGAGTACACCAGCGGATATGAAGAAGCGATAATTGGATTGCTGTCAGGGGAGTATACCGGGAGTTCCACCCAAAGGTGTAGAGGAAAGTTTAACCATGTAACAAAATACCTGGCAGGGAAGTATACCAGGGCAATTGAAAAGTATATGAAAGAGGTCCTGGTGGGTAGATTTACCAGGCACTTGGAGTTGTACAAAGACTTTGAACACTGTGATAAGATACCTGACAGGACGTATAACAGGAGCCCTGAAGCACTCATAAAAAAATCTGATAAATTACAAGAGAAGTTAAAGTTAGCTTATTGTGGCATGTATTATATTAATAAGAACTTTGTGAATAAAGTAACTTTGTGAATCCAGTGCAAAGAAACCAAAGAAGTGGCGGATGTCATGGAATGTATTGTTTGAACAAGAAATTCCTGAATCTATTGTTAAGAACCATAGTCACCGTTGGACAAAGAGAAACTTTTGTGATATCAATAAAAGGTTGTTTGGTAGAGACAATTTTTCCATCCTGCCTAAATATCCAGGGGAAGGGAACAACCCTCTCGATCCAAGGGTTTCTCCTTGGAAAATACTTTCTGTTGGATTTAACTTTATATTTTGGTTATAAACAGTTTTTACTAAACATAAATCAGAGACATTTCCTTGCACCCCTTAGTTGTTTGTTTCAAGTGCGAGAGTCACATTAGATGATTTTGGATACAAGAGCGGTTTCTAAGTTTCTAACAACTTGACATAGACTTATCTTTAATTTTAGTTTCCTAGGCAGGGGAACTCTTCTTTAGGATAGGGTTAGAGAGGCATTTATCCGACCAATTTCTGTTTAATAAACATTTC
Organism: Ambystoma mexicanum; assembly: GCF_040938575.1. NCBI lineage: Eukaryota > Metazoa > Chordata > Amphibia > Caudata > Ambystomatidae > Ambystoma > Ambystoma mexicanum. The sequence continues at coordinate 330,061,464 of NC_090934.1, read as the reverse complement.
TGATGATGAGAATATTACAGCTTTTGTGTCCGTCTCTCATTTCTGACTCCTCACATTAACTATTGCTGACTAGTTAGACTTGTGCACCTTTGAATCTAGGAGTTTTGAATACTGTTATTAAAGCACGGCTGCCTTGTTAGGCCATTCTATAAGCTACTGACTTAGGCCCTGTGGACCTTTTGAACCTAGGTGTGTCTTTGAAAACTGTTGTTTAACTACTCTTGCCTGAAAGGGCATTGCACACCTTTGAATACAGGTGTGGTTTGAAAAAGCTTGCTATTCTATCTGCCTCTGACTTTAGGCCCTATGCACCTTTGAATCTAGGTGAGTCTTGAACACTGTTATTTAACTACTGCTGTTGTGTTCTGCCCGGGACACCATCTGATTCTAGATGTGTCCTGAAAACTGATTCTATTAACTACTACTGCTTTGTTAGGCCCTGTGCACCTCCAAATCTAGGTGCTTTCTCAAGCATTGTTCACATCTTGACTGCTGTTGCTTTTATTAAGCCTTGCGCACCTTTGAACCTGGGTGCATTTTGAAACTCTATATACCTTTGATTTAGACCATGTGCACCTTTTGAACTGGTTTATTAATAACTGCAGCTGATATGATTCTAGGTATGTTCTGAAAACGGTTGTTACTAACTGCTGCTGCTTTGCTAGACCCTGTGCACCGTCTGAGTCTACTTGCTTCTCAAGCACTGCTCAGAACTTGACTGCAACTTCCATGTTAGTACCTGTGCACCTCTGAATCGAGGCATGTTTTGAAAACTGTTGTTATCAACTGCTGCAGTATGGTTAGGACCTGCGCATATTCTGATTACTGAGACATTTTATTAGGCTCTGTATACCTATCATATCAACATTGTTCTCATGCACTGCCACCCCAGCTTCCTGACCTCGCCTCCACCATGTAAAATAGCTCCAAATTCATAGGTGCCGCCTGACATGCCAAAAACCAGAAGACCTCCAACTCACCTTCCTACGTTCCTTCCCACACCCCACCACACCGCACCTCATTCAGCCACCTCCACACCCCTCCTAACACCCACTGATTCACACCTAACCCAGCCTTCTCACAAACCTCTCCAATCTTCATAGCCAACTACTCCCCACGGCACTCTCCCTGACAACCCACAGGAGCGTGCCCACCACTCAGCTTTCACAGCCCTGGCTAGGAATCTCCACTCAGCAGGCCCTCCCACATTCACCCACTCTCCTCTTGCACCCTGGGTTCGTCTGAGACACAGAAACCCCTCAATTCGCATTCCCTCCCATCTTTTCTCCTCCCCACTCCCCATCCTAGATTGCGTCCTTTCCCACTCACCTACACTTCTACTTTCTCCCCCTACTCCCAACCCTGTCCATCAACTATTCCACTATTCCACTCACCTGATACCTCCACCGACCCAAACCCCCTCACCACCCCAGGCGGCAAGCATCCACGCTCTACCCACTTTCTGCTCCCCATTTTCCACCCTCACTTCACACCTCATTCCCCCTCTTTTCATCCCCTGTCTCCTGTACCCCCACCCCATCTACCCTATGCCTTACATTAACCTTCATAATTCCTAACCACTCGCAAACCCCCTCCGGCCACTGCCCCCCTCGTGCATACTCATCTGAATCACACCCAACCCAACCTTCTCACACCAACCAGGACCCTGGCACTCTCCCCCACACCCACCTACTGCCCCCCCAACTCCGCTTTCACATCCCTAGGTGAATCCTGCATAGCCCTGGCTAAGTATCCCCAATCAGCAGACTCTCCTCCCTCCCCCACTCTCCTCTGGCACCCCGGGTTCATCTTAGACACAGAAACTCCTCCATTCGCAATCCCTCTCACCTTTTCTCCTGCCCACTCTCCCTCCTAGATCACATTCAGTCCCAATCACCTATACTTCTACCCCCTCCTCCTAACCCTGTCCATCCACTATTCCATCATCTGATACCACCCCTAACCCCATCCCCTTACCCCCCAATCTGCAAGTGTCCATGCTTTTCCAATTTCTACTCCCCCTTTCCACCCTCTCTCCACACCTCACTCCCCTTATTTTCATTCCCCTGTCTCCTGTCCCCCCACCCCTCCTAACGTACCCCCTACATTGCCCTTCATAATACCTACCCACTCACAAGCCCCCTATGGCCACTGCCCCTGTACATACTCATCAATGCCAGACCTGTCACCAGAAAAAAAACACATGACAATTGACCTTATCTCAAGTGAAAACCCAGACATCTTCTTCATCACTGAAACCTGGTTCTCTGATGATTTCCTCCCTACTGCACAAAAGGCTTCCCCTGGCTACTCCCATATCACGTACACCAGATTCAGCAGAGCAGGGAGAATAGCTATCCTCCACATATTCCGCCTAACAACCATACTCACTGAGAAGCAACCTTGCAACAACGACTGTGAATTCCTGCTAGTAAAATTCAACTGTCTCCCTCGACCCCCCACAGCTTCCTCCTTCTTTACAGACCCTCGGGGTATAACAGCACTGTTGCAGACCGGCTTATTGACTCAGCCATTATCTCTCATCCCTCACTCACACTACTAGGTGGCCTGAACATCTAGTTCAACACCCCCTCCAACCCCATGAATTGTCCTCTCATCGACAACCTGGAAGCCCTCAATATGGCCCAACGTATATATGGTCCCTCCCACATTGCTGGTCACACCCTAGGTGCAGTGTTCAGCTCCACCAACATGATCCCATCCTCCCACACCCTACCCCTCAGATCGACTGAACACTCTCCCATTTTGTTCTCTTTGCTGACCCCTTCTTTCCTCTCCTGCCCATGCCAACTCGCCCTGGATCCCCCAATGGAAGGTAATTAACTCCTCTGACTTGTACTCCTCCCTAATATCCTCTCGTCAATCTCTCCTCCTCCAAGGAGGATCTCCCTCCCCTGTACATTTCTACCAATGGCTCTTCAATGCCCTATCCCCACTCACTCTCACCAGATCTGCATTCCACCTCACAGGACCTTTACCCAGGTGGTTCACCCCCTCCTTAAAAACCCTCAGCCATTGGTTGGAATGCCAGTGGCGATCCAACCATTCCCGCCTTATCAAAGCCATCCTTGCTAGACAGACCAGAGCTTACAGGACAGAAAGCAGGAAAGTCCAAAAATCTTCTATTGTTCATGCATCTCCAATGGCTGCAAAGAACTTCACAAGATTATCAGAGTTCAAGACTCCTCTCTGCTCAACTCCTCCTTCCCCTATCTCCCAAACACTCTGTGACAACCTGCCCTCTCTGAAAGGAACCTCTCCAACAACATTAAACAAACAACCTCCCTCCCCACCTCGCTCCCCATCCCCCGTTCATGCCCCCGACAAATGCTGTTCAGCTCCTTCTCTAACATCTCCTGCCCTGAGTTCCAAAAGCTTCTCTCTAATAGCCGAACATCTGGATCCCCTGCCGATCCTTACCCCTCTGCCTTCCTCAAAAACATCAAACCCCTACTCAAAAGACCCACTCTCGACTCTCTCTTCCCCTCTAATTATCTCCCCATCTCTAACAATCGCTTCATAGCCAAACTCCTAGACCGGACAGCATATTCCCAGCCCAGCCTCTTCATAGAATCCCACAGCCTTCTTGGCCCAGCCCAGTCAGGCTTCAGACCCCTCCATGAAACCAAAACATCCTTTGTCTCAGTATGGGATGACCTAAAAAGAACAGCAGACTGTGAAGGCTGCACCACTCTCATACTCCTTGATCTCTCTGCAGCATTCAATGCTATCAACCACACCATTCTCACAAACAGATGTTCCTCCCTATGCACTGAGGATTATGACCTCAGATGGATCTCCTCCATCTCTAACCACTCCCAAATCATCCATCTTCCCACCCTTTTCCTCTGCCTCTCGGCCAGTCCCCCACGGAGTCACACAAAAAGCCTCCCTCTCCACCTTTCCCCATCCCCAATCTTATCCGCTCCCGCAATCTCACCTGCTACAACTATGCTGATGACAACCAGATTATTTTCAAGATTCCAAACTATCGGACGTCTCCCAACCCCTACCTTTCCTCCTGCCTCTCAGACATAGACAACTGGATGACAAACAACCATCTACTCCTCAATCCTAGAAAAACCAAAATCCTAATCTGAGGGCAAACAGCACTCTTCCCCAACCCGCCCTTGGCTGCCTTCCTTAGGACCCCTACCCACTGCTTCATCCTCAGTCAGAAACTGAGGATGCACCTTTAACTCAGATCTGACACTCTCCCACCACATCAATGGAGTCTCCAGATCATGCTACATCCACCTCTGCATTCTCAAGCAGGCTTTTCCCTACCAGCCATACCCCCATAGAATCATAGCCAGCATCCTCTCTCAACTAGACTACTTTAATTCCCCCTATCAAGGTACTCCTGCCTTCCAACTCAGAAAGCACCAAAGGATTCAAAACTGCGGCAAGGATTCTCCTCACACTCTCCCCCAGAGAACACATCTCCCCTGCACTCATGGTACTCCAGTGGCCTCCCCCATCAGGCAAAGGGCCACTTTCAAAGCCATATGCATTACCCACTTAGTCATCCACAGGAAAGGCCCTGAATTCCTCCAATCCAAACTGTCATGCTACCACCCAAATTCAGGCTCAGCCCACCTCCTGGTAGTCCCCACTATATGTTCTCCAGGCTAGGTGGCCCCTCCTCTCTCTAAGCACCCACCTTCTGGAACTACCTTCCTCTCACCCTACTTCAAAGAGGACCACCTTGCCTTCAGGAAGGTACTCAAAATCGGGATCTTCCCTCCCGCAACCTGAAGTAACATGCCTACTCTTGCTCTCACAATGGTGAGCAACCCCTGCCCTTCCTGGCCCCCTTCTGCCCTTTTGCCATTCTGCTGCTTTGACTACACCCCTTAAGGTATCCTCTGAGCTTGGTCCCTTGATTACGCCCCTTAAGGTATACTCTGAGCTCTGTCCCAGCTTCTCACCTCCGCCCGAACCACCGCCCCCTTTCCGCAATGTAGCCTGGTTTTTTGAAGCCAAGAGTAGCCAAGAGGACACCCATCAGGTAGCTTTGGAAGAACTTCAAGAGTTGGCCAGGTAATAGACTTATATGATTTTGAGGATGGACAATGTATCACACTTGATCATACCTTTAGGATGAGCAACTGGATTGATGTGAAAGAGAACAATTAACTGCACTCAGAGCGTTTCGAAGATGGGTAAAGGTATGATACTTGGATGCATATGAGGTCAGGCATTGTATCTGCACCAGTACATATTAAAGTGGTAAATGATCTGCACTTGTAAGGACCTAGCATTGGGAGACTTAGAAGAACAATGAAGGTGGGCTTTGTATTGCATGTAGATGGATTTTGAGAATGAGTATTGGTTTGCACCTAGATGGAATCCATTGGGGGGCGGGGGGAGGCTGGGGCAATGTTTACTGCATATCTAACAATGTTATTACGTCTACACCCCACCAAGGCACTGCTGCACTCCCTGACACATCTGCTTCAGATACAACTCAAACACTTGCACAACACCCTTGTCATAAGAATAGAGCTTCCTTTCATAACAAACATTTAAACAGTAGATGCACAAAGCTATCTATCCTCTTACACACCTCTCCTGTTTAGGTTCTAATATACCCCTTTCCACCCACCACATGCCATTTAGACATGGGTGTGTACCAGGGATTGGGCCACCCTCTCGTTACTTTAATGGCCTAATGCACACATGCATATTAGCACTTCCAACGTTCCCATATTTTGGATTTCATTCCCACAATGGCGTTCAACCGACAGTGCATTGGGGCCACTCCCATAGTGAAAGGCGCTACACAAATAACGATAATGAATGAATTAATTAATGAAGTTAATGTCCTTCTTTATATATTTGTGCATGCAATGTTATTGTCCCTCTGTAAATACACGGATACAATTTTAAGAAAGTAAAATCGTGGGGGCCAAAAGAGCAAAACTCACCTCACATCTCACAAATGATATGACCCAAGATGTCTGCATCTTTCCTTAGGCTATACTGTGTTTATAGTCACCTGGTTATAGTCATTATGTGACTCAGCTAAATGTTACTCGTTATGCATGACGTGAGGATGGGTTACATTTCCATAAAAACTACACATACAAAGGTTTTTGAAACCTACTCGGTCCTTTACATGTCAGCAAGGGGCTTTCATTTGTAATTTAGTATTTGTGAACTTGTATGCAATCATATTTAGAAGGAGACTGTTTGGAAATGTCTATTGGAGATGGAGATGGCCCCATCGGACTGTAAATTAACTAAGCATTTTCCCTATGATTTCTTCCACAAACATCAATAAATCGGTCTCCCAAATCAAACACAGTTCGGAAAAAAGTGATGAAAGACTTTTTGAGCGGCGTTTGCAGTGCAAGCAAAAACAAAAAACAGTGTAAGTCACCCAATTAGCTGGATTTACTAAAGTGCAGCAACGCTTAGGCTACTATATTGAGGGTCAGAGAATTGCTGACACCTTAATTGTTAACTCTTTAAACTATAGTAAACCTGCCTCCCTCCACCATGTTTCATCCACACGCGAACCCATTCTCGTGAGGCAAATCCCATTATTACGCACCAGAGCATAACTCCTGCAGCCTATATGGAAAGTTGACAACGAAAAGCACAAATATCACAACCCGAGTCACCTAGAATCTCGCCAGCACGCGGACACTGGGTACTTCAGAATTGCATCATCAGAATGTGAAGGTTTACACAGTGACTCACCCTGTATTGCCGCTGCACCCCACGCAGAACAGAACGCCAGGGTGCTTTCGGCGGAATACGAGAAGGCGCGATATAAAAGACCCTGTTACATTACATTGCATTGCAGAGTTAAAAACTCTGTGTTTTTAACGAGGTCATTTTCCTCGTTAGCACATTAATCATGCATGTTTCCCACGGTCCTTTTGGTCGCATTGTGTTATTCAATAACTACGTTGCGGGCCCGATTCATGGAATATTTACCCTGTTCAAAGTGAATTTGCACTGCTGAAATGTGACTTTTCTGTGTACACAGTGCAGGTAGGAAGCCCTATAAAGGCTTTCAATCCATCACTTTTTGTGTTTAGTTTGTCTTTCTAAGTGAGGGAGGATATGTCCAGATAAAAGTCCCGTATTCACTGCACCATGGGTACGAAAGCTATAACTAATGAGGGTCAACATGGAAGAGACATGTTTGGGGCTGATTGAGCCCCGGTGTAGAGGATAGCTGGCCTGCTATGTGCATGTGCTGGTCCCTTTCTGTAATGGAGTAGATGAGGTACAAACAATAGAATAGAAGGTGCTTGTAACATTTACAGTGGTTATGATTAATTCAAAACGTTCCATTATTTCACTTGTTTTAATTTCTCTCGATATGTGTAAGAGGGCACAGCCACTAATAGATTCCCCGGGTGCTACACCTTAGGGAATCCAGCTCTACCTCACTGGTGAGGCCCAGCAATGCCCAATGCACGTCTGGGGATGCTTGTGGGCTCATGCGCAACGCCTCTGGCTTGGCCGTTTGGTCTGGACAGCTCGTACTGATGGCAGAACCAAAACTGATTTACATGTGTCTAGTCCCCTTCTGAAGTGGCATAGACGGGCTCGACAATAATGGCATGGAAGGTTGCCAAGGGCAACTCCAGTGTTGGTGATTCATTCAAAAGCCTCCATACGTCACTTCTTGGTTTTATGCCCTACACAATCATTTTTGGATAATGACTCCAGATGTTTATGAATAATTGTTTAATCGTGCAGGTATATTTGCTTTCTGCCGAGCAGTCACATCCGGCCTCATTCATTTATGTTTTGTACAGTGTCACACACAGCAAGACCAGCTTCAGAGCGCTGGATCGCTGTAGAAACATGACTTGCCTGCCTTGAGTTCCTCTAGAATTTAAAGGTATTCTTAACAATGTAGTCACTGCCAAACCATTCTGATTAGTGTCCATTTGCATAAGACCTAAGAAATCGAAATCCACTCTTTTATTAACGCAACTGGAAGTCAACAGTGGGCCTGGGCCGAATAGGATACGTTTGTGTTTGATCCTCAACCCTATGAGACTGCCCAAACCTCCATGGGAGACTCGGGCACGATGTGAAATTATTTATGAGTAAAGCAGAGACCTTACAGGAAGTTTGAGATTTGAGCGGATATCTGGAGAAAAAAAAAAAAAGAAATAAGTAACACTTCAAAAGAGAACTTCAAAAAGAGGAAAATATGCAACAGGGGAGAGAAGGCACGAGAAGATGGAAAAGTGGTGGGGTTTAGTCAGGAGAATTAAGTGATCACAATTTCAAGGGGAATGTAAAATGATGTTAGTATGCGTGCAAATATTCAAATGAGGCTGCACAAGACGTTGAGGTCTGCCAACCGCTTGATTATTTCAGTTCTCATATGGATCAGGGGGAACTTTGCAGGCAATCTCGCCAACAACGAATCGACTTCTTTTCTTCTGGAAGTGGTTAAAAAGACTTCCACTGAGATGATCAATGAAAATTCCAAGAGACTGTGCGATATGTAAATGGTCAATATGCTTCACGTGTTCTTTCTGTTTCTTGAGATAGATCAGAGGGTCACATCATATACTGAAGAGACCTGTCAGTAACATGGTGACTCCAGGGTAGGAACCAAGGAAGGTCGAACTATTGTTTTTGCTTTTGAATTGAACATAATCTCTACTAGGTAGCTGACTCAACACCCGTTATTTTAAGCATCAACAAAAAAAAGGTTTGATTTACAGATCACACACACAAGTAATTGGAGCATACTAGTCTGCAGGCTACATTTAAGCCTGGGAAAAACTATTCAAGCAACTTGAAATGTCCCATATTTATACAAGTGGGACTTATAAAAGCTGAAAGGAAGTTTAATTAAAACAATTTTAAGTTGTGACCGTTGTGACAAGTTGTCAATTGTGCTCAGACCAAGACACTAGTTTATATGTATTTATGGTTACCTGTACACAAGGATGGAGAACCAGGTCTAGGGATGGTTCCCTAAGGCTGTCCCTTTTCCGAAGGATCCCCGACCTCCCTAACCCAGGTGCACCTATCACTAGCTGGGCCGTTTGCTGGTTGACTCCCTACAGATAGGGTTGCCCTACCATATAATCTTTCATTAACAGAATGAAGGCCTCACTGCTCTCACTCCCTCTGGGAATTCCTAATTAATTTAACAAGGCTGGTCCCTCTTGTAGTGATTCACAATTGTATCCACTCTCCAGTCAATCTTCTTTACACATACTATTCCTTCTAATCCTTCTCCCACTGCAATACTATCTTGTTACTACTCCCACTCTTCCCAATCAACCTACATCTTCTCTTGTACTGGATTCTCACACTCCTGCACACAAGTCTGCCCTCCTCCTTTCATTCCTCCTCACTACTTTCTCCTCCTCCTCTTAGACCTTCTCTCACTTACTCTCAACTCTCTCAAAGATGGCTGGGGGCTGGACAATTAATTACATGGGCTGTTTCGGGGTTGTTGACAGATGACACCATGGAAGCATGGGGGAGAAATCTTACAGAAATCTTAAAGAAATGTACAGCAATTTATAGAGACGGAGGTGCTGCATGAGGGGTTTACAATAGGGAGAAAGGAAGAAGGAGGTACATGCTTCCTGGGGAGAGAGAGGTTCTGCTTCTGGCTGGCTGGAGGACAAGGGCTGCACTCTGTGGCTGTCTCTGGTGAGGATCATCAGCCAGCCTGCAGAATGGCAGAGCTGCAGAGTTCTTTTGAAGGCTGTAATTTGGTTCCGGGGCAGTGTCCTGGCAGAGCGAGCCAAGCCGTACTTAGCTGCAAGAAGGGCCTGGTGAGCCACGGGCAAGGCAACCATTCTGAAAGGGAGAGAGCTCAGAAATCAGCTTGGGGTGAACATACATAGGCTAAAAATCAATTAGGGCCCCTTTCTGCAGGGTAATTGGCAAGTTCTCAGAGTTGACACGGAAGACAAGACTCCCTTAGTCCAAAGTAACAATGGACTAGCCTGAATCCAAAGTATTAGAGGGGGTTTGTTCTTCTTGCAGAGAGGGGGGTCATAATCTCATAATATCATCATCTTATTACCAATCTAATGTAAGGCAAGGGTAGGGGAGTAACCAAGAGCTGAAACTGTACTCATACTGCATTACTTTAATCACAAATGAATGCCAGTTAGGATATCCCAGGTTAGAGAGAAAATCACATATGTTTGAAATGCAAACAGCTTATTGATGTAGATTGTGTTTCTCTTTTATTCTCACACATCCCCATGTAAAATGCTTATTGATATGTAGTGTGCATTTCTCTGATTTTCTCATGTGCCCAATGCAAATACATATTACACATGTACTCACTCTAATCCAACAAGTGAACTACTTGGATTGTTTATCTGTTCTTGCTGATGAGTTTTAATATAAAGTGCATAACCGCAAAACTGTGTGGTGAGTCGTATTGTGTCTAGAGCCTGTTCTATTTCTTGCATCTAGAGGTAAATGGACATTATGAATGGGTGGAACAGCGCAAAGTCTGTTAATGCATAGCTAAGATCCTGTGGTATAAAATGGGTGGCAAAAGGGAAGGGTCAGGATTCCCACTTCATATTTGGTGTATTGGCTGGGAACACTTTTGCTGAGTGCATCTGTCAGATGTGGCAACATCGTATTTGTTGATAGAGTTCTGCGCTGGGCACATGTTAAATCATGTTTGTCAATAATTCAGTGATTTAAGTGGTTTCTAAGTTGACACTTTGTGCTTTATACAGACAGTGTGTAAAATGGCTGAGGTTAATGTTGTAAACTTGTGCGAGTATGCGGAAGTCAAGTTCTTGTGGTCTTCAATACTATCAATGTGCAGAGAGAGTGCTTAGTTCCCGAGATAGAAAAGGAGACCCCTGAAAGATTCTTCGAAGAAGGCACAGTGTTTCAAACATGCCTGACCAGACTTTTTGATTGTGAAGAGAAAATGTCTCAAAAAGACAGCATTATACAATTAGGAGTGAAACTTTTGTTCATCGTGCACACAGTACTAGAAATTAGAAAAAAAGTGATGGACAATCTATGGTGAGGTGCCAGAAAGAATTGTCAGCCAGCATACCTGAGTCACCCAGACAATATTTACAATATTTACAAATGTTAAAAAGGATGTTAATGTGATTTGATGTGAGTTGTGAAGTTAACTGTAACTTGTAAGCGATATTCAATCAACACTACAGCTAAGTCAATGCCTAGTCTGGGATGCTGAGGAAAACCCTTATTGATGTATTTTTATATCCAGTTCAGTACTCTGGATGACAACCCTTGTATAACACCCCCCTCTTAGAATCCCCCTGACCCCACTGAGCCAAGAAGTAGGTTTGTTTTGCAAATTAAAAGGTTTATTTGAAAATGTAAACAATATATATATATATATATCACACTTTATAAATAAATTGATAACTGATATCACACTTCAGAATATGACCGTGATCAACAATGGATAATGTTACAGGGATACACTGATTTGGTTACTTAGGAGTAGTGTAGAGGATGAGGTAGCTGAAAATGCTTGATGGTTTCAAGGAAATGCAAGGTGGAATAAAATGCAGTACAGAAATAACTTGTTATGTTTTTAGCAAAAGGTAATATGATCACTTTTTCTTTTGACAATTCACTCCCCCCCTATGCAATACAAGAAATGGAAGGAGAGCACACAGTCTTCAAGAATCCCATCAAATCACACTTTATCATGCAATACACAGTTCCAGTTCCCCCAGCAAGCTTAGAGAAAACAGGGATGAGTTTTAAACACAGGCAAATTACTTTAATGTGGGTTGCAAGGAAGTGAAACGGTGCTAAAATTGCTTTTAATTCCCTCTAGAGGTTCAGGGTAGGTGATGGCTACTTTATATTAGTTCAGGCTCACTTTAAAAATACTCTATGAATGATTTAATAGATTACAAACAAATTTTAGCAAAGAGAAGCAAAAAGCTGCTGATTTCTACAGATGAAGAAATCGGGCCAAATCACAAATCGCGGTAGATTTCGCGAGTATGAGGAGTAGGAAGTTGGTTCTAGGTTCGTTGGAAAGCCTAGAATCACAGCTTTAAAATGAAAGTTACATTTTGTTCCAAAACGGTTCAAGAGATACGGACGATTTAATAAAGGTAGATTTTCGGATTTAAAGTAAAACTCAAAATGACAGGTGACAGCTTGCAGCTGCAGAATTGACAGGTGACAGTTGTGCAGCTTTAAAAATGACAGATGACACCATTTCTAGGAGGCTGTTCTAATTAGGTTAAAATAGCTTGAATTAGATTATTTTAACTAAGAGATTGGGTTCTGCACAGTTCTGGCGGATACATCCTCCTAATTTTGAAATGAATGGGCCTCGTCACAGATCTGGTCAACTGGACTGGACTGGGCGGTTCTGCTCACAGCGTCTGGGTCAGCTCTGCTCTGCTGGTCTAGCCTCTCTGGATACGGTGGGTCAATCAGGCACCGGTTCTGCTCACATCGGTCTGGGTCTCTGGTTCTGCTCACAGCGGTCTGGGTCTCTGGCAATTGTTCTTGGCAAAAGAATTCAAACAGCTCGCCCGGCTGTTGAATAGTTTGGTTAGGTTTGCTGGATTCTGAAGGCCTGCTGAGAATACTTTTGCTTGCAGTGGGCCTTCTAGGTTCAAAGTTCTGTAGTCTATGTTTAGCTTGGAAGTCTAAGTGTTGGATCTCTGGATGTGAAGTCGTCGATCAGCATGCTCCGCAGCAAATGGAATTGAATGTCCCTACCTGTCCCAGCAGTCTCTTTTTATGTGTTTTAAAAAGTAGGTGGAGAGGCTAGCATCCCTAAACCTGCCCTTCCCTTGATTTGATAGCCAATAGATTCTTTGGTCCCTGATTTGGGAGGGGATAGTGTGTCAGAGTGATGCCATTTTTATGACTTGCAGAAATGACACTCCCCTGGTCAATGTGCACACACATCTATTCCTGATCCAAATACATATTTCCCAGGTACACAGTTGTTTGACATCACATACACACATCATATATTACTAAAGGTAGTCCCTGTCCTGACTCTGGCGTTTCTAGGAGCTTGCATTCAAAAATGGCAACTTATTTTTGATTTTAGTGGGTTTTGCAACATTGGTTTTTCATCAAAAATTATACAAAGGTACATTTCCCTTCCACATATATCCCAGTAACTTTCCATGTCTCTAGCTTAAACCCATTGTCTACAATAATAATAATTAGCGGGGTTTTGCCCCAGAACATGGTACAAATTGGAGTTTGGACTCAAATCGTGAGGGCATTTTTCAAACTAAGACTCTCAAAGTTGTACATTCCTGTCATTTGGTTACAATAAATTATCACTGTATCTATAAAATATATAGTTGTTGCAATTCAACTCCCCCAAGTGTTTGGGTCCACCTCCAGGAGTCTGGGTGGGTCAGTGATCACATGTCTCTCCTTGCGTGCAGAGGGCTGTTGACAGGAAACACTCAAAATTAACATACCCCATTCAACAGAAAGAGCCTTTTGTGTGGGCTCCAGCAGGCTGCCTGGAAGTCTCTCCTCAATCAATCAACAGGGTCATGTGATATCCTGCCTCCTGGTGTGGAATCTCTGAGGTGTTAAGGTTTCCCAGCCTCTTGGCCTCTGGGAACAGCAGGTGGCTAAGATTTCCAATTAACTAACAAGCTTTGAAGTCCCTGCCCCTCTTGTAACTCCTAAATACAGTTTCCCTGTCAGAGTTTAGACCGCTAGCGCCACCCTGGGGAATTTGTCGGTACTGCATCCATTTTTGAGTTGTCTTGAATTACTGCATTTCTATAGAGGGGCCTTTTGCTTGATAGTATAGGACCCTTGCTTAACATTGTTTTGATGGCATCCTTACAGTAGAGTGGTGATGTGGAACCCCCCACAAGAAGGTTGTATCTTTGGAGTGGTCTTGTGCCAACTGCGCAGTTCTCCTATTCTGGCGTAAATGTGGGCGGCGATAGCTCATCCCCACATTCACCCAGTCTATTGATTCAACATGGGTCAAAACCCTTGACAAACTGAATTCAAAAATACTTTTTTTATGGCCTACAACAGCTGACAGTGGCCCCATTAGAAGAAAGTGGTAAAGTCCAGAAATTGAGATTGGGTGCAAATCCCAGTGTCACCTCTTAACAAATGTGTGATCCTTGGCACCCATTTAATCTTGTATCGCCTAACCTGTCAACATTTTCAGTCCCTAAAATTGTCAGCCCTTCAGAGGGATTTGGTTCTCAGGGCATGCTCTTTTGAAATAAAGCCTCACTCATGGTTTAAGAGGCTATATTGCTGCTCCATCTATAATAATGGTGAACATTGAAATATTGCACACCACAGCCATATGTTTCTTTTCTCTATAATGGCAACACCACTTGAAAACCACATCCCTCTTCTAATCTCTGTTTGAATACTGACACCTTCCTGGTAGCTTCTAATCTGCATGAACTATCTATGATATGGTATGCATAGTGTTGTCTTGCTTCCAATTGGCCTCCTCTATCTGTGATTGAGCACTTTTGCATTCTGTGAAGCTGTGAATATGAGTTCCCTCTCTATTCTGTGTTATGTGCACCCTTTTCATGCAATCAATGCCCTGTATTTATACCACAGCCTGTACAATGTCCTTGTGGCTGCTATTGATAAAAAAGGTATCCTTTACCTATGCTAGTGCACAAGTAGCCTTGTTGTGGATTGCTAATGTTGCCCTTGATGTGCTCCTTGTTTAATATTCTGATAGAGTGGTGAGGCGAGTGGTATGTGGTGGCTCTGAGGCATTATTTCCAAATAAAACGCTGGTTAAACAGTATTTCCATCATTTTCTGCTGCTGAGGAGGAGCCTGCACTGACTTGAGTAAAAGATCATTCCCTGCGTGGAGCGCTGCGCAGAGCGGTGCGGCGCATCATCTGCGGTGACTGCAGGGCATTATTTTGAAATCAAATGCTGGTGAAACAGTCTTTCTACCATTTTCTACTGCTGAGGAAGTGCCTGCACTGACTTGGATAAAAGATAATTCCCTGCGCGTAGCGGTGCACCAAGCGGTGAAGCAAGTGGTCTGTGGTGGCTGTGGGGGATTATTTTCGAATCAAACGCTAGTGAAACAGTCTTTCTACCATTTTCTACTGCTGAGGAGGAGCCAGCACCGACTTGAATAAAAGATCATTCCCTGCATGGAGCACGACACGGAGTGGTTTGGCGAGTGGTCTGTGGTGGTCCATTGTGACTCTGGGCCAAATGGTGCACACGGTAAGTCAATACATTCTAGTTTACCTTGAAGTCAACTGATACGCGACCCACGATTGCATACACTGCATTGCCAGTAATTTATCACGGGATTGCTGAGAGGGATGAAAACTTCTTTCACTTGCATTTACTCGATGAGGACCTGCTCTAAATGGCAGCATTTGCTTAATCATGAGCAGCTGACTTGTATCTGCTGTGTTGAAGTTAAAGCATCCAGCCACGGTGCAATTATCTCAAACATGGAGGTTTGTTTGTTTATTTCTTTATATAGCGCTCCTCACCCAAAGGTATCTGGGTGCATTTACAAGAAGTTTTTAGTACATGTTGCATAAGAGGATAGATACATAGTGCAATGGTTACATTATTTACATGAATTCACAAATATTATACAATAGGAAATATACACAATGGTTACATTATTTCCATAAATTCATAGATAGTATACAACAGAAATATACAATAGTCAGTATACGTGGATACCAGCAGAGAAGGTTAAGAATCTTTGGCAAAGAGCCAGCTCTTATTATTTTTTCGAAAGCTAAAGATGGATTGATCAATTCTTAGAGTTGTAGGCAGGGAATTCCATAGCAAAGCAGCCATAACACGAAAGCTACCATGCCCAGCTTTTTTTCCGTTTCTATTTCAGGACTTTAAGGCAAATTGAGTTTGCTGTTCTCATGGGGCGTTTTAATCTGTTTTTGACAATTTGTACCATTAAATATTTGGGGGCTGAAATGTTTAAGCATTTATAGGTGATGGAGACAGTTTTGAGAAGTATTCTGTTCTTCATTGAGAGCCAGTTGTTGTTTCATCTAGCCTCAGTTATGTGCTGTCTTCTGGGAATATTTAGCACAGTTCTAAGTGTATTATTCTGTAGGATTTGAAGTTTGCTGATGATGTATTGGTTGGCACCTAGGTAAAGTACATTAGAGTAATCAAGTTTCAACAGAATCAAGGCTCTCGCTAAAGTAATACAACTGTCTGTAGATAGAAAGAGTTTACAGGTGTGGATCAGCTTACAAGTGTACACTGCAGCTGAGGCTGTGGTGTAAACTTGCTTTCACAAGTTTAGGGCAGAGTTTAAGCAAAAACACATGGTTTTAACCTCCCTTACCACTTTGATGTTGATACTGTCAATGTTGAAAGAGAGGTAGTGATTGCTAAATTTGCTCAGAGTAGCAGAAGCTCCCAGGATCAGTAGCTCAGTCTTCTCATCATTCAGGCATAGTCCATGAGTGGCCACCCAAGGCTGAATGATGACATAGATTTTGTTCACTAGAGCCAAGTCAGTGTCATAGTCACCTGTGAGCGGTATGAGGATCTGGGTATCATCGACATAATGAGTGTAGTTGACACCCAGGTGGTCTAGATCATCAAACAATGACTTAGTGAAGATGTTGTACATAGTGGGCGATACACAAGAGCCTTGCGGTACTCCACATAGTATAGGTGTAGGGTCTTGCGAGGCTGAGGGTGAAAACACTCTCATAGACCTGTTGTTTAGGAAGGAATGAATCCAGGCTGTTGCTTCTGGGGAGAAGTGGACTGAGGTGGATAGGTGCTTGCAAAGGTCTTTATGGTCCACCAAATCAAAAGCAGCTGACAAGTCTAATAGGAGGTAGAGGGCTAGTTTCCCCTTGCCCTTAAGTTCATTGATTGATCTGAAGAACCAAATCGAAGCCATTTCAGTGCCATGTTGGGGTCTGAAGCCAGACTGGCGGAGCCCTAGTAGGTTGTTAAACTCAAGGTACGATTGTATCTGGAGGTGGGCTGCTTTGTCAATAATCTTTAATAAGAAGGGGACTGTTGTAATTACCCTGTAGTTTGTCAGTAAGTTTGGGTCCAAAGTGTTTTTTTTTTAGGAGTGGTAAAACCCAGGCATCCTTAAGGTTGGTAGGGTTGGTGCAGGTTGTGAATGAAGAGTTGATTAAGGTTGTGATGAAAGGGGCTAGGTCACTGGCAGCTTCTTTAATTACCAGGGAAGGGCATGTTTCTCCCTGGAATCTAAAGGGTTTCAGTGAGGCTATGATGTTTTACACTACTTTAATGGAGACTGGGGCAAATTTAAACCGCTGAGGAGGTTTGGCAACGTTAGCATCAATACTCTGCATGGTGGTAGGATATGGGAGGTTGAGTTTTTTTGCTGCGATTTTGGTTTAGAGGGGAGATATTTTATTGGACAGTGCATTTTGGATATTACTGCACCACACTTTATCCTTGTTGCAAGTGTCAGAGGAAGGGGTGGAAGACTCCACTACTGTTAGGATAGCAAATCATTCTCTGGTACTTGAACTAGCTTTATTAATCCTATCATTATAGGTCTCACGTTTGGATTGAAGGATTTCTAGTTTGTATTTGGCTGTAATGTTCAGTAGTTCCACGTTATTAGTACTGCAGGATCATTTTTTCCACTAAGCTTCAGCTTTCCTTTTTATGCCTGAAGGGATTTGAGTTTGGGTGCAAGGTTAAGGAGGGCTCTAGGTTTACTTTGACACATCTTGAGAGGTGCAATGTTGTCTAAGGCAAAGGGAATAGTAGAATCGTAAAGCTTTACTAGTGAAGCTGGGTCAAAGGTAGCAGGCAGGGAATTTAAGCTAGGGAGGAGGTGGGGTCTTAGTTTGTCTGCTGTGATATAACGCTTATTGCTAGTGAGGATTGGTGGGGCTATCAGGTTTGACCTGCATGGAAGTGGGCTGTCTTAGATGTCGAAGGTCAGTAAATAATGGTCTTTCCATCTGTAAAGATCAATAGACATAATTACTGTCTCACAGTTAAGGTCATCTACCCAGTCAAGGGTTCTGCCTTTGACATGAGTGGGTAAGTATGTGTGAAGCCTAGTTCAGATTGGGAGTTAATCAGTGTCAGGACGTGCTGATCTTTTGAGTCGTTAAGACCGAGATTGAAATCTCCCATCACTAGTAGTTGTGAGGTGGGTTTAGTGTTTTCTGATAGTAGAGTTATGATGTCTTCCTTGAAAGACCCAATAGGGCCAGGAGATCTATAAAGCAGGTGGGTAGTTAGGGTGCGAGAGTTGCTAAGTGGAATTTTCACAGACAACACTTTGCATGACGTAACAGGGTGATGAGAGGAGACTTTGAATCCCAAGTTTGTTCTGGCAATAAAGGCAATCCCGCTTCCTCTAAAGGATTCTCTATCGAGCCTCACGATAGTGTATTCATCAGGGATAGCTAAAGATAGAGATGGACCAGCAGCTGCATGGAGCCACGACTCTGTTATAGCTAGGAAATCAAGTTGTTTTGAAATGATCATGTCAGCAATGACTGCAGCATATGCTACCATAGATCTTGCATTGATTAAAGCACCTTTGACCAGCGGGGGTCTGTTACTACTAGGGTTATAGTTAGGGGTGGTATTCTTCTGGACAGGACAGTTTTTCTTTAGTTTGTTAATCTTAGGTTTAGACTCTTTGTGGGAGTACATTTTTGTCTGGATACGTGACAGTTGCTGGCAGAGAGGGAATAAGTTGTGTTGAGTCTCAAACTGAGCCTGACATTTCGTGCTAGAGTAGGACAAGGTAGGCTCTGTACAGGGTTAATAACAAAGCACTGAATCCATTGTTTCAGAGATAAGGTGCAGTGGGCCCGAATTGAAAGGGATGCACCTTTATTGCCTACGTTAGTTTCTACATTTATTTGGGGCAGGAATTTGGTGGTTTCAATGGAGCAGGCCTGAGTCATTAGTCTAAGGGCAGCCAGGAATTGTGTAGGTTTGACCCAAGGGGGGGCAGTCGTATGGGAGGCCATGATGGGCTGGTGGTACTTAGTAGGAGCCCACAGCTTGCAGGGGGCAAGCCGGTTCTGTGGAAGGGTATATGCACCAAATCAAGAATACCGTTGTCCAAGAAGGCTAACAGGAGTCTTAATAATGTGTAAATGACAGCATACATGGTTGCTAAGTGGGATGACTAACATGTGCGACGTTATTTAGGCCTCTGGTCATCCATATTCAGACAGATAACATCATGAACACAAATGTGTAGAATGTAGATCAGTATATAGACGAGGCAGGACGATGGTCCAGTGTAAAATAAAGATGGTTTGAGCACAGTTGGGATCTAATGTTAGTGCGAGGTTAGGAAATTGCCATGTTATCAGATACACAATAAGCAGTGTTGTGTTAAGTGATACAGATTGTGGGATATTTTGACCCACTCAGCTGTGCTTATGTCAGGAATGGCACTCTGTCAAGAGTGGCACAGGGCACCCAGGTAGGTTTAGGGTGGCTGTGCTGATGTAAGGTGACAGATAAGCACACACAGCAGGAAGCTCAACAAGAAAGAAGAATAGGCAACAGTAGCTGTGAACAAAAAGGGGCAGGGATTACAAAGGTACAAACAAACTGGATTCCCTCTTGGGGTGTATGCAGAAATGGGAAAGAGTGTTCCACTGACCTTTGGAAACTCCAGCCTTCTGCACAGATTGCTATAACAGTGGCCCACTCTGTATGCTCATGGCTGGGAACAACAGCAGTGGGTGTCTGTACCTGAACCCTAAGGCACGAACAAGGTAACAGTACTTCACAAGACTGAAGCCTGTACGGGTCCAGCAGGAACCAAACAATGACACGAAGTACGACACTGAAAACGCAACAAGGGAAGGGGCAGAGGTTGCCTGCCGGAAACCAACAGTCAAGCTCTGTACAAAGGATTTACATAAGACACAAGTGAAGACAAGAACAGAAATATCCAGGGAAAAGGAAGTCAAAGAGAACAAGGTTCAGAACAGGATCCGGAAGAAAGGAAGGGCAGAACCTAGTATCTAACTGTAGGGAATGGTGACCGGAAACTGTACACGGAATAGTAGAACAGTAACTCAGGGCTGGAAAGACAAGAGAAAGCTAGCAGAAGGAAAAGAATGAAACAGTATAACAGAAATGTATAACCTAAGGGAAGGACAGAAGACTCAAGGAAGAGAAGGACAGGGATCAACAACAGGGGGTTGCAAACAAGGAAGAGAGCAAGGGAGCAGTAGCCAGGAAATAGGGGGGCTGCAAACAAGGAAGAAGGGCTGCAATAAAGGATGGCACAAGGTGCAGGCAAACTGTTGTGGACTGCAGAGGACTGTAGTAGACTGCAAGGCAGGGAGTCCAGAGGAGCCAGACAGAGAGCTGTAGTAGGCTGCAGACAGAGAGCCCAGAAGTGCTAGAAGAGCTGTAGTAGGCAGCAAGGAGCGAGCCCAGAGGAGCAGGGCAGCGAGGCAGGGAGCCCAGTAGCAGGCAGTAAAGCAGGGAGCCCAGATGAGCCAGCAAAGGGCACTGGATCAGAAGCAGGATAATACGGCAACAGGAACAGCATACAATTTGTGGCTCACGGCAAAAAGGTGCTGGGCGAACTCTTAATGCAAGAGACTGAGCTCCTGCAGGCATCTGCTTAAATACAGCCCTGCCCTTTACTTATGAAGGCTTATTGGCAGCACCTGGAGCAGCACACCTGATCGCTAGGGCTTCTGGGGTTTGTGGTTCCAATACTGATGAATGGAAATAGCCAGGAATTGATAACTGTAGCAAGGTGCATTATGGTACATGTAGTTAGCTGAATTAAATAAGAAAGTACCAAAGTCGTGCAAATGGAAATCAAGGACCAAAGTGTGAATAGGGGTTGTTCAAAGAGTATTATGATGATAAATGAGTTCTAAATAGTCCATGATGGTTGCCAATGTGTGCGCCAGTGGCACAGGCATGACAGCTTATTACATCACTTTGCTGCATTGGTGCAAGAAACAGCACAAATGGCCACGCTGACTCCTGTGCGTGCCAAGATTTCTAAACTGCATTTTTGTAACAACCAGAAAATGGCTGCACCACCCTGTCATCCACATTTCAGGTTTGGTGAAACAGAGTACTCACTTCAGGAATGTGCCAGTGTGCTCTGCAACATTTTACATGGAGCAAAGAGAAATAGGCAGCATTACTTTGCTGTAAACCCAAAATGCCTCTTTAAAATGACACTTTTCCAACCTTAAAAGTGCTGCTTGGTGCTAGGTTCATCAATTTCTCATGAACCACTGTGATTAAAAAGGCCCTACAATGCCCAGGATCATTCATTGTGTCTCAGAGGAACCGGGCCTCATTTGAATGAAAGTTCCTGTCCAATGTATCTTTGAAAAATCAGCCTGGGGCTTTGTTTTCATTTTACACGGGAAACACGTCTATTTTCTTTGCAACAGTATCAAGAATCAGCTGTCCAGAGAAAGACTCTAAATATATGCATGTAACTGTATCCATGCTGCAAAACAAACTCCAGCACTCAAGAAAAGAACTATAGCTGCACAAAGTGTATATTTGCTGGAGATGAAAACCAAATTTAACGAAATAGTAAAATGTGCTTTTTTCTGACTAAAGGGGGAAAATCGCCTATTTAAAAGTACATTGTTGTGTAAAGGTTTGATTACTTAGAAGTGTAAAAGGTTTTATTACTGTTAAAAATACACCTGTAACTGTTTTAATTCTATAGGTTTAAAGTTAAGATTTAAAAGGAGAAAATAAAAGCTAATACCCAGGCTGAGTTGGAAAACTATATTAAAAAAAAACTTGCTCTGCCAGTTGCTAGCCCTGAGAAAGGGTGACACCTCATAAACTGCTGGCACAGGAAAGGCTAATTGCTAGCTTGGCGGCTTTGAATGAACCAGGACAAAGGGACTTCCCCCAGTCGTCATCAGACATTCGTTTTTGCTCTAGGCTGGGACAATAGCAGTCTGAGACTCTCACATTTCAAGTGTAAGGGGCAGTAAACTTCAATCAACAGAGAGGCCCTTCATCCTTCTTCAAAGGAATTGACATTTGCTTGCAGTTGGGGAAAAGAAAAATAAAACTGATTAAGTGACAATAGACTTCCTTTTGGTTTTCAAAAACCTATTTTGCATCTGATCTTTAAAGACATTTAACTTTGCAGAAAGAAAGAGGAAAAATATGAAAAGTTTGTCATTTTAAATCAAATTTTGTGCTATTTCTTTGAAAACTTGGTAGAGCTCATTACTGCATAAGGAACAGAAGTTGTAAAGAATGACAGATTGTGGGGAAAGTATTGATATTGCAAATATAACATTCTGTACACACATCCCACCGGGAAAAACACATCTATGTACAACGTTGGGAAATGTTAGGCCAAATCTTTCATGGTAAAACTGCCAAAATGTAGCAGAAAGGCAACACCAAGTCCCACAGACTTAGGGTTTGGATTGAAATATGACCCACACAATATGTAAACTGTGTATCTGATTTTCCCAGAGGTCAAAATTGTATAAATATGTATTTGTGGTCAAATTAGATTTTGGCTCCAGTAGCTAGGGGAGTTTTCTAGTCATTGTAAAAATCATCCCATAAACATGACATCACTTTGCAATCAGCGAAGAGCAAGGCAGAAACTATGCTCTTGCCCAATCCTAGCATTATGGGTGTAGGTAGTAAGCCTGCCCCTGCCATATACTGTAGTGATGTCATTTGGCATGATAAATAAGGGAACCTGACAGCACACAGGACACTGATTCCCGACTTTCTTCCTGATTTCCAGTGTGGTGTCCTGTTCCTGATTTCTTCATCCTACTTGATCCTGATTCCAGTTCTCATTGCAAAGCATAGGCCTATGCATTGCTGAACCCCTTTTCAGCTAGGCCTCAAATTCTAAACATCCCAATAACCCAAGGGAAGCATCCTGATCCAGTCTGGCTTACTACTACTAGATGCATGCCAGCAAACTCGTCATCCCACTGATCTCCAGTCTCCAGTAACCAGAAGGGCCAGTCCAGTGCAGTCCAGGGACAAGAACGGCCTAGATGGTCCTGTTCCACCCGGTTTGCCCAGCTGTCCTTGGTTTGACCTGATCCGTGTGATGACCAGAACCCTTGACGGTCCAAAATCCTAAATTAAAGTGAACTGTAAGTACTAATAGGAATCATAGAAAACCATAGCATACCTTGCCTTGCCTTTGTCTTATCCCCATCTCTAAATCATCCTATCCTTACCATAATAACTTGTAACATTATCAGAATTCTTATTGCAATTGTTGCTGTCTTTGATTTATCTTGCTAAGCACCATTTCTTTAGTCATTGTTATCTCGTGTAAATCTTAAACTATCAATCCTACTTCGAGTGATCCGATGGGTTCCGGCGGGGTGGAAACTGGGAATCTGGTGTTGAAGTCATAAATCAACTCTAAAGCTTACTGTGTCCCTCCTGGGTATTCTGGCCGGAATGCACTAGCATAGAGTAAAACTATAGTAAATATTTACATGTCCAAACTGAGCTTCTTTTCTGTTTTCACTACCCGATTTTTCTAAAAAACGCCTCTCATTCAACCTTCCTCAGTTTAATAGATAGAGACTTCATTTCAACTCTGGATTATACCTAAGACCTATAGCGACATCCCAACCCAAAAACACTCCAAAACAGTGTAATTCTCCCATTTCTCTTAAAAACCGTTAATTTTAGGCGAGAATCCACAATTTTGCAAAGTTTTACATGTGTGATTTTTATTTTAAATTATTTTAAAACTTCCATTCAGATTCAAAGTGTTTACGTTTGCTCAAACTATAGCTCATGATTGTTAGTATCTTTACAAGGTTGCTCCCATAGAGATTTGTATCGATTTAAGGATTTTTGCACACATTGATTGTTTTACCCAGCAATTTCCGAAATGTCATTTTAAAGTGTAAGATTTCAAATCCGTTTTTCTCTCTTGTTTGGAGAGGGAAGGCTGAATTTGAACTGTTTTCTATTCTTTATTCCTGATTACTGGCTGCTTCCTTATATCTAGTTAGAATTGTTTGTTTGTGGGTTGAGGAATATTAGAGGGGGAAATCCTAACTTAAGTGCCATCTTTCCAAACAAGCCAAAAGTGTTCTTTTCTCTGGTGTTTTATATTTGTGTTGCTAAAGAGTGAATTTTAGTGCATTACATACCTTCCTATCTGTTATTGTCACCACATTGGTGATTGCTGCTCCATATTAAAAAGTATATGTTTGATTTGAATTTTAAATACATAAATAAATACTACCTTTACCAACCAGACTGATTCCTGGTCCATAGTGACCTGGGGTATTTGAGAAGGGGTGTGATATGAGTGGTATATCACTCAAAATATTGAACCTATATAGATAATAAAATAAGCATTTCAGATGTGTGCTGCATACTAGGCTGAGACCAGGGTGTATCACCTGATTGAAATACTTAACAAGATTAAACAATATCAAGCCACGCAGCCATGTATATGTGAGATATTCTGGGAATCACAGAGATGGGCAGGGTACCCGGGTCACCTTAAGCATCGATGGGCAAAATGTAAGGTTCACAGAAATCACAGCAATAGGCAGGGTGGCCAAATAATAGTATGCACCAATGGCCAAAATGCGAGGTTCACAGTAATCACAACAATAGGCAGGGTGGGCAAATAATTGTATGCACCAATGGGCAAAATGTGAGGTTCACAGTAATCACAACAATAGGCAGGGTAGGCAAATAATAGTATGCACCAATGGCCAAAATGCGAGGTTCACAGTACTCACATCAATAGGCAGGGTAGGCAAATAATAGTATGCACCAATGGGCAAAATACGAACGTTCAGTAATCATGGATTGGGAAAAGGTGCTGTAGGATTGAAAGGTCGCAGTAGGGAGGGGATAGGGGGGGTGAAGTAGTCAAAGTTTGATGCAGCAAAGGTGGAGCCCTGTGACAGTAGCCGTCGGTTCTGCACGTGAAACGCCATAAATCCAAGCTCTTGGCCCAGTGCCACGTCAGGTAAGCTAGGTCACAGCCACGCCCAGGGCCACGGTTGAAAGTTTGTTCCCTGCGCCGCCACTTACACGTGAAGCAAGCTTGAGGCCAAATAAAACTTTGAAGTACAAAAAATTACAGATTTTTTTACGCCCTCCAATCAATTTAAAGTCCAGCAAATGCCAAAAGCTGCTGATATCAATATCTCTGTGGCTCAGGAATATCCTACATCTACCAGGGCAATCAACAATGATAATTCACTTGTAAGCATGTGCCTTGACTTACGCAGGAGGTCCTTGAGTGAACCAGCCCATTGCGATAATGATTTCTCTGGCGTAACAGTCATTCCCCATCCCTGATTTCACTGGGATAGCTGCCAGGGTTGACAGCTCTATGGACAGCATGACATTAACTACATCTGAGTGTTCCAGTGAACAATCACTAGAAACACACGAGATGCCTTTTGCACCTGCTCTAAGCTCCATGGCTATTACCATGGATACAATTTTTGGCTTGTGCTTTACTATCGCCAGTGAGCTAAACGAATTTAAGCGAGTGCTGGCGTTGGTAGTTGATGTTATCTTAGCCAACAGTATGAGCTCGCCATTGATTCCACCACCAGTTAATCTGGAAGTACGGAAGACGATAGAAAACAGCACATTTTCGACATCTACTCCACATTCAGAAGTGTCTTGGTGCACCTAGATGGTTGAATGTTTTACCCTACAGCCAAAACAACCTACAGTAATCATTCAACAACAGCCAGCCACAAATAATGCCATCAGACCAAATGAGTCCAAGCCTTGTCGAAAGAAGAGACATGGGGAAAAGGAAGCAGCCTTAATATCCACTGATCTGCCTAGCACACGATCCATGTGTACTTTATCAACTAACTAAGGGTGACTTAATCTCCAACATTAACCAGGTGTGTGCCAGAAGACAAAGAAGAGCCAGAAACATGGCAATACTAATGTTAGTAAAACTCAGGGCTGGCATTTACCCGGCGCACTTGGCGAATGGCTGCAATTCCCCGAACCAGGAGCCCTTACTACCTTACAAAAGCAAGATCGGCCTTATTTAAGGACGGCATCTTTGCAAACCACAATGGAAGATCAGCAGAACAATTAAGCCACTCAAGTCTCTTCCATTCAGTTCTTTAAGCTTTACAAGCCTCTGCTGCAACAGCAAATTATGTCTCAACTGGGCCATCCTTCAATTTTAGCAGTGGAAGTATGTCATATGCCCCCCAGCCCCCACCAGTGATTCTACAAGGGATGGGGTTGTTTGGAAATGGTTGGTATGCACCTACTCTACCAATAAACATGCATAACAATGTGCTGCCTCCTGTACAGTCCTTTATTCCATCCCTACAATCGGTCCAGATGCATTTAAACACTGCAGGGCTTGATCTGAGGGTTCCCCTGGGAACGCAATATATGCAAAACAACACAGACATGGAATCCAGACTTCATCTTATCCATGGCCCTACTATGAATCCATCAGTCATGGCAAATCCTATGACCGCAATGTGTTTATTTATTTGTATTTATTTATTGAGCATTTGTTAGGCGCCTATACAACGCAGTGGTGTTTCCAGGCACCATAAGGCAAAAGAGGGAGAGGAACAAGGAGAGTAATTAAACAATAACAAAAGGCAGTACAATATCAAACAATCATGGTCCTACTAGGCCTTGAGACATTCAGAAATGGAAGTGCCATGAAGGGCGGGGCAGGGCAATGGAAGGGAGGGGAGGGGAGAAGAGAGGGAACAGGTGAGGGCAAGTGCTGGTCTGAGACCAGGAGGGGAAGTGCCAAGGAGTGCCAGGGTAGGGGACCACTGGCTAAGTGGAAGGGCTTAGGTGTCCCATGAGGGGGCACTATTGTCCGGCGGGGCCCCATAGGGATGTGCCACTGGGGGTGGGTGGGTTCTGGTGCTGACTGGGCAGGGAGCCTGGTAACCTGTGGGACTCATAAAGGAACAGGCCACCAGTCTCAGTGGCAGTGGGGGGATTAGCAGAGGCGGGTGAGAGAGAAGGAGGTAGATAAAAAAGAGTTTTGAGAAGTTTCTGTAACGTAAGGATGTCTGGCTCAAGTTTGAGAAGGGCAAGGAGGCTGTTCCAAAGAGAGGCGCCAGCCGAAGAGAGAGAGAGACCTTCCCCCCACTCTCTGCTTGGAGAAGCATTTGATCAGTAGAGAGTTACATCTAGAAGAGCAGAGGGTTCGAGCAGGGGGGTATTTGGGGAGAAAAAGAGTTGGAGATAGTGGGTTATCAGGACCTTGAAAGCCTTGTTGATTATGCAGGGGGTCTTGAATTTGATCCTTGCAGTCACCGGAAGTCAGAGGAGAGATTTTAGGGCTGTAGAGATGCTGTCCTTGGGCTTGAGGCCAAGGATAAGTCTTGCAGCCCAATTCTGGATTAGTTGAAGGGGCAGAGGGAGGAAAGAGGCAAATTGAGAAAGAGGCTGTTGCAGTAGTTCATCCTGGAGAGGACGAGAGCTCTGTAGACATTGAGCTTCTGGGGAAAGGTAAGGAACTATAAAAAGCCTCTAAGGAGTTGAAGGTGGAAATGGGCCTTCTTGGCTAGGTCCAAGATGTGAGGGGTAAAGGGAAGAGAGCAGCCGAAGAGGATGTTTGCCTCACAGGAGGGTGGCCAGATGGCAGGAGGGAAACAGGGTGCATGTGTCCTATTCAGAAGGATCTCTGTCTTACTGGCATTAAGACAGAGATCATTAGCAGCACACAATGCCTGAACACCAGTCACGCAGTCTGGAATGAGAGAGGAGGAGGAGGAGGTAATAGAGGGAAGTTTGAAGGAAAGCTGTGTGTCATCAGCATATCACTGGGAATGAGGAAAGAAGGAGGAGATCATGTGGGCAAGAGGGGTGAGGTAAATATTGAAGAGCCATGACACAGGATAGAGGCCTGGGGAACATCGCATGTAGACAAGGAGGAAGTGCCCAGCTGCACCTTGGACGAGCAGTTAGTTAGGAAGGAGGTCAGCCAATCTAGTGCCCCGTCTGTGATGCCGAGGGTATCGTGGAGCTGTGTTGCAAGGATAGAGTGCTTGACCATTTCAAAGGCAGAGTAGAGATCAAGGAGAAAGAGAGCAGCATGTGAGTTGGAGTCAAGATTAGTGAGCAGATCTTCACAGGTGTTCAGGAGAGCAGTTTCAGTGCCCCTGGATGGCCATAATCCAGATTGATGATCCTGAAGGCAACCAGGTTGAGGAGAAAGGGCCCAGTTGAGCCCAGGAAGGGTGGTTAGTTAGTGTTCTCTCTGTGGGAGGAACAACACACAGGTCGTGCCTAGTAAGAGAAATGGGGAGTGTGAGTCTATTAAAGGTGGAGGTGAGTGGTCATTATGATTTGAGGAAATGAAGCCTGGTTACGTCAGTCCATTTCTGAACCAGAAGAACGTAATGTCCCTATTCAGTCAAATTAAGGGCTTACACATTCTATGTCCACAAGATTTAATCGGTGGAGTTGCCTACCATACAAAGCACTACAAATTGGGCCATTGTGACTTGTTTCTCTGGAGGCGGTAGAAAGGATTTTATTAGCAGAGACAGAATTATGGAATTTGGGTTTCGAGGTCCAGACAAGTCAGGGTGGCTGGTTGAATGGTGATCTTATGAAGACCCAGAATTACATAATCAGCCCAATGGTCTGCCATCACACATAGTGCAATTTAAGCAGAGGTCTAGCCAGGGACAGAGTAGCACGGACATATGGCAACCGGTCCAAGTTGATTCTCAATTAGGAATTGGGGTGAATAATAGGAAATGTTCTCTGTTATCCTAGAATACCCAAGGCTATAATTCGTTTTTCCTCCAATATAGTGGGCATTGATGCCCTTACTTCCGTAGACAATTTTCCTTTACAAGAAACATGGCTCAGTACATATATTGCGCTGGAAGGGTATATGGTTTTTACTCAGAAAGCCCTACCTAATTTTAGAGGTCGACTGAAGGGGGAACTCTGTATTGGTGTTCGTTCCTTGTTGGATGTAAAATGGTTCTGTATGGAGGGTGGCCCTAGCTAATTTTCCATCTTACGATGTAAATACGTTGATTGTCAACATCTAAGATCCACCTGATGGACATATTTCTTGACTTTTAGGGAGAGTGTTAAGAGAAATTGAGAAATGAGAAATGGTGCAACCTATTCCCTGGGGGTGAAATATTGGTGGCAGGAGATTTTAACGTGCTTTGTTTAACATTTTGGAACCTACAATGGTTGGAGGGTGATCCCTTCTTACACAAGAAAAGCTCTGCAGCAGTCAGTTTATATGCCCATGAGTCAACACAGCATGGGGCTATTTGTGTGGACAATTTGCTGCAATACCATTTAGATCCTCTTGTATCTAGCATGGGGACCTCTTTAATAGATATTGGCACGAAGCAGACTGGTGACAAGAAATGTTCTGTCGTTTACTCTGCAATTATACGATTGCCTTAATGGTTTAAACGGCTATGCAATGTTGAAGATCACTTTTGACATTGCATTACATACTACGTATAGGCCATCATTGAGCAGGGCCGATCCTTCTACACAAGGAGATCAAATTAATTGGTCTGAGGCAAATATCTTAAAAAATCTGTGAGAACATAAATAAATTGGGTTGGAAGTGGCATGATCTCTATGACAACTCTAATGGACAATTACGAATTTTGTTGCAGATGAAATGGCAGGGCATACATAGGCCTGGCCGGGTATTTCGTCAGAATGGCTCTGTGTTCACACCATTTGACCCAGAGATACATGAGAGCAAAAAAGCCCTAGGATGTGATCCAGTCAATTTTAGGCATAATATAGTCTCCACACTGGCTCAGCAAGAACTAGAATCGGTCAATGTGAAATCAAGGTAACAGAATTGGTTGGGGCAGTAGAAAAGCAGTGTTTTAACTGCTAATTAGAAATTGTTTATTAAGCTCATCCAAACCAATGATTCTCGTAAATTCTGGTCTTTGTATCGCACTTACACGGGTGTTAAGTCGCCTAAAGAATGGTGTGGTATTAGAGGACAATGTTGGTCAGAATGTATAATCACCACTTATTGGGATTGTGGACTACACAGTTGTGTGGACGCTAACCCATTTCAAATAGATGCGAGTGTAAGGGGCAGCATGAATATTACCAATAGTGCCATAATAATTACGGGGCTAAAATCATCCCAAGCTGCTGGGCCGGATGGGCTGCCCAATGTTCCAATGAAAGCGAACCCTCAGTTCTGGGCAGAGGCCCTCTACATAATGTTTATGGAAACACTGGACAGTGGAAATATCTCAGATAACTGGCGATTATCAATTTTAATTCCTGTGCATAAAAAAGGTCGATACAACAACACAGAATTATTGCTTGCTAGCTTTGCTAGATTCATGTAGCAAAGTATTTGCCACCATATTATTAGAGTTACTGGAGGAACGGGCAGGACACTTTCATATTCAACCACAACAAGTCGGGTTTTTGGAGAGGATGCTCCACAGTATTGGCCAAGTGGGCCCTGCTGCCACTCTTTGCCAATGTCTATAATGGAACGGATGGGACACTCTATCTTTGCTTCCTCGATTATTTGCTGCATTTGATTCAGAAGATCGTGACTGTCTGTGGAACAAATTATCTGGTTGGCACATTGATCTGCAGCTATTATATCTTATACGACTCTTGTACACTGATACACCTGTGTCAGGACGAGTTTCCGAGAAGGGTGCCATAACTGTACCAGTCGCCACTAATAGGGGAATGAAGCAGGGGTGTGTCCTATCACCCCTACTTTTCAATCTCTGGCACATATGGCGATGTGTTTGGCCCAATGCAGTAAACATCCACCTCGTTTGGGGAGCATACTGAGCTCTTGGATGGGTTAGACAGATGATATCGTAATATTCGATGATACCCCACTGGGATTACAACATTCTTTAGATGCCCTTGTGCAGTATGCAAAATACAACAGCATGGTAACTAATCTACAGAAGACCCAGATTTTATAATTGCAGCACAAGGGAAAGAAGTCCATCAGCCACAATTGGTGGCTAGATGGCACCAAACTGAATCAGGTAAAGACCTATATATATATATATGGGATGCAAATTTCCTGGAATACTATTCTCAGCGATTGCTGGGAGCCCGGTGTACTCTAAACTGATGCATATGAGACAGGTCCTGTGAAAAGTTATAAAAACTAGGAGAGGTGGATGTATAGAGGGCCTCCTTGAAGTGTAGATCAAATTGGTTATTCCAACCTTGATGTATGATATAGATTCCATGATGGGTTTTAGCACAATTTGGCTGAACAAAATTGAACGGACATTTCTGAGGTCGATTTTGGGGGTCGCCAAATCGGTCCCATTTGAGGCTTTATGAATGGAACTGGGGTTGAACTCGCTTGGCATGCTCTGGAAGATGAAGTGTTCCAGACTATTTATGAACATATTTGAGGGCAGGTCTGGTGCAACCTCCAATGCATTTTTGTTGGTCTTGGGACACATGACAAGTTTAGTCCAGGTAATACGGTCAACCAGAGCTTGAAGGATATAGTATTTAATCATTTAAAAGACATCAGCATTCAAGCAAAGGCTATGTCTCAGCCTGGAGTATTCTTGTTTGAAATAAGGAGAAGATAAGTGTTAAGCGACCGGGTAACGGAAATAGATACATTGACTCTGTGTAAGCAAGACATTGAGTTCGCTAAGCATAAACCCTGAAGCTATCTCTTAAAATACTGCAGTTTACCACTGCAGAGATTTGTTTTGTACTTGAGGTTGAACATACTGCCAGTGCAAGAGGTTATAGGGTCTTGGATCAAGGAACCGAGATATTTGCGATTGTGCTGTATTTGCGACGTCAAATCCAGCAGCCAATTCTGACTGGATTCCCTGGTTTTAAAAATGCTGTATAATAAGTGCTATGATTGATTTAATGCAAATTGGAGGGGATAAGAATCGGACCAGTTTTGGTCAATGCTTTTGTAGAGGTGCAGCCGATTGCCTCTGCAGGGAGTCCGGTCCCTATTCTGCCTGCATGTCGGAAACCGGAAATTGCAACATGCGCAATGCCAGTAATGGTACCTATACCGCAAAAGCTTCCAGATAAGGTATCCACTGAGAAGACCCTACATGATGTATCCTGAAACAGATGGCGGTCTCCTAAGAGAGACCCCAAAGAAGTGTGAAGATGTGAACAAGATGTGTACAAGAGAGGCTGGTGACATTACAAGAGATCAGTGTGACACACTGAAAAGGATGACCAGAGAAGAGAATGTATAGACTTTATAGAATCTGATGGCGAAGTAAGGAAATGAGAAGACGTTCATGTGTGAAATGAAGATTGCATGTGTAAAGAGTCGTTTTATAACTCTACAGATGCCGTAATGCAAGTAGACTAAGTAATCATAAGGCTTGCTAAACCTATTGAGTAGACTGTGGACATTCAATGCTATAATTTTAGTAAGCTCAACCCGTGGAGAAAGGAGGATTGATAGCTGTGTGTCTGTCGCAGCAAAGAATAAGACACTGCACGAAGAAGGACCAAAGGAAGACTGCTTGGCTAGGTGTCAGGGGTTGGGACAGGCAAGAACTGGTTATATATTCTCAAAGGACAGTAAAACGTGAGAAGTGAAATTGTCCCTTGTTAAGTTGCAAAGAGAGAACACCATGAGAGCCACGTTTTTTCATTTAAGACAATTAAATGCTATGAAATGGGTCGATTCACGGTCTCTGATTATGTGAGTCCAAGATGGAAATAGATTTGGGCATGTAAGCCGAACCTTAAAAACAATGTGTTCACACTTCCTTATATTCCCAGAGGAGGGAAGCAATTACAAGGCCAAGTTCAATGACCATCTGAATGGCTGATGGCATGAGTGATGAGAGATGATGGGCTAATTGGGTGGGGAGGTACGGTCAAGTCCACCCACCAGCACCTGGGGTACCAGCTTACGTGCTGCTAGAGAATCGAATGTTCCAGAAGGGTACAAGTGTGCCAACCAATTGTAGAAGGCCATATAACAAAGGGCCTTATAGTTTTATAGCCAATGGTGTGGCGTGTATCTAATAACTGTTGAAGATGACTTGCACTAGGGGTGGGCATGAGTTGTCCAACTGACTGTAGAGACCCAATCACAATCATATCCCATATAGAAAGTATACTTAGATGTTCCCCTTAGTCGTATCACAATTTCACATAGGTTTCTGTAGTTTGCCATGTAGTATGACGTCACGCATGATGAGTTTCCTTTGCTATAAAAGTAATGCTTTTATGAAATGGATTGAGATTGTGCTGTGTGACATCCGTTGATGTCTGTTGTACTCCCGGTTTTAGATAATTGATATTAAACCAGAAGTTTTTTTCCATCTCGTCCATCGTACGATGTGTTACCTTAATTAAAAGGACCATAAGGGTTCACTTTACTCTGCGAAAGCATTGACGGCGGTTGCTGCGGCCTACTATATTTGAACAAAAGTTAAAATTAGGCTCTTATAAGAGGCTGTTTGGCCTTGTTTGATTGAAATCTTATTACAAAAGTATTACAACAAATGTTATGTCTTAACAGAATGATTTATCATGTTTTAATGTATGCCAATGTTTCCTCTTAGAATAATGTGTTTTAAGGTTGTTTTATTGTTGTAGTGTTTTATTGTTTTTTCAGCATTGCAATTTTTTATATTATGAAATGCAAAAGGCTTGAATTAGCCAAAAGCATGAATAAAACTTGGATCTCTAGCACTATCTCTGTTCTGAACCAAACAACTCTCCCAGAAAAACTGACTCCCCTATTTTTTTATAGCCTTACTCTTCCTTTCTGGAAGCCACCCAGCCCCGCAATCCCATAGGAGGCCTCCAGTCACCTTTATTCCTAGGCCAATTCTTGCTTTGTCTAAACCAAATTCACCCTTTCTCCTCCTATTTTCCTAGGACATTTTACAATGGCATTTAATCCTGCCCCCTTTTAGCTTCCATTTGTTTCCTTTCATCGTTACTATCTACTCTCCTCTTCCTCCTGTTTCAATAAGGTTACTGTCCATAACATTTTGTGGAAGTATAGCTCCCTTTGGTTCTAGCTCTACTGCCACTGTTCCATTGTCCCCTTGTAGCAGCTTTGGGGACCGTTAGCCAAGTGATGTGTCCCCAATTTGGGTTCTTAATGGGTGGGGAAAGACCACAAACATCAGGGCAACCACTTCTCTATTTCTGGTCTGAATCAGGTGTTGGACACTGACTAGGTGCATTGTTGTACTGATAATCCTTACTTATTCACGGTTTCTTTTGTCTTACAGCGGCATGATTGGTGTTACCTCTCTTGGTTCCCAAACTCCTCAGTGCTTGCTGTTGGTCTCTTGAAGGTGATGCGCACCCTTGTTAATTGGTCATTACGGTAATGTCAGTAGTGTGCATGATGGTAGCTGCAGTCTCTCTATCTAGTGTCAGGATACTGAGCCACTCTGATTCCCATAGATTTGTGGAACCTTCTGAAACATTAGAGAGAAAGAGACACAGCTAGGAAAGAGGGTATTGGGCATCGGGCCAGGGACATTTGTACCAATCAGCATAAATGACATGAAACATGCTGGGAAGCCAGGTGCAGCACCCCTGGGGTATGATTGGCTCTGGCTTTGTCATGGTTGGATTTCATCCCCAGGGTGAGAAGGGTCCCCGTGCTGCTCTGACAGGGTCATACCCATGATCATATCACACTTATCAAAACTTAACAGTGTTTCATGCAAGGAGTGACAAGAGAAATAGTGCCAGTGTGAAGGTTCAATGCTTACTATGTTGCCTGCTAGATCCCTACTCCCTTGTTTCTTTGCTCCCTAACCTTATTCTCCCCCTCTTTGATTGTAACACTCTCTGTTGCTTCCTGATGCTAGGTCCGCACTCAGCAAATACGCTAATAATAATAAAAATAATGACTAAAAAAAAATTATAATAATAACTGCATGAGTTCTCTTTCGCGATGTGTACATATCGTTTTTGAAATGTTGCTGCAGACCAAACAATAGGCTTCCGAATATTGGACATGAAGAGTTATTGTTTGTAATTGATGAGACCAACTGTCAGGCAGAACATAAGCTTATTATTAATCTTGTAACTTGTGTTGTTTCCTGTTCAGGGTTAAAGTTGAAATAGTGTCAGGACCACAGCAAACATGGGTATTTTTTGAAGGAATGCTTGTAAAGCATACTAGGCGTGGTACATAATATGTGTGCCTCCCTCTGCAGAGCACAACCATTTTGTAGTATAGCCACAAAAATCACAATCTTTTTATGAACTTAAATTGGTATGGTGGTATTAGAGATGAACCAGCTCTTCAAGGTCATGACTGAAGATTTCTTATAATAGAGACTTCTGGAGGCTTATTTGTGGTTGATATTGCTTGTTCTATATAATTAGTACCTGGCGAGGGTAAATCAGAATGTAACAAACAATCTGATTGGTCCTCGCCCCATACATAATCCCTTGAAGCTTTCACTACTTTCACTTCCCCGGCTGGGGTGGGGGGTGTGGCAGCTCCTCAGCCAAAGAGGAGGCTCAGAACAGGGTAATCCCTGTTTCTGAGCCTTTGTAGGGCTTGAGGCTGCCATGCTCCCCCACCGCGGATTCAGGTAAGTGGTTTCCACCCAACCACCCCCATCCCTCCACACAATCCCCGCCCCGCCGTCCCAACCCGACTTCCCCTCTTTTTCTTCCATTTTCGAGAGCAAACACGCTGGGAACACGTCTGTCCCCAGGGTGTCTGCTCCCGATGGCTACCATGGAAAGGAAAATGGACTCTGTTTTCCCTTCCCTTTTTCTTTTTCTGTTGCGAAACACTGCAGCTTTTCATAACAGAAAAAGATTGCTATTAGTACCCCGGTCTTGCGGCCGGGGTACTAATAGGAATAAGCCCCTCGCCGCGGGGCCATAACTGTGTCAGGTAATGCCCCAGGGCCTTTGCTGGGGCTTGTAACTATGGCTCCCGGGGCATTACCTGACTCAGTAATGGTCCCTCGGCTTGGGGCTTATTGCTTAAATATAACCTTCCTAGTACTCTTCGTAGTGTACCTGCTGCAGCTACCTGTGTGCTTCCGCAGATCAAAAATTCAAATAAAGGCAGGGAGATCTCAGATCTTCAACCTTTTGCGGTAAATAAAATGAGTAGCGCTGACTGTGGAAATAACTCCTAATATTTGTGAAGATACAATTCCATTTGTGATTTGAGTAGTGCAAGGCACAAACAGAATTATTGCACTAATTTCTATTTTGCATCTCCATTGTACTCATTTTGTCAGATTAAAAAGGGTACAATTCAGAGTCCTACTTGCCCATATTTAGACTGATAATGTATGGGTTAAACACAGATGTCTTAAGCAGGTTAACCCACCAAGCTCCTTTACCAAAAAGAAATTGCAAAAAAGGTTGTGTTTATTTGACCTGCATATAACCGTTGTCAGGATACTAGGGAGTGTGGCTCCACAAAAGGCGTAGGCACCAGTGTTTCTTTGAACACAGTTTTGGTGGAATCTTCTTGCACTTCTTATAAAATGTTGTTTGGCCCTCTCTTACTTTGTACACTCAACAAATAAATAGTTCAATTTTTATTAAAGTCTAATTTGGCAGGGGATCAATTCCAGCATTCGTTGAGTGGGGAGGTTGAGTTTGGAGAGGCCTCACCTGAGGACATCTCTTGTCCTTCTCGTACTGAGTATCCAGCCTTCCCTCCTCAACACCATGTCTCTGTCTTGTTCATCCATCCACCTTGGGTTCCACCCCATATATCAGGGTTTTCACTTTCCTCAAGTCAAGGTAGGCCTCATACTCAGGACTACCTCAAGTCCTGAGTCTCCAGCCTCCACAGTAGTTTAGCTAGCCACCTTCTAAAACTCTGGGGTACTCTTCTCCAGGCCTTCACATCCACTTCTTCAATGTTCTCTCCACCTCCATTCAGCCCAGCTCTCCTAAGACTTAGCCTCCTGCCTACTCTAATGAGCTACACTCTGCCTCCTTTGTTTCTCATCAGCCTCTGTCTGAAATACCACCTTGAACCTGCACTGTTGGATTGCCAACCTCCTCCTTTAATTGTCCTATATTCTCTTCCAAAAATCTGCCTGTAATTGCCACTCAGGTTCTGTTCACTTGCTCCCTTAATTCTCCTCCTTACAAATTCCTCCAATTTCTACTGATATTCTGCCAACCTACTCCCTTACTTGTCCTCAAAATTCTGCAACCAACCTTCACTGATGTTTTGTCAACCGCCTCCCGTATTTCTCCTCCAATGTCCTCCTTAATAGTGAGTCTCTTCTATCTTTTCCCCTCTAGCCCCACACATTCCAACGTTGTCCTTAATGATCACACTTCCTCCACAAGTCAGTCTCCTGTCACTCCTCTTGCTGTCTGTCCGCTCCTTCAACAGCCACATCCTAACTGATTCTCAGAGCTACTTTTATAGTTCTATAGCCCCGCCCCCCCTGGGTTGGCTTCCATGGTGTTAGCTTACAGCTGTGTTGGTCTGGGTAGGCTGTTCTGGATTGGCTCGAGGCCTTTTCTACCCGTGCCTTGCTAGGAGTGTGGCCTAGTAAGAAAGAGTCTACAAAAGGAGCGGCATCCATTTTGAATTCTGTTTCCCTGCCTGACATCCCAGTGCCTGCAACCAGCAAGAGAATCAAGAGTATCTTGCTGAGGCGCTTATAATAAATTTGCCTTCTCGGTTACATATTATGCCCCTCCCTCTGCATCCCTCATCATCTGCCCATCGTGATCCCACTTGCTGTTTGGGGCACTTTGAAAGGGGACACGTCCCTTTTCTAGGGAGAGGGGAAATCTGCTTTCCTGCATTGCTTGCTAGGAAGGGCCGTGGTATGGAGGATCTGCATCCTTGCTTAGAGCTTTTATCTGACAAGTGAATTTATCATGAGGGTGGGCCAGAGGCATTCTGGCATATATAGTTTGGGTCATGTGATACGTCCCTAGCAAGCTGCTGGACAGCAGCGGAAAGACAAAGGGAATTCCTTGTATTCCTCCTTCTGGGCCATCAGCCTGCCGTGTAGGGAGTTCCCTAGCCCCCTCAGTGCTTGTGCTACCTCATTTCAGTGCCAAGCAGTGCATTTCATCACATCCCTCACTTCTCCAAAAGGCAACACTGAAGCTCCATCTGGAAAACAGCATAGGTAGTCCACGTTGGTTTGTATTATTCCCACTCAATGTCCAATGAAGAACATATAGGGTTGTAGTGCCAAGAACCATTGCATGTAGTGGAATTGGTTTTCTTGTCCGTGGCCAGTTAAATGAGAAGGGTGTCATCCATTGGTAATGTAAACCTTTGGCCCACAAGATAATGTTGGAGGGCCACCATAGCCCACTTTAAGGTGTGACACTCTAGTGTAAGGATTTCATAGTTATGTTCGCTTGGTAGGAGCTTCTAAATAATGAAAAAAACAGGCTGCTTGATCGAGTTCCATACTTGTGACAGGGCAGTTTCTAGTCCTACCCTTGAGGCATATGTGTTAAACGGGAAATCATATTGTGCCTCCTTTATTGTATATATATTGGCCTAAGCCCAGTCGCTCTGAGAAGAAAACCGTGCTGCAAAGTTCTGATCTTAGATTGACTTAGCCACCATTTTAGGTCTGTCCGCCATTTTGATTTCTATTCTAAAGTAATTCTGTGTTCTAAAATGGTGGATAGTGTTTTGCGCATGTAACTAAGCCGTCCTGCACTTTTATGTGTAAACTGTTGGGTTGAGTAAAGAGACCTTGTCCCATGTCTGACTTGTAGACAGAGGATTGCCTGCGCCAACAAGTCAGATCCGCGGACATACATCAACTACAATGTAGTACCAATACTGAACATGGACACTAGCTGAACTGCATTGTATAGGACATGTGTTAAGGCTTATTGTTAATCTTGTGAATGCACTGTTGCCATTGTGACTTGTTTGTATGTCAATTTAGGATGATCCATATGCATATAGTTGGACAAACTAGAAGTGAACTCGGCACGAATCCTAGACCGAGTATCATTAACCTGTAGAGGGGCTGGACATTATAATTGGAAATGTATAAAATGTGCAACTGTTTAGACGTCCAGTACCTCACTTCTCACATCGAAAGGGCTGGTATTCGCTGTGATATACTGAGGGCCAGATAGCTATCTGATACTTTGTTTCTTTGTAAACTGTACAGTCTTAGGATAAAGATCTGTGAATCGTTATAAGCCCGTGTTTGGTGTATTTCCTTTTGGGGTATTCAGCCTCGATATTTCCGCTTGCTTTTACAGATGGCGCCCGAATAGGGACCCTCAAGATTGATGCCATCTCGCTGAAGGTTGACGTGGCTATCGGACCGCGATCGGACAGTGACAAAGGGGGCCCCTTTCTTGGATGAGACGCGACACCTCAGCAGCGCTGCACGACCTGATCCCTGGACGGTGAGCCCGCGGTCCGCGACGGCATCTTGACGAGGGTCCATATATCGAGGTGGGCAGATTTGCCGAAATCACGAACCATGTGGGACCTTCGTTAGTTCTTTGAAATCCGATCGGACCGCCTTAGGATTTGATCGGGTGAGTAGTGACCCGATTCTTAAGTATCCTGATAATTAGTTTTGGCCTATTGCACTCGCGAGTACAATTATTGACAGGTAACACCAGTATTCTGATATGCCTGGTAAATTGTCTGCCTGCTTCAGGGCGTTATTCCGCAGTGACAGACAATCTTTGGAATTTGGCCGACCGGCACCAATGGAGGGGTCGCCGGCATTTACTATGTATTGTAAGCACGGCATTGGTAGCATAGTGTTTAATGATATTTGGCACAGACAAACTAGACATGCTTCTGAACTTCAGTGGCCAATCAATGGTAGTTTGAAATTCCTCGTATTGAATACTTAGAATCCATATTATTAAAGAAAAAGGCTAGAACTGTAGCATTTGATGTATTACAGAATTGGAAGAAAGAAGCTATGCAGCAACTTAAGAGTAGGGAAAAACATGTGCGCCGTCATATGACGAACGCCGAAAAAGCATTGTTATATGATCAAAATAAACAGTCTGAGTCAGTTAGGAATATGGATAGGGCTTTTTCACTTGGTATCCAGAAAATGTATCCTTCTAAAGACTTTCATGTATCCAATGAGCTGATCGACAAAGTTCTAAATGAACGAAGGCCTGGTGCCACTGCGCTATCTCTGTATGTTCCTCTTCCTGCTGTTATTCCTCCTCCTGTAGCTCCTCCTACTACTCCTATTGCTCCTCTTAATGTTCCTCTTCCTCCAGCTGTTGTTCCTCCTCTTGTCGTTGCTCCCCCAGCTGCTCCTCCACCTTTACCTGCTGTTACGGATCCGGTGGGTTTGCCTGCTGCACCAGTAATAGCACCTTTATTTCCGAATGTACAAGGTTTGCCTACTCTCCCTCTTCCAAGTGGTTCTGCACCGCTTGTAGTTGATCGAAGAGCGGGATTGAGGGTTGTAACTCGTAATAATGTGTCCCAAGAGATAAAGCATGAATTGACTGCATGGGCTAGACATTGCATGGAGAAGGGTAAACAAGCTGTTGTTTTTGCCACACTCTCGAACTTAGACAATTTTCCTGAGAAAAACATTTTTATTGAAGGATTGGGAGTTCATTTACGAATAATGTGGAACAGGTTAAATGATATAGATCTCCGACAAGGGTTAAGGGATCTAAATATTTTAGCATTCTGTAGAGATACTGCGGAGAAAGTACATGAGCACGTTGAGAAGGTTTTTGAGTATAGAAGGGAGTTGGAAAGGTTACAGAATGAAGATGGAGATGGTGATCGTTTGGACACTATGTTAGTACAGGAACATGTTTTTCCTTGTCGCAAATCGATAAATGAGGAAACACGAATTTGTACGAAAGATGCGATTAGGTGGATTTCAGACATGTCAATAACTCCCGTTGAAGTATATGACACGTATAGTCAGTATACGCCAGAAATGCAGAGGAAAGTTATACAGGTAATGGTAGAGTACCTGCAGGATGAATGTATAAGAAGAAAGATTTGTTGTGCCGCAGAATTACTGAATATTTATAAGAGGGCTTTTTCATTTGACACTTCTTCAGCCTCTTTAGCGCTCGATCTAGCTCTGTTGCTTAGTAAGCTTTCGGAATTGCCTACTTCTCAGTTGCCTATGAGAGAGGTTCCTCCGACATTTGTCCCAAAAGTTGAGATTCCCGCTAATGTTGCAACGGGTGCAGTTGCTCAAGACATCCCTGCACATTATGTGTCGCAGTTCGTTCACGTCCCGTTCTCGAGACAGGAAGTGAACACCATTAAACAATCTATTCCTGATATTAGGAAGAATCCGACAGGGTTCTATAAAGAAATAGAGTCTGTTTTGCAATCATCAGTATTTACCTTAAGCGATATTGACTTGTTATTTCCCATACTCCTGCCTATTGACTTGTGGAAGCAGATTAGGACTATAGATGATGTACCAGGATTGGGAGATACATGGGATAATATGGTTAGGCTCGATAGAGAAAGGCCAGCTGGCGAGAAACCACCACAGGTAATGTTGACTTTGCCCGATAGAATAGTTATGAAATTAAAAATGATAATTCCTGATCTAGGATTATTTGGGACAAGTTTACTGCCTGTGTCCAAGGAAGGTCTGAGGGTGCTACCGAGTTCTTTAATCGGCTCTAACAAGTATTTTCAGATTTCAGTGGGCAAGATTTGAGTACAGAGTCTGGGAAATGACTGTTTGTGGACACATTTGTGTGTGGATTACTGCCTGACATCGAGCCTCAAATTATGTCTTCAGAGAGTGCTTGGCAAGCTAAGTCTCAGTCAGAAGTATTGCATATGGCTCAATACTATGAGAATCGCGTCAATAACAAAAAAGAAAGAATTGAAAAGAGAAAAGGAGACTTAAAAACAAATGTTCTATTGCAGAAAATTGTTAGAGGCCCTAGCGGGGGTAATTCGCAGAATAGAGGACAGTATGTTCCACAGGGAAATGCACCATTGTGTCCTGTAAACATAAACCAGTGTGCTTATTGCAGACAAGAGGGTCATTGGCGTGCACAATGCCCAATCCTCCAGCAGAGGTCGAATAACGCATTTGGTAATATGGGTAGCCGATCCAGAGGCCGCCCTGGGCCAGGGGGTCCTGGTAGAAGGCAGTTTTCGCAGGATTCACTGCAACCTTTTTCACAGAATAATCAGGCACCAAGTGTGGATAATAGAAACATTTTTGATCATCCTTCTGCTGCTTACCTCTCTGAAGAACTTCCTATTGACGACATTTCGTTTTGTTAGGATTGCCCGAAGCAGGGTTTGGAACCGACGCCTATTCCCCTTAATCATAAAGGTCCCTACGTTGAGATGTTAATGGGAAAAAGGAACATCTATTCTTGATAGATACAGGGGCACAGAAGTGTTCCATTGACCATTTGCGGGTTCCGAACATTCCACTGTCAGGGCAAACCAATGTTTCTGTAGGGTTTTCTGGCACACCCGTAGTCTGTCCAGTTTCTTCACCGGTACCGTTTACTTTGGGTCCATTTACGGACCACTGTCCATTCCTCTTGACTACGAATTGCGGAGAGAATTTGTTTGGGCTGAATCTGTTGAAGGAATTAAATGCAGTAATTCATTGTTCTTCTGATGGAGTGCATTTGACGATTTCACCACAGCAACTTTCTGTCTCTCAGTTCTTGACCAGACCTTTGCCGCCGGAATTCAGTGACATTCCGGAGTGTTCATTGGCAATTGATGGTAATGATGTCGGTGTCTTGCAAATTGAGCCCGTTAAGATTATTTTGAAACATTTTGTAAAGTTGCCACGTATTCCCCAGTATAAGATCTCGGTCAATGGTGAGCAAGCTTTGAAATGCATAGTCTCTGATTTTGTGCATCGAGGGGTGATTGAGGAAATTACAGGTAGTTTGTGCAATAGTCCGATTCTGCCCGTGTACAAAAAAGGTGATAATGCAATTCCTTTCCGTTTCATTATGGATTTACGTGCCATCAATAAGATCGTTGCTCCACAATTTCCCATTCTGCACAACGTGACGAGAATACTAACTATGATTCCAGCTTCAGCTACTCACTTTATTGTTGTGGATCTAAAGAACGCCTTCTTTAGTATTCCTATAGACAAAGACAGTAGATACTTGTTTGCGTTCACCTTAGGGGGACGCTCGTTTACCTTTACCCGTGCACCGGAAGGTTACACGGAGAGTCCTAGCATTTACAGTAGGGCTTTCAAAGAGCAGCTCAACACACTCGAGTTGCCCATGACTTGTATACTGCTTCAGTTTGTCGACGATCTACTCTTAGCTGCTGACTCAGAGAGCACCTGTAAGGAGGGCACTGTGTTGTTGCTGATCCACTTAGCACGACATGGACACAAAGCTTCACTTAAAAAGTTTCAATATTGTCTACAGGAGGTCGCCTATTTAGGCTATCTCCTGTCAAAGGAGGGAAGAAGGTTGATGCCTGAATGGATAAAAATAATTTCTAGCATGTCTGTCCCAAATACACAGAAGGAAGTCAGAGCCTTGATAGGAATGGCTTTGTACTGTAGGCAGTGGATCCCAAACTTCTCCTTAGTGATTAAAACAATGTTGGCTTTGATGAAGAAGGGCATTTCTTCGCCATTGCCGTGGAACTTGGCACATCAGCAAGCATTTGATCTGCTCAAGACTGTATTGTGCTCGGAACCAGTTTTGGGCACACCAAACTATGAAAAGGCCTTCGTGTTGTATGTGCATGAATATGATGGATGTGCTTTGGCTGTATAACGCAGGAACATGGAGGGAAGAATAGGCCGTGTGGCTACTTTTCTTCCACCCTTGATCCTGTTGCATGCACTTTGCCAAGATGTTTGAGAGCTGTCGCTGCTGCTGCATCTGTAAAACAGAGAGAGGGAATGATCCTAGGCCATGCTTTAACCCTGATGGTACCTCACTCTGCAGATTTTCTATTAAACAGAACACAAACGCAACACCTCACTTCTGCACGATTAACAAGATTTGAATTGATCTTGTTTGCACCGCATATTCAAATAAAGAGGTGTTGTGTATTGAATTCGGCTGAACTTTTACCTTTCCCGCAAGGTACTGCTTGCAGTGACGAAGAGACACAGGACTGCCTTTACACTACAGAGCAAGAGACAAAAGGCAGAGTTGATCTGAAAGATACTCCTTTGAACGATCCACAAGGGGAGCTGTTTTGCAATGGCTCCTGTTTCAAACACCCGGATGGTACATCCACCGCTGCTTATGCAATCATCACATTGAGCACGGTCGTGGAGACAAAAAGAATCACGCATAACTCTGCGCAGGCTGCAGAGATTATAGCATTGACCCGAGCTTGTGAACTTTCCGCAGAGCTTACCGTAAATATATATACTGACAGACAGTATGCTTTTGGGGTGGTTCACAACTTCGGCAGACTTTGGGCAGAACAAGGTTTCTTGACCTCACATGGCACTAAAATCCAGCATGGCTCCTTGATAGTACGGTTACACTCAAGCTTGCATTCCCTACTCAGCTAGCAATTATGAAATGCGCAGCACATCAGAAAATCATAGATAATGTAGGTAAAGGGAACGCTTTTGCTGATCAGATAGCCAAACAGACTGCCACTGAT
This sequence comes from Ambystoma mexicanum, assembly GCF_040938575.1. Classification (NCBI taxonomy): domain Eukaryota; kingdom Metazoa; phylum Chordata; class Amphibia; order Caudata; family Ambystomatidae; genus Ambystoma; species Ambystoma mexicanum. The sequence continues at coordinate 330,016,927 of NC_090934.1, read as the reverse complement.
CTCTTTTCAGAAATGTATACTTCAAGGGAAGCCACAAATGCCTGTACTTTGAATGAGGGTATTGAATCCATGAAAAATATTCAAGCTGATGCCACGTTAGAGGAATTTAAGAAATGGGCTGAGTGTTTGGCCAAATTGGATGAAGATGGGTGTTGGGTGGACAAGGTAGAAGGGAAATGGTTACTGCCTGATGCATACATTACGATGATGGTTGATATGGCTCATGGTCCCACCCATATTTGTACACGAAAGTTCACCAAAATGTTGCAAAGTGTGTGGGTAAATGATAAGATCTCTAAAGTGGCAGAGTGCTTTGTCCAAGGGTGTATGATTTGTCTGCAGTATAATGTGGGGAAGGGCACATCGACTCCTAGGGGTAGTTTTGGTCCACCTTCTGTCCCCTTCGAGGTAATCCACTTCGATTTTATTGAAATGGAGCTTTGTAATAACTACTAATACGTATTAGTGGTTATCTGTACTTTTAGTAAATGGGTTGAATCCTTTCCTGTCAAAGTTGCCTCAGCTATGACAACAGCGAAGACCATGCTGAAGGAATATTTTCCTAGGTTTCGTTTACCAAGAGTCATCTGGTTGGACAATTTGGTCCACATTTTATCGCTGCTGTAATTCTGCAGATATGCGCGGAATTACAGATTGATAAACGGTTCCATTCGGCTAGGCATGCTCAGAGCGCTGGTTTAGTAGAAACACATAACGGCATCATCAAGAACAAGCTCGCTAGGACGTGTGCCAGCACCGAAGTAAAATGGCCGTACGCCTTACTGATCGTGTTATTATCTATGAGAACGACCCCTAAAACTAAGACCGGGCTCTCTCCATTTGAGGTGGTCATGGGTAGGCCAGCTAACATTTGGAATTTACCGAAACCCCGTTCTCTACGCAAAGTCGAAAATGTACTTCTTTCTGACTGCTATGTACAGTTAACTAAAAATCTGTATTTGATTTATCACCAGGTGCGAGAGGCTTTACCTGTTAACTACGAGGGCCCAGGTCACAGCATAAGGCCTGGAGACTGGGTCCTGACCAAGTCGTTTGAACAATGTTCTTGTCTCGCACCTCGTTGGCGGCGCCCGCATCAAGTTCACCTGGTCACACAGACAGCGGTGCGAGTGGAGGTCAGGAGGCACCCGATCCACGCATCCCACTTCAAGAGGATTCCTTTCCCTTTGCCACACGCTACAGAAGACACAGAACCCCTCACCAATACCGTAACCAATGATCTTTTGTCATCAAACAGCATCGAGAGTGTGTCGGAGACTCTCCCTGAGACCATGGGGCCTGGGGAAACAGCCACTTCATCTCCACACTCTCCAACATTTCCGTTTTCAAAAGTTGTTTTGAATCTTGTGTCACATCCTGCTTTGAACTCACCGCTTCCATCAGGAAGTAATGACACATTGTTCACATATCATTCAGTACCAGGGATCACAAGGTACGATCTGCGTCCGAGGAAGTAGACTTACTGCACGGTTCGGCTTTGCCATCAAGGAAAATCATCGAAGGGCTTGTCTCTTTGGCCTGAACTTTTGTATATAAGGGGATTCTTTTGGCTAGGGTTTGTGAAAGGACTAAGAAGACGCTCGATCTGGAGATCGCCAGTAAATTAACTTTGGTGCAAACGTTTGAAGATTCAATGCCTGCAACTGCTCCCACTCATACGGAACAGATAAGAGACTGTGTGACCAGCCGTGAAAATTAACAATCAAATGTTTTGGGCCCCGAAAACGTATTGTTGTCTTGTGATGATGTTAACTGGTTTTACAATAGTCATTGCCTTAGGTTTCTGGTATCTGGAAGAAGTACATCCGCTTGAAAATGTGTTACTTACTGAAAATGTGCCCACTGATTCTACGCCTTTTGTGCATCTGCACACTCTATCTCCTAGAGACTCTCAGCACAGACAGAGTTACCATAACAATACTCTATTACTCATTATGAATGCTGCACATGCCATTTTCAATAAGTCCAATTGTTGGGTCTGTTCGCATTTACCGCAACACAGGGATTAGGGGCTGGGTTGGTATATTCATCCTTTACCTTTGACAACTGCATGCTATGCTTCTCTAAGGGCACTATTCTTTGGCCGATGCAACGATAGCATCTCGGGAAACTTTGATGGAACTAACTTGAATGATTTTGAGTAACGAGTTCTAACGCCCTTGGGATGCTCACTCTTTGCGAATAGGAGCAAGCTTAATGTTGCTTCTATTAGGCCTTCTGATAGACTGTCAATCTTTGATCTCTTTCAAGATGCTCCTATAGGCAATAGGGATGCCACACCACCTTCTTACACTGTTAACCAAAGCCCCGATTCAGTTTCTTTCTGTAGACAGAGGAATGGTACTCAGTCAATGGGTGATTTCAAGGGTTGCGCTAATGTTGCAAATTTGACTAATGAGGACAGACCTTTGTATGTAGGCAAATTTGTCTACTTTGTTTGTGGTAATGTAGCATTTCCATGGTTGCCCAGGGATTGCAGGGAACCTGTTATTTAGGAATTTTGTTACCCGGGGTATTCATTGCTAGTATTGTAGAAATTTCCAAGGCTCGTCCATGGCGGGACGAGAATGGCGATACTTCAGCGCAAATTCTGGGCGATCTAGCTAAATCTGTTGTGCCATTTTGGGGGCAAATACTGAACTCTGAAGATATCAGAAGACTAGCGAGAGTACTGAGAGGACCATCAACCGGACCACTGACATACTCTATAACATGACTTTAGAACAAAAAGCAATAAGGTTAGTGGCACTTCAGAACCGGATGGCATTAGATGTCATCCTGGCTGAGCATGGTGGGGTATGTTAATTAGTGGGGTCTGCTTGCTGTGTTTTCATGCCAGATTCCTCCCCAACGATTTTCAGACAATACAAAATCTGCACGTCCTTAGTTCAGAAGTGCATGTTCCCGAGGGAAACTGGGATCTTAGCGCTTGGTTCTGGGACTCCTTGCGATCATGGGGATGGAAGCTAATTTCGGTCTTGCTGATTATCTTAGGTATTGTGTTGTTTCTTTGTTGTATACAATGTCTTTCTGGTATGTGTTCGATGTTAGGAGGATGTTGTGCACAAGCGATGGGTACATTAGGACGCAAGGTATACGCCCCAAAGAAAATATCTAATGAATTCGTGCTGAAGGAAATCTCAGTATCTGACCTCATGGCAATTGATATCTCCGATAGTGATTCAGGATGTATGGACATTGAGATGTGGAGTTACTCGTAAAAAGAATAGAAGTAGTTTAGCGCTTGGCTTAGGCCAAAAGGAGGGTTTGTTAAACGGGATATTATATCGTGCCTCCTTTATTGTATATATATTGGCCTAAGCCCAGTCGCTCTGCGAAGAAAACCGTGTTGCAAAGTTCCGATCTTAGATCGACTTAGCCTCCATTTTAGGTCCGTCTGCCATTTTGATTTCTATTCTAAAGTAATTCTGTGTTCTAAAATGGTGAACAGTGTTTCCCCCTTGTAACTAAGCCGTTGTGCACTTTGTACTTTAGTTAATGTGTAAACTGTTGGGTTGAGTAAAGAGACCTTGTCCCATGTCTGACTTGTAGACAGAGGATTGCCTGCGCCAACAAGTCAGATTCGCGGACATACATCAACTACAATGTAGTACCAATACTGAACATGACACTAGCTGAACTGCATTGTATAGGACATGTGTTAAGGCTTATTGTTAATCTTGTGAATTCACTGTTGCCATTGTGACTTGTTTGTATGTGAATTTAGGATGATCCATATGCATATAGTTGGACAAACTAGAAGTGAACTCGGCACAAATCCTAGACCGAGTATCATTAACCTGTAGAGGGGCTAGACATTATAATTGGAAATGTATAAAATGTGCAACTGTTTAGACGTTCAGTACCTCACTTCTCACATCGAAAGGGCTGGTTTTCGCTGTGATATACTGAGGGCCAGATAGCTATCTGATACTTTGTTTCTTTGTAAACTGTACAGTCTTAGGATAAAGATCTGTGAATCGTTATAAGCCCGTGTTTGGTGTATTTCCTTTTGGGGTACTCAGCCTTGATATTTCCGCTTGCTTTTACAGATGGCGCCCGAATAGGGACCCTCAAGATTGATGCCATCTCGCTGAAGGTTGACATGGCTATCGGACCGCGATCGGACGGTGACAAAGGGGGCCCCTTTCTTGGATGAGACACGACACCTCAGCAGCGCTGCACGACCTGATCCCTGGACGGTGATCCCGCGGTCCTCGACGGCATCTTGACGAGGGTCCATATATCGAGGTGGGCAGATTTGCCGAAATCACGAACCATGTGGGACCTTTGTTAGTTGTTTGAAATCCGATCGGACCGCCTTAGGATTTGATCAGGTGAGTCGTGACCCGATTCTTAAGTATCCTGATAATTAGTTTTGGCCTATTGCACTCGCGAGTACAATTATTGACAGGTAACACCAGTATTCTGATATGCCTGGGAAATTGTCTGCCTGCTTCAGGGCGTTATTCCGCAGTGACAGACAATGTTTGGATTTTGGCCGACCGGCACCAATGGAGGGGTCGCCGGCATTTACTATGTATTGTAAGCACGGCATTGGTAGCATAGTGTTTAATGATATTTGGCACAGACAAGCTAGACATGCTTCTGAACTTCAGTGGCCAATCAATGGTAGTTTTGAAATTCCTCGTATTGAATACTTAGAATCCATATTATTAAAGAAAAAGGCTAGACCTGTAGCATTTGATGTATTACAGAATTGGAAGAAAGAAGCTATGCAGCAACTTAAGAGTAGGGAAAAACATGTGCGCCGTCATATGACGAACGCCGAAAAACCGTTGTTATATGATCAAAATAAACAGTCTGAGTCAGTTAGGAATATGGATAGGGCTTTTTCACTTGGTATCCAGAAAGTGTATCCTTCTAAAGACTTTCATGTATCCAATGAGCTGATCGACAAAGTTCTAAATGAACGAAGGCCTGGTGCCACTGTGCTACCTCTGTATGTTCCTCTTCCTGCTGTTATTCCTCCTCCTGTAGCTCCTCCTACTCCTCCTATTGCTCCTCTTAATGTTCCTCTTCCTCCAGCTGTTGTTCCTCCTCTTGTTGTTGCTCCCCCAGCTGCTCCTCCACCTTTACCTGCTGTTACGGATCCGGTGGGTTTGCCTGCTGCACCAGTAATAGCACCTTTATTTCTGAATGTACAAAGTTTGCCTACTCTCCCTCTTCCAAGTCGTTCTGCACCGCTTGTAGTTGATCGAAGAGCGGGATCGAGGGTTGTAACTCGTAATACTGTGTCTCCAGAGAGAAAGCATGAATTGACTGCATGGGCTAGACATTGCATGGAGAAGGGTGAACAAGCTGTTGTTTTTGCCACACTCTCGAACTTAGACAATTTTCCTGAGAAAAACATTTTTATTGAAGGATTGGGAGTTCATTTACGAATAATGTGGAACAGGTTAAATGATATAGATCACCCACAAGGGTTAAGGGATCTAAATATTTTAGCATTCTGTAGAGATACTGCGGAGAAAGTACATGAGCACGTTGAGAAGGTTTTTGAGTATAGAAGGGAGTTGGAAAGGTTACAGAATGAAGATGGAGATGGTGATAGTTTGGACACTATGTTAGTACAGAAACATGTTTTTCCTTGTCGCAAATCGATAAATGAGGAAACACGAATTTGTACGAAAGATGCGATTAGGTGGATTTCAGACATGTCAATAACTCCCGTTGAAGTATATGACACGTATAGTCAGTATACGCCAGAAATGCAGAGGAAAGTTATACAGGTAATGGTAGAGTACCTGCAGGATGAATGTATAAGAAGAAAGATTTGTTGTGCCGCAGAATTACTGAATTTTTATAAGAGGGCTTTTTCATTTGACACTTCTTCAGCCTCTTTAGCACTCGATCTAGCTCTGTTGCTTAGTAAGCTTTCGGAATTGCCTACTTCTCAGTTGCCTATGAGAGAGGTTCCTCCGACATTTGTCCCAAAAGTTGAGATTCCCGCTAATGTTGCAACGGGTGCAGTTGCTCAAGACATCCCTGCACATTATGTGTCGCAGTTCGTTCACGTCCCGTTCTCGAGACAGGAAGTGAACACCATTAAACAATCTATTCCTGATATTAGGAAGAATCCGACAGGGTTCTATAAAGAAATAGAGTCTGTTTTGCAATCATCAGTATTTACCTTAAGCGATATTGACTTGTTATTTCCCATACTCCTGCCTATTGACTTGTGGAAGCAGATTAGGACTATAGATGATGTACCAGGATTGGGAGATACATGGGATAATATGGTTAGGCTCGATAGAGAAAGGCCAGCTGGCGAGAAACCACCACAGGTAATGTTGACTTTGCCCGATAGAATAGTTATGAAATTAAAAATGATAATTCCTGATCTAGGATTATTTGGGACAAGTTTACTGCCTGTGTCCAAGGAAGGTCTGAGGGTGCTACCGAGTTCTTTAATTGGCTCTAACAAGTATTTTCAGATTTCAGTGGGCAAGATTTGAGTACAGAGTCTGGGAAACGACTATTTGTGGACACATTTGTGTGTGGATTACTGCCTGACATCGAGCCTCAAATTATGTCTTCAGAGAGTGCTTGGCAAGCTAAGTCTCAGTCAGAAGTATTGCATATGGCTCAATACTATGAGAATCGCGTCAATAACAAAAAAGAAAGAATTGAAAAGAGAAAAGGAGACTTAAAAACAAATGTTCTATTGCAGAAAATTGTTAGAGGCCCTAGCGGGGGTAATTCGCAGAATAGAGGACAGTATGTTCCACAGGGAAATGCACCATTGTGTCCTGTAAACATAAACCAGTGTGCTTATTGCAGACAAGAGGGTCATTGACGTGCACAATGCCCAATCCTCCAGCAGAGGTCGAATAACGCATTTGGTAATATGGGTAGCCGATCCAGAGGCCGCCCTGGGCCAGGGGGTCCTGGTAGAAGTCCGTTTTCGCAGGATTCACTGCAACCTTTTTCACAGAATAATCAGGCACCAAGTGTGGATAATAGAAACATTTTTGATCATCCTTCTGCTGCTTACCTCTCTGAAGAACTTCCTATTGACGACATTTCGTTTTGTTAGGATTGCCCGAAGCAGGGTTTGGAACCGACGCCTATTCCCCTTAATCAGAAAGGTCCCTACGTTGAGATGTTAGTGGGAAAAAGGAACATCTATTCTTGATAGATACAGGGGCACAGAAGTGTTCCATTGACCATTTGCGGGTTCCGAACATTCCACTGTCAGGGCAAACCAATGTTTCTGTAGGGTTTTCTGGCACACCCGTAGTCTGTCCAGTTTCTTCACCGGTACCGTTTACTTTGGGTCCATTTACGGACCACTGTCCATTCCTCTTGACTATGAATTGCGGAGAGAATTTGTTTGGGCTGAATCTGTTGAAGGAATTAAATGCAGTAATTCATTGTTCTTCTGATGGAGTGCATTTGACGATTTCACCACAGCAACTTTCTGTCTCTCAGTTCTTGACCAGACCTTTGCCGCCGGAATTCAGTGACATTCCGGAGTGTTTATTGGCAATTGATGGTAATGATGTCGGTGTCTTGCAAATTGAGCCCGTTAAGATTATTTTGAAACATTTTGTAAAGTTGCCACGTATTCCCCAGTATAAGATCTCGGTCAATGGTGAGCAAGCTTTGAAATGCATAGTCTCTGATTTTGTGCATCGAGGGGTGATTGAGGAAATTACAGGTAGTTTGTGCAATAGTCCGATTCTGCCCGTGTACAAAAAAGGTGATAATGCAATTCCTTTCCGTTTCATTATGGATTTACGTGCCATCAATAAGATCGTTGCTCCACAATTTCCCATTGTGCACGACGTGACGAGAATACTAACTATGATTCCAGCTTCAGCTACTCAGTTTATTGTTGTGGATCTAAAGAACGCCTTCTTTAGTATTCCTATAGACAAAGACAGTAGATACTTGTTTGCGTTCACCTTAGGGGGACGCTCGTTTACCTTTACCCGTGCACCGGAAGGTTACACGGAGAGTCCTAGCATTTACAGTAGGGCTTTCAAAGAGCAGCTCAACACACTCGAGTTGCCCATGACTTGTATACTGCTTCAGTTTGTCGACGATCTACTCTTAGCTGCTGACTCAGAGAGCACCTGTAAGGAGGGCACTGTGTTGTTGCTGATCCACTTAGCACGACATGGACACAAAGCTTCACTTAAAAAGTTTCAATATTGTCTACAGGAGGTCGCCTATTTAGGCTATCTCCTGTCAAAGGAGGGAAGAAGGTTGATGCCTGAATGGATAAAAATCATTTCTAGCATGTCTGTCCCAAATACACAGAAGGAAGTCAGAGCCTTGATAGGAATGGCTTTGTACTGTAGGCAGTGAATCCCAAACTTCTCCTTAGTGATTAAACCAATGTTGGCTTTGATGAAGAAGGGCATTTCTTCGCCATTGCCGTGGAATTTGGCACATCAGCAAGCATTTGATCTGCTCAAGACTGTATTGTGCTCGGAACCAGTATTGGGCACACCAAACTATGAAAAGGCCTTCGTGTTGTATGTGCATGAATATGATGGATGTGCTTTGGCTGTATAATGCAGGAACATGGAGGGAAGAATAGGCCGTGTGGCTACTTTTCTTCCGCCCTTGATCCTGTTGCATGCACTTTGCCAAGATGTTTGAGAGCTGTCGCTGCTGCTGCATCTGTAAAACAGAGAGAGGGAATGAACCTAGGCCATGCTTTAACCCTGATGGTACCTCACTCTGCAGATTTTCTATTAAACAGAACACAAACGCAACACCTCACTTCCGCACGATTAACAAGATTTGAATTGATCTTGTTTGCACCGCACATTCAAATAAAGAGGTGTTGTGTATTGAATTCGGCTGAACTTTTACCTTTCCCGCAAGGTACTGCTTGCAGTGATGAAGAGACACAGGACTGCCTTTACACTACAGAGCAAGAGACAAAAGGCAGAGTTGATCTGAAAGATACTCCTTTGAACGATCCACAAGGGGAGCTGTTTTGCAATGGCTCCTGTTTCAAACTCCCGGATGGTACATCCACCGCTGCTTATGCAATCATCACATTGAGCACGGTCGTGGAGACAAAAAGAATCACGCATAACTCTGCGCAGGCTGCAGAGATTATAGCATTGACCCGAGCTTGTGAACTTTCCGCAGAGCTTACCGTAAATATATATACTGACAGACAGTATGCTTTTGGGGTGGTTCACAACTTCGGCAGACTTTGGGCAGAACGAGGTTTCTTGACCTCACATGGCACTAAAATCCAGCATGGCTCCTTGATAGTACGGTTACACTCAAGCTTGCATTCCCTACTCAGCTAGCAATTATGAAATACGCAGCACATCAGAAAATCATAGATAATGTAGGTAAAGGGAACGCTTTTGCTGATCAGATAGCCAAACAGACTGCCACTGATCTCTCTTCAGAAATGTATACTTCAAGGGAAGCCACAAATGCCTGTACTTTGAATGAGGGTATTGAATCCATGAAAAATATTCAAGCTGATGCCACGTTAGAGGAATTTAAGAAATGGGCTGAGTGTTTGGCCAAATTGGATGAAGATGGGTGTTGGGTGGACAAGGTAGAAGGGAAATGGTTACTGCCTGATGCATACATTACGATGATGGTTGATATGGCTCATGGTCCCACCCATATTTGTACACGAAAGTTCACCAAAATGTTGCAAAGTGTGTGGGTAAATGATAAGATCTCTAAAGTGGCAGAGTGCTTTGTCCAAGGGTGTATGATTTGTCTGCAGTATAATGTGGGGAAGGGCACATCGACTCCTAGGGATAGTTTTGGTCCACCTTCTGTCCCCTTCGAGGTAATCCACTTCGATTTTATTGAAATGGAGCTTTGTAATAACTACTAATACGTATTAGTGGTTATCTGTACTTTTAGTAAATGGGTTGAATCCTTTCCTGTCAAAGTTGCCACAGCTATGACAACAGCGAAGACCATGCTGAAGGAAAATTTTCCTAGGTTTCGTTTACCAAGAGTCATCTGGTTGGACAATTTGGTCCACATTTTATCGCTGCTGTAATTCTGCAGATATGCGCGGAATTACAGATTGATAAACGGTTCCATTCGGCTAGGCATGCTCAGAGCGCTGGTTTAGTAGAAACACATAACGGCATCATCAAGAACAAGCTCGCTAGGACGTGTGCCGGCACCAAAGTAAAATGGCCGTACGCCTTACTGATCGTGTTATTATCTATGAGAACGACCCCTAAAACTTAGACTGGGCTCTCTCCATTTGAGGTGGTCATGGGTAGGTCAGCTAACATTTGGAATTTACCGAAACCCCGTTCTCTACGCAAAGTCGAAAATGTACTTCTTTCTGACTGCTATGTACAGTTAACTAAAAATCTGTATTTGATTTATCACCAGGTGTGAGAGGCTTTACCTGTTAACTACGAGGGCCCAGGTCACAGCATAAGGCCTGGAGACTGGGTCCTGACCAAGTCGTTTGAACAATGTTCTTGTCTCGCACCTCGTTGGCGGCGCCCGCATCAAGTTCACCTGGTCACACAGACAGCGGTGCGAGTGGAGGTCAGGAGGCACCCGATCCACGCATCCCACTTCAAGAGGATTCCTTTCCCTTTGCCACACGCTACAGAAGACACAGAACCCCTCACCAATACCGTAACCAATGATCTTTTGTCATCAAACAGCATCGAGAGTGTGTCGGAGACTCTCCCTGAGCCCATGGGGCCTGGGGAAACAGCCACTTCATCTCCACACTCTCCAACAGTTCCGTTTTCAAAAGTTGTTTCGAATCTTGTGTCACATCCTGCTTTGAACTCACCGCTTCCATCAGGAAGTAATGACACATTGTTCACATATCATTCAGTACCAGGGATCACAAGGTACGATCTGCGTCCGAGGAAGTAGACTTACTGCACGGTTCGGCTTTGCCATCAAGGAAAATCATCGAAGGGCTTGTCTCTTTGGCCTGAACTTTTGTATATAAGGGGATTCTTTTGGCTAGGGTTTGTGAAAGGACTAAGAAGACGCTCGATCTGGAGATCGCCAGTAAATTAACTTTGGTGCAAACGTTTGAAGATTCAATGCCTGCAACTGCTCCCACTCGTACGGTACAGATAAGAGACTGTGTGACCAGCCGTGAAAATTAACAATCAAATGTTTTGGGCCCCGAAAACGTATTGTTGTCTTGTGATGATGTTAACTGGTTTTACAATAGTCATTGCCTTAGGTTTCTGGTATCTGGAAGAAGTACATCCGCTTGAAAATGTGTTACTTACTGAAAATGTGCCCACTGATTCTACGCCTTTTGTGCATCTGCACACTCTATCTCCTAGAGACTCTCAGCACAGACAGAGTTACAATAACAATACTCTATTACTCATTATGAATGCTGCACATGCCATTTTCAATAAGTCCAATTGTTGGGTCTGTTCGCATTTACCGCAACACAGGGATTAGGGGCTGGGTTAGTATATTCATCCTTTACCTTTGACAACTGCATGCTATGCTTCTCTAAGGGTACTATTCTTTGGCCGATGCAACGATAGCATCTCGGGAAACTTTGATGGAACTAACTTGAATGATTTTGAGTAACGAGTTCTAACGCCCTTGGGATGCTCACTCTTTGCGAATAGGAGCAAGCTTAATGTTGCTTCTATTAGGCCTTCTGATAGACTGTCAATCTTTGATCTCTTTCAAGATGCTCCTATCGGCAATAGGGATGCCACACACCTTCTTACACTGTTAACCAAAGCCCCGATTCAGTTTCTTTCTGTAGACAGAGGAATGGTACTCAGTCAATGGGTGATTTCAAGGGTTGCGCTAATGTTGCAAATTTGACTAATGAGGACAGACCTTTGTATGTAGGCAAACTTGTCTACTTTGTTTGTGGTAATGTAGCATTTCCATGGTTGCCCAGGGATTGCAGGGAACCTGTTATTTAGGAATTTTGTTACCCGGGGTATTCATTGCTAGTATTGTAGAAATTTCCAAGGCTCGTCCATGGCGGGACGAGAATGGCGATACTTCAGCGCAAATTCTGGGCGATGTAGCTAAATCTGTTGTGCCATTTTGGGGGCAAATACTGAACTCTGAAGATATCAGAAGACTAGCGAGAGTACTGGAGAGGACCATCAACCGGACCACTGACATACTCTATAACATGACTTTAGAACAAAAAGCAATAAGGTTAGTGGCACTTCAGAACCGGATGGCATTAGATGTCATCCTGGCTGAGCATGGTGGGGTATGTTAATTAGTGGGGTCTGCTTGCTGTGTTTTCATGCCAGATTCCTCCCCAACGATTTTCAGACAATACAAAATCTGCACGTCCTTAGTTCAGAAGTGCATGTTCCCGAGGGAAACTGGGATCTTAGCGCTTGGTTCTGGGACTCCTTGCGATCATGGGGATGGAAGCTAATTTCGGTCTTGCTGATTATCTTAGGTATTGTGTTGTTTCTTTGTTGTATACAATGTCTTTCTAGTATGTGTTCGATGTTAGGAGGATGTTGTGCACAAGCGATGGGTACATTAGGACGCAAGGTATACGCCCCAAAGAAAATATCTAATGAATTCGTGCTGAAGGAAATCTCAATATCTGACCTCATGGCAATTGATATCTCCGATAGTGATTCAGGATGTATGGACATTGAGATGTGGAGTTACTCGTAAAAAGAATAGAAGTAGTTTAGCGCTTGGCTTAGGCCAAAAGGAGGGTTTGTTAAACGGGATATTATATCGTGCCTCCTTTATTGTATATATATTGGCCTAAGCCCAGTCGCTCTGCGAAGAAAACCGTGTTGCAAAGTTCCGATCTTAGATCGACTTAGCCTCCATTTTAGGTCCGTCTGCCATTTTGATTTCTATTCTAAAGTAATTCTGTGTTCTAAAATGGTGAACAGTGTTTCCCCCTTGTAACTAAGCCGTTGTGCACTTTGTACTTTAGTTAATGTGTAAACTGTTGGGTTGAGTAAAGAGACCTTGTCCCATGTCTGACTTGTAGACAGAGGATTGCCTGCGCCAACAAGTCAGATTCGCCGACATACATCAACTACAATGTAGTACCAATACTGAACATGGACACTAGCTGAACTGCATTGCATAGGACATGTGTTAAGGCTTATTGTTAATCTTGTGAATTCACTGTTGCCATTGTGACTTGTTTGTATGTGAATTTAGGATGATCCATATGCATATAGTTGGACAAACTAGAAGTGAACTCGGCACAAATCCCAGACCGAGTATCATTAACCTGTAGAGGGGCTGGACATTATAATTGGAAATGTATAAAATGTGCAATTGTTTAGACGTTCAGTACCTCACTTCTCACATCGAAAGGGCTGGTATTCGCTGTGATATACTGAGGGCCAGATAGCTATCTGATACTTTGTTTCTTTGTAAACTGTACAGTCTTAGGATAAAGATCTGTGAATCGTTATAAGCCCGTGTTTGGTGTATTTCCTTTTGGGGTACTCAGCCTTGATATTTCCGCTTGCTTTTACAGATGGCGCCCGAATAGGGACCCTCAAGATTGATGCCATCTCGCTGAAGGTTGACATGGCTATCGGACCGCGATCGGACGGTGACAAAGGAGGCCCCTTTCTTGGATGAGACGCAACACCTCAGCAGCGCTGCACGACCTGATCCCTGGACGGTGAGCCCGCGGTCCGCGACGGCATCTTGACGAGGGTCCATATATCGAGGTGGGCAGATTTGCCGAAATCACGAACCATGTGGGACCTTTGTTAGTTCTTTGAAATCCGATCGGACCGCCTTAGGATTTGATCAGGTGAGTCGTGACCCGATTCTTAAGTATCCTGATAATTAGTTTTGGCCTATTGCACTCGCGAGTACAATTATTGACAGGTAACACCAGTATTCTGATATGCCTGGGAAATTGTCTGCCTGCTTCAGGGCGTTATTCCGCAGTGACAGACAATGTTTGGATTTTGGCCGACCGGCACCAATGGAGGGGTCGCCGGCATTTACTATGTATTGTAAGCACGGCATTGGTAGCATAGTGTTTAATGATATTTGGCACAGACAAACTAGACATGCTTCTGAACTTCAGTGGCCAATCAATGGTAGTTTTGAAATTCCTCGTATTGAATACTTAGAATCCATATTATTAAAGAAAAAGGCTAGACCTGCAGCATTTGATGTATTACAGAATTGGAAGAAAGAAGCTATGCAGCAACTTAAGAGTAGGGAAAAACATGCGCGCCGTCATATGACGAACGCCGAAAAACCGTTGTTATATGATCAAAATAAACAGTCTGAGTCAGTTAGGAATATGGATAGGGCTTTTTCACTTGGTATCCAGAAAGTGTATCCTTCTAAAGACTTTCATGTATCCAATGAGCTGATCGACAAAGTTCTAAATGAACGAAGGCCTCGTGCCACTTCGCTACCTCCGTATGTTCCTCTTCCTGCTGTTATTCCTCCTCCTGTAGCTCCTCCTACTCCTCCTATTGCTCCTCTTAATGTTCCTCTTCCTCCAGCTGTTGTTCCTCCTCTTGTTGTTGCTCCCCCACCTGCTCCTCCACCTTTACCTGCTGTTTTGAATCCGGTGGGTTTGCCTGCTGCACCAGTAATAGCACCTTTATTTCCGAATGTACAAGGTTTGCCTACTCTCCCTCTTCCAAGTGGTTCTGCACTGCTTGTAGTTGATCGAAGAGCGGGATCGAGGGTTGTAACTCGTAATACTGTGTTTCCAGAGAGAAAGCATGAATTGACTGCATGGGCTAGACATTGCATGGAGAAGGGTGAACAAGCTGATGTTTTTGCCACACTCTCGAACTTAGACAATTTTCCTGAGAAAAACATTTTTATTGAAGGATTGGGAGTTAATTTACGAATAATGTGGAACAGGTTAAATGATATAGATCTCCCACAAGGGTTAAGGGATCTAAATATTTTAGGATTTTGTAGAGATACTGCGGAGAAAGTACTTGAGCACGTCGAGAAGGATTTTGAGTATAGAAGGGAGTTGGAAAGGTTACAGAATGAAGATGTAGATCGTGATAGTTTGGACACTATGTTAGTACAGAAACATTTTTTTCCTTGTCGCAAATCGATAAATGAGGAAACACAAATTTGTACGATTAGGTGGATTTCAGACATGTCATTAACTCCCGTTGAAGTAGATGACACGTATAGTCGGTATACGCCAGAAATGCAGAGGAAAGTGATACAGGTAATGGTAGAGTACCTGCAGGATGAATGTATAAGAAGAAAGATGTGTTGGCCCGCAGAATTACTGAATATTTATAAGAGGGCTTTTTTGTTTGACACTTCTTCAGCTGCTTTAGCGCTCGATCTAGCTCTGTTGCTTAGTAAGCGTTCGGAATTGCCTACTTCTCAGTTGCCTATGAGAGAGGTTCCTCTGACATTTGTCCCAAAAGTTGAGATTCCCGCTAATGTTGCAACGGGTGCAGTTGCTCAAGACATCCCTGCACATTATGTGTCGCAGTTCGTTCACGTCCCGTTCTCGAGACAGGAAGTGAACACCATTAAACAATCTATTCCTGATATTAGGAAGAATCCGACAGGGTTCTATAAAGAAATAGAGTCTGTTTTGCAATCATCAGTATTTACCTTAAGCGATATTGACTTGTTATTTCCCATACTCCTGCCTATTGACTTGTGGAAGCAGATTAGGACTATAGAGGATGTACCAGGATTGGGAGATACATGGGATAATATGGTTAGGCTCGATAGAGAAAGGCCAGCTGGCGAGAAACCACCACAGGTAATGTTGACTTTGCCCGATAGAATAGTTATGAAATTAAAAATGATAATTCCTGATCTAGGATTATTTGGGACAAGTTTACTGCCTGTGTCCAAGGAAAGTCTGAGGGTGCTACCGAGTTCTTTAATCGGCTCTAACAAGTATTTTCAGATTTCAGTGGGCAAGATTTGAGTACAGAGTCTGGGAAACGACTATTTGTGGACACATTTGTGTGTGGATTACTGCCTGACATTGAGTCTCAAATTATGTCTTCAGAGAGTGCTTGGCAAGCTAAGTCTCAGTCAGAAGTATTGCATATGGCTCAATACTATGAGAATCGCGTCAATGACAAAAAAGAAAGAACTGAAAAGAGAAAAGGAGACTTAAAAACAAAAGTTCTATTGCAGCAAATTGTTAGAGGCCCTAGCCGGGGTAATTCGCAAAATAGAGGACAGTATGTTCCACAGGGAAATGCACCATTGGGTCCTGTAAACATAAATCAGTGTGCTTATTGCAGACAAGAGGATCATTGGCGTGTACAATGCCCGATCCTCCAGCAGAGGTCGAATAACGCATTCGGTAATATGGGTAGCCGATCCAGAGGCCGCCCTGGGCCAGAGGGTCCTGGTCGAAGTCATTTTTCGCAGGATTCACTGCAACCTTTTTCACAGGATAATCAGGCACCAAGTGTGGATAATAGAAACATTTTTGATCATCCTTCTGCTGCTTACCTCTCTGAAGAACTTCCTTTTGACGACATTTCGTTTTGTTATGATTGCCCGAATCAGGGTTTGGAACCGACGCCTATTCCCCTTAATCAGAAAGGTCCCTACAATGAGATGTTAGTGGGAAAAAGATAAATCTATTCTTGATAGATACAGGGGCACAGAAGTGTTCCATTGACCATTTGCGGGTTCCGAACATTCCACTGTCAGGGCAAACCAATGTTTCTGTAGGGTTTTCTGGCACATCCGTAGTCTGTCCAGTTTCTTCGCCGGTACCGTTTACTTTGGGTCCATTTACGGACCACTGTCCATTCCTCTTGACTACGAATTGCGGAGAGAATTTGTTTGGGCTGAATCTGTTGAAGGAATTAAATGCAGTAATTCATTGTTCTTCTGATGGAGTGCATTTGACGATTTCACCACAGCAACTTTCTGTCTCTCAGTTCTTGACCAGACCTTTGCCGCAGGAATTCAATGACATTCCGTAGTGTTTATTGGCAATTGATGGTAATGATGTCGGTGTCTTGCAAATTGAGCCCGTTAAGGTTATTTTGAAACATTTTGTAAAGTTGCCACGTATTCCCCAGTATAAGATCTCGGTCAATGGTGAGCAAGCTTTGAAATGCATAGTCTCCGATTTTGTGCATCGAGGGGTGATTGAGGAAATTACAAGTAGTTTGTGCAATAGTCCGATTTTGCCCGTGTTCAAAAAAGGTGATAATGCAATTCTTTTCCGTTTCATTATGGATTTACGTGCCATCAATAAGATCGTTGCTCCACAATTTCCCATTGTGCACGACGTGACGAGAATACTAACTATGATTCCAGCTTCAGCTACTCACTTTATTGTTGTGGATCTAAAGAACGCCTTCTTTAGTATTCCTATAGACAAAGACAGTAGATACTTGTTTGCGTTCACCTTAGGGGGACGCTTGTTTACCTTTACCCGTGCACCGCAAGGTTACACGGAGAGTCCTAGCATTTACAGTAGGGCTTTGAAAGAGCAGTTCAACCACTCGAGTTGCCCATGACTTGTATACTGCTTCAGTATGTGGACGATCTACTCTTAGCTGCTGACTCAGAGAGCACCTGTAAGGAGGGCACCGTGTTGTTGCTTATCCACTTAGCACGACATGGACACAAAGCTTCACTTAAAAAGTTTCAATATTGTCTACAGGAGGTTGCCTATTTAGGCTATCTCCTGTCAAAGGAGGGAAGAAGGTTGATGCCTGAATGGATAAATATCATTTCTAGCATGTCTATCCCAAATACACAGAAGGAAGTCAGAGCCTTGATAGGAATGGCTTTGTACTGTAGGCAGTGGATCCCAACCTTCTCCTTAGTGATTAAACCAATGTTGGCTTTGATGAAGAAGGGCATTACTTCGCCATTGCCGTGGAACTTGGAACATCAGCAAGCATTTGATCTGCTCAAGACTGTATTGTGCTCGGCACCAGTTTTGGGCACACCAAACTATGAAAAGGCCTTCGTGTTGTATGTGCATGAATATGATGGATGTGCTTTGGCTGTATAACGCAGGAACATGGAGGGAAGAATAGGCCGTGTGGCTACTTTTCTTCCGCCCTTGATCCTGTTGCATGCATTTTGCCAAGATGTTTGAGAGCTGTCGCTGCTGCTGCATCTGTAAAACAGAGAGAGGGAATGGTCCTAGGCCATGCTTTAACCCTGATGGTACCTCACTCTGCAGATTTTCTATTAAACAGAACACAAACGCAACACCTCACTTCCGCACGATTAACAAGATTTGAATTGATCTTGTTTGCACCGCATATTCAAATAAAGAGGTGATGTGTATTGAATTCGGCTGAACTTTTACCTTTCACGCAAGGTACTGCTTGCAGTGACGAAGAGTCACAGGACTGCCTTTACACTACAGAGCAAGAGATAAAAGGCAGAGTTGATCTGAAAGATACTCCTTTGAACAATCCACAAGGGGAGCTGTTTTGCAATGGCTCCTGTTTCAAACTCCCGGATGGTACATCCACCGCTGCTTATGCAATCATCACATTGAGCACGGTCGTGGAGACAAAAAGAATCACGCATAACTCTGCGCAGGCTGCAGAGATTATAGCATTGACCCGAGCTTGTGAACTTTCCGAAGAGCTTACCGTAAATATATATACTGACAGACAGTATGCTTTTGGGGTGGTTCACAACTTCGGCAGACTTTGGGCAGAACGAGGTTTCTTGACCTCACATGGCACTAAAATCCAGCATGGCTCCTTGATAGTACGGTTACACTCAAGCTTGCACTCCCTACTCAGCTAGCAATTATGAAATGCGCAGCACATCAGAAAATCATAGATAATGTAGGTAAAGGGAATGCTTTTGCTGACCAGATAGCCAAACAGACTGCCACTGATCTCTCTTAAGAAATGTATACTTCAAGGGAAGCCACAAATGCCTGTAGTTTGAATGAGGGTATTGAATCCATGAAAAATATTCAAGCTGATGCCACGTTAGAGGAATCTAAGAAATGGGCTGAGTGTTTGGCAAAATTAGATGATGATGGGTGTTGGGTGGACAAAGTAGAAGGGTAATGGTTAATGCCTGATGCATACATTACGATGATGGTTGATATGGCTCATGGTCCCACCCATATTTGTACACGAAAGGTCACCAAAATGTTGCAAAGTGTGTGGGTAAATGATAAGATCTCTAAAGTGGCAGAGCGCTTTGTCCAAGGGTGTATGATTTGTCTGCAGCATAATGTGGGGCAGGGCACATCGACTCCTAGGGGTAGTTTTGGTCCACCTTCTGTCCCCTTCGAGGTAATCCACTTCGATTTTATTGAAATGGAGCTTTGTAATAACTACTAATACGTATTAGTGGTTATCTGTACTTTTAGTAAATGGGTTGAAGCCTTTCCTGTCAAAGTTGCCACAGCTATGACAACAGCGAAGACCATGCTGAAGGAATATTTTCCTAGGTTTGGTTTACCAAGAGTCATCTGGTTGGATAATTTGGTCCACATTTCATCACTGCTGTAATTCTGCAGATATGCGCGGAATTACAGATTGATAAACGGTTCCATTCGGCTAGGCATGCTCAGAGCGCTGGTTTAGTAGAAACACATAACGGCATCATCAAGAACAAGCTCGATAGGACGTATGCCGGCACCAAACTAAAATGGCCGTACGCCTTACTGATCGTGTTATTATCTATGAGAACGACCCCTCAAACTAAGACTGGGCTCTCTCCATTTGAGGTGGTCATGGGTAGGCCAGCTAACATTTGGAATTTACCGAAGCCCCGTTCTCTACGCAAAGTCGAAAATGTACTTCTTTCTGACTGCTATGGACAGTTAACTAATAATCTGTATTTGATTTATCACCAGGTGCGAGAGGCTTTACCTGTTAACTACAAGGGCCCAGGTCACAGCATAAGGCCTGGAGACTGGGTCCTGACCAAGTCGTTTGAACAATGTTCTTGTCTCGCACCTCGTTGGCGGTGCCCGCACCAAGTTCTCCTGGTCACACAGACAGTGGTGCGAGTGAAGGTCAGGAGGCACTCGATCCACGCATCCCACTTTAAGAGGATTCCTTTCCCTTTGCCACACGCTACAGAAGACACAGAACCCCTCACCAATACCGTAACCAATGATCTTTTGTCATCAAACAGCATCGAGAGTGCGTCGGAGACTCTCCCTGAGCCCATGGGGCCTGGGGAAACAGCCACTTCATCTCCACACTCTCCAACAGTTCCGTTTTCAAAAGTTGTTTTGAATCTTGTGTCAGATCCTGCTTTGAATCACCGCTTCCATCAGGAAGCAATGACACATTGTTCACAGATCATTCAGTACCAGGGATCACAAGGTACGATCTGCGTCCGAGGAAGTAGACTTACTGCACGGTTCGGCTTTGTCATCAAGGAAAATCATCGAAGGGCTTGTCTCTTTGGCCTGAACTTTTGTATATAAGGGGATTCTTTTGGCTAGGGTTTGTGAAAGGACTAAGAAGACGCTCGATCTGGAGATCGCCAGTAAATAAACTTTGGTGCAAACGATTGAAGATTCAATGCCTGCAACCGCTCCCACTCGTATGGAACAGATAAGAGACTGTATGACCAGCCGTGAAAATTAACAATCAAATGTTTTGGGCCCCAAAAATGTATTTTTGTCTTGTGATGATGTTAACTGGTTTTACAATAGTCATTGCCTTAGGTTTCTGGTATCTGGAAGAAGTATATCCGCTTGAAAATGTGTTACTTACTGAAAATGTGCCCACTGATTCTACGCCTTTTGTGCATCTGCACACTCTATCTCCTAGAGACTCTCAGCACAGACAGAGTTACCATAACAATACTCTATTACTCATTATGAATGCTGCACATGCCATTTTTCAATAAGTCCAATTGTTGGGTCTGTTCGCATTTACCGCAACACAGGGATTAGGGGCTGGGTTGGTATATTCATCCTTTACCTTTGACAACTGCATGCTATGCTTCTCTAAGGGCACTATTCTTTGGCCGATGCAACAATAGCATCTCGGGAAACTTTGATGGAACTAACTTGAATGATTTTGAGTAACGAGTTCTAACGCCCTTGGGATGCTCACTCTTTGCGAATAGGAGCAAGCTTAATGTTGCTTCTATTAGGTCTTCTGATAGACTGTCAATCTTTGATCTCTTTCAAGATGCTCCTATAGGCAATAGGGATGCCACACCACCTTCTTACACTGTTAACCAAAGCCCCAATTCAGTTTCTTTCTGTATACAGAGGAATGGTACTCAGTCAATGGGTGATTTCAAGGGTTGCGCTAATGTTGCGAATTTGACTAATGAGGACAGACCTTTGTATGTAGGCAAACTTGTCTACTTTGTTTGTGGTAATGTAGCATTTCCATGGTTGCCCAGGGATTGCAGGGAACCTGTTATTTAGGAATTTTGTTACCCGGGGTATTCATTGCTAGTATTGTAGAAATGTCCAAGGCTCGTCCATGGCGGGACGAGAATGGCGATACTTCAGCGCAAATTCTGGGCGATGTAGCTAAATCTGTTGTGCCATTTTGGGGCAAATACTGAACTCTGAAGATATCAGAAGACTAGCGAGAGTACTGGAGAGGACCATCAACCGGACCACTGACATACTCTATAACATGACTTTAGAACAAAAAGCAATAAGGTTAGTGGCACTTCAGAACTGGATGGCATTAGATGTCATCCTGGCTGAGCGTGGTGGGGTATGTAAATTAGTGGGGTCTGCTTGCTGTGTTTTCATGCCAGATTCCTCCCCAACGATGTTCAGACAATACAAAATCTGCACGTCCTTAGTTCAGAAGTGCATGTTCCCGAGGGAAACTGGGATCTTAGCGCTTGGTTCTGGGACTTCTTGCGATCTTGGGGATGGAAGCTACTTTCGGTCTTGCTGATTATTTTAGGTATTGTGTTGTTTCTTTGTTGTATACAGTGTCTTTCTGGTATGTGTTTGATGTTAGGAGGATGTTGTGCACAAGCGATGGGTACATTAGGACACAAGGTATACGCCCCAAAGAAAATATCTAATGAATTCGTGCTGAAGGAAATCTCAGTATCTGACCTCATGGCAATTGATATCTCTGATAGTGATTCAGGATGTATGGACATTGAGATGTGGAGTTACTCGTAAAACGACTAAAAGTAGTTTAGCGCTTGGCTTAGGCCAAAAGGAGGGTTTGTTAAACGGGATATCATATCGTGCCTCCTTTATTGTATATATATTGGCCTAAGCCCAGTCGCTCTGCGAAGAAAACCGTGTTGCAAAGTTCCGATCTTAGATCGACTTAGCCTCCATTTTAGGTCTGTCTGCCATTTTGATTTCTATTCTAAAGTAATTCTTTGTTCTAAAATGGTGAACATATTTCCCGCTTGTAACTAAGCCGTCGTGCACTTTGTACTTTAGTTAATGTTTAAACTGTTGGGTTGAGTAAAAAGACCTTGTCCCATGTCTGACTTGTAGACAGAGGATTGCCTGCGCCAACAAGTCAGATCCGTGGACATACATCAACTACAATGTAGTACCAATACTGAACATGGACACTAGCTGAACTGCATTGTATAGGACATGTGTTAAGGCTTATTGTTAATCCTGTGAATGCACTGTTGCCATTGTGACTTGTTTGTATGTGAATTTAGGATGATCCCTATGCATATAGTTGGACAAACTAGAAGTGAACTCGGCACGAATCCTAGACCGAGTATCATTAACCTGTAGAGGGGCTGGACATTATAATTGGAAATGTATAAAATGTGCAACTGTTTAGACGTCCGGTACCTCTGACTTCTCACATCGAAAGGGCTGGTATTCAATGTGATGTACTGAGGGCCAGATAGCTATCTGATACTTACTTTCTTTGTAAACTGTACAGTCTTAGAATAAAGATCTGTGAATTTTTATAAGCCCGTGTTTGGTGTATTTCCTTTTGGAGTACTCAGCCTCGATATTTCCGCTTGCTTTTACATCTGTCTTTAGGATGAATAGTTCTTGAAAGCCTGTCACTCATAGGTGAGCTGCAGGAAAACTTCTTTAACCTATAGAATGCCTCCTCAGTACTGTCAGTGTATTGAATTTTTATAAATGTGCATCCTTTAAATTGGTCCATGATGGGGGCAGTGATAGTGGAGATGTCAGGGATAAAGCTACATACTTTTGACCTTTCCTTTTCGTGGCTGGACTGCTCCTTCTCTGACTTGGAATCCCACATCTTTCAGGGAGGGAAAATCCAGGAGGCAGTTGTGAGGGTTTTCTGATTCCCCCCACCACCCCGAAGCCTCAAAGTACCAGGGCATAGGGGTCTTGGATTCTTCTTACATATGGTGCTGTACATCAAAATGTCATCCAGAAAGACTCCAGTATTCTTGTTATGGAGCATCCATCATTCTTTGGAATGCAGTTTGAATCCTGTGTAGTCTGAAAGAGAGCATGGTAAATTGAAATAGGTTCAATGGTGCAATAAATGCCATCTTCTCTTGCTAGAGGTAGCTTCCTGTATCCTGCAGTGCGATCTAAAGTATATATATTATATGGTGATGGTTGCCACCCTATAGTTAAGGTGAGTTTGAGACACTTAGGAACCTCTCAAAATTCTATTGTAAATAACTTTTTATTCGAGTAACGGATTTGGATGAAATTTCGAAAGTGATTAAAAGTCACCCGGCCACCCCAGACCGCAAAGTTTCCTAAAGATTCATTAAAAATGAAAAGTTATTATGCGTCAACATTTTTTTCTTCCAAAATTGCAGTCTACTTCCCTTTCATATTCCCATAGCCAAAAAAGGTGAATTTTTGCCAATGCGCTCAGCCTAAACCGCTGGACGGATTTGGACTTGGTCCAAAACAACTTGTGCATGAAGCATTGACTCGTGATCCATGCATGGTTTTGGGGTTATTCCGTGCCATAGTTATTTTAAATGGCTAGATAGGATTGAATTGGAGGGGGTCCAGGGACCTAGTTTGCAATACAAAGCTTTCTGCAGCCTCAGATATAGCTGAGATCTGAAAGCAAGTAGTAGCGTGTGCTCTGGGGTGAAAGAGAGAGTGCAGGAGGTGAGGGGGCCGTCTTGGGAGCTGGCACAGATGAGGGGGGCATTTTGCTGATATATCTGGTTACAAAGAACTACAGATAAACGCCAGCTTGTGTACCCACATTTTTTAGAAACATATTTTTAGAACTATGGTGACATCAGGGGTGAAAAATCACTGGCTCTGGTTGAAGGCCATGGGCTGTGACTCAAATGACATTCTGGTTTCCCATTCATGCAGTTACCAGGACTGCTTTGCTTAGCTTCAAAGTCAGAAAGGGGCCAGCCTCCTCAGGCCACGTTGCCTAATACACAAGACAAAACACTTACAAGACCACTTAGAGGAATGGGCTGGCCATTTTCTTGTTTTGAAGCTAAGCAGGGTGAGCCCCGTTTTGAAGCTAAGCAGGGTCAGTCTTCATCCGGTTTGTGCATGGATGGGCGACCGAATGGGCAACTGAATTATTTACTTTTTTTTAAACCATGCTACCATCAGTCCTTGAAGGTTTTGCACCCCAAGACAATTTTTTGCATTTTTCTGAATCACATTCTGGTATTTGTAGTCTCCCAGTCAATAATAAAAAATAAAACAAATAGGTATTTTTATAGCAACAGTGGGTTTCCTATCCCTGCAATAACTGGGACAAACCCTCCTTAGCTTCAAAGTGAGGAAGTGATCTGCCCACTAAGGCCATGTTGCCTACGATATGGGTGCCATCTTAGAAGAACACTTAGAGAAACATGCACTAAGGGGGCCGGATCCTTCCTCGCTATGAAAATAACCTGGTTTGGTCCAGGTTACTGCACAATGGCAGACAGTCCACGGTCCTGAATACTGAATGTTTTCTTAGTTTTTAATATTTCATAACACACAGCATCCACATTAATATCAAACAGAAAAAATGAAATAAAAAAACATTTATTCTGAACACTGATATGAGAGAACCCTGACCTTAAGGAGTGTGTGACACAGCACTTAATCATTATGCTACAATGATATTATTGTTTGGATTTTCACAAGTTTCATACGTGGCATTTTATCATTGAACATATTAAAAATGATTGGCTAAATATGAAATGTGTGCCACAAGAAGCACCAAGCCATTGTGGCCTAGCAGTTAAATGCTCGGTCTCACTCTCTGACAGACCAGGGTTCAAGGTTGTATGTTGTCTTTTTCTTTACCTAATTTAATTTATTTAAAACAAAAGCAACGCAAGTGGGAGGTGGCAAGGTTTGTTGCAGTGGAGTCCTGAGTTAGCATGAGGACATTTAAACATGACTGCTGTGTCAGCCACCTCCAAACATCCTTTGTGCCAAATTAATGATGCCGGAATGGCTTTCGCACCAAAAAGGTTGCACCGAAATGGGTGCTGCAGTGGAATGGCCTTGCCAAATCAGCCAGCACCAAAATGATGGTGCTGAAAAGGGGTGTACCTCTTAGAGAACGCTACTTAACCAAAGTGTGTGCTCTATGGCAAATAATTTAATCTCACTGTGCATTGCCTAAAACATTGTGAGTTCTCAAAGTTTAAACTATCTCATAACACACTGCATCCTCATTATTTTGCACCCAGAGACAATTGTTTTGCCTCTTGCTGAATTACATTCTGGTATTTGTAGTCGCAGAGTCAAGTTGGGGGCAATAATGCACAATTATACACTTTTGCCTACCATAGTTCTATAAGGATTTATATATTTGAGTGACACTATGGCATGTGTACTTTTAAAGTTAGCTTTATAAAGCAGAGTATTGTTCAAAGACAGACATGGGGCTGAAGAGGGGAAATGATGAGAGGGCAGTTAAGTCATGAGTATTTGGCCACGATGTAGCAAGAGAGTTTGCAATCCTTGACACTGGTGCAGTTATTTCCCCCTGATTGTAGTTGCTTTTTAGGGCACCAGTAAAGGACACATGTGGTTGGACAGCATGAACTTTTTTCAGAGGGTGTGTGCAACCTTTTAGGGTTTTTTTTAGGTTGGTAAGTTTGCTCAAGTATTTGGATACCTGGATTTCACTCAGGTTGTCATGTTCCCAGTGCAGGCGCTTACCCACAAGACCACAAGCACTTGTTTCATATTGGGATTTGGTTTTCCATGGAATATTCCACTACAGATTGCTGGGTTTAAAAGGTGAGCACCTTTTATATGTTGCCAGCATATTTATTGAAAGATTTGCTCTTTCAGGTTATTTTTCTGGTGTTCATTACTTTTTTAAATGCCCACTGCTTTTTTTGTCTTGCAGACTTTCCTCTAAGGAAAAGGTCAATTAAACTACATGTATATATTTCACTTTAAAATATGTAGCCACTTACTATGCATATATTCATGGGTGCCTATTTTGATTCAGGTAGGTGGGGTTGTGTGATGTATCACAACAGTCACCAAGAGACCGGCCATTAACAAGGGGCCTGGAGCACAGGACAGGACATTTTGGCATGGGCAGTCAGGTGCACGCATTATAGCATGACCGTTTCACCGCAGGTTCTGTTTGGGCGCACTCAGTTCGATGCAGCCAGTTGGGGCAGGGACCTCTGGGCGCAAGGATATTTTGGTGTGAGAGGTCGAAATTGTCACAGCATGAACCGGCAGGCACTTTATATTTTGTTCCTCTCGACACAAGGATGTTTTAGCGTGAGACGTCGCAATTGGCATGAACCTGCATGCACTTTTCATTTTTTAATATGGATTAAACGTGAAAAAGAATTATTTACTGCAACAATATAAAAGAGGATGGGACATGTATTACGCTGTCTTTCCTGAATTGAACATGTATTAAACATGAAACATATCTATTTACTGCAACATTATAAATGGCATGCAACTATCTCTCATAAACAGCTTCACACCATGTACACACACACACACACACCAACTCACATCTAACACACACACATTCCATGCACACCCTCTCAGATGACATGCACATCCTCATACCACTAATTCCCCTTTACACTGAACATATATTCAAAAAGAGGACTAGCCCGTATCTGGGCAAAATTACAAAACAGAAAAAATGAAATTTAAAAAATCACATTTATGCTGAACGCTGCTATCAGAGAACCTGGCCTTAAGGATTTCGAGACACAGCACTTAACCATTATGTTATAATGATGTTATTTTTAATGATAGGCTAAATCTGAAATGGGGGACTATGAAAAGGATCAACAAGTATTAGACTCAGTCTATTTGACCATTAAGAGCTGGATGACAACAAATTGGCTTTGTTTGAATGCTACTAAGACTGAACTTATGCTGTATGGTCCTCGACAAGCCAGAGATAAGCTTGGCCACCTATTTGCCAACTTCAAAATTGATGGTAGCCAGATCACGGTAGTGCAAAGACCCTGGGTACTTACCTACAAGCTAGTCTTGACAGTGGTGCCCATGTGGATGCCATCACCAAAAGCACCAAATACCACCTTAAGGTGCTTCGGGAAGTTGCCCCA
The DNA here is from genome assembly GCF_040938575.1 of Ambystoma mexicanum. Taxonomy (NCBI): domain Eukaryota; kingdom Metazoa; phylum Chordata; class Amphibia; order Caudata; family Ambystomatidae; genus Ambystoma; species Ambystoma mexicanum. The sequence goes on along the minus strand of NC_090934.1, from coordinate 329,989,519 downwards.
CTAGTCTCTACAGAAAATTGTGAAAAATTGGTTAGAGCAGTGATTCTACCTTGTGTAGATTATAAGACAGATATCCATAAACTACAAAAGATCCAAAATACAGTGGTCCGCATTATCTACTGGATGAAACGTACCGAACTAACATCAGTGTCACGAAAGAAACTCTTTTGGTTGCCAGTCTCGGCACGGATTCAATTTAAACTGCTGACTACGTGCCATAAATGTGTGTTTGGTGACACACCAGCCTATTTTAAAGAGAGGCTGAATGCCTATCAACCTAAAAGAAATCTTCATTTCTCTAAGGCTTGCCTATTGGAGGTAGATCGGGTCAAGAGAGTATGTGGATATGGCCGTGCTTTCCGTGTGCAGGCAGCACAAGCCTGGAACGCTCTGCCAGGACATCTTTGGAAAAAAACGGACAACCATTTGACTTTTAGAAAGCAGCTGAAGACTGTTTTGTTTGCATAAGTAGAACTCCTCTCTTACTGCGTTCCCTGCTATGGTGCCTGGATGCCCACGGGCTTTGCTAAACACACATTCCACAAATCAACACTCTGCTACTGCTACTTGGTTTGGCTGTTTTGCTGTGCCTCTCTACCTAGTAAAATAATAGCATTGTCTATCTAATACAAGTGGAAACAGAGTGTTCCTATGGAGAATACCTGACAGGTCTTTGAGGGGTCTATAGTCCATTGTCAGCATAGTGCAACATTTTGTGGTAGTGTTTGTCCTGTAAAATGGCGTTCCCTGCAAGAATAAGCAAGAAACCCCGCGAAACATGACCTTTCCGGTGTCCCAGCAGCTTAGTCACGGATGCCATGTGTTCTATTAATTAAGATTTTAATTCTTCATGTATTAGCCAATATTGGATAGGCCATTCAGTGGTCAACTTTCGTTACAACATTGTTTTTTTTTCTCTTCAAACTTACAACCCGATAAATGATTAAACAAGGTATGTGTTATTTGTTTTCTTGGCCCTTTCCATCATCGTCCCTGTCCAACATTGATTCCGTTTCTTATCTTCTTTAAGAATACAATGAGGCCATCGCATGCACTATTGTGATACACACATCTCTTACATTTTATCTTGAGCGGTGTTCCAAGGCTATGACAAACGAAGGATATTAGCTCTATTAATGTCGAGGCTCGAAGACTGTGGAGAACATTGAGGATTTCGGTGAGCCAGGAGATATATCACCTTGCAAAGCGCTCTGACAAGGCTGCAGTTAAATCGGATTTCAGAGTAAAAACACCTGCTATTCAGGCACCATTATAAACCCATCAACTAGCAGCATCAGTCAAAAGTATTTTGAAATTGTAGGGCAATGGGTTATCACATCGTTCCTTAAACTTTACTTCACAAGAGCTTTGTCATTCGATTCAATAATGTGTTTCTAAAAAAAGAAAAAACTTGAGCAAACAAACTGTTTTACTTTCCGAACGTCATTGCTTTGTCCAAATCCTTACTACTCCCTCCCTTTGACATAGCAAATACTATACTTTGGTTATCATTGTGACGACTCAATTTCCGGGGCACCAGTGGTCCAGGGATGAATATCGGTTTCTAAACCATCAACCAACTCCACACCTCTAGTAGACCAGAAGGGATCTGAACAGATTGGAATAAAAGTGAATTATAAGACCACCTTGTCCAATTTAACGTGGACGTAACAGCAGGCTTATCTCTGCAAGGTCGTGGATTGTTGGTTAGATGTAACACATCGAAAATACAATTATTAGCCAATGACAGAAGAGACTGTCCAGTCAAGGTTGTATAAAAAGATTTACTTTATTATTACTACAACAGACAGTTCTAGCACACTACAATTACAACCCTCACTGTAAAGGAACACTGAGGACAGACAGTTCCATGAAAGAAAGGGGTGCACTCTGAATACTGACAGGAGGGTAGTTGGTAAAGCAATCATTCTTACTGTTTAAGGTCACTTGGGTTCAACACAAAAGGGGCAATAGTTAGTAACTGTCTCTAGGGGCCTTCAGAGAAAGACCAGGGGGGCAGAACCACAATGAACCTGATGCTGAAGAAGTTCTTGGTGCCTGACAGGGTTGAGGCGGTTCCATGGTGCTTTGCAGCCTATGAGACAGAGTTAGTGGCGGGAGAAAGTTGTGGGTACCAGGCGGCAGGCAGTTCAGCAAGCGAGGCTGGACGGAAGTCTGCAGGCAGTCCGGTGCAACGGGTCAGGCCCAAGAATCATTGACTCTGTTATGGTTGGCGGATCTGAAATGATGGTCAAGGCATCTCGGATTGCTCTGGGAACTACGGCGTGACAGTCGGCGGTGCAGCTGGATGTGGTTCGAGGACTTGACTGCCTCGAAATTGTCCTTAAAAAGATGGACGCTGGATGATGCTTGTGTGGCACTCCTCTTAGGTTCTTCTCATGGCTCGTGTCCTTTCAAGGTGGACGGCCCAAAGATCAGAAGGGTGTTAGCAGGCAACGCCTTGTCCTTTATCCAGAGGCTCTCTGGCACTTCCCACCCAGGAAGCTTGCGGTCAAAACCTAGCAGGGCATGCTATGTGCTGGCTGGGTACCGGTTCTGGAGATGCTGGCTGATCATCTGAGTCCGGTATGTCCCTCTGTTCCATGGGAGATGTTTAGGGGAGGGATCTTGCTTCCCTCTTGGAACTCCTGGCCTTCCTTCACTGGCAGCAGATGTAAGGTAGACTGTACCTTCAGCTCGGGTCCAAATGAGTCCTTATTCTTACTCCTTGTGAAGTCTTCAGATGATCTGATCAGTGAGGTGCTCAGCCCTCTATTAAAGCCAAACGGGGCCCATGGATTGGTGTAGGCCAAGCGTAACTTAAGTGAGCCAATCCTGGGTCTCCACCAATAATCTTCCGGTGTGCTTCATGTCAAAACCAGGGCGCTTGGCAACAGACAGGGGAAGGATGATAACATATACTTCTAAGTCTCACCCATTTCCCTGTCTGCTGTACATCAAAGTGTCTCCCTAATTAACTGTGTCCTATGCAGCGCTTGACCCCAACATGGGATTCCTTTGAAGTAGGGGATTGCAGGCACACTTTTGTCTCCTACAATTCACATACTTCTCTACTCTGAACGGAGAGGTTCCAGACAGGACATTCACTGCCCTTTCATTGCATGGAGGGGTGCTAGTACCAAGTTGACACATTGCATTACAAAGCAGTGTTGGTGTCTGGTCTCCATTGTCACTTCCTGCACCCAGACCTTCCCCAAGGCTTGCTAATTAACATTCTTCAGTATTCACCGCCACCTGTAAGGTTTGACAATCGAAATGCAAATCCAGGGCCTTGAAATTCTAATCAGGCTGCCCATGCCTGAAGGCTTTTCATGTACCCACAGCTATCAGGTGTCAGCTACACATGACAGTGTAGGGCGCTGCTGGTAAACTGTGTCCTCCCAGAGTACATGACTATTTTTCTGCTGTGCGAGGAGCATGGACAATATGCGCGAGAATGGCCCCATCATTCATTCGTTTAATCAAACAAAAAAATCCGAGGTGAGTGCACTTTTCCTGTGCGGATGGTCAAATTCCTCACATTCCCTCAGGCATCAACATGTGAACCACCACCCTACTGAGGCTCTGGTTCATCATCAAGGTGAAAATAACGGCTGAGGCAATTTGTATTTTTCATACTGGGAACGTGGCTTGTGCTGGATGTCCATATCTAATCCCTTTAGGGATATTGCCCAACGCAGATCTTAGGGTTCCCCCATAGAGGCCTATGGTCCATCTGGATTGTAAAGTGAAACCCAAAGATGTAGGAATTCATCTTCTTTACAGCCCAAACAACTGCATATGCTGCTTTTTGTATGAAAGCCCAGTTCCTTTCCCAATTTGTCAAACGCCTGCTAATGTTGCTCTACCCCTTCAGAGTTCAGCTGCGCTAACACTGCTCCAATCCCAAAATTACATGCATCTGTCTGGATAATAAATTCCTGACCATAGACTGGCACTTTCAGAACTAGGATCCAGCACAATCCATCCTTCAAATCTAGAAAGGAGGTTTGACAGGGGACAGTCATTGTCAGGTTCTTTGGCATATTTTTGGATGTTACATCATTCAGGGGCATGGCAATGGTCCCATACCCTCTGATGAACGACCGGTAGTACCCGGTGAGACCTAAAAAGGCTCTCACCTGCGTCAGTGTGGTGGGGATGTCCCAATCCTTCACCACCTGTACCTTCACTTTAAGAGGTTGTTTCTTACCTCCAACGACCAGATGACCTAGGTAAGTCATGGTCCCCTGCGCTATCTGGCACTTCAGGGCCTTGACAGTCAGGCCCGCATTCTGCAGCGCCTGGAGCACTTGTTTCAGGTGGGATAGATGATCCTCCCAGGTGTGGCTGAACACAGCAATGTCGTCTAGATAAGCAACGCTGATGTTTTCCAGTCCAGACAAAACCTGGTTAACCATCCTATGAAAAGTGACAGGGACATTTCTCCCAATCCGAAGAGCATCACAGTGAACTGATAAAGTCCTTCCAGGGTTGAGAATGACAACCTCTGTTTTGCTCCATCCGACCTGTCAATATCCCGCAGTGAGGTCAAAAGTACTCATGTACTTGGCAGCACTGAGTTTGTCAATGAGCTCCTCTGCCTGAGGAATGGGGTGCGCATCTGTCTTCATGACAGAATTGAGCCCTCTGTAGTTCCCACTACTGGTCATTTTAGGGACCAGTAACACTGGGCTAGCCGAGGGACTGAGGGATGGTTCTATCACTCCTAGGGACGACATCTTGGAAACTTCCTCCTTGATGTTGTCCCCGACCTTATCGGACATCCAGTGAATTCTACTCTTCACTGTTTTACGGTATCCATTGTCCACATCATGGGTGCACCAATCTGTGCGACCAGTAGTGAGTGAAAACAGACCGGCAAACTGTGCCAGTAAATGGAAACAGTCTGCCAGTTGCTGCTCTGACAGGTCCGTTGCAAGGTTGACACCTTCAACTGACCCATCTGTGGCTTCAGTGTGCAGGAGGTCTGGGAGGGGATCGATCTCCTCCTCAGGATCCCCGTCAGTCACTAACGCCATGACCAAGTCATCCCAGCTATAAAAGGAGTTTTAGCCAGTTGATGTGAAAGACCCCGCACATCTGTTTCGGTCCTTTCACATCAATGAGATAATTCACCTCACTGATCTTTTCCAGCACACAGTAAGGCCCATTCCACTTGTCTCGAAGGGCACTGGGTTTGACAGGCTCCATAATCCACACCCACTGGCCTGGAGAATAGACTGTCACTGTGGCCTTTTGGTCATGCCAGTGCTTCATCAGCTCCTGACTGGCCTTTTAGATTATTTGTTGACTGCTCCATGTACTTTGCCAATCTAGACTGACGACCGAGTACATAGTCTGCCACATCTCGTGATGGGGATGAGGGTTTGCTTTCCCATCTCTCCTTCACTAGAGTGACGGGACCTCGTATAGGGTATCCAAACAGAAGCGCAAAGAGTGCTAAACCCTACTCCATTCTGTGGCACCTCTCTGTAGGTGAACAGAAGGCAAGGCAAGAGAATATCCCATTTTCTCCTCATGTGCTCTTCCAAGCCACCTATCATGCCTTAAAGGATCTTGTTGAACCGCTCAACAAGCCTATTAGTTTGTGGATGAACGGAGGTAGAGAGCTGGTAGGTGACTACACACTCTTCCCACAAAGCCTTCATATATGCTGATATGAAGTTTGGTCCCCTGTCAGAAATGAATTTCTTGGGGAATCCAACAGAGGAGAAATCCCAATCAGAGCCTTTGCAACCACAGGGGCTTTGATGCTCTTCAGAGGGACAACCTCATGGTATCTCATGGCGTGGTCCACCACCATCAAGATATATCGGTTCCCTGAGCTGGTTTGAGGATCCAAAGAACCCACAATATCCATGCCTATTCTCTCGAAAGGCAGCCCCACCACAGGTAGTGGAATTATGGGGGCCTTTGTGTCACCATCTGACTTGGCAGAAGCTTGACAAGTCGGGCAGGACTAGACAAATCCCTTAACTTTTACGCTGAGCTGTGGCAAGTAAAACTGTGCAGACAACCGGTCTGATGTCTTAGTTACTCCCAAGTGACCCGCTAAAGGAATTTGGTGAGCCAAATCCACAAGGAACTTTCTGGGCATTGGGGAACTACAAACCTTCTGGTTTCCTCACCCTTGGAAACCGTTAGCTCACTGTACATGAGTCCTTCCTCCCATTACACTTTGAACATTCCAGGGGCCTCGCCCTGAGCCTGCTCCTCTGCCTGCTTCCGCCAACCTTCCAGAGTGGAACACTCTTTCTGGGCTTTGTAGAAGTCTGTCTGATCTGGGCCCCAGCTGATGCAAACTCATCCAGCTTGGGCAGACCCTTCAGATCTGTGCCCACCTGGTACTCCACCTCAGGTTCCTGGGCTGCACCAGGAATCTCTGAAGTCACAGGGTTCCCTGCTACCATTGTAGGGTCCTCCGTCGCTACTAGCCCCTCTCCTGCAGGATTAGGTAACTCAGTAGTCTGTGGGACTGGACTGGGGGTTACCGGCCACGCTGGTCCTTCCAACAAGCCCTCTGAAAGCACTGCAGGCTCTACGTGTTTCAGAGCTTTCAATATGGTATTCTCTTTGTCCCTCCATCGTGTAGCTGCTGCAACCATTTCGGGATCAGGAAGATCATTACCCAACAGACATGGGACAGGGATGGAGTCTTTCACCGCTACATGGGGCTGGGTCATTACACCTCGCCAGCAGAACTCTAATATCACCAAGGGTTACTTACTCTTACCATCAAATCCACTTATGCACAACTCAGGCCCATCAATATACTGGCCTGGCTGTACCCACTGGTGGGTGACCAAGGCGACGCTAGCCGCAGTGTCTCCGACCTCAGGAGATTTGTGTCTATTGATGTACACATGCTCTAGGTAGAGTTGAGTATTATTGAGAACTGGGGTCTCTTCTGGACTTCCAGTACCATTCCCACTCAGTAATTCAGCCACTACCTGGCCTAGTGGGAAATCCCCCTCTGAGAATTCCACACTAATGATGGCCTCCTCCATGAGTCCAACATTCACTATGGCATGCTTGTGTAAGCCCTTGCACGCAGGATCCCCTTTCCTATGACCCAGCTCCTTACACGCAAAACAATCTTTGGGTGGTGAGAATGCAAGTGTCCCAGTTTTAGGGGTGCCCACACTCTCCTTTTCAGTGTGCATGGCTGAACTAGAGTTTGGGGGTTTCCCTTCGCTCTTTTGGGGACCTGACTTTGAGGAGGATTGGGTTGGACATGTGTCCTTTCCATCCTTATTTACTTTTTTGTCCGCCGATTTCCCTTCCGGTTTGGGTATGCTCACCTGAGCCTTTTCCTGGACTTGAGTACTCACAAACCTGTCAACAGCCTTTGTAAGCACCCCAAAATCTGTGATAGTCTTGTCCACCAGATGCCGGTGTAGGTCAACCTCACAAAGTTTCAAAACATGCTCACACGCAACCAAATTGCACATCCCTTTAAATGTGTCAACTTTGTTACCAGTCACCCACCCGCTCAGATATTTCAATGACAAGTGTGTGAATGCTTGAAATGTCTGCCTACTTTTCTTTCCCAAACTCTCTGAAGCTCTTTAAAAAACTGTTCTGGGGTTTTAAAGAACTTCCTGAGGAGGGCTGCCTTCATGCTCTCACAAACGGGCCTATCCTCAGGAGTTAACTGAAGAATTACATCAGTCTCTTGTGTCAGTAAGCGACTCATCAGGGCTGCAGCACACAGTACCTCATCCACCTCCTGCAGCTGGAAGGATAGCTCGAGCACTTCAAACCAGTCGCAAATATCCTTCCCTGCTTCATAAGCCTGTACTAAGTCTTTGGGCTTGTGCCGTCAGGGATTATCCCAGGCACTTTGGTTAGAGCAACTACTGCTGCCTTTGTTAGAGTTGGATCTATTGGCCTCTTTCTTCTCTTGAAGTGCCAGCTTGCGGAGCTCTATGGCGGACCTGTCCTGCTCAATGGTGACCTTGTCCCGCTGTTTCTGTTCCTCTAGCGCTAGTCTCCTCTCCTCGAGCAGGAGCGTTCTAGCCACTACCTCATTAATAGCCGGAACAATTACTGGGTCCCTTATAGACTGCGCTGAGGCCTGGGACCTGCAGTATGCCATACTAGCAACTGTCCTCCCTGACACTCTCGAGTGTTGAGAAACCACACTTGCCCCCATGATTGGCGAGAAACACTGCTCATGCGGTCGTCCTGGTCATTTACCCCCTCCTGAAGGTTTGGGTACACAGGTCCTATCCCATCTCCTGTGGTCCTCTCTCCAACTGCCCTCAATTCTACCCAAGCTTGCAGGATGATCAGCAACTCAGGTTTATTAACCTTAGTGATGTGGGGAAGACCCGTCTCATGACATAAGACTCGCAGGACATCCTTGGTCATGGCTTTTATAGTCTTTGTGTCAAGCTCCATGACTATTACAATTACACAGCAGTGACTAAACGTTGCCTGCAAAAGTACTTTTATCATTGGGTGACTAAGCTGTGCGCAAGGCTTCATTTGATCCGACTGCTTGCCACCAATGTGACAAATCAACTTTCGGGGCACCAGTGGTCGAGGGATGAATATCGGTTTCTAAACCATTAATCAAACCCACACCTCTAGTACACCATAAGGGATCCAAACAGATTGGAATAAAAGGGAAGTATAAGACCTCCTTGTCCAATTTTGGTAACGTGGACAGAACGGCAGGCTTATCGCCAAAAGGTCGAGGATCGTTGGTTATTTGCAACACAGCGAAAATACAATTCTTACCTAATGATAAAATGGACTGTCCAGTCAAGGTTGTATAAAAATATCTACTTTATTATTACTACAATAGACAGTTCAAGCACACTACAATTATAACCCACACTGAAAAGGAACACAGGGGACAGACAGTTTCATGAAGGAAAGGGATGCACTCTGGATACTGACAGGATGGTAGTTGGTAAAACAATCAATCTTACTGTTCAAGGGTCATAACTGTCTCTAGGGGCATTCAGAGAAGGACCAAGGTGGGCAGAACCACAATGTACATGGTGCTAAAGAAGTTCTTGGTGCTCGACAGCATAGAGGCTGTTCCAGGGCGCTTTGCAGCCTGTGAGACAGAGTTAGTGGCGGGAGACAGTTGCGGGTACCAGGCGGCAGGCAGTTCGGCAAGCGAGGCTGGACGGACGTCACAGGCTGTCTGACAAGGTGGCTCAGGGCCAAGAATCGTTGTCTCTGTACTGGTTGGCGGATCTGGAATGCTGGTCGAGGTGTCTCAGATGGCTCTGGGGACTGCAGCGTGATAACAGTCAGCGGTGCAGCTGGATGCAGTTCGAGGACTCGACTGTCTCAAAATTATCCTTAAAAAGATGGACGCTGGGTGATGCTTGCGTAGCACTCCTCTAAGCTTCTTTGCAGGGTTTGTGTCCTTTCAAGGCAGACGGCCCAAAGCTCAGGAGGGTGTTAGCAGGCAATGACCTTGTCCTTTGCCCAGAGACTCTCTGGTACTTTCCACTTAGGAAGCTTTCTGTCAGAACCTAGAAGGGCACGCTGTGTGCTGGCTGAGTACCGGTTCTGGAGCTGCTGGACGGGTCCTCTGAGTCCAGTATCTCCCTCTGTTCCCTGGGAGATCTTTAGGGGAGGGATCTTGCTCCCCTCATGGAATTCCTGGCCTTCCTTCACTGGCAGAAGATGTAAGGTAGACAATACCTTCAGCTCGCGTCCCAATGAGTACTTCTTCTTAATCCTTGCAAAGCCAAATGGGGCCCAGGGATTGGTGTTGGCCAAGCCTAACTTAAGTGAGCCAATCCTGGGTCTCCACCAACAATCTTCAGAGATGCTTCAGGTCAGAACCAGGGGGCTTGGCAACAGACAGGGGAAGGATGACAACATATACTTCTAAGTCCCACCCATGTTCCTGTCTGTTGTACATCAAAGTGTCTCCCTAATTAACTGAGCCCTGTATATTGCTTGATCACAACATGGGCCTCCTTCGAAATAGGGGGTTGCAGGCAGACTTTCCTCTCATACAATTCACATACTTCTCTGTTCTGAAAGGAGTAGTTCCAGACGGGACATTCACTGCCCTTTCATACTAAGGAGGGGTGTTAGTACCAAGTTGACACATTGCATTACAAAGAGGTGTTGCCTTTTGGTTTCCTTTGTCACTTCCTGCACCCAAGCCTTCCCTGAGGCCTGCTAATTAACATTCTTCAGTATTCGCTGCCACCAGCAAGGTTTGACCATGGAGATGCAAATCCATGGGGCCTTGAAATTCTAATCAGGTTGATCATGGCCAAAGGCTTTTCATGTACCCACGGCTCTTAGGTGACAGCTAAACATGACACGGGAGGACGGCGCTGGTAAACTGTGTCCTCCCAGCGTACATGACTATTTTTCTGCTGTGCGGTGAGCGTAGAAAATGTGCACAGGAATGGTCCCATCATTTATTCTTTTAAACAAAGAAAAGCCCTGGCGAGTGCACCCTTCCCGTGCGGATGGTCGAATTCCTCACAATCATCTACATCCAAACAAAGCTAGTCTGAATGTGAGTTGTGTTCAAATGTCAGCCATCACTTTAAGATAATTATCCAGGCCTCTGTTGATCAAGGATAAGTTCCCTTTATTCACAATCTTCCATTTCTACCTACCCGAACTGTCAAGCCAGAGGGTCAGTCTTACAGCTACCATGTCAACAGATCATTTCTTCCTTTCATAGATTTACCATGAGTAGGTAATCAGTGATGTAGTACAGGGTGTCCGGTCAAAGGATCGACTCAAAAGGGTCGAATGACAAAAGGGTCGAGTCAAAACGGACGAAAACAAAAGGGTCAATTTTTTTTTTAAATGTATCTTTTATTTTTAGTATAGGTAAAAAATGTGTTTTGACACCAAAAACGGGGGTTTGAAAAAAATATTCAACCCTTTTTTTCAGTCCTTTTGACTCGACCCTTTTGTCATTTGACCATTTTGAGTCGAACCTTTGACCTATAACCGTAGTACAGTCACAGAGGGAGACAACAATTTGAACAACATTCCTTTATTATGGACTGTTATACTTTGCTGTTTGGGTTGCTACTGAACCACATTCACACCCCTCTTAACAGTATGGCCTTCCCTCTGCCCATGTTACCACAAGACCCAACAAATGTTAAAGAAAAATTGAGGAACAAAGTATTTTTTTACAAAAATAAATGCTGCTAGATGTGATTTAGAAAGCAATGTATTGTTATTCTATAGACCCGCACGATAATTTGCACTATTATTTGTTGGGACCTGTTATGTGTTATATGTTTGCACTTACATGGCTTTAGTATTTGCACTATTCATATGCGAGTATGTTTTAAGCATTTGTAATAAAGAGTATTTGTACCTTTTCTGAGGGAGTTCTTTAAGACCAGTTCTTCGTATAATTGTGCATTTTTTCCACCCTCCTTTTTTTATCACTGATATATGGTTGCTTTATGTTAATAAATATCTCTTGACTGTGTCTGTTTTACTTGAACGATTTTGTTGGCTCTTTGTTTGTAGAAGTGTAAGGGCAGAGTGGGCGTTTTTAGCCTCTACTCATCCTTGTATCCTGCAGGGCAGAAGTCAATTTGTCACAACCGTTTTCCTCACAATTGGGAACTATCGAACGTTCGCGAAAAAACAAAGATTTGGTTATTCAATAAACCATAAACTATCCAAAGCCTCACCAACCAGATCCAACTCTAGAGGTGTGCTCTAACCAACCAATGAAAACCTCCTATATACATACCTTGATTAAAGACAATGAGATAACCCCATGCCCAAAGATGTAACCAGGGTAGATCAACCACTGAGAACCTGTCAATAAATTGTCCTGTGATTTAATCGTCACATAGTCTAGCCATCAATGGATATAGCATGCCATTTTAAGTGCCCAATATGCACAGGCAGGCAGAGAGCAGCAATGCTCACATAACACACATCTAGGGGAGGTATGGTGCTCTGTGTACAGCATATCAACACCTTGCTCTTGGTTACGTAGCTTCAAATAGACTTCAAATCTTTTCTGGCCAACAGGAGAACAACTTTTGTTATGTTTGTTCCTACAGAAACAGCTTCAACCAGTTAACGGCTGTGTGAAACTTTGTTTCACCAAGAAGCCCCAGATCTGTGTTTGCGGCTCCGATGAGGTAAATACTATTATATCTTTAAGAAGGATCCATCTCATTGGGTGCCTATACTTCAGAGAGCAAAATGGAGTAATTATGTTTTCGTTGCAGATACACCAATTAATTAGGGAATCTGTGTGCCCTAAAAACAGATAGAACAGCATATGCTGCATGAAACAGGGAAAGCTACTAAGAGTTCAAAGTAAGTTTGTGTACTCTGACGGTTTCATTTTAAGAATGACATGGTGAAAAATATATAATCTTTTAGTGGGAGTGATTTTGTGAATGATGGTAGATTGTTTCACTTGTTCCTTTACCTGCATAGGTAGATACTTGAGGAGATAAGGGTCCACCTGTGCCATATATGCTTTGCAGTTTCGTCATGGGGAGTAACATGAGGTCCGTCCAGTTGAAGGCCAAGTCAAATTGGGGGTGGTGATGATAGACCTCCCCAACAAGAGGTGAAACACACATCTGTTGACACTGTTTTGTTTGTTTAATACACAGTGCATTAACTTAGAAATATGCAGGTCTACAACGGAACACATGACCTTGGAAAGTTAGTTTAGATTGGCCCTCATTAGGACCCTGGCGGTAAGGGGTTTACGCTAGCGTTAGCTGCGCCGACCCCTTACCGCCAATTCCGAGTTCCCAGAGCGCCATGGTCATTTTTCCGCCCGCTTTTTGCGGGCGTAAAAATCCATGGCGCTATGGGAACTCGGTGTTAATTACGCCACCGTAGTGTACGGTGGCGTAATTAACACCTTCCCCACTCCCATTGAGCCCTATGGGGTCGAAATGGGAATGGGGAAGGGTAAATGGGTCAATGGGGACTTACCGCCCCGCCGACCTCGGAATGGGGCGGTAAGTCCGCCATCCGCCATGGCGTAAAGGGACTTTGCGCCATGGCGGAAAAGTCCGCCGATGGCGGAATAAATCCGCCAGGGTCGTAATGAGGGCCATTGTCATGTGTCTGCCACTGTCACTTGGCCAGAAGAAAATATTGTAGTAGGGTATGAATATTGTTACTGGCCAGAGGAAAGGCATTGAGGTGACAAGTCTAGACCAGTGTCTGTGTAATAAGAAAAGTGAATTTGTTGTTAAGTGTAACATTTCTGTGTTAAGCTGTTTTCTGAGTCACTTTTACTAACTTTTACTTTTACTAACCCCATTACCCATATCTGTGAAAAGTATCCCACCGAGAGTGGACTTGAAACTGTCTTTTGATCCAATTGAGTTTTTAAATATAATAAAAACATTTATTTTTGTACTGTAAACCATTGAGCACGGTAATGTTTATGCAGGTAGGACTTTTCTGAACGTGTGAAAGAGTGAGAATGATGATAGATGGCTGGTCAGAGTCACAAAAAACATATGTGTCTCCCACATGTGTTCTTTTATTCTAGATTTGTATCCGGGTAGAGGGAGACACTAGTCCGGGCCCCACCTTTTTTTGAGGTTAATCCTCACATGCCAATGCCCTCTCACATGAGGCACAGGAGCAGCCCTACATGGTTAACATGATCGAAGAACCATCTCTCCAGTGGGCAATAGGATCATCGTTGCAGTACACCTTCAGATGCCGGACATAGGACCTAAGCTGGGTGGGCCACAATAGTTGAGGTCGGTTCACCGTGAAGAATCTTTGAAGAATCTCCTTCAAAAGGGCCGTATGCACCTCAAGGGGCCTCTACTAAAGGGCCCATCACAAGGTATTCACCACTGTCAATCTGCCCCTACATATTTTGCACTGCCACATGCCTGATTTGTTGCTCTGAATTGACACCAGGTATTATGTACTGTCATTTTCTCCTTTGTGTACCCCACTGAAATGTGTTTCAAGACTCTCCAACCCTAGTTGTACTCTACATACTTGTTGTCTGTCAGATTTGTCATGTGATCTTGTGGCAATGGCCAGTTGGTAATTCCTTAATGATGCTATAATGGTGGTGATTGCGATTGAATGACAGCTCAGTGAATGTTGGATGAATGGTGACGTGTGAGTATTCTGAGAGTATCCGTTGAGACGTGAGCTGGTATGCCTAGGGACAGCCGGTAGGCGTGCACTCAACTACAATGTCACTACAGAGTATATGGAACCGTTACCGCAGTGTATGAAGAGTGCTACCTCTTTCTTACCTGCTGGCTCCCTGCCTATTTTTACTGTTCCTCATTTGTGAGCTCCCAGCTTACATTGCAACAGTGTTCTATATCTGTTTTCTCTGAGGCGTCCCACTATAATCCAGCTCGTAGGTGCCCATGTTATTTGCTCCTACATCTTCCACACACTCACATGCCCCGTGTGACACCCCCCCCCCCCCGGGTTAGCTTACTGTGATTTGCTCAGTGGTGTTTCCCACTAGTATTTTGCTCCACTGTGGTGTGCTGCTACTAAAATGTACTTTCCACCTCATATTACGCATACAGAATAAGCCACCCACTTGTGGCAATGAAACACTTCTTGCAACACATAAAATTAAACCATTATAGCTCTACATCTCTCCTACCAACCAGTATTATACCCTTTCCTCTGACTCACCCTTGCAATATTGCCACACAAGGCTATTATTATTATTATTATTATTATTATTATTATTATTATTATTATTATTATTATTATTCTCTACAGACACCTCGATGGCTCTTGACAAATACCCCCCAGAAACTCACCTGCACGCAGAACCCGGGGACATATGCCCTGCACACACCAACACATCTGCATAGCTATCTTGCATTTCCCTGCTACCCTACCAGCCAGAACCATCCCCCCCTCGTTTGCGGTTTTCATCGCCGCAAGAGACAATGCCAATGAAAGAGACGCGCCCTATAAATTGCAATACATCGCAACAAGATAACATATCCTATATTCAAAATGACCTTGGGGCAAGAACAACACTTGCTGCAGCCTCTAGTCAGGGAGTTCGTTCCAGGCATTTTCACTCTGCTACTCGCATGTAAATTAGGGGCATCACTTACACACCACTTGTTTTAAGAGTCACCACCCACAGTGGTGGTTGGCCTGCAGTGAATTCTGAAAATGTCCCAGTGGTCCTTGAAGCCCTGGGCCTCTTTTTTTGGAGGTGCCCTGGTTTTGATGCTCCTCGTACCCTTTCTCCCAATAGCCCGCCCCATTCCTTCTTCCCCTACTCACCCCACATCCCTCTGATGCAATGATTGTTTTTATAAACCTTCCAGTATTTTATTCCTCGCAAATAACCAAGGTGTTATGTCATTTGTGTTTATTGTTTTTCATTGCATTTTCCATAGGTGCTATTTTTTCACATTTTCTCGGGCGGTGGGGGGGCGGGTGGGGTGGAGAATACCCTGAAATTCTACTTAGAGGGGCTGACCTTGCTCACTACATTCACTCACACGGTGTAATATGGGGCCACTTTGAGAAAGCATTTCCAGGGCCACGTTTGGTTTCTAGTCCACCCCTGACCGCCCAGCTTGTCACACAGACATTCCCATCACCCAAAGTAGCCAGGATGGGACTGAGCGAATCCCAGGGACGTAGATGGCTTAGCTTTTGCTGTACACACAACACTGAGCTAACTGTTGTCTTGCACACTGGTGTGGTGCAGGTTTACATAAACCATACTGCATCGAGAAATGCCATGAACACATGCATTGTCCTAATAATTCGTGGCAAGATGTTAGAACACACAGATGAGAAAGTGGTGTATTTCTCGTATGGCAAGGAAATCCACTGTTGTGCACAAATGACCACAACAACTTGAAGTCACACACTGTATTATTTTATGTTGACACACTATATAATATGTAGTCACACGCCATAATGCAGTGTATTCACAAACAATATTGTGTAGTGTAATGATCCCCAGATGCTAGTGCGGTAAGTGTACAAACAAACCATTGTGGTTCGGGAATAGATAATTGGCGTTTTTTATTTTAGTCTCCAGGGCTAGCAGTCCTCCTTTCCGCTAAAGCACAGGTTAAAGTATTGAATATGCTAATTGCGCATTCCTCTGCTTGTAAAGCCATCAATTGATGGATAATTGATGTCTGTTAACATGCTGTTTGTGCAATCCAAGGCCATTTCCGAGGGAAAATGTAGGGAGCCATGTCAATCACTTGACAATAAGTGGGTGCTAATTGCAGCTTTCAGACCAAGAGTGCTGCAGTGTGTTTCTCACATGACAACAGGTGGGAGCTGCTGCAAATAAAAGAAAGATATTAGAGTACTACATTTTTGCATTTATATTGTTTTCTGTGCCCACCAGATCTGCGTGAACAAGCTAAGAATGGAAGAGAGACGCAGCATAGGCGTATGTGTTTTTATTGGATGTGCGTTTAGTGTATGTCGTATAGTTCAATCCACTTGGTATATTCCTGATTCACCCCGCATCTGAGATACGAGTAGTAGTTTCCGGTCTCGATACATGAGGAATTTAGTTGAGATAAGTTTGCAATGGTCCAAAATTCCTTCCATATCGCAATGCTGTATGGCACTCCTTTTCATTATGCCTCCGAAATGGATATGGAAGTATAGATGCCAACTCATCGCATTTACTGACGTCATCATCAGTATATTTGGGATTTTTTTCAACAGACTGTACTATGCATTATCCTACGTGTACATTCATTTTCCTATTGTAAATATCGGCCCACACTTCCCAGCATGCAGAGTGATGTTAGATGTAAAAACAGGACTGCCTGACAGTGACCTTAATGACATTGGGCCAATTTGTATCTTCATCGATATGGATTCCAACATGAGTGTTTGGGAAGCCAAGAGTGGAGAACATGGGTATGTCCTGGTGATAGACACTGTTGCTACTGCACAGCATGAGGGACTTGGCGGTGGTTAGAAGGATCAGGAGGCGGATGCAGTCTCAGGAGGAAGCAAGACGACACAGAGCAACACAGGTTCGATACCCGGGTCCGTGCTTAGAAACCTCTGGGTATTACGCGCGTTATAAATAATCTATCATATCAGACTGAAGGAGTGTGCCCAAAAGGACTGGGACAAGGAGCAATCTCAAGTGTCTGGGATTAGAGGGTCAAGCAAATGTTTTCACCCATTCAAGTGGTCTGTTCTAAAAATGATACATCAATGTTTGTGGTTCCCCAATCTTTACACATTTCATGACCCACCAATATTCGTGGTTCAATACTAAATACTGTAGTGCATACATTTTGCCTAATTTCACTGTGTAAAACCTGGTATGTGTTAAATTGGATGTGAGTTTGGGTTATAAGTGTGTGATATGAATGAGTGTTGGTATGGACAACAAGCTAACCGTAGAACCACAAGTAAACACCATAATCAAGAAATGCATCTTCCACTTCACACAATCAAAAAGATTCTACCATTCCTCTCCTTTATGAACGAAAGACTGGCCATCATCTCTCTCATCATGTCCAGGATAGATTATGCCAACAGCCTATATCTTGTATTGCCAGATTATTTACTGAAGAAACTGCAACATATACAGAACACAGCTGTCAGACTTCTCCCCCATCTCTCACGAATAGACCACACCACTCCAGCGCTAAAGATGCTACAATTCCTGCCAGTCAAAAAACAAATTACATTCAAAACAATGTGCACACCACACAGAGCAGTCCACTGCCAGGTAGCAGAATTCATTCAAAAGAAATTCACCATTTACCAGATGACTAGATCACTCAGATTCAGCAAGGACACCTGCCTGGAACCTTAACCGTACACAAGGACAAAACTTAGTGTATTAGTCTTCCTTTGCCTAGCCGTTAAACTTTGGAACTGCCTGCCCAGAGAAATACAAATCATGAAGGACCATCTAAAATTCAGAAAACTTCTAAAAACCCGGCTCTTCAACTCAAAAAGGAACGAAAACCAATTAACAACACTTACACCCCCTGGAATGAACACACAAAGGGAAGGACTGGGGACTAGGCCCTACCGCAGTGAAGTGCAGGAAAGTAGAGAGGCCTCCAAATGTTAGGGAGACCCATGTGCACCCGTTCCCACAGTGGGCCCGACTGGAAAGAAAGGAGAGAGATGGGACCGCCCAAACTGAAACACAGACAGAGGGTGTTAGAATTAAAGGGGAAAGAGTGTTGAACAAACAGATAGACCTCTGGCCCAGGGAGCTCAAGGGCTCATGGAAGAGGTACAGCCTCTTCAAGAGACCCGTGGAGGTGATAGTTACTGCATGCCGGCATGTTCTTGGATTAAAGTGATGGAGACCTCCATTAGTCTGGACACAGGGGATGGAAAAAGTATCAGAACCAAATAGCCCTGTCAACGAGCCACACCTTGGCAAAGAAATAGGAGTGAGAATTGTAGCACACCACAATGTACAACATTGACAGGGATATGGGCCAGAGGTCGCAAAAACTGAGGAGGTATGAGAAAGTATCACCACTAACCAACCCCACTAAAAACTCATCCCTCTGCATACACCCCTCAAACTCTAAACAAAACACAACCATACCGCTACAGCACAACAAACCGCACTCACTTCACTACAATGCAACAACAAACACAACTACACATAGCCACACACAACAGCACATGACAGCTACTGACCAAAAATTCACACCCACGCTCAGCGAACAGTGTAAACCGAACTGAAGCTGCCAACAGTACATCATAACTCTCTTGCTCTTTATCCCGCTCAGGCCTTCTAACTTACCTCCCCAACGCCTTACCCTGTTGCTTTACAGATCTGCCACAGCACCTGGGGGCGTTCAAACTCATTCAAAACAGAAGGAAGACGATGCTGCCTCTGGCACTTCTTTGAACCTCTTCCAACAGCTTTTGCAGCTCCTCAGACCAGTTTGTCACTGCACTGCATCGGCTGACTGCATCACTTACTCTTGCTCAAACAAGAAGTTCATCACTGCAGACCTCTTTAAAACAACGCATCTCAAACCACCAACATCTTCATCATTGACACAAAGCTCAACCCTTGAATCATCCCTGGTGATCTCATCAAACTGCATCCTTTGAACGCTGCAGCGAACCACAGCAAGCTTCATCTCAAACCCGACTCAATGCCTGCTCATCATATGGATCACTGCAACTTCATTCAATTTTTTCACAATATTAAGAAGCCTGGTTCGACACTGTTGAACTGCTAAGAACTGATGAAGGTACTGTTGGGGGGCCCAAACCCTCTTCTCCAGTTGTTTGGACCCTAGAGACGGGTTTAGCCCCCTGTTGCACTTTTTCCCAAAGAGAAATCCTTTTTGGCAAAATCATAGTGATTTATTGCCCTTTACTCCCTGCAAAGTATCCAAAAGGCTTGACTCATCACATTTTTAATTTCTCTCTCTTCCTTTACAGGGGTGGGTTTTTGTTAGCATGTTGTGGTACAGGTTTTCTTGTATGTTGGTGTGTTTACTTTTTTTAATATAACCTTGATTGGACTTGAATTCATGTCACACATTTATAACCCAAACTCACATTCAACATGTTGTACTATTGCTGTTTTGGTTACTACTGTCACATATTTACACTTCTCTTGATTCTCACAGAAGCATTTTATAATGGTGCAATCCCATATGAAAACGTTCTGTGAATCAGGCCCTTAATATAATAAAGTATAGGTTGAATACAAATAAAATGTGCAGATATGGGTTGTCCTGTGGCGCTTTGCTAGTGCAGAATGTTGTGTCTGATCTTGTCGCTAGTCATATCCCGATATAATATTGTGTCTGCCCAGTATCTATCTATATATTTATAAAAGTTACCGTTTGTGACTGGGATTGTGGCTTGGCAAATCATTGTTCCTTTTATAATTCCACACAATTTCACCAATTCGCACCACATTTTGGGCCTGAGTCTGGCGGAAACCCTTAAATGCGGTGGTAGCACTATTACTGCCGCATGTAAGGGTCCGCCAGATCATGGCTTTGGCGGATTTCATCCCAGCTCTGATCTGGGGCGAAATCTGTGGTAAAATTGCTGATTTTTGGTGTGATTACCGCCGGTGGGAAAACCGCCGGCGGTAATAGCGCGAATTTTCCCCATTGGGCCCATTCCCCAGATTTCAGCAAAAGTCAACATTTGTTTCTGGGTTTGTGGCTTGGCAAAGTGTTTTTCCTTATACAACTCCACATCGTTTCACCAATCCGTACCAAATTTTCTGTAAGTACCCTCCGGACAATACTGGCTACATAACATTTGGACACCCCACCCTTTCTCTGGATTTCAGAACCTTCACACATGAGACGGTTGCCTGAAATCAGCGAGATATCAATGTGGTCGTAAAAGGACCAGTCCTCAACCCTAGAATGCATATTTTCTGGCACCTTTGCACCGCAATGCACTGCAATAAACTGCACTATGCCATGCCACGGTGAGGCAACAGGTGGAGGGAGAGCACAGTAGGTCCGATTATGCAGCAGCATATCAACTCTCGCCTCCCCCCATCGTCTGCTACGGGGTATGCCAGCCAGTCACACACGCCCATTCTCAGTGCAGTTTACTTCAGAGTGCAAAGCATATCAAGTGATAAGCGAATCCGAACAGCCACCTACAGTATCATTGATTTTCAACAGTTTATGAGAGTGTTGTCATTGCTGTCCACAGAACCTATTCAGAGAACGGGTACTTTTTGCTAGTAGAATATAAACACAAAAAAACTAATTTTCAGGACACTTGGCGCCAATTAGATCAACTATTTTTTATTTTTTTAATTTTAGCACATTAATGATGTATATAGTACAGTATGACAATCTTATTATTACTTTATTTCTAAAGATCCATTCATAGAAACATTTTCATTTTTCCATTATTGCTTCTCTTGACAGTCATTTTGTAAACTATGTCTTCTCAATCCTTTGAATAATCCTCAAATTGTAATACATATTTTCTCATATATCATTAATCCTTATAAAATACGTTGTGAATACATGGTTCTCATTGATGGTTCTTCTAAGTACAGCATAAAACCTTTATTTTGGTCCTTTAGATATTTTGAACCTCATACTAAATTCTCAAAGTCCTCAATTTTCTTATCCTCTACACGTTCACAAGTTTCGCCACTATTTGTAGCTCTTCAGCATGATGTGCTGTTTAATTACTTCAATCTGCATCTATATCTTGTTCTGTTTAATGTTCATGCACTTTATCGTCGTTTTAGATGATTTCCGATAGTATCTATGTCTTGTGCAATGCATTGTAGTGTTTAGATTTTCTTTCTCCTACATAATTGCATTATTGCTCTGGATGCAATTGTCCAGCATGTTGCTTTCGGGCTGTGTAATAAAGTATAGCCTACCCACAGCCCACGTTACCACTAAAGGCAAATGTAGTATATCTCTCGACTGTGCCTGTTTCATCTTTGTGAATGGGATCACTGTTGTTTTGCAGAAGTGTGAGGGCTGAGAACGTGGTTTAGCCACTACTCACTCTTGTGCTCCCGCAGGACAGTAGTCATTTCAGTGCAATCTGAACCAGACTTCCTGCCACACAAACAATTGTCAGACAGGGACATAAATTCAGCCCGGGCACAAATGAAAAAGTGGCCCACAACTAAGAATATTAGTTTGTTGCTTTTCGTAACAAGGTGGAGGCGAGTCTATGGTAAATGTTGTTGCAAATAGCTTCTTTTTAAAACATATTTGTACAGTAACATAAATCAAAACCACCAATTGTACAGTGCAGAAACTTGTTGAACGGGTTTATTTTAGCCAAAAAAAACAGAACCTTTTTGACCAAAAACAAATGGCCCACACTAGTATATTGGGCCAGCCCTTTGCGCATTGCTGTATCTGTAGGCCAGTGCAAACCTATATGTATCCCAGTACCATATATCCTATTTAACACTCTGCATAAATCCCACAAAATCGGGGAGTCATGGCTTTCAGTCATTATTTTACCAATCTTCAAGAAAGGTTTTTGTGGCATGCGTATTAACCATGTGCCTATTCCACTTATTGGCTGAAAGTGTATGATGTTGTGCAAGAGCCTGTAGGAGCGAATCAATAATTGGGTCCATGAAGATCACATTTTGTCAGATGCTCAATTTGGATTTCGTTCTGAAATGGGGACCATTGGCCAGTGATTTTGACTCTTATCTCTGCCAAGTAAGGTTCTAGGGAGAAAAGGGTACATTGCCTTTAAGTTTTGTTGTTCTCAAGGCCATATTTGACATTGGTGGACAGAAATAGCCATGGAGGGCCTGGATGAGGGGTTAATTAGTTAGGTTAAAGCCCACGATACAGGCAACTCTGCGAGAGTCAGATTCAGAAGAAAAGGGGAACTTTCTTGATCTATCCCCATTGAGGCACGAGCAAGACAGGTATGTGGTCGCGTCCCATATTATTTAATTTCTTTATCAATTACATAGTTTATTCTTAAACCTTAATCTGGATGTTGCAGTTATGGAGGGTATGTCAATCCCTGTTTGGCCATTATCTTAAAATGCAGTTATTTTGGAACCAATACGGATATGGCGTTTCATAGCTCCAAGATGCTTTCCAGACATATTGCAAACAAAAAGTTTTGTCCATATCAAAAAATTATAAGATAGTCAATAAAAATTACACATAAAAGAAATCAATAATTGATTTCCACTTTAAGATTCAACTTGAGGGTGCATATACAATTAATTGAATAAATGCATATAAAAACAAACAATAAAATAGTAATCCAATTGGTCATTGGAGCTAATACTTATATAATCCATCTAACATTACCTTAAACATTTGTTTATCAAAAAAGTTAAAACAAATGTGCCAACTATCTTAAGCCTCCTTAGCCAGGCTCTGAATATGCACTGACCACAACAGACAGAGACCATTCATTGTTTATTCTTCCATGGAATAGTATTGCCTGGGAGACACAACAAATCCTATATAGTAAAACAACTCAGCTTCACACATTTGTTTGTAAGATCTAAGTAAACTGGACACATAACATGTCAATCACTTCGGCTTCAGATTTACAATAATAGCATTCTTCTGTAATTGCACTTTTCCATGTATGTTTTCGTTCTCATAAAGGTAGCTTTCCAAAGCTAAACTTTATAAAAGATTAAAGTAAAAACTTTGATTTAAAATCATCTAGATATTTCTCATAACCTACCGACACTTGCTTGAACCATAAATCACTGAGAAGTGTAGAACTGAAGATCCTTTCACCCAAAAACATATCTTTCCTGGCATAATATTCTCTCTTAATTGCAATTTTTGTCCCAATGTGTGTACACTCTGCGTTCAACCAGTAATCTGCTAATAAAAAGTTCTCACAGTAATTTTGTCAGAATCTTAGGTTATGGTCCAGGGCAGTAGGAAACATTGTAGATTAGTGTAGACTAGTGTAGAGGACCAGATGAGTGTGTCACTGACATGCTCTGCCCCCTCACCTCCTTCATATTGGAACGGCAGAAGAAGGGCCCTATGTGTGACACCAAATATTGTCCCAATACTGCAACAAGTGTATGAGAGACGTTATGCACTAAGGCAACCATATTGAATATACCCTTGAACTGAGAGCATAGTGGGTGATTTGCAAGAACCATTAAGCGTTGAAAAACTGTAGAAAATTGGACTACTGCAGAGTGACTTCTTATAGAGGAGACATGATGGCGCACTGAAACGATATAAGAATTCTCAAAGAATAAAGGTGTAGCTAAAGTAACAAGAGAAACATGCAATCGAATATGCAGAAATCATTAGCATCAAAGAAATAAGTGAAGAGGGAAGAAGTGAATGCATATGTGCAGAATCGCAAGGTAGATATGACATACCAAATCTTATTGCAGTACAACCTATATGCAAATAAGTGGCCATTACCAGAAGATGGATGTCAGACACATGTTACATCTAATCAAGCTATGTCAGAGACAGACCAGGACTGCAGGAGTCAGGACACGTTGGAAAACAGCTTTGTGTGAAGAACAAAGAAGAGTTTGTGGGCCTGGGATCAAGAATGTCACATCAATTAATAATTGCCATGTACAAAGGGTTGTCAATAGAATACGCCATGCATGTAAGACATAGTTCTCTTAGATTAAGCCAAGAAGAAAATATTTGCAAGTGCCAAGTATTGGACAATCAATGATGCAAAAAGTATATATGAGATGGAGTGATCAAGGTTCCAGAGGCCAGGAGGAGTAATGGCACCCAGCACAATTAAATCAAATAGCAATAATTACGAGGACGAAATGGACACATTTGTGGTCCTCTCACACGTGACGTAGAGGGTGAAAACAAGGGCTATTCATTGGACTTCGAATTAATATAATGGTGTACCTACACTCCCTTAAATGTCCCACAGCAGAGAACCAGCTGCAAGGTCAACTAAAAAGAAGACACTTTGGCATAGGGCCGGACTGATGAGAGATGATGACTAATTGGGCAAGTGGGTAGTAGTCTGACGTTGTTCTCTGCGCCTGGGTTTTGTTTTACTTACTTGCTGCTAATGTCCAAGGTTGGGAGAAAATGCAAACCAATCATAAAGGTCTAAGTAGCAACATGCTATACAGTGTTGCACAGGCCAATCCGCTGCTGTTATTCTGGTATAATCTGTATTATACGTATTTAGAGATAGTACAAGGCGTGCCTTACAGATAAGGGACATCCAGTGATAATACTATGTATATGATATATAGGTACATATTTTCCCCTAACCAATCCCACCATTCAATATGTTAATTTATGTTTGTCATGTAGGTTGACAACATAAATGACGCATATCTAGGTATAAAACCTTTGTGTAATCAAATTATTGGTATGAGAGTGTTGACCAGATTGTCCCTACTTTATTAAATTGGTAATAAAGTAATACTTTGCCATATTCTTTTTGTCTTTTATGGTTGATAAATCTGGGGTCATTTATTATGGTAATTCCATTATGCGCATAATAAACGCTTCAGGGTGCTATTGCACACTGGTATCACTGGTCAATGAAACATCTTTTTTGGAGAATCCAGACCTACCATTATTTGGGAATTCAAATGTCTCTTGGAGCTCCCAACTTGGGGGAAAATTAAAACCATTTATGAGACCAGCTCAAATTCAATCCTTAAAGTTAGGAGATTAGGAAGTGGTTTCAAGCACAGCCAAAGTCTCCACAGCCGCAGTGTATGATGCAGAGATGTGGGGGCATGGCCAACTATCAAGTGCCTCAACAGCAGAGAAGACATCTTAAGAATGATTTCTTAGTCAACACCCTCCATTTGTATACAAGCAGAATTTGTGGTTCTGCAGAATGGCAGATTTGTTAAGAGTATAGCTATTATTAGATTGGTTACACACTGTGAAAAATCCCCCACAAACCTTTTCACCAGTCTTACAGTGGGTTTGAACGTGGTCCTTTCCCCCCAGACAATCCTTTTAAGATCAATTAGCTGAACTTCTTAAATCCGACCATTTCCAGAAGATGCCACACATATTGTCTGTTAAAATAATGTGTTCGCTAATTGGTCTGCACCTATGTTTAGCAACCCTATGAACACAGCAATGGAGGATGTTAAGATTTTAAAATACTGATAAGAGAACCTTGCAGCAATCAGCAAAAGCACACTAGCCTTATTAAATGAAGAATACAACCCCTTGACTGGAAATGTGCTGTAACCTGACTATATGGAATGCAGAGAGTTATTGCATGTCCATGTAAGATTTAGGTTGGGGGGCCTGCAGGTGGGCAGCGTCCAGGCTGAATGGGCATCTGCACCATATAGCCTGGGCAAACGTGGCTGTGGCCAGCACGAAAGAGTATTATACATTTGCTTTTATTTTGCAATCATTGAGATATTTTGAGAAAACAGCAACTGCATCCAATATTTTTTTTTAAATGAGTTTGACCTGTAGGAAAATAAATGTTTGTAGGTCTACAGTCATTTGTCAAATACAAAATACAATTTGGTACTTGCTTTGGTAGGTCCACTGATGTGGGAAGTGGTTAATTATATCATGCAAATAACTGCAGAATGGTCAGAATGCCAGCTTAGTGCCAATCCTTGATGAAGGACCCATCTACTCCTTTACCAAACTCACACACCAACCCAAACACTATAACTGATATTCTTACTACTCACGGGTTCTTGTGTGGCTTGTTGTTGCTCTTAAATCCCACCCAATCTCATGTGAGGGAGGGTGTGTGTGTGTCTCCAGAAGGCAAATCAGGATTGCTGAACTTCTCTGTGAGATTTGGCTGGCCATTCAGAGCTCTAGAATCTCTGGGGAGGTACACTGACCTTCTTAAAGGCAAGGCTAACTTCCTGTTTCTCTTTGGGATGTGCTATGCAGGGTGGAGGGAAGTATAGCACTGATCCGTATTAGGAAAGAGCATGTGAGCTTCCGGTTTAGACTTTTCAGATACGTGTCTGAGTCTTTCAGGCATTGTACACCATTTGTGACATTTTTTATTTTTTTATTTTTCTAGTTTATGTTCATTATATTTCCACTCCCCTATGGTGAACATTTCGTGAAACCCTTTCTCATCAGTGGAAATGAGAGTGGTGGTGATGAGGACATTTCCATAGCATACTTCGCCATACGCCATTCTGTTCATTTTCTCCATTAGATGCAACGTGCACCTCTCCCACTACTAACCCAGAGAAAATGTACTGAAACTTCTCCTCCTCCATTATACCCCGATCAAGCTGCAATGCTTGATCTTGCACAACTGTGTGATGCATTCAAATTGCCAAGCACAATATGGCCAGTCTCAGTGCACACACCAGCTGCTGTGTGGCAGTTGTAAAATGTTCTCTAGCCAAAAGTTATTACATCCTCTCCCATCCCTTTTTCCTGTCCTTTCAAAGCAAGTTGCCACATATGTGGCACACTCAGTTTGAGCCAGTAAAAGTAATCTCCTGCCTAGTGCAACAGTATCATCATGTGAGTGCATTGAAAGAATAAACACGCTCTCCTAATTCTCTCTCTAATTCCCTAATACAAACTATAATAACATATCTTCCATATCCAGCTCTTCATTATTCAAACCCTCATCAATCCTCTACCTCTGTGTACAAGAGTGATTGATCATTAACCTCAAACATGTGCCTTCTTATGCACCCTGCAAAGTCAAACTCGTCTGACCCTGCCATGACTCTTGCTACCCAGATTTTGAAGGGAGCCTTGAAAAGTGCAGCATGTCTGAACTGCTATAATCTAGTTGGTTTGGAGGTTATTTTCAAAGCATCTGATGTGCCATGCAGCATGTCCCACCATAGGTGATCAAGGTCGACTCTTTCTAAATTATTGACACATATTTTGAAATCATGTATAAGATTTAGCCTAAGAGCAACACAATTTAGCAGCAGGTGTCTTAGGGTTTCTTTATCGATCCACTTTTGTAAAATCAACATGATGTCACCCCGTCACTCATTTCGCCTCTTATTTCAAGTATCTCACCAGTCAGCAATACATTTTACCTAAACCTCATGTACCCATTGCACCAGTTCTTATCGCGAAATTTAGCCAATTAAGATTCTGGTTGTCCCAATGTCCTATAGTGAGATACTAATTGGGGATACACTTTGGTATTCCCCACCGTTTCCATAGTTTCTGCCCTATCAGCATATTGTAATACTCGAAGAGGGTTATTATTAGTGTTTTACTCGTGAGGCCTAAGTCTAGATATACAAGATGCCTGTCAGTGTGACAGTAGAGCGGCCTCCCCCTTTTCTGAGACCAGTTCCCACCTGTACATAGAGACTAGTCCCTGTATTTAGGAGCAGCTTTCTAAACATAGATAAGCGACACCCCTCCACTATACAAGACAGGGATTGGAGGCCCAGGTCATATCTCATGGCAGCAATGGGTACGGATTTAAGCAGACAATACAGGATAGTTCTCCATATTAATGACTCTTTCTTATTTAATTCGGTAGCCATCCAGCCGGGATATAATTCTAGGCCATAGACTATTTTGGTGATGACCCTGGAGCTATAGAAACGTTGTAAAGGGCTAAGGGAGTATTTACCACATTTTTGATCCACTTTCCTCATCATCACGACTTGATTACGAAACTCCAATAGGTGTTTTATCTCTTCCCTAGCTATCTCTGCCCCTGGATGCAATCTCAATCTATGAGGTGCAGACCCTGCATCATCAGTCCATCGTGATCATCACTTTCCTACTCCATCTCTGATGGCCACCCTTCCTGGAGAATAATATGGAGTACAGAAAAGGAAGTATTGGTAGTCAACATATTTGTCCGATCCAACCATTTCATGAATTGTTTTGAGCGAATAAGCCATGTTATGAAAAAGGTGGTAATTCAACCATTGGTGGTAAATAGAAAATAATGCCAGTACAGTACCGTCAATTGCAGAATGGGAAAATAGACCTTGATTACAAAAGCTGTGCTATTGGTTTCCCCCTGGTGGCGAATCACAGCTGATGGTAAATTTATAACCACTGGCAGTCAACAGCAAATTAAACATGATGTCTAAAAATGACCAGCAAAATGAGTTCAGCTTTGCAAAGCTCTTATAAGAGTCATACCCGTAAGCGACCACAAGGAAAATGATTTGCAGTCTGCTCTCCTACACAGAGAGCCTTTTGCAAAAGTGCATTACAACTTAATACGGTTGCTCTATTGTGCATGCAATTAAGTCATTGAGAACGGGACTTGACTTATTGCAGGTTTCCACGGAGTCACAATATGTGTTCTGAATAACTTAGGAAGACAACAATTAGAAAATAATGTTCAAGATAAAGAGCAGTCATGAGATTGCATGCACAAAGACTGATGGACCATAAATGATCACTTTGTGACCCATTATTAAATTCAGCCGGAACCTACGATGATTCATGCATGGCATGTATTTCTGATAACATAATTGAAATAATGTTCAATATTATCGTTTGATTTGTTTAGTTGCACAATCAGATCAACATAATTAGTTGCTAACATCATTTGACCAATACATTTGCCCTGAAGAAACATTAAGCACAAAATATATGTTGGCAGGATATTAGTCAATTGACCCTAACATAAATAACATTTATTTGAAGCAGGGCAAACATGATAAAGGTCTTTATGGGTCATCAAAAGTGATATATATATATATATTACACGGCCCGTGGCAGCGGGCGTGTAGGTATGGTTAAATTGCTAAACCCATAGGTAGACCACTTTTTCGGTGGCTTAAAACTTTGCTCCCCTTGGAGGAATCCTCACCAAACATTCCAAAACAAGTATATTGCCCGCTCTGAATTTCTTTGGCAAATTTGGTGAGGTTTCATGCAGGGAGGGAACAGTTATAGGGAGGTCCCAACATTTCTTTTTCTCTATAGACTGAATGGGCGAAAACTTTGCGCACGGCTACAGTCCAAAGGGCTGGATGGATTTGCACCAACTTTGTGGCAGGATTGGGGGCTTGGGTCAGAAAGCGTGCTTTGTGTTTTTGGTGGAAATCCGACCAGTGCTTTTGTTGCAAATAACTGAAATGTCCCTGTTCGCTGTGCAGTCAAAATTTTTAGTCCACTGTAGTGTACGGTGGCATGATTTGTGTCGAGTTTTCGATACCGCCGGCATGTTGTTTCCGAGGACAATGCAGCAGCGAAAGGGCTTGAAAACATACTGTACGGCATCTGGTGGTGGGAAGAAGGGATGGAAAGGGAGTGGGAGTGAGAAGTGCTTCATCTGATAAATATCATTAGAAGAAGATGGTGGTGTGCCAGGGGTATCCGTGCATACTATGCCAATTTGCGGTTACCTCAACAGGCAACAACCTTGTGTTGATTGCAGGCAGCCTTCATTATGGCATGACAGCACAAGCGCAATGTCTTTCTGTGATGAGTGGTGGAAGGCTGAATTGCAGAAGGGTAGTGCATTCCACATGACATGAACATTTAAACATAGCGTGTACTATGGTGTATTGTGTGTGGTAAGTTCATAGCCACTTCGATGCATGGCTGTTGCCCTTGCACGGATAAATATGTCCACTCCTTGAAAAGGTATGCCCACTGGTTGCAAGTAGGTGTGACATTGTTTGCTTTGTCCTTTGTGTGTGTGGTTTGGCTGCATTGCACACGCTGTTAATTGCATAGGTGTGATGATTGTTAGAACATCCTACAGTTGTCGGTGTGTGGGTGGAGATGCTGCAGTGAGCAGTCCTGCAGTGTGTCCACTGGGACCAGTGTTGAAATACTGTCCATATAGAAGAGGGTATGGTTAAACTGGTTCTTATATGTGTTTGGGTAGTCTGCATTGCGCAGATTAGTAAGTGTTGTAGTGAACTATGCAGTAGCACAGTGTTAGGAGCAGAACCAATGTTGTGAAGATTTTGTTGTTTGGTTGGCATTAATACAATGCTTTGTGAATGGAAGTGGGTAGCAGTGCCAAACACTTTGGCATGTTTCTGCATTATGGTAAGTGGAACATGTGTGCATGCATCTCTGCTTTATGGTGCAGCGGTTGGGTAGAAGTGCTGGTCCTTATGTTGCCTTTGTGAATTCTGGCACATGGCTACATGGTCGCCTGCATATCTCTCTTATTTTGTGGAGAGTGAGGGCAAGGCGTAGACTGTTGGGTGCATGGGTGAAGGCCATAGGCCATAGGCCATGCAGCCACCAGTCTAGGTCCAGTTCTTTACCACAGCCACCACAACATAATGCAGCAATGCAGTTGCAACTCTGCATGTCTTCGAAAGTGGGGACCTTTACACAATGGTTGTGGAGGACATTGTAGACTTGGTAGAACAGCATAAGTGAGCTGCTATGCGTACATTAGCATATGGTGTAGGTCATTGCACATGTTCTACATTAGGGAGTCACATGTGACCATTTGCATTTGCTAGGTTTTTCCCTTTATAAGAGCCTTCAAATGTTGCATTGCATGCATGGCTGGAGCCCTTGTACCGACAAGTATGTCGACTGGTTGAAAGTAGGTTTAACATTGTTACTTTGTATGTGTGGTTTGGCTATATTGCATACATTGTTGGTTCCATGGGTGTGCAGATTGTTAGAACATCTTACAGTTGTCGGTGCATGGCTGAAGATACTGCAGTGAGCAGTGCTGCAGCGGGTCCAGTGGGTGCAGTGATGCAATTCTGTTCGTATGGAAGAGGGTACGGTTGAGGTGGATGCAATATGTGCTTGGGTAGTTTGCATTGAGCTGTAAGTGATTTCAATCCGGCAAACACCCAAGTCAATGCCTAGCATGTTATGCACAACTGAAATCTTTATTCATGTTTGTCTAAAAGTTCTTTATTCTGAATGATATACCACTCATATCACGCCCCTCTCCTGGATCCCCCACGCTCAAATTGAACCAGGAATTAGGCTGGTTTGCAAAGTTAAAATATTTATTTATGTATTTACAGTTCAATCACACTATGTTTTAATGGGTACACAATGATCACCCATGGGGTGATGTAACACTAAATAATCTCTTTAATACACAAGGAGTAATAGTGAGCAAACAATTCAGCACAGAAATAATACTTTTGTGTGTGTGTTTAGGTCAGATAGCACTGTGGTTAAAGGTTCCCCTTGCACACCCCTCAACCCCTCAATAGACAATGTAAACATATAGGAGGAGACAACAGGTATTCAGGAATGGCAACATTCAAACAGAATGTCAATCCCACTTTCCCCCAGCAAACACAAGAGAAAAACGGAATTGACTGTCAAGCTGTCAGAATGGCTTTTAAAGTTATCTTAGAAGGGACGGGGTAAAATACTAAATATGGTCAAAATTGCTGAAATTACTATAACTTCTTATGGGAGCCGCCTTGGATAGTTGCACACAAACACAAGCAATGATTCACTACCCAGAAACAATTTGAAATCTTAAAATTCAAGTCAGAATCAATCAAAAGCTGTTTTACATGTGTCAGAATTTCCCAAAAACGAAATTTGCGGCAAACTTTTCACCTCGTGATAATCACGATAACGGGAGAAAGGTATGGATTTGGGATGCGGATTTGGTTGCGATTTAAAGCTGTAGATGTTAGCACAAAAACTGAGGAAGTTATGGAAGTTTTAGTGAAGGTTGTTTTTTCGAGATAGGCGCAAGAAGGGAAAACAGGAATGCACTTTTAAAATGACAAAAAGGATTTCCTACACTAGAGGATGACTATGAATAAACAAATACCACACAGGAACACAGACACTTGATCAGGGTGACTGCCTGCAGAGGAGCTCGCCTTCTTCAGATGAAACAATTATCAGCGCCAAGATAGTTTTAACAATACTAGTACGGGAGGAAGATAGGATGGTTTGGATGGAGAATTCAGACAATTCAAAAATATTTCTAACAACACAAGTTCTGGATACAAGATAGGATGGGTTTAAGATAGGGATTGACTATGGACAGTACATAGGCCAGTGACACAGTTCTTTCTATAGATACTCACTAGATATGTTTTTAAATGGAACCGTCAGGATTTTGGTCCGTCAAGATTATGGTCAGGGAACTGGATCTGGTTTTAAGACAGACAGCTGGGCACATCGGATTGGGCAGCGATCAGCAAGGTGCTCTGGTCACCGCACGGCACCGGACTGGATTGGATCTGCGATGGCACTCTGGTCACAGCACGGCACAGGATTGGACTGGATCTGCCCTTCTTGGTTAGGATGACATTTGTTTTCAGCAGGCAAGGAGTACAGTGCAGCCCGGCTGTATTGTGGTTCCCTTTAGGTGTGTGGGATTCTGGTTCTGAAATTTGAGGCCTAGCTGAAAATGGTTCAGCTATGCAATGGGCCTTTCTGCTTTGCCAAGTTTTTGGAGTCTAGAGCAAGGAAGATGTAAAGTTCATTACCAGGGTGCTCCACCAGCATCGGGATAGTGAGTGAATCTGTCTGCCTTTTTGAGTGGTGAGCTATCTCTATTTATGCTATGATAAAGGGGTGTGTGGGCTGGTTTATCCTAAGCTCGCCCCTCTGACAGGTGATTGGGTCAGAGTCTCCTCTCTGCTTTGATAGGAGGAGAAAAACAGGGTGTCACCTTTATGGTGTGATTTTATGAGGCTGAGGATCCACCCCTTGCCCCTTGAACACAAAATTTACTTTTGGCACCATACATATTTACACATGTGCAACCTCTATAAGAATCACATATACAGATTACATATTTTATGTAGCAGCTATCCCTCCAAACCCCGTAGCGGTGGGATCGTGTCTCGGCTTTTCACAGAATTTTGCACTTTTCATCAGGAAAACAATGTCCAATTTATAAGCATACATGTATAAAGTGTCATACTTCTAGCATTTTGTGTAAAATCACATTTTCTGCCGTTTCTTTCCAGAACATGTCACACGATTTTGCCCCCTCTTGAAACGTGCAGCCAAACTTTAGATTCACAAATCTGTTACTGTTATATTTTACACAATTTTCACTGGCAAATTATAAGTCTTTTAAAAAGTGTTCTTTGTGAAGATTCAGCCGCGGATGGTTGTTTTTCTCTGCCTCCTTCTATCTCCCTGCAGTTCAGAAGCAGTATCCTCCCTGTTTGCTCTTGGCAGAGGCCATTTACAACTGTCCTCACACCCCACATTCCTTAGTGGCAGCTGTTCATTGTTCCCTTCCCCACTGCAGACCAGGTTCTTCCCAAACCCTATAATTATCGCTTTGG
This sequence comes from Ambystoma mexicanum, assembly GCF_040938575.1. Taxonomy (NCBI): domain Eukaryota; kingdom Metazoa; phylum Chordata; class Amphibia; order Caudata; family Ambystomatidae; genus Ambystoma; species Ambystoma mexicanum. The sequence continues at coordinate 329,955,903 of NC_090934.1, read as the reverse complement.
TGTGATTTCCTGGTGGAAGGAGACACCTTGCCTCTGTGAGGAAAGCTGTTATTCCAGTTTGGTAGCTTTAACCAGCTTACTTTAATTGTTACGTCTACTGAATATTCCCTCAGCATAAAACAAACTTGTGGGATAAAATCACAGCTAAATACTTATTCAAGATTTTAAACCATGGAATCAAAACAATTACAAGATGGGTTACTCTCAACAACAGGCCTTTTAGATTGCAAACATTTGATTTCAGTTCATACATGTTTAAAGTTTAAATAGGCAGGCAACTGACAGCTGTCATTCAGGCGGCCAGGGTACTGCACCCAGATGTTGACAGATTCACAGACAGGCCACTTTTGCTGTGGAAATCCCTTGATGATTTCCGCTTTTCAGGACATTGTAAGTTCACAACAATTTCTTACAATAAGTGAATAGTAGCACCCTGCACAAATTCTGGACGTTTGAGGGTGCTTTGTACCGGCATTCTGCAGTTTCAGCAACAAAGAAACAGTGATTTAAAGCAAAATTTTGGGGTTTCCTTTAGCAAAGCACTGCTTTTTCCTTCTATGCTCCATTTTCACATGTTGTGGAGCCCAGTGACATGTTTCAGGAGTGAGATCGCTGTTCCACCACTGACAACATGCATGGCAGATTGGGCAGCCATCTTTTTGTGCTTTGCAAAGCGGGACTTTCAGATGTTTTGGTGCGCATAATGGTTTTGCAGCCATTTTATTATTTTTTGCACCATCAGAAAACAGTGATGCCACATGGCAGAGACTAAGTGGGTTCAAACATCCCACAGAGCCCCCCTCACGACTTGTGTTTGACCGCCCGTCAAGGGGAAGTCGGGAGATTGGGATGTTCTTTCTTTCTTTAGTCCAGGTGGAGAAAGTCAGCTGCTTCTCCCATCAGTGCTGGATCGACATGCTCTCCTCGCCGGTTCTGGATGGGAGTATGGAGCGATCCTCCAGGCTCCTTGGGTCTTTCTTCCCAGTCCCCGACTGGTCCTCCTTGGTAGAAGTTCTTGGTTCCAGTGCTATGAGACAGAACAAAGCATGGTTATGGAAATTTCCCCACTACTGTTCATGTAGTGGGGCAGAAGCATACATTGAATACAATGTGCAATATTCCCCGCCTGTATTTACTAATGGTTTTAACAGTTGGATTCTTCTAGGTATCCGGAATGTCCCCCTCTGGGTTTGTGGTTGGCTCCTCTATTTGCCGCAGAATATGCCTGGGATGGCAACTCTTCAGCTGGTTTATGTGGACCCACTTGTCTTCCCCTTCCGTCAAACTGCCCTTGGGGATGCAGATTTTGTAGGCGACTGGTCTGTCTACAATTTCAAAAGGACCCCGTCAAGTTGGAAGAAATTTGCGCTGCTTGGCTTGGTTCCTTTGGAAATTGTACAAGTAGACCCGGTCTCCTATTTGGTATTCTTTTTTAGTTGTCTTAAGATCATAGTGGGTCTTCATACTGTCTGCAGACCTTTCTAGATTCCTCTGAGCATAGGCAAAAGCATGTTGAAGGTGTTTTCTCAGATTCTCAACATACTCATGAGTTGTGGATGCATTTATCAAGGTCTGCTCTTGGGTTCTGTAGAGCAGATGCTGGGGTAGCACCATCCTTCGTCCGATCATCAGCTCAAACTGAGACATTTTTGTTGCAGAAGAAGGGGTAGATCTGATGGCCATCAGGAAAAGGGGTAATCGTATGTCCCAACTTGGCCCAGAATCTGCCACAAACTTTTTTAATGGTTACCAGACATTTGGTTGAAAAAAATTGGTCGACTGGACAAATGGTCGAACCAATCTGGTCAAAAACCAAATGGTCGAATTTTTTATTTTTTTTATTTTCACCCCTTTTCTGTTTTTTTTGGGGGGTCCCCCCCAACCCCCTTTTTTTTCTAAAAAACCCTTTTTTTTTAAAAAACGAATACCCGAAAAATATATATATAAATAAATAAAAAAATTCGACCATTTGGTTTTCGACCAAATTGCGTTGACCAAATGTCTTTTGACCAGTTTTCAGTCGACCAAATGTCTGGACACCTTTTTTAATATGCTCACAATAGTCTTGTTGTATCTCTAACTCCACCACTAGAGGCTAGCCAGTAGGCAATGTGTAGTTTCCTTTTGACCCCAAGTATCACCCACATCTTTGTCATTACTTTGCTAGTGAAGTAGCTACCTCGGTCTGACTCAATCCTTTGGGGTAGTCCAAAACGCAAGAAGATGTGGTTGATCATCAGAGCAGCTGCGGTTTCCGCCTTGCAATTTGGGCCAGGGAGACATTCCACTCATTTAGTGAACAAGCATGTCACGGTCAACATGTACTTGTTCCCCCTAGAGGAGCGAATCACGGGCCCGATAAAATCGACTTGCAAATCTGACCAAGGCAATGTGATCCCCCACTTTTGGAGGGGAGCACGGTGTGTGAGTGATGTTGACTGAAATTGTGCACACACAAGACACCCCTTCAAGTATTGGTCGAGGTCCTGCCTCATGTGTGACCAGTATGCAACCTCTCATAAGATTTCTAGTGTCATATGAAACCCCCGATGGCCGGCTGTGGCCGCATCATGGGCATGACTTAGCATCATGCTTCAGAATGAGGTAGGGACCACCCACTGGTCATGGCCAGCTGTGGATCTCCTCACCAACAAATCGTCTTGGATTCAGAACATTTTTGGACATTTCATCTACACTCTGAGGTCCTCTTTCCCAACATAATCAGTATCCATCAGGGGAAAGTTCTCATGGTCCTCAATGTGTTGGGATCTCATCAGTCTATTGTGCAGTTGAGAGATCATTGTGAACATTTGTCTGGGACCTAGTGATAGCAGTGACTTGGATTTCCTCCAACAGGTATTCAATCTCAAGTAGATCCCCTTGGATGGCTCCGGTTTTGGCCAGCTGATCAGCTAGGTCATTTCCACTTTTGTCTGGTCCCTCTACATTAGAATGACCCTTGATCTTTTTCCAGTAGATGGTCATCCCATTCGAGTTGACCAAATCATCAATATTTTGTATTCATTTTCCATGTTTCAATGGTTTGTTATTAGCACATAGCATTCCTCTGGTTTTCCAGTTACCAGGTGCTCCACAAACCGGTTCCGTACATAATCTGAATCAGTGATTATGACCAGTTTGTGGAGTTGGTGTTGGACAGCAGTGAGGATGGCTTGATGCACAGCTATCAGCTCTGCCACTTGACTACTTTGGGGACCGTTTTTGTACCCAGCGGAGGGTTCTGGGGCCTCATTCACCCATGCATTCCACACGCCACCACAAGTTCCTTTTCCCCGTTGTTGTCAACATGGTAGGAGCAACTATCCACATATACAGTAGGCATTCCCTCACACTGGTCTTCTTCATAGACTTCGTGTGGGGAATTAAGGTAGGCCTCCATGTTGTCCTTGCTTTTAAGACTTTTGTCCTCGAGACAGTTTTCTCTGGCACAACCATGCAAGTCAGCCAGACCTTGTGCGAGGGGACTCTTATTGTTTTGGCCATATCTGACCTCCACAGGAAAGCCTTGCATTGACAGAATCCAGAAAGTAATTCGGGAATTACTCACATTTCCGGCATAGTTTTTGTCACTTTGAAGATATTGGTGTGCCTTCTCAGAATCGTTGAATTTTTCCTCCACAGAGGATAAAGTCTTACTCGCATAGGAGATTACTTTATTGACTTTGTCATGCTTTTGATATAATACTGCAGTCAAGCATGTATTTGAGAACCCTGTCTCCAAGAAGAACTCCTTTTTTTTGAAATGGTAAGCTAGGCAAGGAGCTTGTGAGAGGCATCTTTTGAGTTGTCTTACTGCCTCGGCTTGTTCTGGACCCCACTCCCACTTGACCCCCCCCCTTCAAAAGATGGATCAGGGGTCTTGAGATCTCTGCCTAGTCCTCAATGAACTTTCTGCTGTAATTAGTTAGTCCAAGGTGGCTCCTTAGTTCCCGCAGAGTTGTAGGGTCTTTTATTTTCTGGTGTGCTTCCACTTTCTTTTCCTGGGGACAGAGACCCTGAGGAGTTATCTCATGCCCCAAAAAATGGACACAGGTTCGGCACCACTGTGCCTTTTGAAAGGAGAGTTTTGCTACGGCAGCCCTCAACTGTGTTAGGACATAACGGATCTCCGCTATGTGTTCTTCCACAGTTGAGCTTTTGACTAGAACATCGTCTACATAGGACAGGTTACCCCTTTCACCCAGGTCGGGCATGGCCTTATGTAGAAAGATGTTAAATTCATTGCCGGAGTGGATGTATCCGAAGGGAGTCTGGGTCCATGTGTACTGCTGCCCCCCGAAGGTAAAGGCCAGCTTGTATTGGTCCTCCCTACTGACAGGCACAGTCTAGTACCCATTGGTCAGGTCTATTGCAGTGAATACCTGTGACCAATGGATCTGGGCCAGCCCTTGGTCAATGTAGGGAAGAGGCCATCGGGAAGTATGGACCCGTTTGTTGAACTCCCTTAGGTCAGCACAGAGTCTCCACTGGCCGTTAGGTTTCAAAATCCCCAGCACCAGATTATTGAAAGTGTTGTGGACTGGACAAATTATCCCACAGGACTCAAGGTTCTTAATTATTTCAGTAAGGGACTCAATTGATGCGAGAGGCAAGCAATATTGCCTCACAAACACTGGAGTCATGCCAGGGTCCGTGGGAATTGTTGTTGTGTGGATGTTGGTTCAACCACAGTCATATGAGTCCACCACAAAGAGATCCTGAGAATCTAAGAAAACTTGTTTCAATTTTTGCTTTTGCTCCAGAGTCTCACAGGCATCAGCTAGGTTGACTCTCTCTTCAACCATCTGCAAGAAGCCTGGAAAGACCTCTGGTTTGGCTATCTCAGCGGCCTCCTCCAGCTGGGTTGAGAAGTCCCTGGTCAAAGTGCTGATTTGGACTGATGGCTTCAGGTGGGGAAGGCAGTCCTTGTGGACTTGAAAGATCACCTCATCCCTCCTGAAGTCACAGGTCACATCTTCCTAACCATAAGGGCAGGTAGAGTACAGAAGGGAAATTCCCCCCATGCCGGGTGAAGATCCTGTCTGGTGTTGTGTCATTGTCACTATCACTGTCAAAAAAGTTGTTAGGGATTGGTCCTAACAGTTCATTACCTAAATATATGGAAAAATGTCAGTCATCAACCGCCATTCCAATAATGGTGCCTGCGCCCAGAGTGATATTCTTTAGGTCGCTGTTATCCACCTCTATTGGAATGGTGTTGTGTTCTATGTTGACTAGTGGTGTTGGGTTTGCCCCCAACCCTTGAATTTGAAAATGAGCATTAAGATGGACATAGGCGTCAGGGATTTTCAGTTTCTGTCCTCTTTTAATTTTTACTTTCAGTGAGAATTGTCGGGTCCATTCTGGGATGGTGACTTCCTCTCCAATCTGAATTTCAACTGCATATGGCAGCAGTTGAGCTGACCGAAATGCTTTCTCTGGGCCATCAAAGTCCATGATATTACCCGCTAATCGGGACCAGGTTTGAAGTTTATTAGGTCCAAACTAATGGCAAAGAGCTTGAGAATGGCACTGCCTAAATAAAATGCAGCATGGACATCTCGCACGACCCAACAGTTATGGATTATGCTCTTGTTGTCTATGGAAATTTTGAGCATGCACTTGCTAGGCAAGAGATGATTGGAATTGGGTGTTTCCAGGTCCATTTCCCATTTGTCTAACAGTTTAAATGTGGGAATGGCTTGATCTTTTGGGAAGTGGCGGAACATGGCCTCACTGATGAAGCTCTTACCGTTGTTCACACATACTCGGGCGAGAACAGAGTCCTTCCTCTCATTTAACTGAATAGGGATGAATAACTGCTCTCCAATCGTCTAAATATCAGCAAAGCTTTGAGCTGATTTCTCAACTTTTTGGACTATAGGAATGGGATTTTCTCATTGTGAATTTGTATCGAATTTCAGAGTGTTTACTTCCGGTGTGGAATGCCACCTTAGACTGGAAGGAAGGTTGATTTTCAGAAATAGAGAGGACTCCCCATCACCAGTTTGTTGTCCTACTGCAATTACTGTAACGTCTGGGATTTGATTATTCTGGAAGTTAAATTCAATTTGGTCAGGTTTTTGTTCAACCATGTGGCAAGTGACATTTAAACTAAGATTGTTGACACTTTGTTTCAATTTTATTGGTCGGTTAGTCTCGGTCCAGAGGACCTTGTTTACACAATCTATAAGGGGAAACAATCTACGCAGGATGTCATTCCCTAGTAAACAAGGTGTGCCCTCTGGAGTCACAACTATGACCGAGTGCTTCACCTTGTGTCCCCTAATTTTAATGTCTAAATCTGCAGTCCCCGCAATGGGAATTTCCTTCCCCTCGAAGTTCTCAAGTTGCCCAGGAAGAGGGGAGAGAGGAATTTTGTATTTCTCCCCCCTTCCCAAATTCATTTGATCAAAGGCCCCTTTTGACAGAAGGGTAGCTTGGGATCCAGTGTCCACCAGTGCCAAAATTGTACATTGCCACTGTATTTGGACCGGGGCATAACATCTTCCCTCCTTTTGCTCAAGGGGGCAAAGATAATGCACATTTTTGGCCAACTGGTGGGTTAATTTCTTTGCTTTGGATACTGACAGAGAGGTGATTTGGGCAAGATTCTGTTTGGGATCTTGGGAACCTGTAAGAAAAAGGTGACAGCTAGATATGGGGGAAGTTTTGGGCTCCCCTGGTTCTGATTCTAGGCTGCTCCCCCCCCCCTTTTGGAGGCAGTCACCAGAATGGGTTCGAACAAGGGGATTTTCGTGCTGGTCATTCTGGGGTTTGATGATGGGTGGTTCTAACTCAGTCCCCACATCTATCCAGTCTGGATTTGGATCAATTGGGACCCATTTATCTTTGGGAGGAGTTCCCCCATCCCTGAAGGAAAATATCCTTTTCCCAGAATCCTCTGAGGCCCCTCTCCTTCAAACTGGAAGATTTGTACCTCCTCCACAAAATGGGCCTTTTTAGGCTCTTTGTTTCTCCTACACCCCTCTGTTCCCTGGGTTGCAGACTTTCGGGGGCAGGAGATTTTGGTTCTGGTTCCTGGGCTTCCAGGGGCTTTTCACAAGTGGGGAAGGAAGCTTCCTCCAAGGCTTTACACCCCCATTCCCGTTGTGCCTCCTCCCTGGGAACCGGTGGGTTGTCGGGGTTCTTCCCCCATCATTGTTCTGGAGCACCAGACCCTGGATTGGAGGAGGTCTGAGTTGCCATGCCCTCAGCATGTGACCCAGATCCTGTGCTATATTCTGGATCTGGCGCTCTAGTTGGGACACCCGCTCTGGCTGATACGGGTCCTCAGATCTACCGTGGGTTGATCCCGGGAAGGGTAACTATCCCTTCTCACATAATACCCCTGGTTAGGATAGTTTGGGTACCCCTCCACCCTTGGCCTCCCCTCTCCCGGATTGGGCTGTCTGGGCTCAGGAAAGTGGGGAAAGAAAGAAGGGTTGTTTTGGGGGTTGAGGTTTGGCGGGTACTGGGGAAAGAAATTTGGTCTGGCATTGGGGGGATTACTGCCCTCGGGAAAGTGAGGAGGGAAGTTTCCTGGGTTTCCTGCTGTCTGGTTGGACCCACCCCTTGGGCTGGAGGAGTCCACACATAGCCCAGGATGGGTTTATTTACCTTGTAGCGTGGGCTGATGTAGTCAGGGGAGTTGGGGTCCCATTTGTGGGGTTACCTCCCTGGCTCCCCGTTTGGGATTGGCCAGAGGGCCTTCTGGGTCTGGGGTTGGTCGGATTCTGCATGGGAGGTTCTTAGGTCCCCCCATCTCCAGATCTAAAATGGGGGCAACCTTCACCTCCGCCACCTTAGCAGCAGCAGGGGTGTTGGTCAGTTTGTGGCTTTTGCACAGATTTTTACATTCCAATGGCTTCTGTACTCCATAGATGCGCGTTGCTTGTTCAATGACCCAGTCTAGTGATCCTTTCTCATGAAAGTCCCCCACTAGCTGGGTCATGATATACTTAGGGAGAGCATGAAAGAATGTGTTCACAAATTCCTTACTGTCAGTGCGCACCCTTCTAGCGGTCTGAGCAAAGGCGCGTTTCAATTCCTGAACAAATTCTTGTGGGGCCTGGTCTTCCCCACATTGTAAGTTGTAGGCTGCCTTGCAAACCCTCTTGAGGGTTCCTATGAATGGAAAAATGTTTTAGGATGTCCGCCCTATAGGTGGACCATCTGGAATGGTTCTGATTCTACATCCCCGCAAAGAAGCTAGAGTACTCAGGAGAAAACGTCCAGCTTTGGCTGTCCTTCAGATGGAAAGTCTCCATCATCTGCTCAAATCATTCAAGTTGCTCCCAAACCAAATATTTGGCATTTTTGTGGTAGGGCGTGATGACGCTCCTAATATATTTTATTTGTTTCAGGGGATCCTTGAGTAAAGCCCTCTTAACTTTATTAGCCTTTTTAGTTCTTGTCACCCTGGTCCACTCATCCTCTGACTCAGAGGCACTGCTAACAAAGGTGGCTGGCTGGTCTTGTAGGCTCTCCTGGATTCTGCGAGCTTTGGAATGGCTGGCAGAGTGTGGGGGCCTAGTCTCTAGGGACATGTGGTGCTCAGAAGAGTCTTCTGACTCTTCCTTGCTCCCAGGAGTGGTTGAATACCCCCCCCCTCACTGTCCTAGCTGGGAAGAGGTTTTTAGTATGCTCTTAGTGGCCTAGTGTCATGGAATTCCCCACCAAATTTCACTGCCTGATCTCTTGGTAAGTTATATTTCTGAGGATCCATTTCTCTGTTTCTCCCCTCACTGGAGTCTCCCTGATCAGAGAAGATGGCCCTAGCACTTGGGAACCTGTACATAGATGCCTGCCCATCCATTTCTGGGAGGCGCTGACCTATTAGCCCCAAATTCCCCATTGGGTTGAAGTCTACCATCCCCATAGCCCTTGGTTCATATGAGCCAGTGGACATGGGGGTGGCATAGTCCATGGAATTGAATAGATTAAAGTCTCTAGTGCCAGGTGTCTGAGGTTATGCTCAGGGGTTTCTCTCTCCCATCTGACCTCATCTCTCTCAGCCCCTACTACCTGATGGCATGCAAGAATCTGACCCTTTTGTTCTTCTATTAAGGCCTTACTGGTCTCTATTAGTTGTTACTGCATGGCTATCTGTCTAGGGAGCCTGTCATTGTTCTCACAGAGGGCCTCATTGTCTCTTTGTGCTTCTTGCCTGCGTTGGGAGTATTGGGCCAACTTTTGCTGCAGGAGACTCACCTCTTGAGTCCTGTCCTTACTGGCCTGATTATTCTTTTCCAGAGCATCTTCCACCCTCCTGGTGTGCTCTAACAGTTTTTCATAGTCCATTTTGAGTTCACCCAGTCCCTGAAGGGCCAGGTGAATTTCTTCCACCTTGGTTTGTAAATGGCCGACTTCCTGGCCTAAGGCGTCCCTTTCCTGAATTAGAGTACCCCTCTGTGCAGCCAGGTCATCGCTTTGTTTTCTGAATGCACCAGCTTTCTGGTGCTCTTCATCAAACTCTGTTTGGGATTCAAGATCTTTAATAATTAATGTATTATTCTCCTCTTTCAAGGATTCTAGGTGGTCCTGTAACATGAATACCTGCTCTGCACAGGCTCTATTAAAAGTTAATTGTTGCTCCAGCTTTTGTTGGCTCTGTGGTAGAGAGTCCAATCTTTCCTCACGCTCTTTTTGCAGTGTCAATAATTCGGTATCCTGCTCTACCTTTTCTTGCTGCAGGAGATCCATATCTTCCTTTAATTTTGTCAGGTACTGTCTGGTTTCTCTCTCTGAATCTTGGCTCTTTTGTAGCCTTTGCTCTGCAGAGTCCAGATGGGTTTGGGTCTTCTCTAGGGATTGTACTTGCCTTTTTGCAAGGTCTAGGTTTTCGGCATATTTTTTCCATATTACACCAATGTGGAGGTACAGGTATGCCTCTTTTTTGGCAATTTTACATTGTACTTCTTTTACCCTTGGGGCCATATACAGTTCACTAAGTGCCTGGTGTAATGGACCCTGGACCTGCCATATTTCTAATGCTGTGGCAGTGGCTTGTTGTTTGATTTCCTGTGCTAAACATTCTCATCCTGCTTAACCCATTCACCCCTGACAAACAATTTGTGCAGTAGGTGTTCGTTTGCCATATTAATTTGTACTGGGGTCACCATTCCGGAAATATTAATTTCCTTCTGACTTATCTCAGGGTTATTTTTACCTTTGCAAACAGGCCAAACTCCTTTGAGTGTTTCTATTGAAGGGTGTTTTTACAGTGTAGCACAGTATGGTAGCCCAACAAGGTGTATGTACCCTGTCAGTTAGCACGCTGTGTTAGACTGTCACAAGTGGTGTGTCTAATTCAGGATCCAGCGACGAGCCCCCAAGCTGTAAGTGATTTCAATCCGACACACACCCAAGTCAATGCCTAGCATGTAATGCACAACTGAAATCCTTATTTATTTTTGTCTAAAAGTGCTTTATTCTGAAAGATATACCACTCATATCACGACCCTCTCCTGGAAACCCCCGGTCACACTGCACCAGGAATCAGGCTGGTTTGCAAAGTTAAAGTATTTATTTATTTATTTACAGTTCTATCACACTATGTTTTAATGGGTACACAATGATCACCCATGGGGTGTTGTAACACTAAATAATCTCTTTAATACACAAGGAGTAATAGTGAGCATACAATTCATACCAGAAATAATACTTTTGTGTGTGTGTTTAGGTCAAATAGCACTGTGGTTAAAGGTTCCCCCTGAACACCCCTCAAACCCTCAATAGACAATGTAAACAGATAGGAGGAGAGGGCAGGTATTCAGGAATGGCAAAATCCAAACAGAATATCAATCCCACTTTCCCCCTGCAAACACAAGAGAAAAACAGAATTGACTGTCAAGCTGTCAGAATGGCTTTTAAAGTTACCTTAGAATCGACTGGGTAAAACACTAAATATGGTCAAAATTGAGGAAATTACTATAACCTCTTATGGGAGCTGCTTTGGAAAGTTGCACACAAACACAAGCAATGATCTACTACCCAGAAACAATTTGAAATCTTAAAATTCATTTCAGAAGCAATCAAAAGCTGTTTTACACGTGTCAGAATTTCCCAAAAATGAAATTTGCGGCAAACCTTTCACTGTGCGATAATCGCGATAATGGGAGAACTGTGGTGATTTGGGAAGTGGTTTAAAGCTGGGGATGTTAGCTACAAGCAGAAGTTGAAATGTTGTTTCCAGCACGAAAATTGAGGATGTTATGGATGTTTTAATGGAGGTTGTTTTTTCGAGATAGGCGCAAGAAGGGAAAACAGGAATGCACTTTTAAAATGACAAAAAGGATTTCTTACACTAGAGGATGACTATGAATAAATGAATACCACACAGGAACACAGCTACTTGATCAGGGTGACTGCCTGCAGAGGAGCTCTCCTCTTCAGATGAAAAATTATCAGCGCCAAGATAATTTTAACAATACTAGTACGGGAGGAAGATAGGATGGTTTGGATGGAGAGTTCAGACAATTCAAAAATATTTCAAACAACACAGGTTCTGGATACAAGATAGGATGGGTTTAAGATAGGGATTGACTATGGAGAGTACATATGCTAGGGACACAGTTCTTTCTATAGATACTCACTAGATATGTTTTTAAACGGAACCGTCAGGATTCTGGTCCGTCAAGATTCTGGTCAGGGAATGGACCTGGTTTTAAGACAGACAGCTGGGCACATCGGATTGGGCAGCAATCAGCAAAGCACTCTGGTCACCGCACGGCACTGGACTGGATTGGATCTGCGATGGCACTCTGGTCACAGCACAGCATTGGATTGGACTGGATCTGCCCTTCTTGGTTAGGATGAAATTTGTTTTCAGCAGGCAAGCAGTACAGCGTGGCCCGGCTGTATTTTTGTTCCCCTTAAGTTTGTGGGATTCTGCTTCTGAAATTTGAGGCTAGCTGTAAATGGTTCAGCTATGCAATGGGCCTATCTGCTTTGCTACATTTTTGTAGTCTGGATCAAGGAAGATGTAAAGTTCATTCGCAGGGTGCTCTGCCAGCATCGGGATAGTGAGTGAATCTGTCTGCATATTTGAGTGGTGAGCTGTATCTATTTATTCTATGATAAAGGGGTGTATGGGCTTGTTTATAATAAACTCGCCCCTTTGACATGTGATTGGGTCAGAGTCTCCTCTCTGCCTTGATAGGAGGAGAAAAACAGGATGTCACCTTTATGGTGTGATTTTATGAGGCTGAGGATCCACCCCTTGCCCCTTGAACACAAAATCTACTTTTGGCACCATACATATTTACACATGTGCAACCTCCATAAGAATCACATATACAGATTACATATTTTATATACCAGCTATCACTCCAAACCCCGTAGCAGTGGGATCTTGTCTCTGCTTTTCAAAGAATTTTGCCCTTTCCATCAGGAACGCAGTGTCCAATTTATAAGCACATTTCTACAAGTGTGCGCGTTTAACATGGGCATAAGTGTATAAAGTTTCATACTTCTAACAGCAAAACATTTTGTGTAAAATCACATTTTCTGCCGTTTCTTTCCAGAACATGTCACACGATTTTGCCGCCTCTTGAAACGTGCAGCCAAACTTTAGATTCACAAATCTGTTACTGCTATATTTTACACAATTTCCACTGGCAAATTATAAGTCTTTTAAAAAGTGTTCTTTGTGAAGATTCAGCCGCGGATGGTTGTTTTTCTCTGCCTCCTTCTATCTCCCTGCAGTTCAGAAGCAGTATCCTCCCTGTTTGCTTTTGGCAGAGGCCATTTACGACTGTCCTCACACCCCACATTCCTTAGTGGCAGCTGTTCATTGTTCCCTTCCCCACTGCAGACCAGGTTCTTCCCAAACCCTATAATTATCGCTTTAGTCATTTCCTGGTGGAAGAAGAGGCCTTGCCTCTGTGAGGAAAGCTGTTATTCCAGTTTGGTAGCTTTAGCCAGCTTACTTTAATTGTTACTTCTGTTGAATTTTCCCTTAGCATAAAACAAACTTGTGGGATCAAATCACAGCTAAATACTTATTCAAGATTTTAAACCATGGAATCAAAACAATTACAAGATGGGTTACTCTCAATAACTGGCCTTTTAGATTGCAAACATTTGTTTTCAGTTTATACATGTTTAAAGTTTAATTAGGCAGGCTACTGACAGCTGTCATTCAGGCGGCCCTGCGTACTGCACCCAGATTTTGCAGATTCACAGAGAGGCCACTTTTGCTGTGGAAATCCCTTGATGCTTTCAGCTTTTCAGGATATTGTAAGTTCACAATGATTTCTTACACTAAGTGAATTGTAGCACCCAGCAAGCATTTTGAATGTTTGAGGGTGCTTTGTACCGGCATTCTGCAGTTTCAGCAGCAAAGAAACACTGATTTAAAGCACAATTTTGGGGTTTCCTTTAGCAAAGCACTGCTTTTTCCTTCTGTGCTCCATTTTCACATGTTATAACCCAGTGACATGTTTCAGGAGTGAGATCTCTGTTCCACCACTGACAACATGCATGGCAGATTGGGCGGCCATCTTTTTGTGCTTTGCAAAGCACAACTTTCAGATGTTTTGGCACGCACAAGGGTTTTGCGTCCATTTTATCATTTTGGCACCATCAGAACACAGTGATGCCGCATGGCAGAGCCTAAGTGGGTTAACACATCCCACAGAGCAGATTAGTAAGTGCTGACTGCACTCTGCACTATTGCTTGTATGCAGTTACTTCTTACAGTTGTGGCTGCATTGGTGGAGATGCTGCAGTGAGCACTGGTGTAGCGTGTCCACAGGTTGCAGTGTTGGATAAGTGTCCATATAGAAGAGGGTATGGTTGAACTAGTTCTTATATGTGCTTTGGTAGTTTGCATTGCACAGATTAGTATGTGTTGTCGTGCACTATGCAGTACTGGTTCTATGTACTTACTAGAGTGTTGGGAGCAAGACCAATGTTGTATATGATTTGTTGTTTGGTTGGCAGTAATAGAATGCTTTGTGAATGGAAGTGGGTAGGGGTGCCAACCAGTGTGGTATGTGTGTGGATTATGGTAACTGGAACATGCTTGCATACATCAATGTATTATGGGGCGGCAGTTGGGTAGAAGTGCCAGTGCCTATGTTGCCTTTGTGAATTCTGGAACCTGGCTACATGTTCTTCTGCATGGCTCTGTTATGTTGTGGTGGGTGTAGCCAAGGTCTAGACTGTTGGGTGCATGGCCAAAGGCCATAGGACCTATGCCATGCACCCAACAGCCTAGCCCTTCACCTCAGCCACCAGAACACAATGCAGGCATGCAGTTGTAACTCTGCATGTATTTGAAGTTGGTGACGTTTACACAATGGTTGTGGAGGACATTGAAGACTTGGTAGAACAGCAGAAGTGAGCTACTATGCGTAGATTAGCATATGGTGAAGATCATTGCACCTGTTTCACAATAGGGAGCCAAATGTGACCATTTATATGTGCTGTGTTTAGGCCCTTATCAGACCTTTGCTTTAGGAAGTGCTGTAAGATATTGCAGCATGAAAGGAAGTACTCAGCACCACACATGTAAAATATGGCCAATATACACAGGAATCTACAACCGTTCAGTGCACCCGACGCAACATTATTCAGCCATGCATGCAAATATGTGGCCAGGGTGAAAGCTGGCAGGCTCAATTGCAGATGGGGAGTGAATTGCACATGACATGAGTATTTAAACATAAGGTGTACTATGGTGTGTTCTCTGTGGTGAGGGCCTAGCACCTTGGATGCATCGTTGGAGTGGAAAGGGAAAAAAGATTGTCCATGCTTTAGTGGGGCGCAGCCCTCACTGTAGCTCAGAAAGTGCACGTGCCACATCCTGCTTTTTTAAGAATGGGGGGCTTGGAAATGGAACCGTGGGAATTAGCCAATCAGGTGTTGAGGGTGTGCCTCACATGAATGGGCAGTACTATTTTTCCCAATCAGTCTTTGTAGTGAGGGTGTCAGGCAGCGATGGAGAGGCGCAGAGTCCTAATAGTGGGTGATACCTTTATGCAAGATCTGTACATGTATTCCGTGCAAAGAGGCATGGCTGCTAGTTTTGCATTGGAAGGAGTGGAGACTTTCTGGGGCACTGTCTATGAGGGCAGTTTCGGCAGTAGGGTTGACCTTTGCAGATGTGTGGCCTTTGTCGGTGCTGTTGATGTTATCGTGCTGCATTATGGAGCTGTACATTTGGATTATATGTCTTGTGGATGTTTGCT
The DNA here is from genome assembly GCF_040938575.1 of Ambystoma mexicanum. Lineage (NCBI taxonomy): Eukaryota > Metazoa > Chordata > Amphibia > Caudata > Ambystomatidae > Ambystoma > Ambystoma mexicanum. Next base: position 329,940,706 of record NC_090934.1, on the reverse strand, counting down.
CCATCACCTAAAGAAGTTGATGGAAGAATTGATGCAGATTTTTCCCACTGCCAAGGTGGATTTCACAGGCATACCACCAAGGAGAGCATGGGACCATGCCGGTGTAATTTGTCCACAGCCAGAGGTCGGAAGGTGTTTCATTAACAGAAGCATGTGTCAATGTATGTCCACTACTGGGATTTTTTCCACCAACTATGATATCATTAATGAGCGAAATTTGCACTGGTTCCATGCCAATGGCATTTTTCTGACCAACATTGGCAATGCTGTTTTGTTTTACACTGTGCAAAAAGTGTTGAAGATAATCCTGTAACAATGTAAAAATGCAAGCAAAAGTGAAGCTCAAATAAAGAGCAACAACAAAAAAAAGTTCTTTGTAAGCACATTAAAAAAATAAACAACAAAACTAAAAAAAACTATTTTCTAAGGTAACAACAAAGACCCAATCCCCTAACCAGTTTCACACTTCTTCCCCCCACTGCACCTGTTTCCTAGCATGATAACTCAGTGGATTCCGCAGTAGTTTCAGATTTAAACGTGCCACATCCGCCCCTTTTCTGGATGGTATCCATGGAAATGATACTGTGGAGGCAAAGGGATTGCTCAATAAGGTTTCTGGTTGTGATGTGTATGGATAAACTGTGGCAGAAGGTCACTTTATACAGAAAAATGCAGAAGACTATGGTGGAAGTATGCAAGCTAAGAGGCAGGCATCCTGTTTGTATGCATGCACTGTATGTACTTGTTAAAAGTTGTTAACATGCACTTAGTGTTGCTTTTCTGTGATACATTTTCATAAGTTTGCAGTAAGTGGGGTGCTGCAGAAATCTTTTGGTAAAGTGTACAAGGTAGGTGGCAGGCATCCTGTACTTGTGCATGCAATGTGTTTATAATATCATACAATATGATCTTGTATGATATGACATTTGTACTGCGCATATACACAAGTTTTTGAAGGCGCACAAAGGCAAGGGTGGGGGAACAGAGGGGAGACAGAGACAACAAAACTGCTAGGTCAGGTGTCATTCAGATCGCCCAAGTGCATGGGAAGGAGGAGGAGATAGTGTAGTATATGGGAAGAAGAAACAATGACAATAAGTTCAAATACGGCCCGATGGTGACAAGTGCAAGGATACGTGCAGACATCAGGCGATGATAGAACTGTTAGGGATACAGAAAACTGTCTCCAAGTGCAGGATTTGCCAGAAAGGCAGTGCAGGGGGTGTGACTGGCAGAGGGAGGTTGCCTGTGCCTGAGATCAGAGGGTGGCCTGGTAACCAGTGCAGAATCAGTTTCAGCCAGGAAGTCAGCAGGGGATAGGAGGAGAAAAAGCAGAGGCAACGAGAAAGGTTTTGAGGTGCTTCTGGAACCGCCAATGGTTCTTGTCACATTTCAGGGACACAGGTAGGCTGTTGCAGAGGGAGGCCTACCCGAAGAAAGAAATCTACCACCAACTGATTGCTTGCTGAAGCGAGTGACCCTCAGGGAGTTGGAGGCAGATGAGAGAAGATATTTCAGAAGTGAGAGCTTCAGGTATTGAGGCACCAGGGCACAGAAGGCCTTGTGCATAATGCAGACAGTTTTGACCTATTCTTCACAGCTACTGTGAGACAATGTAGACATTACAGTCCCAGAGAAATCTGATCCCTGGGCTTGAGGCCAAGCACAAGGCGCACAGTCTTCTTCTGGATGAGTTGCAGAGGGCAGAGAGTACAAGCAGGCAGATTTAGAATAAGGCTGTTGCAATAGTCTAGCCTATAGTGATCCACAGCTGTGGAGACAGTGAGCTTTTTGGATGTTGTTTTAGGTTGGTAACATACATTCAGTGCTGGTTTTGGTGGCATATTTTTATGATTCATGTAGGAGATGCGTTAGTGGGGAAACATATTTGTGGTAATATCGGAAGGAAAGAAGAGAGTTCCTATTTCGATATTACAATGGGTGATATGGGTAAATGGAAAAGTTGCAAGCATATACAATAGAAGTGCCACTTGACGATAGTGGATGGGAGAAAAAAACAGTAAGCTTTTTAAGAACATAATGGATGCTCACTGGCAGGTACCGTGCGCACCACAACTTATAAGAGAGTTGTAAACATACTGCAGAAAGAGTTTTCATACCTCCACTTTGTGGTTATGGGTGCTCATGAGGATGAATGTTGATGAACAAATCTTGCATTCTTTTACTGAACTTTCTATCGACTTGCTTTACCATGACACGACACTTGGAGACTCAATGTGCAATGGTACATATGCAGTGTTGTACAGAAGCGACAGTGTTAGTTGCTAACATCTAGGATGCCATTGGTGGATACGTGTGTGACGTTTTAACAGTACCCAATGAGGTAGTGATGGACAAAAAATAGTGGAAAGTGAAGAAGGAATGCTCCTGCTTTACTGGGGCACGCCTTTGCAGTACTTGGGCAAGCGCATGTGCCACATTCTGCGCTTCTCACCATGCTGGCCAATGGAAATGGGACTGTGGAGATTGTCCAATCAGGTGCTCAGAGTGCGCGTCACAGAAAAGGACGGCAACATTTTTTTTCATTACTCTGTGTAGTGAGGGTGGCAGGCAGAGATGGAGAGACGCACTGTTTTGATAGTCAGCGATAAGTTTGTGGAAGATCTGTTGCAGTATGCCGTTGAAAAAGGCTTTTTTGGCAATTTCAATTTGGAGGGATTGGAGGCTTTGTGATGCTGTGGTGATGTGTGCAGCTTCAGCGGTCTGGTTTCAGAATGTCGACGAGTGGCCACTTTCGCAACTGTACATGTTGTGGTCGTGCACTATGGAGCGTTACATTTGGATTCCATGGCTTGTTCCCATGTGTACCGTCAATTGAAGAAGTTGATGAAAGCAGTGAAGCACATTTTTCCCACTGCCAAGGTACCTTTATCATGAATAGCACTAAGAATAGTATGGGACTATTCCAATGATTGTTGTCACCAGTCAGAGGTCGAAAGGGGTCTCATCAACAGAAGCATGTGTGACTTCTTGAGTGCTGCTGGTATGTTCTCCTGTGAGAATGACATAATTGGTTCTCAATATATACACCTTTTCAAAGCAAATGACATTTCTTTGTCGTCCAGTGGCAATGATATTTTGTTTAAAATCTACAGGCTGCACTGAAGACCCTATTGTAAGATTGTGAGCTGACCCACAACACACAGAACTTATAAAAACTGCAAAAAAAAGTGTTTCTGTGGAAACACTGTTAAAAAAAGTCTTTTTTCAGAGCCCCCACTACTAATGAAGTCCCCTACCCTGGTTGAAATGTATTCCCCGACTCCCGCACTTGCACAGCACGAAAAGTCAGCAGACAAACGCGATAGTTGCAGGGTTGCATGTGCTACATACGCCCCTTTTGCAGTTGGCAGCCATAGAAATGGGCCTGTGGAGGCTACAGGATCAGTCAATAAAGTTTCTGGGTGTGGTTTTTATGCACAGACTGTGGTACATGGTATATTTGTCAACAGAAATGCAGAGGGTGCGTTTATAGCTGTGTGTTTCACAAGTCACAGTGTACGGTTTTTGAGGGAGTTTTAAATACATTGATTGAAAGTGAATGGAAAACACTGTGCAGTGGATGCTCATTTTGGATTCTCTCATGTGGATTTGTACTGCTATGGAGTACCTAAAATGAAGTGACTGATTTTGGTTTGTCTGTGTGAGACTTTGGTGACGCGCAATCATGCGACATTATTGTTCCTCAGTGTGGAGGGAAAATTGCACCTGTGGGATGTTTTTACCCATGCATCCGAGCCCTACCTCAAAAACTGTGCAGTACTGGCATTGAAAACATCATGATGGCCAGAGCTTCCCAGAAAATGCCCAGGGAAATGCATGAAGAATAGGCTGCCACCCATTTTTGCCGATGTTATGGGCACAGAAGGGCACTGCCTAAAACCACCATTGGACTACCCACACAGTAGCCTGAAACCATTGGGAATGGCAATGCTGATTGCCAAAAGCAACCTAGAATTGTGGGGAAATTCATTTTCTTAAATCCCAAAAATGGGTGCATTACCAGTACTCACCACTATCAGAAAGCCGGCGTTTTAAAACAACACCAGACTTTTTTGTGTAAAACTGAATAAATGAACCCAAAGCAGGCCAAAGAAAGACTTACTGAGAGGTGGATCCAATGTAAAGTTATATTCTGAAGTGACTTGAAGGTTTATAACAAGACTGGCTGAGCTGTGGATTTCAGCAGTTTAAGTAAATTTGGACTGAAAGACACTAAAAATCTAAATGTTTAAAAGAAATGAGTGACCTACTTTTGAGTGTCACATAGATTTCAATTGTTTAAATGTCATAGTTTTAAACTTAGAATCAGCATTCTAGCTGCATATGTAAAAATGGTTAGTTTTATTTGAATGCAGAAAACTGGGTAACTAAAAGTGACATTAGCTGGGGCCTGGTTTAAGGAACTGAATTCTGCCCACCAGCTACCCCCGACAGGAGATGAGACTTGCACAACAGCTGTGTTCCCAGGCCTAGCTGCCTTTTGCTGTTCCCACCAAAAGGGATATGACACTTCTCTGATTGAATTACCTGGGCTCTGCAGGAAATTGAACAAAGCCCTGTCCTGACTCAGGCAAATGTTTTATTGGTGGGAGTCGTAAATGTGGCTTCCTCCTGGAAGGAAAGGGGAGGAGCACTGCATGTGAGAGCAAGCTGGCTTGGCAGAACTGGAAAAACCAGAAATTCAACCTTGTGCTGGGGGGAAACCACACCCCTTTGGGGCCAGAACATAACTCTAAAAAGATGGGTCATTCATAGAGCGGACTTGTGAAAATTTTATAAATGATACCATAATTCTTGTGATTTTTCTGCCCACATTTTAAGAGGTTTTTACAACCGGTGGTATGATCTGGGGGCAAGCTAGCAGTGAAGAGGATATTACTTAAAATGTATGCATGTTAAAAATCTGACACTTCATCAATTAATGTCCATACTCCTTGCGCACATGCGTGTAAATTTGGGTTAATGTCCGTTATTGCAAAACCAGTTAAAAAGTGCAAATGTCGCCATTTCTGAATGCAAGCCCCCAGGAAGAGCAGATTTGGACAGGGTATACCTCCTGTGATATGTGATGGGTGCATGTAATTTTAAACAAATGTGTACCTGTGCAAATATGTCTTTTTGATCAAATATAGATTGTGTGTAATTTGACAGGGGTGGGTTCTCTGCATCATAAACAGACCTCATCATGATGACACTTCATTTCATTCCCCCAATCAAGGGGAAGAGGATGAAGTGGCCAATGACAAGTGGAGAGGGGTAGGGTCTAGAAAGCTAGCCTCTCCACCCACTTTCAAAACACATAAAAGCAGACAGTCAGGACAGATAGGGACATTCGATTCCATTTGCTGCAACGCACTCTGCCGGACCACACAACATCCAGAAGATACTAGATTCAACACTTAGACTTTAAAACTCCAAAGAACTTGATTCAGAACTCAAAGCAAGGGCCTAAACCCACAAACTGAGAACTCTTCTCAGTGGGCCTCAGCATCCAGCAAACCTAACAGCGATAGCAGCATCCAGGAGCCGTGCAGATCAGCGCTGGGTCCCGAGAAAGCTGTGCAGAAAGATCCAGAAGCAGTGCTGTACCCAGAGAAAGCAGAGCAGTATCCAGAACCAGAGGCAGAGCAGAGCTGACCCAGACCGCTGTTCGCAGAACCAGAGAGCTGACCCAGACGCTGTGTGCAGAGACCGTACGTGGCGAGTGAAGAAAACCTGACCAGATCCGTGGCGAGGCCCATTCTATTTCTAAATATATTGTGAGTACCTAGCAGAACTGTGCAGAACCAATCTCTTAGTTAAAATAATATAATTCAATCTATTTTAATCTAACCAGAACTGTCTCCTAACTGTCACCTGTCATTTGCAAAGCTGTCACCTGTCATTTCTAGTTGCTAGCTGTAACTTGTCACTTTGAACTTTTAAAATTTCAAATCTGAAAAACGACCTTTACCATATCGCTCATATCTCCGTGACCGTTTGTCTTAGAGACTTGCAGTAACTTTCCTCTGAAAGCTGGGAATCTTGGCTTTTCAACGAATCTAGAACCGCATTCCTATTCCCTATACTTTTGCCGCAATCGCGAAAAACGCACTCGCGAATTTTACCGCGATTTGCAAATTTCTCCACGTGTGAAAACAGCAGCTTCATTGCTTTCCTTGCTAAAAATTCGTTTGCCTCTTAAGAACCATCCCTGAATCATTGCTAGAGTTAGCCTGGACTAATATTAACTAGATACCACTCACCCTGAACCTCTAGAGGGAATTAAAAGCATTTTAGCATATTGTTCACTTCATTGCCAGCACATATAAAAGCATTTTAGCATATTTTTCACTTCATTGCCAGCACATATAAAAGCATTTTGGGCCTGTGTTTCAAACTTCTGTAGTCTAAGGTTGCTGGGGGGGGGGAATTGAACTGAATTCTATTTGATTGCATTCCTAAGAACTGTGTCATCTTCATCTCCTTACATTGCATAAGGGGGGAGTGGATTGCCAGAGAAAAGTGATTACATTGTTTTGTTGAAATCATATTGAGTATTTCTGTACTGCAATTTCATTCCACCTTGCATCCATTTGAAACCAGAAAAGTACTGTTGCTATCTTATCCATCCTATAACCACTTATCATTCATTATAAAGAAGTGTGCTAGTGCCGGACTATCCATAATTGATTACTGCTCAGATTAAGTGTGATATTCAATTATTAATTTATTATAAAGTGTGATATATATATCTATTGTTTAAATTATCAAATAAACCTTTTAAACTTGCAAAACAGAACTACTTCTTGGCACAGTGCGGTCAGGGGGATTCCAAGAGATGGGTGTTATAACGGGGTAGTCATTCAGAACGCATGAACTGGACATAAAGATATATCAATAAGGGTTTCCATTCAGTATCCCAGACTAGGCATTGACTTAGCTGTAGTGTTGAATTGAATCCTCTTACAAATTGGGGGCTCGGGCCGGACGTTTGGGTTAGATCTATCACTTGTGCAGATTAATACAGTGTGTCAGCTGACCAGATACACATATCCGGTCGGATCACCACGCTGTGTTACGCTGTAAAGCACTCCTCAAAGGAACGCTCTAAGAAAAAGGTCTGTTTTGCAAAAATAAAATACTAATTTCTGTAAGTCAGGACAGAGACCAATCTCTAGAATGACGACCTTAGTAGACATGAAAATAGCCAGAGAGCACTTCTTACATAAGTTATTTGTGAGAGGTGAGTGGACTCACCAGGACCGCATGGTCTGGTTGCAGGCCATCACGCAACAGGTCACTGAAACAGGGTCAGATATATGGGGAGATCAGGGCCCCTACATGTGGCCCTGAGTGAACTACACATGGCTCCTAAAGCTAAGGATGAACAAGACAAGATGGTTAGGATAGCCGCATACCTGTACCTATATATGGGAGACATGCAGGATAAATGTACGGAAAGCCAAGATCTGGCGAACAAGCGACAGATGGCGTTAGAGAAGGTCCAATCTGACCTGGTCTCTTCTGAGCAGAGGCTGCAGGGGAGCCAGGAGTCAGAAAATGATAGTAGGCAGTATATCATTAAAATAAAAGAGGACATGGATATACTGCAACAGGAAAAGACAGACCAGGATACCAGAATTCTGGCTTTGCAGAAGGAACGCCAAGACAGTTTGGACTCCCTACTGCAGAGCCAGAAAAAGCTGGAGCAACAGATCAATTTCAACAGGGCATGCACAGAGCAGGTAGCCACCCTGCAAATCCAACTAGACAGAGAGAAAGAGGAGAGCAATAAACTGATCCTGAAAGACCTGGATACCCAGGCAGAGTTTGATCAGGAGCGCCAGAAAGCTGGTGCCTTCCAAAGGCAGAGGGACGACCTGGCGGCACAAATGCAGGCTCTTAGTCAGGAAAGAGACGCCTTAGGCCAGGAAGTCTGCCATTTAAAAAGAAAAACAGAAGAAAATCACTTGGCCCTCCAGGGGCTGGGTGACCTCCAAAAAGAACACCAGAGCTTGTTAGAACACACCAGGAGGGTGGAGGATGCTCTGGCAAGAAAGGAGCAGGCCAATAGGGACACAGCTCAGGAGGTAACCCTCCTGCAGCAAAGACTGGCCCAGTGCTCCAGGACCAATCAGGAGGCACAGAGAGAGAATGAGGCTCTCTGCCAGCACAATGATAGACTCCAACAACAGGTAGCGATGCAGGAGAGACTGATAGAGTCTAGTAAGGCCTTAACTGAGGAACTGAAGGCGCAGGCTCTTGCATTGCAACAGGGAGCAGGGGCGGATAGAGATGAGGTTCGCTGGGAAAGAGAAACTCCTGAGCATAACCCCAGGAGCCCTAGTACCAGAGGCCTTTATCTCTCTCAGTCCCTTGACTCTGCCACCCCCATGTCCCCTGGCGCACATGAGCACAGGGCCACAGGGATGGCAGATTACTATCCAGCCAGAAGCATGGGGCTCATAGGCCAGTACCACCCAGGAATGGAGGGGCGGGCATCCGGGTATGGGCACCCAAGCACAGTGCAATTTGATGGGGAACCCCAGGAGAGTAGGCCCATTAAGGGCATCCTGAAAACCTCTGCCCAGTTAGGTCAGTGGGGGGGGGTACCCATCAAATCCTGGCAGCAAGGAGGGATCTGAAGACTCCTCTGAGCGGTACAGGACACAGGAGACCAGGTCCCCACATTCTGCCAGCCATTCCCAGGCTCGCAGAATCCGGGAAAACCTGGAAGAACAGACGGGAACTTCTGGGAGCAGTGCCTCTGAGTCAGAGGATGAATGGACCAGGGTTACCCGAACCAAAAAGGCCAATAAGGCAAAAAGGGCCTTGCTTAAGGACCCATTGAAACAGATTAAGGCAATCAGGAGTGTCATCACGCCTTATCATAAGAACGCCAAGTACTCTGTTTGGGAACACTTGGAGCTCTATGAGCAAATGATGGAGACTTTTCATTTGAAGGACAGCCAAAGCTGTATCCAATATGTAAAGTGGACCTTCTCACCAGAATACTCCAGTTTCTTTGCGGGGCTGGAGGACCAAAATCATTTAAGATGGTCCACCTATAAGGTGGCCATCTTGAAACATTTTTCTGTTCACAGAAATCCTCAAGAGGCTCGCAAGGCAGCCTACAATTTGCAATGTGGGGAGGATCAGGCCCCACAAGAATTCGTGAAAGAACTGAAACGTGCCTTTGCGCAGACCACCAGAAGGGTGCGCACAGACAGCAGAGAATTTGTCAATACTTTTTTCCATGCCTTGCCCAAATACATAATGACCCAGCTCGTGAGAGATTTTCATGAGAAAAGATCTTTAGAATGGGTCATTGAACAAGCCACCCGCATCTACGAGGTGCAGAAACCGGTGGAAAACAAAAACCAGCCCAAAAACCCCAAAACCAACAGCACCCCTGCTGCTGCCAAGGTGGCAGAGGTAAAGGTTGCCCCCGTTTTGGATTTGGAGATGGGGGGGCCTAAAAACCTACCTGCACCTAATAATGCTAGGCCCAGAAGGTCCTCGGGCCAGTCACAGACAGGGAGCCAAGGAGGCAGCCCCACAAATGGGGTCCCTCGCTCTCCTGATTATGTAAGTCCCCGTTACAAGGGAAATTGACCCATCCTGGGTTATGTGTGGACTCCTCCAGCCCAAGGGGGGGGATCCAGCCAAGCACCTAACCCAGGGAACTTCCCTCCTAACTTCCCACCGGAGGGCAGAAATTCTTCAAATCCTGGGCAGAACTTTTTCCCCAGGTATCCACCCAATTTCCAGCCCCAAAATCATCCATCCTTCTTTCCCCAATTCCCTGAGCCCAGACAACCTAATCCGGGAGAGGGGAGGCCAAGGGTGGAGGGGTACCAAAATCTTCCCAACCAGGGGTACTACCAGAGAAGGGATAGCTACCCTTCCCGGGATCAGCCCAGGGTAGAAAATAGAGCCCCGTATCAGCCTGAGCGGGTTTCCCAGTTAGAGCGCCAGGTCCAAAATATGGCACGGGATCTGGGTCACATACTGAGGGCTCAACAGAACCCTCAGATGAGCATGCCACCGCAGAATGCCCCAAACTCTGGACCTGGTGCGCCAGAACAATGACGGGGGCAGCACCCCGATAACACACCGGTTCCCAGGGAGGGGGCACAAGGGGAAGGGGGGTGTAAAGCCTTGGAGGAAGCTCCCTTCCCAACTTGTAAACAGCCCCTGGAAAACGAGGAACCGGAAACAAAATCTCCTGCCCCTGAAAGCCCGCCTCCCAAGGAGCAGAGGACCCAAACAGACCCACTTTGTGGAGGAGGTACAGGTCTTCCAATTTGAGGGAGAGGGATCCTCAGAGGATCCTGGGGAAAGGACCTTCTCCTTCAGAGATGGGGGAACTCCTCCCAAGGAAAAATGGGTCCCAAGGGATGCCAATTCAGACTGGGGAGATATAGAGACTGAGCTACCGCCGCCCACCATCTCATCCCATAACCAACAGCAAGAAAATCCCCTGGTTCAAACCCATCCTGGTGACTGCCTCCAAAAAGGGGGGGGGGCAGAACCGGAGCCAGGGGAACCCACAATGGCTCTGATCTCCAGTTGCCAACTTTTTCTTTCAGATTCCCAAGGCTCTCCACAGAATTCTGCCCAAATCTCTTCGCTAGCGGTGTCCAAAACCAGAAAGTTAGCCCACCAGTTGTCCAAAAATGTGCATTATCTGTGCCCCCTTGAGGAGAAGGAGGGAAGATACTATGCCCCGGTACAAGTACAGGGGCAGGGTACAATTTTGGCACTGGTGGACACTGGATCTCAAGCTACGCTTCTGTCCAGAAGGGCCTTTGACGAACTGAATGCAGGAAGGGGAGAGAATTACCAAATTCCTCTCACCTCTCTTCCTGGACAACTGCAGAACTTTGACGGGAAGGAAATTCCTGTTGAGGGGACTGCAGACTTGGACATTAAGATCGGGCGACACAAGGTGAAACACCCGGTCATGGTAGTGACTCCAGAGGGCACCCCTTGTTTACTGGGGAATGACCTCCTGAGGAGGTTGTCACCCTTAATAGATTGCGTAAACAAGGTCCTGTGGACCCAGACTAGCCGACCAATAAAATTAAAACAGAGTGTCAACCATGTTAGTTTAAACGGCACCTGCCACATGGTTGAACAAAAATCTGACCAAGTAGAATTTCACTTCCAGAACAACCAAATTCCAGACGTGACAGTAATAGCAGTAGGACAACAGACTGGTGATGGGGGGTCCTCTCTATTTCTGAAAATCAACCTTCCTTCCAGTTTAAGGTGGTATTCCACACTGGAAGGAAACACCCTGAAATTCTTTACTAATCCACAATCAGAAACTCCCACTCCGATAGTCCAGAAAGATGTGAAATCAGCTCAGAGCCTGGCTGATATTCAGCAAATTGGAGAGCAGTTGTTCATCCCTGTTCAGTTAAATGATGGGAAGGACTCTGTTCTCGCTCAAGTGTGCGTGAACAATGGTAAGAGCTTCATCAGCGAAGCCATGTTTCGCCAACTCCCAAAAGATCCAGCCATTCCCACCTTCAAACTGATAGACAAATGGGAAATGGATCTGGAAACACCCAATTCCAAACATCTCCTGCCAAGCAGGTGTATGCTCAAAATCTCCATTGGCAACAAGAGCATAGTCCACAATTGTTGGGTCGTGCGAGACGTCCCTGCCGCCTTTTACTTAGGCAGTGACATTCTCAATCGCTTTGCCATTAGTTTGGCCTAATAAACTTCAAAGCTTGGTCCCGATTAGCGGATAATCCCATGGGCTTTGATGATCCAGAAAAAGCATTTAGGTCAGCTCAATTGCTACCTTATGCAGTTGAAATTCAGATCAAAGAGGAAGTCACCATCCCAGAAAGGACCCGACAATTCTCCCTGGAAGTGAAAGCTAAAAGAGGACAATATTTGCAAAACCCTGATGCTTACATACATCTAAATGCTTCTCTCCAACAGCAAGGGTTAGGGGTAAACCCAACACCAGTAGTCAACATAGAACATGACACCATTCTAATAGAGGTGGATAACAGGGACTTAAAGAGTATTACTCTAGCCGCAGGCACCATTATTGGAATGGCGGTTGATGACCGACATTTTTCCATTGATTTAGGTAATGAACTGTTAGGGCCAATCCCCAAGGACTGCGTTGACAGTGACAGTGAGGACAATACAACACCAGACAGGATTTCTACCCGGCATGGGGGGAACTTCCTGGTGTACACTTCCTGCCCCTATGGTAAGGAAGATGTGACTTGTGACTTCAGGAGGGATGAGGTGATTTTCCAGGTCCGTGAGGGCTGCCTTTCCCACCTGAAGCCTCCGGTCCAAATCAGCACTCTGACCAGGGACTTCTCCACCCAGCTGGAGGAGGCCGCGGAGATAGCCAAACCAGAAGTCTTTCCAGGCTTCAGCCAGATGGTGGAAGAGAGAGTCAACCTGGCTGATGCCTGTGTGACTCTGGAACAAAAGCAAAAGTTGAAACAAGTTTTCTTGGATTTCCAAGATCTCTTTGCGGTAGACTCATATGACTGTGGTCGCACTGACATCCACACAACAACAATCCCCACGGACCCTGGCATGACTCCTGTGTTTGTGAAGCAATATCGCTTGCCTCTCGCATCAATGGAGTCCCTTACTGAAATAAATAAGAACCTTGAGTCCCGGGGAATAATCCGCCCAGTCCACAGCACCTTCAATAATCCGGTGCTGGGAATATTGAAGCCAAACGGCCAGAGGAGACTCTGCGCCGACCTCAGGGAGCTCAACAAACGGGTCCATACTTCCCGATGGCCTCTTCCCTACATTGACCAAGGGCTGGCCCAGATTCAGGGGTCACAGGTATTCACTGCAATAGACCTGACCAATGGATACTGGACCGTGCCTGTCAGCAGGGAGGACCAATACAAACTGGCTTTTACCTTTGGGGGCCAGCAGTACACATGGACCCGGACTCCCTTCGGATACCTTAACTCCGGTAATGAGTTCAATATTTTCCTACATAAGGCCATGCCCGACCTGGGTGCGAGGGGTAACCTGGCTTATGTAGATGATGTCCTCATCAAAAGCTCAACTGTTGAGGAACACATAGCGGAGATCCGTTATGTTCTGACACAGTTGAGGGCCGCCGGAGCAAAACTTTCCTTTCAAAAAGCACAGTGGTGCAGAACCCGTGTTAATTTCTTGGGGCATGAGATTACTCCTCAGGGTCTCTGTCCCCAGGAAAAGAAAGTGGAAGCACTTCAGAAACTGAAAGACCCCACAACTCTGCGGGAACTAAGGAGCCTCCTTGGACTGACTAATTACAGCATAAAGTTCATTGAGGGCTACGCAGAGATCACCAGATCCCTGATTCATCTCCTGAAGGGGGGGGTCAAGTGGGAATGGGGTCCAGAACAAGCCGAGGCAGTAAAACAACTCAAGAGAAGCCTCTCACAAGCGCCTTGCCTAGCTTACCCTGTCAGAAACAAGGAGTTCTTCCTGGAGACGGGGTTCTCTAATACGTGCTTGACGACGGTATTATACCAAAAGCATGACAAGGTCAATAAAGTAATCTCCTATGCGAGCAAAACTTTATCCTCTGTGGAGGAAAAATTCAACGATTGTGAGAAGGCACTCCTGGCAACGGTGTGGGCATTGAAGAATTACCGCCCGTTTATCCAGGGGGAACACATCATAGTGGAGACTCCACACCAGCCTCTGCAATATCTCCAAAGTGACAGAATCCGGGCCGAAAATGTGAGTAATTCCCGAATTACTTCCTGGATTCTGTCAATGCAAGGCTTTCCTGTGGAGGTCAGATATGGCCAAAACAAGAAGAGTCCCCTCGCGCAAGGTCTGGCTGACTTGCATGATTGTGCCAGAGAAAACTGTCTCGAGGACGAAAGTCTAAAGATCAAGGACAACACGGAGGCATACCTTAATTCCCCACACAAAGTCTTTGAAGAAGACAAGTGTGAGGGAATGCCCACTGTCTATGTGGATGGATGCTCTTACCATGTTGACAACAACGGGGAGAAAGAACTGGTGGCCGGTGTAGGGAATGCATGGGTGAATGAGTCCCCAGAACCCTCCTCTGGATACAAAATTGGTCCCCGAAGTAGTCAGGTGGCAGAATTGATGGCTGTGCATCAAGCCATCCTCACTGCTGTCCAACATCAACTCCACGAACTGGTCATAATCACAGATTCTGATTATGTACGGAACTGGTTCGTGGAGCACCTGGTTAATTGGAAAACCAGAGGCATGTTATGTGCTAACAACAAACCCTTGAAACATGGGAAGTTGATCCAAAACATTGACGATCTGGTCACCTCGAATGAGATGACCATCTATTGGAAAAAGATCAAGGGTCATTCCAAAGTAGAGGGACCAGACAAAACTGGAAATGACTTAGCTGATCAGCTGGCCGAAACGGGGGCCATCCAAGGGGATCTAATTGAGATTGAGTCCCTGTTGGGGGAAATCCAGGTCACTGCTATCACTAGGTCCCAGACAAATGCTCACAATGACCTTTCAATTGCACAATGGAGCAAGGAGACCCCTGATGCTGATTTGATTACAGCTCAGAAGGGGGATCCAATAATTGGTAAATTTTACCAACACATTGAGGACCCTGAGAACTTTCCCCTGACGGATACCGATTACAATGGGAAAGAGGACCTTAGAGTGTTGATGAAATGTCCAAAAATGTTCCGGATCCAAGACGGTTTGTTGGTAAGGAAATCCAAAGCTGGCCACGATCAGTGGGTGGTTCCTACCTCATTCCGAAGCCTGATGTTAAGTCACGCCCATGATGCGGCCACCGCCGGTCATAGGGGGTTTCACACAACACTGGAAATCTTAAGAGAGGTTGCATACTGGCCACACACGGGCCATGACCTCAACCAATACTTGAAGGGTTGTCTTGTGTGTGCACAATTTCAGCCAACATCCCTCACACACCGGGCGCCTCTCCAAAAGAGGGGGATGACACTGCCATGGTCAGATTTGCAAATCGACTTTGTAGGCCCCGTGATTCGCTCTGCTAGGGGGAATAAGTACATGTTGACTGTGACATGCTTGTTTACCAAGTGGGTGGAATGTCTCCCAGCCCCAAATTGCAAGGCAGAAACTGCAGCTGCCCTGATGATTAACCACATCTTTTCCCGTTTCGGCCTACCTCAAAGGATTGAGTCAGACAGAGGTAGCCACTTCACCAGTGAAGTGATGACAAAGATGTGGGAGATACTGGGGGTCAAAAGGAAGTTGCATATTGCTTACCGGCCAGCTTCTTCTGGGGCAGTAGAGAGATATAACCGAACCATTGTGAGCATATTAAAGAAGTTTGTGGCAGATTCTGGGCCAAGTTGGGATATCCGATTACCTCTGGTCTTAATGGCCATCAGATCTACCCCTTCATCTACAACCAAAATGTCACCATTGAGTTGATGAGTTGATGACTGGACGCAAGATGGTGCTTCCTCAGCATTTGCTCTACAGAACCCAAGAGCAAACGTTGATAAATGCCTCCACAACTCATGAGTATGTGGAGAATTTAAGGAAACACCTTCAGCATGCTTTTGCCTATGCTCAGCGGAATCTAGAAAGATCAGCTGAGAGTATGAAGACCCACTATGACCTGAAAACTTCCAGGAAGGAATATCAGGTGGGGGACCGGGTCTATCTATACAATTTCCAAAGAAACCAGGCCAAGCAGCGACATTTTTTGCCTACATGGAAGGGATCCTATGAGATTATAGACAAGATCTCCCCTGTGGCCTACAAGATCCGCATCCCCAAAGGCGGTTTGGCAGAGGGGGAAGACAAGTGGGTACATATAAATCAGCTAAAGTGTTGCCATCTCAGGCACACTCTGCAACAACTGGAGGAATCCTCTGGAATCCTAGAGGGTACTGTCTCAGATTAATTCAGTTCTAACTTAAAATATCCTACATATCGAATTCTGAGTTTCTCAATGTGGGTGTTTTCGTTTTTGAATGCAAAAAGAAATGTGCATGTTCATATGTTTTGACTATAAATTTATATGCCACCCCACTATATCAATGGTGGGGGAAAAATGTCTATGAATAGGTATTGCCGCTCTTCCTTTGTCGTCCTAGGAGAAAGAAAACCTTGAGACTGGCCAGGGAGGACGATCCGGAGACCGGGAGCAGAGACGCCAGCGGCCCGGGGTACCGCCCAATCTTCCCATCAGGACCGGCGAGGAGAACCGATCGATCCGACCGGATGGAGAAAAAGATGCTGAACTGTGC
This sequence comes from Ambystoma mexicanum, assembly GCF_040938575.1. NCBI lineage: Eukaryota > Metazoa > Chordata > Amphibia > Caudata > Ambystomatidae > Ambystoma > Ambystoma mexicanum. Next base: position 329,924,444 of record NC_090934.1, on the reverse strand, counting down.
CATCTATTGGAAGAAGATGAGGAAACATCTCAGATCTTGCGAGTTCCATCAGTGAAACAGAATGGCCATCGCAAGAGGGGGGCTTGTGGGATGTTTTTACCCATGCATCCGAGCCCTACTTCAAAAACTGTGCAGTACTGGCATTGAAAACATCATGATGGCCAGAGATTCCCAGAAAATGCCCAGGGAAATGCATGAAGAATAGGCTGCCACCCATTTTTGCCGATGTTATGGGCACAGAAGGGCACTGCCTAAAACCACCATTGGACTACCCACACAGTAGCCTGAAACCATTGGGAATGGCAATGCTAATTGCCAAAAGCAACCTAGAATTGTGGGGAATTCATTTTCTTAAATCCCAAAAATGGGTGCATTACCAGTACTCACCACTATCAGAAAGCCGGCGTTTTAAAACAACACCAGACTTTTTTGTGTAAAACTGAATAAATGAACCCAAAGCAGGCCAAAGAAAGACTTACTGAGAGGTGGATCCAATGTAAAGTTATGTTCTGAAGTGACTTGAAGGTTTATAACAAGACTGGCTGAGCTGTGGATTTCAGCAGTTTAAGTAAATTTGGACTGAAAGACACTAAAAATCTAAATGTTTAAAAGAAATGAGTGACCTACTTTTGAGTGTCACATAGGTTTCAATTGTTTAAATGCCATAGTTTTAAACTTAGAATCAGCATTCTAGCTGCATATGTAAAAATGGTTAGTTTTATTTGAATGGAGAAAACTGGGTAACTAAAAGTGACATTAGCTGGGGCCTGGCTTAAGGAACTGAATTCTGCCCACCAGCTACCCCCGACAGGAGATGAGACTTGCACAACAGCTGTGTTCCCAGGCCTAGCTGCCTTTTGCTGTTCCCACCAAAAGGGATATGACACTTCTCTGATTGAATTACCTGGGCTCTGCAGGAAATTGAACAAAGCCCTGTCCTGACTCAGGCAAATGTTTTATTGGTGGGAGTCGTAAATGTGGCTTCCTCCTGGAAGGAAAGGGGAGGAGCACTGCATGGAAGAGCAAGCTGGCTTGGCAGAACTGGAAAAACCAGAAATTCAACCTTGTGCTGGGGGAAACCACACCCCTTTGGGGCCAGAACATAACTCTAAAAAGATGGATCATTCATAGAGCGGACTTGGGAAAATTTTATAAATGATACCATAATTGTGATTTTTCTGCCCACATTTTAAGAGGTTTTTACAACCGGTGGTATGATCTGGGGGCAAGTTAGCAGTTGAGAGGGTATTACTTAAAATGTATGCATGTTAAAAATCTGACACTTCATCAATTAATGTCCATACTCCTTGCGCACATGTGTGTAAATTTGGGTTAATGTCCGTTATTGCAAAACCAGTTAAAAAGTGCAAATGTCGCCATTTCTGAATGCAAGCCCCCAGGACGAGCAGATTTGGACAGGGTATACCTCCTGTGATATGTGATGGGTGCATGTAATTTTAAACAAATGTGTACCTGTGCAAATATGTCTTTTTGATCAAATATAGATTGTGTGTAATTTGACAGGGGTGGGTTCTCTGCATCATAAACAGACCTCATCATGATGACACTTCATTTCATTCCCCCAATCAAGGGGAAGAGGATGAAGTGGCCAATGACAAGTGGAGAGGGGTAGGGTCTAGAAAGCTAGCCTCTCCACCCACTTTCAAAACACATAAAAGCAGACAGTCAGGACAGATAGGGACATTCAATTCCATTTGCTGCAACGCGCTCTGCCGGACCACACAACATGCAGAAGATACTAGATTCAACACTTAGACTTTAAAACTCCAAAGAACTTGATTCAGAACTCAAAGCAAGGGCCTAAACCCACAAACTGAGAACTCTTCTCAGTGGGCCTCAGCATCCAGCAAACCTAACAGCGATAGCAGCATCCAGGAGCCGTGCAGATCAGCGCTGGGTCCCGAGAAAGCTGTGCAGAAAGATCCAGAAGCAGTGCTGTACCCAGAGAAAGCAGAGCAGTATCCAGAACCAGAGGCAGAGCAAGAGCAGCTGACCCAGACCGCTGTTCGCAGAACCAGAGAGCTGACCCAGACGCTGTGCGCAGAGACCGTCCGTGGCGAGTGAAGAAAACCTGACCAGATCCGTGGCGAGGCCCATTCTATTTCTAAATATATTGTGAGTACCTAGCAGAACTGTGCAGAACCAATCTCTTAGTTAAAATAATATAATTCAATCTATTTTAATCTAACCAGAACTGTCTCCTAACTGTCACCTGTCATTTGCAAAGCTGTCACCTGTCATTTCTAGTTGCTAGCTGTAACTTGTCACTTTGAACTTTTAAAATTTCAAATCTGAAAAACGACCTTTACCATATCGCTCATATCTCCGTGACCGTTTGTCTTAGAGACTTGCAGTAACTCCTGACAGCTGGGAATCTTGGCTTTTCAACGAACCTAGAACCGCATTCCTATTCCCTATACTTTTGCCGCAATCGCGAAAAACGCACTCGCGAATTTTACCGCGATTTGCAAATTTCTCCACGTGTGAAAACAGCAGCTTCATTGCTTTCCTTGCTAAAAATTCGTTTGCCTCTTAAGAACCATCCCTGAATCATTGCTAGAGTGAGCCTGGACTAATATTAACTAGATACCACTCACCCTGAACCTCTAGAGGGAATTAAAAGCATTTTAGCATATTTTTCACTTCATTGCCAGCACATATAAAAGCATTTTAGCATATTTTTCACTTCATTGCCAGCACATATAAAAGCATTTTGGGCCTGTGTTTCAAACTTCTGTAGTCTAAGCTTGCTGGGGGGGGGGGATTGACCTGAATTCTATTTGAGTGCATTCCTAAGAACTGTGTCATCTTCATCTCCTTACATTGCATAAGGGGGGGAGTGGATTGCCAGAGAAAAGTGATTACATTGTTTTGTTGAAATCATATTGAGTATTTCTGTACTGCAATTTCATTCCACCTTGCATCCATTTGAAACCAGAAAAGTACTGTTGCTATCTTATCCATCCTATAACCACTCATCATTGATTATAAAGAAGTGTGCTAGTGCCGGACTATCCATTATTGATTACTGCTCAGATTAAGTGTGATATTCAATTATTAATTTATTATAAAGTGTGATATATATATCTATTGTTTAAATTATCAAATAAACCTTTTAAACTTGCAAAACAGAACTACTTCTTGGCTCAGTGGGGTCAGGGGGATTCCAAGAGAGGGGTGTTATATAGGAGTAGTCATCCAGAACGCATGAACTGGACATAAAGATATATCAATAAGGGTTTCCATTCAGTATCCCAGACTAGGCATTGACTTAGCTGTAGTGTTGAATTGAATCCTCTTACACACCAGATGTTACACAAGTTTCAGTGCCATATGCGATGAAGGAGGCACTTGACCAGGTCATGTGTCTGTTTCCGGTCTCTGCATAATTTTTTATCACATCAAACAGACACTGATGTGGCTGCGTTATTTTTCATATGGTCCGCAAATGGAGAAAGCGTTGTACATTGTGAAGAGGTCTATTTGTGCCTTTTTACGACATGTGCCAATGGCGTAGTTCAAAAATGGGAATATGATGTTCCACAGCACAGAGAGTTTTCCCCACCAATAACGTTCATCTTATTATTCCGATTTCTACCTGCACTATCCAAATTGCCTTGCTGCCCTTCTTGGAAGTACAGGAAGATTTTTTGTAGTAAGTGTTGCATTCTTACACTCTTCAAAACACACTGCAATATGTAAAAAAACTTCTTTCTACAGCGAGCCCTCTCTACCTGATTCCACTACAGTGTTTTCCACAGTGCCACGCATCCCTTTAATTAGCGCACATTCTGTGGAGCGTATATGGTGAAATGGTGTGCCGCGCCCTGCATCCGTTCATTGACAATTCCATTGTTCAACTCTGAAACAAGCTTTCTTTATTTAACTTTTTTCCTTTTGCAGTTGATTTCTATTTATTTTGGTCTTGTAACACACGCAACAGAAGGAACGGAAGGCAAGGGCTGGTACGGAAGGGGCAGCACCTACAGGGATAAATAGGGGACGTGCAGAGAGAGGGAAATGTTGGGTGGCCCTCATCCAAATAGGTGTCAGTCATTGTCATGCTCCCGGATGGACCCTTCCCAAGAACTTCCAAGTAGTTTCCCTCTGTAGAGTAGCGCATCGCAGTACATGCACAATACATTGCCCTTTGCCAGGTAAGGGTCTGTAGTGCAACATATGGTCGGCAAGGATGTTTGAAAGCTCTGCTGCCCTACAGGAGTGCCCCTGTTGTTGGACACAGCAGATGTGGAAAATGCTGCACATGAAATTACCCTACTGCATTGTTGGAAGGGCAGTAACCTGCCCCTTGCTTCCTTGAGCTTCAATTTCAGTTCTCGTCATATGCAGTAAGGAGACTTCATGGTACGGCATTAACCGTAGGACTAGCATTCACAGAGATGGATCAATTCTGAAATACAGGAATGCTTACTACAACGAGAAATGCAGCCTCATTACGTGGAGCAGGAAGATAATTATTCAACGAGACCCATGCGGCTACAGTACTTTTCTAACCACCACTGACATTCTTTGCACTCCAAAGAATCTGCTGTTTGCTTACTTCTGTTTATATGCACTAGTATGTGTGTGACCAAGCTGCAGAAGCTTTGTCATTTTGCAGACTCACTACAAACAGTCACACCTGCAGTTAAATGTTTCTCCAACTGTACGGCCCACAGGCGAACCCTTGACACTTTCTGTCGCAGCGCTCAGTGCAGAGATGGTATGTCTGTTTTACGGCTCATGGAAAGGCAAGCAGCACATCAATCAAATTAATTCAACTTTTAACACTCCCACCCTACACTGAGGTTGCTCTTGACTGTTTTCCAGTCAGCCTCATACAGCCTGCCATGCTGCAGCCATAAATTGGTAGGTTTGCACAGCAACCCATGTAGTCGCCAGGAGTACTTGAAATGCTGTAGCCTACCGTATGAATCCATAGGGCATGCGACAGGTGTGGTGTTACCAGCACACAGAAGATGCCCTACGCATGCGCATATCTGTACAACGGATACACGTGTGCTACCACAACCGATTAAAAGTGCTTCAGAAGATGCAGCTATGCGGCCAGTACTGGAGTCCTATGGATATTTGCGGTGTAATTGCACATATGCCAGCCAGGTGCAGTCTTCCTAGGAAACCTCCATATTGCTTACCAGCAGTCATCTCGGATCGTACAGTGCAACACAGATTGACCATGCAATGCTAACACAAAAAGAAAAACCACTCACACACACACCAACACTTAACATGTACACCTTTAATTTCTAAGATACACTGACACTATTAGGAAAGGGAAGGGGTAGGACACATGGATACATACGTAGGAGAATTTGGGTTTTCCACACGTTCGTCATGAGGGCAGCCAAGGAATCAGTGACAAAACAGTGTTAACAGGAAGTTATGGTTCAGTTGTGGTACCAAAAACCTATCACTTTTGCTAAAGCAACATTCCAGTTACAGTGCCCTACTAAAAACCTAGCAAATTCAATGAAGAAACATTGGTAAAGGGATGTCATGCTTTAGTTGCCTTAAGAACAACCTAGCAACTTCAGTGCAAAAACTTTTGTTACAGAGACGTTACAGTTATTTTGCACTAACAACAACCTATCCATACAATGGTTACAAATAAAATAGAAAAACCACAGACATTTGCCGTTATGGTAAGCTAAGCAACCATAAATCGCTCCACCACTGTGCACTGCTAAGACTAACACCCATGACATCAAAGATGACATCACAAATGCATACACAATACCAATGCAATTTAAAGATATATTTCATGACAATAGCCATACTTTTAAAAGATTATGCAACGCATCCCAGACTCTAGGAAAGGCAGCACCTAAAGTGCAATGTGCATAAATAGCTGCTTGAATCTATAGCCATATCCACTCAATGCAAGGTAACCATCTATCAACATATATATATCAGTGAAAAAATCTTTGTTAAAGGGACGTTATGGTTAAGTTGCGCTACTAAAAACCTATCAAATTCAGTTACAAAACATTGTTAAAGGGATGTTATGGTTCAGTTGCCCAAAATAACAGTATAGTACTGTGGGTGTACTGAGATAGTAGTTGGTGTATTCTCTCTGTTGATACTATACACGTTTTGAAGGGTATCTTTAGAAGAACTTTAATTTGTGCTGGTGGATTTTAACTTTTGTAGTAATGGGAAGTAATATTGCAGTATTATTATTGCAGTTAAATACCAGCTGGCGTATTCAAACTGTTCACAGTTTCACAGTTTTGCAGGGTATGTTTTGAAGCATCTTTATTTATGTTTGCAGATTTAAGTTTTTCACTATTGCCAAGTGACATTGCAGGATTATGGGTGCAGTTACATGACAGATCCCATTTCATTGCAGTGGTATAGATGCAGACAAAGAGCAGGTGGCTTATTGTAACAGATGGTAGTTCTACTGGTTAGTGAGGAAAGTTTGTGAACCCTTATACTCAGTACTTTTTAAGTACTATGGGTGCAACAATATTAGTGTGTGTTTTCCACAGTTGTTGTTTCTGTGTCTGTAATCATTGGGTCATTGGGGAAAGAACTGTACATCAGTGCAACTGATGTACTCACAGGATAGTTGGTGTATGCTAAATTGTTACAGTTTCACAGGGCAGAAGGGTATTTCTTTGTTTGCAGTTAGATACCTGCCGATGGCTATCGGGAAGTAGGCAATGCCACTTTTATAGGTCAGTGAGTACATTTTGGTTTCAGGAATATTTAGTAGACATTTGCTAGATTTGCTGGTAATCTCTGCTTTAGAATAATGGAAGTATCCTTGCATTGACACCACCCACATTTCTTTTTAATTGTATGCAGTATAGTGACCTGCACTGGTTGTGGCACCTATGTGGTAGATTATGCCTACTGTTTTAAAGGTTTTCTTGCTGAGCTATACTTGCCTGTGTGTGAAGCTAGTAAGCTTACATGCATTTCTGGTACCATCTGCGTTGTATTTTAGAAGCAATACTATTACGTATTGGCTTTGTGAGTTTATGTGTAAGGTGGAACGATTGTCTGAATTACAAACAGTACATAATATGCCATGATTTGCATTAAGCACCAGCTGCTGAAATGGAATAGATTCACAATTAGGTATAGGTACATGCACAAAGCACTCATTAGGGACTTGCTCCTGTGCCATATGGCTGCAGAGAGTGCATGTATGTTTCCACATATATGGAATCTGGAAGATTTCATTTATAGGTATGTTTTTGGTTTCAAGCACTTGCAGTAAGTACATTAGAAATTATTGTGGATCTTCTTGTGTGTTTATGGTGATTGTCACCATTCCCGCACAGTAGTCCAATTTTTGCCTTATTCCTGAGACACTGTAAGTGTTGTCAGGATTGTTTGTTGCCTTTCTGTGAAGGAGTAGCATTTGCAAACACAAATGATCTGCGACGTTCAAGTAAATGTTTTCAACAATTGGTGGCAATTGGAACAGAATATTGATTGCTACATTTGCATAGCAATTTAAACCAGTTGTGTTGGAAAATTTGAATGGACCTGATTGTATTTGCGTCATTTACCAGAGCGCCACTGTTTTTTTTTTAAGACATACTTGTCTTTGTTTGTGCTGTTGGATGTGCATTTGCGTTTTCACTACAAACTTTTGTGGTTGTGCTACTTGATGGAGTAGCGCTGTTTTTAATGTCTTTGGTGGTTCTGTTGGGAGATCTCTTATAAGTTCTGTTTGTATTCATTTTCTTTTAACAGGTTTTGCTTTTTGAGGGACAGGATATATATTGATATGGGGTGTGTACAGTGCACGTAGTCTATTGTACCCTACAATGCAAGGAATATCAGCCTTGGCTTTGTTTGTATCAAAATTGACTAGAAATAGTCCTTCAAGTGTACATAGCCGTGATAGTGCTACGCAACTTATACCTTCTTTAAAGATGGTGCTGCCAATGTCAATCAATGCCTGATCCAGGGTTAGACCTTGCGATTTGTGAATAGTGACTGCATATCAAGAGACATATGCAAGAGACAGAGAAAACTGTTCTATGCGTGCATACATGTCTTTGAAAAGAAGGAATCAGGCTGTTGAGCCTCCTATGCTTTTAACTTCTGAAAGTTTGTGAAAGTGGATGCTGACAAACTGAATGTTGTTGTCACATTGATATGTTTGAAAGCCAACAACTGTACCAAGTGCTCTGTTAACTAAACCTTGCTCCACGTCAAGGTTACATTTTAGTATTACTCCACAGTTTAAACACAATGTTAACATTTTCTCTAAACCAGCTCTGTTGGAGATAGAGTTTTCTAAGCTAGTTAGTCGTGCTGTGGTTTGTTGACACATAGGCACTGTAATACTGTGCACTTCCAGTTTGTCTGTGGAGTTAATGTGCACTATTGGTTGCATTTCTTTTTTCAACATTGTTTCATTGAATTGTTCACAGCTTCCTAGGGTTGGCATTAAGGAGATACATTTGACATGTGTTTGTGATAATTGTGCCACGACATCAACAGCAGATGTGTTGTGCCAGTATAGCTCATTGAAAAATCCAGTATTTAAGATCCACTGTGCGTCTTTAGAATGCACACCAATCCAAATGCTTTTCAAAATGCTAGCACAGGTGAGGTCTGCAGACTGACACATGCTTTGAGTTAGTTCTCTGTATTGGAAATGTTTCCAGAGATTTACATTTCCTATGCTGCCAAGTGTGTTATGTCACAATTTGTGTCCTAAGGTTTCAAAAATAGGTTAACCTTTGTTAATTGAAGATCCCCTGAAAACAATAACATATTTTCCTCCAAAGAGTTCTTCGTAGTTTGTTTTAAGGACCTCTTGCAATCTGAGGTGAATCAAAGCCAACATTAGGTTGGAGACCATGCTCACCTCATCTTTTAAGAGCATTTTCATTTGTTTTAGAATTCTGCATAGCTACATAGCAGCTTCTGTTGAACGTTTGTAGTACTCTAATTTGTTTTGGTGTTCTACCTGAAAGAGTAACAATCATTGTAAAGTAACACCACATATGTTGTAGGCAGCTAAACCAGTGGGGGCTGTTACAACAGCTGAATGCTTGTTGTTTGTTAATTTTGGGAGGAACTTTCTGATGATTTGTATTAAGAATGTTTTGCCTGAACCAGCTTCACCACTTACAAACAGGAGTACAGATTTATAATTTTGATAGGTACAAGTTTTAATTTCCTGTTGCACACCATGTTCAATTTATTTAGTTACTTCCATAAAAATGCTATGTTGTTCATCATAGAGTTGTGAGTCCAGTAGAGCAAGTTTTGTTCAGATTGCCTATACTGACAAATGGTGTTTTCTACTTCAGTCATGGCTAATTCTGCTTCTTTCACTATGAATGGTTCTCCAAGTGGTTCTTAGCTTCCCGTAACAGAAGGTTGACTGCCTTCAGCAGTGTCTAAATGTAGTTGTTCATGAACTTGTTCTTCTTGTTGGCGTTCATTGACCAACATATTTTTGATCTGCTTGAAATTCATATCTTTTATACTGCTTTCACTTGCATTGAAAGCATCTTCATAGGAGTCATGGGTATCCAGTAAAAGTTCTTCTTTTCTCCATGGAGTTGGGACATGTAGTCAAGTTCTCTATGTTGAGTAGTTTTAAATGATAGCTTCATATGATGAATCAGGGTGATTTTGTATGAGTAGGTTATTTCACTACAAATAACACTGCAATAGAATGTTCTTTAGAGCAGTATATTGTTTAATAAAGTATGCAGTTCATAATATGTCTCCCCATCACAGTTGTTTGCCAACGTTAAAATCACAACCGCTTGTACAGAGTTTTCATCAAAACTAAATGCACATGTGATGTCATCAGTGATGTCATCATTGCCATTTGTGATGTCATCATTGATGTCATGAGTGTTAGTCTTAGCAGTGCACGTTGGTGGCACGAGTTATGGTTGCTTAGCAATTTAACCATAACGTCCCTTTAACAAGGTTTTTTCTCTGACTTGAATATATACACACGAAGCCCGGTTTGGGTGAAACACGTAATTGTGTGTTTTCTTCATGTGTCCACCTACTGAACAATAAAGGACTTTTTACACGAAGATGATGGCCAAATGTGATTCTTTGGAACCTAAATGGAGGAGTGCCGCGGTGAACCGCGCAATTGCAGTTCTTGTTTTCCATATATATATATATATATATATATATATATATATATATATTTATAAATATATATATATATATATATATATATATATATATATATATATATATATATATATACGTTGTAACATGGCATGGTGAACGTTTTTAGAGTTTATTAACATTATAGTATGTTTCTGACAAAAATCTTTACATGCAATGTTTCCGGTATCTTTTTTCTATGTCTGATACATTAAGATCCAACACATCACAGTATCACTGTGTTGTTTGTACTGATTGATTGTGACACTACTTTAGTGAATTTAGTAGGATCTTCATGAGATTTTCAGGATAACACTGTAGGCTTGAATGAGACACTTTATCTCAGAACAACCCCATTACGTAATTTGGTTTAAAATCTGCTACCTGTTCATGAGTGTCTCTCCCTAGTGTAGTCATGCAAGACAATAGGTCCATTCAACTGAAATGGTTTTGGTTTCAAATCCATAAGCAGCTGCCAGAGTTTTATTTGTGTTTTATGTGCTGCCTCATAATATTGAAGTAGGTTGAACCCCAACTCTTCTGTTTGAATTCCCATTTGTAATGTGCAGCATTATTCCTATTGCTGTGAGCATATTTTTTATCACTAGCAGTCTTTATAGCACTGAAGAATATGAGTTCCATTAATTATATGTTAGTTGCTTGTGCTAATGATTTCTCTTAGGGCCTTGTTACGAAATTGTCAGTAATGGTAAATGATGGAGCATTTCTGTAGAAGAGCAGATGTACATATCCGCAGGAGACCCTACCCCCTACCTCCCCTGTATTGGAGCCATGAGACCATGCCCTGTCTAACCTCAGCTAATGTACCAATAGTACAGAAAGCATATTGAGATGCATAAGACGACCATATTGAATGTACCCTGGAGTTGATGACAGCCTGCAGGAGGAACTCCCTGAAGGAATATACGAAAGAGCTAAGAAAATGAACCAATGACGTCATAAGAAAGTGCACCACGTCCTGAGACACTAAATGAAGATGATATATGGATCTTAGAGGAGAAATGACGAAGTAGAGCATCAAGTGAACCTTAACGAGAGAGAATACACACGGTCAGGACCATGTAAGTTTATGTCTTGAGCTCCACCGCACATTATGCATCCATCTCACTGCCCCCGACTACCTCTCACAAAGAATCCACTCCGTCGCCTCTACAAGGCCAACAAGATCACCCTACACCAACATGCTCTCTGTGCCACTAGTAAAAAGATCCAGAGCAGGTGGATCCAGCTTCCCCTATCTCGCACCCACTCATTGGAATGCCCTACCTCCCACCATCCGCAGTGAGCCCTCCCTCCTAGCCTTCCGCAAAGCATTGAAAACCACCCTCTTCTCATAAGGTCCCTCGCAGCAGCATGAATACCAACCATAGGACCCACTGCTTAAGTTGTATTGACCAACCGCATAATCTGCAATGATAACCTTGCTTGTTTCTTTCTGTAATATGCCTCTTATTGATACCATGCCTGTAACTAAGCTCATGCAAGTAACAGCGCCTCAATGCCCCTGGGCTGCTTGCGCGCTATACAAATTTAAATAAATAAATAAATAAATTATTATTATTATTATTAGTTAGTTCTTATAAGGCGCACCATACCCGAAGGCCTCAGTGAGCACACGTAAGGAGACCTGAGACCAGCCCAGGAAAATAACGTCAAAAGATCCAGTGTGAGTAGTCTACTGTGAAAGTCCAGGATATAGCAAAGAGGATATGAGGAAGTCTAGTCAATGCACAAGAAGTACCCACTGACATCTCCAAAAGGAAGTACAATCTGCATATCCCAGGAAGCCGTCTCTCTAGCCACCTGCTTTCCAATTGAACCATCAATCGTAAATCTTCATAATAGGTTTCCTCTCTGTATAGTCTCATATTGTGAAGTCCACACACATCCTGCTGATATCAGGCATTAATAGAAATCACTCCTCTTAAATCATCTCCACTCTGGTCACCAACTTCGTGATTAATGTGCAACACCCTTAACTCTCCCTGATACTCTTACTTGACCTTTCAAGAAACGTGGACCATCCCTCCCTGCTTTGGCCTGTCACCTCCTTTGCATTAAAATACTTTAGTGGATGCCCTTTTACCTCTCAAACTCCACCTCATCAAGCACATGGAACTCAAGTTGCTCATTTAGACACCCCTTTCTGTGGGGATCCCCTCAAGTTCGAATTCCAGGCCCATTCTTAAACACTGCCTAAACCCCACGCTGGGTGAAGTTGTCTCTACTATCACTATCACATCCTTGATTACTAGACGCAAGCCCTCTAGCAACTCCCTCCTACACTGCCAGAATGTATAACCACAGTCATACTGCAATCCATTAGTGATAGTTACCCATGCACAATCACCTCTCCTTGCAGTCTTGCTCATAATCCACACAGGTAACCACTAAACACTCTTCCATGCATAGGGGCTGCATTTCCCTCTACACTCTCCCTTGTACTTAGCTTCCCCCTGCATCCTGCTCCTCTATGTCTCCAGCAACCCCATACCCACTCCAGAATATTCTCCTGCCCATTACATGGCCCCTCCCTTCTGAATGCTCTCTCTCAAATTTCATAGGCATCTAATCATTACTCCCAGGATAGATGCTACTAAACACTGATCACGGAATGGGCATGTCACATTTTGGACCAGACCATCACCTACTGGAGAATGTCCCAAATGTGAGAAACTCCCAGGCAGGCAGTGAAAGGGCCTACATGCATCCCTCAAGTGCAGACAGAGCCAAAGATTGTGTCCACAACCCATCCAACTAACCAATCGGATTGATGTAAACTGGGCCTGGGTAGCATGTGCATGACTATGCATGTATACCCAGCACAGGTACATGCACATGCTGAAGTTCTCTGAGCATTGTCACAGGGAGTGTGTGCTTGCCTTGCTTTTTTGAAATTTTTGGTAAGAAATTGAATGATGGGAGATCAACCTCTGAAAATGTGTGGGGCTAATCCGCACACATGTTCCTATGCTCACTGCACAACAACATATAGTCAAGTGTACTCTGGAGGGCACAGCCTACAGGCGTAGTCTTACCTATCACATTTAGATGGAGTGTGACAGCCAGGAGCACATGAAAGCATCTCAGGAAGGGGGAAGGCAACACCTTCCTCCTGCCATGGTCAGCCTAATTAAATATCAAAGGCTTCATGTATCTGCTCTGCACATTGTCGTTCTGTGTGGTGGCAGGGCTTACTGATGAGAGTTAATTGAAGCAAGCCTGTGAAGAGGCCTGGTCATAGAACTAACAAAGGACAGGAAACCCCAAAACCTCTTTCATATGCAATGTGTCAGCTTGAAGCTTGTTCCAACCCCTCTGTATGAAGGACAGTGAATGGCATGTCTGGGACAACTTTTTACAGTAGGCAACCCCTGCAGGGGACCCCTTTCAGAGGTAGAAGTATGTGATCTGATGGGGACAGAAAGGCTGTTCTCGCCACAAACTTGAAGGGAGACCTGCACTTTGATCAGGAGCCACAGAGAGCTCAATTAACCAGAGAGAGCCTTTGTTCCGCAACAGACAGGAAGATGGGTGGGACTTAGTAGTACATGTTGTTACCCCTTACCTTTTCTGTTGCAAAGCACTCTCGTTATGACCTCATGCATAACAGAAGATTGTAATGATTGTAGTTGGGGACCCAGGATTGGTTCATTAAGGTAGGCTTAGCCTGCACCAATCACTGGGGCCCATTTGGCTTTAAAAGAGGTTTGAGCCCCTCTTTTGGCACATCATCCGACGACTTTGACAGGAGTAAGAAGAAGGACTCATTTGAGCCCTGGCTCAAGGTACAGTCTGCCTTACAGCTTCTGACCATGAAGGAAGGCAATGATTTCCAAGAAGGAAGCATTATCCCTCCCCTAAACATCTCACAGGGGACAGAGAGAGATACCAACCTCAGAGGATCCGTCCAGCAGCTCTAGAACTGGTAACCAGCCAGCACACAGCGTGCCCTGCTAGGTTGTGCCAGCAAGATTCCTAGATGGGAATTGCCGAGAGTCTCTGAACAAAGGACAATGCAGTTGCTGCAAACACTCCCCTCAGCTTTGGGCTGGCCACCTTAAAGGATGGCACATGCCCAGCGAAGAAGCTCAGAGGATTGCCACAAAAAGCATCAACCAGTGTCCATCTTTTAAGGACACATTCGAGGCAGTTGAGCCCTTGAACCACGACCAGCTGCACCACTGACTGTTGTCACACTGCAGTCACTAAAGCTGTCCGAGAAGCCTCGAGCAGCATTCCAGATCCGCCAACCATCACAGAGACAATAGTTCTTGACCATGAGCCACTGTGTAGGCTAGCCTGCAGCTGTCCGTCCAGCCTCGCTTGCCGAACTGGCTGCCATCTGATACCTGTAGCTGTCTCCCATCTTGAACTCAGTTGCAGGAGCTGCAAAGCAGCCTGGAACCAACTTGACACTGTTGAGCATCAAGATCAATTTAAGCACCAGGTACGTTGTGGTTCTATCCTCCTGGTCCTTCTCCGAAAACCTCTAGTGATATTTACGACCCCTTACTGCCTTGGTGCTTAAACCAAATAACCTTGAACAGTTAATACTGGTTGCTTTACCCACTAACCTCATGTCAGTATCCAGAGTGCATCCTTTTCCTTTTGTGAAACTGTCTGTCCTCTGTGTTCCTTTACATGGTAGGTTGTATTTTGTAGCGTGTAGAACTGTCTGTTGTAATAATAATAAAGTAGATATTTAATACAACTTGACTAGATAGTCCTTTTTATCAGTGGGTAATAATTGTATTTTTGCTGTGTTGCAATTAACCAGTGATCCACAATCTTGCGTAGATAAGCCTGCTGTTCCGTCCATGTTACCAAAATTAGACAATGAGATTTATAATTTACTTGTGTTTCCAATCTGTTCAGATCCCTTCTGATGTATTAGAGGTGTGGGGCTGATTGATGGTTTAAAAAAAATGGATATTCGTCCCTGGACTACTGGTGCCCCAGAAGTTGATTTGTCCCATTGGTGGCAAGTGGTCAGATCAGTTGTAGCCTTGCGCACAGCTTATTCACCAATCGTTAATGTACTGTTGCAGGCAACGTTTAGCCACTGCTAGGTACTAGTAATAGTCATGGATCTTGATATGGAGACTTGGACCAAGGATGTCCTGCACGTCTTATGTCAAGAGAGGTGACTTCCCCACAGCACTAAGGTTAATAAACCTGAGTTGCTGACCAGCCTCCAAGCTTGGGTAGAAGCAAGGGCAGTTGGGTGGAAGACCCTAAGGGATGGGCTAGGCCCTGTATACCCAAATGAACAAGAACATCCGGAGGGGAAAAAGGATGAGGACCACTGTATGAGCAGTGTTTCTCGCCAGTCATCCCGCCTGGGGGCAAGAGTGGTTTCTCAACATTCAAGAATGTCAGTGAGGTCAGAGGCTAGTGCGGCATCCTATAGGTCCCAGGAATCAGCACAGTTTCTAAGTGGCCAAGTAGTATTTCTGGCTGTTAATGAAGTAGCGGCTAGAAAGCTCCTGCTCGAGGAGAGGACACTAGCACTAGAGGAACAGAAACAGTGGGACAATATCACCATAGATCTGTGCAAGCTGGCACTTGAAGAGAAGAAGGAGGACAAAAGATCCACGTTTAGTGAAAACAGCAGTAGTGGCTCAAACCAGAGTGCCCGGGCTAAGCCCCGATGGCACATCCCCAAAGATTTAGTACAGGCTTATGAAGTGGGAAGGATATTTTTGACTGCTTTGATGTGCTCAAGCTGGCTTTCCAGCTACAGGAGGTGGATGAGGTACTGTGGGGTGTAGACCTGATGAGTTGCTTACCGACACCCAGTACTGATGGAATTCTTCAGTTAATTCCTGAGGAAATGAAAGCATGAAGGCAGCCCTCCTCAGGAAGTTCTGTAAAACCACAAAAAGTATCTGAAGAGCTTCAGAGAGCCTGTAAAGAAAAGTGGGCAGACATTTGAAGTGTTCACACACGTGTCATTGAACTATCTGATTGGGTGGGTGACTGGTAACAAAGTTGACACATTTTAAAGGGATATACAATTTGATTGCAAGTTTTAAAACATTTTGAGGTTGACCTACACCAGCATCTTGTGGACAACAAGACTATCACAGACCCTAGGGAGCTTGCGACAGGTTTGAGTACTCTAGTCCAGAAAAAGGATCAGGCGTGCACACCCAAACCGAAACAGAAATCGATAGAGAAAAAAGTAAACAGGGATGGGAAGGACAAAGGTGCAACCCAATCCTATTTGTAGTCAGGTCCCCAAAAGAACGAAGGGAAATTCCAAAACCCTAGTTCAGCCGTGTACACCGAAAATAACAGGGCAGGCACCCCTACCACTGGGACACCATCGTTCTCACCACCCAAAGGTTGTTTTGTGTGTAATAAGCTGGGCCATTGGAAAGGGGATCCTGCTTGCAAGTGCTTACCCAAGCAAGCCATAGTGAATGTTGTACTTATGGAAGAGGCCATCATTATTGTGGGCCTCTTAGAGGAGGACTTCCCACTAGGCCAGGCAGTGGCTGAATGTGGATTGGTTACACTAAGTGGGAAAGGTAACTGGTCTCGAGAAGAGATCCCATTTCCCAGTAATGCTCCACTCTATTTAGAACTTGTGTATATCAATGCACACAAAAGTCCTGCGGTCCGACACACTGCAGCTAGCGTCACTTCTGTCACCCGGCAGTGGGTACAGCCAGGCCAGTATATTGATATGCCTGATTGTAGCATAAGTGGGCTTGATGGAAAGAGTAGGTGCTCCTTTATTTATTTACATTTATAAAGCACACAGAACGGCCCTGGGGCAGCGTGGTGCTGTTACAGAATAATTGCTTGGTACATTCATACATGGAAAAAATCATATAGAGCATAGTCGTGTGAATCATTGTTACAAGATCATTCGGTTAGATCAGAGCAGCACAGTAGTACATGTGTGTTATACTTGCATGACAGGGACATATTTAGTTGAACAGATTCGTTTTCAGCAGTTTGCAGAAGACAGTTTATGATTTCTCATTTCTTAGTGCTGCCGGCAGGGCATTCAAATTTTTGGGAGCCAGGTGCTGGAAGCTGGAGCCTCCAGATTTCATTCTTTTGAAGGCAGGCACATAGATTTGGTTGGCCAGATGGGATCTGGTGGGTCGGCTGGATGATACTCAGGGCTGCTCTAAGGGCATTGTTCTGTGTGACTTGAAGTTTGTTGAGATTTTTAGCAGAGGTGCCCAGGAAGAGGGCATCCTTGGTGGTAGTAGATTTCAGCTGGCATGGTAAAATGACTCAGCCGCATGTAGCGGTGAAAGACGGCTGAGTCACCTACTCCTGCGGGAGAGGTGCCATTAGCCACTGAGGAACCTACTTTGATAGCAGGGGAATCAGTGACTTCAGAGTTGCCTGGCGCAGCACAGGAACCTGAGGTGGAGGAACAGGTGGGCACAGATCTGAAGGGCCTGCTCAAGCTGGACGAGTTCACATCAGCTGGGGGACCAGATCAGACTGACTTCTTTAAAGCCAAGAAACAGTGTCCTACTCTGGCGGGTCTGCAGAAGCAGGCAGACGAGCAGGCTAAGGGCGAGCCCCCTGATCTGTTCAAAGTCTACTGGGAAGATGGACTTGTGTATAGTGAGCCAAAAGACTCTGATGGTGAGGGCACCAGGAGGTTGGTCATTCCCCAATGCCACAGAAAGTTCCTTTTGGATTTGGCTCACCAAATTCCTTTAGGAGGTCACTTCGGTGTGACTAAAACATCAGACCGGTTGTCTGTGCACTTTTACTGGCCGCAGTTCAGCATAAATGTTAAGGAATTTGTCTGGTCTTGCCCAACTTGTCAAACTTCTGGCACATCAGGTGGTGCCACAAAGGCCCCCTTAAATCCCCTCCAAATGGTTGGGTGGACTTTCGTGAGAATATGCATGGATATTGTGGGTCCCTTAGATCCTCAAACCAGCTCAGGGAATAGATACTGTGCCTCTGAGGAGCATCAAAGCCCCTGTGGTTGCGAAGGCTCTGAGTGGGATATAGATATTCACCCATGTTGGATTCCCCAAGGAAGTCGTTTTTTTATTTTTTTTATTTTTTTATTTCTCATTTTCAACAAGTTACAATAAACAACAGAATTAATTAACATCCCAGGTCATTGAAAGGAAGTCGTTTCTGACAGGGGATCAGACTTCATATCAGCGTACATGAAGGTTATGTGTGAAGAGTGTGGAGTCACTTACCGGTTCTCTACATCCTTCCATCCACAAACCAATGGGCTTGTTGAGCGGTTCAACAAGACCCTGAAAGGCATGATAGGTGGCTTGGAAAAGCACTTGAGGAGAAAATGGGATATTCTCCTGACATGTCTTCTGTTCGCCTACAGTGGGATGTCACAGAACGGAGTAGGGTTTAGCCCCTTTAAGCTTCTGTTTGGACACACTGTGCAGAGTCCCCTCAGTCTATTGAAAGAGGGATGGGAAAGCAAACCCTCATCCTCTACACAATATGTGGTGGACTATGTACTCGGCCTTCGTTCTAGAATGGAAAAGTACATGGAACAGTCAACAAAGAGCCTAAAGGCCAGTTAGGAGCTGATGAATGAATGGCACGACCAGAAGGCCACAGTGACAGTCTATTCTCCAGGCCAGTGGGTGTGGTTTATGGAGCCTGTCACACCGAGTGCCCTTGAGGACAAATGGACTGATCCTTATTGTTTGCTGGAAAAAGTCAGTGAGGCGAATTACCTCATTGACGTGAAAGGACCATAACATATGTGCACGGTCTTTCACGTCAACCGGCTAAATCCCCATTATAGCTGGGATGACTTGGTCATGGCATCATTGACTGACTGAGAGACTGGGGAAGAGACTGAGCCCCTCCCATACCTTTTGCACACTAAATCCTCAGATGGGTTAGTTGAAGGTGTCAACCTCGAAAATGACCTGTCAGAACAGCAACTGACAGACTGTTGACATTTACTGGGACAGTTTGCCAGTCTGTTTTGTCTGAATTCAGGGCGCGTATTGGTGCATCCATGATGTGGAGATTGGAGACAGTAAGCCGGTGAAGAGTAGGATTCACTGGATGTCCGATAAGGTCAGGGACACCATCAAGGAGGACGTTTCCAAGATGCTGTCCATAGGAGTGATAGAATCATCCTACAGCCTCTGGGCTAGCCCAGTGGTCCCTAAAAAGACCTTAGGGGGGAAGACTGAAGTTCTCTTTTGTGTGGACTACAGGGGGTTCAATTCTGTCACAAAGACAGATGCTTAGCCCATTACTCAGGCAGATGAGCTCATTGACAAGCTTGGCGCTGCCAAGTACATGAGCACCTTTGACTTCATGGCAGGGTATTGCCAGGTCGGTTTGACAGATGGAGCAAGAGAGGTCAGCATTCTCAACCCCAGAAGGACATTATCAGTTCACTGTCATGCACTTCGGATTGAAGTATGCCCCAGCCACTTTTCAGCGGATTGTTAACCAGGTTTTATCGGGTCTTGAAAACTTCAGTGTCGCCTATTTAGACAACATTGCTGTCTTGAGCCACAGCTGGGAGGTTGATTCGTCACACCCACTTGCCTAATTTCTGCTGGGAGGGAGCAACAGAGATTCAGGGAGGAGGGAGACGCAGTAGTCAGAGTATATCTTTGAAGTAAGTGGACAATACGTGTTACATCTGCTGACACCTAGGAGGAGGAGAGGAAGGAGATAGAAATGTGAATTTTGATTTTTTTAAGTATTTATAATGCTCAATGACCTGGAAGAATAAATTACATCTGAGCATAGGTGGCAATAAAAAAATAATTGATGCTACCAACATGACCGATTTAGCTTAAAGGAGGAAACCCTCCAATTCACTTAATTGAACAGGTACTTTTTTCGGGATTCCGAAATTGTAATAATTCCATCAAACCTCCGAGCTCCCAGGCAGATCGATCGACAATCTAGTGCCATATACCTCAAACTGCCTATCACTCCTAGATGAAAACGCGAGGGGGAGGAATTACCAACAGCAGCTTGCCTTACGACTGAAGAGGACGACTCAGATCATACCATGTCAATTTCTCTGAGAGGTATGTTGGGCCACATCCGAATTATGTAGCCACCTGAACACTAAACCTAGTACCTTAAGTCGATCCTGTCCTTGACTGGGTCCAACAGGGAGCTCTGAACAATGGTGAATGGTGAACAATGGTGAAATAGTGACTGATTTTAAAACTTTATAGATTAGTTGAACTGTGTCATTATGAGCCCTTTGGAAATGTATGAAGGCCGCTTTAAGTCATACTCACCTCTTTTGACTAGAAGGAAACATCAGAGAATTGGGGAGTTGGGTACATACTAGCCAGTGTCCCTCCCCAAAGTGAGTAAATGACCCACCTGCCAATGGGTGATACCTAGCACGAGTAGCAGGAGGGGCCATGAATCAAAGATGGCAGCATGTCAGAGAGTTATACTCACCTCATTTTGCTTGCTGGGCGTAGCAGAGATTTGGGAAGACAGTGGGCCTCATTACGAGTCTGGCGGTAACCGAGGCGGTAAAACTGCCTGGTTACTGCTGGACTCGTATTACCATTCCGCCTCCATGATTCCCAGAATTACCGGGGCATTACAACCCCGGTGACCCGGGAATTCCGGAGGCGGAATGGTGTAAATCCCCATTCCCATTGAGTCCCATAGGACTCATTGGGAATGGGGATCATGGAAACACCAGCACCATCTCGTGATGGTGCCGGTGTTTCCTCGTCCGCCTGCAGGCAGGCGGTGTTAAACCCGTCGGGATTGACGCCTCTGCCTGCAGGAGACCTGATCACCCGGTATGGAAACAACGGTGGCGGCGGGTTTGCCGCCTCCGTTGTTTCCATACCGGGTGAGTAGTAATGAGGCCCAGTAGCTGATACTGAGTTGAACACTTCTGGGACAATGATATGATATGGCATTAATAACATGCCTGTACACAAGTGTTGCTATGAGTGACAAGACAAGGAGGGGAAAAACAAAGGGAGTACAAAACAACAAGCTTACTAGGCCCTGTGTCATTCATATCATGCAGGTGAAGGGAAGAGGGAAGGGGAGAAGTGCCAGGGGGTCAGGGGAAAGGAAAGTGCAGGTAACTCAATAAGTGAAACCAGCAAATGGCTCATAAGTGCAAAGCAAAGGGACTGTAGGGTTGCAGGTACAGAACCTTAGGTGCTGAGTGAGCCCGGAGGCAGTGCAAAGGCAGCTGGACTTGCACAAGCCTGGGCCCGAGTTCAGAGGTTATCCAGGTGGCCAGTGCACCGAGCAGTCAGGTACGTCAGCAGGGGTGAGCAAGAGAGAAAGCTTCCAGAAGCATAAGTGGTTCTGCTCAAGTTTGAGAGAAACAGGTAGGCTATTCCAGAGAGAGCCCCCAGCCGAGCAGAGAGATCTGCCCCCAACTCTCTGCTTGGAGAAGCGTCTGACCATCAGAGAGTTGGAGGTGGATGAGAGGAGAGCTTGAGATGGAAGATTTTTAAGAAGAGAAGGTTGGAAGTAGAGTGGCCCCAAGCCCCAGAAAGACTTGTGGATGATGCAGAGGGTCTTGAACTTGATACTTGCAGCCACTGGGAGCCAGTTAAGAGATTTTAGGGCTGGAGAGATACAATCCCTGGGCTTGAGGCCAAGGACAGGTCTCACAGTCCTGTTCTGGATAAGCTGTAAAGGTCGAAGAGTAGAGACAGGCAGATTTAGAAGGAGGCTGTTGCAGTAGTCCAGCCTAGAAAGGACCAGAGCTCTGGAGACAGTGAGCTTCTGGGGGAAAGTGGGCAAAGGAAGAATACCTCTGAGGAAGTGCAGCTGATAGTTTGACTTCTTAGAGATGTGAGAGATGTGACGAGAGATGGAGAGGGTGGAGTTGAAGATGACACCAGGGTTCTTAGCCTCACAGGAGGGAGCAGGAAGAGGGCACAGAGTGGGCGGCCAGAGAAAGAGAGGAAAGGAGAGAGCATGGGCCTCATTACGACCCCAGCGCTAAACCATGGTGCTATTAGCACCATGGTCCATGCCGGGGTCCGCCATGGTGAATGGCGGAATTACCGCCCCATTCCAAGGTTGGCGGGGCGGTAATTCCCCATTCACCATGGGCCCTTCCCCATTCCCATTTTTGCCCCATAGGGCTCAATGGGAATGAGGAAGGCGCTAAGTACGGTGCCGCAAATTCATGTCAAAGAAACTGGAAGGAATTCGGGAAGGCATAGCCACTAAAAAAAGTGCCTACGATATCCAGGGTATCCAGGGTACTCATAGAGCTGGCAATTTATTCATTAGGAATCCAAATATTCCCATTTTTGACTTTACTCCTATATCGGAGGTGGAATTAGCATCTATTATCACCAAACTCAAAGCCACTAATTGCATAGGGGACCCTTGTGCTTCTACTATCATTAAAACCTGCCCTCCCACACTGGTACAGGCTATATGCAAATGTGTTAATTCTTAATTTCTCAATGGTATGGTTCCAGATGAGAAGAAGCAAGCCTGGGTCACACCCCTCTTAAAAAAAAAAAAAAAAACTCAAATAGATTCAGCAGGGTCTGTGCCAATGAGGCGAAGGCACCGGCTATTCAGGTATTCTTTGGAGTGCCAGAAGGAGCTAGCCTATCTCCCTGCATTCATAATATCTTCATGGTGCCTTTCTTCACTCATCTTGCTCAAGAGGGTATACTTTTTTCTAACTATGCTGATGACACACAATGTGTCATCCGCCTCACGGGTCAGCACGACCTGGATGAGAGTGAACTTAACTGCATATTTTCCATTATTGAACAGTGGATGATGCTAAATAACCGTGCACTCAACCGAGGTAAGACTGAACTCATGGTGGTGGGATCAGAGGGCATTTTAGCTAAACTTGGCTCAGCCTATAAGCACTTCCAGTTAGGGGATGTTCAAATCCCCACTCTCCCCAAAGTTAAAATCTTGGGAGTGGTTCTGGATCAGTCGCTTAATATGAAGCCCTACGGAGCTAGTACAGTCTCATCCGCCACTTATTACATCAAACTGCTAGCCCACCTGAGACCATTTATTTCTAAACAGAATGCCGAGTCTATTGCCGGAGCCATTGTAGGAGCTAAACTGGATTATTGCTGCAGTTTGCTAGCAGGTTCCAGCAAATCTACCATCAATCGTCTTCAGGTGGTTCAAAATGGCACGGTTAGAGTTGTAGCTGGACTCAGTTACAGGGCCCATGTCTCTGAAGCACGTCAGGCCCTGCATTGGCTCCCTGTGGAGTCTCCGATATCCTTTAGACTTATGGTCATCACCTTTAAATGTCTCCAAGATACGATGCCCCCATATTTACAAAGGTATATAGGAAAATAAAACTCCCTTAGAAATCTGTGTTCCAATAACCATAACCTCCTTCACCAGCCAAGGTTTAAAACCAAAAAAGCGCAATTGGGTGCCTTTGCGTTTGTGGACCCAGCGCTTTGGAATGCCCTGCCCAACCACTTGAGAAGCTCCTCAGTCTTGAGGAACTTCAAAAAGGATCTCAAAACCTACCTTTTTAATTAGCCCTCTTTTGATATCTATCTCCCTGGTATTTTTTTTTTTATCTCTGGATATCCTTTGCTCGCTTTATGTAACGTTTGTCTCTTGTCCACGCCCTCACACATACGGGTCTATTGCTGCGCACTATAAATGTAATATAGTAAAGTAAACTAAAGGTATCAGCGATGGAGAGGCCTGTGTTGGAGACCAAGATGTTCTTTTTGAGCTTCTTCCTGCCTAGTGAGAGGGATTGGATAGTCAATAGAAAAGCAGTTAAAGAAGAAAGGTGAGAATGAGAGCACCATAGGGGGTGCATGGAGTAAAGAGCGGTGGGCGAGGGAGAGGGGGCCCAAGCACGGGGAGTGGGGGGACACACAGGAGGGATACAGAGGAAGGCACAAGAGGGGACATGGAAGGGTGGGGAGCACAGCAAAGAATATGAACAACAGAAATATAAAATAGATGCAATGCAGAACCAACAGCAATGACCAGAGCACAACATGGAAACCTGGAAGTGAAGAATGCAGATGTAATACAGAACCAATAGCAATGAACAGAGCACACAGGGGACCTAGAGGTAAAGAAGGCAGATGCAGTACAGAACCAAAAGTAAACACACAGCACAACAGGGAACCTAGAAGCGAATAATGCAGGCAATGCAATGGAGTGCCACAAACCGTGGAGAACAACACAATGGCAATATCATCAACAAGGCAATGAACACAACTGGAACCTTGAAGAAATAAACTGTGGAGCACAACACAGTGTCAAAAACAGTACACAAAATAATGAGGAAGGGAAGGGCTAAGATGCAAAAGGAAGGCAGGCTGCCTGCAGGCACCGCAGGGAGGAGCAGAAAAGCATGTGGGGACCTAGGATGTGAGGGAGCGCATGCGGCTGGAGAAGCAAGGGAGCGCACGCAAGAGAACAGGTTGAGCGGACCTACTATGCAAGGGAGCACAAGTGGCTGGAGAAGAAGGGAGCGCATGTGTCTAAGTTATGAGGGAGCAAACAGAGATGACAGGATGTGGGGAGCTACGATGCGGGGGCACGCACGCTCACAATGGGCTTCATTATAAGTTTGGTGTTCCAGAAATAAGGGTGCTGGTAGCAATGTATCGGCACCTTTTCTGGACCGCCAAACTACGAGTCTGCCAGCAAGAGCACTGTACTCCCGGCATGCTTGACCTGCTGGGAGTTCAGGCCCATACCAGCACTGTTTTCACTGAAGCACCGTTAACGGTGCTTCAGTGGCCCCATTCCCATATTCGGAAATGGGGATTTACCGTTCTGCCACCAATTAAGATATCGCAGTAGGATCAGGATATCAGGAGGCGGAAACAGTGTTAAGGGGTTGGCGGTAGCCCGCTGCCTACAAGAGGGTTTTACCACCAACCTCTTACTGAGGCCCAATGTGTCAGTTAAACCAAAAGGAAATAGAGGCAGGGGGAGATGTGGTGCTCATGCTCTTTTCACTCCTGCAGCAGCACTTGCTGTGTGCATTGGGGAGGCAAAATTGCAAGTGGTCAATTGACAGTATCATTCAACTCAGGGGTACATGCACCAGGACAAGAAAATGCATAGGTATTTGTTGTATCTTGACTGAGTGGATGAGTGATGTAATGAGTTGAACATATAGCATCCCAGGTTTTACAACAAAGGATAACAACACACTAACACAAAACATGTGGGCCAGGTATGTGAAGGTAACTGCAGTTACAGGATGCCATATGCTTTTCAGAAGAACACAGTTTCAAATTAGACAGAAAGGTTTCAAATTTAAAAGACAATCATGTATTAAATTGACAAATCTTCACATACAAATTGGTAAATCACAAGATTAAATAAATGATACCTAAGGATCTAAAGCTGCTATGCAAAGTACACCATTTGGTGTTTATCTCTAACCTACCCCTAGGTCCTCATCTAAACATAGGTCAAATAATCGTGACTGAACAATGACAGTAATGTGTCTTTTTCAATTTACGGACCAGTCAGTCAATGATGTACATATGGCACATGGAACACTTTATGACCCAATGCTTGACATGTTTCTGTTCTTATGGAACTAAGTGCTGAGAATTCCTCAGGAGCTATGTTCTTGGTCACATAACACAGTTTAATGGATACATATTTTCATAAATACTGTATATTTAGATTTTGTCCATAAATTCCCCTTGAGAAAAGCGTGCAATCACAAACTCTGGGAATGTTTAGTGGTTTCTCATAGGGTCTGCATTTTACTTGCAGCCTAGTCAGGTTATCTAAATCTCCACTCACTGGTCTGCTTTTCTCACTTACAAAACTCCCACTTGAAAAGTCAGCCTTTTCGAAAGTAGACCATCTATTTTAACTACTGCCATAGATTATATCCCAGACTCTTGATCACCATATCAAAGTCTATTTTGCTGGGTTTGAACTCTCCGGACGTCAGCACCTTCCTAGGGTTCTACTGAGCGGCACTCACAGGTTTTGTAGAGGGTGCATCATCCCACAATGGTCCCTAGCTTCTCCCATCCCAGAGGCTGCAGCCATTGCTTAAGGTTCTCGGGTGTGCACACAGGTTGCAGCCTCACAATAAGGTTCATGGCTTGTCCTACAAGGCACAGCCAGTCATTAATACTCTCCGGGTATCGCACAGGGCACAGCCATCCCTTAGGTATTTTGGACTGTTTCACAGAGTGCAGCCATCCACTAACATTGAACTGTATCTTCATTAGATTGAGACACATGGGACAGTTAGGATAGACTATGTGGTGTGGCATTTATGTCTTCATGGCTGTCAACGTCTGTGAGAGGATGCATAAGAAGCAGGTTTAGGTGATGCCATGTTCCATGGCCACAGTATGCTGGAAAATGCATGTATCACAGCTCTTCTACCCCTTTTCCTGTCCTAGAACTTCTGCTGAGTTTGCTGAGTTGTAGTCTGATGCAACGTTGGTGGGCGTTTGGGGGCAAGCTGATGGGTACCCTTCAGGAAGCCGCCTGAAATGCAGGATGATAGGCAGTCTGGCTTGGCTGTCTTGGTACAGGCTAATGGTCGCAAGAAAATATAGCACAGCTTAAAAGTAAGGCATACATTTATTCCACATTACTTTTTCGCTCTACATTTATGCTCCATGAGACTTGAAAAATGATCTCCTGTGAGTCTACCATCTTAATAAGTGATTACTCTGTAGATACAGAGGGACACGGGAAAAACACAGAGCTGCATGTTTGTCAAATCACCAGACTTCTTCAGGGGGAGGAGCGAGATGTTTCCCAAACAGTCCAAGAATGTGTATTGTTCCTTTGCAGTTGCCACAAGACTCTTATTTAATCAGGCATATTGGCCATATTGTCTACAGATCTTGAAGTTGGTATAGCTCCAGCATATCTTTAGTCCTGGCCATTCACTGCCTTTCGAAAAGCTGTTCATCATTTCACCACTAGATTGCTCATTGCCTTTTAATAGGGGTGGCTCTGGCCTCAGGCATATTGAGAGGGGGAATGCAAACTGATTTCCATTCATCAACCTACTCCAGAAATATTGGATATTTAAAAATTGCACATTCTCTACAAATCATTCCATAGCATATGAAAGAACATCATTTATCGCCACACATTCTAGGAACACATATTTTATTGTCTCTAATATATTCAACAATTTGTATAACATTCACACCCTGAGAAAACAAGTAGACCTCTTCTCCCACTCAACATTTCATTAGAAGGCAGGCGATCAAATAGATCATTCATATATTGATGTCTCAACATTATTTTAGGGAATTTGATAACATTCCCAATAGAAGCCCCCAAAGAAGCCTTGCAGTTCGAAGAGTGACCACCCACCCTCACCCCACACCAGCAGCAGTACCTCACCTGTGCCATTCCGCTTGTGGGCATTGTACATGGTACATGCTCTTTACATTTCCGAGGCATCCTGAAGGCCCTCTGCCCACCATCCTGAGAACCCTGAGCAACAGCTGCTAAATCTTTAACTTCCAACGTATGACTTTATGACTTTAATGTCCAACTTAATGATCTAGACTATATGAACAGATGCAAGATCTCTGAAACTGTTCTACAAATAAGTGAATAGATGCACAGTGTTTTGAATGTGTCCTTTCAATACTTATAATTTTTATAGGGAACTTTTTAGGGCAAATCACTCTTTGACCTCCGCGACTTCAATTATGTACACCAAATCTGGTGGTGTCGCAATGGTGTGTGCAGCAGAAACGGAGACAAAGAGTTCCCTCACTCCGATTGTGAAAGAGATATCGAGGGCTGCACACATCTCTTTACTGCGCCACAATTGTATTTCAAAAACTTGGACTCTTGGTCATAGTGAGAGTAGGTTTATTAATAGCCCTTTTTTGATAACACGTGTTTCGGCACACTCCTAGTGCCTTCCTCAGATCAGGGCAATATCTATTAATATCTATTTACCATCGACTGTTCTGTCCGCTACAAATAACGTATTTGGTGGCTGAGTCCCATCAGACTCTAAACGTTTTCTGACAAGTTCTGTTTTACTGCATCACGCGTCGGGTTTCAGATATTGCCCTGATCTGAGGAAGGCACTAGGAGTGTGCCGAAACACGTGTTATCAAAAAAGGGCTATTAATAAACCTACTCTCACTATGACCAAGAGTCCAAGTTTTTGAAATACAATTGTGGCGCAGTAAAGAGATGTGTGCAGCCCTCGATATCGATATTCCTTTCAATACTTTATATCCTCCACAGAAGACTACTTCATAGCGATGAAACAGCTGTTGAGATTTTCCAAAATATGAAGAATATTGGGAGAGTAAGAATCATTCATTAAAGTCTGATATGATATGATAAGTCATTTATAACCCACCTGTACACAAGTGTTTCTAGGTGTGGCAAGACAAGGGAGGGAACAGAGGGAGGACAAGACAAACAATCTTAATAGACCTGGTGTCATTCAGATTGTGGAAGTGCGACAGCACAAAGTGCAGGGGGAGGAAAATAGGAAGTGCAATCAGGGAATTGCTCTGAGTAAAGGCAGCCAGGGCAATGCAGATATGGGTAAGTGCAAGGAGGCAAGGGACTGTAGATGGTGGAGCCTGGTACCCAGTGACTTGAGGGTAGCCAAGCAGTCAGTCAACACAGAAGACAGGTAGGTCAGCAGGGGAGGTAGAGAAAGAAAGCAGAGGAGAAAAGAAGATGTGGACCTGCTTCCAGAACTTCAAGTGGTCTAGCTCAAGTTTGACAGAGGCGTGGAGGCCGTTCCAGAGGGAGGTACCTGCAGAGGACAGAGATATACTCCCCCTCTCTGTCTAGAGAGGCGTTTGACTCTCAGAGAGTTAGAGGTAGCTGAAAGAATGTATTGTGTCTATAGGTTCAATATTCTGAGTGATATACCACTCTTATCACACCATTCTCAAAATGCCCCTCAACCCACCAGGTCACAATTCACCAGGAATCAGGCTGGTTGGTAAATGTAATATTTATTTATTTTTTAAAATTCAAATCAAACACAAGTTTTAATATATGGGGCAGCAATCACCAATGTGGTGACAATACAAATCAATCAGAAAGTAGGTAATGCAGTGAATTCACTTTTAGCAACACAGAAGATAAAACACAGGCAAAAGAACAGTTTTTAGCTGAAAAGATAGTGCTTATGTTAAAATGTCCCCCTGCAAAATCCTTAATTCACAAATGAGCAATTCTACACAGGTGTAAGTAAGCATCAGGTATTCGGGAATAAGGAACAGTGTATAGGATTTGAATGCAATCTTCCCTTCCCAAACAAGAGATACCAGTGTTTTTGGAAATTTACACTTTTAAAATGACAGTTGAAAATGGCTTAGGAAAACAATGAAAAGTGTGCAAAAATCCTTAAATTGATATAAATTCGTATGGGAGCAACACTACAAAGATCTTAACAAACATAAGCTACAATATGAGCAACAGTACACACTTTGAATCAGGATGGAAGTTTGGAAATACTATGAATGGAAAAACACATGTGGAAAACCTTTGAAAAATGTTGAATTCCCGCCTAAATTTCACTAGGCAATTCTTAAAAAAAATGGGTCAAATACACTGTTTCTAATGCGGATGTAGCTACAGGTCTTAGGTTTAACTCAGAGTTGAAATTACGTCTCTAGCTATAAAATTGAGGAAGTTATGCAAGTTTGAATGGGAGGCGTTTTTTAGAAAAATGAACAGAGAAAAACAGAAAATCGGTTTTAAATATGACAGATTGGTTTTATTTAAACTATATTAATGCTAAGAAAAAGAAGAATGCCACCGGGAATCTCCACAGTTACGCATGGCCGATTGCAACCCTTCACGTGGTGGATACTCTGTTTTTATTTTATGGGAATTACTTTATTTAATCCAAATCACTAATGGTTTATGGTCTAGTAAAACAAATGAGATAAAATCAGCACTAACACTAGGGATTACAAACAGGGTTGCAAGAATGATTCTGACAATATTGGAGGTTCTTAAATTAAAGATGGGATACGTTGAGAGATGGGGATAGGACAAGGTAAGACAAGATATGCTATGGTTTAATATGATTCCTATTTATACTTACAGTCCACTGTAAATTAAGATTGGACCATCAGGTTCTGGTCATCACGGATCAGGTCTACAGACAGCAGGGCACTTCTGGTGGGAACGGATTAGCTGGACGGTTCTGGTCAATTGGACTGGCACCACAAACTGGATTGGATTAGCGCTTCTGGTCACTGAACACTGTGGATCAGTGGGATGGCGATTTTCAGCAGGCAAGCGTGAATGGTAGAAAGCCATACTGGATCAATGTTGCTTCCCTGAAGTTTGGGATGATTCAGGATTTGGGCCTAGCTGAAAAGAGTTCAGCAAATGCTGAGGCCTGGGTTTTGCAAAGTAGTCTGGATCAGGACAAGATGAAGAATTCTGGAACAGGATGAAGAAGTCAGGAACAGAGCGTCACACGGAAATCAGATGGAGCAAGGAATAAGTGTCCTTGTGTTTTGTGAGGTTCCCTTATTTCTCCTACCAAGTGACATCACTCAGTTTATGGTAGGGGCAGATTTACAACCCACCCACACAATGCCATGATAGGTCAAAGGCACCTGCCATTTTCTGGTTGGAAGACAGAAAGGGCTGTCATATTTTATGATATGACTTGGAAAACTCCCACAGTTATTAGGACCAAAATTTAACTTTCCCACAAATACACATTTCTATAATTATGCCATCTAATAAAATCAGACACATGCATTACATATTTTGTGGGTTAAATTTACATCCAACTCCCACGTCAGTGAGACCTGGCTTTGTCTTTCTGTGTAATTTTGTCAATTTTAATCATAAAGATTTGGCCTAACAATTCCTAATTTGGTACATATCTGTGCAATCACCCCTAGAACAAACACAGGTATACAATATTAGATTTCCAGCATCAATAGTCTTAGTGCAACTAGTGTTTTTGTATAACTTTTGTTCCTTATGGAGTACCAGGTTCAATCACATCTTCAAAGTAAGGGCATCAAATTAGAATTACAACTACCAACTTTTAGATTTATCCTCCTTCGTGAGGCAGAGTTAAATTCTTTAAAGCTTAATTCCAAATAGGCATTTAACAACCAAAAGTCCTTAGCAGTTTCTTTTTGTTACTTTTCTTTCAACTGGCAAGAGCTGTCAGATTCCTTTGATCAGGGTGGGGGTCCTCTTCCTTGAGAGGGAAGTTTCCTTCCCTGCCCCTTTGGGGATGAGTGTTCAAGCCTGCCATTGTCTTTGGCTGGGGCCCAGATAAAAGTCTGACGAGTTCTTTGTCATGAGTATGCAAAAACCTCACAGCATCAATTAGTCCTTTCCTGCCAGCAGTGAGGTGTCAACCATTCCCAGGCTGAAGCTGTCAGATCAGAATTAAATAGTTAATTAACTCAGGACTGGATTTTATCTTTAAGTTACCTATACCTTTCATTAAAACATATAGAACGACACAGTTTATAGGTGGATTTTGACATTTATCAATCCTTTGACATTTCTTACATAATTAGGCCTTTCAACAAAACATGCTTTAAACAGGCGATTTTGCACTTTCTTCCTGAAAAAGCACATTTAAACTGAGTCCCTTAAATCAGATCTTCCTCTGCAGTACACACATCGCACATTTTATTGAGCACCAGTTCTTTCCTTATGTGCTGGGATTTGTTTGCAGTCTGGATATATGTATACAGCCTTTGTTTGGAGTTTCTGCCTAAACAGTTGAAATTGTTACATGTTGCCATTTTAGCCGCATTTTAACCATGGAACTGAAAACAAATGTTGTTGGGCTGGTTTTTCATGAGATACATTTCTTAGCAGCTATCAGTCAATGAGGCCCGGCTCCTCTGAGCCACACTGAATGATCTGTAACCCTTTTACTCACAAGGATTCACTGGAAAATAATTGGATTGAGCGCTAAAACGGCACTTTGAAGGTTACAAAGCTACATTTTAAAAGACATTTTTCGATTTTCAGGACAATTCTGATGCCTTGCTCCATGTTGAATGTAACATAACCCACTGCTCCTGCAGTGTGAATTCTGTATTCACCCCCACCCCCCTTGACTATGTATGGCAGGGTGTGCAGCCTTTTGTGGTTGTGACCAAAATGCAGTTTGGCAGATTTTTGCACGCACAGGGTTAGCAAGTCCATTTTTGGCTGTTTCTTTCCCCATTTCTTTCCCCATTTGTAAAGTGATGCAGTGGGGCACATTGGAAGGGGTCAAGATATCCCACAGAAGCCCCCCCCTGACTTCGGCTTGACTTCCAGTCATGGGGAAGTCAGGCACGTAGGATTATTTTCTTTTCTTCCATGTGAAAAACACAGGTTTCTACAGGTGTAGGTTTCTACAGGTGTAGGGTTTTCTTCCATCAGCGAATAACGCGACACGCTCTCCTCGTAAGGTTCTGGATGGAATAGGAACGATATCCCCATCTTCTCTCATGCTTTCCTTTCCAGATTTCTTTGGTTTTTCCTCCAGGGTCCCTGAGGAGGTTCTCCTTGGTTGTTAGATATGATTTGCGCAAATATAAAACAGAACACAACCCAGTTATGGAAATGTTCCCACTACTGCCCGCCAATAGGGATAACAGCCGTGGGATATACATATTCATTCAGTGACAATTTACAATATTGCACGCCTGTTTTTAATAACAATTTCAAATTTTCCTAGGTTTCATCATTCTCTGCCTCTGAGTTTTCTGTAGGCTCTTCTATTTGCCGCAGAATATGCCTCGGATGGCACCTCTTTAGCTGGTTGATGTGGACACACTTGCCTTCTCCTGTCAAATCGCCCTTGGGGATGTGGATTCTGTAGGCGACTGGTGAGATTTTGACCACAATTTCAAAAGGTCTCCGCCAGCTGGGCAAAAATGTGCGCTCCTTGGCTTGGTTCCTTTGGAAATTGTACAAGTAGACCCTGTCCCCTACTTGATATTCCTTTTTGGTTGTTTTAAGGTCATAGTGGGTCTTCACACTGTTGGCAGATCTTTCTAGATTCCGCTGAGCATATGCAAAAGCATGTTGAAGGAGTTTTCTCAGAT
Source organism: Ambystoma mexicanum (assembly GCF_040938575.1). NCBI lineage: Eukaryota > Metazoa > Chordata > Amphibia > Caudata > Ambystomatidae > Ambystoma > Ambystoma mexicanum. The sequence goes on along the minus strand of NC_090934.1, from coordinate 329,891,262 downwards.
TTCCAACATACTCATGAGTGGTTCAGGCATTTATCAAGGTCTGCTCTTGTGTTCTATAGAGCAGATGCTGGGTTAGCACCATCCTTCGTCCAGTAATCAGCTCAAATGGAGGCATTTTAGTTGCAGAAGAAGGGGTAGATCTGATGGCCATCAGGACAAGGGGTAATCGAATATCCCAACTTGGCCCAGAGTCTGCCACAAACTTTTTTTAATATGCTCACAAAGGTTTTATTATATCTTTCAACTCCCCCACTAGAGGACAGTTGGTATGCAATGTGTAGTTTCCTTTTTACCCCAATTATCTCCCACATCTTTCTCATTACTTCGCTGGTGAAGTGACTACCTTGGTCTGACTCAGTCCTTTGGGGTAGTCCAAAATGCGAGAAGATGTGATTGATCATCAGGGCAGCTGAAGTTTCTGCCTTGCAATTTGGGGCCGGGAGACATTACACCCATTTAGTAAACAAGCATGTTACGGTTAACATGTACTTGTTTCCCCTAGAGGAGCGAATCACGGGCCCGATGAAATTTACTTGTAAATCTGACCAAGGCAGTGTCATCCCCCTCTTTTGGAGTGGAGAACAGTGTGTGAGTGATGTTGGCTGAAATTGTGCACACACAAGACACCCCCTTCAAGTATTGATTGAGGTCCTGCACCATGTGTCCCGTATGCAACCTCTTGCAAGATTTCTAATGTAGTATGAAACCCCCAATTACCGGCAGTGGCCGCATCATGGTTGTGACTTAGCATCAGGCTTCCGAATAAGGTAGGGACCACCCACTGGTCACATCCAGATATGGATCTCCTCATCAACAACCCGTTTTGGATTCGGAACATTTTTGGACATTTCATCAACACTCTGAGGTCCTCTTTCCGAATGCAATCGGTATCCGTCAGGGGAAAATTCTCAGGGTCCTCAATGTGTTGATAAAACTTACCAATGAAGGTATCCCATTTTTGAGCCATGATTAAATCAGCATCTGGGGTCTCTTTACTCGACTGGGCAGTTGAGAGTTCATTGTGAGCATTTGACTGGGACCTAGTGATAGCAGTGGCCTGGATTTCCCCCAACAGGGACTCAATCTCAAGGACATCCCCTTGGATGGCTCTGGTTTTGGCCAGTTGATCAGCTAGGTCATTTCCAGTTTTGTCTGGTCCCTCTACTTTGGAATGACCCTTGATCTTCTTCCAGTAGATGGTCATCCCACTAGAGGCGACCAGATCATTAATATTTTGTATTAGTTTTCCATGTTTTAGTGGTTTGTTGTTAGCACATAGCATGCCTCTGGTTTTCCAATTAACCAGGTGCTCCACGAACCCGTTCCGGACATAATCTGAATCAGTGATTATGACCAGTTAGTGGAGTTGGTGTTGGACAGCAGTGGGGATGGCTTGATGAACTGCCATCAGCTCTGCCACTTGACTACTACAGGGAACAATTTTGTACCCGGCGGAGTGTTCCGGGGCATCATTCACCCAGGCATTCCCCACGCCAGCCACTAGTTCCTTTTCCCCGTTGTTCACAAAATGGTAGGAGCACCCTTCCACATAGACAGTAGGCATTCCCTCACACTTGTCCTCTTCATAGACTTTGTGCGGGGAATTCAGGTATGCCTCCATGTTGTCCTGGATTTTAAGACTTTCATCCTCGAGACAGTTTGCTCTGGCACACTCATGCAAGTCAGCCAGACCTTCGCAAGGGGACTCTTCTTGTTTTGGTCATATCTGACCTTCAAAGGAAAGCCTTGCATTGACAGAATCCAGGAAGTAATTCTGGAATTACTCAAATTTTCAGCCCAGATTCTGTCACTTTGAAGATATTGCAAAGGCTGGTGTGGAGTCTCCACTATGATGTGTTCCCCCTGGATGAACGGGCAGTAATTGTTCAATGCCCACACCTTTGCCAGGAGTACCATCTCACAATTGGTGAATTTTTCCTTCACAGAGGATAAAGTCTTACTTGCATAGCAGATTACTTTATTGACCTTGTCATGCTTTTGATACAATATTTCGGTCATGCATGTATTTGAGAACCCTGTCTCCAAGAAGAACTTGTTTTTGACAGGGTAAGCTAGACAAGGCACTTATGAGTGGCTTATTTTGAGTTGCTTTACTGCCTCGGCTTGTTCTTGACCTCACTCCCACTTGACCCCCCCTTTCAGCAGATCATGGGTCTTGTGATCTCTGTGTAATCCTCAATGAACTTTCTACTCTAATTAGTCAGTTCAAGGAGGCTCCTTAGCTCACACAGAGTTGTGGGGTCTTTTAGTTTCAGGAGTGCTTCCACTTTCTTTTCCTGGGGACAGAGACCCTCAGGAGTTATCTCATGCCCCAAGAAATTGACACGGGTCCTACACCACTGTGCCTTTTGGAAAGATAGTTTTGCTACGGCAGCCCTCAACTGTTTCAGAACATAACTGATCTCTGCTATGTTTCCTCCACAGTTGACCTTTTGATCAGAACATCATCTACAGGTTACCCCTTTCACCCAAGTCGGGCATGGCCTTGTGTAAGAAAATATTAAATTCATTGCCGGAGATGATGTATCCAAAGGCAATCCGGGTCCATGTGTACTACGGCCCCACAAAGGTAAAGGCCAGCTTGTATTGGTCCTCCCAACTGACAGGTACGGTCAAGTACCCATTGGTCAGGTCAATGGCAGTGTATACCTTTGACCCTTGGATCTGGGCCAGCTCTTGGTCAATGTAGGGAAGAGGCCATCGGGATGTGTGGACCCATTTGTTTAGCTCCCTTAGGTCAGCACAGAGTATCCACTGGCCGTTCGGTTTTAAAATCCCCAGCACCGGATTATTAAAGGTGCTGTGAACTGGACGAATTATCCCATGGGACTCAAGGTTTTTAATTATTTCTGTGAGGGACTCCATGGATGCGAGAAGCAAGCAATATTGCTTCAAAAACATTGGAGTCATGCCAGGGTCCATGGGAATAGTTGTATGGATTTCGGGGCAACCACAGTCATATAAGTCCACCGCAAAGTGATCCTGAAAATCTAAGAAAACTTTTTTCAACTTCTGCTTTTGCTCCAGAGTTTCACAGGCATCAGCTAGGTGACTCTCTCTTCAACCATCTGCCTGAAGTCCGGAAAGACTTCTGGTCTGGCTATCTCAGCGACCTCCTCTAGCTGGGTGGAGAAGTCCCTGGTTAAAGTATTGACCTGAACTGAGGGTTTCAGGCAGGGAGGGCAGTCCTGGTGGACTTGGAAGATCATCTCATCCCTCCTGAAGTCACAGGTCACCTCTTCCTTACCATAAGGGCAGGAAGAGTACACCAGGAAATTCCCCCCATGCCGGGTGAAGATCCTGTCTGGTGCTGTGTCATTGTTGCTATCACTGTAAAAACAGTCATTGGGGATTGATCCTATCAGTTCATTACCTAAATCTATGGAAATATGTCGGTCATCAACTGCCATTCCAATAATGGTGCCTGCGCCCAGAGTGATACTCCTAAGGTCGCTGTTATCCACTAATATTGGAATGGTGTTGTGTTCTATGTTTACTAATGGTGTTGGGTTTAACCCCAACACTTCCTGTTGGAGATCGGTGCTTAGGTGAACATATGAGTCATGATTTTGCAGTTTCTGTCCTCTTTTAATTTTTACTTCAAGTGGGACTAGTTGTGTCCATCCTGGGATGGTGACTTCCTCTCCAATTTGAACTTCAACTGCATACGGCAGTAATTGGGCTGACCGAAAATGCTTTTTCTGGATCGTCAAAGTCCATGGGATTACCCACTAATCGGGACTAGGCTTTGAAGTTTATCAGGTCCAAATTAATGGCAAAGCGATTGAGAATGTCACTGCCAAAATAGAATGCAGCAGGGACATCTCGCACGACCCAACAGTTATGTACTATATTTTTGTTGGCTATAGAAATTTTGAGCATACACCTGGTAAGCAGGAGATGTTTGGAATTGGGAGTTTCCAGGTCCATTTCCCATTTGTCTATCAATATAAATGTGGGAATGGCTGGATCTTTTGGAAGTTTTTGGAACATGGCTTCGCTGATGAAGCTCTTACCATTGTTCACGCACACTCGGTCGAGAACAGATTCCTTCCCCTCAATTAAATGAATAGGGATGTATAACTGTTCTCTAATTTTCTGAATGTCAGCTAAACTTTGAACTGGTTTCTCATAATTTTGGACTATGGAAGTGGGATTTTCTGATTGTGAATTGGTATAGAATTTCAGAGTATTTCCTTCCAGTGTGGAGTGCCACTTAAAACTGGGAGGAATTCCCATCACCAGTTTGTTGTCTTACTGCAATTACTGTCACGTCAGAGATTTGGTTGTTTTGAAAATGGAACTCAATGTGATCCTGTTTTTGTTCAACCATGTTTCATGTGCCATTTAAACTAACATGGTTGACACTATGTTTGAATTTTATTGGTCGATTAGTCTCGGTCCACAGGACCTTGTTTACACAGTCTATTAGGAGAGACAATCTGCGCAGGAGATCATTCCCCAGTAAACATGGTGGGGCCTCCGGAGTCACGACTATGACCGGGTGTTTCACCTTGTGTCACCCAATTTTAATTTCCAAATCCGCAGTCACCTCAACAGGAATATCATTCCCATCGACGTTCTGAAGTTGGCCAAGAAGAAGGGTGAGAAGCATTTGGTATCCCTCCCCCTTCCTGAATTCAGTTGATCAAAGGCTCTCTTTGACAGGAGAGTGGCTTGGGATCCAATGTCTACCAGTGCCAAAAATGTACATTGCCCTTGTACTTGGACTGGGGCATAAAATCTTCCCTCCTTCTCCTCAAGGGGCAAAGATAATGTGCATTTTGGGCCAGTTGGTGGGTTAGTTTCTTGATTCTTGATTCTGACACAGGGGTAGTTTGGGCAGGATTCTGTGTGGGAGCTTGGGGATCTGTAAGAAAAATATGCTAGTTGGATATCGGGGGAGTTTTGGGCTCCCCTGGTTCTGATTCTGGTCCCCGCCCCCCCCTTTTTGGAGGCAGTCCCCTGAATGGGTTTTGGGCAAGGTGGTTTTCTGGCTTATCATTCTGGGGTTCAATGGTGGGAGATTCTAACTCAGTCCCCACATTCACCCAGTCTTCATGAGGATCTCTCAGGACCCATTTTTCTTTGGGAGGAGTTCCCCCTTCCCTGAAGGAGAAGATCCTTTTCCCAGAGTTCTCTGAGGACCCCTCTCCTTCAAATTGGAGGACACTAACCTCCTCCACAATATGGGTCTTTTTAGGTCCTTTATTTCTCCTACCTGCCCTCTGTTCCTTGGGTTGCAGAATTTCGGGGGCTGGAGATTTTGGTTCCGGTTCCTGGGTTTCCAGGGGCTTTTCACACATGGGGAAGGAAGCTTCCTTTAAGGCTTTACACCCTCCTTCCCCCGTGCCTCCTCCTTCGGAACCGGTGGGTTGTCGGGGTTCTCTCCCCGTCATTGTTCTGGAGTACCAGACCCTTGATTTGTGGAGGTCTGAGCCGCCATGTTCATCTGAGGGTTCTGCTGAGCAATCAACATACGACCCAGATCGTGGGACAAGTTCTGGATCTGGCACTCCAGTTGGGACACCCACTCTGGCTGATACAGGGTTCTCTGGTCCATCCTAGGTGGATCAAGGGAAGGGCAACTGTCCCTTCTCCCATAATACCCCGGGTTTGGATAGTTTGGATAACCCTCTGCCCTTGGCCTCCCCTCTCCTGGATTTGGCCCAGTAAAGTGGGGAAAAAAGGAGGGTTGTTTTGTGGGTTGAAGTTCTGCGGGTACCGGGGAAAGACGCTCAACCCGGTATTTGGGGGATTACTGCCCTCCTGGGGAAAGTTAGGAGGGAAGTTTCCTGGGTTGGTACCTACCTGGTTGGATCCCCCCTTGGTCTGGGGGAGTCGACACATACCCCAGGATGGGTTTGTTTCCCTTGTATCGGGTGCTAAAGAAATCAGGGGAGTTAGGGGTCCCATTTGTGGGAGTACCTCCCTGACTACCTATTTGGGATTGGCCTGAGAGCCTTCTGGTTCCTTGGTTAGATGGATTCTGTGCAGGTATATTTTTAGGCCCCCTATCTCCAGATCTAAAATGGGGGCAACTTTCACCTCTGCCACCTTAGCAGCAGCAGGCGTGTTGGCTGGTTTGGGGTTTTTATTGGTGTTTTTGTTCTCTACAGGTTTCTGCACCTCATAAATATGGGTTGCCTGTTCTATGACCCAGTCCAGTGATCTCTTCTCGTGAAAGTCCCTCACCAGCTGAGTCATGATGTATTTGGGGAGTGCATGGAAAAAGGTGTTAGTGAACTGCCTACTTTCTGTGCGCACCCTCCTGGTGGTCTGTGCAAAGGCACATTTAAGTTCTTGCATAAATTCTCGTGGGGTCTGGTCTTCCCCACACTGCAGATTGTAGGCTGCCTTGCGGGCCTCTTGGGGGTCTCTATGGACAGAGAAGTGTTTTAAGATGGCCGCCCTGTAGGTGGACCAACTTGCGTGGTTCTGATCCTCCAGTCCCGCAAAGAAGCTGGAGTACTGAGGGGAGAATGTCCATTTTACATATTGGATGCAACTCTGACTATCTTTCAGATGAAAAGGATCCATCATCTGTTCATTTAATTCAAGGTGTTCCCAGACTGAATACTTGGCATTTTTGTGATAGGGAGTGATGACACTCCTAATGGCCTTGATCATCTTCAGGGGATCTTTTTGTATAGCCTTCTTGTTTTTGTTGGCCTTTTTGGTCTTAGTCACCCGCCTCCACATATCCTCTGACTCAGAGGCACTACTGCTGGAGGTGGCTATCTGATCCTCTAGGCACTCCCTGATTTTGAGAGCTTGAGAAGGGCTTGCAGAATGTGGGGGCCTAGTTTCCTGATGCCTGTGGCTTTCAGAAGAGTCTTCTAACTCTCCCCTGCACCCAGGATTGGCGGAGTAACCCCCACTGCCCTACCTGGAAAGAGGTTTTTAGGATACTGGTTTGGGCTTGATTTCCTGTAGTTCTCCACCAAATTTAACAACCTGATCTTTTGGTAGGTGGGATTTTTGAAGATCCAATTCCCTGACTCCCCCCTCACAGGAGTCTTCCTGATCAGAGAGGTTAACCCTAACATTTGGGGATCTGTATATAGATGTCCGTCCATCAATTTCTGGGAGGTGCTGATCTGTCAGTCCCATTTTAACCATTTTGTTGAAGTCTACCATCCCCACGGCTACTGGGCATATGAGTCAGTGGACATGAAGGTGGCAGAGTTCATTTCATTGAAGGGGTTAGAGTCCCTGAGTACAAGGGTCCTGATGTGATGCTCAGGGGTTTCTCTGTCCCTCTATATCTCTTTTCTTACAGCCCCTATTCCTTGGTGATATGCCAAAATCTGTAGCTTTTGGTCCTCTATCAGGGTCTTACTGGTCTCAATAATTCGCTCTTGCATGGCGATCTGTTTGTGGAGCACATCATTCTTTTCACAGAGAGACTAAGGGCCTCATTACACGGTAGGCGGAGGACCAAGGTGCTATTAGCACCTTGGTCCATGCCGGTAAAATACCAGCACCGCCTTGGTGGAAAGGGGAATTACCGCCCTATTCCAAGGTTGGCGGGGCGGTAATTCCCCCTTGCCCCATTGCCCTTCCCCATTCCCATTTTTGCCCCATAGGGCTCTATGGGAATGGGGAAGGCGCTAATTACGGTGCCACAAATTGCGGTACCGTAATTAGCACCCTGGTCCCTTTGCGGGTTGGTTTTTAATGCCTGCTAAACAGCAGGCGTTAAAGTACCTACCCTCAAAGGGACCTTGTAGTAAGGCGGTAAGGGTTTACCGGTACTGGTGCCCTTACCGGTACCGGTAAACCCTTACCTCCATCCGTGTAATGAGGCACTAACTGTCTCTCTGTGCTTCCTGCCTGTTTTGGAAATACTGGGCCAATTTCTGCTGCAGGAGATTTATCTCCTGAGTTTTAGCATCATTGGTCTGGTTGTGCTTTTCCGGAGCATCTTCCACCCTCCTGGTGTGCTCTAGTAGCTTCTCATACTCTGTTTTCACTTCCTTGAGCTCCTGGAGGGCCATCTTTCTTTCCTCTAGCTTGGTATTTAATTGGCTTACTTCCTGGCCTAAGGCGTCCCTCTCCTGATTTAGGGTGCCCCTCTGTTCAGCCAGGTTGTCCCTTTGCTTTTTGAATGCACTGGATTTCTGGCACTCCTCATCAAATTCCTCTTGAGAGTGGATGTATTTAATAATTAATGTATATTTTCCTCTTTCAAGGATTATATGTGGTTTTGTAAGGTGACCACCTGCTCTGCGCAGGCTCTATTAAAATGTAATTGTTGCACAGTTTGTGTTGACTCTGTTGTAAAGAGTCCACCCTTTCCTGACACTCCTCTTTCAGTGACTGTAGTTGGGTGTCCTGCTCTGCGATCTCTTGCTGTAGGAGAGCCAGATCTTCTTTTAGTTTTATTACATACTGCCTAGCTTCTGTCTCTAATTCTTGCCTCTTCAGTAGCCTTTGCTCTTCAGAGTCTAGATCAGTCTGGATTTTCTCTAGTGTTTTCACTTGATTCCTTGCCAGAACTATATTCTCAGTATGCTTTTCCTGCATTACTCCTATGTAGAGGTACAGATAGGCCACTATTTTGTCAATTTTACTCTGCTCCTCGTTTACTTTTGGGGCCATGTACAGTTCACTAAGAGCTTGGTGTAATGGGCCCTTGTCCTGCCATTTATCTATGTGCATGGCAGTGACCTGTTCTTTGATTTCCTGCAGCCATACCTGTTCATTCTGCTCGGGCCACTCACCCCTGACAAACAGTTTGTGCAGGGTGTGTTCCCTAGCCATATTAATTTCTACTGGTATCGCCATTTTGGAACTATCAATTTCTTTATGACTTATTTTAGGGTTAATTTACTTTTACTTTTACAAACAGGCCTGATTTTGGAGTATTTATTTTGAGAGGTGCTTGTACAGTGTAGCACAGTACACCAACCACACAAGGTGTCTGTACCCTGCAGGTTAGTCTGCTGTGCTAGACTGTCACAGGTGGTAACTCAAACTCAGAATCCCGGAAGAGACCCCAAATCTGTTGAGGATTTCAATCAGGCAATACACCCGGGTCTCAGTCTAGCATGCACAAATTAAATATTTATGTATTGTGTCTAGAGGTTCAAAATTCTGAGTGATATACCACTCATATCACACCCTTCTCAAAATACCCATCGGCCCCCAGATCACAATACACCAGGAATCAGGCTGGTTGGTTAAGGTAATATGTATTTATTTATTAAAATTCAAATCAAACACAAGTTTTAATATATGGGGCATTACTCACCAATGTGGTGACAATACAAATCAGAAAGTAGGTAATGCAGTTAATTCACTTTTAGCAACACAGAAGATAAAACACAGGGAAAAAACTGTTTTGGCTTGTTGAAAACATAGTGCTTATGTTAAAATTTCCCCCTGCAAAATCCTTAATTCACAAATGAGCAATTCTGCACAGGTGTAAGTAAGCAGCAGGTATTCAGGAATAAGGAACAGTGGCCCTCATTACGACCCTGGCGGAGGACCATGGTGCAATTTGCACCATGGTCCATGGCGCTAAGCTGCCAACTCCGCCATGGTGGTTGGCGGACTTACCGCCCCATTCCGACCTTGGCGGGGCGGTAAGTCCCCAATCCCCATTTACCCTTCCCCATTCCCATTTTTGCCCCATAGGGTATAATGGGAGTGGGGAAGGCGTTAATTACGCCACCGTAAATTACGGTGGCGTAATTAACAACAAGTCCCGTAGCACCATGGATTTTTCCGCCTGCAAAAAGCAGGCGTAAAAATCACCATGGCGCTACGGGAACTCGTAGTCAGGCGGAAAGGTACGCCATGCTTTACGCCGGCGTAAACCCCTTTCCGACAGGGTCCTAATGAGGGCCAGTGTATAGGTTTGAATGCAATCTTCCCTTCCCAAACAAGAGAGAAAAGCGTTTTTGGAAATTTACACTTTTAAAATGACAGTTGAAAATGGCTAAGGAAAACAGGTCCATTGGACTGGCACCTCAAACTGGATTGGATTAGATTGGCCCTTCTAGTCACTGGACACTGTAGATCAGGTGGATGGTGAGTTTCAGCAGGCAAGCATGAATGGTAGCAAGCCAGACTGCATCAATGTTGCTTCCCTGAAGTTTGGGATGGTTCAGGATTTGGACTAGCTGAAAAGAGTTCAGCAAATGCTGAGGCCTGGGTTTTGCAAAGTAGTCTAGATCAGGACAAAATGAAGAATTTTGGAACAGGATGAAGAAGTCAGGAACAGAGCGTCACACGGGAATCAGGATGGAGTCAGGAATCAGTGTCATTGTGTGTTGTGAGGTTCCCTTATTTATCCTGCCGAGTGACATCACTCAGTTTATGCTAGGGGCAGACTTACAATCCACACCCACAATTCTGTAATATGTAAAAGGCACTTGCATTTTTCTGGTTGGAAGACAGAAAGGGCTGGCATATTTTTTGATGTGACTTGGGAAACTCCCACAGTTATTAGGACCAAAATCTAACCTCCCCACAAATACACATTTCTATAATTATGCCCTCTAATAAAATTGGACACATACATTACATATTTTGTGGGTTACATTTACTTTCAACTCCCACGTCAGTGAGACCTGGCTTTGTCTTTCTGTGTAATTTTGTCAATTTTAATCATAAAGATTTGGCCTAACAATTCTTAATTTGGTACACATCTGTGCAATCACCCCTAGAACACAGGTATACAATATTAGATTTGCAGCATCAATAGTCTTTGCACAATTAGTGTTTTTGTATAACTCTTATGCAGTTCCAGATTCAATCACATCTTCAAAGAAAGAGCATAAAATTAGATTTACAATGACCAACTTTTAAATGTATCCTCCTTCGTGTGGCAGAGTTAAATGTTTTTAAAGCTTGATTACAAATAGTCATTTAACCACCAAAAGTCCTTAGCAATTGTTTTTTACTTTTCTTTCAACTGGCAACAGCTGTCAAATACTTTTGATCAGGGTGGGGGTCCTCTTCCTTGAGAGGGAAGTTTCCTGCACCTCCTCTGTGGGGATGAGTGTTCAAGACTGCCATTGTCTTTGGCTGGGGCCCAGACAAAAGTCTGATGAGTTCTTTGTCATGAGTATATGTAAAAACCCCTGCAGCAATTAGTGCTTTCCTGCCAGCAGTGAGGTGTCAACCATTCCAAGGCTGAAGCTGTCAGATCAGAATTAAATAATTAATTAACTCAGGACTGGGTTTTAACTTTAGGTTACCTATATCTTTCATTAAAACATATAAAATAACACAGTTTATAGGTGGATTTTGACATTTAGCAATCCTTTGACATTTTTTACAGAATTGGGCCTTTGAACAAAATATGCTTCAAACAGACGATTTTGCACTTTCTTCCTGAAAAAGCACATTTATACTGAGTCCCTTAAATCAGACCTTCCTCTGCAGCACACACATTTTATTCAACAGCAGTTCTTTCCTTGAGCTCTGGGATTTGTTTCCAGTCTGGATATATGTATCCAGCCTTTGTTTGGAGTTTCTGCCTGCACAGTTGACATTTTTACATGTTGCCATTTTTTCATGAGATACATTTCTTAGCTGCTGTCAGTCAATGAGGCCCGACTCCTCTGAGCCACACTTCATGATCTGTAACCCTTTTACTTTCAAGTATTCACTGGAAAATAAATGGATCTAATGCCAAAACAGCACTTTGAAGGTTGCAAAGCTACATTTTAAAAGTCATTTTTCGATGTTCAGGACAATTCTGCTGCCTTGATCCATGTTGAATGTAACAGAACCCACTGACATGCTCCTGCATTGAGAATTCTGTTTTCACCCCCTCCCCCCTTGACTATGTGTCGCAGGGTGTGCAGCCTTTTGTGGTTGTGACCCAAACGTAGTTCTGCAGATTTTTACGTGCATAGGGGTTAGCGTGTCCATTTTCGGCTGTTTCTTTCCCCATTTGTAAAGTGATGCAGTGGGACACATTAGAGTCAAAATATCCCACATCATACATTATGTAATGTAAAGATAACATCTATGCATATAAATCTGCACATCAAACACTGATACAGACACTCTAAGCACCCGAGAACCAACATCATCTCCCCAGAAGGAATGTCATGTGCCTGTAGTTTAAACCCATCCTAGGGTTTACAATGTTGGCATGCGCTGTAAAACGAAATGGATAATTGTTGTTTTGTGTTGTTCTATATAAACAATGTGTGATGTGCAATTAACAGAAAAATCTATTTGTATACTAGATATGATACTTTGTATTAGATTGGGATAATCTATTCTAAGAAATTAAAATCCATCACATTTTACTATTAATTAATTCACAGGGCAAGGGGGCAGTACTCGGTAGGAGGATATCACGTTGTTTATGTAAAGACCACATCACCATGTCAGAGGGGCGCCCTCACCCCACAGCAACCAAAACCCAAAATTGAAATGGGGAGACAAAAATAAATGCAATATATGTGCACTCTGGGGTCAAAACATGACATAAAGAAAATTGGACCTAAAAGCAGCAATATTTGAAAGTATGTGTTTGAATAGCGTGAAGAATTCTGTATTTGGCAAAAAACAGGAGGGACATTGGATGTCACACTAAGTGACAGTCACCCTGCACTGTACCACTACTCATGGCTCATTGCACTAGGAGCATGCCTGTTTCTGTGTGTACTATGTACTGTTTGTGGATTAAGATGTGGCTCCATATTGCCTTTTGATACAGTAAATTAGGCCATCGGATTCAAGGAATTGGCGTTGGATGGTGAGGGATTTTGAACAGGTTGAAGAACATGGAGAGTAAACTCGAAGCCTTCACTTGACTTTTCCCCTCAGCCATCAACGGCTTGAGATAATCTAATGTTTAAGTGGTCAGGTTGCATATGCTTCAGTCTCATATTCCATTGCCTATGACACCAGTATAATATTAGGAAGTACAGCAAATATTTTAATAAAGAAGTCTCTGTTTTAATTCTCTAGTTCTGTAATAAATAAAATACAGAAATACAAGGACAATTCAAAAAAAGCATTGGCTGGGGATTGGAGGGTGGGTTTCGAACCCAGCTCTCACAACTTGTTCTTATTGGGAGAGCCATGTCATGGCCACATTCCACGACAAAACTGTGTGAGTGAAGCTTGTTCAAGCGTAAATGAACTTTAACATCCCCATACATCACAATATACTCAGCTTGGGCAGAATCTTGCACAGGGGCAGCACGGTTTCATCCAATGCCATACTGTGGAGAAGTGGGTGGGTATAGTTACTTTCCTTTCAGGCATAGCAGTAAATGGAAGAATATCAAGCAGTGGTTACTCAACAAGATAACGGGTTTCGAAATGGGACACAGCGGGATTGGTAGAAAATGAACTGTAAATAGATTAGGCCATCGTTTTATAACTACTACCATTATGAGGGGAGTTTATTTAATTGTTTTTTATAATGCGCCTAATAGCATAACTGAAGTTGGTTTCTAAGCACAAATCTGCAATTCAAACCTCTTTGGTACTGCGCGGTCTTGCTTCCAAGACCACCGTATTGCCCCTGAGCTATCCTCCATTCACTTTTTCGATGGCACACATGTAGGTTACATTTACTGTCAGTGACTAGGAGTAAGGAGAACACCCCAGAATTGTTTAAATACAGTCAGGAGATAACATCAAGTGGCTTGAACAGCATGTGACAAGAGAAAATACTAGTTGCGTGGAAATCTTCTCTGAATTGTTTGCAGGCAGGAGACTGACCCAGAGATACCACGTGTAGTTTCAGTGACAAGACAAGAGCAGGCAGCTATGCAAGCACCTGATGCCACCCATCATGTTTACTATGCAATATGCAAAGCCTGGTCTCTCAGCGTTTTCTACTCCCCACAACTATTCATCCCAGACACAGGCTTTGCTTGGCCGATCCATCTTTTTGTAGGTGCAAGTTCTGGTGACTTTAGCTGCGGAGAAAACCAGATATAACCAAGGAGGACCATGACTGCTTTGACTGCCATGATGGAAATACGGAATTCATGCAGAGAAAACCTAACCTGGAGTTTCGCAGCAATCCCATGTGAGCTCTAAGTAGCAGATGTACACAATTGAATTGCCTGCACTTGAGTGTACAGTAATAAGCAATTTGCATTTAGTAGTCGTTTAGGAATCCCAGAACGATTAACTGCAAATCTGAAAGTAAGCTAAAGCAAATCTGATTACAAGTTGAATGGTATCCCGACTGGGATGCACTTTATTTGTGTTCCCGCCCACCTGTCTGGTGGTATTACCGCCAGATCAAGGATTGGTTGGTAAATGTTATTCCCCATTCCCCATTGGGAATGGGGACATTTTGGCACAATTACCACTGGCGGTATTACTGCACAGTAATTGCACTGAAAATTGCCATTTTTCTGGTGTGTTTTCCCTCCCGTAAACACACCATACTCATGATTGGGCGGACCCTTGAATGCATCAGTAACCCTGTTACCACCACATTTAAGGGCTACCACCCAACTTGTGATGAGGCCCAGTGTCTGTTGTTGTGACAAATCAACTTCCGAGGCACCAGTGGTCCAGGGATGAATATTGGTTTCTAAACCATCAATCAATCCCACACACATTCTAGTACACCAAAAGGGATCCCAACAGATTGAAATACAAGTGAGTTATAAGACCTCCTTGTCCATATTTGGTAATGTGGACGGGACGGCAGGTTTATCTCCGCAAGGTCGTGGATCGTTGGATAGTTGAAACACAGTGAAAATACAATTATTGCCCAACGACAAAAGGGACTGTCCAGTCACGGTTGTATACAAATGTCTACTTTATTGTTACTACAACATTCATTTCTAGCACACAACAAAATACAACCCACCCTGTAAAGGAACACAGAGGACATTTTCAAGGAAAGGGATGCACTCTGGATACTGACAGGAGGGTAGTTGGTAAAGTAAACAGTCTTACTGTTCAAGGTTATTCAGTTCCAGCACCAAAGGGAGAAAGGGTCGTAGCTGTCTCTTGGGGCCTTCGCAGAAGGCCCAGGGGGCAGAACCTCAATGTACCTGGTGCTGAAGAAGTTCTTGGTGCTCGACAGCATTGAGGCAGTTCCAGGGTGCTTCACAGCCCTTGAGACAGAGTTAGTGGCAGAAGACAGCTGCAAGTACCAGGTGGCAGGCAGTTCGGCAAGCGTGGCTGGACGGACGTCTGCAGGCTGTCTGGCGCAGTGGATCTGTACCAAGTATCGTTGTCTCAGTGCTGGTTATTGGAACTGGAATGCTAGTCGAGGCGGCTCAGAAGCTCTTGTGGCTGTGGCGTGACAACAGTCAGTGGTGCAGCCGGAGGCAGTTCGAGGGCTCGAATGTCTCGAAAATGTCCTTAAAACATGGACGCTGGATGATGCTTGTGTGGCACTCCTAACTTCTTCTCAGGGCTGGTGTCCTTTCAAGGCGGACAGCTCCAAGCTCAGGAGAGTGACTGCAGGCAACAGCCTTGTCCTTTGTCCAGAGACTCCCCGGCACTGCCCAACTAGGAAGCTTGCTGGAAGAACCTAGCAGGGCACGCTGTTTACTGGATAGGTACTGGTTCTGGAGTTCCTGGGCGGGTCCTCTGAGTCCGGTATCTCATTCTGTTCCATGGGAGATGTTTAGTGGAGGGATATTGATTCCCTCTTGGAACTCCTGGACTTCTTTCACTGGTGGAAGATGTAAGGTAGACTGTACCTTCAGTCTGGGTCCAAATGAGTCCTTCTTACTCCTTTTGAAGTCGTTGGATTATCTCATAAATTAGTAGTTGAGCCCTCATTTAAAGCCAAATGGTCCCCAGTGATTGGTGCAGGCTAAGCCCACCTAAATGAACAAATCCTGGGTCACCACCAACAATCTTCTGTTATGCATGAGGTCAGGAGAACAACAGGACAGACAAGGGAGTGACAAGATATACCTAAGTCCCACCCATCTCCCTGTCTGCTGTAGATCAAAGTGTCCTTCTGGTTAACTGAGCCTTATGTGACTCTTGATTAAAGTGCAGGGTTCTCTTGAAGTTTGTGCTGGAAACAGACACCCTCTCTCCCCCAAACCACATACTTCTCCCCTCTGAAAGGGGTCTGCTCTTTAGGGACACCTGTGGTAACTGCTGGACCCAGACAGCCATGCGCTGCCTTTCATACAGAGAGATGGGAACTAGCTTCAAGTTGACACATTGCATACCAAAGGG
The DNA here is from genome assembly GCF_040938575.1 of Ambystoma mexicanum. NCBI lineage: Eukaryota > Metazoa > Chordata > Amphibia > Caudata > Ambystomatidae > Ambystoma > Ambystoma mexicanum. The sequence goes on along the minus strand of NC_090934.1, from coordinate 329,875,089 downwards.
GTGTCAGCCCCGTCTTTCAGTTGTCTCTTCGGCAACCCAGCCCACTCAGCAGGCTTGCCATAATTATCTCGTTAGTATGCACTGCCACCAGCCGGAGGACAAAAGGAATGCATATCCATGGAGCCTTTGATATTTAAATTAGGCTGCACACGCTGGAGGAAGTTGTGCCTTCCCCATCCTTGAGATGCTTTGATGTACCCGGGGCTGTCAAATTCCAGCTGGATATGACAGGGGAAGACGACACCTGTAGGCTGTGACTTCCTGGAGCACATGTGACTATGCCTTTGTGCGGGAAGCAGATGGACTGTGTGCGGAATGGCCTCAGTCCTCAGAGGTTGATATCCCATCATTTGTTTTCATTTATCAAAAAATCAAAAGCCCAGGCAAGAACACTCTCCCCGTGCGGATGGTTGAATTCCTCTCAGTTATTGCACTACCAAGGCTATGGGTTCTGTACATCCTATTCTCACTGAATGAGTTTGATTGGCAGAGAGATATTGTGACACCCTTGCATATCTGTACATGAAATTCTCATCACTGTGTTCGACTATCTAATCCACATTCCTTGCTTTTTTTGACAAAATAAGATTGTGCTCCCAAAGACCAGAAACAAGGCAAAACGCTAAATAAGAAAGAATGACAATTACACAAAGGTTCAAGCTAATGCAGAAGGTTGTCTCTTCAGCTAGCATTACACGCTCTCAAAGCACTCCAGATGTGTACAGAGGCGGTCTTAGAGGCATGAAAGTGTCTGCTTGTAGGCTTTCAGTGAAGATCACACTTTCTGATAGTTGGCCACATCATTTTATCTCCTATACCAATTGTTAAATCTACTATGCAAGTTCGAGTCAACCCCGCAAGAACACTGGACCCCCAAAATCCCATACAGGCCATTTTGGCCAGAAGCTCAAGCAGAAGAAACTGCCTGGAGAATGAAAGGGAGGCTTTGCAGGAAAGTGACAGAGACAAACATGTCTGCCAAATAAAACAATAAGACGCCGGAAACCTGACTACGCTAATGTGCCGCAGGAGTCCTGGATATGTACAAAAAGACAAACTGAATGGCTCAGAGGAACCTGCACAGCCCCCTGTATCCTCTACATTAACTGCATGTCACTGTAAAGAACTAGACACAGACCACGAAAGAACCAGTCACAAAACAATTCGTCGGTCGGTTTAAATGGTTATCCCCCAACTATTTGCTCTCCTGGAAAGTCTGACAGTCTCAGCAAATCTGACAGTAATACCGTAGTTATGAATACATCCTCGGGCAACACATCCCCAGGTGCCAATCAAGCCCCTTCACTCCTTTCATCCATGTCTAATCTATACCGACTCTGCTGACATTTCTCTTTCCAATAGTCAGTATGAAGCTTTGTGAGAAGCGGAACAAACACTTGAGAAAGTAACTGGGCATACCCATGAGACAACTTAAAGAAGAAATTGGACTCCACGTCAGATCTGAACACCGTCAAGACATGTTTTCACAGGGAATTCCTCGAGTGTCACAAACATCCAAAGAGACCCAGGAGTCCAGTGAGGCCTTGGAGGCCACCAAACAAGTCAACTCAAACCCTGGCTGCCTTTACTGCCACCAGGGGTTATGTTGGGGGAAATGCACAGTCCCTTAAATGCCTAGATGCAGGAAACACGTTTTCAAAATACACCCCCCTCAAATCCTCACAGTTGTGAAGATGAAATCACCATGAATGCATGTGTGGCACCAAAGTCTAGAGCGATTGGAGAAGACATGAAAGAGTATGCAAGAGAACATTCTAAAATAAAATTTTTAAAAAAATCAAATGCCACAGATTCAAAAAAATACAATGGGGGTCATTACGAGTTTGGAGGATCCACGTGACACATTTGACAATAAAGGTTTGGCTGTAAAATAAGATGGGCCTAGGGATTACCAGGCTAAGGGCCTGATTCATTGAATTTTTAGCGTGGTGTAAAGTAAGTTTGTACTGGTGCAAAGGGAATTTTCACTGCCAACAATGATTCTCAAAGAAACTCGATAGATGGATGTTACTCAAAACAATATATATATTGTTTTATAATGGAATGCACACAAATCAATCTCCCACAATTATTAAGATAATGTGATTTATTTATTTTGGGTAAAAGCATAAAAGCACAAAATACAGCAACAAAAAATATTAAGAACATTTAATAAATAATCAGTAGACTAGGTCCATAGATATGAGTGACATATACCATCATAATAAAACTATTTAATACAATTGCACCACAAATATCACAAAAGAGAGATGAAACGCAAGACTCCGAGTCGTGATTTAAGGTATTTTTTCCGATTATTCCAAGCCCTTATAAAGAAGCTTGTGACAGCAAAAACTCTTGACACGGATTTAGGAATTTCACAGACGTCTAGAGCTCCCAAAACTAACAAGATATTTTGGCTCTATAATCAGGACTAGCCATTTACTTCTATGACCTATTAAGACTGGACAACAAAAAAATAGAAAATGGTATTCATCCTCTCTTTCTGCCTTCTACATTGAGCTGCTCTGGGTAACATGATCCTTCAAATTCCTGGTGATAGAATGTGGGGGAAGAAATCGGAGTCACAGCTTAACAAACAGATTTCTTGCTCCCGCTGATGTAATCCAGGATAGATACTGCTCCAGACTTTATTCAAATTTGATTCTGATATATTTTTGATGCAAGCTCTTGTTCTCCTCTCTCCACAAGGAATCCATTAGAGCCCAAACCCATGCGGATGCTTAATCTTCCTTAACTCTGTGATAATTTGACAACCTAGCTTGTGCCAGAAGATGCCTAAACCAATTTTACATAACATGTTTCTTTCACATTGCAAAATCATGCACAATGTTTAGAAGGGTTGTTTGTAAAAACATCCAACGTGGCCTCTTTATAATCCCTCAAGTCAATACTTGTCTACAGCTTGATCCCTAATAAAACTTTTTTCAGCTTTGTGTGATAATTGATACCAATTTGACCTCATTCGATTCTGATCACAATACCAAAGGTACCCATAGATAACCCTGATAAAGTTTTTAAAAAGCATATTTTCACTGGCCTTCATTTTCGCCATTTCACTTTTCCTGTTATGGATCGCCGGCGTCGATGGTCTGTGTGGCATCGATGGCGACGAGTGCGATCCATTCAACACTGTTCGCGCAAGATGGCTGTGAATCCTGGAAGTTACCGTCCAGTCTTTTCACTGACTCCTATGGGGCTGGCTCCACCCCTTCAGGAAGTATCAGTATTTCAGAACGCCGGAAAGGTACAACAGCGCATTGCTACTCTTACAGTTGCCACGCTAAGTGAGTATCGGGACATCCATAGGATTCTACCGCTATTACAACCTTACCTGTGTTTCTGCTCTCATTTCTTACCTGTCGCTTTATCTCCGCTCGCCGATTTGAAGACTGATTTAACGCAGCACCGGTACCTTCACCTTCACAACTCTCTCCCTTCGTCTACACGACATTCTGCCTTGCGGTACGTGTCAGTGTCATTTCCCTTTGGATTTCCCGTGTTAGCATTGTGTCAAGGATTCTAATCGTTTTCCTCCGCTATCGCAGAAACTTCCTTGGGGCACACACAGGAATTATCATTCCCATAACTCCTTTCAGCAGAACAACAGATCCTTTCTTTCCATCAAGCTTTAAAGGCGAATTCCTTCCTAATGATTGGTAGGCACTCTCGCTTCTGAATTCACAGTTTTTTTTCTATTCATTTTCTATAATTTCCATTAATCTCATCTGTTCACTTATTAGTATTAAGACAGCTCCCGACAAGACTACCGTCAGGACTTCTCCCTGTGTGCTACTATTTCTTTCTACATGCTGTTAAAGGGTAATCACTGTTTCAATACATTCTCAAGCTAACTTCTAGGGATTCAGGTGTAACATCTTTCCTTTCTTTTGTAGTTACCTGACCCAAGTGACGGAACTTCCATTTTTCGGAAAGATGTTTGAGGCGAAACTGAAGGCATCCCGGGGAACATTTTCCACGCACTCTATCCATTCCGGGTTTTCTTCCCCAAGAGGGTTTCCCTGGTCACCTCACACTTCCCTGACTTTGATCGGGGCGTGAGGGGAGATTAGGAGAATTCTCCACTCTTCAAAATTCAAGTATCAGGAACAGGTTAGTGATTTATTTGTTACTGTGATTGTGTGATCCTCAGTTAAATTATACAGTATTTTACAGTTCCTCCAAAGCTCAGCAGCACGCAATACTGCAGATTGGGTCTGTGCCCTATAAACCTCTATGGTGGTATCGAGTACAGTGCCCCCACATTTTTGAGAAAAACTTGTAGGTCCAGCATGTTTATTTAGGATCAAATTTCTCTTTACGAGTTTGGTATTGCAGTCCCCTTTGTTATTAAACCAGTCCCCCACGTAGTTGTAATGATTCACATTTTCAATGAGAACTCTATCCGACTCCAATATTATTAAGGGAAGAGTTTTAGTTTTCTTTTATGGCATGTTATTTATTTTGTTTTACAGGCATTCATCACTAGTTCTTTCTTACTGCATGGAACAACAAATAAAAAAAAAAGAAATGTTCAGGCCGTGTGGTATGGTGGATGACAAGACAGCATCATCAGCAAACAGGAGTATTTTAATACGTTCCTTTTTATTTAACAGGCCGTCCGTGTGAATTGCTACTATTGAATTTGAAAGGTTGTTAATAAATAGACTGGATAAGTAGGGATCCATAACCCAACCTTGTCACACACCTCTTTCCCAGGAAATTACTCTGTCTGTTGCGCCTGTAAGTAAACTTCTTGAAATAGAAACTTCCCTCTTACAGGTCCTGGGAGATACTCGTGGCACATAGGAGGGAGGGAAATGAGCACGAACCTGTGACTCGATCTCCTCTTTGCATTCTGAAAATGTTGTGTCCTATCACTTAGGACCAATTGGTTTTGCTTTCTTTCCTTTTAAATATGAAACAAATTGTTTTTCTGACTAACCATATTTATTTTTAATTTTTTTAATTTTAATCTGTATGCAATAAAGGCTTGATAGGGGGAATGAGATTGATCAATATTCTCTCAAAACTTTCCTTACTGGTTCTACTGCGTGAGGCAGCTTTTTGCGCTTGATGGGAGAAAAAATGTGGTGCGAAGAATAAGACTTAGAAATCCTTGTAGCCATTACAGTACATTCAGTGCTAACTTTTCTTGGCAGGCAAGAGAACATTCCAGATGCAAAGAAAAACGCTTAGAATTGTTCGGTGACAGTGTGTGGGGGTGCTCGATAGCCCGAGCAAGATGGCCACAAGCTGAGGACTCTCTGTGGACTCTCTGTGAGCTAGTAGACGCCTACATCTAATTACTCTGAATTGTACCTCGTACATTGCACTGCTGCAGAATGTCCCGTCCCTAGCATAATGAGTCCTGTCACTACAGTGTGCAGAGATCAGAGGGGATCTGCAATCGGCACAGGGTCCTATCTGCCTCCTTGTGGGATGGGTTTTATTTCTTGATTATAGTAATTACACTTTGTGATTCCACATATGGTTGCATTAGCACCAACTGCTTTTGTACGACAAATTGCATCATTTAATCTCAGACGTGGCTTGTTTGATTGTATTGCAATAAAAAAGATTGCATCAAAAATAATTGTTCAGTGACAGAAGAACACATTAAGTAGCATACTTTGGAGGCAAGCAGGATATCACATTCAGTGAAAGTAACTGTGTGTGCCATCTTTTTGTGACAAGAAAAATACTTGCAAAGAGAAGGTCTAAGGTTTAGCAGGAAAGTGCATTCATAGGTTGTATTGGGATGCCAACTTTTTGTGCTGGGTGGGAATCAATACTAAAGTAGTTGCAAAAAATTGATATCTGAGAATTCAGTGGTGACATCAAAGTAATTTCGGTGGATGCACCTAACGTGGCAACTTTAGGTGATAGATGAGAGACAATGCTACTTGCAGAGAAAAAGACTTAGAATTGTTAAATTGGTCATTGTATTTGATGTGACAATGTTTTGTGCTGGATGGGAGAACATACTTCGTTTGAATAAAAAGTCTTAAAAGAACAAATTGGAACTTGGATGTACAATGAGTGGCTTTACTGGAAGTGCCAACGTTTTGTGATGGATGATAGAAAATACAAGTTGCAGAAAAAAAAGTCTTAGAATGCTTTGCGGGTAGACAGGATATTCCATGCAGTGACTGTAACTCAGTGTGCTATTGCTTTGTGACAAGAGAAATTACTTGTTGTGGAGCAAGTAGCTTAGAAATATTTGCAGCGCAGAATATATTCACTGGTTTGAAAGGGGCCCCTAGGGGACCCTGACGTCTATGGAAACAAGGCGAGTCACCACACACGATAGATACGCCAGACACGAGGTTGTATTCCCAAAGCTAGGGTTTATTGCAAAGCAAAAGTCTCAGTTGGCCAACTCGGTCTCATGCCCCGCGACGTGTATCTCTAGACCTCGAGGGACGCAAGAGAGTGAATTACGTACATCAGTTACATATATACAAAATGCATATCAAACAATCAGCTATGACATGTTTAACACCCCCCTTTTATTGGGTTTCTTCTAACTTGGTGTGATGATGGACATCTCCGACAACTATGACACCTTCAAACAACTATTCTAGGAACAATTTGCAATTTGTGAGTGCGAAGGCATCTTTCAGTTGTTGAATAGAACACAGCGCTTCTGTTCTTGGAAGCGAGCTACATACGGGGGGAAGAGTTGCATTCCGGACCTTGCTATCTATTAGCTGCTATTCGTGTCCTGAGAGCCGACACGCTCTAGCGGGCTCAGCAAAGGGGGGGCCGTAAGAAAAGCATAATTCAAGCCTTTAGCGGTATTATTCTAACATATTCTACCATATAACGAGACTGGCTGGAGCTGCGAAATGAATAGATGCCCTGCAGCTCTGCTTCAAGGCTACATTCGGGAGGGAGCCAGGCATTCTTCCTGGCGCTGCCTACGTTTGTGTTTCAATGAACTCTTGGTATCCTTTCGGCCCTGTGGCCTTGTCCTTTTACGTAGAGACAACAATGTTTTACAGTCGAGCAGTGTAAGCGGAAAATATACTGCGAAGCAATAGGAACAGAAAGCAATGAGCAATGGTTAGAAAACAAAATGGCGATTCTTGTTACATCAAAATGCCGTTCATTGGCAAACTCGAAAACCTATATTCTGTCATATCGTGCATGAGACGGTTGGCCCACGGCCACCAAAATACGTTTGCGGTCACAAAGTAGAGGTATCCATTTTTCTAGACTGACGAACCCTCCTTTGGCCGTATGCCAAACGTCTCATCTATTTATTGAAACCTCCTCTAGTGATGAGGAGTCTGAAGTACTTATATCTGAATTTTGCATGCTATTGTAAACATCATCGTCTTCATCAATATCTATTGCCATCAACTCTTTTACTGCTCTCATCTCATTTGGGCCTGGGTCAGTACGACCATGAGGTTGTTTTTCTTTGTCATCATATGCATACATCCTTCCGTACATCCCTCAGTTACCTCAGCACAAACTATGGGTAGACAATGGCCCTCATTACGACCCTGGCGGAAATCGTGGTGCAATATGCACCATGGAGCACGGCGGAAAGCTGCCAATAGCGCCATGGGGGTTGGCGGATTTAACGCCCCATGCCGACCTTGGCGGGGCGGTAAATCCCCATTCCCCATTTTACCCTTCCCCATTCCCATTTTTGCCCCATAGGGTATAATGGGAGTGGGGAAGGCGTTAATTACGCCACCGTAAAATACGGTGGCGTAATTAACATCAAGGTCCCGTAGCGCCATGGATTTCTCCGCCCGGAAAAACCAGGCGGAAAACGGCTCCATGGCGCTACGGGAACTCGTAGTAGGGCGGAAGGGTCCGCCGCGAATACCGCTGGCGTAAACCCACTCCGCCAGGGTCGTAATGAGGCCCAATGTATACAACAACAGCACGTTAGGAATATTTCATACACCACTTCTAATATTGAGATCAACTTCCATCCCCAAGAACGTAGTATTCCCCAAAACCAAGATCCTATTCCCCAGCTCCCTTCTCCATTAGGGAGTTCAGAGCTTAGGACGTGCATTTTCTTTATTGCTTCAAAGATCGTGGGGGAATAGTCATCGACATAAACGCAACACTCTGATCCCACTATTTTGCAAATTCCCCCACGATCAACCAGGATCACATCGAGAGCCATTCTATTTTGCAGCGTCATTAACCTGATTCCTCTTTCTTCCAACGTCATGTTAAATAGTATATCTGTTGTGTTTATTGTATTTTTTAGGATTCTGGACAGTTGCCTTATATTATAGGAGTTCACTATCTGCCCTAAGAATGGAATGAATGATTTAGCTACATCAGTTGCTATTAAAACACCCTCGTCAGTCATTTTGACTCTAGTTCTGGATAATTTGGCCATGGGTGCTGTTTCTAAGAGGAATACTTCTGGGAACAGTAGACCCATGTAACATGTACCTCCCCAGTTTCTGGGCAACCAAGGATATGCTTTCTCTACACATATAAAATAAACTGGATCACCTACATATACTGGTTCTATTTTCCATTTTAATACCATTGTATTCATGCAACCAGTATATGTTCCGACTGAAAAAGAGCCTTTCTTTTTTAGACAAAAAGGGACAGTTCTTGGGCTATAATTCACAGTGTAAGATGGGGGAATTGCATCTTTGTCCCTTTCTGTTCTTACACGAAACGTCATTACAGATGTTTTTTCTGGTGGGAACAATCTATCTCGTCTATTTTGTCGTGTTATCTTTCGTGTACCTTTCCTCGTGGGCTCTGGAGCTATTACTTGTGCTTCATGGAAAATGGAACAACCCACAGGCTTCATTATTATCTCCTCAAACTCATTCATGTTGGTTCAGTCTAATTGACCTGTATTACTCTCATTCCATTTCCCATAGAACATTGCACCTAAAGATGCACTACATGCAGAACTTAATGGTAGTGGCTGCACATTCCACCCTATTCCTTTCCTTGCATGCTGTGGTAAATGGGCACATACCCAGCAATTTGTTTTCTTCAGAATTGCATGTGTCATGTTCATGATCAATAGCAAAGTATTATTTCCAAAACCTTCCCTGTGTCTTTCTTCCATTGGGGGCAGGGTATAAGTGATCACCTGAACCGGGCTTTCAGTAGTGGATATATTAATTATTGGTAAAAACATTTCTAATGGGTGTATTGTTTCCACCCACCATAATATTGGGGCTGTCAATATTGGTGCTACCACGCTAATAAAGCACATTATTATTGTAAGTACCAGCATACAATTTGTTTTACCATGCGTTTTTCTTAAGCTTACAGTCTTTATAATCAACTCATTCTGAGCGGTTGTGGTGCAGGAGGAGGCTGGAACCGGTCCGGGCATGTTTCTCGTCGTCCTTCTTCTTTCTTATCACAGTTCGTTGTGGATATCTCTCTTCGTCGCGCTTGCTCTGATGTCAATAAGTTCAACTGAATTGTCACAGTTCAGTTCTGCCTGTTCTTTTTAGCCTGGATTCGATTATTCGTTTTAGGCGAGATCACTTGTCCTTTCATATACTGCTCAGAGGACCTTTGATCAGTTATCTCATCGCCTTAGTATCATGTGCGCCCAGCTTGTCCGCTCTGGTTCCTGACACATGTACTTTTAATCAGTTATCTCATTTGCTATAGTACCATGTGCACCTAGCTTGTCCGCTCTGGTTCAGGACACATGTACTTTTATGAACGCACCGAGGAGCCGCGAGTCTTGAATTGTCCGACTTGCACAATTCTCATGCTTCTCTCCTTTACACCTCTAGTTCCTTCTCCGTCCATGAGCTGAACCAGAGGTTGACATAAACACCAAAAAGAACTGCGGATCACTTTGTCTTTCGAGGCCGCAAGTTGTATCGCCTCACTCCTGGTATCGTTTGATCCGTGAACAGTGCCGGTGCGCTTCCAGATTCAGGCTCAAAGTCAGCCTGTGGCGCTACTGCAGGTTCTGGTGTGCACCGCGCCAATGATGCAGATCCATTCTTTGGAGTGCTGGCAAGTGCTGGTGGGCGCCAAAGGGGTGCACGATTTGTTTCTGCTGGTATTTGCAAGGCAGATTTCGTGTCGGCCAGCAGTGATGTCGATTCTGCTGGGCAACTTTGGGGCACTCTTTGCCCTTCCCCCTCTTTGGCAATCGTCTCAGGCTTTGTTTCGAGTTTCACTTCTCGTTTTGGCAGATTAGGTGGCTGCTTACTGGCAACAGTTTCTTTCGTTTCTGGGACCGCTGTCTCTTTCCGGTCATGAGTGTCAGGCAAGTCTTTCAGTGCAGTTGGAATCTTTTTGGCATGGGTGGCATGGATCCACGACTTCCTTCCATCCACCCGTATTGCCGTCTGCGTCGCCAAGAGAACTTGATAGGGCCCGCGCCACCTGGGTGCTAATGATGACTTTCTTTCAAAGTTTTTAAGCAGCACCCAGTTGCCTGGCTCCAGCGCATGCCCCGGAACGGTGTATCTCACTGGAAACGCCACCTGCACCTGCTGATGAATCAAACGCAATTTCTGCATTAAAAGGCCACAATAAGTACCTAGCACAGGATGTTCTACCTCACTAAGTCGTTTTGGCTGTGGTGCGCACCATACATTTTCCGGCCTCCCCATCACGATCTCGTACGGGGAGAGCCCAGTTTTAGCCTGTACAGACGTACGCATGCATAAGAGTGCTATTGGTAATGCATTCACCCAACTCAACTTGCTTCCCACACAAATCTTGCTAATCTTTGATTTAAGAATCCCGTTGTGCCTCTCCACAAGACCGGCAGAACTCGGATGCCTTGAACTATGGAATCTCTTATCAATCTGAAGACCAGCACATGTCTGTAATACCACTGCGCCCACAAAATGTGGCCCATTATCAGACCATAGGACATGGGGCAAGCCAAATCTGGAAAAGTACTCCTTCAACATTACTTTTGCTGTGCTCAATGCTGTGCAGTCCTTCAAGGGATATGCCTTCAACCACTTACTGAATGCACAGATCACCACCAAGACGTATTTTTAGTTTTGGCACCTCTCCATCTTTATGAAATCAAAATGGATCACCTCAAATGGCATAGAGGGCGGGCCAAAACTGCCTGTTGGAGTCACTGGTCCCTTCCCTACATTGTGTTGCAAACACGTGATAACGTTCTGCACCAACCTCCCAGCATTCTTTTTTATGTTTGCATTCTGCCAAACTGTAGAAAGGTGCTGTATTATCTTCTTCACACAGATGTGCGTAGGGCTGTGGGCCATTGTGACCATTGCAGTCACGTACGAATTTGGCAACATCTAGTTTCTAGTTCCCTTGTCCACCCAACAACCCTCCAGATCCAACTCAGCAGATCCCTCTGCCCACCCCTGAATTTCATCAACCGTAGCATCGGCCTGTATTTCTTTGACAGTGGCAACTCCATTTTCTATCATACAGGGTACTTCCTCTGTCTGAACCGTCATCATTTTGGTATTCAAATCAGTGGCAGTTTGTTTCACAATTCTGTCTGCAAACGCGTTTCCCTCTCCTACTTTGCATGTTATTTTTTTATGTGCCTCACATTTCACTATTGCTAGGCGCTTTGGAAACGTGAGTGCAGACAGCAATCGTACAATCAAAGGGCCATGTTGAATTCTGGCGCCATGTGATGTCAAAAACCCTCTCTCAGCACAGAGTCGACCAAAGTTATGAACCACTCCAAAAGCATACTGACTATCAGTATATATATTCACATTCAAATTTTCAGAAATCTTGCAGGCTCTGGTTAATGCTATTATTTCTGCGGCTTGTGCTGAATTATAGGGAATTATTTTGTGTTCTACAACGCTCTCTAGGGTAGTGATAGCATATGCGGCAGTTGTCGTGCTATCTGGTAATTTAAAACATGAGCCGTCACAAAATAACTCTCCATCTGGCTCTTTCTGTGGGATATCACTTAAATAAACTCTCCCCTTGGTTTCTTCCTCAGTGACCATTAAGCAATCGTGGGGGGGTGGTTCATCCTTCCCAATTTCTTTTATGGTCGGTGGCATTAATTCTGCAGGATTCAAAGTGCTACACCTCATAATTTGGATATGGGGCGCAAACAAGATAATTTCATATCTTGTCAATCTAGCAGAGGTGAGGTGTTGCGCCTGTGTCCTATTTAATAGAACGTCTATGGCATGTGGCACCATCAAAATTAAAGTGTGCCCCAATACCATCCCTTCCGTTTGTTTCACTGACGCAGCAGCCGCCGCGACAGATCGCAAACATCGTGGTAGTGCGTGCGCTACAGGGTCCAGCGCAGAAGAAAAATAGCCGCACGGCCTATTTCTTCCACCTTGTTCCTGTGTCAAAACCGCCAATGCACATCCTTCACTTTCACACACAAATAGTCTAAAAACTTTCTCATAATTCCGCGTACCCAAAACTGGAGCCGAGCATAATGCAGTTTTCAATCCATCAAATGCTTTCTGACATTCCTCATCCCACTGCAAAGGCATAGCCGCATCCTTTCTAGTTAAATTCACCAACGGCTTCACAATTAACGCAAAATTACCAATCCATTGTCGGAAATATGAAGCCATGCCTATTATGACTCTGTCTCCTTTTTGTGTCTTTGGAATAGGCATACAAGAAATACTTTCTATGCATTCTGGCGTTAGTCTTCTCCCTCCTTTCGAAAGTAGGTAGCCCATATAGGCCACCTCCTTTCGATTATATTGAAATTTCTTCAAACTAGCTTTATGGCCATGTGCCGCTAGGTGTGACAGTAGTAATACAGTGCTTTCTTTACAAATCTCCTCTGTGTCTGCAGCTAGCAATAGATCGTCTATGTATTGCAAGAGTACACAACCCACGGGTAATTCCAGCATGTCTAGCTGCTCTTTTAATTCTCTACTGTAAATACTTGGACTTTCCGTGTAACCTTGCGGAATCCACGTAAATGTAAATGATCATCCTCCTAATGTGAACGCAAACAAATATCTGCTGTCCTTGTCCACTGGAATACTGAAGAACACTTTTTTCAAATCTACTACACTAAAATATTCTGCTGAAACAGGTATCCTTGTCAATATTGTAGTGACATCTGGCACTAGAGGAAATTGTGGATCTACTACCTTATTCAATGCGCGCAAATCAATTATGAAACGGTATGGTACCTCATTGCCTCCTTTTTTATAAACCGGAAGAATTGGGCTGTTGCATGTACTGCCTGTAAAATCCTCGATTACCCCTAATTTCACCAAATCTGTAACAATACTCTTCAATCCTTTCTCACCTTCAGCTGAAATTCTGTATTGGGGTATTTGCGGTAGGGTAACACCTTCTTTCAAGATGTTCTTTACTGGCTCTATCTTTAAACATCCTACATCATTGTCATGCATTGCCCATATACAGTTTGGTACTTTACTTAGTTCCCCTGGTAACGCTTCAGACATGAATTCTGACACAGGGGCATCGTATGGCCAAATCATTAGAAACACTCCGTCCGCCGTGCAATGTATAACGGAACCTAGTTTCTTCAACAAATTTAATCCCAACAGGTTCTCCCCACAATTTTCTGTTAAAAGGAAAGGACAATGTTCAGTAAATCGTCCTATTGTAACTGGGACTGGTTGGGACACTGGGTTTATGACTGGTGTACCTGCGAACCCTACGGAAACATTATTTTGCCCTGACAGTGGTATATCCGGAACCAAGTGATGGTCTATTGAACACTTCTGCGCTCCTGTATCTACAAGAAAGCGGTGCTCCTCATTCCCGACTCTCATTTCTACGTATGGTCCTCTCTGATTCACGGGAATAGACACTGGTTCCGACCCCTGTCCTGGGCTGTCTTATTGGGGAAATAACACATCGTCCGATGTGTTATCATTACTATTACTGTAATACGTGTTTGGCTGTGTATCGAACGTTCCCACTCTTTCCTTTATTGCCCCCACTCTGGTTTCCATATTGTTGATTTTGCTGTCCCTGACTCTGGTTTGGGGCATTTTGGTTTTGGCCTTGGTTTTGATTACCTCCGTTATTATGATGCTGCTGCATACTATTCTATTTGGTCCATTCGCTCCTGGGTGTCCTCTATGCTGTCTCCTCTGACCAGACCCATTTTTATTCTGTAGATGCAGACATTGCGCTCGCCAATGTCCTTCCTCCTTACAATACGCACACTGATTCGGTCCCACTGTTCCCCCATGCATATTCGAATTACTCCTTCCTTGTGCATTCCCTCTCCCTCTATTATGTCCTGCTACTTGCTGCAATAGTACCTGTGTTCTCAATAGACATTCTGCCCCCACCTGTTTAAGCAACGATAATTCGTTCACCATCTCCTTCTGCCCCGGTGATGGTAACTGCTGCCGTTTATTATGCAACCCTTTTTTCCCCTTCCCAGGTCTCCCGATATCCCTACTCCTGTACACAGGTGTAGTAAACATTTTGACAGGTGCAGTAAACATTTCGACATAATCATTATCCAATTCATCACTAAGCTCAAAAAGTCCATATACATGTTCTCTCACTTCTGCAGCCATCTCCCTACAGCATGCTAATGCATTCAAATCTAACAATCGCTGCGGTGGTAATTTCCCAATTAACTGTTTCCATTTGTCCACCAAATATTCACCCATGCATTCCAACACTACCTGCCTCTCGTTGCTCCTTCGGAAGTCATACATCGAAGCCAATGCTGCCGTCCCATCATTCCGTCTATATACATCTCTGCCTATTGCTGCAATTCCACCATCCTTTCTTTTCTGATTGCGCTGCGAGTTACCCTCGTGCATCCCCGTTGGTCAGTCCCGCCTCTTGCCCCCGTGGTTTCAATTTCAACTCCAGGAGGAACAGACGGTACTGAGTCTGTGTCTGAGGCGGGAGGTGCGGATGGGACAATGGGAACAGGGAGTGTCTGTTGTGGGCCTGGTTGGCTAATAGGAAGTGTTACGTGCGCGGTCTGTGGCTGTGGCTGTGGGAGGGCTTGAGCTACCGGAGGGGGAGCTTGAGCTACGGGCGGGGTCTGGGCAATAGCTACTGACATGTCTGGTCTAATTTCTGATCTTGAGCCTTGTTTTGTATGGGTCAATATATTTTCTATGAATTCATCTGCTAGATGTAATTCCCGTTGTGGATATATCTTTTCTATATTCAAGTCTCGCCTACCTACCCTTCTTATACTCTCAGTCCACTCCTCCTCTTCTTTCTCGTCCGCTACTTCACCTTTCGATTTATGCCTGCGCGCATGCTTCGCTCTGCTTTCAAATCGGAGCATTGCTTCCTTTCTCCAGTCTTTAATAGTCTCAAATGCTGCAGGACGCGCTTTCTTTCTTATCAACACCCTTTCCAGGTTCTCTATCCTTGCTATCTTAAAACTACCATTAATCGGCCACTGATGGTCTTGTTGCTTTCTGGTTTGCCTATGCCAAGTCTCACAGAATATTATCGCACCCACTCCATACTTCACATACATCTCATATGCCGGCGTTCCCCCAGGTGGTACAATTTGGCCATCTTACAAAGATTGTCTACCACAGCGGAAAAACCCTGCTAAGGTGGACAATACCCCAGGCATGTTTCAATCTTCCCCCTGGTTAATCAACCTTACCTAGGGCGTTTGATTTTGCAAAGTCAACTCTCAACCAATATCAGGATTACTTTGAATCGGGGAATGACTCACCTGATAAATCAAGTCGTCTGTATACTGACGCACCAAAGGATGTCATGTCTGCGTTTCTTGGCTTCCGCCTCGTTTCGGGACCCTCGCCTCCTTGTTCTCTAGCCAGGCACGTCGATCAGGGATCAGATGTGTGCAGATCTGCAAAGGAGTCTCTCATCACTTTTACAGGGCGCCCTGAACACCTCTTGATCCCAGCTCGATCGTCCTGTCCTCGCCGTTCTCCGCCTTACTCAATTACAACGTTATGCGATGGAACAAGTGGGGGAGGGTCCCTATTCAGGAGCCATCTTGAAAGGGGCCCCTAGGGGACTCGGACGTCTATGGAAACAAGGCGAGTCACCACAAACGATAGATACGCCAGACACAAGGTTGTATTCGCAAAGCTAGGATTTATTGCAAAGCAAAAGTCTCAGTTGGCCAACTCCGTCTCATGCCCCGCGACATGTATCTCTAGACCTCGAGGGACACAAGAGAGTGAATTACGTACATCAGTTACATATATACAAAATGCATATCAAACAATCAGCTATGACATGTTTAACACCCTCCTTTTATTGGGTTTCTTCGAACTTGGTGTGATTATGGACATCTCCGACAACTATGACATCTTCAAACATCTATTCTAGGAACAATTTGCAATTTGTGAGTGCGAAGGCATCTTTCAGTTCTTGAATAGAACACAGCGCTTCTGTTCTTGGAAGCGAGCTACATACGGGGGGGGAGAGTTGCATTCCGGACCTTGCTATCTATTAGGTGCTATTCGTGTCCTGGGAGCCAACACGCTCTAGCAGGCTCAGCAAAGGGGGGCTGTAAGAAAAGCATAATTCAAGCCTTTAGCGGTATTATTCTAACATATTCTACCATATAACGAGACTGTCTGGCAGCTTCAAAATGATTAGATGCCCTGCAGCTCTGCTTCAAGGCTACATTCGGGAGGGAACCGGGCATTCTTCCTGGCGCTGCCTAAGTTTGTGTTTCAACAAACTCTTGTTATCCTCTCGGCCCTGTGCCCTTGTCCTTTTACGTACAGACAACAATGTTTTACAGTCGAGCAGTGTAAGCGGAAAATATACTGCGAAGAAATAGGAACAGAAAGCAATGAGCAATGGTTAGAAAACAAAATGGCGATTCTTGTTACATCAAAATGTCCGTTCATTGGCAAACTCGAAAACCTATATTCTGTCATATCGTGCATGAGACAGTTGGCCCACGGCCACCAAAATACTTTTGCGGTCACAAAGTAGAGGTATCCATTTTTCTAGACTGACAGGTTGTACCTTAGTCTACAATATAAGTGCCACGAAATTGAGACTCCCAGAGACCAACTTGTCTGACATTCATTCATGTGGCATCTTTTGTCAGTGGGATGAAAATAACCAGATTTTCTGGGCACTGTCACATAAGGGGAAGGAATCAGTAGACCAGCCAGGACTCCAGTCCATTTCACACTTCCTTTTTTCTTACATGATATTTACAAAAAATAGAGCTACTCAAAAACTTGAAAATAAAATATAATCAATGTCATTTTAGTACATAGGGGAGATGACGTGTTTTATGATTTGTTACACAGTGAAGTTGATTGCTAACCAACTCCATGACTGTTTGAATCAATATGGCCTACTCTATGACTATCATTATGGATTTAGACCCAGATGCAGCAACAAAACTGCCACCAATCCGGGTCATAGATGATGTTCTTCAAATATTAGATAAGCAAAGGTTATGCCTTTTGTTCCTCCTTGATCTCTCAGCTGCGTTTGACGCAGTTGACCACTTCACACTTACAGGCCTATTCTCAGATAGAATGGGGTTCACAGGCATAATTCTCAACTGGTTACCCTCCTTATCTCTCAGACAGATAACAAGCAATCCCGATGGGGAACTTCATATGGCACTGTCACTGAGTATCCTATGGACAGAGAAACACAAGGATTAATACTCCTATAGTGACCTTTACTCTCTATATGGAACCAGTTGGGTAACTTTCAATTATCCCAACATGTCTTTTCACCAATAAGCTGAAAACTCACAGGTATACCTCAAAGGCAGGTTTACTGAGATATTAACCTCCTCCGAAAATTCAGAACCACAGTCCAGTCCCTGATAATCTCACTTCTCAATGAAGGAAACAACCTCCTCAATGGCATCCCGACCCCCTATGACTGTTTAATATACTAGGTTATGCGTCATAATAGGATCTAAGACATCTGACCTCATCTCCCACATCCTAAGAGAATTTCCCTGGCTACCTATCCCAATCAGGATGCACCTCAAAACTGCATACATTACATATAAGGCAACTACGGTTGTATACTAATTGACCTTTTTCACAAATGACCTCTGGAGAATTGACCTCAGGAGAATTGACCTAATTTAGAAGGTCAATTAGGACATATATGCGGGGGGAAGCCCCCCGCAACCTCTCCACCCAATCCAAAACCCTCTGCAACTCACTACCCAATCCCCTTATATTATTTATAATCCAAAACCAAACCAATACATATATACAATAACTCCAATAATATAAAGGGCAATTGTGCAGAAGGTCAATTAGGACCACTATAATTAGGTCAATTGGCAAAAGGTCAATTGTAAAAGGTCAATTTGGGTAATACTGCAACTACTACCCGAACAGCAGCCAATACAGCCACCAAAATTGCTAGCTCGGTCGGACTCATCTGAGTGCCAGGCCATTAGGTGTTAGAAACTAAACTGGCACACAAAGAGAACACCATAACAACCAACTTCTCCTCTTAGATCTAACCCTACTTTAGCACCAGACTGGTTAAATCAGGAACTCACAAACGATCCAGCAGTTGAAGAGGGAACTCAAAACTCTGCTTTTTAGGGATACCTAAGAGTAACTGAGAGCCGGCTCCTCCGAGGTATATATCACTGCTGTAGAGTGCAAAATGTAAAGTGCTCTAACCTGTAACTCCCCCTTCTAACAACCATTGTTAACCCAAAATCACTTGTTCAGTGAACAGTTGTTAGACAACGCAAAATAAAAACACAAAATAGGAACATCCTGGCTCTTTTAGTACAGCCAATGTTCAAAGGTCCCAGAGGGTTGGCTTCAGCAGTTCCTGGCTTACAAGGGGTCCCAAGCCCTTTTCTGTTTCAATATAGTATTGTTGCAGACTTTCTAGGGTCCTGAACCCCACAGCTAAAGAGTTCCTTTAGTCCTTGAACACATGCCACAGTTCTGTCCTTAAGGGATGTGTGTTGGCTGAGAGGGAGAGAGAAGGGTTGCTCTACTGCTCTTCCCTGGTGTGAGCAGACCCTTCCACCCACCTATCCGAATTGACACTTAGATCCCCGATCTCAGCTAGAATTGTCTTGCATCACCTGGTCCTGCCTAAAACGTGTCCTGGCTCTCAAGGTCCTTCCTGCTCTGAGTGACTGGTTTTTCCGCACACCTTTATCCGACTGAGCATTCTGTCTATCAAAAGTTGGACCCTTTATCCTAGGGCCCTTTTCGTCTTCCTCCATCCCTCATTAAGATAAGGTTCTTCTTCTATCTGACTTTTTTTCTGCACTTCCCCAATCTCCCACTATAGTTATCCTTCTCCTCTACACTCTCAAATTCTTCATCACAAACATCCTTTCTATATACACTCTCCTCCCTCTAGTTATTATCTCTTTTGATTTCTCCTCCTCCTCCACCTTTAGCACTACCACCTTCCCATTGGAAGCCACCTTCGATGCTGCCTCTGTTACTACCTCTTCCTCTCCATTTGCTACCAACACTATTGTCTCTGCTAATACTACCACCCTGTTCCCAGTTGCTATCACCTTTACGGCCTCTGCTACTATCACCTCCTCCTCAGTTAGTACCACCTCTGCTGTAACTGTCACCACCTCTTCCTTAACTCTCAGCACTTCCTTCCTAGAAGCTCCCACCCCTGGTGTAACTGACACCACCTTCTCCTTAAATCTCAGCACCTCTTCCTTAGCTGTTTTCAGTTCTGGTGTAATTGTCAATACCTCCTTCCTAACTATTAGTGCCTCCTCCTTAGCTGTTCCTACCTCTGCCATTACGTTCAGCACCTCCTCCCTAATTTTAAGCACTTCCACCACTTTGGGCATAACTATAATAACATTCCTCTTTCCTATAGATGCCATCTTCTCCACTCCCTTCCCACCATCACCTCTTCAGCTCTCTCTGTCTCTCCAGCCTCTTTTCTCTCCATCACTCTCCAGTCTTCTGCAAAGGTGGAAGCCTCTGCCACTGTCGGCGAGCCTTGCTATATATGGTATAGAAACCCGGCCCTTGGGCTGGACTTTGGGTGAAAGTCTGTACTTATGCTCTTAATCTAGGGTTTCTCTGTTCTTAGTTGTGCACCTACTATACTTGGCTCACTTGGGCTGGAAGGGGGCCTGGTCACATTAATGTGTGGCCAGGAGGCCATTTTAGTTATTATATATGAGTCAGGAGAGTCTGGAAAGAGGTGTGTCTGTGTGCATGTGTGTAAGGAGAGAACACTGGATCATGCTGCTGCAAAGGTAAGCACAATTTGAAGGATGCGAGGGATGCATAACCTTATTCCCATACTCCCAAGAGTGTTCATTAGCATTTTGTGATCTTATAGGTTTGCATTCTTCGTGAGTGGGTCAGCTGACCCAGCCAGTTCCATTGACTTTGTGGCTATATCAGTCAGCTCTGTTTTAGTTAAGGGGCATTGACGTGGATTTTGTGTTCCTTTGCTTAGGGAGGGGAGTCGGCTGGGTTCATAATTCCTAATGTATCTGGGTCCTTTCCAGGGTTAGGGCTGGGTTGGACCCATCTACTGATGGGTGTCTGCTGCTGCTGGAGAGGGGTTGGTTTTCTGTCCCAAGGTGTAATGGGTGTCTGAAGGAGGGTGGCCTGCTTCTTTTCTCAGTGTGGCTTGCGCTTGCTACCACATGTGCATTGCTTTTGCTTGCTATGGGATTTATCAGATGCCCCCTTGGCGATCCCATCCAGTGCTGAGGTGAGGCAGGTACTTTGCCACTGCACTTAAACAGGCAAAGGGGAGGGGAGGTATTTTGCTAGAGGGTTTCCTCAATCACATCAGCTGCCCTATGCACTGAGGGTTTTATGTGTCAAATTGAAGGCATAAATATCACCCTCAGCAGCACTTGCTGTGTAAGAGATCACAATACACACTTAGGAATTGCAGCAAGTGTAAGAGTTGAATCAGTTCATGAATCAGTTCCCTGTATCTGAGGCAGAAGGGTCAGATTGAATCCACTCAAGAGTCAGGAGAAACTGCATAGAGTACAAAGTTGCAGGAAATGGGACTCCCATCCAGTGAAGCTGAGAAAAATTATAATGATGATTATGAGCTAACAAAAAATGATGAGGGACCCAATTCTAGGGTGCAACACATGATTCAGGAAGCAAAAGATAGCCAGAGGAAAATGACAAAGTTACAGAGATGGGAGGGAAGAAAATGCGTCTACCCCACTTTTCTACTGTCTTTCAAACCCAACATGTGATATCTGAAAGCACACACCTTCAGTGTTTGGAAGCCAGGTGGCCAATCGAACACAACACCCTTTGCAACCACATGAACATAGTAGCTCATGTTGCAACATACCATGAAAATTCAAAGGCGGAAATCTTTTCAATCAGGACAAAGATCAACATTTTTCCACTTGTACTCTGTGCAAGACACATGTCTACTTCTGAAGTCTGGGAACAACCTGGGTACCACATATTTGCAGTTCCATGTTATGATGAATCAACTTCTGGGGCATCAGTGGTTTAGGGATGAATCTAAACCATCAATCAGCCTCCCACTCCAAGTACACCAGAAGGGATCCGAACAGATTGGGAAAAACAAGCACATTATAAAACTCCTTGTCCAATTTTGGTAACGAGGATGGAAAAGGCAGACTTATCTCTGCACAGTCGTGGATCATTGGTTAGTTGCAACAGAGCGAAAATACAATTATTACCAAATGATAAAAGGGACTGTCCAGTCAAGGTTGTATACAAATATCTAATGAATATTATAACAACAGACAATTCTAGCACACTACAAGATACAACCCACCCTGTGAAGGAATGCAGAGGACAGGCAGTGTAAGGGGATGCACTCTGGATACTGACAGGAGTGTAGTTGGTATAGTAATTAATTGCAATAGTTCAAGGATATTTGGTTTTAGAACAAAGGGAGCACTGGGTCGTGAAATGGCACTAGGAGTCTTCAGAAAAGGACCAGGGGGAAAGAACAACAATGTACTGAACTGGATGATCTCCAAACAGCCCTTTAAGATGAGTAGCAGTACCCTTGAGATAGATGAGGATGCAGATTCATACTCATAGTTTGGCAAAGTGAGTCCATTTTAATGACAAGTTCATAAAACGGGGAGTACAACGAACATCAGCAATCGCGCAATCTTCTCGCTCTCTTTACTTTTAGAAAAAACACAATATTTGTAGCAAAAACTCATCACTGTTGACGTACAACCTGCGCACGTACTAAAGTCATTCTACGTGGCAATCTTAAAAACCTAACATGCAACGTGATTGGTTATAGGAAGGTAACTTAATATAGGTACTATATCTGTATATGATAACCTGGAGAGTAGATTGGACACTTAATGTCAGGTGGGGCAACTAAGCCCTCCCTTCAAAACGGCCACTATGAACATCATTAAAAGTACAACATCCTATTGGCTGTACTCACACATACTTTTGCATCTAAGTCTAGCAGCACTCAGAAAGAACATCCAGGTGCAGAGAAGCTCATCTGCACCCCAGCTTCCCACCAATT
Organism: Ambystoma mexicanum; assembly: GCF_040938575.1. Taxonomy (NCBI): domain Eukaryota; kingdom Metazoa; phylum Chordata; class Amphibia; order Caudata; family Ambystomatidae; genus Ambystoma; species Ambystoma mexicanum. The sequence goes on along the minus strand of NC_090934.1, from coordinate 329,852,676 downwards.
ATGCTATAATCAATCATCACCTCAGTAGTAATGTGTCAATGACTTCTTTGTAGTTTAACCTTGAGTCTGCTCTGTGCTCTGAGAATTTTTAAGGAGTATGGGCATGGCGAAGATCCATGCGTACGTGTTAACGTTTCATTCTTCCAGCCTGCCTTTGTCATGTGACTGGACACCGTGAAATCGGCTTTTCTCCATGTCTTTTTGTATATTTGATTTAATTGTACTAGTTCTCTGACGTCTGTGGCTTATCTTGAGCTTTCTGAGCAGGATCCTCTGTTCTCTACTCTCCTTAATTATATCCAAAGTCGGTTTATTCCAGCCAAATAAGACCTTGGTTTCTTGGCATGGTCACCCTTAGCTGAGTTTTGCTCTGTCTTGATTCTCGATTTTCATGCTGCGACACACTCTTATTTGATGCCTTTTGTAACCTTTGTTCAATTCTGCTCATATACATAGTAGACTTGCATTCATACATAAAGTGCTTCTTGAGGTATATTCTTGTAAACGTTGGCGCTTGCCACAATATATTGACTATTTAGCATAAGCAAGCTTCATGATTTCTCTGCCTCTTGCAGTTACTTGCATTTGTACACGTTTAAACTGACTAAATATATTGGCATAAGTTTCTTCATCTTGACAACAACTTCTTCACCTTGGGCTCAAGATGTCACTTATCCATGGTATCTCCTTGGTATTTTGTCTCTTGTCAGTATTCTCAGGTGATATGTGCGTCAGTCCAATTTCTTATGACGTCACCATTCATCTTCCTTCATCTTCCTTCATTATCTTCTTTGCTTCTTTGGGCATTTTATTTAAACAACTGTCATATTGTTTAGAATGTAGTTATGGCTTTTTTAATGGATACCTCACTGTCCGGGTCTTCTTAGGTGTCAGTATAATGATAGGTTCTGTTACACTAATGGGTCTGGGCAGAGCCCATGTATTGCTCTCTGCTGGTTTAACTGCTCTTCATACGTCACATACTTTGGTATGAACTCAGTAGTTAATGGGAGGGGGGCAACTGGAGTGGGGGAGATACTCGACACTTCCTCTTCAGTACCTTGTGCTTGTAGAAGTTCTTGGTGCTCGGTTTCAGGGAACTTTGCAGCTTCTGCAACAGAGTTCAAGATGGGTGACAGGCAGTTCGGCGAGCGAGGCTGGCAGACAGCAGCAGGCTGGCCTACAGGCAGCTTTGGGTCAGGAATCACTGTCTCAGTGCAGTTTCGCATGTTTGAAGCACTGGTAGAGGCATCTCGGAAGGCGTGAGTGACTGCAGCATAACAACAGTCAGAGGTGCAGTCGGTTACAGCTCGAGGGGCTCGACTGCCTCAAAAATGTCCTTTAAGGTGGATGCTGTTAGATGCTTGCTGATGCACTCCTCCTAGCTTTTACGCTTGTGCTATCCTTAAAGACGGGCAGCCCAAAGGTGAGTTGCAGGCAAAGGCCTTGTCCTTGGTTTGGTTCAGGGACTGTCTGGCACTTCCCACTTAGGAAGCTTGCTGCAGAGCCTAGCAGGGCACCATATGTGCTGGCTGCATCCGAGTTCTGAAGCAGCTGGGGGGTCCTCTGGGTTACGTATCTCCCTCTGTTACCTGGGAGATATTTAGGGGAGGTATCATGATTGCCTCTTACAAAATCCTGGCCTTCCTTCACTGGCGGAAGCTGTAAGACAGACTGTACCTTCAGCCAGGGTCCAAATTAGTTCTTCTTGTTACTCCTTGCAAAGTCTTCAGATGATCTGCCCAAAAGAGACGCTCAGCCATCTTTGTAAGCAAAGTGGACCACAGTGATTGGTGTAGGCTAAGCCTCCGTTAATGAACCAATCCTGGGTTTCCACCAACAATCTCCGGTATAAGGTCATAACCAGAGTGCTTTGCAACAGAAAAGGTAAAGGGGTGAAAACATGTAATAATAAGTCCCACACATCTTCCTGTTTGTTGTAGATCAAAGGATTTCTCTAGTTAATGGAGCTCTCTGTGGTTCCTGATTAAAGAGGCAGGTCTCCCCTGAAGCTGCAGCAGTACTAGACTTTCTATTTCCGCCAAATGACATACTCCTACCTTCTGAATGGGGTTTCCCTGCAGGGATGACTACTGTAATCCATGCATTCCCAGCCATGACATTCCTCTGCACATTGGTGCTAAGGGCGGGAGCTGGTTTCAGTTTGACAAAGTGCATATCAATGGTTGTTGGGGTTTTCCTGTCCTTTGTAAGTCCTGCGACCACACCTCCCGTGGGCCTGTTTGAATTAACTCTGATTAGTATGTGAGGCTGCCACCAGCAGTTACCAACGTAAAGGGCGGATCCATAGAGCCTTTGTTGGTTAATTAGACTGGCCACAGCAGGAGGAAAGGTTTGCCTTCCCCTTTCTGAGATGCCTTGATGTAATCTTGGCTGTCATATTCCAACTAAATATGACATTGGGGACGGCGCCTGTAGGCTGTGTCCACCCAGAGCACACAAGTCTATGTGCATGTCATGCGGCGAGCATAGGACAATGTGTGTGGATCAGCCAGACACATTTTCCAGGTCGATCAACCATCATTCAATTTCATGAAAACAAATGTTAAAAAGCAGACACCCACCGTGTGGATGGTGGAACTCCTCACAATTGTGATGTGGCAAAATGCACAGGTGTGGAATGAACAGAACAGCCCTCCAACCAGCTTCCATCTTTGCTGCCCCCAGACTGTTCTGTCACTCCAGAAGACATTTCTGCTGGACCAACACTGTTTTCAGACAGTGGGTTCCAGCACTGTTTCCTGCTGTGATATCTCTTTGTGCAAAGTCAGTGCGATGGAGGTGATTTGGCGTGAACAAAACTATCACACGTTGCAAGACAGAGTGCACTTGCCTACCACTATCCTAGTGGTATTGTTGAATATGGACCTCTTGCCGTATTCTTCTGTTAAAAATCATAGCTTCTGTTTCTTCAGGAGTTTAATTGATTACAGCTAGGAGAATTCCCAGTCAATATTACTTTTCATGCAAGCCTGTTATAACCTTCTATGCCAATGTCTTTTTAGAAGTGGGGCAGGCATTAAATCAGTCCAAAGACCAGAGAGTCTTCTTTGCCATGGACATGTGGTGGACCATTGGGCACAACATTCACTAGCTGGCTGTGACTGCCCACTGGGTGACATTTGTATCCCCTGACAGCATATGGGGGTTCCTGATTTCAAAGTAATCCTGGAAGCAGCACGTTCATTTAGATTGGTACCAGGCCACTTTGTTCATGAAAGGACTTGAAGGTAGAGGGTGCAAAGGTGTTGACATCTGAAAGATGGTGGAGGAGGTGTATGTGTGCAGTAGCTAAGCCTACAAGTGGGTTTGTTGCTGCTAACAACAATGTTCAGCTTGGCGAATAAAATTATTGTTGAGGCCAAGAAGAGCAGCTCACATGCTGGGAATACAATACAAGAAATGTGTTGCATCAATTGCAGGTGTGCTACAATTGGAAAATTGAAGACCGCAATTTCCACCTACTCGAATTCTATTTGGCACATGTTGGACTGACTACATGAACAATACAATATTATCATGGATCCATGCAACACTCACAACCTCTTCTTATATGTCACTTGGGTAACGTAAAGACAGTGCTAGCTGCTATCTGATGTCTGCTTCGTAATATATCGTTTTGAAGAGCCACAACGCATGCAAGCTGGTACAATGCATCACTGAAGGAGGTACTGCAACTGTTGCAATTGATGTACCTGTTACAATTTAGCCCGTTTCACATGATAAAGGTCTATGATTTGGCTGCTGGGGTGGATGCAGCACAGCTTGTGAGGGATGTGCTCAGCAGCTTGCATGGGATCCATGCTTAGACTCACTGCAAAATACCACAGACTACCACCTGACATGATACCACAGAATACCACTTGACATAATGTCTTCCCAACTGGTGTTGCTGCTTTTTAACTACATGAGTAAGGATAATGATCCACTACAGTAGTGGTTCATAAATCGTCAATCTGTCCTGCAGCGCTTGTGATAGCTGCCATGGAATCCGTCACAGCGTACAGTCTGAACACATCTTAAGTGCTTTGGGGGGTTATTGTATTTTATTGCAGGTGGAGGTTTTGCAGTGTTCCAGGTTGAACAATAAGCATTCAATAAAATAAACCAGCACTACATTAAGGAAGACTATGGCAAGACGCCTAGCCATAGACAACAAGCCAGCTTTTATAATGAAGACTCGTCTCCTTCGTGGAACAGGGTGATTTCATAGGGATTGTGGTTGTGAAATTGATAATCCGTTGGTCTCCTTTCCAGTGTGCTCTGGGACCCCCAACCGGCCCATAGAGTCAGGGTTTGCCCAGAAGCACTTTAAGACACGATAGCACCACCCGTGAGATGGATGGGGGTGCAGATTAAATACTCTAAAACCAAATCAATAATCACAACTCGACGGTTCGGCAAAGGGAGTCCGTTTAATGACAAGTACAAAAAATGGGGAGTCTCATGAACATCAGCGGATGCATGATCTTCCTTCTTGCTTCACAACTCCAACGAACTTCATAAAAATCATAACATTTATACTGAAATTTGTCATACAATTCTATTGGTTCAGGAAAGGCAACTTTACTGTAGGTACTATATCTGTATATGGTAACCGAGTAAGGGGATTGGGTAAACACTGTCAGGTGGGGCATCTGAGCCCTACCTTCAAACTAGCTACTGTAGACATCACTAATAAGTACGACGTCTCATTGGTTCTACTAACTATAGGACCCTAGATTGCTTGGTCCCTTGTGATTGGGTTGGCACCAAACCCACCCATACTTTTCCACTTCGCTTAGCAGCACGCAGAATAATGAGGCCAGGTTCAGGGCGTAAGTCTGAACCCCATCCTTCCTTCAATTTATGTTACAGCCATTCATCACCTTAGTGGCCGTGTGTCAATTACTGCCTTGTAGTTCGGCCTTGTGTCTGCCTCTTGTTCTGAGAAAGTTTAAGGAGGATGGGTACGATAAGGCTCCATGCGTAGGTGTGAAATGCTTACTTCTGCTCACTCGGCTGGTTACATGGTTCAGACACTGTGAATTTGCCTCTTTTTCGTACAATTTGTGTGTTTGAGTTTCGTTTCACCCACCTCCTGCCTCCCGGCTTCTTATCTTGGCCCTTCAGAGCAGTGTATTCTGTTCTTTGCTTGAATGAATTGCAGCCACTGTTGGTTCATCTTGACAGATACGGCCTTGATTCTGCAGGCACGATGTGCATCTGCTGAGTTTCGTTTCTGCCACTGTAGTCTCGATTTCGCCAAATATGAAACTTTTCTCGTGTGGCCTTTTAGCAACCTTTTGGTTGATTCTGCTTCTTGTGCAAAGTGGAAGTATACTTATATAACGTACTTCTTTGAGGTAGATTATGTATAGTGGCGCTTGCTGCACTATCTTTCTACTAAGCATAGCAAGCCGCATGATTTTCTTAGCTTTCTTGTGGTTCCAAGCATATGTACACGAGTAAACTTGGTTGAATATCTTCACTTTGCTCATGGCATAAGCTTCTTACATTTGACATCGTCCTTTCACTCTAGATTCACAATATCCTTGTCTCATGGTGTTTCGTCTCATAATGTCATTCTCTGGTCATCATTTCTTATATATGTGGGCAGTCCGGGTTGTCGTGACGTCACCATTCGTCTTTCTTTAAGACCTTTTGGTTTCTTCCTGGACTGTACTCAGACGATCTTCATTTCGTATTATTGGTTGATATGGCTTCCTCAATGGATACCTTACTGTCCATGGTATCCTTGGTACTGGTATTTCAATAGGTGCTGTTCTTCTGATAGGTACTGGACAGAGCGCAACTACGGCTCTCTGCTGGTTTATTTGCTCATCATATGTCACATAGATCGGTGTGAATGTTCCTGGTACTTCAAAATGGACGGTTGGAGTGCGGGCTATACTTGGGACCTCCTCTACACTCCCCCCTCTGGGCAATTCATCTACCACTTTCCCTTCTTTCTTCAGTTCTTCCAGTTTCTATTTTGCTTCATTGGTTGAGTCCATTCTTTCTTCGTCTTCTGAGTCTATACATGATGGTCTGAAGAAATGGCTCTTCGGGGTCCATATCTTTATTACTCCTCTCAGGCTTCCTGCTGTTCTCACGTGCTTGTCTTTGTTCCACGTCATTAGTTGACACTGTCCATTTGGGCTGCAGTAAACCCATCTTCCCACATAATTTCTATGCTTCTTGGGATATTGAAACTTTGTTCCTTCTGGTACGTGAATGATGGCATTCACAAAGTCTCTTATTTCTTCGTCAGTCATGTCTTTGGGCTTCCAACCTGGCTTGAGATCAATCATGATCTTCATCCCAATGGCTTTTTTCACAGTTTTCTGGCACTGAGAGATTATTATCTTGATTACAAAGACTCCTAGCAATATCATCACTAACAGGGCTCCTAGGAACTTGAATGTATCTGCCATCCATTGCAGAACCCATGAAAATAGTGATCCAAACCAGCTGTCATCATCCACTTTGTCAGTTTCATCAATCATCTGGTTCTGTAGCTTCGTCAGCATACCTATGGCTTTTGTTAGAGTTCCATTTTCTTCATCGTGAGAAGTTATAAATGTGCAACATGATTCTCCGATTTTTGCACAAACTCCTCCATCCATAGCTGTGATCATGTCAAGGACACATCTGTTCTGGAGAGTCATGAATCGAACCGCCCTTAACTCTTCCATTATGGTGTTGTGTTGAATACTTTTATGGTTGTGCTGATAGTCTGAAGTAACTCCCATCTGGTTATCTGCAACCATTTAGTATTTGCTCCAACTTGAAATCTTGGTATGAAGAATGTCGTGAACACTGTTGGGGTGAGGCTAAACAGCCTATGTTCATATGGGATTGCATGGAAGGCTTCTTCTGATTTGACAGAAAAGTAATTCTCTTTCTTCATTCTATTCAGCAGTTCCACAGATCTCTGTTTCCTCAGGTGAGCCTCTGCTTTTGGGAAACTGTCAATTCTCAGGTCACTCTTCGAGATCACCAACGCTGTAACGTGGAGATTCACTAGTGTGCATATACCTCCCCAGTTTTTCGGCAGCCTGATTTATGCATTTGATCGACATGCCCAATAATGATCCATTGCTACTGCAGTTCCATGCACCATCCCTGGGGCATCAAAAATGTGTCCACAGTTCTGATTCTCTCCCATCATCCTTGTGCCATTAGTCCTGAAGCACAGTTTCGGATTCTCCAATGGCATTATCTGCAAGGGTCCCCCTCTGTCTTCAACCCATGTTAATAGTTTTGCAAGCTTTGGCCATAATGGCTTGCATATCCTTTGTGAATTTTCATTTGCTTCCTTGAAGGCTCCGAGGACCATGCATGCCCTGCAAATCACTACTCCTTTTTCCCATCCATCTGGTGAATGCACTGTTCCCAGACTTGCATTTGGCCTCTGTTCTTCCATCCACATGCCTCTTCTTGAGTTTTCCCCTGGAAATTTAGCTTCTTGTTCACTTCAAATCTGATTTCAGCTCCTTTCACTCCAGGTTTGTCGTACCTGATCACATGATTCTTAGTATGAGCTCTGTTTCTTGTCTTTATATCCTGGACATAATCATCTTCATCAGGATCAGTTGCTTCGGTTGCCCATTTCAATGAAGCATCACTTCCCATGAACTGGCCTCTGGTCCTACACATTTCTATGTGCGAGAGACAGTGTGCTGTCTGGAAATCAACTTCTACAGCTATGAAGATCTTGGACTTCCCCATGCTATACGGCAGAAGTGCACAAACAACGCATTCACCTTCTGAACTTCGTCTTCCAACTTCTTTCATGTGCTGGTACCAGATGTTGTTTCCCAAATGTGCTGTGCAAGTAATCGTTTAGTTCACTGTCATCTCCATGTATGCTTCTCTTAATCCTTAAGGTTTTCATGTAGTTTGCTATAACTAAATCCCTGAATGCATCTGTATGTATTTCCTTGCTGGAGGATTCTCAGGTATCCTGGTCCATGGTACAGGTCTCCGCATCTGTAGCATTTGAGTAGACAGAAGACTGGCAGTTCTCTCCTTGTCCTCTTGCATCTCTTTTCTTCTGTTTAGAAATGCCCATATCATCCATTGATGATATGGGCATTTAGAACGTGTACTTGTTCCCTCCAATGGAACATGTGTGCTTGTTAATGTTGTCTCTGGTGGTTTATTCTCTGGCTCCTCTTGTCTCTTCAGGAGTTCAGTTTTTTCCCTTTGTCTTTTCACTTCACTTGTAGTGGAACTTCTCATAGTGGGCAGTCTCTTCTTCTTCCATGCTTCGGATTGTGGTTCTGCAGTTATTGACACTAGGCCTAATGTGCGTGCATTCAATGTTTGCATGCGTGTGGTTGTCAGTAACCATTTTTCATTCATACTCTGCCGACCCTATCTACGGCTTTTCGATTTGTTTGTTACCACAAGTGTGTGTGTCACTGCTAATCACATCCATCTCAAGTTCGCTCACTCCATTATTGGATTTCCTAGGGACTGGAATGACTATATAAGGTCTGGGTGCCTTTGTAGGTTTCATGTATGCAACATTAGGTGGATGTACTGCGATTGGAATGCATTGTACATAAATAAAAAATACAGTTCTGGTTGTCAGCGAAAGCAAAATAATGATAAATATAATACATAGATACATTATCCCCTTGTAAGTCCATTGGCAGCATTTACTTCCAGAAAGGGACGGACGTCTCTCCACCTGGGGGAGGACGAGATTGCTGCTCTGAATCCCCATCTTGATCATCTGTTGAGAAATAAAAACAATTTAATACATACTTTCTAAGCAATATTATCTATGGATTCTGTTAGTGGGCTATAGGTACTACAAAACGGTCTCTCTTTGTTTGAACACTGGATTGCATATTATTTCTGGACACAGTTTCTTGTTGGGCTCTATGTAGAATGTCAAAGTCAGGTGATAATTCAGTAAGTCTCTTTACTGTGCATGTTCAAAATATATTAGTTCCCAGTCTATGTCTCTGATCTGTTTCATTACCGAAGACATGCTGTGTCTTTACCAAAACAAATAAAAAGAACCTTCTGGCGTTACTCTCTTGATCTGTCCCTCTGCGGAAAGCTTCACTGTCTCCTCGGGAGACTCTGATGGAGATTGGAGAGTTAAATTTGTGCTACAATACCATGCAGTAGCATGCTTAGCTGGGTATACTTTGCTGGATCTCTGATGAACGTGAGGACGCCAACATCAACAGGTCTCCCCACAAGCTCTGGAAAGTCCTCAATAAGGCGAAAGATGTTGTTCGCCAATCTTCTATCTTCTGGTGACAGGGACATTTGTCCTGCCCTTGCTAAGGTTTGGAACCGTTCGGTACTCACTGTGAGTGGCTTCTACGACCTATGTTGATGTGGAGAGTGACCTGGATGATGATTCCGTTCAGGATTATGCTCAAGCATTCTGTGTTCGCCGGATCTCGAAGAAATGTTAATACATCAGTGTGTCTTCCGCCAAAGTTTGGGTGCTCTTCATTTAGATTAAAAAAATATCACGTTGATGAGTGTATTTGCTTCTTCTTCCGCATAGAACAATTACTTTTACCTCATTGTATTCCGAAAGTAGGAGGAACTGCTCAGAAATTACAGTTAGCAGCCTCCTTATAATCTTTTCGTTTTCAGGATCTTGAAGAAAGTCAGTAACACTGGTGAGCCTCCCCAACAATGACAGGTATAATCTCAGTACTAGCTCAAAATATCTCAAAATGTCCTTAGTGATGTCACTACTGTGGGACACCATATGTGAGTCCGAACAAGGTCTCTGTGTGGAAGGAATCTGGATACTGTATTTTCTTCCAATTCATGTGTCCTCGATCAAAATTTGGCATATCCTTTTCTAATCAAGGCTTTAGTGTGCCTCAGTGCAAAGTTCAAAGTCAACAGATTATGTTGTGGCTTTCATGTGCACTGTTCTTCTTCACCCTGCAACTAGGATGCACAGAGTGTCAGTTTTTATGTCCTTATCCCTTTTTTTGCTCAGAGGAATGTCCAAACTGAAGCCACAATCTTTGCAAAAAGTTCTTTGTCCTTGCTTTGCTGCTGCTCATGCATCCTTCTTCCTCGTCATGGATCTCGTCTGCACGTGCTTTGGTTCTTCCCCGTCGTCTGTAGTCTCTTCGTGCTAGGGTGCAGGCGGGGGGCCTTCTCCGATGTATGGCTTGATGTCACCCAAAAAGTTTTAAGCTCTTCTTCCTTGTAGCTTTACTGCAGAGGGAATGCAGTCTTCCACTGTAAAGGGACCGTTAAACCTTGGCTCGTCCCACTTTTTCCTTGTGTGGTTCTTTACCAGGACGGTATCTCCAGGGAAGATGGATGGTACACGTAATCCTTGAGCTGTGTCTGCAGTAAGATCCCCTTTTGTGTTCCGTGCTGCCCTGCACCCTTTTCATCATCGCTGCAGCTGGCCTGAAATTACAGTAAGGCAAGATGCCATGCTATTCAAGTAATCCTGCTTTTCAGACCCTATGATTTCTCCTGTTAACTGGGTATCATATCTAGCTCTGTCTTGGGGTGTCAGTGGTGTGCGCATTCTTCTTCCTGTGGCTATTTCGTGTGGCGTAAGATGATGGTCGGAACCGGGTTGATTCCAGAGTGCATAGAGTGCCAAAGGAATGCAGTGCAACCATCCTTTTCTTAGAGTAAGCTTCGACTTAGCTATCCTTTCCTTTAATTAGCCGTTGAGCTTCTCACATTTCCCGTTACCTTGCAGATGATATGCCAACGAGAACTTGTGCTTTATACCAAGCAACAAGCTAATCTGCTCAAAAACTTCATTTACAAAGTGAATCCCGTTATCTGATCTCATGACTTCGCATACCCCCCCACATGAGGAATACCTCTCTCACTAGGAATTTGGCCGCACAGGTAGAGTCGAGGGTGTGTACATGGACCTGCTTCTATCCATCTAGAGAATGGACACACCACAACACTTAAATACCTGTACTTGTTACATACTTGAATCATACCGACGTAATCGACATGCAAGTGCTGAAAAGGCCCATTGGGCCTTGGAATAACTCCTCTAATTACGTTTAGTGTGTGCCCAGATGTGAACTGTTAGCAAATTATACAGTTCACCATAAAAAATCCAACGTGCTCTGCTAAATTCGGTATGAACCAGTCTTCTGAGAGTGTTGCTGCCAGGTTCTCTTTTGTCATGTGTGCTGGATAGTGTAACTGCTACAGCACTATTTGTAACAGGGCTATAGGCATTACTGGTTTACCAGTGCTGTCTTGTTGCCAGAAGCTTTCGGAGGGGTTTAAAGAACACCCTCGCCGTTTCTATAAGTTCTTCTCTTCCTGTGGTGCCTTCCCTTGGAGTTCCATTAACTGAATTTGTCCCATATTTTTATAGCTTCCGGGTTCACTTTGTGTGACAATCATTTTCTCATTTGTGTTAACGACTTCCACATCCATGATTGTCTCGTTCTTGGATGCCAAATGCTTGGCTTCTGTGTCTGCTGCTTGATTTCCTCGTGAGATAAAATCTGTCCCCATCATGTGGGCGGTGCATTTCACAACCGCTATGTCCACTGGGAGCTGTAGTGCTTTAATCAGCCTGTCCAATAAGGCTGCATGCTGCACTGTTGTGCCGTCCGTTCGAAGGTAGCCCCTCCTTTTCCAGCGTGCTAGGCCTGCGTGCACTGTTGATTTCACATAGGCGGATTCACTGGGCCTCATTACGAGTTTGGCGGCAGCCGCCAAACCGGGCTCCTTTACCGGGTTCCCTGAATGGGAAATTACCAGGCCATTCTGAGTTTGGAGGGCCCAGTAATTCCTCCTTCAGGGAACCCGGGCCTGGACCTTCCCCATTCCCATTTAAGCCCCCATAGGGCTCAGTGGGAATGGGAGAGGGAGCTAACAACGGGCCGATTACGACTGGCCCGTTGTTAGCTCCCTGGTACCCTCGCGGGACCCGGTAATGATTCCTGGTTTTGCCAGGCGTCCTTACCGGGTCACGCGAGGGGACCTTGTAATCATGCGGAATGGTGTTAACGGGTCCGCATCCATTAGGGGAACCCGTTAACCCATTCTGCACGGGTCGTAATGAGGCCCACTGTACACTGTTACTTCCTGGTCTGCGTGATTCTCAACCGCGAGTATCAACACTAATAATTCTGCAGCTTGCGCTGAATAATGAGATGGTATTCGTGCACTAAGAAGTACTCGAAATTCTCCATTTGCTGTGTGCTTCATCACAGCGACGCCGGTATATCTTTGCCCGTCATTTTGATCGATTCTGGAAGACCGTCAATGAAGACAATTTCTCCTTCTGCCAATGCATTTTCTTTCACTCTGGGAATCTCATCATAGAACTCTTTATAATGTGCACAGTCATGTATTGGCTCTCCTTCAGTGACTGGCTCGGCTATGAACATAGCTGGGTTCACTGTTTTGCACTGGCTATTTTAATCGATGGATTTGATATGATCACTTCATAGGCAGAAGCTCTCTGAGATGTCAGTGTCCCTTTCGGTTTCTCTAGAATAGCAAATAGAGAGTGCTCGACGTACAGCATCATTGAGCATCCCATTACAATGGTAGTAGCCTTCTCGACGGGCGAATGCTGCGGCAGCTGAACTTCGTTCGCGCGGGAAATGGCCCTTCATCACTGGGTCAAAATTTCCACTACTCTGCCATTCATGTGTGAGAACTGGTAGAATTCCTCTGCATAATTGGGAATCCCTAAAACTGGTGTCATGCAAATGGCTTTTTTGAGTTCAGCAATTCCCTCCTCCATGGTCTCAGACCATTCAATCTTTTCCTTTGTCACTTGTGCCTTCTTTAGGGCCTGAAGCAAAGGCCCATGCCCTGACATAATTGCAAAGGCCTAAGAAACTCTACATCTGCTTTACTGTGTGCGGCTTGGCTGTGTTTAGTATGGTTTCAGCCCTTTCAGGGGTAACTCTTTTCCCCTCCTGAGAGATCAGCTGACCTATGTGTAGCACTTCTTGTTGAGAATATTGTAACTTCTCTTTGTCAACCTTATATCCTTTTTCCGCTAATATAGTTAGTTGCTGAACAGAATCATGTCTGCATTTCTCCTCTGTCATGCTGCAAATTAAGATGTCGTCCACATATTGCAAGACAAGACTTTCTAATGCAATATTGCTTAGGTCCATCTGCAGGACTCTGTTAAAGATAGGAGACTCACAGTGCTCCTGAGGTAGCCTCATGCTTTTCAGACACACCTGTCTGAACGTAAATGATGTCAGATCTTGTGAGTCTTTGTGCAATGGGATTGAGGAAAATGCATTTTTCAAATCAATCACTGTGAGATATTTTACCTCAACAGGTATATTACATAGGATTGTAGCCGGGTTTGGGACTATAGGGAAGTCGTCTTCAACAATAACATGTATCAGCCTCAGATCTTGAATTAGCCTCCAAGACCCTGCCTTTGATTTCTTGACAGGGTAAACTGCAGTATTGCATGACGACTCTGACTTCACTAAGATGCCTTGCTCCATCATAGCCAAAATAGTCTTAAAAATTCCTTCATCTGCCTCCCTGGACATGGGATATTGTTGTGCTTTTGGATAAAATTGCTCCTGGCATCAATTTGATTTTCATTTCTCTGACTCCTTTCAATAATCCTACATCATAGGTCCCTGTGGTCCACACTGAGACAGGCACCTGGGCCATGTCGTTCTCAAAATATTCAGGACGATTCTGCGCTAACATCATTCTCTGAGGCACCTTTCTTTTGATTATTTTCACCCAAAAGGGGGGGTTTACCTCAACTGCTGTTTCTCCCCCATCTGCTTGCTCATCAAACAGATCGTCATCAGTGACATCAGTCAATCTGTATACTTCTTCAATGGCAATTACTGTGCACCATTGTCGGCCTTCATCATCACAACCATCAATCAAAGCCCTCCTATCACGGCTGTGTGTATCACTAAGGGAAATACTTGTCCCTTTTCTTCTTGCATAGGTATTCTAGGCTTGAACAGAAATTCATCTGGGTTCCTCAAAGTTTTCTCAACAAGGCCTGGCAGCCCTGCCTTTAGCACAGGTATTCGATACGTGAATATTTCGGGCTCTAATGATACAGCCCTCATAGCTGTGTGTCCTGCGTATGCTCTAATCATTTCGCATATGTTCAAATAGTGCATTCTTGGAGTTGAACATACTATGTGTCATGCCTGCTGGACATATCTCTGGACCAGGAACGACCTCTCCATACAAAATGAGTTACGCCCATAGAACCACTAGACCATTCTACTCGAAATGGAGGTTGTTCGATGCGTTGCCCGGAAAACGACATCTGCATTTTTCACGTCGTTAAAATTCATGTGACTTAGTTCCGTAACATGTATCACTGCAGTGCGTACATAAGCAGCGTGGAAACGCCGATCGCTGCTTCGGATTAATTCATTTTTGGCGTTTTGTAGCTGAACTCCGGACCTGCGTTCTCGCATTCCCTTCAGCAACTTCTTTGGCCTTTTTTGAGCATGTTTTCCTCCACACGCTAATTCCTGGAGCCGTGTATCCTGTTCGCGTGCCAAATCTCCACCCGGACGCTTTCTGAAGCGCGGCTGTCCTGAGCTGCGTGTATCCTGTTCGCGTGCCAAATCTCCACGCGGACGCTGTCTGAAGCGCGGCTGTCCTGAGCTGCGTGTATCCTGTTCGTGTGCCAAATCTCCACGCGGACGCTGTCTGTAAGCGCGGCTGTCCTGAGCTGCGTGTATCCTGTTCGCGTGCCAAATCTCCACGCGGACGCTGTCTGCAAGTGCGGCTGTCCTGAGCTGCGTGTATCCTGTTCACGTGCCAAATCTCCACACGCGGATGCTCTTTTCAAGCGCGGCTGTCCTGGGCTGCGTGTATCCTGTTTGCTTGCTAAATCTTCACGCGGAAACGCTGTCTCCAAGCGCGGCTGGCCTGGCTGCGTGTACGCTGTCGCGTGCAATCCTGCACGTGGTTTTCTGAACTTCTTTGAACCTTTGGTGCCTGTGACAGTTAACAGGTGAAAATCTAACTTTTTTCTTCGTGGGAAAGAAAGTATTTCATGTACTATTGGAAGGTGATTGTGCACAGTACTTTGGACGCTATCCTGTGGTGCACCAACCCGGTATCTAGCGTGAGCCTCGTGCCGTTCGGGATAAGTCTCCCTTACTAATCTTCTCCTCCTTTATCGTTGTTTCAACTCCTGGTTTTCTTCAAGAGACTTTCGTTGAATTCTTCAGTTTGGCCATAAGGTTAGTGTTTCAAATTAATGCTAATACTGTGCTATCATAGTGATTTGAGTTTGGGACAGTTTCTTATGATACTTTATCTATCCTAGGCATATCTTACGATACAATACCCAAGCCCTTTCCAGTGATCCATCTCTCTGCCTGTTTTATCAGTCAGAGAGTTGTATCATTTGGAAGCTCTAATTTGACCTACCTACATTCAAGTCGTGTGAAAAAAGGATCCGGAAGAGCCCTACCAATTGTATCCTTTTTTGGTTACCGTATCCTTTTCAATTGATACATTGGTGATTTATGACAGAATCAGAAGCCATGGAGGGTACAGATCCTTTAACTGTTTTGACTCAGTTAATCACTGACTTGAGAATGAAATGATTACGGCACAGGACATGCTACGGCATCGAATGGATGTTATGCAAGATGCCATGCATGCCACTCCTCAGGGAGCACAGGTTCCAGTAGCCACTGCATCTGGATCTAGGACTACTACACCATCATTATCACAGGAAACTCTTAAAGTGGTTATGCCCACACAGTTTCCCTTGGCTCCCCCGGAAAGGTTCACAGGTGATCCTAAAACCTATAGAACTTTTGTTAATCAGTGCCGACTTCATTTCCTTTGCCGGCCTAATTCGTTTCCTGATCTAACTACTAAAGCAGCATTCGTGCTTTCCCATTTGGGGGGTACAGATGCTGCTTGGGCAAATCCTTTATTGGAATCAAATAGCCCCTTGTTGTACGATTGCGATGATCTTCTGGCTGCTATGAACAAAGTCTTTGATATGCGCTACACTACTCAAGCCACAGATCTGGAGTTGCTGAATCTACAACAAGGCACTCAACCTCTGTTGGCTTACATCGCACTATTCAACCAATTAACAGCCGAAACCCAATGGCCAGAAGACAAGAAGACGGCTGTTTTCTACAAGGGTCTTTCAGAAGAACTCAAAGATGCCTTGTCCACGGTCCCAGTGGTCCTACAGGTTTTTCAGAATTTCTTGATTTGATTTTACAAATTGATGCCCGAAGAAATGCCCGCAAAGGAGAGAGAAAACCTTTCCTTCATGCACCGGTTCGTTCCGATACACCGGCAGCTTCTTCGAATGATCCTGAACCAATGCAAATTGGTGCGGTGAGAGGCCGGTTGTCTAGAGCAGAAAGAGAGAACCGAAGAAAAAATAAATTATGTATGTGTTGCGGTTCATCTGAGCATTTACTAGCGGCATGTCCTAAAAAACCAGTTAAGCCTTCGGGAAACGCCAAAACTCGACAGTAGCAGGAGTCCCTGTGTCGAGTGTTACATCGGACTCCATTACATTTCCAGTGCATGCACCTATAGCTGTTGAGATGACTTTACGTTTTGATGATCAAGAATTGGTTTCCAAGGCTATGGTTGATTCTGGAGCCACTAATAATTACATCGATATCACATATGCCAAGAAATGTTCTATACCCTTTGTAGACAAGAACAAACCTGAAACTGTTAATACTGTGGATGGATCAGTCTTGATTTCCGGTATGGTAACTCAGGAGACTGTACCTATTCAGATGACTTTATTAAATGGTCATTCGGAGGAAATAGTCTTCGTTGTCATTGCGGCTCCTCAGTACAAAATATTACTTGGACTTAATTGGTTGACTCTTCATAATCCCGCCATTGACTGGGTTACGGGATTGATCCAATATCCTTCTGTTTTTTGCAATGAACATTGCTTTACCAGTCAGGTGGTGTCAAATAAATCACATATTTTGGCCTCTATGGAGGGAATTTCCACTATTAGTGTGGTACATCAGAGCGGTACACATATACCAAGTGAATATGCAGATTTTGCTGATGTGTTTGACAAAGGTCAGGCAGAACAGCTGCCTCCACATACGCAGTATGATTGTCCAATTGAACTAATTCCTGGAGCTAAAATCCCTACTGGTCGAGTTTATTCTTTAACCCCCAAAGAAGATGTTGTCTTGAAAGAATACATCGATAAAGCTCTTGATATGGGATTTATATGGCCATCTCAATCGCCGGCTGCCTCTCCTTTATTCTTTGTTCCAAAGAAGGAAGGAGATCTAAGGCCTTGAATTGATTACAGGGCTATTAACGACATCACCATACAGAATCAGTACCCTTTACCACTGATTAATGTTCTGTTAGATCAATTAGGAACTTCCAAGTACTTTTCTAAATTAGACTTGCGCAGTGCTTACAATCTGGTTCGCATTCGCGAAGGAGACGAATGGAAGACCGCTTTTAAGACGCGTTACGGCCTTTATGAATATTTAGTGATGCCTTTTGGTCTTTGTAACGCTCCCGCCACATTTCAGTTCTTCATGAACGATATCTTCAGAGATATGATGGACCAATTCGTGGTGATTTACTTGGATAACATTTTGATATATTCATCATCTTCTTGGGACCAAACATCAGGTGCTGGTGTATTCGGATCATAGAAATCTTCAGGCATTCAAAACTATGAAATGTCTTACAGCTAGACAGGCAAGATGGCATGTCTTTTTTGCTCAATACGATTTTCAAATTACTTATCGCCCTGCCAGACAACATGTCAAGTCGGATGCTTTGTCTCGCATCGGTGAAGAGGTGAAGGAAGACCCATCGGTGCAAAATAAGTTGTTGGCAGATCACGTGATATGTAGTTGTTCTGCACAACCTTCCCTAAAAAACAAGTTACAGGAGTGGGTGAAACTAAATCCACAATTGATTCAGGAATTGAATATTGATATATACAATGGTTTGCCTTTCAAACAAGGAGTACTCTATCTACCAACTGGTACCACTCGGAACAAGGCCCTCAGTTGGGGTCATGATTCCTTGATTGCCGCCCATCCTGGACAGAAGAAGACCCTAGAGTTGCTGAAAAGATGGTGTTGGTGGAGGTATGACACAAGATGTTATAAATTATGTTTCAACATGTTCTGTATGCAGTCAATGCAAGAACACTCCAGGCAAACCAGTGGGTTTACTCCAGTCCCTACCTGTTCCTAAAAAAACATGGGACATGATATCAATGGATTTTGTGGTAGAACTTCCAAGAAATAAAGGCTACGATACCATATGGGTGGTGGTGGACTACTTTACAAAATTGGCGCTTTTTATCCCCTGTATTGGTGTACCAACACTGCTGGTCTGGCTGATCTATTCATCCGGCATATATTCCGGTTTTTTGGCCTACCTTCAGTGATAATCACTGACAGGGGCTCACAATTTGCGTCACGTTTTTGGAGAGCACTAAATTCGGCATTACTAATTGATGATAGGTTGTCTAGTGCTTATCACCCTCAAACGGATGGACAGACTGAGAGAGTCAATAGCACTATGGAACAATATCTGCGATGTTTGTGCCTGCAGTTTCAGTCAGATTGGCTCAATGTTCTGCCGGCAGCGGAGTTCGCCTATAATAATTCCTACCATAGTGCCATAGGTACTTCGCCTTTCTATGCTCTGTATGGGCAACACCCACGATCCATTCCTTTGGATTCCAGTCTGTTTTTGGATACTCCTGTAGCATATTAGAGATCTAAAGAGTCTACAGACGAAAGTTGAGCAGCAATTGGAGCAAGCTAAAAAACGAGATAAGACCTATGCCGATGCTCATAGAATCCCTGCACCTGTCTACAAAGCAGGTATGAAGGTATGGCTGTCCACAAAAAACTTGAGGATACCCGGTAAAAAGAAATTGTTGCCTAAATACATCGGGCCATATGAAGTGCTCCACGTTATAAATCCGGCTGCTGTCCATCTGGCATTGCCACAATGGTGGCGAGTGCATCCTGTATTCCACGTGTCACTCATCAAACCGTGCTCGGATGTTACTAGATTGCCTATACGGCCTGTTGCTATTTCTGTGAAAGGGTCAGACGAATATGAAGTACAAGACATACTGGACATGAGGCTACGGTCTGGGAAACCGTATTATCTGGTGGATTGGAAAGGTTATGGTCCCGAGGATAGATCCTGGGAACCTCTGTCTAACATTCATGCTCCTGCTTTGTTAAGGCGATTCCACTCGAAAAGGGGAGAGGCTGCTCCTTTGGGGGGTGGCACTGTCATGCCTGCTGGACATATCTCTGGACCAGGAACGACCTCTCCATACAAAATGATTTACGCCCATAGAACCACTAGACCATTCTACTCGAAATGGAGGTTGTTCGATGCGTTGCCTGGAAAACGACGTCTGCATTTTTCACGTCGTTAATATTCATGTGACTTAGTTCCGTCACATGTATCACGGCAGTGCGTACATAAGCAGCGTGGAAACGCCGATCGCTGCTTCTGATTAATTCATTTTTGGCGTTTTGTAGCTGAACTCCGGACCTGCGTTCTCACATTCCCTTCAGCAACTTCTTTGGCCTTTTTTGAGCGTGTTTTCCTCCACACGCTAATTCCTGGAGCCGTGTATCTTGTTCGCGTGCCCAATCTCCACGTGGACGCTGTCTGAAGCGCGGCTGTCCTGAACTGCGTGTATCCTGTTCGCGTGCCAAATCTCCACGCAGACGCTGTCTGCAAGCGCGGCTGTCCTGAGCTGCGTGTATCCTGTTCGTGTGCCAAATCTCCACGCGGACGCTGTCTGTAAGCGCGGCTGACCTGAGCTGCGTGTATCCTGTTTGCGTGCCAAATCTCCACGTGGACGCTGTCTGCAAGCGCGGTTGTCCTGAGCTGCGTGTATCCTGTTCACGTGCCAAATCTCCACGCGGACGCTGTCTGCAAGCGCGGCTGTCCTGAGCTGCGTGTATCCTGTTTGCGTGGCAAATCTCCACACGCAGACGCTGTTTTCAAGCGTGGCTGTCCTGGTCTGCGTGTATCCTGTTTGCTTGCTAAATCTTCACGCGGAAACGCTGTCTCCAGGTGCAGCTGGCCTGGCTGCATGTACGCTGTCGCATGCAATCCTGCACGTGGTTTTCTGAACTTCTTTGAACCTTTGGTGCCTGTGACAGTTAACAGGTGAAAATCTAACTTTGTTCTTCGTGGGAAAGAAAGTATTTCATGATTTATTGGAAGGTGATTGTGCACAGTACTTTGGACGCTATCCTGTGGTGCACCAACCCGGTATCTAGCGTGAGCCTCGTGCCGTTCGGGATAAGTCTCCCTTACTAATCTTCCCATCCTTTATCGTTGTTTCAACTCCTGGTTTTCTTCAAGAGACTTTCGTTGAATTCTTCAGTTTGGCCATAAGGTTAGTGTTTCGAATTAATGCTAATACTGTGCTTTCATAGTGATTTGAGTTTGGGACAGTTTCTTATGATACTTTATCTATCCTAGGCATATCTTACGATACAATACCCACGCCCTTTCCAGTGATCCATCTCTCTGCCTGTTTTATCAGTCAGATAGTTGTATCATTTGGAAGGTCTAATTTGACCTACATACAATCAAGTCGTGTGAAAAAAGGATCCGGAAGAGTCCTACCAATTGTATCCTTTTTTGGTTACTGTATCCTTTTCAATTGATACATTGCTGATTTATGACACTATGCCCCCCTCCGTGAACGAGATTGTCATGTTTAATTTCCTTATTAGATCTTGACCCAATATGTTTACTGGGGTTTGTCGCGAATATAACAAAGGTACATTCATATCACATTCTCCTATAGAGACTGGAAGTGCGTTAGCAAAAGGAACACGACTAGTAGCTCCTGTGAAACTCTGAGTATTTATAGCATCGCCAGACAAGGATATGTACCTTCACATATACACGAACGTGTTGCACCCATGTCAACTAGGAAGGAATATTTTTTATCCCCTACAACAACATCCACCCTTGGCTCCTGGTGAGGGTCTGGTGTCACTGATAGGATAGAACACTTCAGGGTTCCCAGTGAGCGCTCCTAGTCCATATACAATTTTGTCCCACCTTGTGTGAATGGGCTTCCCCATCACCAGTGTTATTTCTCATTCCAGGGTTCATGGCCTGTCCTGTACTTACTGTCTGTGACAGTTGCATCGGTGACTGTTGAGACTGTCCTTGTGGAAAGCTCATCGAATTCTGAGGTTACCAGCCTTGCTGTGCTCTTGGCGCTTGCTGTTGCACCGTGTGATTCTGTGCAGCTCCATTTCCCCCCTGCTGTAAAAACACAGCTGGATTCACCATACCTCTTCCTGTTCCCTGGCCGTTTTGTATCATGCCTGGATTTCTGAATGTGCATGCTATATGCCCTGTCATCCCACACAACCAACATACTGGCGGTGGTCTGATCATTTGCCCATTGGACATATCTTGGTTGCCATTTTGCATGTTTTGAAAACCTCCCTAATTATTTTGAAAACCTCCTTGATTACTTTGCCATACTTGTCCTCTAAATCCTCTTCCCCTGGGGTAAAACCCAGTATTGCCCCTTTTGTTCTGCTGTGGATTATTAACTTGTTGAGTGTTCCATCCATCTGCGCTAGTTATCATTGCTCCTTCAAGGGCATATTTTGACAATTTTTTCTGTACCAATTTTGCCTCTTCACCCTTTTCGTGCAGCTTCTTTTTGCGATTCTTTTCTTGCAGTAGCCTGCAATAGTGTGCGATGGTCAGCTGCATTTCTGACCACGGTTTGGCCTCGATTCCTACCAATTTCTTGAGCTGTTTCTGCACCGGCACTGGCAGCCCTTGGCATAATATATGGTAGAACATGGGTATAGATTTCCCCCAAGATTCCCTCATCTCGAGTACCCACACGTGTTGGAAATTCTGAATGTAAATCAACGCGTCTTCCGACTCCTTCATTTTATGTGTCATTATAGTTCCCATTTTGGAAGTATCCGGATATAATAATCGTAACACTTTTCATACCGCAGCTCTGCAATTGTTAAATGGAGCTCCGTCATGCACGGTATTGACTGTGGTCACACTAGGGTAACCTGCCCGTGTCCACACATCGTCTGCTCTATCAACAAGTATGGTGATTAAGAGACCTTTGATATCCCCGAAAGCTAACGTGTTCTCTCCATTTTCCAGCTCGCGATGTCAGTATTGTAAGCTTATTTTTCAGGTTTTCCTGATCCATGTGAGGCCATGGAATATACTGTGGTCTTGCTCCACCTTTCTCGAGCAACAGAAATTGGGACGCATAGCTCTCTCTATCTTCTCTCATTGTTCTTCTGTCTATTGCAGGAGTAATATTCCTGCATCGCCGCCTACCTGGCAATGTCCTTAGCCTGCTCACATAGGGTGGTGGAGACACCCGCCTCTGACTGTGAGATACTTCTTTGTGTCGGTCTGACTGTGTGGCTGTTTCTGATGCCCTTGATGCAGATCCCCTAGAGTCTGACCAACTTATCCCTTTCCCTCCTGGTACTTGTTTTCTGCGCCTTCTTTCTCACTCCTTTTCTTCTTGCTCCTCTCTTTCAGCATCGGACATTGGGGGTCATTCCGAGTTCGGAGGCAGCCATGGCTGCCTCCAAACTCGGGTCCAGGTCCGGGTAGTTGGAATGGGGACTTACTGGGACATTCTGACCTATGCGTACCCGGTAAGTCCCCATTTAAAAAAACATTCCCCATTCCCATTTGAGCCCCCATAGGGCTCAATGGGAATGGGGAAGGAGCTAATAACGGGCCTGCAAATTGCGGGCCCGTTATTAGCTCCATGGTCCTTTAATGGGTCCCGCTAAGGGTGGCTGGTAAAACCAGCCGGCCCTAGTGGAACCCGCTAAGGGACCTCGGAATGCGACAGTAGGGGGTTAACGACACCGGCATCCTTACCGGTGCAGTTAACCCGCCACCGTCATACTCTTGTGCTATTTCTTGCATCATCTTTGTTCCTACTTATTTCCAATCTATCTAGGGACAGTTCCCTGTTCTCACTACTTTGGGAGATGTCCTCAGTGTCGTAAAGCTGAGTGCTCTCCAGGAGCTCGTCTTCCTCCTCCCCTTGGGGTACTTGTTCTAGCCCCATTTCATCATATATTCTATCGATCGCCTCTCCGATGCTTCTGGTGTCGAAGTAATCCTCGATATTTGCCCTAGACGTGCCTGGTACTGAATCGTACTCAGGAAAGAATTCTTCTATATCTTCCCAATCTACTACTGGCTCAGCTTTTTTGACCTCCCTTTCCAGATATTCAAGTTTGCTTGCTCTCTGTCTTCACTTCCGTTCTACATCGTCATCGAACTCTCTGCACTTCCTCGCTTCTTCTCTGACTCTATCTTCTTCATCTTTCTTTGCGTCTCTATGTTTGTTTGCCCTTTGGGTTTCCTCATCCCTTTGTCTCTTTAATCTTTTCTCTCGTATCTTCTGTTCTTCCTCTATCCTTTGCTGTTACTGTCTGTTTTGCTCATTGGCTACTCTCTGTTTACGATTGTGTTGCCTTTCTTGCTCTTCACAATATAACTGTTCTCATGTGTGTTTATCTTTCTTCCTTACCCTTTCGTCTCTCAATCCTTTTTCTTTCTCCTTCTCCCCTCTCTGTACATCATCTAGCTTCTACTTTTGTTTTTCGTCATCAATGCCTTTACCATCGAGTTTCAATAAAATCTGACCTCCTATCCATTTGTTCTGTGCGAGTGTTATCTCATCAGTTCTATCCTCATTCCCTTTCCATCTTTTGCCTTCTCTCTCTGTATTGAGAGATGTACTTGCTTGTGTATGGTCCTTTCTCTCGTACTCCAGTCTCTCCTTGTTCCTCGGGATTCTGGAGGTGATATCTCTATCTCTATCTTTATCTGGATTTTCATCACTATTTTGTGTAGGTGACTCATATGCTGGGTTGCCACACCCTGTTGCTGTTTTAAGCTCTCTTAACGGGTATAACCTTTTGTCCTTACTGTCTTCAGTTTTCGTTTCAGACGGGCGGCTGGCGCTGAGGGCATCTCACCCCCTCTGTACATACATTGAGTATCCAATCTACTGGCGGCTCCTCCTCTTTATCCTGTTGGTACATTTTCCACAATTCTAGACCAGCTAGGCTTTTGTCTAACTTTTTGCCCTTGTATGTGGCATGCAAATAGGTTGTCATGTGTTGCAAGACTGGTTTAGATAAGGATCCACCCTGGGGCCAAGATATAAACATCTTGTGGGCGGTTCCTTTAACCCATTCCGCACTGTACTTTTTCTGCTTAGGTGCGTGTTTTGGCAACTGTTTGCACATGTGTACTAATGGAGTTATGTCTTCCATATTTAACTTTGTTCACTTTCACTTATACAACTCTTGTAATGTCTTTCATTACCTAAACAATTCTAACAATATAAGTGAGCACCAATCGTTGCAAGCTCCAATCCCGTTTTTTCCACAAATTTTATATCTTCTATTTTACTCAATAAACATCTGGTTACCTTCCACAACATGCCAAATATCCAATCGCGCAGTTTTTCTGCTAGTTCCTCAAAGGAAAACTTTCTGTCCTATGACGTCAGAACAAACAACACAAAAAACAGACGTTAACAGACTAGACGAGCTCCAGCTGGTAACATAGACCTCTGCCTCTAATATTTTACCCCGACATGGAGTTTAAACCCATCCCTTTCACAAGGCATCTTTAAACGCTATGGTGACCTATTTATTCCCCTTTATTTGGGACTCTGGATGCAAGTTTCTTCTATCCACTATATTAAAGCATAGGAATAAGGCAAATCATCTCTCTTCTCGGGTATCTCACCCCGGTATCCTCTTCATTCTCTGGTGTCCTCCATGGTATCCTCTTTTGCTGATTTTATTCACCCTTTAAGTCACTATTTCCTTATATGGGGAATGCCTGCCTGCCAAAAATAGCTTGCACCAACCTTTGCCCGCTCATGCATTACTTGCCTGCTTTGTTTTGATCTAGATATTTTCTAGGTAGTAGGTATTGCATGTATTGCGTGCCTGTAGCCTGTGTCTTCAATGCCCGCCTTGCCACAAAATATCTTGCACCATTTCTTGCCAGCCCATGTATTTTTGCCTGCTCTGTCTTGATTTAGTTAGTGCCTAGAGCCCATCGCTGCTTGCCTACCAAAAAACAGATTAGTACCGGCCTGAACCGCACCTTCCTGATTACAAGTGCCTGCACCTATTTGCCTGCCATTTGTTCTGAATCCCGCCTCAGCAAGAAGTTAGTGTTTCCCTACTCACCGACCCTACTAGTTCTATCCCCACTGATCGCCTGCCTGCCTCTCCTGAGCTAACTGTACAAAGAAAGTCAATCACTCTCTGCCCGCCTACCTTAATCAGTACTGCAGTGGCTCCTACCCGTACTCACTACTGCGCCCCCTCTTCATACTTGTATTGATTGACTACTAACCTCCTGCCAGCTTTGTTTGCCTGCCCTCTTAACAAAGGCTGCTATGAAGTAGTGCGACTTATGCCTTTCCTATAGACTGCCACCCACCACCATCACTTTTTACTATTCAAAGCTTATGACTGTTAGATAAAGTTATCAGATGGTGACTTGCATATAACCCTACAGGTGCCCCATCACCTCGCTATTATGACCTCTCAAGCCGTCAGCCACTTTGCCTGCATCATAGCCTATATACTAAGTATCACACTCCTCATTATGTTACAACAGACACCCGCCCTGTTACATAATTCTAACCATCACAATGCCACAACATCCAGACCACTCCATGACACGACGGATTCTAAATCCCCGATACTAAGTTACCCATGCCCAACTGCGGACAGGGACTTATGTCTCAAAGCCAGACTAGCCAAAATCTCTGAGCCCCCTATCAGATCGATTTCTATTACCTTAGGACCAAGACACTTCAAATCTCAGCCCTGCCAAATCAACGCTAATGCAAACTTAGCCCACAACGACAACCATAGGCCTATATATATAGCCTAACTAACAGCAAACCCAAAGTGTTGCAAATCCACCACCCAACTATCACCCTGAACCCTCAGATCAAGGGTGCCCTAATCAATTCTAGATCCTTAGTAGCACATGCTACAGAAATTGCTGACCTAATCCTAATTGAGGACTTAGATTTCCTAGCCATCACCGAGACATGGTTACACCCTGCAGCAGGCCTATGCTTATGCTCGCAGTCCCGGACGGCTATTCCATACTGAGACATGACAGATCTAAATCCAGAGGTGGTGGCATCGCTATTATCTACAAATGAGCCTCGCCATGAGACTGTCTTCTCCGATTGATGTCCCATCCTGTGAATTGCTTTCTGTGAAAGTCCCACTCTCCAATGCCCAAACTCTTAAAATCCACTTGAACTACCGCCCCACTGGCCCCCCTGGAACATTTGAGGACGACATCAATACCATCCTGTCTAGCAACCTTAAAAATTCTACACAAGTACTTCTACTTGAGACTTGAAGAAGGGCTTCAACAACCCACTAGACCAGCTCGCCCTGACGACATTCAACACTCTCTCTGAAATAGGCTTCACCCAAAGAAGCAATGCACCTACCCATATTAACGGTAGAACACTTGATTGGGTGGCAGACTTTAACTGTCAAGCTAATATCCTCGCTATCTCACCGCTAGCTTGGACTGACCACCGCCTTGTGTCATTCATGCTGTCAACTAACAGACCCATGCCTCTAACAACCATTAGTTAACCAGAAATAAAAAATGCATTACGACGGACAGGCTTATCGCTGCCTTACTCCCTACTCTTAACATGCTCCCAGACAACACAGATCCTGAGATTCTGGTTGAAGAATACAACAAAATTAAGATTACCTCCCTGGACTTGATCGCTCCCGCCAAACTCAGACCAAGTAAACCCAAGACGCACTTGAGCAATTGGTTTACGCCTGCACTAAAAAACCCTAGACAACAAAAAATAAACTGTGAGGCCGCCTGGAAAAAGCTACCCTCAGCAGCTAATGAACTTAAATTCACCAAACTTTCCTCCCTCTACAAAAAAGAAATATGTCTAGCAAAACGAATGTCTTTTGACACACATATTTCCAAAGCCAAATCCAACATGAAGGAACTATTCTCCATCCTCAAAGAAATACAGACCCCCATCGAACCACTTGACACAAGCATCAAAGACAAGAAATGGTGCTCAGAGATTCAAAATGCATTAGCTAACAAAATGTCGACCCTACAACATAAGATCTCTAGCAAAGGAGCATCCTTTAATAACTCGTCGACACCCATAACAACGGAGAGGATGACTGCTAACGAATCTACCCAATTCAACTTCTCCAAAGTCTCGATCCCGGAAGTGGAAAGAATCATCCTGTCCCTGAAACCTTCTAATTGTCAGGGTGACCTCTGCCCCGCACAATTTATCAAGGATGCAGCTCGCGACCTCTCTCCCTTCATCACAACACTTACCAATGCGTCCTTTTCACCGGCACCATCCCCACTAATCTGAAACAATCCTGGGTACTTCCTCTGCTGAAAAAACCTACTCTCGACCCATCCGTACCGACCAACTACCGGCCGATTACAACAGTACCCTTCCTCCTAAAAATTCTGGATAAGGTTGCCTATGTACAAATCCAAAAACACTTGGAAGTACACCACTTACTAGCAGCTAGACAATCAGGCTTCCGCCCCTAACATGGAACCGAGACAGCTCTCATCGACCTCAAGACCTAACTTGACGAGTGTAGAGATAACGATAAAGCTGCCCTTCTCCTCCTCCTAGACCTCTCGGCCGCCTTCGACTTGGTTGATCATACTATCCTATGTAACCATCTCAAATGGCTGCACATTTCTCGGACAAGGCAATTACCTGGATTAGATCCTTTTTAAATGGCAGAACCATGGGGTCTTCTCGCTTACTGCAGCTGCCGATCCTATACCTATCACCTGCAGCGTTCCCCAGGACTCTTGTGTCGAGCCTACGTTGTACAACATTTTTA
The DNA here is from genome assembly GCF_040938575.1 of Ambystoma mexicanum. Classification (NCBI taxonomy): domain Eukaryota; kingdom Metazoa; phylum Chordata; class Amphibia; order Caudata; family Ambystomatidae; genus Ambystoma; species Ambystoma mexicanum. The sequence goes on along the minus strand of NC_090934.1, from coordinate 329,824,717 downwards.
ACAAGCGCTTTGCGATGATCTGGATCTTCTTGGTGTCACCTACACTAGCTACGCAGATGACACCCAGATCCTCCTCCCGCTTTCTGGGGATTATGGAAAGGATTTGGCCTTGGTGAATAGAGTGTACATCATCATCCAGGCATGGATGGCCACACATGGACTATGCCTGAATGATGATAAAACTGAACTCATCATCCTTGGCACTACCTCTAGCCTACACAAACTAGGACCTGGCTACTCTTCATTTATTTCTAATTGACGGCATTAGCATTAAAGTAGGTCACAAAGTACAAACGCTGGGCTTTTATCTTGACTCGAAACTCTCACTTGCAAAACAGGTTAATTCTCTGGCGTCTTCGACGGCCTATACGTGCAAACTTATCCGCATAGCCAAACCATTCCTATCTGATTTTAGCTGCACTACCTTGGCCAGAGCCCTTATCCTCTCTCGCCTAGACTACTGCAACACCCTCTACCTTGGGGCAACCAAAACTACCATTCGGAGACTCCAAATTCTACAATATAATGCCCTTAGGGCGGCATTGGGCATCTCCAGAAGAGACCACATCACTGAGAGTAGCCACCAGAACAACTGGTTGCCAACTTTGGATAAAATCCCCCTAAAAACCCTGTCACTTACCCACAAATCCCTTAATAACGCTGCACCCTCTTACCTGGTCAACAAATTCCACAGACAACACTCCCTGAGACCCACCAGAACAGCCTACAAAGACTGCTTCTCTATCCCTAACTTCAATCGCTCTACTATAGGTGATAACAGCTTCCCGGTGAAAGCAGCTAAACTGTGGAACTCCCAACCCCACACATTAAGAACTGACCTTCCCTATCAAAACTTCAGGACCAACACTATCCTATGGTTGAAAGCGAATGCTCACTAAATGTAGTGTTCACTGTAATGACTGCCCCTCAAACTTGTATATTTTGCTATTGTAAATTTGTTGTACTATGATAGTTGCTATTGTACTTATGTTATATTATGACTCCTCTATGTATACCTAAATATCTGTATGTAAATTTAAGTTTTGGAACTAAGCTTCGCATATTCTTGTACTTGCTGCGCACTGTTACCCCAGGGTATGTTTGCGCATTATAACTAATAAACAAAACAAACAAACAAAAGCATATATATATCCTACTCTATCTCTGACTATATTTTTTTTCCTGCCTCCCTCCATTACCTTTTCCTTACTTGTTCTAAGTTATATACTTTTTGCCAAAGCATTTAGTCTTTTTCACTCACCGTTCCCATGTTTCCTCTCTGGATGCTCGGGATCACCACCTTCGTCACTGCCTTCTCCGGCCGTTCACGGGCACAGATGCCCGTAGGAGTGGGAAGGGGTTATGTGGGTAACACGGGTCCCTTCAGACCTCGTTCTGCAGATTTTATTTTTATTCTACCACTGTCTACGGGGAGCTTCACGGTCTACTCAGCCGGATGGCAAAAGACTTGTGATATTGCAGAGGACCTAGAGTTACTTTATGTCGATGGTCAATGTGTGTCTTATTCTAATCGATAATCGATAACCATCCGATCTCTGCTACGAAGTGTGCTCCGGGACCTCCAACCAGCCCATAGAGTCGTGTTTGCCCAGACGCACTTTAAGACAAGATATCAGCACCCGTGAGATGGATGGGGGTGCAGATTATATACTCCAACACCAAATCAATAATCACAACTCGACAGTTTGTCAAAAGGAGTCCATTTAATGACAAGTACAAAAAACAGGGAGTCTCATGAACATCAGCGGATGCGTGATCTTCCTTCTCGCTTCACAACTCCAACCAACTTCCTAAAAATCATGAGATTTATACTGAAAACTCGTCATCATTGATGTGTAACACTTAAAAGTTGGCATACAATTCCATTGGTTCAGGAAAGGTAACTTTACTATAGGTACTATATCTGTATATGGTAACAGAGTAAAGGGATTGAGTAAACACTGTCAGGTGGGGCTTCTGAGCCCTACCTTCAAACTAGCTACTGTAGATGTCACTAAAAGTACGACGTCTCATTGAGTCTACTAACTATAAGATCCTAGATTACTTGGTCCCTTGTGATTGGGTTGGCACCTACCGCACCCGTACTTTTCCACTTCGCTTAGCAGCATGCAGAATAATGAGGCCAGGTGCAGGGAGTACGTCTGTACCCCAGCCTTCCTTCAATTTATGTTACAGCCATTTATCACCTTAGTGGCCGTGTGTCAATTACTGCCTTGTAGTTCGGCCTTGTGTCTGCCTCTTGGTCTGAGAAAGTTTAAGGAGGATGGGTACGATAAGGCTCCATGCGTAGGTGTGAAAGGCTTACTTCTGCTCACTCGGCTGGTAACGTAGTGCAGACACTGTGAATTTGCCTCTTCTTCGTACAATTTGTGTGTTTGACTTTTGTTTCACCCCCCTCCTGCCTCCGGCTTCTTATCTTGGCCCTTCAGAGCAGTGTATTCTGTTCTTTGCTTCAATGAATTGTAGCCACTGTTCGTCCATCTTCAAAGATACGACCTTGAATCTCCAGGCACAATGTGCCTCTGCTGAGTTTCGTTTCTGCCACTGTAGTCTCGATTTTGCCAAATATGAAACTTTTCTCGTGTGGCCTTTTAGTAACCTTTTGGTTGATTCTGCTTCTTGTGCAAAGTGGAAGTATACTTATATAACATACTTTTTTGAGGTAGATTATGTATAGTGGTGCTTGCCGCACTATCTTCCTAATAAGCATAGCAAGCCGCACACTTTTCTTAGCTTTCATGCGGTTCCAAGCATATGTAACTTGGTTCAATATCTTCATTTTGCTCGTGGCTTAAGCTTCTTACATTTGACATCCTCCTTTCACCTTAGGTTCACAATATCCTTGTCTCATGGCGTTTCGGCTCTTTACATCATTCTCTGGTCGTCATTTCTTATATATGTGGGTTAGTCCGGCTTCTCGTGACATCACCATTCGTCTTTCATTAAGACCTTTTTGGTTTCTTCCAAGACTGTACTCAGATGATCTTCATTTTGTTTTATTGGTTGATATGGCTTCCTCAATGGATACCTTACTGTCCATGGTTTCCTTGGTACTGGTGCTTCAGTAGGTGCTGTTCTTCTGAAAGATACTGGACAGAGCCCCACTGCGGCTCTCTTCTGGTTTATTTGCTCATCATATGTCACATATCTCGGTGTGAACGTTCCTGGTACTTCAAAATGGATGGTTGGAGTGTGGGCTATACTTGGGACCTCCTCTACACCACCCCTCCACTTGCTCAAGTTAGTGGAAAATTCTGAGGTGATTGGTAACCAGGTGGGCCTCTAGAGAATTTTTTACTGAACTGTCCTCCCGCTGGCTAACCACAACTCCACAATAAAAGCAATGTGTACCTACATGTCGAGAAAATAAATCACACAGAGTTTTCCAGATGAAAGCATAGACAATTGTACTGCCACATGAGGGTGGGGAGATAACACTGGTTTGATAACTGTGGTTGCTGACGCTGGTTTTGGTTGTGCCTTTTTCTTTTGCTGATGCACACTACACTGAAGTGTGGGAATTACCTGTATCTGCAGATGTGCTGGTAGATTCCTCCTTTGCATCACTTGAGGAGGATATCATGGTTTCGATGGCAGTGGATATTACGTGAATCTTAAAGGCCAGTTTAAGTGCTGGCGAAGTGGTGAGGAGACACAGCTGGTTCATTTGGAAGCTTTGGGCTGTTATACTTACTGACTTGGTAATGCAGTGCAGATTGCCGTGCAGACTGAACTTCAGCCTACACCTTTAAGCCAGAGGCGTGGCCGGGGACGCAGTTTCGAGCAACCAGGAGCTCCACCCCCCATTGCCCAACAAAACTCTTGCGGGACCGCGAAGTGCCAGCAAGTGTCAGTCTGCAGTCTGCAGTGCGCCTTGCTGCCATGCCTTGCTGCTGTTAGCGGCCCCAAATTGTAAGTACTTTAACTTCTAGTTGAAAATCCACTGAGACTTGTTGCCCTGAGCATGCTCACATATCGATTGGGCTGTGGCTGCTTGGTTGGAGACATAAAGCCTGAGGAAAGGTGGCAAGGAGGACCCCACTTGGGTCTTTTGTTGAAGAGGAGGTAATCGCCACTCGCTATCTGACTATTCCAACGTAGCAAGGATCTGTACTCTCCATCTATTTGGTCGCTATCCTGTGTCCGTAGTTAAAAAGTGATGTTGGTTCAGCTATCGAGTGTGGGGCTGGAGAGGGGTCCTCCAGCTCACTCGAGGCACGTTAAGCATCCAGATACCCCTGGGATTGGTGCACTATATATGTAAATAAACTAAACTAAACTAAACTAAAGAAGGACTCGTACTAGAAACGTGCGCTCAAGCCTTAGAGGGTATTAGTATTAATGAGTGGGAAGCTCTGGACATGCAGATATTGTCAGAGGAGGCGGCGCATAGAGTAAAGGGATGTCACTTTGATGTACAGGTTCAAATCATGGCTAAAACCATCTCTGCCCTGAACATATTAGAGATTGCCGATATACCTCTGGACCCTCAAACCTCTGTGGACCTCCATCTTCAAGAAAGTATGCTGGGGGATGGGGCAAATTTACATACACTCTCTCCTATGTTTGCTCTTCCAGTGCAAGTGGAAGAGAAACGGGTGGAGCCTTCTAAAATGAGTCTGCAGGTTGGACAGGAGGCGGGCTCTTTGACTAAGTACTGTCAACTTATTCCCCCAAGATTGCAGTCTACAATTCAGGAAGATGTGAGGGTTTCAATTGATGAATCGTCACGGGATCCTTCAAATGTGTTCCCAAATGGAAGAGAGCCGGTGCACCCCAGAGTGTACAGATCCGCTAAGACTCCGGGAACATATTTGGAAAGAACCAGGCTCAGCCATTGACCAAAAAGTGCTGGCAGCCACGAGGGTTGCTTCCGGAAATCGTCTCGTCAATTTCACGCTTCACCAACCGGAGAACAGAGTTGCAGACCCCAGTCACCCCTGCAGTATTGACACGGGCGTCATCTGTGTCCATTGCTAGTGGCCCGTCCATCAGGAGCATGCCTCCCTCGGAGGGTCCTAGCTCATCGGATATTCCACTAAGGGTCGGACAAGGGGTGACGAGTAGGAGTCATTCTAGTTTCTTCATGGGGAGTTTAGCTCTCAAGAGGGACAAAGGGAGGGGAGTCCACATCTCAAAAAAAGAGAAGAGTCCTTGGATGACTCCAGGCCACGCTTTATAAAAAGACTGAAGATTAATTCAGTGGGGGACACCAGTGGGCAAGATTCCACTAAGGTTGCCTTAACAGTTGTTCGATCTGTGGAGGGACATATAAGTAGCCAAAAAAAGGATTATTCATAGAAGGGCCTTAGGTCGCCGCCACCCCTTCTGGACCATCACATTACAGATGAGGACTTGCTGTTGGACCTGGCTGCAGTGCTGGTTGAAGACCAGGCACTGCAATCCTCTTCTATTGATGCTGGTATGATTACATTCATGACATTGACCCTACCGCCCGTCATGAAATTACATTAAACTATGAGCGAACATATTAGGAATCAGTCCACTTTGATCGCAATGCTGCATACAAAATTAATATTCTTGGAGGGTTTTGTGACAGGTATCCTGGGGAACCTGGAAAAAAACAAGGAAGAAATTACTAACATTCTCCTCCCAATCATTACAGCGGCAACAAAAGATAAGAATAAAAGTAAGAGTGAACTCTTCCAGAGATCCCTTACTAAGACACCACTATCAATCTAAGAGAAATGTCTACTCCACCACTGTTGGTTGAAAATGTTGAAGGCAGTAAAGACCAAATACAAACTGATCAGTCGCTTGGATCACTACCAGTGCAGCCACCTATGTGCACCCAAGACATCAGGCAAGAACTTGCACAGCCTGTGTCAGCCCATCCCAGGGCCATTCCACAGCTCCCAACTATGGAGATTCAAGTCATACCTACTGGGGACTGTGGTGCTGGTAGGGTGGAACTAGTCATTTTAGGGGGGGGGGGTGGCAGGGCCACCATTATTACAAAAAAAATGTTATTTTTTCATAATTATCTGTGTCCGATAGGGCAAATAGCAAGTCATTGCAAACCAAGAGAGTGGCTCTAAAGAAGAGACTTGCAAAGGAAAAGAATGTGCCGAAGCAGCAGGTCCCTAAGCAAGCCCAATGAAAACACCCCACAAAGGGTGCACGGGGAGGGGGGAGGGTCTCAGCAATTTATTAGGAATTTACTACCAGTCTCAACCAACGAGCAAAAAGCTTTGGGGGGTTTAAATGGATCCAGTGTCGTGGAACTGGTTTTGCCCCTTCGGATTCTGGGTGCAAAACCCTGGCGGCAAGACAGCTAGAAGGCTCCCTGGATGATTCATCAATAGATTTAATAAACTTATCCAGTATTCTATGGAGGAAGACAAAGCCTCAAGCCCTGTGACCGACTGCTCATTAAGTAATGGTCCTCAAGGAGAAAAGCTGTCAAGGGCAGCTCGCCGCTACAACTGAGGTGAATGGTCACCAGGTAGAGGATCCAAAGGAACAGGGTAGTCCTCCTCATGCAAAACGTCCTTCAAGCGTTACTTTTTCTGTCAAATTTCTTGATGAATATAGTTACCTAGACACCCCCCCGGAAAAGACGTACAATGATGACGACCAAACCTTAGGTCAAAGTCCTAATAAAAGTCCTGTGGCTGCTTTGACTTTTAAGACTCTGGAAGATAAAAGAACTGTGTCTATTAATGCTATAAAATGTGGGGCCCAAGTTAAGAAACAACCCGCATTCTGTCAAGTTAAATTTCTTTCTGCATCGGTAAAGGCTGATCGACATGCATCGGCATCACCCAAATGATCAACCAAAGTAGGGACAAGAGACTTCAGACTCACGTTGGAGAGAATATTAATCATCAAGGATAAATTAATTTTTAATAAATCAAATGCTTAGCGGCTCATGAGCACTATCCCGGCCCTTAACCAAATAAAATCAAAAGATCTATTGTTGGTGGTATTCCCTGATGAACATCGCCTGGACAAAATCTTGCTCCATCTCTCATCAGCGAGCAAGAGAGACATTTTATTAAGGCAAGGTGCGAAGCTGTTACTATTAGGTTTTAGGCTATTGGACTATGACAGAGATAACCTTAACCTCACTCAAAGCCCCAGAAATCAATCAAATGAAGAACTATAAGGGGAGGGGGTGGTCCAACATAGGAATACCACCGCTCATTGTATGAGAAAGATGGGAGCCGATGAAATATCCTTTTCCAGGTATAGTTCACAGGCGACACCGGCCCCGCCCACACCCATCCACTTCCTCCAAGGACTATAATCTTATTGCTAACAAGGATCAGAGAGATCACCTACTGATCCATCACACTCGGGCAATGATGATTGGAGTTGGTTGGTGGGTGCCCTAGCTGGTGGAAAAGCCATTTTATAGAATGGGGTCTTTGGGGGGGACTGAGCTACTGCAAGTCCTGAGAAGCCAGGTGAGAATATGCAGCTGGAACACACAAGGCTTCCTGCACTTGTTTGGCGAGGGTATTGCAAATTTCCAAGAGTGTGATATAATTTGCCTCCAGGAGACATGGTTGAGGTCCCCCCTAAACTCTTGGAGGGATTTTCGATAATATTTAACCTGGCGGAAAAAGGCAGGAATGGTAGACCAACGGCCAGCCTCCTTATAGCCCTTTGTGCTAAAAGGGGTTTTGTGATCATCTCAGAACTCCAGCCCTCCACCCTGAACCAGTCAAAAATAATACTGATGGGACAGTCACCAGCTGGAAGCATTAAGAAGGTCATGGTGATAAATCTGTATTGGAATGTGGCATCTAAATGGAGTGATAAGTTTATGGGTACAGTGCTTACACTTATCGATGAAGCTAGGGCCAATCATGTAAACTTAGAGTTCCTAGTATGCAGAGATCTGAACATCCATTGCTTCGATAGCGCCCTAAACTTCATCGAAGATTTGTTTCCTTCAGCCCCCTGCAAGTTTTGAGTGGGTTACAGTGGAGGAGAGAATTGACAGAAAGGAACATACATCTGGTGAATGGGCATATTGCAGGGGATTGCCCTCCACGGCCAACATGGAATAGAGGCCAGGATGCAAACATCTTAAACTACGTGTTTGCCTCTGAATTACTATTCTCCGACATAACAAACATGGTTGTCTGGGGGACTGCCAAGAGTGACCACACCATAGTTGTTATTACAGTGGCAAATTGGCCAGCAAAGGACTTTGAGCTGCAAAGTGAGGCCCTGGAAGAAATAGGCTGAGGTCGAGAGTACTTCCATCCGTCGCCTCCATTACTTCCAACACCAACCAATCACTATCCCAAGAACCATTTAAAGCGTATGACACCACGTACCCATCATCGAATAAAGTCAGATTTAGCATACTTCATAAATATGACTCAGAAGTTGCTAAGAGGAAAAAGGCCTTGAATAAAGAAATAAGACTACATTCTGTAAGTCAAACGGCAAAGGCCAGGGAACACTCGAGACATCTTAAACAAGCTTTTACGAACTTGCTAAAGTTGCATAAACGCCTGATGCTCCAACGGGAGGCGGAAAGTATGTTACATCATATATCCTCGACAAATATAGCTGAGACGTGGAGACTTCTAAATCACCTTTTGGCGCCTCAAGACTCCAAGAAGTATCAGTACTTACTTACGCGGGGCTTTGTCTAAATGACAGTGCTGCTGATACCCAAAGGGAACTGTTGTTGTGGAGTAAGACAAAGAACTTAGCCGCTCAAGCCAGTATCATCAAGAAAAGATACTGTAAATTTTCCTTGACTCTGGTGATCGAATTTTTCCACCTAAAAGTAACTCCGAATTTGACCTATGGGGTGGAAACTTCCTTCTCACTATCTCCGTTAGTGTGGGGAAAACTTGAAGGATTATTTTGGAGGAAGGTTCTATGCTTGTCGAATTGTGTGCCAATTCGGGTCATTAGGGTGGAACTGGGGTTGATATCTCTTTACTCAATTACGGTTTGGAAAACCCTCTAATTCTACACAAAATGTTGTGCTAAAGGAACAGGAGTCTTGGCTGCAATTGGTTTGGCTATGGCTAGGCCCTCTGAGGCCTTATTGATGGCTTGGAGCTCACTGTAATGACATCCTGGTCGACTTGGCAGAATCAGTGGAGAAACAGTGGAGTCATTATGGTTACACCCAGCCCAAGTAAAGAGGAAGCTCTACGCTATTGACTGGATCAATTCACTGGAGATTAGAGCAAACTCAAAGATCTATGGCAATCATTTTAAGGATATCAGAGCAAGGGGTTCACTGCCAGCTCATATTTCTAAATTCCCTTGCAAATACAAGCGTGCTATTTTTTTTGCCGGTGAGAATGAATTTATACCCTCCTAAGGAAGTTATAGAGGTCAGCAAACTGTCTGAACTGCGGGCCTTCCGGTGTCAACTGTGTGACTGTGATAGAAAAACATTATTCCATTTCACCCTAAATTGTCCTTGTTCTAAAGCTCTCTGGACAAAATGACTGGCTAATTAGATCATTAGAAATTCACAACCCTTTCGGATCATGATTGGTGGGGGACTCTGATGTTGAGCTTACAAACTTTGTTGACTTTAGCTTTGCTGGCCTTTTTGAACTAATGGAGGATAAATAAAGCAAAGAAGGGCTTCATATTGAAGTGGAAGGCACACTTTTTTTTAAAATGATGTTCTTAAAGTGTACATTTTAAGGTATTTCTTTTTTTTTCTTTTTCTTCGTTAAAATGTATATTATTGAATGTGGGGTTTCTTGATTTGGTTCATTTGTGAAGAGAGACGGAGATCATGAATCAGTATTTAATTATTTTGTTTTTGTTTTTTGTATTAAATGATCTGTTTTTTTTTTTACTTCTGTTTGTAGCTAAGGTTTAAGTTTAAAACCAACTGCCATATGTGTTTATGCATTGCAGTCATGCCCAATGCAAAATGTCTTCTTGCCCTGCTGCACACTCTTCTTACAGAGCTTCCACACAAATGCACTCTTCTCTGCCCATATCTTCACTCTTGCAGGGGAAAGTACTTCCACACATAATTTGAGTTTGTCTGGCCCTCTAGCCTATATTGCCCCACCACAGGAAGTATGCCACCTGCACTTGCAGTATAGTCATTCTTCTCTGCTTCCTCTATCTTCTCCTCTCACCCTCCTATGGCTGCAACCCCTTTTCCTCCCCAATGGCCATTCCTTCTCAGTTCTTCTTCTGCCCTGAAACCACCTCAAGCTCACCTCCTGATGCCCTCCTCCTGCCTCATCCACCTTTCCCTATTCCCCCTTGTGCCTCCTCCTCCTGTTCCTCCTGCCACCCCATTATCTGACTCCTTTAATTCCTCTTCCTTATCCACCACACCTCCACACCTGCCTCTTCATTTCCCTTCTCCTTTGCCCCTTTATCGCTGCCTTCTCAGATTTGATGAATTAACACCCGTGGAGGTGGTTTGTGCCAACTGTGGTAATTCATTACCACATTTAAAGTGGTGTATTAAATTGGAGAGACAGATTTTAAAGATCTACATGAAACAAGCACTATACAAAATAAAATGCCACAAACAAGGAATGAAATACAAAAAGAAATACACAGAATGATCTCAGTGGCTTCAGCGCAGGGTCTCTTTCCCTTGCCTAGTGTGGATCAGCGCCTTTCTTTCTTTTAACAGTGAAACAAAACCCACAAAGAACCAAAATGTGAGCTGGGCCTTTTAAATGACAATCAAACCACACCAAAGATTGTATGCCTCAGATTGTCCCACCAAATTCCTCTAAGGGGATCACAGGTTTTATTGGCCTGCTGAGTTCAGCCTGCATTCCAACACTCCCACACGAGTAAGAGTGTGATCTTGAAATGCTGGTGGATCCAGTGAGAGCTTGTGAGACAACCAAATCGGTCATTTATTCATGCAAGATAGGCCAGTCAGGTTGCCACGACTTACTAAAGAGTTTTAAGTAGTGCCTTTGTGTCCCTTTGTTTCAATTTAGAACTACCCTTTAGCCAGACCAATTACCTGTATGGGGACCTTGTTTTATCTATTGATGTTTGCCCAGGTTTGGGGGGGTTAGCAGCTACAGTGAATCCACACAAGGTGACCACGACCTTGCAAGTGCTCCATTAGGTGGACTGCCAGAATAGCCGGCAAGCTAGATGAAGGTACACTTTTGCCAAATGCAACTTTTTCTGATTTACATTCTTGGTGCCTCTAGCATGGTGACAATGTTCTATCCAGGAGGCACGCTGAACTATATCTTGACCAAAAGTCCACAAACCACATGCAAAGTAACATGAAATGTGCTTTGCTCTGTGTCTTCATCCCGCAACAAGTCAAAGCATCTACATAGCCCTGTAGTATGCATAAACGGTTCCCCCACAGAAGAAGTAGCGTTGTAAAGGTGCAAAGGATATGCATTCCACTACAACTAGTTATTCATACCTAATAAAAAAGAGAAGAGACTCCATGCCCCATTACAGCGTACAAGGGTGCATCACTTATGATGGCATGGATTGGCTAAGCATGTGCATACCTATGTTTCATCTTGTGCTGCGTGTGTCCTGGCCAACAAGTATATCATCTACCAAACTGATTGAACAATCATAGCAAGTAATCTCTCTGAATTTTAATGTTGACTTGTTATTGTTAACCTTTGCATGTCACAGGACCCTAATGGAAGCTGTGGCCTCTTCTCTCCCCTTCAAAGACTTCCTCCACACCAGAGATGGCAGCCACATTCCTAAACCAAATATTTAATTCAAACGGATTCTCAAACATTTTTATAAACTGCTCTGTAAAATGTTAGGAATGGAATGGGCAATCTCCCCAGGACACCCTCGTAACCTATAGTTAGACTGATTCTTGTGTTACAATGGTATGCTTCCAGGAATCTTGTTTTAACACTGCTACTGGCATGCCATCCATTAACTGTCTTCATAAAGCCACCAAGAAAGCACAGAAGACAGCAGCCCATTAACAGTTTAGAAACGCTAGGAAAGACACCAAGAGGTATTCAGATTGTAAGATACAAGAAACCCATAGATATTTGGTTCCACATTGTGGTCTTACCGACCACAATTACAGAGTGGTAAATTTAATTGTGGAAAAAATACTGAAAACATCTGTTTTTATTTTATTTTTTATTTGGGGGGTACCCTCTAAACCCCCTGTTTTTAACCCTTAAAACGCCAACCCAAACCCATCCCGACCAATTCAACCCCTTTACGCCACTTATTTAATTAATGGTCACTGTGTTTTCTGGTGTTTTTGCCCACTCTGAAATGTACCACTCTGTTTTGTTTCAGATATGTTGACTGGTTATCATTGTAGACTAAGTCTGGTGTCCTGACGTCACTTACCAGGACATGTAGTGCCTTGTAAGCTCTCGCTGAAAGTCTTTGAAGTCTTTCACCTCCGACTACAAGGACCCTGAAATTGGATCCATGCAGTGTTTCACACAATGCTCTTGTAGTCTTACATCCCTAGCATGTTTTCAATCAAATCCAACCGCATCCTCTTCCTGTTCTCACTGATGAACAATGATAGTACACAGTACATCTGACGTGGAACTCTCAGCGTCATCTAGCATGTCTGTACTGTCTGGTATACTAAAAGAGTTACAGTTTGTATGACATGAGGTGGGAACTAGCTTTTCATGATAGGGCCCCACGTCTTATGTACAGTGTTTCTGCAGCTGTCGGTCCCACAGGAAGCAATGGTGTACCAGTGCTATGAGTAGGAAGGCCATTAATGCATTAATGTGTTTGCTCTGTCCATCATCGCATCCATATGTACTGCACTCAGTCACCAGAGTTCAGCCTATGGGGGCACCCTTCTCAACAGATCTGCCTTCTCAATGGGAAACCGAGGCTCAGGGTTCATACTGAACCCTGAGCCCCGCCTGACCCAAGATGTCTGACATCAGCTTCCGGGTCACGATATACAGAGCTAGCAAATTGAGAAATGAGAAGCAAGGGACGGCCACTCTTCCCTTCGCAACATTCCTGATACATATTCTCCAGTTACTTGTCCTCATCGATTCTAGTAGGAGACGAAAGACAAGTTACAAAAACAAATGGAAGGCTTTTATATTGTGATTGTGTGTTTGGCGATAGACTTGTATGCACCCTTTCTACCATGACCCTCCATTCCATCTCCCAACAAGCATTGGCAATGCCAACAGTTTGGCTTTTGTGTAGGTATGACACAGGCACTTGACAGGCACGGCCTTAGTAGTAATAACTGGCCATTGATGTAGATGCACATTTCTGCGAATACCAGGGAATCTAATAGCAATGCTTGGCAAATGCTTATTAGTGGTACAAAAGCCAAAACTGTTGCCTTTGCCAATGTTTATTTTTAATAGGAATTCAATGAAGGTCACTCAGAGTGCTTACAAATCGAGTGACTGAAGGCAAACCTGGTCAAGACATTTATATTACTCCAGTAGCGGGTTCTCAACTTCCTGTTAAGTGCCCGATTCATGGAAGTGTGCAGAGATCAACAAAGGCTGTGCTCCGAGAACGCGTCTGCGCGTCCTGCGTGCAGAAGTTTATCTGCCCATTCTGTGTATTCCCGCAGTTGTTTGTGCAATGTGACCGTACACATAAGTCACGGCCAGAACGCCCCCGACATGCACCAGCGCAAATCAAAAAGAGCCAGATACAGCCAGTGTAGCATGCTCCTCGGCTGCAAACACATGCACCCTTGAAACAGTGCTTAGGGTCCCCTGCAGACCAGGTCTGAACCTCGGGACGCTGCACGGGGTCCACCATAACTATTACCAGCACCCCAAGTACTTGCGTCCAAATTTCTGTGACTCAAGTAAAACTCCAGTAAATCGGTGTACGAACCCTGTAAATCATTCATGAACTCTGCTACACACCCCTAAATCCAAAATGCGATCTGACCGTGCAGAGGGGATTCCTATGCACAAGTGTCTGTACGACTGCCTTCAGGAGTTGGATAGATTGAGGGCTTTGTGTGTGCCTTTTCCACGACTTGAGCTTGCAAGATCAGATTCATGAATAGGCTTTGTTCCATGTATTTGTGGGCGTGTGTTGGACTGCGTGGGACCCATCCTTTGGAATGCCCACATTTTACCCATGGTCTTCTCCATTTGCATGTACCGTCCCTTACTCTGGCCTCTGCGCAGGCCAAGCTCACGCTGTGCGAGGTGTCTCACTGTTAGAAAAGGTTTCTCTTTACCATACCTTTCCTTCCATGTTAATGGACCCCCAAACATTTTGCTTTTATTTTTTATCCCAACCTGACATTTTCCTGGTTTTTGCTCATCTGTTATGGGGAAATTGACACGTCCTTCAGAGTGTCAGTAATGTGAAACTTTGTTTCCCTTAGTCTTTGACTATGTTGCCATTTCTTGGTAACGTTTTATCTATGTGCCAAGTACCTTATAGTACTGCGCATACGGGTTCTGTTTTATAGCACCAAACACCCTCTAAGGATTTTTGCTGATTGTACAAGTGTGCCTAGGACGAACTGGTGGCAGCAGTATACTTTTATAGTATTTGTATTTCTTTTTAATTAACCACATCGCGTTTACTGCGTTTAGCTGAAGAGGTGGCCAGTGCCGAGAATGGCCATGCCACAAAGTCTATTGTTCTGTCCTTTTGTTCTGTTCCATTTGCCTTTTATTCTGTTCCATTTGCCTTACTCCAGGTCGAGCAGACCTGGCCATTCCTTGTTGGGGCATGCAGCCTCCTGCGAAAATCAAAACTTTCACGGGCTCCTGCATGTCACACGTGCGAGTGCCCAGGAAGAGGATTGGGACTGTCTGGTCTCAATCCATACTAATGGTGCCAGTATGACTGGTATGAAAATGAAGAGAGGAATCCGATTTGTTGTGCCAAGATCAATATTTTTTAATAGTAAATTCCTAATTAAGAATCAGTTGTATCTTTTGTACTGATAATGAACTGCGGTTCAATCCCTAAATCCCTCCTTGGATGTACTGATTAAAGGTTCCTCCCATTCCTTGAGGCCTTCCAAATCTTCTTCATCAAATGAAGGGAAGATACATATTCTGAGTCCTCTGGAAATTCTCCCAACTTGCAAATTATATTCCAAGGTTTTTACTTCCCACCACCTCGAAAGTTCATGTTTTTGTAATTGTTCCAGAGTTTCTAACAGTTTTCTTAAAGATTGAGTATTTGAATTGTTAGTGGCTGGTGTGGGCAATTTTTGCCCCAAAAATAGCTGCTCAGCCTCTTCTTCATGAGGTTGGTAGTTTGTTTGAGATAATGACAACTCCTGAGGTCTAAAAGGCCACTACCCGATAAAGAAATAGTTATGTAGGTTTTGGAATTGTGCCCAAGAAAACATGTTTAATGTAATAACAAGTGACCTGAAACCAGAAGTTTGTAAAGTCAAGGTGGTTGTATTTGGTACTATTTTAAATAACCAAGGTTTTCTTTATAGGGTAAGCATTTTAATGGCACACTGGATTGAACTGGAACCGTTTCGGACTGAGCTTTTATTAGGCTAATTGCAAAAATGAAAGCATTGTTGTCAACTACATGCATATACAAGTGAGACTGAAAGGTAACTATCGGAAGAGCGGAGGAATCACTCAGTGGTGTTTCCTGGTGTCTATACTTACTCTTCTCACCATCCATTGTGAAAACAGCCTTTTGAATCAGCTGTGCATTTTTACCTGACACTTGACGTGTAAGTGCTTTTCCATTCCCGGGATTATTTTCCTGTTGATTTCTGCTGTATCACATCCATGTTTGATGGACATTGCCAACAGACTGTTTTGCAAGTAGGAAATTGCCATGGCTAGAGACAGAAATCTTGGCATCTTACTCACAAAAACTAGTTCACACCCCTCCTTCTCCCCGGGAGGAAGTATAGCGGCAGATAAAGTGCATATGTGATGAAGGGGTAGGGACAATCCCTGCCCCTCCTACTCACTGGCAATCCTCTCGGGGGAAGAAATGGAGGAAGTACAGCGGCAGGTACAGCGCATATGCGAAGAAGGTGTAGGGACAATCCCTGCCCCTCCTTCTCACCGGCAATCCTCAGTGGGAAGAAGTGGAGGAAGTACAGCGGCAGGTACAGTGGATATGTGATGAAGGGGTAGGGACAATCCCTGCCCCACTGGCAATCCTTTAAGTGGGAAGTACAGCAGATGCAATGCATATGTGATGAAGGGGTAGGGACAATCCCTGCCCCTCCTTCTCACCGGCAATCCTTTAAGTGGGAAGTACAGCAGATACAAAGAAAATGTGATGAAGGGGTACAGACAATCCCCGCCCTTCTTCTCACTGGCAATCCTTTAAGTGGGAAGAAGTACAGCAGCAGATACAGTGCATATGTAATGAAGGGGTAGGCACAATCCCTGCCCCACCTTCTCACCGGAAATCCTTTCAGTGGAAAGAAGTGAAGGAAGTACAGTGGCAGATACAGTGCATATGTGATGATGGGGTAGGGACAATCCCTGCCCCTCAAACCTCACTGCACTCAGAAGGTGAAGAATGAGGCCCAGGTTGCTAGGCAACAACACTTCCTCGAACAGATCATATACTGCCTTTAACTATTGGAGAGTCTTTCAAACACATGGTGTTGGACCCTAATGCCTCAAGCACCTAAAAGAAATGTCTCTAACTCCCACACATAAAAAGGCGTGTACTGTGCTTTTTTTTTTAATTAAAGCTTCTTCTGTAGCTCTCTGATTGTAACCAGCAAGGCACTTAGTAGAGCCTAGTTTTGCCTTTTTCAAAAATCTCAGCATAGCAATTAGCCATTTGGCCCTCATGCTGGGTAACCTATATCACATTATCTGTGATTTTTCTGTGTATCAGTTTCTGTTTATGTAAGCATATCTACATTGGTGTGTTTTAAGAGTCTGCAGCCTTTGTCTGTTACTAAGTGGCATGCGAACTAAGTAACCCCTTTCGAATTCTTCAGGAGTGGGGGACGAGGGGAGAGAGGTAATTGTGGCTGTATAACCAGGGCGGGAAGCGGCGTTGGTTATTGTTTACTTGCGGCTGGAAAGGGCTGGTTTCAAAAGGCGTTGTTCAATTACACCCATTAGAAAGTAGTGCAGCCGCAAAACCACAAGCTGTATTCCATTATAGCCATCTATATGAAGTGCTCTTCCCCAAGGGCAGATATTTCGAAAGGTATGCGTATGAGTGAAAGAGGAGCTCTCTAGGTTACCTTCTGCATTTCTTCCTGATGTGTAGGCCTCAGCAGTAAAGCTGACGTCACATTATGTGACCGTAGCTACTCTTGTTGTGCCTGGGATTTGGAAACTTTGTGCCAGAGACAGGACAATATGTTCTATGGGCGGAAGAGAGATGTGCTGTGTCTTTTCAAATGGAGCAGAGCAGACAGGGTTTCTGCAAAGACAACTTGTTCTTCTTCATATGTGGATCTGGATTTTACAGCGCAGTATGTGAGAATTGTGTAAACTGGGAAGTCACTGGGAGTGTCTAGTGGAAGTGTGGACCTACAGGGAATGTGAACTTGGTAAACTGGGAACTTGCTGGGAAGGGTAGGTTTACTTGGTTTGTAAAACTAGGATCTTATTAGGAATGTCTAGCTTGCTGAGAATGTTAACTGGGAGTTTTTACTGCTGTCGAATTGTGAGCCAACAAAAAATTGATCATATGGTACTTTGGGTAGGATATCATGCAGGGGATGGGAAACACAGTAACTCTTAGACCAAATAACGGAACCAAGTCAGGAAGATGGCAAGTTTGTCTGTTTTATTATCAATTGATAACCAGGGAGTTACAATGGACATCAACGGACGTCACACAAGCATTCTCGAAGCATTTCATAAAAAATCACACTTATATAATAAAGATTAATCATGCGTGTCGTCATACTACGTGGCAAATAAGAAAAACTTACCAGGGGTTGTGATTCGCTCATGGGGAACATCTAAGTAGACTTTCTATATGGGGTTGGGTTGTGATTGGACATCTACTATCAGGAGGACAACTCATGCCCAATCCAACTAACAAGGAGGGAAAGAGGGAAAAATAATTATACTGTTTCACCAAACTGGCCCCCTAATTTAGGTAAGCCTAAACATCATGAACTACAGATTTGGTAAAAAGTGTATTGTCACAGGGGGGATGTCCAACCTCCCCTAGGGAGAGCCTAAGTGGGGAAGGATTTGCAACCCTACAAGGCTACTAGCCAGGTTTACTGAGGAACTAAACAGCAAACTAAGCACTGAGTGATACACAATAAGCAAAATATTAATATGTAAATGTTATTTGTACAGTCAACAATAATTAAAAATCACCAATAAATGAAGCACATCCCATTTCACAGTTAGTACAATTGTTCAGCACAATCCAATAAAAATTGCAAAAAAAGAAAAAAATAGCGACATTACTACAACAAAAGCACACAGGGATAAAAAGTGTAAATAAACCCAAGAAAAACTAAGGTTTAAAAATGCAGACAGTAGAACGGAAAAATGTGTGTAAATTAACTGTCTGTTATCAGCCCAACATAAATAAATTGTCTAATTTCAAAGATGAGAATAAACTTAATTTGCCTCTCAATCTCACACTCCTTCACTCCCATTCAACCCAACATGTTTCATTCCACACTCATTCCAAATGCACACAGTCAGGGGAAATTCATCAGGGGCATGCACTTATATCTAAAAACAATTTGTGCCAATGTTATCCATATAATTTGGAAGGATTATGCAGACAACGAAAGTCCTTTTTTGTTTAGATCTCATGCCCACCCCTACTGCAAGTCATCCTCAACACGTATTAGGTACATGGCATATTATTGGCTCTCAAACTATAACGCCCTTCGTTATATGGCCCTCTACAATTGGTTGGCATGCTCGTGCCAGTCAGGAAAATTCGACTCACTAGCAGCACGTAAGCTCATACCCGAGGTGTCAGGAGGTGAACTTGACTTCACCTCCTCACCTAATTAGCCCATCATCTCTCATCACTCATGCCTTCTGCCATGAAGATTGTCTTTAAACTCGGCCTTGCAAGTATCCTTGCCTCTGAGAATATATAGGAGTGCAGGCACACGCTATAATAGTTCTGGAACTGCATGCCCAACTCTATTTCCATCCTTGGTTCACGTAACAGGAGACCGCAATTCGGCCCATTTTTCAGCATTTAATTGTCTTAAATGAATAGAACTTGGTACTCATGGTGTTCTTTCTTAGCGCCTTAAAAAAGATGATTCAGCATCTCACATTCACTGCCTTCAAGAATAGATAACCAGTCTTGGCTGCTCTAACCTTGACACCAGGCCAGACAGCCCTTCCAGCGTCTTCCACGATCCCAGCTAATTCTTTGCTGCGACACAGTTCTCAGCCCCTCTCTTTGAACTTACTAAAGTTATGACACTGATGTTCAGCTTCTTTATAATGGTGGCTCAGACTGCAGTCTATTCACTACGTATGGCCAACTTCTGTGATCACTTAGTCTACTTGTGTTACTGCAGCTGTACAGTTATTAAACAATTTGGTCTTGGTCTTCACACATGCAATCTTCTTTTTGCATATGAACGTTTACTCAATTCTTTACTTCGTCATCAGTCTCCATAAGATCCATAAATTCTCTTCTTCTGCCAGTCTTCTCCGTGCATCACGTTTGTTTCTTGTGACGTCACCAGCTCCTTCTCTTGTTCTTTCATATTTCTTCGGGGACTTCCTCCACAAAAGTCATCTCATCGGGACTACATCTGATAGGGTTTTCTCAGTGGATACCTTCTTTCGAATATTTGCAGTGGAATGGTCACAACTGCTGGTGTCAAGCATGGCACAATTTCAGGCTTCAGCATATAGGTGTGAGGGGGATGAGACTTCCTGCAGAGGCATTTGGCTGCTCCTCTACATCATGGTATTTCATGACATCTAATATTACGTCCTGGCATGGAATGATCATGACCTTTCTTGGAAGCTTCTCAATTGATAATCCCAGTAAGTTCCCAGCTTGACATTCCCAATAAGCTTCAGATTCTCAGTACATGCCAAGTTGACATTCCCAGGATATGCCCTGTTTCAAATTCCCCAAACTTACAATTAAGCAATATGACCCGAGCGGCGGGGGCATTACCGACTCAGGTAATGCCCCGGGGTCCATAGTTATAGGCCCAAGCGAAGCGAGGGCCTTAACGAAGGCCCCGGGGCATTACCTGAGTCGGTAATGCCCCCGCCACGAGGGCATATTGCTTTTAGTACCCCGGCCCGCATTATGTGTGTGACCAGGGCACTAAAAGCATTTTTTTCTGTCCCGAAACGCTGCGGCGTTTCGGGACAGGAAAAAACAAAAGAAATGACCAAGAAAATGGCCGCCGGGAAAGGGAAAACGGGAGTCCGTTTTCCCTTTCCATGGTGGCCATCGGGAGCGGACGCGCTGGGAACACAAGTGTTCCCAGCGTGTACTCTCCTGAAAAAAAAAGAAGCAGAAGGTAAGTAGGGTTGGGAGGGCGGCAGGCAGGGGAAGGTTGAAAAAATAAAAATAAATAAATAACGTACATACGTCCCTGCTAGGGGACGATGCAAGCCTCCAGCCGTGTGTCTCCACACTGCTGGAGCCTGCAATCGTTCCCCAGTGGGGACGCAGCAGCAAAAAGGTAAGTGGGGCGGGGAGGGCAGGGAGAAGGGAGGGAGCGAGGGTAGGTAAAAAAAAAAAAAGCTTACCAGAGTCCCCGGCGGCGGTGAAGGCAGCCTCTCAGCCGTGGGGAGGCTCGGAGCGGGGATGGCCCCGCTTCGAGCCTCCTAATTGGCTGAGGGGCTGCCACACCCCCCGCCGGGGACAAAGGCAGTGGAATCCCGACAGAGGGATTCCCGGCCTGATAATGACTTGGCGAGGGCTAATCAGAATGGATCTTGCATTCTGATTGCGCCCTCGCCGGGTACTAATTCCTATTAAGCTCCCTGTACATTTCACTTATTCACATTTTTTGGGATAAGTGACTGCTTCAGAGGGGAATTGGATTTAAGCGTAAGAGACCCCATTTAATAAAGCAAATCAAATTTTTAAAAATCGCTATGGACATGGTAATTGGGATAGGGTCAATGGGACTGAACACAAGTAGCCTGTTTGGTTTGTGACAATACAGAATAGGACTGCAAGAATTATCCTTGGCCTCAAGCCCAGGGACCGTATCTCTACAGCCCTGAAATCACTCCACTGGCTCCTGGTGGTTGAAGGATCGAGTTCAAGACCCTTTGTATTGTCCACAAAGCTTTCTGGGCCCGGGGCCCGCCCTACATCCAACGCTCCTTTCCAAAGTACCTTCCTTCTCAAGCCCTTCGCTCAGCTACCACCAACTGTCTGAGGTTCAGACGCTTCTCCAGGCAGAGAGTGGGGGGTAGATAGCTCTCCTCTGCAGGTGCCTCCCTCTGGAATGGCCTCCCTGTCC
The DNA here is from genome assembly GCF_040938575.1 of Ambystoma mexicanum. Taxonomy (NCBI): domain Eukaryota; kingdom Metazoa; phylum Chordata; class Amphibia; order Caudata; family Ambystomatidae; genus Ambystoma; species Ambystoma mexicanum. The sequence goes on along the minus strand of NC_090934.1, from coordinate 329,803,365 downwards.
CTCTTAGACTTCAGCCGCATCACCTGAAGTTCCCTATGCAGCTCAAAACGTTCCTCTTTTCCTCTGCAGTCCCTTCTTCTTCTTGCACTACTCAGAGCTGTGCTGCTCTCGCTGCACTTACTCAGAGCATTGCTGCCCTGTTTCCCCTCCCCACTCTTTTGCACTTCCCCCTATCTTTCCTCTTGCACTTCTTGTTCTTGCACTTGCACGATCTGAATGTTACAAGACCTAGTAATATCGTTTGTCTGTCTTCCCACCCTTGTCTTGTCGCACCTAGAAACACTTGTGTACAGGCGTGTTATAAATGACTATTCATATCATATCACAGAGGCTGTTTAGTTCCCTATTTGAAATTAATTGGTCAGCTCTGTTCATTTAGTTATGATCATTCCATCAAGTGGTTAAGATTATACGTTGCACAACTAATCATATTATTACTATTTCGTTTAAATTGGAGGTCATGATAAGCCATTTTCCATAACAATTCTAAAAACAAGATTTTACTGTGAAGTCTGCACCCAGCTCAAATGTTAAAACCTCCACACTTCCAATGTCATGCTCCGAAAGTGCATCCATATATAGGCTTCCGATCATCACGATAAGTCACTATTCACTCGTCGCACTCTTGTAGATGAATTTGAGAGTCTATTGGGCAGGACACTAGATCATGTAATATAATGAATATGGCTAAAACCTTGAGTATGGACAGTGAACTTTGCATACAGCGCCACATCATGAAGAGAGTGGAGAGGGGACGTTTATTTGCGATCCGCAGTGAAGGAAAAGAAATACGTGTGAGAAGCTGCTCATCAAGGTGCAGGATCTTGAAACACTTGTGTATAGGCGTGTTGTAAATGCCATATCATATCATATCATATCATATCCCAGCAAATGGTGCATCACTTGTCAGACAATATTATAGTATCTTAGCTAAGCAACCTTTCCAAAAACTCAGCATTTTATGGTTAAACATCATTAACTGTTAATTTCATCCAAACCCTCAAAATGTGCCATGTTGCTTTGATGCTAAAAATGCACAGACAACACAAACAACAACAACTTAAGCCCAATGACTGGCCTTTCGCTTCTCGGTACTACCGTATGATGATACATTGCCACCCAACTCAACCTATATTTCAAACCAAATTATATTCTAGGCGAATAGCAGACATGTTTTACCCAAAAATAAGGCACCCTTTATTTTGCAAGACATTAATGATTTACTCGCTCTGCTTCACTGACAAAAGAAATGCCAAGTTACTTACACTCTATGACCTCACTATCGTGTTTGATAGATAGGAACATCAAACGCACCTCAACACTGTGCAATGCTCTGTGGGTATAAAGAGGAGTGGCCTCCAAGGATTCACTACTTACCTACAAACCCATAGTACTTATCGTTCTCCAAATCCACACAGGTTCCAATGCCAGATGGATTTCCTCAAGGCTCGACAAAAGCCTTTGTTATCTTTACATTGAACCACTATGAGACACCATCAACGCCATTGGCATTACCCTGTAAAGATAACCAAACCGAGTGGCAAATGGCTATCAGCTCTTGGAAACCTTCTGTGATTTTTCAAATCGTAGTAGCTCGCATTGAATAACACACTGGGGGTCATTACGACCCAGGCGGTAAGTTACCGCCTGGGTCGTACCTTTACCACCATGGCGTAAACTGCGTTTACGCCATGGTGGTTGGCGGACTTACCGGCCCATTCCGAGGTTGGCGGGGCGGTAAGTCCCCAATCCCCATTTACCCTTCCCCATTCCCATTTTTGCCCCATAGGGCATAATGGGAGTGGGGAAGGCGTTAATTACGCCACCGTAAATTACGGTGGCGTAATTAACATCAGGTGTTAAAATCAATGGCGCTAAGGGACCTCGGAATCAGGCGGTAAGGGTCGGCGCTGTTTACGCCGCCGTAAACCCCTTACCGCCTGAGTCGTAATGAGGCCCACTCTCTGCCTACGGGTTTCTTCCCAGGCGAGCCTTCCGGCGTATAAGGTGCTTAACTATGTCACTGGCATCCATGTATAGAGCACGTAGACGTTATGCTGAGCAGAGTCTACTGCCATACCCGCAACTGTGATGAGACGCGGCCACCTTCCAGGAATAAAGAATACAGCAGAGAAATGTGTGTTTAGAATGCCTAATAGCAACATCCCTGTGCTTTCCTTTACTGGCCACGGTGAAGTGATCTAATATTGTAAGGTTGTCATTTGGAACCCAAGATATTAATCAGAGGACAGCCACATGTACGCAGAATATGGTTTACTTTCAAATGCAGTTACTTTGTAAAACTCCATTGGTATTTTATTTATTCTGCCATATCTGGTAGCAATGTTCGCAATTTGGTGCTAGGCAAACATAGAAAAGAGCAGCTTGTCTCCAAAGCCCTTTGGTGTGGTATGAAAAGAGCAAACGCCAAGTCCAATCTCGTTTTTATCATAAAAAAAATATATATATCCTAAAACATACCTGTCTGTGATTGAAAGTGAGTTAGTGTAAAGATGGATCAACTGCATGAAGTTACAATGTTTGACTTGGGCCCACCCCAGGCTCACCTTTGTTCTCAAAGTGGGTAATTTTCAAGGGTCGCTTTCCCGCTGGACCATAGGGAACCAAGATTCACCTCACTGATGAGGCTCAACAAGGCCAAAACATGTCTGGGGTTGTGTGAGTTTCTGTGCAGAGGGGACCTGGCCTAGCAGATTGGGCAGGGCTGTTCCCATAGTTGGTAGTACCTGACTGATGTGCATATGGCTGGACTCCTTTGCAATGGCGCAGACCGGCTAAAAAACGGTGCTGTGAAGGTTGCCAAGAGTAGTGCCAGTGGTTCAGATTAATTCAAAACCTTCCACCAAACACTGTTTTGGTTTTAAACTGACCTTACAAGCATCATGTTAAGAAATGTTGAAACCATGTGTGGTGGTGAATCAAAAATCTCACACAACTCCAGTTTATCCTCAAGCAGAGCATGCAACAACTCTTTTCAATGTAAAAGTAACTTCTTGAGTTCTCTATACCTCTACAGCCCACGCCTCCTTAACTGAAACCAATGGCATAGTGCAGTGAAGCTCATCATACTTTAATTCCGCATAACATCTCCTATCTTCAACACCCCCTTCATAATCCACCTCAGCCAATGTAAGGGCCTATTTTCAACCTGAAACACTGAATTATGCCACAATGATACCTCATAATTTTACCAGCAATTATGTCCATTATCATCCATCCATGAAACAAGTGCCATCCGATTAGCCTCAACAGAAGGCAATGTATTGCCCACATTTGGCAACTTCTGCAAGGATTAATAATTTTTCAAGGCATAAGGTGACAATATCTCCCTTGCAATGTCCATCCAAATTGGGACTGAACTCTTATCCAACACAAAGTAATGTGCAGACTTCTTAAGTAAAAATCCCTTGTGGTAATTTTCAATATCTGGATATCCAAACCCACCTTCTTTGACACTATGCACCAACACAAACTGTGGTATCTTAACATTTCTAAGTGCAGCTAGGTGGTACGGCGAGCTGTGTTAGGGATCTGACCATGATGGATGAATTGCTAAGTGGAGGCAGAAGAAAGTGGGGGATAGGGTAGAGGCGAGGGAAAGTTTTAGCTAGAAGGCAGATGAGAGGTAGGTTAAGAGGGTAACTCGAAGGCGAGGAGGTAGCCTTTTAATTTGGTTTTGAACAAATTGTTGTGGACTGTTTTATCGGATGACCGTGGGAAGAGAATGTCATGCATGTGGAGCAAGAAGAGAGAAATAGCGACAGTGAGAGGAAGCAAAGGCAGGGCAAGGTGCCACAAGGAGGCAGAGCAGAGATTACGAGAAGGTTTATAGAGTTGGATAGATGAGGAAAGATACTGACAGGGTCCACAGCTCCGAGGTGGAGGAGTGGCACGAAGCAACCTGCCCCCTTTGGGACCTGTAAGTCTAAGCTTACACAGCCACTGCAACCCCAGGAGGTAAGGAGGGTTAAGATCTGGATGGATGGGTATGGGGTTTTCAGGGTAACCAGAAAGAGGGGGTAGGAGATTGAATCGACAGGTAGGGGGGAGTTAGGAAAATTCTACCTAATGCACACTTCTGCAAACACCCTGCACACACTGCCTTGAACATGTGCATGCGATTCCCCGGTGAGCACACAGTACATAGAATGCATTAAGGTAAACACATAACAGTAGAAGACTTAGCTCTGGTTTCTGCTAATCCGAGTGTCCCCTGTTGCTCCTACAGCTCCCAGTCTTGGGTTGCCTTGTGGTAACAGAATAACGTGGCGAAAAAGCAGCACAGTTAGTGCCCAAGAAAACAATTGCTGCACGTGGCTTCACACGTACCTGCTTAGCTGTCAATAGTATTAATAGGATGCACACAGTTAATCTGTGTGCTTAACACATGCAGTTCTTCTGCGATAGCTGTAATGTCCACACGTGGCTAATTTGCATGCAGCACAGGTTGGGACTAGCCACACTAGACTACTGGCATGTGGTGTTATAGCTATGCTTGTTCCTAGATGTTGCGGTGACTAAGGTAAGTTCCCCGGTGCAGCTGGGACTATGGTGAGTAGCGCGAAGCGGGGGGCGTTGGCTATTTCTGTTGCTGTAATGCGCTACGTACCAACATGCGGCGCAACTTATCTCGGTTTGGAGCAGGGGACAATAAATGGGTGGGGCTGGGCCCCCTGCATGTCCCCTTGCTTCCGTGAACCTGCTGAGGCCCTGTGTGACTTAGCTTTAGTGAGCGAGGGGCCGGAATGGCTTTCTGGTAGGGGGCGTGGCCCCTCGTATGTGTTTCCTGGGCTGAAGATGCTTACGGCATGTCTTGTCGGGTCAGTGTCTGGAGCACAAGCCCCATGCTTTCCCTTGCACACATGCGCGTAGGTGAGCCACACCCATGGTGGCTTGCCGGCTGTAGTTCCTGGCCCAGCAGCTGCTGGGAAATGCAGTTTTATAGGTCGCTGCTCTGCAAGGAAGGTAGAGAAGCCTGTGAAGGGGCTTTAAAGGTGCCTGATTGTGTTTCTGTTGGCTTCTGCCTGTGCTGGTGCAGGACACGGTCTGTCCTAACTCCTTCCTGCCTCTGACAGATACAGTGATGCCTTTCCATGGATAGATTTGTGAACCAAGAACAGGCATTTAAATCTAGCCCTGTTTTGCATCATCAGCCTTCTAGCCTGGTGACGGTACAAGAAAGTAGGTGTGAAATGAGGGAGTTCATATAGAGTACTGTTAGCAAAGTTAAGGATCTTATCGAGAGGACAGAAAATTTAGTTGGGAGGACCAAAGAGGATTCTGGCACAGTAGTCCAGTTTTGAGAATACAAGAGTGGTTAAGAGATGCTTGTTAGTGATGAAAGGAAGAAGGTGCCGGATTTTCCTAATATTTGGGAGTTTGTGGTGAGCTGCCATTGCAGTTTTGGAGATGAAAATAGAGAAGGTGTGAGAAGGTGTGAAAGATCAACTCCCATGGCACCAGTGGTCCAGGGATGAATATCATTCAGCCCCACACCTCTAGTGCACCAGACGGGATCCAAACAGATCATTTATAAACCTCCTTGTCCAATTTGGGCACTGTGGATAGAAGGGCAGGCTCTCCGAAAGGTCCTGGATTGTTGGTTAGTTCCACCTACTACTGCTAAATTACCCTATGATAAAAGGGACTGTTCAGGGCAGGTTGTATACAAATATCTACTGTATTATTATGCAACAGACAGTTCTAGCAAACTACTCTGTAAATGGATGCAGAGAACAGAAAGTTTCAAGAAGGAAAAGGGATGCTCTCTGGATACTGACAGGAAGGTAGTTGGAAAGGAAAAGTTGTTAATTGCAATAGTTCAAGGATACTTGGTTGTCACACAAAGGGAGAAATGGGTCATAAAATGTCATTAGGGACCTTCGGAGAAGGGCCAGGGGGACAGAACCACAATGTACCTTGTGATTGTCAATGTTCTTGGTGCTCGACAGGGTAAAATTGGTTTAAGGGCACCTTGCAGCTCCTGCAATAGAGTTCAAGATGGGAAACAGCTGAAGGTATCAGGCGGCAAGCAGTTTGGTGAGCAAGCCTAGATGGATGGCTACAGGCTGGCTGACACGGCAGCTCGGGGTCAGGAATCGTAGTCTCAGTGCTGGTTGGTGGGTCTGAAGCACTGGTTGAGTTATCTCGGATGATGATAGTGACTGGGGTGTGACAACAGCCAGTGGTGAAGTAGGTTGCAGCTCGAGGGGCTCGACTGGCTCCAAAGTGTCCTTTAAGGCAGATGCTGGTTGATGCTTATCGATGCACTCCTCCTAACTTCTTCACTGAGCTTGTGTCTTCCTTTAAGGCAGACGCCTCAAAGCTGAGGAGAAAGTTGCACGCAACAAACTTGTTCTTCGTTTGGTTGAGAGACTCTCTGGCACTTCCCACCTAGGAAGCTTGTTTGCACGGTCTAGCAGGGCACGCAGACTGTATCTCCAGCTGGGGTCCAAATTAGTTCTTCTTATTACTCCTTGCAAAGTCTTCAGGTGATCTGCCCAAAAGAGGGGCTTAGCCCTCTTTTTATCCCATATGAGCCACAGTGATTGGCGTAGGCTAAGCATACCTTAATGAACCAATCCCGTGTCCCCAACAAGTATCTCCTGTATGCATAACATGAGTGCTTTGCAACAGAAATCTAAAGGGGTGAAAACATGTAATACTAAGTTCCACCCTCTCCTCTTCCTGTGTGTTATGGATCAATGGTGTTCTCTTGTTAATTGAGCTCTCTGTAGTTCCTGATTAAAGTGGCAGGTCTCCCTTGAAGCTGCGGCAAGACCAGACCTTTGGTTGCTGTCAAACCACATACTCGTACCTTCTGAATGGGGTCTCCCTGTGGGGATGACTGCCTTAAACAGCTGTCCCAGATATGAAAGGTCACTGCACTTGATACTGAGAGGTGGGAGCTGGATACAGGTTGACACAGTGCATATCAAAGGTTGTTGGGTTTTCTTGTCCTTTGTTAGTCCTGCAACCATTAGTTAATTAGGCTGGTTATGACAGGACAAAGGTTTTGCCCAGTGCCTTTTGAGATACCTTGATGTACTGTTGGCTGTCATATCTTAACTAAATATGATGGGGGGATGGCACCTGTAGGCTGTGTCCACCCAGAGTACACGGGTCTAAATGTATGTTGTGTGGTGAGCATAGGAAAATGTGTGCAGATTAGCCCCACACATTTTCCGGTGGTTGATCTACCATCATCCAACTTAATTTAAAATTTCAAAAAAGCCCTGGCGAGCAGATGGTCGAATTCCGAACAGAAGGGTTATAGATAAAACTGAGGTTTCCAGCTGAAGAAGAGTAGGTGAGAGTGTCAGGTGGGAATCAGATAGGCAAGTGAAGAGATACGAGAGAGTATTTGGCAGGGAAAAAGAGCACCTCTGTTTTGGTAGAATTTAACACCAGAGAGTGCAAAGCCATCCAATAATTAGTGTCAGAGAGACAGTTTAAAATGTTGATAGAGAGATCAGAGGAGAGTTAAGGAAAACAGAAGAAGATTTGGTGTTCTCTGTGGAAAGTTGGTATGAGAATCCAAAGGGGAGATTAGTGACCCAACAGCAGAGGTGTAAAGTTTAAGGAGATAAGAGGGGTCGACAGTGTCAAACGCAGCAGAAAGTTTAAGGCAAATTAGGATACAGGATAGGTTGTAGTGGTTAGGAGAGGAGATGAAGACATTCATGAGAACATTTTCAATGGAGTGACAGGCTCTCGAAGGTTGCAGATGTCTAGGAAATTGGTAAGAGGGTTAAACAAAACCCTTTCTAGCACTTGAGAGTAGGGCAAACGTTAGCTAGTAGATTTGGGTCAGCCCCTTGCATGTTTCGGAGATGGATGACAGTGGCCATTTTCGAAAATAGATGGAAAGCCAGCAAATTCCAAGGACATGTTGAAGAGTTCAGCGAGATAAGAGGCCATTACAGGGGCAATAGGCTTGACTAGATGAGGAGCAAGAGCGTCTAATGGTGCATAAGAGGGGTCAGCCTTCATCAGTAGAGATAATACTTCTTCAGTATTAGTGTGACTAAAGTGGGGGATAGAGGCAGATGATCATGGTAGAGTAAGCAGAGTGTTGAATGTTGGAGGAGGGAGTGTGAGATAGGTCAGGATAGAGTCTGTAATTTTGGAAATGTTTGCACCAAAGTATTCCGCAAGGTCATTAGGTGTGAGAGTGGTGTAAATAGTCATAGGTTTAGGAGTAATAAGAAGTGAGTTCAGGGTGCCCTGTAGCTGGCGAGGATGGTGGGAGTGAGAGTCAATGAGGGTGCAGTACAAATCTGTTATTGCTCTATCAAGAAAGTACTGGAGAGAGTTCAGGGAAGAGAGATAAGGTTTCAGGTCCTGATGTGAATGAGTATTGTTAAATGACCTCAATTCAGCACTCCAACTAAGTCAATGCCGAGTCTGGGATGCCCAAGGGAAGCCCTTAATTATATATTTTTATGACAAGTTCATAGATCTGGATGATAAACCCTTGTATAACACCCCTCTCTTTGAATCCCCCTGACCTCACTGAGCCAAGAATTAGGTTTGTTTTGCAAATTAAAAGATTTCTTGAAAAATTAAACAAGATATATATCACACTTTTATAAATAAATTAATATTTGATAGCACACTTATGAATATGACAGTGATCAACAATGGATAATATTACACTAGCACATTTCTTGTAATTACTTAGGAGTTGGTATAGAAAGGATAAAGTAGCTGAGAATGCTTTTATGGTTTCAAGGAAATGCAATGATGGAAAAGAATGCAGCACAGAAATAAACTGAGATGGTTTCCACAAGAGATAATATGATCACTTTTTCTTTTGACAATTCACTCCCCGCCTATGCAATATAAGGAGATGGAAGGAGAGCACACAATTTTCAGGATTCCAATCAAATTCAATACCAATTCAGTTCCCCCCCTAGCAAGCTCAGAGCAACAGGCTTATTTTAAAACACGGACAAGAATACTTTAAATGGGATTTGCAAAGAAGTGAAAATGTGCTAAAAATTATATTAATTCCCTATAAGCGATTCAGGGTAGGTGATAGCTACTTAAGATTGGTTCAGGTCAACACTATCAGTGATTCATGAGGGATTATCAGGTTGAAAACAGATTTCAGCAGTTGCAAGCAAAAGACAGCGATTTTGACAGGTGGAGAAATTTGATTCAAATTGCAATTCGCTGCACTTTTTCTGAGTGTGTAAAGCACGATTATGGTAAAACTATAAGTCGGTTTTAGGCTTGTCAGAAAGCTGAGGATCTTAGCTTTAAAATGAACATTGAATCTCGTTCCTAGCACACGCGGTTCCAAAGATACGGACGATTTTGTGGAGGTAGATTTTCAGAAATAAAGTAAGATTCAAATGGCAAATGACACTTTCACAGGTTTGAAATCACAGAACGGACACACGATTTCTATGCAGTTCTAAATAGGTGGAAATGCTTTGAATTAGATGATTTTTAAACTAAAATATTGGTTTGCACAGCTCTGGCTGGATACTCACTCCTAATATTCGAAGGACTGGGCCTCGTCGCAGATCTGGTGAACAGGTTTGGCTGCGGTTCTCTCTGCTCTGCTGGTCTGGATCTCTGGTTCTGGTAAAAGTTCTGGCACTACTGTCATGCCGCCGTCCTTTGGTGGCCGCTGGCGGTTATGGAAGGCTTGGCGTTGGCGGCGCCATTAGATGTTCCGTGTGTTTATTCTTTTCACTTCCTGGTTTGGCGGTCTAGTCTTTTTCTTCTGTGTTACTTTTCCTTCCGCTTCCTGGTTTATCGGTCTAGCCTTTTCTCTTGTTTCCGTATTTAACCACGCCCCTCTCTGGGCTCTGTGCGTTGCAACTTTTTTCTTTCGCTTTGTTGCCGTGCTACTGTGTTTCCAGTACTTACCCTATTACCTGGTTTACTCAGTAACTAAAGCAGTGTTTCTTACTACTGCTTCTTCCCTTCCTTTTTGCCTGTTTACTCCGTTCTATTGATTCCCGTGCCTTTCGGGGCTCCTCTATTCCTTCCTGTTTTCCGGATCTCGTTCCGGTATCTGGCAGTGGTGTGTTTACTCCATCCCGGGTTTCCCGGGCTTCTCTTGCTACGACTTCAAATACTACAGCTTGACTGCTTCGGAAGACTTTCCTGCCTTTCAACTGCACTCCGGACTCTCCAGTCAACTCCTCCAGCACGCATTTGGTATCAACAACATCCGCCGAGAGGTTTTTTTTAAGCGGCTGCTTTTTTCCTCTCTTCCTGGCATCTTCGGGACGGGGCCGGCTGTTTTCCTGTTTATCAGGGAATCAGGGTGGCTTCTTCCCGCGGACGACCTTATCTCTTCACAAAGAAGAAAAGACCAAAAGACAAGTCCTACAGATGAGGAAATCTTCTGGAAGAAACAGGTGAGGAGAAAGGGGAGGAGGACATAGACTTATCTGATTTGGAGGAATCTCCGTTATATCCCAGCACTTGTGACAACTGCACAGCGGTCTGGTCTGGGTCTGGTCTTCTATCGGCACTGCACGGCGGTCTGGATACAGCTCTGCTTTCTGGGTTCTGGCACAGGGTTCTAGCCAGAATCAAACAGCTCGCCCGGCTGTTAAATAGTTTGGTTAGGTTGCTGGATTCTGAAGCCTCTGAAGGATTCAGCTTGTGGACTAGGCCTCTCTGCTACAAGTTCTGAAGTCTGGATTCTAAGTTCTGGTTCTGGAGTCTGGTTTTCTAAGTTCTGGTCTCTGAATATTGTCTGGATTTGAAGTCGTCCGACAAAGTGCTTCGCAAGAAAGTGGAAGCAGCAGTCCCTACCTGGGTTTCAGTGGGTCTTTTTATGTCTTTTGAAAGTGGGTGGGAAGGCTGACTTTCTATGCCCAACCCTCTGAGGATCCTGAGAGGCTATAGGATTCTCTGTCGCCTGACTGGTGAACTGAATTGTGAGTCATCCGGCATACTTTTTATGGCATACAGAAAGAACACCCCCCTTGTCACTTAGCACACAAATCTATTTTTGACTTAAATGCATATTTATCTATGTACAATTTTTCCGATATTTTATGTCCAGTTAACATATATTCTGTAGCACCAAACCATCCGATCCCTGTCTTTGTAAGATGTTGTGTTCACTTCTGACAGAATTCTGCCCTTTTCATCCAGAACACAACCTCTAAACTTTTCCAGAATTTACACAAATGTGCACAAGGAATATGGGCATCAGATGATGAAGTGTCAGATTTTTAACATACATACATTTGGAGTAATACCCTATTTCCCACTACTACCCCCCCAGAACATACCACAGAGTCCTAACACCTCTTAAAATGTTCACAGAAAAATCACAGGAATCATGATATTATTTATATAATTTTGACTATTATGTACTATGAATTATCCATCTTTCTAAAATTATGCTCTGGCCCAGATGGGTGTGGTTTAGGTCCCAAAGCACATGGGGAATTCCTTGTTCGTCCCCGCCTCCAAGCTCGGCTGGCTCACAGAGGCAGTGCCCCTCCCATTTCCTTCTGGGAGGAAGCCATTTACGACCCCCTGATTGAGCATTTGCCTGAGCCAAGGAAAGTTCACTGTTCTGTTTCCTGCAGTCTCAGGTACCCCTCCCCTAATTCAATCAGAGAGGTGTAATCTCCTTTTGGTGGGGCAGGAGAAGACAGCCAGGCCTGTGAATGCAGTTGCTGGGTAAGTTTCAACTCCTGTCGGGGGTAGTTGCCGGGCAAAATTCAATCTCTTTAAGCCAGGCTTCAGCCAAATGTCACTTTTGGTCCCATTTTTCTTCATTCAAATCAAACTTAAAATTTTGCACATGCAGCTAGAACGCTGATTCTAAGTTCAAAACTATGACATTTAAACAGTTGCAACCTATGTGACACTCCAAAGTAAATCACTCATTTATTTTAAACATTTCGATTTTAGTGGCTTTAAGTCCAATTTCACTTAAGCAGACAGTTTTGTTATGAACATTATTTTAGGCTCTTCATCTTTCCCGATTTTCTATGCACACAAGGCTTCATTCTGCCAGACGTCTGCTGGTGTTCAGTAAGATTTTTGAATATCGTGCAATGTTTGAAATAGGCATTTTGAGCTTGCATTTCAGAGAAACAAAGGTGATTTTAAAGCGCTTTTTGAGCTAACAGGCACTGCTGTTTTTCCTTTGGCACCACGTTTCACTCATGGCACTTCTGGCCCATCACGCTCGCACTGGTGGGTGGCAGGTCAGGCGACCATTTGGTGTGCACAAAAACTGCACGGTTTTCCTGGATTCTGGTGCAAATGTGGGCTTTTCGGCCATCTTGGATTTTCTAAGCCCACGGCCCCAAATGTTGTAGCATAATGATTCAAACGTGGGTCAAGACACCTGACAGTATGTCTCCATTTGCAAAGTAGCTGATGCATGTTTGTGTGCAGAAAGCGTATGAATGCGGTGACCCATGGTTGAGGATGCTGAGATTTAGGAGTGAAAGTTAGCAGTGGGAAGTGAGAGGAGAATGTGAGGTGAGGAGTGGTCAGAGGGTGGAAAAGAGATGGTGGTGTAAACAATGGGGTGATCGAATAGACTTTGTGTGACAGTATTAATGTCTGAGAGAGAGGTAGAGATGAATAAGGGATCCAAAGTGTTGTCCCTGGTGTCGGTAGGAAGGTTATGAATGGAGTGGAAGTTCATATTTCTGAGAAATGATGGGAAAGGGAAGGTGAAAGTCACCAAAGACAAAGAGGTGAATTTTAGGGCAAAGAGAATCAAGGAGTTGCCTAAGTTCATCAAATAATGTTCCATGGAGATCAGGAGGGTGATAGGTGGAGATAATGTGAACTAAGTGAGGCAGAACAATAGTACAGATGTTCAATTTAAAAGAGGTAGGAGAGGATGTGACATTGGAGATGTGTGAGGCATGGAGGTGTGAAGAGAGTAGGTGTCCGACGCCCCCACCTATGCCAGTCAGATGAGGAGAGTGAATGAAGGATAATATGGAGTCATATAGGGCCGCAAGGGTGGCTGTGTTACATGGAGAAATCCAAGTTTCAGTGATAGCAAGGAGGTCTAGGGGAGGAGAGTTGGTGTGAAAGTAGTCAGTAATATAGGACATTTTGTTGCATACAGATTGAGCATTCCAGTGTGCAATGTACAGTTGATGTGGTAAGGAAGAGTAGAGAAGTTGAGTCTCAGAGGAAGAAAAGCAAGTGGATAGGTGTTAGGGGAGGTATGGTTAGCACGTCCGCTTTACTTGTTGGAAATATGAGCTGCGAGAGGGATGGAGCAGTGGAAGTTTCGAGATGTGAGTTTTATGATAGGTATAGGAAAGGAGGAAGTTGTAGCATGACTGAAGAAAGCATAGGGAGAGGTGAGTAGGAAGAACAGCAGGAGCAGCAGGTGCAAATTCATTGGAGGTGGGTACTGCAGTGTGGAGAGACAGCACAGTAATTAGCAAGTTAGGAGTGCTCACAGGTGCAGCAGGGAGAAAGGCAAAAGCAAAGGCTCATCAGCGAAGAGGCCATCAGGCTGGTCAACTGCTGCTCTTCACCCTTCACTGTTCCACCCTTAAATGGGACACCCTCAGCTGGATGCCCCTAGGGATTCCTGAAGTGATGACACAAGCTTGCATCATCTGATTGCCTAGTCCATCAGTGGTCGGTCTCTGATTTTGCCTCTGGGGTTGCTGGGATGAGGCGATTTCTTCTTGATTGGTGTTCCCAGAGGAGTTACTTGTGGCCTTCAGCTGGAGTGTGGGCCAACTCAAGATGGCCACAGGAAGTGATGCCACCAATACAAGATGACCACAGGAAGTGATGTTGTCGATCCATGAGTGCCACAGGTAGTGATGTCACTTATCAAAGATGGCCACAGTAAGTGAAGTCACTGATCCAAGATGGCTGCCAGGAGTGATGGTACAGGCAGAAAGTAAAGCAACAAACTAGAAGTGATGACACACACTCTCGCCACCTGATCGCCTAGTCAATCAGTGGTTGGTCTCTGAGATTGTCCCTGGTGTTGCTGGGATGCTAGATTGTGCCTGCAAGTGACTCCATTAGGATCATGACAATCTGATATTTTTGCAATAGAAGGGGGGCACTCTACCAACAGATGTCCCCATTACAACCTAGCAGGTAGCTTGGAAGAAACCAATACTCTGCTAGAAATAAACTATAAATAGAGTGGGAGCTCCACGCTCTGTTGGTACACTGTTGCAGCAATTGATACAGTAGCTAAAATCCTCTTTCCTGGGAGTGAAAGCAGCTCACCAGTGGAGGGATAGAGAACTTTCTTAATGTCATTGGGGAGCATAAATGACTCCTGCTGGAAGAACATGGAGCTTGTCTCTGGTTGAAGACCAAGAGACCAGGACACCTAGTAAACCATAGGGAGACAGCGTGTCTGGAGGCACCCCAATTCACTTCATCTAGAATGAGAAGCAGCATCATAGTACTACTGCTAAGTGTGATTATCTGGAGCACAACCCAACACCTCTCAGTCCAGAGGCATTACCACTGGCATAGGATGTTGCTCAACAAAACAACCAGGATATTGATAAGTACTGTGTTGAGCCAATGACAAGCCTCCCTCAGAACAGAGTCTTTTCATGCAGCAACACGCTGAGGGAGCCATCAAGCCCACTTCTCCCTGTCGAAATGGCCACTTCAGAAATACAACTGCTATAATAAGCTAATTCATCCACCTCGCTCCCTTGAGACAAATGCGTATTTATGTACCCTCGAGCTATTGATTGAGATCATTGAGCCTTTCGACTCAAAGAGAGCTACACGCCTCTGTTAACTAGTACCACTGATCCAACTCAAAGTGTTGAACTACAGCTCAAATACAGGCAAACCACCCTGAACACCAGTTCAATACTGTTCAACAAAGACTAAAGTACAGAATGTATGGGTTATTTACCATTCCAGCCATCCTAAGTAGTTGGAAAACCAAAGTCAACGAAAACTATGAAGGTGATTCAGTAATAGGCAACAGTCTGGATCTCAGTGGAGCTAACAACAATGGGGACTACCCTTAAATTATTTACATGGGACAAGATGGGATAAGTGACAGTGGGGATAAATCGCAAACAAACAGCAATGGTGTGTCTGGGAATTAGGTCAAACTGGGTCTGCAAGGAGCAATCAGTGGTGCCGCTCCTAGTGACACAACTATGGGCATAAAAACTGTGAAGCAAAATATAACAGTGGAATGCCCCTGGGTAGACAGCAGTGGGGATGGATTACCCTTGAGTATAATAAAGGTGAAGGACATCCAGGAGTAGACAAATGTGGTAACACCCAGTAGGAAAACACAGTGGAGTGAAATAACAGTGGGTAATATCTCAGAGCATTATACTCAGCCATTTAAGATTGCACCTAGACTTGGGAACAGGTCTCACAGTAGCATATGTACTGCTTTTGCATATAATAAATGATCAAAGATTGTGGTCATCTTTTGTGGTAGAAGTGCGTGTGGGATGTTACTGTAAAGACATTAATTGGAATGTCCTATCTTGGTAGAGCAGCATAGTGTTTCCACCTACTCAGGTGTATGGTCAGTGCATGCATTTGTTAAATGGTCTGTTCATGATATTTCTGTTGTCATCATCTGCACGCTGCATTCCACTTTGTGGATATGCGTGTTTTAAATTTTTAGTCTTTAACATCAACAGTCATAGATATATAGTAAATGGCAGCCTGCAATATCCAAATAAAACATGTACATACTATTCTCATTGCAGAGTAGTTGTGACATGACTACTCACTTGTAATAAGCAAATGACAACAGCACTGTAAATGTAATTACTTATAACAGTTTGATTGTGATGTCACAATGGTGGCTGCTGAGCTAGCACAGAGCTGAATTCCAGCTTTTCACTGAAACACTTAAAGCTATGACCAGCTTTTTAAATTAATTTCTTCTAAATTACCGTTCTGTGACAATTTGCAGCCACTAATTGACAAGAAACTGTTTATGGTAGAATATGTTTTTTGTGCATTGCTGAAGTTTAACATAGAAGAATCCAGGAGAGCATGAATGCATCTGCATGTTATAATTTATTTGGAACCACAATATTTTTTAATGCAATTTTATTAAACTGCTTGGAGTATTTTGATACAGGGTAAATTGCATATTACTGCTTCTGTTTGGATAAACAAACATATATATTGATTATATGCATCAACGTCTAGGAAATCTCTTAAATTAGATGAAGTAAGAGACCAGCTATGCAAGGGGATCAGTGTGTGGCTTTGTTTATAAGAAATAAAATACCAGCCACAATACGTACCCTTTATATTGGAAATGCGTCTATTTAGTCATGGAAACTCCTCTGTGACTTGCAATGACCTTGTTATAAATGGTAGGTGGTACTCTATCCCTGCTCAGAATTCTATAATCAGCTAGTTAAGGCATAAACACTATTCTATTTTAATATTCGGATAGTTGTGACATTATCACATTGTCCATGGACGATAGTGTTTCACTGCTATTCCCAGCCATAGTGCACCATGCCAGAAATTCTTCTTAAGACTCTCCCAGTGCCTTACCCAAAGATCATCCATGCTCCTTGCCCAGTCCCAGTCCAATCACATCACAAGGCCCATTCCCATTGGGTCGCCCATCCCCAACAAAGAACCATCTCCTCCTGGAGCCAATACCCAACCAAAGCTCTTCCTTGTCCAGACGTCTGTCACTCTCAAGAGGCCCATAGTCTCTCTGAATCCAAGGCCCATCTCTCCACCAAGGCCTACCCCTGTTCAAAAGCCCACCTCTGGCCATAGTCCCATTCTCACACCAACATCCACCACACTCTGACATCCATCCCTGATGCAACATCCATCACCCTCTTAAGGCCTATCACTGCCCCGAATCTCATTCCCGCTCTCAGCCCCAGACCTGCCATGAGGGCCAATCCTGCTCTGGGGCCTATCCCTGCCCCAAGGCTCATTATGCACATCACTATGGTTGGATGTAGAACATCACGTAAATTGCTGGTGTATCTAAAACTTTTCGAACAAAATAATGCATGTGATATTTCATATAATTACACAACGGAACATGTAAATCTTTTTTTTTCCTTTTTGTGTGTCGGTATTTTAACAGTACACCCCCCAAACACCCACAACAGGTTCATTATAAAATAATTAAAGGATAGAAACAATCATCTTGGTGTTTTGTGCCCGTACACTACACTCACAAGCCGATTCATGGAATTATTAGCGCGGCGCAAGTGGCCAAAAATGTGCGAATCGCAGTGGAATAGCGAAAATCGCAGTGCAAGTGCGAAAATCGCACGAAAAGCAGCGCACATCGATTCATGGAAGGCCGTGCGCGAGAAAACCATCGGATGTGCGATAAAAAAGTGCGCGGCGCACGTTGGCGCACAGGCCATCTAACGACGTGCGCCAGGTTACAGCGAAAATCGCACAGGCCACAGCGAAAATCGCACATAGCGCGGCGCGCGCAACAAAAGTAGGCGGAAGACGGGGCGTAACACTCGGAATGGGGAACAACTTGCCAAAATGTGGGCGTCACGGGGGAAGCACAGGGTACAAGTGCGCGGAACGCCCACACGCTCGCCTACAACACGTATTCATGGAATAGAATAGGGCAAAAAAGCGCACGCTCAAACCAGCGCACAGGCACAAACACGACCGCCACAAGAAAGCAGGCGGTAGCGTCTCTGCGCCTGTAAGAAATGTGCGCCAAAAGGTGCGCCAACAAATAGCACCTATATACAGCCATGATGAATGCCCAATACTGTGGCCCTCCAGGACAAATGACGTGCAAAGGGGTACCCACAAACACAGACACGCGCTGACAGATAAAAAACGTGTGCGTGTATACCGGGGTGCGCGGGAAGTCTCACACGCGAATTGGCCAGGTACGTGGATTACAGGGGTGCGCTGGAAGTACCACACGCGATTTGTCAGGGTACGTGGATTTCAGGGGTGCGCGGGAAGTTACACACGCGATTTGGCCGGGTACGTGGATTTCAGGGGTGCGCGGGAAGTTCCACACGCGATTTGGCCGGGTACGTGGATTTCAGGGGTGCGCGGGAAGTTCCACACGCGATTAGTCAGGGTACGTTGATTGCAGGGGTGCGCAGGAAGTTCCACACGCGATTTGGCCGTGTACGTGGATTTCAGGGGTGCGCGGGAAGTACCACACGCGATTTGTCAGGGTACGTGGATTTCAGGGGTGCGCGGGAAGTTACACACGCGATTTGGCCGGGTACGTGGATTTCAGGGGTGCGCGGGAAGTTCCACACGCGATTTGGCCGGGTACGTGGATTTCAGGGGTGCGCGGGAAGTTCCACACGCGATTAGTCAGTGTACGTGGATTTCAGGGGTGCGCGGGAAGTTACACACGCAATTTGGCCGGGTACGTGGATTGCAGGGGTGCGCGGGAAGTTCCACACGCGATTTGGCTGTGTGCTCCCAGGTATTACCTGTACACCCTCCACGGCCCCTGCAGGCAGCACACACCACAGGGGACTACCCTGCACACCTGCTCATGTCACCCACCACCCCCACCCCCCAGCCACCAGGGGCACCCTCCACCAGGCCCCAACCCATGTCACCCACCACCCCCACCCCCCAGCCACCAGGGGCACCCTCCACCAGGCCCCCACCCATGTCACCCACCACCCCCACCCCCCAGCAGTGCAGGGGCATCCTCCACCAGGCCCCCACCCATGTCTACCACCACCCCCACCCCCCAGCAGTGCAGGGGCATCCTCCACCAGGCCCCCACCCATGTCACCCACCACCCCCACCCCCCAGCCACCAGGGGCACCCTCCACCAGGCCCCCACCCATGTCCAACCCATGTCTCCCACCACCCCCACCCCCCAGCAGTGCAGGGGCTGCCTCCACCAGGCCCCCACTCATGTCTCCCACCACCCCCACCCCCCAGCCACCAGGGGCAGCCTCCACCAGGCCCCCACTCATGCCCAACTCATGTCTCCCACCACCCCCACCCCCCAGCCACCAGGGGCAGCCTCCACCAGGCCCCCACCCATGTCTCCCACCACCCCCACCCACCAGCAGTGCAGGGGCAGCCTCCACCAGGCCCCCACCCATGTCTCCCACCACCCCCACCCCCCAGCAGTGCAGGGGCATCCTCCACCAGGCCCCCACCCATGTCTCCCACCACCCCCACCCCCCAGCCACCAGGGGCACCCTCCACCAGGCCCCCACCCATGTCACCCACCACCCCCACCCCCCAGCCACCAGGGGCACCCTCCACCAGGCCCCCACCCATGTCACCCACCACCCCCACCCCCCAGCCACCAGGGGCACGCTCCACCAGGCCCCCACCCATGTCACCCACCACCCCCACCCCCCAGCCACCAGGGGCACCCTCCACCAGGCCCCCACCCATGTCACCCACCACCCTCACCCCCCAGCAGTGCAGGGGCATCCTCCACCAGGCCCCCACCCATGTCTCCCACCACCCCCACCCCCCAGCAGTGCAGGGGCATCCTCCACCAGGCCCCCACCCATGTCTCCCACCACCCCCACCCCCCAGCACTGTGGGGCACCTGCCAGCAGGCCCCCACCCATGTCCAACCCATGTCTCCCACCACCCCCACCCCCCAGCACTGTGGGGCACCCTCCACCAGGCCCCCACCCATGTCTCCCACCACCCCCACCCCCCAGCCACCAGGCCCCCACTCATGCCCGACTCATGTCTCCCACCACCCCCACCCCCCAGCCACCAGGGGCACCCTCCACCAGGCCCCCACCCATGTCACCCACCACCCCCACCCCCCAGCAGTGCAGGGGCATCCTCCACCAGGCCCCCACCCATGTCTCCCACCAACCCCACCCCCCAGCAGTGCAGGGGCATCCTCCACCAGGCCCCCACCCATGTCTCCCACCACCCCCACCCCCCAGCCACCAGGGGCACCCTCCACCAGGCCCCCACCCATGTCACCCACCACCCCCACCCCCCAGCAGTGCAGGGGCAGCCTCCACCAGGCACCCACACATGTCCCCCTGCCCCCAGGTCCTGACGATACTCAATCATGGCAGTAATGGGCAGCATACCCAGCACAAACACCCAGGCAAGGATTGCATCCACCCACATAGTGAATGCAATTACATGACACAACCCCAATGGCAAGTATGTAAATGAACACATGTCCGTCACACACACATACACAATGGGTGCAAGTGAATGTCAAAACCCATATCATGACATGTATGAAACCAATGAGAAAATTCCACAAGTGAAAGTTAAAAAAACATGTATTAAAGATGAAAAATAAGTAAACAAATCAAACATACAACAATGGGGATAACAAAATAAATGGTCCATGTCCGAGAACAAATGTAAAAATAAAAAATAAAAGTAATCCAAAAACAAATGTTGTCCAAAGCAATATCATGTGGAAGGAAAATAATGAAAAACCATTTCCTCATGGTGAACACAATAATTAATAAAAAAAATGTTTCTTCAAAAAGCAAACTATATACACGAATATTCCAGGGTCCATGAGCCCAACACCATAAATGAAACCTACTACTACCTAATGAAAAAAATATATACAAAAAAGTGGCCATTGTCCGAGCGGTCCAAAAAAATAAAAATGAATAAAGGAAACCTAACACTAACTAACTAAATAACTATATACAAAGGCAGCGGGCAAGTCCTGCGGCTCACTCGGTGATGTTGCTGGCCAGGGCATCATCGAACTCCATGTCGATGTCCTGGAGGCGGGACTCTGTCCTGGCCCCGAGGTCTCGCAGGGATAACCCCATGTTCAGCTCAAACTCCCTGCGAGCTTCCTCGAGGCACTCAGCCCGCCTCAACGCCCGACGCATGGAGAAC
The DNA here is from genome assembly GCF_040938575.1 of Ambystoma mexicanum. Lineage (NCBI taxonomy): Eukaryota > Metazoa > Chordata > Amphibia > Caudata > Ambystomatidae > Ambystoma > Ambystoma mexicanum. The sequence continues at coordinate 329,782,551 of NC_090934.1, read as the reverse complement.
TCCGCCCTGACCATGGTGAGCCGATCCTCTTCCGCCCGCTGCCGCTCCGCACCTATCCGCTGGACCAACTGCTCCCACACGGAAGACACCACCATCCCAGGGTTGCCCTGCCCTCTGGCCGATGCCTGCCCCTCTGATCTTGATGGCCCCGAGCCATGATGCCTCCCACGTCGAGCCTGCTGCTGCCTCCCACGCCACTGCCTCTGCCAGCACGACGGCATCCAGGCTGATGGAAACCACCGACGCCGTCGTGCACGTGCCCTGCCCGATGATGCTGTCACATCTTCCATCTGCTGGGGTCCAGTTGCTGTGTTGTCCACCCCTGCTGGACCTCCGACTCCCAACTGTGGCAGGGATGGGATCCCCACCGAGCTGGCTGCATTGGTCGGGGCAGGTCCACAGGGGGCCCTGGTGGCATCTGGGCCGAAAGACGGCAAGGAGAACGACTGGTGTATAGCCTGCACAGAGGAGGAGAGGGCCGCCAGATTGGCCAACACATGCAGCAAACCCCCGAACATGGCCGATCCCAATTGGGCCACGTCGGCACGGTGCACTTCGTGATGACGTGCGTGCTCCTCCCGGGAAGCACGCACGGCATCACGAATCACAGCCGTGCGCATTGCGACCCCAATCAGGACCTTCTCCACACGGCCAGGGGTTCCCACATCCGCAGGTGGAGGGGAGTCAGGTGACATGGACATCCCCTCTACCTGCGGACGGGCCTGGGACGGGGCATCCCTGCTGGTGCATGGTGGTGCACTCACAGGGTCAGGGACAGCGACATGCACAGGCCCCTCCACGGTGACCTGTGCTGCCTCCTGCCCCTGGCCCTGGACTGCACCACTTGCACCAGCAGGGATGCCCCCACCAGGCCCCATGTGTGCCCCAGTGGCGGCCTCCTCCTCCTCTGTGCAAACCACCAACCTGGATGGCTCCTCACCGTCTCCCACCGTAGCAGGCCCCTGTGGGGGCTCACCCACCCCTTCCGCTGCAGCCGTGGGGGCATCCCCGCCGCCTTGCTCCACAGCGCCGTCTCCGCCCTCTTCTTCACTAGCCGCTGCGTAGAGGGAGACAAAGAACACAAGCATCAGGGTACTGTACAATGGTCCCCTAGACAGGAAGCAATAGCAGATGAGCACCACTGTCAAAGTACACTTCCATCATGTCCCTCCACAACGCATGGGTCAGTCCAGGCAAAACACACACAGTAACAGGCATGGTGCATGCCATGGACATTTCCATGCATGTCCAATGGACTCTTGAAACATTCAATGATATGTAACTCACATGCATCATGGCTCATGCCTATCACATGCACACACTTCACGTCAGTCACATCCATCTGGCCCCAAACACACCAAACACAGCGGATACAAGGGTAATTTGGCAGCTTCACTGAATCTGTGCATTGTCACACACATGTGTCATGCATCCATGGCATGCACAAGTCACAGACACGCAGGTCAGGCACACAGACATGGCTACCATATATGTACCTGGCATCAGCACCCATCCCTCACCCCCACCCATGTCCAGGTACAGAGACTGGCATGCTCTCATGTTCAAAATCTGCATAGGGCTCCCCATGCGGCATTTGAACACATGCAACAACCATGTGGGTCACACATCACTGGTCGCACATGCATTACTATGATGTCCCTGCACACATACATGCATACATGGCCTATGGCACACATACAGGCAAGTATCATAGAACCAGCACACCGCAACATGCCCTGTCTCACACAGTAATGCTTGGACAGTTACCGCTCAACTCCAGACGGGCCTCCCTCTCAAGGATCTGGGCGTGGAGCGCTGGGCGTACGCGTTCCAGGACCCTCATCTGGATGGAACTCATGCGGCCCCCCTCCACGAGGCGCCGGGCCTTCACAAGGGTCCTGGACCTCAAGTCCTCCCAGCGCTTCTTGATCTTCTGGACGTTGTGGGTTGCCACCCCCTCCGCGTTGATGGCAACCACACAGTCGGCCCAGATCCTCTCCCGTCCTTCCTTGCTGGCGCGGGACGATCCAAAGAGGGCATCATACTGCCCCAGGACATGCTCCACCAGGACACCAACTTCGGTGGCAGTGAAGCTGGTGCCCCTCTGCCCCTCTGGCCTGGGGTTGCCACTGGTGCCAGATGTGGAAGTGCCCGACATGGCAACCCCAGAGGCAGGTGTGGGTGGGCAACTGGGTCCTGGGGCTGGGCTGTGGAGCGATGTAATCCCAGTCGGGAGTCTTCAGTTCCAGCAGGGGTGGACACAGCAACTGGACCCCTGCAGATGGCTGATGTGCAGGCACCAAATGGCAGGGCACGGTGGCAGCAGGCAGGCAGGCAGGCAGGCAGCAGCAGATGGCACGTGGGAGGCTGCTCGGGGCACTGGGGGGCAGTAACTCGGCCTTCTGGGCAGGAGCGTGGTCTTCCGTGTGTTTTCGCGTGGCCAGCTTGATACGGAGTGATTTGGCACGTGAAAATCCTGCACGTCAGCGTGAAATCCGAGGAAAGGCCCTTAGCGCGTAAGCGCGTCAGCACGCATACGCGATTCTATTGGACCAGAGCCCCTCAGCGCGTAAGCGCGTCTGTGACGTGACCCGCACGGGTGTTCCCCACTCAGCACGTGATGACGGAGCACACGTGGAAATACTGCACGTCAGAGTGTCATCGCGTGTAATTGGACAAAAGTGCGCGTACACGCGATTGGCCTATGTACGTGTATTTCAGGGGTGCGCGGGCACTTACACACGCAAGTACGTCAGCGCACCTGTATCCCGTGGTGCGTGGGAATTTCCACACGCTATTGGACTGGGAACTGGATTCCAGGGGTGCGCGGGTCACACGCTCGCCTAGAACACGCGCAAAGCATAAATTTGCGCACTTTAACAATAACAAGCTCAGACGCCAGGATGAACATACAGTTCCTAGCAGCAGTGGCAGTGGGCTACCAAAGGAGGAGGAGGAGGATAGTCAGGGCCAGAATATTCACACCCAGAACCAGCCTTTTCGGGATGCCTGATGACCAGGTGTATGGGAGGTACAGGTTTCCACCACACATAATACTGGACCTGGTGAGTGAGTGGGAGGATGACCTCACATCACCCACCCTGTGCTCCCAAGCACTCAGCCCCCTGGAGAAGGTCCTCAATGTACTGCACTTCTTAGCCACTGGATCATTTCAGCGGACAAGTGCCATAGTGGGTGAGGTGTCACAGGCCACCCAGTCACGCTGCCTACACCAGGTCTTGAACATCATCACTGCACGCCCATCAGTCCGCAGGCACATATACCTGCCCAGAACACCTGCAGAAAGGCATGCTGCCGCCCTGGATTTTTACGGTGTGGCACGATTCCCCAAAGTGCTAGGTGCCATCGACTGCACCCATGTGGCTCTACGTCCCCCCAGGGCATCTGAGCACATCTATAGGAACCGCAAGCACTGGCATTCCATCAACGTGCAGGTAGCATGTAATGCCAAGGGAATCATCACCTCAGTATATGCCAACTATCCCGGGTCCACCCACGACAGCTTCATTTACCGAATGTCCACCCTAAGCCGGGACCTAGAAGCTGGGCGGCATGGCGATACATGGCTGCTTGGTGAGTATGTATGCCACTGCACATGCATGCATGTTGGATACTGAGCAAGGTCACAACCCCACCAATGATACCAATCACCACCACCACAGGGGACAGTGCCTACCCTCTCAGCCCCCACATGATGACGCCAATTCGGAACCCCACCACGCCACCCGAGGTAAGATATAACACAGCCCACATTACGACCCGGGGCATAGTGGAGCGCACATTCGGAGTGCTAAAGTCACGCTTTCGCTCCCTTGACCGTTCTGGCGGGCAGCTGTTATACGCTCCCCCAGTAGTGTGCAGGATCATAGTGGCAGCATGTGTCCTGCACAACGTTGCAACACGCCGGGGCCTGGCCGTGGACATGGTGGTGGCCCCACATCCCAAACCACATGCACAGCTGCTGCGCATGGGAGGGGAAAGGGCACGGGGGGAGGCAGCCCGTACACAGCTAGTGGCTAATTACTTCACATAGTGATCACACCCCTGTGGAGTGCACACTGGCCTGGCACATTCCATATGACAATCAATGATGACTCAACCTGACACTGATCCTGAATGTCTGGAGATTCAACCGTGAAAAGCATATCAGCCTGAGATTGTTCACCTGGAAGTGTTACAATGTGTGCATCCCTACCCACACACACCACCAATGCAGTTTTGTGAAGAAACACATTCAAGCAGCTAAAATGAATACCCACTTGCTAAATGCAACACGACGACAGTGCCATGTCACCCAACCCATCCCCAGCACCGCCACACAACACACCGTGCCATGTCATGCTATGTGCAGGTAAACAAAGTAATCCCCACAACATGACAAGTGTCACGATGTACAGTGTCCCCAATTGAAACTTGCTACACCTGAAATGCTCACTGTAATGCAGGACCAACAACAAACTTGAGCAGGTACTACCATTAACATGACTTCACTAATGTAATAAATCAGTAGTCTCACCACCTGGAAATACCTGCACTCCCACCACTTCCAACTGTACAGTGTTGGCGCCATGTAGAGTTGTAGGTGCACTGCTGCCAACAAGGACCCCATCTCCAGACTAGAGGGCCTTGTGTAGACATGAGGAAGGGACCTGCAAATTGGGAGGCAGACACAGATGATGAGTTACACATCAATGCAACATGAAGTGTACAACAGAACAGCAATATGCACTAGGAATGTATACACAGTATTGACTAGACTACCCACACATGTAGTGGGAGTCCAATGTCACCATGTACTTCAATGTCACTTGGGCACACCCTTTGCAAGCCCATGGAAACGGGAAGCAGGAGGGGTGTGTGTGACTCAAACCCAGGCATCTGAACCAAATACATGACAAGCCTGCATGTGCCCAGCCACAATGCAGCGTATGCCCACAGGAACCACGGAAGCCAACAAATTGTCCCAAAAAAATTGGGAAAAATATAAGAATAAAAAAAAAAATTTTAAAAAAATAAAAATAAAAAAAAATAAAAAATGGCCATTAATGGGCCCGGGGGGGTTGGGGAGGCCACCCAGGAGGTCCGAGGACAGGGTGCACACCAAAACCCACCTGTGTGGATCCTGGGAAAAAAAAACACCTCCATGGGCTCATGGCCCACACGGCTACCCTATTGTGGGAGTATCACTGCTGTCGCTATTATCACCCTGTGCAGCTGCATCCGGAGGTGGTTGCACTATGGGAGGCAGCCCACGCAAGGCCCTACTCTGTTCCTCCATGGCTGCAAGCATGCGGGTGTGGTAGGTCTCGTTCTGGAGGATGAGGGTGCGGAGGTCCCCATGCAACAACTCACGGGATGCCCGGACCTCCGCCCTCGTTGCTTGCATCTCAGCTGAGAGCGTACGGGTGAGACGCTCCAGCTGCTGTTCTGTCCTTTGGTGTGTTGAAGCCTCAAGCTCAACAAGAGTCGTCCTGAGTTGATGGAGCTCCTGCCTCAGGGCTTCCCTGTGGCCCTGGGACTCTATGGAGATGGCCTCCTGCAGAGTCGCCAGTGCCGCCCGCCTGTCCCTGTTGGACGCCAACATGTCTCCCCTGTGTGACTGGCAGATGGAGTCGGTTGCCTGCTCTAGTCGCTCCATCAGCCTTTCAGGGGGGACAATGGAAGTGGCCACCCTATCCATGGCCTGAGCCATCATCTCGGATGATGCTGCCTGTTGGGTAGCCATACCGTAAATGGATTGCTCCCATGCGGTATTGCCAGGTGGCGTACGGCCACCACGTCGGCGGGCACCACACCTGTCTGGTGCAAGGCGGACTGCGCCTTGCTGTGCCGGCACTGCCTGAGGCTGCAGGACTGCATTCCCCCTCTGATCTGCTGGCCCAGGAACAGGATCAGATGTCGCGGAGTGTGACCCTGCATCCGTAACCACCAAAGGCCTAGCTGCCAACACTGACATCCCCATTGAGGGTTTTGACCCTGGTTCCAGTGGGTGGGACAGAACAGAATCCCTCCCTGGAACACTCACCTGCGACGGCACGTAGGTCTCATCATCCGAATCAACAGCTGAGTACAGCTCGGGGGAGGTGCAGCCAGAGACACCCCTTGAGAGCACGACCTGCAGCACTGTGGGTTCTCACCCACCAGCACACCACGTCCCTCACTGGTGGTTGGTCGGCCCTCGGACCCTCCTGGCTCTGCACCATCTCCACAACCCCAGCAGTATCAGGTGCGTCTTCCCCTGCAAAGACATAATAACAAAGAAATGGAAACAGGCATTAGCACCATGGCACACAATGAGGGCTGAGAAGCAAGAGAACCAGTACTTGATTGACACATGTCCGACATGACTAAGACCCTCCCATGCATGCACCCTCACTGCGTATGAAGGGCAGGCAAATGGCACACACTGATGACACAAAGATGGAAGATGAACACATTTCCTGCATGCTGCCTGGCAGTGGCATCACACATTGGCCTGTGATTGCCAGGTGACACACACATGCCATCACACAGATGGCATGTACCATTGCTATTGAGGCAAGATGGAGAGGAGGGCAGCACTTATTCATTCAGTCCAGTTCCCGCATGTAATAGCTTTTCTAAATCAAACAGGTCTGATTTTCACCTGGAGCTGGCAGTCCTAAATGGTCCAATTGCACAGGGACATGTGTGAACATATGATATCCAGGTAACAAAGTCACTCCACTTTACCATAGCCATGCCAGACATGTGACTAGAGGACTGAGAAATGCCTAGTATAAGTGGTGGAATGCAAACAATCTGTCTGAATGAACAGAGAAAAATAAGCAACAATGTTGTGGCAAGGTGACACTTCAAGGGCAACTGGCGTGCTGTTGGGCTAGATGTCTACTGTTGGCAGAAGGGATACTGCAATGGCCAAATGCAGCTGCGCAGGATGTATTGCATGAAGTACATGGCTGACCCATACGACTCAGGCGCACACACTCTCACCTGGCACACAAACAGAAGCCCTCACACACACACCATGCACATGGATGACACACACATGCATGTGCACTCACCGGACAATGCCTCGTAATCAGGCAGATCTCCCACGCCTTGGATCTGTTCCTCCGTGACGTAGGTCCCAGCGACTGACTCATGTGGAGTGAGTTCCATGTCTACTACTGGAGACCCACCTCCAGTCACTAGAGTTGCGGCATGACTTGAGGCCAGCTTCTTCTTTGCCCTGCGCTTTAGGTCATTCCAGCGCTTATAGCAATCATTGGCTGTGCGCCTCACGATTCCAAGGGCACTTACGATGTCCGCAACGGTCTGCCAGTGTGCCTGGCGTTGTGCAGGTGTGGTCTTGGATCCTGCAACAATGACCATCTCGTTATCATGTCCGGACACATACTCGACAAGTGCATTCAGTTCGTCATCCGTGAAGCTGGGCTTCCTCGACGGGCCGGACTGTGTAGCCGTGTCTGGGGCATCAGCCTGTGCCGGACGAGCACTCTTCCTCTTCCGCTTGGAAGGTGGTGGTGATCCTGAGTGTCCTGCGCCGCTCTGGACACTAGGGGCAGGAGCCCTGGTGGGCTCTGTATCAGGTGTGTGGGATTGCACACTCAGCATGGGAGTTGGTGCAGGCATTGGCTCAAGTGTAATGGTGTCAGGGGGAATGTCAGCAGGATGGACTAGGACCGACACTGTCCTGGCTGGGTGTGTGAGAGCTGGGGTGGATGGAGCCGCAGCTGCCCCTGCAGCCTCTGCGCCCTGCCTACTTGGGGAAGCAGATGACCTTGCTGCCCCAGATCCACGTGGCATGATGGCATCAACGTGCACCAGCGCACGTGTCGTAGCCCTGCTGACCTGGAAGTCAGCCATGGAGTCAGCCAGGTCTGGTGCCACAATGGGCTGGTCCAACAAGGGCTGAGCATGGATGGTGTCAGCCACATCAGCCTCAACGGGAGGGGGGAGGGGGGGATTATGGGTGCCCTTGACTGGTCCTCCACACATGGGGGGACAGGCTCACCCTGCAAGTTACGACCACGTCCCCTACTGGATCCACCACGGCCACCACTTGTGGCTCTTCCACCTTTGCCACCCTTACGGAATCCTCGCCTCCCAGCCATGGCACTGATATTAATGTGCGTATGGGAGTGGCTGTAGACTATTGTCCTGGGCAATTGGGGGTCAAAGGGGTTGGGTACCAGATGGTAATTGTACCCTAGTGCTCTAGCAAGGCTGAATGTAACCCCTGGGGAAAGATGACGGGTCACGCAACGCACAGGAGGCCCAAAAAAGGGAGATGACGTGCACGCAACCCCTCCTAGACCACGTGTGCAGAAAGAAAAACCTGCACTACGCTGTGGCACCCAGTAACACAAGAATGAACGTATGCGTGTCACACGCAGCCTAGAATGACCTCTGAAGGGGTAGGCTACACACGGGGCAAGCACAGATGTTAGATACATGCGTGACTCACCGTCTGCCAGGTAAAAGAGCGTGAAAAATGAGCGCGTTTGGTTGGCAACACCCCCGCCAAAAGAAGATATGTACGCTGTCTGAGGAGACAGGACAACAGTAGAAGGGAACACTGTTTGAGGGAACAGGCCCAGGTAAACCAGTACAAGAGAAAAAATAGAAAAAGCTGTCAGAGGTAACAGGGAGTACGAACTTGAAACGCCGTGAAGTAAATCGCGTGTGAAACGACAAGAAGTACAGAATTCACCCACTCGCTCTCCACGAAAAGCACGTACAAGGAATTGGTGTTCTACACGTACCTTATATGCAGGCCCACACGTACAGCGTCACTTACGCGGCGTGTACGTGCTAGGCCCATTCCCACCAATTACACGCTTTGACACTTCTGCGTGTAGGTCCATTTTCACCAATTACACGCTTTGTAACTTCTGCGTGTAGGGCTATTTCCACCAATAACACGCTTTGACACTCGGACGTGTCACGCAACTTTTTCCTACGCGTGCACGTGACTTCATAGACGTGCATACGCTAGTGACGCGTTTACGTGCTAAGGGCCTTTCATCGATTTACACGCAGACGTGTGGGATTTTCACGTGCAAAATCACTCCGTATCAAGCTGTCCACGCGTTCACACACGAAAGACCACGCTCCTGCCCAGGAGGCCAAATTACTGCCCCCCAGAGCCCTGAGCACGCTCCCACCTGCCATCTGCTGCTGCCTGACTGCCTGCTGCCCACGTGCCCTGCCATTTGCTGCCTGCACATCAGCCAAGGGTGCTGTTGCTGTAACCACCCCTGCTGGAACCAAAGGCTCCCGACTGCTTTTCCGTCGCCCCACAGCCCAGCCCCAGGACCCAGTTGCCCACCCACTCCTGCCTCTGGGGTTGCCATGTCGGGCACTACAACATCTGGCACCAGTGGCAACCCCCGGCCAAGGAGGCAGGGGGGCACCAGCTTCAGTGCCAGGGAAGTTGGTGTCCTGGTGGAGCATGTCCTGGGGCAGTATGATGCCCTCTTCGGAAGGTTGCGCGCCGACAAGGAAGGACGGACTCGGATCTGGATGGACATCGTGACTGCCATCAACGCGGAGGAGGTGGCAGTCCGCGACTACGAACGTGTCAGGAAGCGCTGGGAGGACTTCAGGTCCAGGACCCTCAACAAGGCCCGGCGCCTCATGATGGCAGCAGATGCTAAGGGGCGGGCGGGACCACTTGTCGGAAGATCAGATGAGTGTCCTGGAACGCATATCCCCAGCGCTCCACATCCAGGTCCTTGAGAAGCAGACTTGTCTGGAGTCGAGCGGTAAGTGTACATGCATACTGATTGTAAGCTGTGCGTGTGGTGGTGTGCCAGGAGTGTGCAGGTTGAACATGTATTTTTATGTGGCCAAGTAGGGGGGTTGTACAGGGCTGTGAGGGTGACACATGTGAGGGGTCTCATGTGTGACACATGGATGGTGCTTGTGTGTGTGGGGGATTGCATGGCACAGGATGTGGAGGAATGATTGTCAGGTGTGACATGGATGTCGATCGAGACACTGCGACAGTTGGCGGAGGTGTACACATGCATGCAGGTTTGGTGTTGTGTGTGCATGTGTAGTGTACTCCCTATGTTGCATGTGATGTGTGGATGACCTTTGGCTGCCCATGCTGTTGTATGTGAATGGATGGTGCTGGCTGTTGCATTATGGCTGTGGTATGGCTCATGTGTGCAAGTTGAAATGACATGTGTGTTGGGGATTGTGATGCCATGTGTGAGGTTTACCAATGCCACTCATGTATAACTGTCATGGTGTATGAGTCCATTTTACAGTGCCCTGATGCCTGTGTTTTCTTTCTCCCTGTCTGCAGCGTCAACTGATGAAGAGGGCGGAGAAGGTGCTGTGGAGCACAGCGGCAGGGGTCGCACCACCAGCCGAAGACGCAAGGCCCGGATCCCCTCCCAAGTTGTGATCTCGTCGGGGAGTGAGGAGTCTGGTGCGGTGTCCCAGGCCGCAGCTGGCGAGGGGAGGTCCAAGAGGCGGAGGTCGGAGTTGGACTCCTCGGCAGCAGAAGGGGCAGCTGGGACCCCACAGGGCCCAACGGGGGAAGATGGCACGGAGTCATCCAGGTTGGTGGGGTGTTTGGTGGAGGGTGCCCCACAGTGCTGGGGGGTGGGGGTGGTGGGAGACATGGGTTGGACATGGGTGGGGGCCTGCTGGCAGGTGCCCCACAGGTCTGGGGGGTGGGGGTCGTGGGTGACATGGGTGGGGGCCTGGTGGAGGCTGCCCCTGGTGGCTGGGGGGTGGGGGTGGTGGGAGACATGGGTTGGACATGGGTGGGGGCCTTCTGGCAGGTGCCCCACAGCGCTGGGGGGTGGGGGTGGTAGGAGACATGGGTGGGGGCCTGGTGGTGGGTGCCCCTGGTGGCTGGGGGGTGGGGGTGGTGGGAGACATGGGTGGGGGCCTGGTGGAGGATGCCCCTGGTGGCTGGGGGGTGGGGGTGGTGGGAGACATGAGTCGGGCATGAGTGGGGGCCTGGTGGAGGGTGCCCCTGGTGGCTGGGGGTTGGGGGTGGTGGGAGACATGGGTGGGGGCCTGGTGGAGGCTGCCCCTGCACTGCTGGGGGGTGGGGGTGGTGGGAGACATGGGTTGGACATGGGTGGGGGCCTGCTGGCAGGTGCCCCACAGCGCTGGGGGGTGGGGGTGGTAGGAGACATGGGTGGGGGCCTGGTGGTGGGTGCCCCTGGTGGCTGGGGGGTGGGGGTGGTGGGAGACATGGGTGGGGGCCTGGTGGAGGATGCCCCTGGTGGCTGGGGGGTGGGGGTGGTGGGAGACATGAGTCGGGCATGAGTGGGGGCCTGGTGGAGGCTGCCCCTGGTGGCTGGGGGGTGGGGGTGGTGGGAGACATGAGTGGGGGCCTGGTGGAGGCTGCCCCTGCACTGCTGGGGGGTGGGGGTGGTGGGAGACATGGGTTGGACATGGGTGGGGGCCTGCTGGCAGGTGCCCCACAGCGCTGGGGGGTGGGGGTGGTAGGAGACATGGGTGGGGGCCTGGTGGTGGGTGCCCCTGGTGGCTGGGGGGTGGGGGTGGTGGGAGACATGGGTGGGTGCCTGGTGGTGGAGGATGCCCCTGGTGGCTGGGGGGTGGGGGTGGTGGGAGACATGAGTCGGGCATGAGTGGGGGCCTGGTGGAGGGTGCCCCTGGTGGCTGGGGGGTGGGGGTGGTGGGAGACATGGGTGGGGGCCTGGTGGAGGCTGCCCCTGCACTGCTGGTGGGTGGGGGTGGTGGGAGACATGGGTGGGGGCCTGGTGGAGGCTGCCCCTGGTGGCTGGGGGGTGGGGGTGGTGGGAGACATGAGTTGGGCATGAGTGGGGGCCTGGTGGAGGCTGCCCCTGGTGGCTGGGGGGTGGGGGTGGTGGGAGACATGAGTGGGGGCCTGGTGGAGGCTGCCCCTGCACTGCTGGGGGGTGGGGGTGGTGGGAGACATGGGTTGGACATGGGTGGGGGCCTGCTGGCAGGTGCCCCACAGCGCTGGGGGGTGGGGGTGGTAGGAGACATGGGTGGGGGCCTGGTGGTGGGTGCCCCTGGTGGCTGGGGGGTGGGGGTGGTGGGAGACATGGGTGGGGGCCTGGTGGAGGATGCCCCTGGTGGCTGGGGGGTGGGGGTGGTGGGAGACATGAGTCGGGCATGAGTGGGGGCCTGGTGGAGGGTGCCCCTGGTGGCTGGGGGTTGGGGGTGGTGGGAGACATGGGTGGGGGCCTGGTGGAGGCTGCCCCTGCACTGCTGGTGGGTGGGGGTGGTGGGAGACATGGGTGGGGGCCTGGTGGAGGCTGCCCCTGGTGGCTGGGGGGTGGGGGTGGTGGGAGACATGAGTTGGGCATGAGTGGGGGCCTGGTGGAGGCTGCCCCTGGTGGCTGGGGGGTGGGGGTGGTGGGAGACATGAGTTGGGCATGAGTGGGGGCCTGGTGGAGGCTGCCCCTGGTGGCTGGGGGGTGGGGGTGGTGGGAGACATGAGTGGGGGCCTGGTGGAGGCTGCCCCTGCACTGCTGGGGGATGGGAGTGGTAGGAGACATGGGTGGGGGCCTGGTGGTGGGTGCCCCTGGTGGCTGGGGGGTGGGGGTGCAGGGGGACATGAGCAGGTGTGCAGGGTAGTCCCCTGTTTTGTGGGCTGCCTGCAGGGGCCGTGGAGGGTGTACAGGGAACACCTGTGAGGACCCACCCAGCCTAATCGCATGTGATAATTCCCACGCACCCCTGTAATACACCTACCCAGCAAAATGGCGTGTGATAATTCCCACGCACCCCTGTAATTCACGTACCCTGCCAAATCGCGTGTGATAATTCCCGCGTACCCCTGTATTACACGTGCCCTGGCTAATCGCATGTAAGACTTCACGCGTACCCCTGTAATACAAGTTCCCTGGACAATCGCGTGTTGAACTTCCCGCGTACCCCTGTAATACACATACCCTGGCTAATCGCGTGTAAAACTTCCCGCGTACTCCTGATATGAAGGTTGCCCGCTTTGCGTTCCTTGTTTGGCAGCCCTGTAAACTGGTCCAGGGTTAGCGCAGCCCTTTGCGATGATTTAGCGATGTTGATGGCTTTTCCTTGCGCGAGGGCGTTCTTGGGGGCGTTACTGGCGCTGCTGCAGGCTCGCTGCGATACTCTGCGCCACGGCTGGTTTGGGAGCATGAAATCCATGAATACGCTGTGCGCGGAAATCGGTTTTAGCGCACGTGCCTGGCGCACACAATCGACACTCTGCGCCAGCCGCTTGCGACATTTTTCTGCGAAATTCTATGAATTACCCTGTCAATCTTTAATGCCTCGGGCGTTATATGGCAATTAACCTTTCGGTGATGTTTAATATCCTTATAAAGTACAGGTGGGGTACATTATGCTATGTATCATTGAATCATTTTCAATTTAATAATATTACACATTTAAGTAGTGCTTTGTTTCCTGATTCCTCACGTCTATTAGGGCTGTAATAATAGATGTTGTCATCACATAATAAAATTATTGAAAGCTGGGACAACTGCTTGCACAAAGAGCTCTGACGCAAGAAGCACTGCGCTACTTCGATGGTCATTTCTGTTTTATTTATGCACCCTTGTAGCCTTGATTGCATAAGTTCAGCGCTCTGTTGTACACTGTACACATCTGTATAAAAAGTAAACAGAACGTCAACCAAAGTAATCTAAAGAAAAATCACCCCTATACAACTTGAGACTTTCATCAATGGTATTAAAAACTCCAGTGCCAACGGCCTGTGTTACCTGGATGAGGCAGATTGTTGGTACATTGGTTAAGAGCATCGCCTTCACCACTCCATGCACCCGACTCTCAAAGATTGTATCTGGAGCTATATCAGAGATGCCCGCGAGCATCGCTGATTGGCGCGTTACCTTAGACTGCAGTCACAGAACCTAACACTGGAGCAAATCTGGAGTTAATGCAGCGTCCTTGATAAGCCCTTTGTCTAATCTTTGAGAATCGTCTTTGCACATGAGCATCTCAGAGAAGATCCGGGCACCAATATTAGTGCTCCAATATTAGCCTTTGTGGATCTTGTATAACGTCGCAGCTGCAAATCAGAAACGTTCCAAGGCTTGTCTGATTTACTCCAGTGCACACCTTTGAGAACCAGGCCTCGCTTCACACTATCTGATCCGTGTATCGAGCAAAGTCTGCTATCGGCCATGTTTTTAGAGGATGCACTTCTCGCATATAGAATTTTCTGTACTGATTGTGAAGCGTGCAGAGTCGGCATGGCTACCGTTTGGGGGGAAGAGCACAACGAACAGCATTGAATACCTTTCCCGCTGGGTCCTCTGTGACGGATCGACGTGCACACGAGCCATCTGATTTCCTTCACTTTGCCGAGGGCATGCCTGGCTGAGAAACCCAGGGGGACGAGGCTCCAGGGTAGTGCCTTGCGGCGGCAGGCGCTGCTCGGCACAGAATGTACCAAGCGAAAGTAGTCAGGCACGCAAAGGTGCCCAAAGTCAGCTGTCATTGGCCATCAAAGCCTTCTGTGGGTTTGTAACAGTAGACCTCGCTGCACACAGAATAATAGTATTTGAGTGATAGTAATGTTATACCGTGCTTGCAAACAATTAGATGAAAAATGGGCACTGCTCAAGAGTGAGTTCTTTTCCAAAAAGCACTTACTACCATTAATTCCCCACCCTGTTTTCAATTTGCAGAACAAACCACGTAATTACAGCGAGAAAACACAGAGAGAGTGTGTGTATGAGTGTGGGAAGTGGGTATAAGCGAGGAGGGGGCCATTTTGTGCAGGGATCAGATAGCTGAAAAGTACAAGCTACAATCAACGTGGCCTTAGGCTGATTTTTGTATCTGTCAGTTGACGTGCCCGTGTATATGTTACCTGAAAGTGCGTGTCTTGTAAGACGTAGTGGTAAGCCATACATTGAAGTTTCAGCTATTAAAGCCAGCTTGTGCTCTGCAACATGCGGTAGTGCGTTAAAACTCCACACATACATAGTGACAATATCAGGTTTGCATATAAAGCCTTATGCCAGATTCCTCCCACTTCTAGGTTGTGTTGTAATCAGGGCCGGCCTGAGGGCAAGGAGGACTGGGAGACCGCCCGGGGCCCAAAGACACCTAGGGCGCCATTAGCCCCCTGAGGTGCCAGCTCGGGGGAGCATTTCCAGGGCAACCCCGAGATGGCGTGGTGGGAGAAGTGCCCTTTTGAAATGAATGCGCTTGCGGGAGCGGGCGCATTTAACAACAATAGGGTACCGGCAACCTTTTGAGATAATTACCTCCCCACTACGACGCAGGAGTGGGCGGTTTTCATTAGAATATTCCAGTGATTAACTCCTCCTGCATGGGAGTGGGAAGATAATCATCTTAATAGGGTGCCGCAGCAGTCTATTGTTGTTTACTGCGCCCGCTCCAGCAAGCATTTAATTCCAAAAGGACGCCTTCTTTCACCACTGACAAGAAACATTTGGTAACTCCAGACCCAATTGACCAGGGGCGTGGGGTGGGGAGGGTTTCCAAATTGTTTTTCTTCTGGCCAGGGTGCTGCCACAACTAAGGCCGGCACCGGTTTTAATAGGGCCATCATTACGTAATTTAAGGGTGCTCATTTTTTCAACTTCAAAAGAAGCAATGCTCAGCCGGATTTGTAAAATACTTCGGAGAAAACAGTTGGTTGGGAGTTCTGATACATAATGTTACATTGCAGTGGCCAACACTTAGGGCCTCATTACACGGATGGCGGAGAACCATGGCACTATTAGCGCCATGGTTCATGCCGGTAAAATACCGGCACCGCCTAGGCGGAAAGGGGAATTACCGCCCCATCCCAAGGTTGGCGGGGCGGTAATTCCCCCTTCCACCATTGCCCTTCCCCATTCCCATTTTTGCCCCATAGGGCTCAATGGGAATGGGGAAGGCGCTAATTACTGTACCGCAAATTGCGGTACCGTAATTTGCTCCCTGGTTCCCTTTGCGGGTTGGTTTTTAACGCCTGCAAAAAGCAGGCGTTAAATCCCCCAACCCGCAAAGGGACCTCATAGTAAGGCGGTAAGGATTTACCGGTACCGGTATTTTACCGGTACCAGTAAATCCTTACCGCCATCCGTGTAATGAGGCCCTTAATCTTTGTTGAAGGATGAGCATTGGTGAATTTCATTCCCCAATCTCTTCCTTGTCCAAAATCAAACTTGACAGAAGCAAGCGGTAAGGCGGCTAACGAAACAGGTACATTTTTATTCGTTTACGGAAAAAAGTGTAGGAAGGTTCCAATCGAACGTAGGGGGAGAGAGTTCCTGAGCATGGCAACAGAGACAGGGATACTGGAGCCACTGGCTTTAGCCCACTTCAATCTTGGAATGGAATGGCTATTAGACTATGCAGCACATGTTGCCCTGGAGGATGCTGGATTGGAGAATCTCATATATGATTGCATATGAGAATAGTCGGATGTTCTCGGAGACTTCATTGTGAAATAAAAGTAATTTACAAATTGTACAGTCGTATTGATTTCTTTTTAAGACCGGTTTAATAATTCCAATTCTGACAAGGTATGTTCTTACTCGATGTGTGTTGCTTTTCGAGTTCAGCGTCACGTAGGTGATTATGGGCGCATTTGCCTACACTGAAGAGGAACATCACAGAGAAAGGTGTTGAATATCGCTAGAGTTGTTTATGTGAGGGTCAGGGGCGGAGCATATGATTTAGTAACGTCACGGCAGTTTACCTTAGGCAGATGCAGCAATGGATGAGAATAGCACAAGGTGGACTCGCCCTGCTGCCAGATTTCATATGTTTCCAAAAGAGGCGACGTGAGCTAAGGTGATTTGGAAATGTTTCAGATAGATCAACGTATGTATAAAAATACATGGTCCAACCCTTGCAGCAAATTTATATTTTCTTAACATTGCACTTGTGAAACTTATGAAATAATGTTTGGGGAGGTCAGACGATGATGATGATGGGTGGAATATTTGTGCCTTGCTTTCGAATGATTTCACAAAGTTTGTTGAGATTTTGTGCACAGTTTATATGACGGTTGCATGTGCATTCATTTCACCGTTTTGAAAAAATAAAACTTGGGTGGCTTTCCAGCAAATTTGCGTTAGGCTCATTGGCAAGGATCGAAAAGCATGCTTTTGCAAATATGGAAGTGTTTTCTTATTTGACAGGGTAGGCTGTAGCAATGGGCAGTGGCCAGAATGTCGGGGTCATGGTATAAGGTCATGATCCGGACAATGTGGCTACTGCCCATGACCACAAGGACAACACATAGGATTAAAGTGGCCATGTGATGGTAACGTTATTAGAAATTAGCATACATTTGAAAGGAAAGAAAAATGTGTTTGTGGTAATATGGACATAGGGTCTTCTTTTTCCCTTCTGCAGGCTGCCATGGAAAGTGAAGAGGGGCTCTCTATGGAACCCTCGCTTTCCCTTTCCTTGGTGGCCATCTTGGAAAAGGATTTTCCTTCCTACACCAGAACGGCGCAGGCGTCCCGGTGTAGGAAGAACATTTCAGTACCCCAGGTTCCCGGTTTGGGAACCTAGGGTGCTAATGGCCTTCATCCCCCATTACAGGGGTTGGAATGGGGGTATAATGGTCCAGAGATCTCGTTATCCACCCTCGCTTCGCTTGGGCTGAAAAACTGGGCTGCCGGGCCGGTATCCACCGTTCCAGTCCCTCGGACATGTCATCATGCCACGCGCCAGCATATGGTCAACTGGCACTGTCCGGAAGGTCCGCAATGAAGTCAGATGTTCGTAGACATCCATGGATGCAAAATTAGTTCAAATAGTTGCAAAAAGTGTATAGAAGTGTTAAAAATGATTCTAGAAGGTGGGAAATGGCAGAGTTTTAAGGTGATACTTTGTAAGTTCGACACAAATATTGCTATTTTGGGTAAGTATGATATTAGTAAGTTGTAGGAAAATAGCACACACTGGTAAAAACCCATGACAATCAATGTAAAAACGTTGTTAAGGGGACGTTATGGTTAAGTTGGACTAATAAAAAGCTTTTGAAATTCACTGAAAAAACATTGTTAACCGGACGTTATGGTTAATTTGGACTAATAAAAACCTATGAAATTCAATGAAAAAACTTTGTTAAGGGGACGTTATGGTTAAGTTGGACTAATAAAAACCTATGAAATTCTATGAAAAAACATTGTTAAAGGGACGTTATGGTTACAAGTAAAACCGAAAAACCCTTGAAATTCGCCAGTTATGGTAAGATAAGCAACCATAACTCGTGCCATCACCGTGAACTCCTAAGACTAACACCCAGGACATCAAAGATGACATCACAAATGTCTTTGATGACATCACTGATAACATCACATATCTGGTCCACTTGTTTTTGTTCGCTGACATATATACACCAGGTGGTTTAGTTCACTGACAGTCAGATTATTAAAATTGAAAAAGGTTCTATATATCTAGACGTTAACCATGTCATATGTTCTTTAAGTACTTTCCTTAGGGTTTGGTGTCAGCTCATGGTGCACATACATGGGGAAATGAGCAGGCCTCGAACACACAATTCGTTTACATACATGAAGATAAAATTTAATGTCATTAACATTGTCTGATGATGCTGTTTCTTTCTTCCTTACTTTAGTTTCCCTGCATGTGCTTCTGATGTGTATGCATTGTGATTATTCATATGTATTGTTTGTACCAGCACAAGTGTTGTAAGTCTTGAATTGTTAGCTATTTATTACATTTTTAACATTACTCAACATTCTGATAAGGTAGTATATATTATTGTACTATCCAAAATTACAAGATTATAAATAGTGTACTTCTATGGTGCATGCTGCAGTCATTGCCTATGGTTATATATGATTAGGTTTCTGTATTAACAACAACACTCCAATACAATGATTTTAGATGAGTACATTCTTTAATAAATTAAGTACTTCACAATAGGTCTCCCGATCACCCCTCACATATTGTTACCAACAATATAAACACAACTCCTTGTAGAGACTTTTCATCAAAATGTATTTCACATGTGATGTCATCAGTGATGTCATCAATGACATTTGTGATGTCATCTTTGATGTCCTGGGTGTTAGTCTTAGGAGTGCACGGTGGTGGCGCGAGTTGTGGTTGCTTAGCTTTAGCGCAACTTAACCATAACGTCCCTTTAACAACATTTTTCCATTGAATATATATATATATATATATAATACATATGGGGCAGCAATCACCTAACGGTGACAATACAATTCAGAAAATCAGCAAAGCAATTGAATTCACTTATACTAATGCAGAAAAGAAAACAGAAAAAATAACAGTTTTGGTTTGTGAACAGATGGCACTTAGGTTAATATTTCCCCCTGCAAAGTACTGAAGGTACAAATGAGCAATCCTACACAGATGTCAGTTAATCAGCAGGCATTCTGGAATG
The DNA here is from genome assembly GCF_040938575.1 of Ambystoma mexicanum. NCBI lineage: Eukaryota > Metazoa > Chordata > Amphibia > Caudata > Ambystomatidae > Ambystoma > Ambystoma mexicanum. The sequence goes on along the minus strand of NC_090934.1, from coordinate 329,763,170 downwards.
AAAGGCAATGTCTAGAGTTTAAATACAATCTACCCTCCCCAAACAAGAGTGAAAACCATTTTTGGAAATTGACACTTTTAAACTGACAGGTGAAAATGGCTTTGTGTAACAATGGAAAGTAGGCAAAAATGCTTAAATTGAGAATAACTATTAGGAAAGCAACACTAAACAGGTCCCAACAAACACGAGCTATGAGATAAACCACAGTACACAGTTTAGATCAGGATGGTAGTGAAGAAACACTTTAAACGGGAAAAGACACATGTAAACTTTTGAAAACTGCAAATTTGTGGCAAAATGTCACTATGCGATTTCTGATAAAAACAGGTCAAATATACTGTTGTGGGATTTTGGTTGTGTATGTAGCTAAGGGTCTTAGGTATCAGTGAGAGTTGAAATTTCATTTCTATCTATACAATTGAAGAAGTTATGGAGGTTTTAGTGAGAGGCGTTTTTGCAAAATAGGCATGAAAATAAAAAAGAAATTCGGTTTTAAAAATGACAGATTGGTTTTATTACACTATATTAATGACTATGAAACAGAGAATTCCACACATGAATTTCCACAGTTATGTGGCCAGCGTAACCCTTCACGTGGTAGATACTCTACTTTTTTCTGGGATTTACTTTAGTTACTCAAAATCACTAATGATTAATGGTTTTGTAACACAGATGAGAGAAAATCAGTGGCAAGAATGGTTCTGACAAAATTAAGGTTCTGAAAATAAAGATGGGATAGTTGAGATTGGGATAAGACAATGCAAATATACTATGGGTCACTGTTCTTCCTATTAATACTTACAGTCCCTTGTAATTAAAATTGGACTGTCACGGTTCTGGTCATTGGATCGGGTCAGGTCTACCGGCATCATGGCACTTCTGGAGGGATTGGATCAGCGGCACGGTTCTGGTCAATTTTGGACTGCACCTCAACTGGATTTGGATGGGCCCTTCTGGTCACTGGACATGGCATATTAGCAGGATGCGAGTTTCAGCGGGCAAGCCTTAATGGTAGCAAGCCAAACTGAAACTCAAACAGAATTAAATCGCCTTAGGTTTTGGGATGGCTGAATTTGGGCCTAGCTAAAAAGAGTTCAGCAATGCTAAGGCCTGGATTCTGCAAAGAAATCTGGAGTCAGCTGCAAGATGAAGAGGTCTGGACAAGATGAAAAAGTCAGGAACAAGACGCTGCATGGAAATATGGATATGTTATGGAAGTGGTGTGTGCTATGTGTGGTGAAGTTCCTATATTTATCCTCCCAGATGACATCACAAAGTTTATGGTGTGGGCACAATTTCAAAACACACTCCCACGGCTTTGAGTGGCCACAGGCACTTGCCTTGCTCTGGTTGGCAGTCAGAACAGAGCTGTCATCTTTAAGATGGGATTTAGGAAATCCCACATTGATTTTGACCAAAACTTAACTTTTGCACAAATGTACATTTCTAAAATAATGTTCCCTAATAAAATCGGAAATATACATTTTATATTTGATGGGCAATATTCACATTCAATCCCCATCTCTATGAGAGCTGTCTTTCTCATTCTATAGAATTTTCTAATTTTTAATCATAACAGTCTGGACTAATAACTTCTAATCCAGTACAGATCTGAGTGATTATCACTGGATCATGTATATACAATCTTAGGCTTGCAACATTAATAGTTCTACTAAAATGAGGGTTTTTCTGTAACTTTGGTTCCTTAAGTGGTACAGGGGTAACGGTTCATCAATGTCACAAAGCAAAAGCCTAAAATGAGGTTAACATCTACCAATTTTGAGATTTATCCTTTTTCAGGTTGCACAGTTAAAGAGTTTCAAACTTAACCACAAATAAAGATTTAAACACCACAATTTTCTTTGAACAGAGTTGTTTTTTTCTCTCCTTTCAACAAACAACAGCTGTCAGGTCCCTTTGATCAGGGTGGGGTATAGAGGGAAGCATCCTGCCCCTCCCCAGCAGAGGTCAATGCTCAGCCTGTCCTTTGTTCTTGGCTCAGCCAAAAGATGAATGTCTATTGTGCTCTATATGCGAGAACCTCCAGCATCCCTTAGCCTTCCTCTAGCAAGGGTGTGTCAAACTGAAGTGTCAAACTTTCCCAGGCTGGCCACTGTCCAATCAGAATTAAGCAGTTACTTAACTCCAATACTGGGTTGCTTTAAAATTCACAATAAAGTATTTTCTTTAACACATATAAAAAATAAGCACAGTGTATAAGAGATTTGGATACTTAAAATAATTAAGCCCTTCACATACATGCTTTGAATAGGCAAATTCTGCAATTTCTTCAGGAAAAAGAAACACATTAAACTGGGTTTGACATCTAATTTCCTTATGCAGCTGTCAGGTAGTGAGGTCCGGTTTCTTCTGACTGTACTGGATTATCTGTGGTTTCAGCACACTTTAATTTCAATAGTTCACTTGGAAAATGCCTGAATTTAGTGCCAAAATAGCACTTTGAATGTTGCAATTGATTGGGAAAACTGTATTTTAAATGCATTTTCGGATTTTAGCCCACTTCTGTGGCCTTGCTTCATGTGACAGGTGACAGCACCCACTGGCATTCTCCTGCAGGGAGTTCTGTTTCAACATCAACTTTGCGTGTGTGTGGCAGGGTGATGCAGCCTTTTTGTGATTTATGAACCATGCGCAGTTTTGCAGATTTGGAGTGCACAGGGTTTAGCACATCCATTTATGGCAGTTTTCTTTCCCCCATTGGCAAAGGGATGTAGTAGGTTGCATTGGCATGGGTTGAAATATCCCACACAAGCAAACAGCAATTAAAGAGGCAGTGAGAAAATCAAGTGTCAAATGAGAAACAAACAGTAAAGTAAAGGGGTAAAAGATCAAATGAAAGCAGGGGATTAAACAAAAGGAATACAGAATGTAAATAAACAAAGAAATTATGTAGAAGGGAGAGAATGCTAGCCAACATTAGGAGCATGCTGTGGGGTGTAATGAAAGGCCCATGAAACTGAAGGGACATATAAAAAAGCCCTGCCTGTCATTACCAAAGGAAAAACAGCATTTTTAATTACAAAGGCAGAAGAAATTCAAAGGTCCCTTTCACATGAAAAACAGGATTTTTAAACACTGAGACCAAACGGCTTTGCATGTGTTTGCAACTTGAAGCAAGACATGAGAAAAATATTTCCCCTGTCAACATAAAGATGTCAGGGAAAAGACGTGGTGTGTGTAAACAAGATATAATGTATATTATGCATCACATGCAAATGTCCGGCAACAAGGGAAAAGAAAACACAATGTTCTATGCGTCACATGAAGATTTTATTTAGGCCGAAGTCAGACCATTTTGGCTTGTTGGTTGGCAAACTTCACAAAGAACTCCCCCACTGCAAGCATGGCTTTTACATCCCCCAGCTATTTACAACTGCAATAAAGTGTGGTTGCCAAGAGGTGTTGAAAACAGATTTTCCCTAGACTCAGTGACTTTGAAAGGGTAGTTCTGAGCAACTCAAATGCTCTGGCTGGTGCATGTCCAGAATGTAGGGGGGAAGGGAACACAGGGGCTTTAATCAAGACTGAACTTCGGAAAGAATAAAATACAGGAAATAGAAGCTTTTCAGATCAAGAAGACAGGGTGCCAGATGTCTGTAGTGATGATCTCTGAGCAGGAAATGCATCCACCATTCACAATTTGCAAACAACCACTTCAAAGAGACTAATAATACAATTCTGGTTACAGGCTGGCCCAGATTGGCAAATGACAGAGGGCTTTGAGGAAGCAGAGCTCCTATTTTTATTAACCTAAAGATATATTTTTAAATTAAGAGAACTATTTTAACTTCAGCCCTTTTCTCAGCAACCACAGGTTACACTAATTACATGTACGTTTCATTTTCTTTCATTATTGTTGATATAAAATTCAGCCACCTACGACTTAGGGAATTGTAATGGCAAGCTAACATGTGTTCGTAGCTGCTTTTAACTTGTACCGAATGTGAGAGTTGGCGTGCTGGTAGAGGGTAGAATTAAGAATATGGGGAATAAATTACATGTTCCTAACGATTATGCTTTTTAAAAAAAAAAAACAGTTGAAAATTGGCAAAAACATGGAGCAGACCTGGGTGTTGTTCTATTCACCCGAATTAACTGAATCGGATTACATATACAATGGCAGTACTAGTAAATCACAAAGTCTTTGACACATAACTAGTTTTTGCAAAAACAATGACATGAGAACAAATGAGGATTGCAAATGGAAGCTGCCATATGTCTGCTCCTGACTCCTAAGCCGATCCTTAGAGTGGATATGGAGGGCAACCGTCCAATCCTATTTGTGAGAACTCTTGTAGGCTACTCCCCAACTGTAAACTTGATGGTGTCATTGCTGCTATATAAAGTGGATGCACTATGAGGAGGGGAGAGAGCTGCTGAAACTTAACATCTGGCTGCCACAAGGAATCACCAAAGGAGACTGCATCTGAATGCAGCTGTCTATTGCTAGGCTGGCCTAAAAAGGCTGACTGGACTCTGTGAAGTTTTACAAAGGTAGCGGGCGCCCCTCTCTCGCAAGAACAGACATGATAACCTGTTCAGTGGTTATTAACCACTTGAGAGTTCGCAGCCACTGCTTTTACTCACTGTGCCTTTCACAGATGGGTAATATCCATTTGCATATCAGTCTTTGTCCTGCCCAGGGGCAGTCCAGCACCGAAATACAATGGCAATTCCAATCTGAACGAGAGTACCACCAGCAACCCCATACACGTGTTTCACCCTTGTTGGGGATCATCAGTGAGGTGAAGCTGATGCCTCTCTAAGCACAGTGAGAGAGAGACCATGTCTGGTTGCCCCCAGGAGACCTAGGGTTACCAATCCCAGGTTCCTTAAAAAATAGTTTTACAAAGGTAGCGGGCGCCCCTCTCTCGCAAGAACAGACATGATAACCTGTTCAGTGGTTATTAACCACTTGAGAGTTCGCAGCCACTGCTTTTACTCACTGTGCCTTTCACAGATGGGTAATATCCATTTGCATATCAGTCTTTGTCCTGCCCAGGGGCAGTCCAGCACCGAAATACAATGGCAATTCCAATCTGAACGAGAGTACCACCAGCAACCCCATACACGTGTTTCACCCTTGTTGGGGATCATCAGTGAGGTGAAGCTGATGCCTCTCTAAGCACAGTGAGAGGGAGACCACGTCTGGTTGCCCCCAGGAGACCTAGGGTTACCAATCCCAGGTTCCTTAAAAAATAGTTTTACAAAGGTAGCGGGCGCCCCTCTCTCGCAAGAACAGACATGATAACCTGTTCAGTGGTTATTAACCACTTGAGAGTTCGCAGCCACTGCTTTTACTCACTGTGCCTTTCACAGATGGGTAATATCCATTTGCATATCAGTCTTTGTCCTGCCCAGGGGCAGTCCAGCACCGAAATACAATGGCAATTCCAATCTGAACGAGAGTACCACCAGCAACCCCATACACGTGTTTCACCCTTGTTGGGGATCATCAGTGAGGTGAAGCTGATGCCTCTCTAAGCACAGTGAGAGGGAGACCACGTCTGGTTGCCCCCAGGAGACCTAGGGTTACCAATCCCAGGTTCCTTAAAAAATAGTTTTACAAAGGTAGCGGGCGCCCCTCTCTCGCAAGAACAGACATGATAACCTGTTCAGTGGTTATTAACCACTTGAGAGTTCGCAGCCACTGCTTTTACTCACTGTGCCTTTCACAGATGGGTAATATCCATTTGCATATCAGTCTTTGTCCTGCCCAGGGGCAGTCCAGCACCGAAACACAATGGCAATTCCAATCTGAACGAGAGTACCACCAGCAACCCCATACACGTGTTTCACCCTTGTTGGGGATCATCAGTGAGGTGAAGCTGATGCCTCTCTAAGCACAGTGAGAGGGAGACCACGTCTGGTTGCCCCCAGGAGACCTAGGGTTACCAATCCCAGGTTCCTTAAAAAATAGTTTTACAAAGGTAGCGGGCGCCCCTCTCTCGCAAGAACAGACATGATAACCTGTTCAGTGGTTATTAACCACTTGAGAGTTCGCAGCCACTGCTTTTACTCACTGTGCCTTTCACAGATGGGTAATATCCATTTGCATATCAGTCTTTGTCCTGCCCAGGGGCAGTCCAGCACCGAAATACAATGGCAATTCCAATCTGAACGAGAGTACCACCAGCAACCCCATACACGTGTTTCACCCTTGTTGGGGATCATCAGTGAGGTGAAGCTGATGCCTCTCTAAGCACAGTGAGAGGGAGACCACGTCTGGTTGCCCCCAGGAGACCTAGGGTTACCAATCCCAGGTTCCTTAAAAAATAGTTTTACAAAGGTAGCGGGCGCCCCTCTCTCGCAAGAACAGACATGATAACCTGTTCAGTGGTTATTAACCACTTGAGAGTTCGCAGCCACTGCTTTTACTCACTGTGCCTTTCACAGATGGGTAATATCCATTTGCATATCAGTCTTTGTCCTGCCCAGGGGCAGTCCAGCACCGAAATACAATGGCAATTCCAATCTGAACGAGAGTACCACCAGCAACCCCATACACGTGTTTCACCCTTGTTGGGGATCATCAGTGAGGTGAAGCTGATGCCTCTCTAAGCACAGTGAGAGGGAGACCACGTCTGGTTGCCCCCAGGAGACCTAGGGTTACCAATCCCAGGTTCCTTAAAAAATAGTTTTACAAAGGTAGCGGGCGCCCCTCTCTCGCAAGAACAGACATGATAACCTGTTCAGTGGTTATTAACCACTTGAGAGTTCGCAGCCACTGCTTTTACTCACTGTGCCTTTCACAGATGGGTAATATCCATTTGCATATCAGTCTTTGTCCTGCCCAGGGGCAGTCCAGCACCGAAATACAATGGCAATTCCAATCTGAACGAGAGTACCACCAGCAACCCCATACACGTGTTTCACCCTTGTTGGGGATCATCAGTGAGGTGAAGCTGATGCCTCTCTAAGCACAGTGAGAGGGAGACCACGTCTGGTTGCCCCCAGGAGACCTAGGGTTACCAATCCCAGGTTCCTTAAAAAATAGTTTTACAAAGGTAGCGGGCGCCCCTCTCTCGCAAGAACAGACATGATAACCTGTTCAGTGGTTATTAACCACTTGAGAGTTCGCAGCCACTGCTTTTACTCACTGTGCCTTTCACAGATGGGTAATATCCATTTGCATATCAGTCTTTGTCCTGCCCAGGGGCAGTCCAGCACCGAAATACAATGGCAATTCCAATCTGAACGAGAGTACCACCAGCAACCCCATACACGTGTTTCACCCTTGTTGGGGATCATCAGTGAGGTGAAGCTGATGCCTCTCTAAGCACAGTGAGAGGGAGACCACGTCTGGTTGCCCCCAGGAGACCTAGGGTTACCAATCCCAGGTTCCTTAAAAAATAGTTTTACAAAGGTAGCGGGCGCCCCTCTCTCGCAAGAACAGACATGATAACCTGTTCAGTGGTTATTAAACACTTGAGAGTTCGCAGCCACTGCTTTTACTCACTGTGCCTTTCACAGATGGGTAATATCCATTTGCATATCAGTCTTTGTCCTGCCCAGGGGCAGTCCAGCACCGAAATACAATGGCAATTCCAATCTGAACGAGAGTACCACCAGCAACCCCATACACGTGTTTCACCCTTGTTGGGGATCATCAGTGAGGTGAAGCTGATGCCTCTCTAAGCACAGTGAGAGGGAGACCACGTCTGGTTGCCCCCAGGAGACCTAGGGTTACCAATCCCAGGTTCCTTAAAAAATAGTTTTACAAAGGTAGCGGGCGCCCCTCTCTCGCAAGAACAGACATGATAACCTGTTCAGTGGTTATTAACCACTTGAGAGTTCGCAGCCACTGCTTTTACTCACTGTGCCTTTCACAGATGGGTAATATCCATTTGCATATCAGTCTTTGTCCTGCCCAGGGGCAGTCCAGCACCGAAATACAATGGCAATTCCAATCTGAACGAGAGTACCACCAGCAACCCCATACACGTGTTTCACCCTTGTTGGGGATCATCAGTGAGGTGAAGCTGATGCCTCTCTAAGCACAGTGAGAGGGAGACCACGTCTGGTTGCCCCCAGGAGACCTAGGGTTACCAATCCCAGGTTCCTTAAAAAATAGTTTTACAAAGGTAGCGGGCGCCCCTCTCTCGCAAGAACAGACATGATAACCTGTTCAGTGGTTATTAACCATTGCATTTCGGTGCTGGACTGCCCCTGGGCAGAACAAAGACTGATATGCAAATGGATATTTCCCATCTGTGAAAGGCACAGTGAGTAAAAGCAGTGGCTGCGAACTCTCAAGTGGTTAATAACCACTGAACAGGTAATCAGGCCTTGTTCTGTCGAGAGAGGGGCGCCCGCTACCTTTGCAAACTGGACTCTGTGAAGAGCTGGGGACCATCCTTGAGAGTGCAGTTACCAGACCCCTGCCCTGTTTTCCAGAGGGTCCTGACATGCAGCTGGCTTTCATGAACTTTAGAGGTTTTCTACGCAATTAGAATGTAACCCTTTGCAACCAAAAATTGGGCGATCTGCTGCTCTTAAATCATTTCCCTTTATAGTGGGTCGGAGGCAAAACTGTGTAGATTCTTAGCCTATTTAATGCAAAAATATCATTTTAAAGAATTCCCCTTTGCAGAACACCACAGGGTGATTTTGTTAAAATTCTAAATTAACAAAGCTCATTCCCTGTGTTTGATGAAAAAAATAGACGATAAATTAATTGGGTAATAATATGGGTCCAGCTTCTCCAACACAGTCCTTTAAGTGGAAAGGGGTCTGAAATCCAAAATTCTCAAATCATCCCAATTTTTGCTATCCAGCTACCCCAACTTGGGCCTTCAAATCGAGAGGAGTCTGAAATCTGAAATCTCAAATCATCCTAATGTTTGCTATCTAGCTTCACCAAGACTTGGATAAGGCTGCCTATCTACAGATACAAGCCTACCTAGAATTACACAACATCCTAGGAAAGAGACAGTCCGGTTTTTGTCCACGGCATGGCACTGAGTCTGCTTTGCTCGACTTAAAAAATCAACTCCTAAGAAATATGGACAAGGGGAAATGTGCCATCCTCCGACCAAGCATCAGCCACCCCCTCCCCTATTAGCTGCGGAGTACCAAAAGGTTCCTGCACCTCCCCCACGCTCTACAACCTATTCACAGTTCCTCTCTTTAACGACCTAGAAGAATTCAGCATAACTTTCACCAATTATGCTGATGATACACAAATTCTTCTCCCATTATCTGGTAATTACGAGCAAGACCTAAAAACCTTACAAAACACAAATGCTATCATCCAGGCCTGGATGGCAGCCAATGGAATCTGTCTCAATGGAGGCACAACAGAGATCCTACTGGTGGGCACTAAAGAAACCCTCAGTAAACTAGACAGCATATACGGCAATTTCAAAATTGAGAGCGCTGTAATTTCAATATCTTCTGTGGTAAAAACTCTGGGAGTATACCTAGATTCAACCTTGTTCATGGATAGACATGTAAGTTATATCTCCTCTTCAGCAGCACTGACAACTAAAATAATCAATGCAGTAAAACCTCAACTGTCCACTGAAAACTGCCTCAACATCGCCAGGTCACCATAGGTGCAAAACTGGATTATTGTAACGTCCTCCTACTGGGCACCTCCGCCAAAAACATTAACAGACTACAAATTACACAGAACAACGCACTGAGAGCAGCCCTCAGTATTCCCAGGAGAGAGCACATCTCGCTAGCAAGACAAAATGCCCACTGGCTCCCTGTCAAAGCATCTGTTCAACACTCTCACTATAACCCATAGATGCATATCCCAATCTGCCCCCAGCTATCTCACTGAATGAATACAACATACAACGAAGTGCAGACACTTACACCCAAGTTCTAGCACCAAAATCCTGGAACTCATTACCACCTAAACTGAGATCTGAAGCATCCCTCATGGCCTTCAGAAAGGCACTGAAAAACATTTTATTCAAGTAAATCTGTGACTAAAATGCTACTGGAAACGTGAATAATGTCTGTAACCAATCATTTACCTGTGCCAACAAATTGTACCTATGCTCACTATTCTCATGTAACCTTGGTACATGAGCAATATATGTAACCAAGCTCTTACTGTTCCTGATATTACACCTATGCCAAGTAAGTTTTCATGTAACAGCGCCACGATGCCCGAGGGCAGCTGTGCGCTTTAAAAATGCAAATAATAAAATAAAATAAACACAGGCCTTTAAGTGGAGGGGTTGTGAAATCCAAAATTCTGCAATCATCCCTATTTTTCTGTCAGACTTCCCCAACACAGACCAAAGTGTGAGCAGGGCGGGAGGGGGTGGTGAAAACCTCACTGCCAAATAACCATGTGTTTTTTTTTTATGGAACATGTGTGGGTGAAATCACAATTTCCATATGCATTTGTCCAAATCTGTAAACAAAATTGCTAGCCTTTTAAGCACACAGGAAAATCTAAATTGCACAGCATTGCATACATTATTGTCTTTGTTTATTGATCAGTTTCATTATTTCTTGAAGTGAAATTTGTTGAAAGTAAAGAATTGTGTTTTGGATCATTTCAACCCACTTGTGTGATTTATTTATGTTGAGAAAAGTTTATTGTGTTGTGCCATGGATAAAGTGGTGTTTGAAATTTTAATGCAATTTTATTAACAACTAATTCAATTAAATTTCAAAACTTTATTCAACATACCGTTATCAAGTTACAATACAATACAACATGAGTAAAATGCATAAAATCAAACAATTGAGATGAAACAGCTAAAAAAGAACTTAGGTAAAAGATTAAAATGTAACACTAAAAGGGTTGTTCGAGCAATGCAGGGCCTCAATTATCACAAACATCTAGGCATTAACATACCCAAAAGCACTTAGGAAGCCAGGAGAGATATACTCGCAGCCTGGAAACCCTTTTAGAGTGCTGCCTTTGTTCTCCTCAGCAACCATTCTCTGTGCAAGCCTTTGAGTGGTTGAGCCGTTGAACCAAAAATTGGAAGGCATGACCCTATGTTTTAATAGCTGCTTCCAGCAGAATGGGTCTCAGCTATAACCACCATAGCCACTTAAATGGCTTGCAAAATAAAAGGGAGTGTGCAGGTGTCTCCTCAGTGGCCCTCACAATGGGCAAATGACTGAATCAGGGCCCTTCCATTTGGAAGTAAATGTGGTAGTCAGGCGGGCCCTAGTCTAAACTGCATGTAGAGTGACCAAGCACAGGGGAGCCTAAACTGATCCAGGTAGGTTTTAAAACCCTCTATGTGTCACTTATCCAGGTAGCCCAGGTCCAACATGATTTATAAAAGTGCATCCTACATGGTTCCAGAACTGGTTTTGACCAGACTCTGACCCATAGCGAGACAGGCCGAAACATAATATCGGTGCTAAGAGGGAGGGTGCTGTATTCCAAATGAACTAATGCGCTCGGAGGACTAGGTGGTAATAATGACAATTTTTTCAAGAAGGTATTTTCCCTTCGAAGAATCGACTCAACATGCTCAAACCCCATAGCTCTGAACCATAAAGGTCAGCTGAAAGTGCCTGCCTTTGGTAAAGTTCTAGTGTGGGTGAAATTGCACTACTCCCGTGATGGTTAAAAAAAGTTAAGCCATATTTATCTGATGGGCCCATCCTGGGCTTGCCTGAAATCTCACGCCTAAATAGTCTAAGCTATCAACTTGTTCAATTGAAATATCATCAATCTTTAATTGGAGCGAGGCTTTCTTTCCACATTTCAGCTTTACGACCATGGACTTGGTTTTTGCAGCATTAATTTGGTGACCCAGCTCCATAGATTTCCTTAGAAAGATGGAAAGGGATCCCTTCAGGCCCTACTGTGTTGTTGTTCTTAGGACAGCATCATCCACATAGAAAAATGTAGGGTATTTGGTTGTAGACAGCTTAAGGCAGTCATGTCCCCCCTTAGTAGCTCATCAAAGATATCCTGTATGTATAGATTAAACAGAAGGGGTGCCAAGGCACAGCCCTATCTAACAACCAGTGCCACCTCAAACAATGATGTTTGATCACCCTCTATATCATAATCAAATACTCTGGGACATTATGCTTAACCAGCACCTGCCATAGGAGCACAGAAATGAATGCTGTCCTGAGGTCAACAAACAATACATACAAGTGGCTTTTCTGCAGGACTGAAAATATCCCTTTCTTTAACATTATGCTTTTGCATTGCTGTCTCTACTGCAGTAAGTTGCACTTGACACTGAGAAAGCGTGTTAAAAGTGGAATGGAGAACACATGAAGAAGAGGCAATTTCTATATTTACAAGAGTCCTGGACATATTTTCTTTATTATCAAACTAAACATAGTAAATGCAACAATTAATTTATCTGGTGGGCATTTGTTGCGTCTCGTTTCTATATCAATAAAACCTTGCATCATCATGAAAAGCGTGCCGCAATATGTAATTATGCTGGTCTACGTGCAACATTTAATACTTTAGGTTGTATTTCTCAAATCTTGTGTTCTCTTTCTCTGCAGGATTGTGAAATTGCTGCTTTCATGCTGTTGCTTCTGACGTCATTTGTATGCCTATTCCATCTTATTTGAACGTTGTTGTATGTATCAAATTACACATACACATTTAATACTGTAACCACTGCTGTTTGTTTTGCAGGTCATAACGTTTAACAAACATTTTTTTCAGTACTAGCATTCAGTACTAGCATTATTTTCTGAGTTTGTGGCCATTTTTGATTTTCTTCTTGCAGACGAAAATGATATGATATGATATGTTAAATCATTTATAATGCGCCTGTACACAAGTGTCTCTTGGCGCGACAATGCAAAGAAGGGAGGACAGAGGGAGGACAAACTGAACAATCCTACTAGGCCTTGTGTCATTCAGATCATGCAAGTGCGATAACGCAAGTGCAGGAGGGTAGGGAGAACATGGGAAGAGCAAGGAAGAGGGAAGTGGGAAGTGCAATCAGAGCAGCATGGCTCTGAGTATGTGCTGCCAGTGCAGCGGGGCTCTGGGTAAGTGCATGGAGGCTGGGGACTGTATGGCTACAGTTACAGCCCCTAAGTGCAAGGTAAGCCTGGAGGCAGTACAGGGGCAAATGGTCATGGAGGATCCTGGCAACTAGTGAGATTCTGAAGTGAGCCAGGCAATCAGTCAGCACAGCGGAAAGGAAGGTCAGCAGGGGAGAGAAAGAGAGAAAGCAAAGTTGAAAACAAAGGTCTTGAGCTGCTTCTGGAACTTCAGGTGGTCTGTCTCAAGTTTGAGAGGATCAGGGAGGCCATTCAAGAGGGAGGCATCTGCAGAGGAGAGAGATCTACCCCGTCTTTCTGCCTGGTGAAGCATCTGACCCTCAAAGAGTTTGAGGTGGCTCAGCAAAGGGCTCGATAAGGAAGGTGTTTTGGAAGAGAGAGTTGGATATAGTATGGGCCACAGCGCCAGAAAGCCTTGTCGACAATGCAGAGGGTCTTGAACTTGATCCTTGCAATCACTGGGAGTCAGTGGAGAGATTTCAGGGCTGGAGAGATACAGTCCCTGGATTTGAGGCCAAGGACAAGTCCGGCAATCCTGTTCTGGATTAGTTGCAGAGGGTGGAGACTAGAGGAAGGCAGGTTGAGAAAGAGGATGTTGCAGTAGTCCAGCCTAGAGAGAACCAGGGCTCTGGAGACCGTGAGCTTCTGGGGAAAAGTGAGAAAAGGAAGATTACCTCTGAGGTGGTACAGCTAGGAGTGGGCCTTCTTGGACAGGTCCGTGGTGTGAGAAGAGAAGTTAAGAGTGAAGTCGAAGATGACACCAAGGATATTTGCCTCACAGGAAGGTGAAGGAAGAGGGCCCAAGAAGGGCGGGCAGAGTGAGAGAGGGGAAGCAGGAACCAGGGTCCCAATGAGAAGGATCTCAGTCTTAGTGGCATTAAGGTAGAGATTGTTAGAGGTGCACCAATCCTGAATCATGGATAGATAATCAGGAATGAGCAAGAGAGGAGAGGAGCCTCTGGGGAGCCAGAAAGAGAGTTGAGTGTCATCCGCATAACACGGAAAGTTAGAGGAGAAGGTAGAGATAAGGTGGGCCAAAGAGGCCAAGTAGACATTGAAGATCCAGAGTGAGAGGTTAGAGCCCTGGGGAACACCACATGTGGAGAGAGAGGTGGTGGAGAGAAAGGACCCAAGATGGACCTGGGAAAGTCGGTCCAGTAGGAAGGAGGTCAACCACCCAGAGCCTGTGATCAGCATTTCACATAGGCTTTAACCTCTCTTGTAAGTCCATATATGTACATTTCAAAAAAGGCTCTTAAGTCATACATTCATAGTCAACATAGTTCAAATATGTTCTAAGATTCTTTATACATGTTACCGTGATTAAATGACTACTGCTCTGCAGTGGTGGAGGGTGGTGTAGTAGCTATAGTGCCTACAGCCCCACACCAATACTAAACCAGGAGGGATGTATACTAATTGACCTTTTTACAATTGATTGTGGGAGAACTGACCTTCTGCACAATTGATCATGAAATGAAGGTCAATTAGGACATATATATGGGGGAATCCCCCTGCAGCCCCACAGTCAATCCAAAACCCCCCGCGACCGCCTTCCCAATCCCATTATTTTATTCATTACCCCAAACCCACCCCACACATATACATAAAAAGTAAAATAAAGGTAAAGGTCAATTGTGCAGAAGGTCAATTAGGACCACTATTATTAGGTCTATTAGGAAAAAAGGTCAATTGTAAAAGGTCAATTTGGGTAATACCAACCAGCAGTGATCCTCATCATAAAGGTGAAACAGGCATGGTCTGACAGATATACCTCTTTGCTTCTTTTAGTTCCCTGGACCAAGGGCAAGTTATATATACCCTTCAGGAGGAGTGTTAGTTGGCACAGAAGCAATCCAAACAATAATAGTGCGCTGATACCAGAATAAAATAATGGCCAACCAATGTATACAATTTTAAAAAAAAAAACACATTTAATCAAAACATTACTGATCAAACCCTGTGAGGGAAAATACAGAGAGAGCAGGCCCCAAACAAAAGGGCATTCTGGGCTTGAAGATAGTTGAGCTCAGGAAAAGATTTCAGTAGCAAAATGTTCGTTTTTATGAAGATTTATTTAAAAGGTAGCAAGCCGGAGCTTGCACAGCATTGTGAACCAGCCTGGCTTGCTAACCTCACTGCATGCCATTCTGCCATCCTGCCATACAGCTGACCTTTAGTATCCAGTGACCAGAATTGCCAGTCCAGAAGTGCCATCCGGTGACCAGAACTGCCCAGCTGTTTGCCAGGCACGCTGCCGTGTAGTGACCAGAACCGTTGATAGTCCAGAAATCCCAAAAATAAAAGGTGGAATGTGAGTATAATCGCCACCCCATAGAAACCCATAGCCTATCTTGCATTTGTCCTTATCCTACTCTCTAGGTCATCCTATCCTTATCCTGATAACTTGTTGAAACTGTCAGACTCATTCTTGCAACCCTGCCCTTGAATTCTAGTGCTAGCGCCATCTCTTTAGGAAATTTGTTTTGTGTAATCCTAAACCATTAGTCCAATTTCCAATGATCGGACTGGTTTCCACCAGGGTTGGGTGCTGGGGTGACAGGGATGAAATTGCGAATCAACCCTGCAGCTTACTGTGTCCCTCCTTGGTGGCCTAGCCTGAATACTCTAGTTTAAAGTAAAACCGTTCTTGTCACAACTGATTTCCTTTCTCATTTCACCGCTTCATTTTACTGAAAGCGCACCTCTTCATATCTTGTATAACTCCTCCAATATACCAGCTAGAGACCTAGTTTCACTTCTAGAATAGCCCTGGGATATACCTCAACACCCCCACCCAACACAAAAACCTTTTGGGTAATTTCAGGCGGGAATTGAAAAAAATTGCAAAGTTTCCAACGTGTCATTTTTCTGCAATCTATTTTAAACTTTCCACTCATTTTCAAACTGTTTGCTCTTGGTAATCCATTGCTAGTGATTGTTAGTGTCTTTACATTGTTGCTTTAGTAAGGAATTGTATTTGCTTCAAGGTTTTTAACACACATTCATTATTTATTTTTCCATTTCCGAGTGTCATTTCATAACATTGCAAGGAGTTTAAAATCCGTTTTTCTCTCTTATTTGGGCCGCGGGGGGAGGTCAGATTTGGATTCCATTTCCTGTTTCTTATTCCTGATTACATGCTGCTTCTGTTTATCCATTCAGAATTGATTAATTGTGGGTTGAGGCAACATTGCAGGGGGACATTCTAACTTGGGTGCTATCTTTCCTAAATGAAAACGTGCTGTGTATATGTTCCACTAGAATGGTAAACCCTGTGCTTTGCTCACATTCTCATAGTAATTATCACCCCATTGGTGATTGCTGCCCCATATTAAAAAGTGTATGATTTCTATTGAATTTTAAAATAAATAAATAGATATTGTAGTTTACCCACCAGCCTGGTTCATGGTCCATTGTGACCCAGGGTGTGGGGGTGTGATATGATTGGTGTACCATCTCAATATTGAATCTATATAATATAAAGAGATAATCATTTCAATTGTGCGCTGCATACTGTGCCGAGAGTAAGGTGTGTGTCACCTGATTGAAATCCTTAACAAAATAGATGATCAGATAGTGAAAGAAAGGCATCTAATGTTAGATTGTTTAAGAGTTGTTTTTGTTAAGGGCTGAGCATTGGTGTAGCATGGAGAACCATACCTGCAGTTGCTGTCCTAAGCATTCCGAGTTTTTACACCTAAGGCATGGTTTTCTTAGCACTCTCAATTTCCTTTCACAAATTAATCTTTGCAATTAAGAAAAAAATAAAATAGTTGTTGTTACTATTTAAAAAAGTGCACAGGTAATGCGTGGGTGAAAATCAGAGGTGGACACATACGCTTGGGTATCTCAAATTTATATAGTCAGCATCTCATACCTGGAGTCAAGGATCTTAAGTGTTATCTATTTCCGTTCCACTCGTAACAGCGCAAGAATGGCATTCTGTTGGGAATAAAATGACAGACGATGATGTATAACACACTTACCCACTTAATACCTTGATGCTTTTCATAGCATTACCTGAAATAAGTAATCTTGTCCCCGATAGCTGGAGAATTTGTAATATAAGTGTAACAGCTGAAGGACAATTTCTGGTTTCCTCCTGTCAAATTATAGTTTAGAATTAACCATGTCACAGCTGCTCATGCTATAACGGTCTTCGTTGTCATCCCCAAATCCAAAAGACCCTGACTGAGAACTTCGTTTGTTGGTTTGTTTGTTTATTCATTTCGAATGCGCACCAAACCCAAGGGTAGCATGGTCCCAGTAAGAACGTATAGTTGCAGGCATGGTCAAGGTAGAAATATATATACAAAGGTACAAATTCTGAATGAGTTATTCACGATAAGGATAAATAAGCACACAAGCAAATGTTACAATATTATGGAGGGATAGGCTAAGGCAACCTAGGTGAGGTAATGCAACGGCATAGGCAATAGATTAGTGGTCAATAGATTTGAGCATGTTGATATAATTGCTTCTAAAGTGTAGGTACGGTTGATCTGCTCAGAGCCAATGTGGCAAGGAGTTCCAAAGTTACATGCCTTCACAGGAAAGCTATTACCGCCGATCTTGGTCAGTCTAAATCTCAGTACTACAAGGCAGTTTGCATTGCTGGCTCGAGTAGGTCTGATAGAGGTTCTTCTGTTTAGTCTGTCTATGAGGTAGCTAGGGGCGACACTGTTTAGTGCTTTATGGATCAGGGAGGCCTTTTTTAGGAGAATTTTGTTGTGAGCGTGTCTGAGGCAGTCTGTCTGACAGCACTGCATCTGAAGGAAAGAGTAATGTCATGGTGGTCTTGATGGATGCTTGATTTAAAATGTATTTTTGGAAAGTTACAGTGAGGGTCTCACTGTTAGATATGTTGTCTTTGAAAAAATGGACACTTAACACTGTGAAGATGAGGATAGCGGATGAGGATAGCGGCATTGTGCGTTGTGTTTCCTGAATTTCCTGGCCATTGCCTGGTAAGGCCGCTCTAACAGCGTGCTCACTTTTCTTCTTTTAGAGAACTCACCTGATTTATATAATTTTATTTAGCCATGCTACAACAAAATTATTATTGTGTGGAAGTTGAGTGGTGCACTGTCTATATTGGATGGGCATTGCATTTTAGGAATTTTAAATTGTTATTATATTGTGACAGTAGGACTACGAGGGATTGTAAAACAGGGTTTCACTTTCATCTGTCGCATCATTCCCGCCTGTCACAGCTTGCATTTTTATGTCAGCGGGAGCGGACGGGCAGCAGATAACAGTAAGGCTGCTCTAAAGGCGTTATCATTTTTCTTCTTTCAGTGAACTAGCCTGATTTAATTAATTTTATTTAGCCGTGCTACAAAGAAATTGTTGTTATGGCCAATTTGCGTGAGGCACTGTCTATATTGGATGGGGATTGCATTTGAGGAACTTTAAATTGTTTTTATATTGTGACTGTTGTACTACGGGCATAGCATAACAGGGTTTCGCTATTGAAGTATTTCAAATAAGTATGATCTTGCCCCTGAATTGTTCTAGGCGCTGTCAGGACATACCCAGAACAGTGGCCTCAGATAGTACTAAGGTAACAGCTATGGGAATTCGACCAACAGGTGAGCCTCAGGCGGGGCTGCCTGTCCTTCGTTTAGGGTTAACTGGCTTTATGAATAATGCCAGTTTGGCAGTGGTGCATTGTGATGATATCCACATTTTGTTTAGGGATTTTTCTCCTGACCTGCTTGGCCTCACCGAAAAATGTTCTACCTCCACGTCTGACCCCGATATATTGCAAATGTTATCTGCTACCTATAAACTGTTGCACCTTGACAGACCCCCCGCCCCATAATAGGAGGGCGTTTAGTCCTAATTTACGTGGCCTCTATTAATTGTGTTGTGATTCCCTTAGACCACAACCTTCCGTGTGAACTTTTATTAGCAAGACGTTAGCCCTTACCTAACCTTTTATTGCCTATTCTGCTTGTTAATCGCACACACTTGAGACAGCATGCAAATGTTGTCAGCACATTTGCACAGTTGGTTGCAGATCTGGTGTTGACTCACTCAAATCTTATTCTCATGGGTGATTTTAATGTTCACACTAATGACCCTGCAGACACACACACACACACCAGAAATCTTGTCTCCACGTTATCTGATATCCCTATTTATTTGTGTAATCATTTCCCAACTCATTGTCGTACAATGTTCTGGATCTGATTACTTTCTGAGAAAGCCTTACTGGCCACTAGCAATCCACTTCCAGTTGGTATGGTCTGATCATTTTATCTTGCAGTTTGTTATATTTTTTCCTGCTGCTCCTTCTCCCTCTCCCAAACCAAAGTTCCACCTCTCTACTGTGGCAGACCATCTGCTGGCCAATACTAACCATGATGTTGTAACAGGGGGACAGGATCGCTGCTCTGCTCTACTTAACGTTTTGACTACTGTGGCCGATACGTTAGCTCCAATTGAGAAACTGTCTTGTTGTTCTAAACCATCGGCACCCTGGTTTAATTCGGACCTACGGGCCGGTAAGCAGGCCTATAGGTGGGGAGAATTCAGATGGTGTATTAGCTATGACCATGAAGCTAAACTAGTCTCCAAACAGGCATTGAATTCTTAGCATGATGTGGTTAAATAAGCAAACTCTTTATTTTTGCCAACTGCATCACTTTGGCATCCTGTGTTTCAAGAGAGATTTTTTCAGAGTTGCAAAAGAGTTATCCTCACGATCTCTACTAGGAAACCACTGCTCTGGCTCCCCAACTCAGTGTGACTCAATCAGTGTTTTTTTACAGAGAAAATCTGCAAGATCTGTCAATCTATCTCTAATGATATTCGGAACTGCCCCAAGGTTACCCAAAGGGCAACTGTAGCCATAAGGACAAGTCCTATGGAACCTTTTCAATTTCAATTGATCTCTGATGAGGCCGTTTTGGCTGTACTTAATAAACTTGAGTCAGCATCTCCTAGGGACTCTATTCCTCTACACATTCTCCAGGTCCTCCCCCAAAAGATCATACCCTCGTTAAATGTTGCTCTTCAGCATTCTTTCTTATCCAGTGTTATTCTGGCTTCTTTTACTCATGCACTCATCACTCCACTTCTAAAGAACTGCACTTAATCCGTCTTTAGGCATTAATTATCACCCCATATTTCTCCTACAAGCCTTTATGAAGCTTATAGAGCTGATCATTACTCCTCAACTCTCTCACTTCTCAGAAGCCAATAATCTTTTACATTCTTTGCAGTCGGGGTTCAGACTGCATAATGGCACGGGCATGGTATTGGTTATGGTTTCACTTTTGGACTACCTTGTGTTACTCCTGGACCAGAAGGAGGTTGGGGTGATCATCCTTTTAGACCTCTCTGCAGCTTTTGATACAGTTGATCAAGAAATGCTTCTTCCCAGCTTGGAGCAGGCCGGTACTCCATTTGTGTTGTTATCTTCTTTTCTGTTGGATCATTCGTAATCAGTATGTTTTTGTTCCTACTATTCTAACCTGGCTATTCTTTCCTGTGGTGTGGTGTACCCCAGGGTTCCTCTTTGCCCCTTCTTCTTTTCAATCAGTATCTTTGCACTTTGGCGGACCTCATTTCTACACATGGGGTGAATTTAGACACCTATGTAGATGATACACAGCTAGTGTTTTGTCTAGATTCACCTGCTCTGAAATCCCCAGGTAAATGGAAAAACTGCCTATCAGCAATTGGAGACTGGATGTCCCAAAATTGCCTAAAGTTGAATGGGGAGAAATTCCACTAACCAATAAAATAAACAATCTCCAAAATGGAAAAAAATAAAGAAAGACGCTCTGAACCTACCACAGCCTGCTATCTCTCTCCCACCTAGCGTCTTGAATACTGATCAGATTAATAGATTTCGCTTCACCAAAACATCTGTCTTAAAGGTAGAAAAAATCATTTTATCCCTCAAACCATCCAACTGCAAAGGAGATATCTGCCCAGCACACATTATAAAAGATGCTGCCAGAGACCTTTCTCCATTCATATCCAAACTGGTCAATGCCTTATTCTCCTCTGGCACCATCCCAGCCAACCTAAAACAATCTTGGGTTCTCCCACTCCTAAAGAAGCAAACCTTAGATTCAATTATTGCCACCAACTACCCGCCTATCATGATGGTAGCATTTCTACATAAAATATTGGACAAAGTTGCTTATACTCAAATTCAAAAACACCTTGAGCTTCATAAGCTCTTAGTGGTCAGACAATCAGGCTTCCACCCGCTACATGGGACAGAAACAGCCTTGATTGATCTGAAAACCAAATTGATGAGTTGAGAGATAAAGGGAAGACAGCATTG
This sequence comes from Ambystoma mexicanum, assembly GCF_040938575.1. Classification (NCBI taxonomy): domain Eukaryota; kingdom Metazoa; phylum Chordata; class Amphibia; order Caudata; family Ambystomatidae; genus Ambystoma; species Ambystoma mexicanum. Next base: position 329,741,866 of record NC_090934.1, on the reverse strand, counting down.
CTCTTATTACTTGATCTTTCAGCTGCATTCAACCTGGTGGATCACAAGGTCCTCTGCAGGCACCTAAACTCAGCAGCCCATTTTTCCATAGATGCTATCAAATGGATAGAATCATTCCTGAGTGATAGAACTATAAGAGTATTCTCCCCATTGGCAGCGGCGGACCCCCACCCCGATCCTGTGTGGGGTACATCAGGGCTTATGCATGTCTCTGACTCTATACAATATATTCACCAAACCTTTGTTTGACGATCTGGACCTTCTTGGTATCACCTACACTAACTATGCAGATGATACACATATTCTCTTCCCGCTTTCTGGGGATCATGTCAAGGACCTGGCGCTGGTGAATAGGGTCTATCTCATCATTCAGGCATGGATGGCCACCCACGGTCTCTGCCTGAATGATGACAAGACAGAGTTGATAATTCTAGGTACCCCCTCTAACATTACTAAACTGGGTCATAAATACGCATCATTCATTATTGATGGTAATAACATTATAGTATCTAAGGAGGTAAAAACCCTGGGTTTCTACCTGGATTCAACTATGTCCTTCAATAAAAAAGTGAAGTCCCTGGCCTCTTCCACAGCCCACATGTGCAAGCTTATCAGAGATGGTAAACCTTTCCTCTCAAATGACAGCTGCATTATCCTGGCCAGAGCATTAATTCTTTCCAGGTTAGACTATTGTAATGCTCTCTATAGTGGCGCAAACAAAGCCAGTATCCAGAGATTACAAATCCTACAAAATAACGCTCTAAGAGCCGCACTGGGCATTAACAAAAGAGCACACATGACCTTGACTAGACGTCAATACAAATGGCTCTCTACCCATAATAAAATACAGCCAAAAATCGCCTCCCTGACTCATAAAGCATTAAACAATGCTGCCCCTAGTTACTTAACAGACAAACTGATAAGAAAAACATCCAACTGACCTACAAGAGTTAGTAACACAAATTGTCTTGTGGTACCGAGATTCAGACTTACCAAGATTGGTGGTAACGGTTTTCCTGTGAAGGCTGCCAAACTCTGGAACTCCTTGCCCCACAAGCTGAGAATTGACCAACCCTAGAAATAGTTATATCACTCATCTCAACTTGACTGAAGGATAGTTTGAACTGACACAATTACCTACACCATGCTGCCCTTCATTGTACATTTGTGTACATTATAATTGGAACTGAACTGTATATGTTGGAACTGCATTTTTCTGAACGCTAATATCTACACTCTGTCTTGTATTTAATTTTACCTGCACATTCATGATGTTATATTGTCAACCACTTTGAAACTTTGTAAGCCTTGCACCTTCTTATTACTGTGCCCTGTTACCCCTGGGTTTGGTGTGCATTAGAAATATATAAACAAACAAACAAACAAACAAGGTGAATTGGCTTGAAACCAGCACTGCACTTCTTCAAAGGCTGGGAAATTGTAACACATGGGGCATAATTGGTATGATAATAGTTCATAATAACGTGTAACAATTGACATTTAAACATCAGAAAGGTCAGTACAACAAACCAAGTTTGCATCAGTTATGGTGCCAAACACATTGCCATTTCAAAATATAATGTCCAATTTTGTATTCCAAAGTAAAGGATACATTAGGTCGACATCCATTTCATATCCCAAGATAAACAAAAACAATGATACAAGAAAGGAAAATGAAACATGAGCTATACAAAATGTAAAAGCATATATCTCAATAAGTCTACATCTTTTGATGCAATCATACAAGGTGTATCTACCTTATGATACCTTGTGTCGAGGGTCCGGACTAAAAGAGAAAAATAGATTGGGGACTGTGTTGGTGTCCAAATACTAACCCATTAGAGTAACCGTTCGACCGTAAGACAAATTGTCTGTGAGAAAGAGAACAGAGTGTATGACTCAGAACCCACATTTTGCCACCAAAAGAGGTCGATTTAGACTTCCCATAAGGCTCAGTGCAATTATGTTTGATTACGAACAGATTTACTTAAAGATGATCAACTCCAATTTCATTGCTATGATGACTCAAGTTTACTCAAAAGAAGCTGCATATATCTGGCAAAGAGAACTTGTTTTAGACTTTCTCCTAAGGTCATGTGAGGGATTCAACCATCCATACGGGAAGGGTGCGCTTGCCTGGGCTTCTTTTGTTTGTTTAAAAGAATGAATGATGGGTGATCAACCTCCGAAAATATGTGGGGCCATTCCCTGACATATTTTCCATACTAACTGCACAGCAGAAAAATAGTAATGTAGTCTGGGAGGACACAGTTTATCAGTGCCAACCTCCCCTGTCCTGTGTATCGTGCAGCCACGGGTACATCAAAAACCATTGGCTGTGGGCAGCCTGATCAGAAACAAGGCCCCATGGATTTGTATCTTCATTGTCAGACCTTGCTGGTGGTGGCGAATACTGAAGAATGTTAATTAGCAGGCCTCAGGGAAGGCCTGGGTGCAGGAAGTGACAATGGAGACCAGACCCCAACACCTCTTTGTAATGGGATGTGTCAACTGGTACTAACACCCCTCCTTGGTATGAAAGGGCAGTGAATTTCCTGTTTGGAACCACTCCTTTCAGAGCAGGGAAATATGTGAATTGTAGGAGACAAATGTCTGCCTGCAACTCCCTACTTCAAAGGAGGCCCATGTTGTGATCAAGCATTGCATAGGACTCAGTTAATTAGGGAGACACGTTGATGTACAGGAGAAAGGAAGATGGGTGGGACTTGGAAGTGTATGTTGTCATACTTCCCCTGTCTGTTGCCAAGTGCTCTGATTCTGACCTGAAGCATCATTGAAGATTGTTGGTGAAGACCCAGGATTAGCTCACCTACACCAATCTTACACCTACACCATTCCGGCGCTCTCTTCCTCCATCCATCAGCGGGATCTCTGATTGGAATTGTTTCAAGAAAACATTAAAAACATACCTTTTCTCTTAAACTAGCTCCCTGATTCTTAATTTAACAATTGAGACTGGATGCCTTTGTCCCGTCATTATGTCTGTAACTTTTTGTCTATGTGAGTGCAAGGAGTAAGAAGAAGGACTCATTTGGACCCGAGCTGAAGGTACAGCCTACCTTACATCTTCCGCCAGTGAAGGATGGACAGGAGCTCCAAGAGGGAAAGAGGGAAGAAGGATCCTTCCCCTAAACATCTCCCAGGGAACAGAGGGCGATGCCGGACTCAGGTGACCAATCCAGCAGCTTCAGAAATAGTACCCAGCCAGCACAAAGCGTGCCCTGCTAGCTTCTGACAGCAAGCTTCCTAGATGGGAAGTGCTGGAGAGTCTCTGAACAAAGGACAAGGCTGTTGCCTGCTAACACCCTCCTGAGCTTTGGCTCATCCACCTTAAAAGGACACAAGCCCTGCGAAAAAGCTAGGAGGAGTGCCACACATGCATTATCCAGCGTCCATCTTTTTAAGGACAATTTAGAGGCAGTTGAATCCTCGAACTGCATCTGGTTGCACCATTGACTGTTGTCACGCCGCACTCAACAGAGCCGACCGAGACGCCTCGACCAGCATTCCAGATCCTGCAGTCCAGCCTCGCTTGCCAAACTGCCTGCCACCTGGTACCCGCAGATGTCTCCCACCACTAACTCTGTCTCATGGGCTGCGAAGCACCCTCGAACCACCTCAACGCTGTCAAACACCAAGAACCTCTTCACCACCAGGTATATTGTGGCTCTGCCCCTCTGGTTCTTCTCTGAAGGCCCCTAGAGACAATTATGACACTTTGCCCATTTGGTGTTGAAACCAAATAACGTTAAACAGTAAGACTGATTGGTTTACCAAATACCCTCCTCTCATTACCCAGAGTGCATCCATTTCCTTTATGAAACTTCTGTCCTTTGTGTTGCTTTACAGTGTGGGTTGTAATTATAGTGTGCTAGAACTGTCTGTTGTAGTAATAACAAGGTAGATATTTTTGTACAACCTTGACTGGACAGTCCCTTTTATCATTGGGTAATAATTGCATTTTTGCTGTGTTGCAACTAACCAACGATCGACAACCTTGCGGAGATAAGCCTGCCATTCTGTCCACATTACCAAAATTGGACAAGGAGGTCTTATAATTAACTTGTATTCCAATCTGTTCAGATCCATTCTGGTGTACTAGAGGTGTGGGGTTGTTTGATGGTTTAGAAACCAAAATTCATCCCTGGCCCACTGGTGGCCCAGAAGTTGATTTTTCACGGGTCTGAAATCAATTGAGTACAGAGTAAGCCTCAAAACAGAAACTAGAGGCTGCATACTGTCCTAACCAGATCAACACCTTCTGCTCCACTCACACAAATATATACGCAAATTCAAATGGTTGTAAAGAACTGCTATTTTTCATTCTAATACTTAAAGAAAAGACTCCCATCCGTGCCCATCAACAATGTTTTTTGTGGCATGACAATACTCTTTATACAAACCTACCTATCCCAATCACTGCTAGCAGTACACATGACTTCCTCAATTCGCCCTGTCTGTTCCAACGATTAATCATTGAAGAGGCCTCTATTGGCTTACAATCAATGGAATAATTGCCTTCAAAACCTCTGCCTCACCTAGAGGAACATCCTCAGACCCCAAGTGCCTCACCCACTCACATTTCAAACACAAATTCAGAGGAGCCTGGTACTTTTCTGTCATGGGTCTGGCCTATGGAAAAACACCCTTTGGGCTCTGAGAGCCATGAAGTTTCTCATACAGTTCAAAGCAGTGCTTATGAAACACCATTTTGGATAACCCATCAGACCCCCACACCACATGCTTCTAATCCGGAACACACCAGACTTCAGCTTCTCCCATTTATTAGCCATGTAGCACTTGATCACACACGTGGAGTTCTAATCCTCCCCATACCTGCTGCTGCATTAGATACCCCCACCACACATGAAGCTTTCAACAGCTGCATCAACTTCTTATACCTGCGTAAATATGTTATGTAATTCAGTCACAATACTGGTTGTCCAGTCCCAAAAGGCAATTTAGTTTGCAGTGCATGCTCCACAAATCATTTAACATAAACATACTCAGTTATCTGACATTCCTCCAAGAAATGTCAGGCTGTGACCATACATAACCTTACATTGGAGCTTCACGAATCAGGTCCTAGCCACATGTATCAATGTATGCTTAAATACAAGTGTATCGAGTGCATCAGGTGTGGTTAGTTGTATGCAGATGTATCAAGTTGCATCAAGTTATATTATGCATGATCATTCATTCCTTACATTTGTAAATTTGCGATCCGGTTGTAACTTGGTGAATTAAGTTGTATCATGATGTTAACAGGTGTTCACAATTCAATCAGTCTGTACCAATACTAGGTTATAGTCAGTGGTGTTGAGTTTCCAGACATATCAAGTAGTAGTGATAAGACAATTGTGTACATTTCTTATTCCAAGGGTTTATCAAGAATTGTGTTTCTGCTGCCCTCCTACTATGTGTGTATAAATTAAATGATCTTATTTGTCAACATTTTATTTTTCTGTAGATTAATAGGCCACAAAAATATGAAAATGAGGAAATTGATATGTATACCATCAACATAGATAGACCACTAATGACAGTGGATCCAATTCATATCCTAGTTGGCTAACTCAAAATAGGTCATCAGTACAGGAACTAACATTACTAATTAAGAATGACTTAAGGTTGATGCACTGTGTTCTGCCCCAGTCTGCCCATTTGCTTGTTCATGTACTGTGACGATTGCAAACCATGTACTAGTGTTCCTGACACCATTTTTTAGAAACATGTGTTTTTTTTTAAAGTTAACAGATTTTTATTGAAATTTAAGAATACATCAGCAAACATGAAGGCAAGAAGTGCCTGAAAAGCAAATAAAAAGTATTACAAGCAATCATAGTTCTTATGATGGTTGTAGGTGAACATGCTAACTGTATAAGGTAATATATATACTAAAAGCCGTAATGTCAGTGTGCTGTAGCACCTTGCGTCTTTTGTACTGGATGAAATTACACTAATGGTCACAAAGCAAATAGTGGGACAGCCTCAGGGAATATGGGAAAGTACTACTTTATTGTAAATAAGCAATAAAGCAGGGTCAATTGGAAGATATTTGTCTGATGCTAGCACACTCACCCAGTAGCTTGATTACATAGAGTTCTAATACCACAATATGTGTCATCCATGACCTCATTCTATGTGGCAACATGCAAAACCTATCAAGGGTAGGGATTGGTGAAGGGAACATATCTATGTATTAGTGCATCAGTGCATCATTGGCTACCCATTAAATGTAGGGCACACCTTGAACTAGCTCTAAACGCACATAGTAGTGATTATAACAGACAAAACATCAGTGGATTGGTTTCTGCAACATTGTATGTTAGGTTGTACCCCAACCCCCACTGATTGGTTGGCATACTATCCCAACCATACACGTTTGGCTCTTTAGCAGCATGTACATGAAATGAAACCTAGGGGTTTAAATCCTATCAGACTACTCCCCATTTTCCCAATTTGTCCATCATCTCTCATCGGTAGGCTATCAGCCTAAGACTTCCGTTAGTAGTTGACCTTGTTGCCTGCTCACTGTCCTGGAACATTCAAGGGGGTATGAGAAGACCACTACCTTAGCTTTAGTCTCTAAGGATATCCTTTGTTTTCACCTTCTGAGTCACATGTGAAAAGACCATGGATTTGTCCATTTCAGTCTTCCATTTACTGCTATTTGATTTAATTATGCAGGGTGTTGTTACTCATCTTGGCCTCTAGATACTTAATCACTCTATCTCATATGAACTTTATACACTTGTAATTGACCAGCGGTTTGGCTCTAACAGATGTTTTTGTCTTCTTCCATCTGAGAAGAATGTCCCACATTCAGAGCTTATACATGTACTCCCTTTGCACTCTGTGCTTATCCTTTGAAAATAGCATCTTCGCTTTGGGCCAACCTTGACTCATCATCGGCTCAGGGATTGAAACTGTTTTCCTGCATCTCCTGATTCTTACAGCCTCAGCCTGTCCTTGAGGTAGATTGGTTAAATTCAATGTGAACCGGCATCCATGTTCCTAATATGGCCACTCTTGCCATGTTATATATTCCACTAGAGCAAGCTTCTATATGTTTTGTTTCTACCTTGTGTTACTGTGTGTTTACAGTTATTGGTCAGTTATTTACTTCATCTTCTTTAGATCCATGATTACTTTAACTTTAGGTGTATGTTACTCTTAGTGCTTCAATTACATTGTTACTTAGTTTTTTCCTATCGTTTCAGCATAGGTTCATATATCTTTTCCATGATATCACTTTGTCCTCATTAGATTTCACTCTAATGTCCATCCATGATATTCATTGATGAATTCTGACATTTTGGCAGGCGACATCCTTCCATGCAGCTTTCTTCCATGCAACATCCTTCCACACTTTCAGTGCAAGGGTACATTCTGTATGGCTGTCTGAGTGCATAACATCTCTCATAAACTGGATACAGTATAGGAACGATGCAGGGGGTCCAATCTATGGCTCTTCTTCGACTGTTCCAATATGACAGGGGTGAGAAGGCGAGAATCGTCAGAATAGCCTCTACCTGCTCCTCTACCTCAATAATGAGAACTACTGCATGAATTAGAGCAAACAGGGAAGGACAAACAAGGCAAACTTAGAGACAAATAGGGAAAGGAAAAAACATGGAATGGAGGAAAACATAGTGTAAAGTGAAAATACTATTTAAGCCAAATAATTATTAAAGCCACTCCATTTGATATGAAATATTAGTAAAGTCTTAGTTGATAAAGCAAAAAATATATTCTGTGAAAGGAGCAGAGTTCCACCATAACTTATAGTTTACTTTTTGTGCATTTTTCCATCTCAATGAGATGAAAGGCAATATATACTTGTACATTACATAATTCAGGTGAGGAAACTACATGGATGGATTTGCTCTAACACCAATCATGACATTACACAATGTAAGGGGCTTCTGAAATGAAAAAAAAAATATTTTCTAGACAATTGCAGATTTGAGTCCAAAATGAAAAAAACAAATTTGCAGTTATATAATGGATAAAATCAGCAGAGGAAGATTGACAGGACCAATACAAACTGTAGTTAGCAATCCAATGTGGTGTTAAATATGCTCTATGTAAAATGAAGTAATGCAATTGTGTAAGGTTTGCGGCCACAGAAGTAGTAAAGCATTGTTCCCTTATATTAATCCACAATTCTTGAGAAATGTATACATTCCAATCAGATTCCCATACAACAGAAAGTTTAGACGCAAAATCATTGGGCTGATTAAGGAGGGAGTACAACTTGGAAGCTTTGGTAGAGTGAGAGTTGTAAATTATATATATTTATTTTCAAGGGGCATTTTTGGTGTAATGGGGGATGGCTTTCCATATAGGTTTCGTAATACTAGAATACATTTTAAAATCTGACTCATTTAAATTGAAATGGGACCATTATTATTGACTAAATGTGTGACTAGAAAGATTCCAACTGAATACCATTTATGTAAGATATCGTGGTTGGGTTTGAATGGAAATGTTTATTGAACCACAAAAAGGCATTGGTGGTATCTTGAGTAGTAGAAGAGGTTAAAATTAAGGAATTCCATACCAGTTTGAGAGAATATAGGAGAGGGAGCTTTTTAATACCAGGCCACAAAGATGTTTTGAAAAAGTGAGAGACGGATTGCAGTGCAATGAATTTAGATTCCAAAATGATCCACAAGGGGGCATTAATGAATTTAGATTCAGAAGATACGCATAAGGCAATTTGCTGCAATAAAAAGGGTTTTTGATATTTAAGAAAGTCCAGAAAGTTCACTTCACCATAAGATTTAAGCGTATTGAGAGCAATTTTGGGGGTTTTATCTTTCCAAAGAAAAATTATTAAGATTTGGTCTACTTTTTTTAAAAAAAGGATTTGGAAGAAGTAACAGTATCATAGAGAGATAATAAAGAAAAATGGGCCCAAGAGTCCTTTTAATAGAATCCAATCTACCTCACCAAGAGAGAAATAAAGGAGACTACCCATCACAGTATATCAAAAATGGCCCCACTATATCTAGACCAAAAAATAATTGTTATGCACCAAACCGGTAGCCCAATTAGAACACCCACCATCCGCACACTGGTACAACCAAAATTCAAGTGCTTCAGAGCTGGAGGCTTGGGCTTCTCCGTCCTCACTGCAAAACAATGTAATGCCCTCCCCCAGTAACTAAGAGCAGTAGAATCCTAATGGGCTTTTCGTAAAGCCCTAAAAACGTAGCTATTTGCTTAAATCTGCTGTCACTCGTTTAATTCTTGGGCATATGAAACTGTTCACATCTCTGTAACCTATTGTCATCATTGTACTGACATGTCTACCTACTCATATGTCTAAATATGGATCTAATAACTGTTTGGCAACCGGCTCCATGTAACCGGTTTAGGCACTCTGATGCCCGAGGGATTGCGTGCGCTCTTCAAATGCAATATGAACACCTTTATTAGGTATTTTGGCTAGGTTGGTAGAATTCCTAACTGGTCCTAACTCTAGAATTGTAGTAGTATCTACCATTAACCAAATAACAGAACCAGTCCAAGTCAGTCTAGTCAAGATAAAGGCCTATACTAAAAAAACAAACCTTGCCCTCCTTCTCATAATGACAAATGTGTTAAAGGAATACAAAAGGAAAATAGTGTCTCAAAATAAATGTCAGAATGGTTTAAGTAACAAATCCCTGCCCAACGTTTGGCACTACAGGGTCTTGAGAGTATCTTAAAAAGGATTGGTAGAAGGCACAGTTCTATCAGTCTTGCATAATTTGGCTTACTGGTGCAATCAAACAGTTCAAGCTTGGGTTTTAAACTACTGGTAGTTCAATCACTTCATTAGGCTTCCTCTGCATTGTCATAAATACAGAGTTCTACTTTTGCCCTTTTACTTTCACACCATACTTTCAGCCTGCCGGGCTCGGGCATGTCTATTCACCTTTTCACTTTATCACACAGTTCTGCACAGGTTTCCCTTTGCAGGGCTCAAGCCTGTCTAGTTCTACATTCCACAATCTTTCTCATCTTGCATCACAAATGCCTCTCGGTACTTGTAGTTTCTTATTCTCTTTAGTTTGCCCTCTTGGCCTCTTTTCAAAGTTCATATACTCTGCTTTCTTGGCATAACAGTTCACCACATACTTTGCTTTTCACATATTTGTCTTTCTTTCAGCATTGCGTTTACTTTCTTGCCTTTGATCCCTGTTGTAATAAACTTCAACTTAGAACGTTTCACAGAGACTTTAGAATGCGCGGTTTTGCCTCACAGGACCACTCTGTTACTTTGTATCCTTTCCTTTTATAATTCAGCAATTGTCTTATCAATCACACGTTTTACGAGCACAGGCGCAGCTTTGAACTTTTGAGTTACAGTTACTTTTGCTTTTAAAACAGACCAGGCTTTTGTTGCCTTCAATAACTCACCAGTCTTGTTAATTTGTCTCTTTTCATCAACTCCTTTCACACCGCAATCAAGGACATTAACAATGCCTCCTCTGCTCCTCCCCAACTCTGCCGTTTAACCGGGATGGTCGCGCCCTGCTTCCTATCACAATGGAGGTTTCTTTTTCTGCTCACTCGGTTTTAGTCATGGAACACTTATGGCTTCCTGAAAAAATTGAACCCTCACCTGACTCGTTCTTCCCAACTGTCCATCAGCCCCTTGGCCTTCCAACTTCCATAGCCTGGATCACACCAGCCCACAAAGAGCTGTTCTTTCCCTTGTCAAGCCTCATACATTGCGTGCCCTCCCACTCCACCTTTTATCCTGACAGGGAGTGTTAACAAGTGGCAGGTGTGTGTAGTTAGGATTACATGTCTGACTCTGCCTGGCCGTATTACAGGGATAGAGCCATTGTGAGTCAGTAGAGGTCATCTTTTTGGCCTCATTCCTCATCTTCCTCGGTTCAGTAGCGTTCTCAATGTAAAGTGAGGAGGAATTATGAGAGTTTTAGTTTCCCATAAAATAAGCAGGAATTGGGGTTAGATGGATTGTGGAAAAAGGGGTACTTCTCCCGCACTCCCTGAGGACCCCCTACCCAGGGGATCCTCCCTCGCTTGTTCAACCCTGTTTTTTTTAAATTATCTATTAGTCATGTTATTTTGGGCACTTTAAACTAACCTGGCACTTAAGTAATCAGGAGTTTCAATGCTCTGCAAAAAGGTACTCATTTTATCTGCCTCTCAAAGGATGAATGGCTGAGTCAGGCACTGAAGGGGATTAGATACAGTGCCCTGCAGGTTACGGAGTTCAGCACCCCATTTCATTTTCCTTTAACTTTGTGTATATTTTTTGTACCCTGAGCAGGTTATTTCAAATCCAACATAATATAAAAGGTGAACTGTTACTGCATGTCTCCTTTATCCTTAATCCAGCTGATATTAGATAGTGGCAGGGCCCCTTCAAACATGCACATTCGCACAAATAACTACCTGGCCTTGGGGCTGTGGAGGCCAAATTAGACAATCCTAGAAGTGATAGGACGATATTAGCACACAACAGCACAGCAGCTGTCAGCTACAGTTTCACATCACATTCCAAATTATTGCACTTTTAGACACGTGGGTGCAGATATTGGTCAAGATTAACACTGTGCTGATCAGGTACTGAAGATAGGATATAAATTGAGGTGTCTGTGTGCTAAACTCAGCAATGTGGACACTAGGCAACACATCCCAATTCGTCATCACTGGGATTTGGTCGCAGATGCCAGAAGTGCTATGAAAATAATAACCTTCAACACATCACATGAGGAACCCCCACCCATGTGTCCGCCCTGCCCTGCGAGGTCCAGGGCAGTTTGCCCCTCTCAATGGCACCACTTTTGTGATGGCCCTGCATGCGTGATGAAAGTACCTTGATTACCCAATTTGATGACAATTCATCTCCCTTGCCTCCAGCCTCAAGAGGAGCGACTGTGGCAGACAGGCTGTAGGCAGCAAAGTGAAAGTGCTGATTGTGTGGGGCAGACAAACAGCAACAGTGGCGGCAACCTGCTACTCCACACACTGAGGGAGGCAGAGGCAGAGCAGACACCATAGGCAAGCTGCTGAGGTCTGCCACCCGCAAAGGAGGAGGTGAAGCATCCACTCCAAGACAGGAAGGAATCAGGCTAGAAGCCAAGGCCTGCTGCATCTCAAAGCATGGGCCCTCGTGCTGCTTGGCTCTGAGGCTTGCAAGGATGGGCTCACTCACTTTCGCACCAATGGCAACACCCAGCATTCTGGCAGACAGAGAGAACAGTGCCAAATGATTGGCTCACTGCAAGGAAGGGGGGTCCATCAGAAAACATGAGCAGCTCCATGTCAATCATCATTACTGTTTTATTTTGGGCTATTAGGGGGTGCTGTTGTGCTGCCTATAAGACAAAACTATTGTATTAGAGTAGAGATCGGGGGAAATGACATATGAGGAGGTATTCAAAGCTTGAAGGTGTTGTTTGGTTATATGCCACCCATTGACTGCCCATATGGCCATGCTAATCTCTATGGCCATTACCACCCACTTCCTGCCCCTCTCTTCAAAATCACCTACTACTCATGGGAACTCTTTCAGCTAACTTTAATCAAGCCTTACCATAAAACCTTGCTCTCATAGTGTCTCCAAGTGTGTTGGTTTTGTTAAGCAGTCTTCTGAGCATGAATGACTTAATTGGAGTTGTAGGCGTGCTACTGGTGTAATAAAAATATCAAAACTGAACAAAGATAGAATGAAAATGTCATTTGAACACAACAATTATGTTATTCAAACATGTATTGTCTTTATAAAGGCGCCACAGCTGGCTTATAATTAATTGGCAACATATTGTTCACACAATAAATGACAATTCAAATTTGAAAACAGCACAATATACATACACACATAAAAAGACAGATAAAGTGCAATGTGCAAGAAGGTGCTAGTACCCACCCCAAAGATCCTCAAAGTAAGGATCTGTTAATGTTAAATGTATTTATATTGCGCACCATCACCAACGGAATTGGAGTGATCTGCTGTTGGCGGCTTCAGTTCGGTTGTCACTGTGCACTGAGCTTTGGTATAAGTATCGGATCGGAGAAAGACCTTGGGTGCTGTTGATGCAGTTTATGTATCGTTTGTTGTTGTTGCGGTGTGGTGAAGTACATGAGGTTTGCTGGGCGAGATGATTGTGTGAGTTTTCAGGTGAATTAGGTAAGCAGAGTTTGAAAGTTGGGTTAGTGGGTTGTATGTCGTGGTTAAAGCCGAGCTTGTTCTATTTAAGTGCCATGCCTGTGAGTATGCTTAGAAGCTGGTTACGTTTCTTGGCTGTCTAACCGTTATATTACATGTCACGGTGCGTTCCTGGTTGTGTTGTATGGATCTTAGGGTGGTGGGGCTGGTTATGTCTAGTGTTCCCCTTCTGGTGTTGGTGCTGTGGATTAGCCGCCCCCTATATTCCCTTGCTGGCTACTTCATGGTGGTCTGCTGGTCTTGGGACTGATTGGCAAGGGTATTATTGATAATCGTCTTTGGTCTTCCGTCTTGGGTTAGCTATGTATTCGGTCATTAGTGTCATCCTTTGTGACTAAGTTTCAGTTTGCAGTTTGATAAGTCCTAGATTGTCTTCCTTTGTCTTCCTTTGATTATGTATGTAGTTGATAGATTGATGTAATAGGATCTGTAATAGGACAATACATATGCACACACCAATAGTAGGCATGGGTAAACAATACTGTACCAACTAAGCTCAAACACCTATACATAAGTACCATAATTGATTTTAAAAATCACAGTCTTCTAGGCGAGACCGCTATTCTGAGAACTGTATTCCAGATTCTAATGGAACTCTTATGTAGGGTGTAATTTGTGTTCCCTTCCTCCAAGTTTCAACATCTCTCCTGCATTAGGAATTGTTTTGATCAGGAGAGGTTATCATATCTAAAATGTGAAGAGAAATAGCATTGATAAAGTCACAATCTCTTCGCATATGTGCAAAATGTGCCAACTTAATATATTACCAAAATAAAATTATACACTTACTGATTAAATTGCAAAATTGCATGGATAAAGTTGGTTCTCCTAATTCACTCAACCGAACCCTAAACCACAAAAACAGTAATGACAAAGACCCATTACTTGTCAGTATATCTGAAGTGTGTCTACACCTACTGTGAAATAAAAAAACAAAAGAGACACAGCGTCTCCAACACAGCATGAAATTGTGTTCATCACTTCCTTAGTTCCTTGCAGCATATATTATATACTGGCACTGAAATGAAAAAGCCAGCAAAACTCACCATGTTTGACCAGGGGCATGAAAAGACCAGACATTCCTGTTTTCCAGTGTGTGCGATATATGCCAGACCAAAAATCCCTTAAAATTCAGGAAAGAGGTATAATACAATGATTACCTCAAGGTCACCATGTAATAAATCTGCCGACCCGCTAATCTGATAGTGCCATGAGCCAGCTTGGAAATATCCCGAGGTCAGCGAGGTGTCCTGCAGACCAGGACGGGGAAGTGGTAGTGGTAGCTTTGGGGCGATGCGGCAGCCGAGCAGCACCAGAAAACCACGGAGTGTAAGTATTGACCCAGTCACATAGCAACTGGGGTGAGATGAGGGTATTGAGTATTGTGTATTATTGGGTAGTATTGTTTAGCACTCTAGAATATTGTCAAAGTATTGACTTGTTCTGTCAGTTCTGGTGAGAAAACCTAGACTATTGTCTTGAAGGCACGGATGACAGAAGTATATAAATAAGTGGTTTCCTGTGAGTTGGGCATTTTAGCTCGGGTCATAGATGACGGTATCCCTGTAAGGTTTAGCAAGGGAGCTGACCAAGATTGCGGAAGGTGATTTGACTGGGTAAGTCTCAAGGAGGCATATTATTTGCTAGGACATCCCACAGGAATGGGGAGTAACGGAATGCCGGCTCCGGAATTAACGGACTACCAGGGCTGTAATGCCCGAGTAATTCCGGCAAATCCAGAGCTGGTAATTCATTCCAAGTCTGGAAGCAACCTGCCTGTTTTTCGGCTTGGTAACTAACCTCCGGACTTGGAATGAGGCCCATTGTCTTCTTACAGTCGTAATAATGGTATCAATCAACAAAGCCATAGTAAATGTGTTTTTACATAGACATACTGACATAGCTTACCAGAACCCTCGTGGGTTTACCTTTAATAGTAACATTACAGGCATTATGGACAAAGCTATCATGATTGTTTTCTATCAGGGCAATACTGCCATATATTGCGACAGCCATCATGAGTCTGTTTTTACCATAGCGTTACCAGCCATACATTCAAAACCAACATGAATGCGTTCTTTTAGTGACAATAATGTCATTATCAATCACAACTATACACTAGCCTATATTGTTTGCAATTCCATGAAAATGTCTGCGCATACATCGGGGAATTTCATAATACAAATTATCCTCTTTTATGCTGGTGGTCTGGCATATATTGGATTGTGTTGTTAGCCCACAACAATAATTGCACATATTATGGCATTTTACCCAATTCTGCACAAAAGTGTGCAGAAGAATGCATTCTTTAAAGAAGTATTTTTTAAACAAATTCCTGAGGAAGAACCTCGTTAAATCCACCTTGGTGGGTTCGGGCTCGCTCTTTGCGATTGGTCACTTGGGCAAATTCGTGGGAAAAATGTACACACCTCCAGTAAAAACATTCTCGAGCCGACACTGTATCTCACCATTTATTTGGCATCTAGTATCTGATTTAAATAAATGGAGCCATGTGCCAGACCAACACGCTGTTCGCAGGTATGCTTCTCCCACGAGCGCCATCCATTCCCCTCTAACAAGTCACTGCCTCAGTAATGTCCCACACAGCTTGAAAATAATTGGCAGCACATTACAGTGCAACAACTAACTAGGTGACAAAAGCTCCGTGGTCTGTATATCCTAATGTTGTAACTTGCTAGGCCGAAGCGTAGAGGCGGCTCGCCAAGAGCCTCGGGTTGGCGGGCCTAGAAGCAGCGTGACTCATGTCTCTGCCAATCCACAGCGTTTGTGTCTGACAGGTGCCATGATCCAATGACCCTGCATGTGAAGGCTGACAGCACCAGGCTCCCACAATGCTTCTCTGACAGGCAAAGATAGTAGATGTAATCGCTTTTGACACGATGGTTAAGGACGGTGACCGACCTGTCAAGATTCCAGTGCAGTCATAAACGTGCACGGAAGTGCTGACGTGTTCACGAAGTTGCGTTTACTTTAACCAATGTATCTTTGGGACGTTGTCGATTTTTTGGAAAGTTCGTCACTTCGTGGTGTAGGTTTCAGGGAACACATTTGTCCTTTTCCGGAGTGCAAGTGGTGCACATTAATAATGCACACATCAGAGCCTGAATTGGCAACACCCATTGCTAAGCAACAGCATTTATAGTGAGATGGAGTGGGGAAGTAGTGAAAAAAAACGCATGAAGCCCCTTAAAGCCAGGCGAATAAAATTCCCCGAAAAATGATTTAGAGGGCATTGGGTTGCGATTTGCGACACTGGTAAATCACCAACTAGCCAGCAAAAATGTTTACCCTTCTAAAAAAGGTTTTTTACACAATGACTTAATGTAGAACACTAAAGGAATAAATGATCTGAAAAATAGCTCGTTTAAAAACAGTCTGATAAAAAATATTTTTTGTTGCAATAAACCCAAAAACCTTTTTTTTAAGTAGAAAAAGAGATGATTTGGTGGTCTAAATAGGTCAGAAAAAAACGCCACGTTCTTCAGAGAATCATAATCGAATATTTGCTCTTCACAAAAATAAAAAAGCAACGTTTGCATGGCAATTGTGGCGTTGCCCGCAGTGACGGGCTTACGCTGCGGCGTGACGTAGCACGCCGCCGCCTAATGTATAAATAAAGGGGCGTTCCCGGCCGCGAGGAGAGCGACCGGGAAGCCCGAACCGAAAGGCTGTGTCAGTGTCTCCTTTCGGGACTGGGGCTTACGGGAACGCAGCGGGGGGGCTCAGGACCGCCCCCCAACAGTGGCGACGAGCGAGTTTGGATGCCCGGGCCCGGCGGTGCAGGCTTCCGAATTTTTTTTTCTGCATACACGGAGCGCCTGGATGCTCCGTGTTACGCCGTGGCTGCGGCTCGTACACGCGGCCGACGGCCATTTTGTGTGACAGGCCGCGGATGTTCTCCGAGCTCCGGTTGAAAAAGGGAAGTGAATCCGGGCCTAATTTTTGGCAATTCTGCTTGCAGGCAGCTTGATCTGCACACCCATGTTTGGATTGTGGATTTTTATGTAGTTTTGGTGTAACTACGTCGTGTGAAAGCCAGGAGAAGGGTTAATATGGCTGGACCTGCTTAGCCTACTCCATGCTTATGGCTTAATTTTTG
Source organism: Ambystoma mexicanum (assembly GCF_040938575.1). Lineage (NCBI taxonomy): Eukaryota > Metazoa > Chordata > Amphibia > Caudata > Ambystomatidae > Ambystoma > Ambystoma mexicanum. The sequence goes on along the minus strand of NC_090934.1, from coordinate 329,724,527 downwards.
GAACTACCAAGATATTGGTGGATGCCAGTGGATGGAGACTGCAATCTTCTTCATCCCTTTCATCATCAAGTCGCTGTGGCTTCTTCTTCGTCCTCTTCATCATCGGGGAAGGCTGGGATTGGGAGCCATTCACACCTGTATGCTGTGGTAGTGGTCTTGGGAGCTGGTGCCCGTCCCAGGTGTGTACTTGACATCGGATGTGACTGTTGAAGGCACTCATACTGTGGGTGGTGAAGCCTGGCTGAGTTGCGGCCCCCAGGGTAACTGGTGGGGGTGCCTGTGCGCTCAGACCTATGAGTGACTCTGGAGACTCGGATGACGGGGCAGGGGCTGCGCCAACTCCTCAACTGCTTGGGCAGCCTCCAGTGAGTCCATTGCAACAGCCGCCACCGGCTCCACAGTTGCCCTGCCAGGACCTCCCGCAGTGCTGCCAGCTGCCCAACTCTGAATCCCCATCATGGCTCAGGCGAGAGCTCCTACGGCCCACACTGCTCTGCAGCCCATTCCCGAGTTTGATGCATCAGGGCCACCGTCGAGCATGGGCCCCCGGTGGAGAAGGTGGATGAGTCGCCTGGACATGTATTTCAGAGCCTCTCAGGTGACGGATGATGACAGCAGAGTGGTCACCATGCTGTATTCCGCAGGACCTGTGGTCCAGAAGATATTTGAATCCCTCACACCTGCTAATGCCTCCTATGATGCGGCTAAGGCGGCGCTCCTTGCACATTTCCTCCCCCTTGCTAATGTGGACTATGAGAGATTTGTCATGCTGTCGGCCAAACAGAAGGACGATGAGACACTGGACACCTTCTATAGCCGTTTGCGCCGCCTCTCCCTTGGATGTGCATGGACGGACGCAGAAGACATGATGCACACGATGCTTATCCAGGCATGCTCATCTGGCAAACTCAGAAGGCAGGTCCTCAGAGAGCCAGGCATCACTCTGCCCCGCATACTGGAGCTCGGCCGGTGCCATGAGGTGGCAGAGGCTCGGGCCAACAAGATGGAGGCAGGGTCCCTGTCAGTGCGATCGGAGGAGGTGTGGGCTGTGTGGCGAGGCGGCAGAAGCATGAGACATCCTGGTGGAGGACCCCGTGACAGGGCAGGCAGAGCCGCGGAGTCGTGCCAGAAGTGTGGATACGACCTCCCTCACCCGACAGAGTGTCCGGCGGTTGGAAAAACCTGTGGTAGGCCGACCACTTTTCGAGGGTATGCCGTGCAGCCCTGCCCGTGATGGTGCCGAGAGGCCAGCCAAGGACGTGGACTCCACGCCAGAACCCGCCGCCAAATGTGGCCCAGGTGGATCAGGGAGAGGTGGATCCCCAGGTGGAGGGTGCCGAGGAGGAGGATGAGGAGAACATCTTCTTCGTCTCGAGTGTGGAGGTTCTGAAAAGGAAGAGCCGGAGACAGCCCAGATGTGTGGTGGAGGTCCACCACTCCCCAGTCCCCAGTCCCGGTGCTCGTGGATACGGGGGCCTCCGTGAATGTAATGGCCAGAGGACATTATGACAAGCTTGATCCCCTCCCGGGTCTGGACGCACCGAAAGCTTGCATCTTTGCTTTTGGAGGGCTGGAACCGATACCACTGGATGGTGCCTTTGTAGCCCGTGTGGAGCATGACGGCGCACAGATTAAGGCTCGCTTCTATGTTACCCCGGTGAGTGACAACACCCTGCTCAGCTGTGCGGCCGCCGAGGCCCTGGGGATCGTCAGCTTCGCCTATTCAGTATACGTGGAAGACATCAATGATCTCCTGGACAAGACCGCAGCACTCTTCAGTGGGATCGGGAAGATGACCGGCGAACCGGTTAGGCTTCACATTGATGAGTCGGTCCAACCGATCGCCCTGAAACATCGCAGGGTACCGTTTCATCTGAGAGAGCAAGTGGACAAGGAGTTGGACAGTTTGGTAAACCTAGACATTATCGAAAAGGTGGAGGGCCCAACCCCCTGGGTGTCTCCGATCGTGGTGGCCAGAAAGCCGAAGCAGCCTGATTCGGTCCGCATCTGTGTCGACATGAGGCTCCCCAACAAGGCAATAAAGAGGGAGCGGCATCTCACCCCCATGATCGATGACATAATTGCGGAAGTGCAGGGGGCGAGGTTCTTCTCGAAACTGGACCTCCGAGCTGGTTACCACCAGGTCGTTCTTCACCCGGAGTCCAGGTACATAACGACGTTTACCACCCACCGGGGGTTGTACCGGTACAAAAGGTTGAGTTTTGGAGTGTCATCTGCAGCGGAGGTGTTCCAGAATATCATCAGGGGCGCCCTGGCAGATCTCGAGGGCGTCCTCAACATCAGCGATGACATCCTGGTGTTTGCTAAAACGGAAGTTGCTCACATGAGGAGGCTGGGCAAGACACTGGAACGACTCCAATCTCTGGGCCTTACCCTGCATAAGGAAAAATGCGAGTTCATGCGTACTTCCATCGAATTCTTCGGGTTCGTGTTTAAGGAAGGAGGGGTATCGCCTGATCCAAGAAAGGTCCAGGACATCAAGTCGGCACAGCCCCCAGAGTCAGTGTCAGATGTGAGGAGTTTTCTGGGGATGGTAACCTACTGTGGACGTTTCATCCAAAACCTCGCCTCCAGGTCGGAACCACTCCGGGCACTGACAAAGAAGGAGTCAGCGTGGCACTGGGGCCCACTTGAGCAGGCCACTTTCGAGGACATTAAAGCAGCCCTCACAACGGAAGACACCATGGCGTTCTTCGACCCAGCCCTGGAGTCGGAGATCGTTGTTGACGCCAGTCCTTTCGGCCTGGGGGCCGTGCTGACTCAGGTGGACAGCAACGGGGGAGTTCGACCAGTGGTATATGCCAGTAAAGCACTATCAGAGACTGAGCAGAGGTACTCCCAGATCGAGCGGGAGGCCCTGGCGGTGCTGTGGGGCTGCAGACATTTTCGACTCTATGTTCTGGGTCGTCCGGTGACGGTGGTAACCGATCACAAGCCGTTGCTCCCGATTCTGGTGGGGATTTCGTCAAAGCCGCCGGCAAAGATTGAGAGATGGATGCTTGCCCTCCTTGAATATTCTGTCACCCTGGTGTACCGGCCTGGGGCCAATAATGCGGCAGACTACCTGTCCCGCCACCCGGGGGCACGATGCCTGTGAGGAGGAGGCTGATAGCCATGTGCAGATGGTGGTGGAGGCGGCCACACCAAACGCGATGCCGCTGGCGGAGCTGGAGGCCGCGGCGGCCCAGGATGAGTGCTTTCAAGTATTAAGGCACTCGATGCAACACGGCTCCTGGAAGTCCGTCCTTGAGGCGGTGGCCGGGCGGACACATGAGGCCAAAACAACGCTTGAGCAGCTGTGGAAGGTCAAAGATGAGTTGTCGTTTTCGGAGTCGGGCCTTCTGCTCCGCGGTGACCGGATTGTCGTCCCCCTGTCAAAAGTGAGGGAGGTAATCACGCTGGCACACCATGGACACCAAGGCGCGGCCAAGACCAAGGCGCGACTCCGGCCGAAGGTCTGGTTTCCCGAACTAGAAAGGAAGGTTGATGACTTTGTAGCGGCATGCGTGTGGTGCCAGGCAGCCTCTCCTCTGCAACGGGAGCCCGAAATAGAAGTGATGCCTCGAGGTACCCGGCCCTGGGAGGTCGTCCACGCGGATTTTGGATCGACGTCGGTGGGCACCCACTTCCTGGCCATTGTCGACGAATACTCTAGATATCCAGAGGAGGAGTTCGTCGAATCTGTGGCGTTTGAGCATGTGGTGGTGGCGGTGGAGAAGATCTTTGCAGCCCACGGGTTTCCCCACACCCTGTGCTCAGACAATGGGGCTACTTTACAAAGTGAGCGGTTCTCCGAGCTAATGGCGAGCTGCGGGGTGCAGCACAGGAAGGTGTCCCCGCTGTGGCCCCGAGCCAATGGCGACACAGAGAGACTCATGCGGACTCTTAATAAGACATTCCGGATCGCCCATGGACAGGGTCAACCCCTCCAACGGGCCCTGTACCAATTCCTGCGGGTGTATCGAACCACCCCGCATGCTTCAACTGGAGTGGCTCCCGCGGAAGCGCTGTTCAAAAGATGTCCCCGAGGTCTGCTCCCTGAGGTTGGGGAGAAGGAACTGGGAGTGATTAACGATCAGCGGGTTGCGACAGAGAGGAGAATAAGGATTGACCAGGAAAACCTACGACGGGGTCTCCGGCCTCAACGGCTGGAGCCGGGAGACGAAGTTCTGGTCTGCAACCGACACCCCCACGGGAAGCTCTCGCTCTCCTATGAACCCGAGGCTTTGCATGTGGTGGCTGTCAAGGGGTCCATGGTGACGGCCTCGGATGGGCGGTCTGCCGTCACCCGGAATGTGAGTTTTTTCAAGAAACTGGGTGATCCCCAGACTGACACTCCGCCGGAACCTGACCCACCAGAGGACCCCGGCGCCGGAGACTTCCGGGACGAGGTCCCGGACTCCCCAATCCGGGGAGCCGCAGCTGTGGGACACCACGGGCCGGAGGTAGGCAGGAGGTACCCCCAGAGGGCTGGGCGAGGGAAACCTGCTTACCTCAACGAGTATGTTCTTGGGCACTTAGCGTGTAAATTGTGAAGCAGGGATCCGGGTGGTTGACAATAAAGGGGCATTGGGTGTGCAGTGGAGTTTTATAGCATAGTTGTGTGTCGAAACATAATGATCATTAAAAGGACTGTTTTGTGGTTCCTCCCGAAAAAGGAGGAGTGTGGCATTGCCCGCAGTGACGGGTTTACGCGGCGGCGTGACGTAGCACGCCGCCGCCTAATGTATAAATAAAGGGGCGTTTCCTGGCCGCTAGGAGAGCGACCGAGAAGCCCGAACCGAAATGCTGTGTCAGTGTCTCCTTTCGGGGCTGGGGCTTACGGGAACGCAGCGGGGGGGCTCAGGACCGCCCCCCAACAGCAATGCTTGTGAGTACGTTAGGTAGCAGTAGCATGGGTCTCAAATGGAAATAACAGCATGTTGGACATTTTGCTTGAAAAGAGGTTTCCAGAGGTACCCGAGTTCATTTCATCGAACAATAGTGATGAAAGTAATTTTCGTCTGTATGTTGAGATATTCTACGTTATATTTTGTAATCAGTGCAGAAGTCCTACAAGCAAGAAAATTGTCCGGGCTCATTAACAAACGCAATGGAAAGTGACGTGAGGTCCACAGAAATCAACATACCAAAGAGAAACATGCAAATTGCATTCAATTGGCTTTCCATAATCGTACAAAGCAGGGGTGTTGCTAAGTCTGGAACAGATCCGGAGCTATGCTAATGTCAGGACTGTCAGGACTCGGCACTAGCCTTTTGGTTGCAGCCCCTGAGCTTCAATCCAGGGCTACCACCAAAGGACCTGGGGCTATATCCCCTAACTCCTCCTACCAATGCCTCACAAAGTGCAAAGGACAAACACACAAAAAAAGCAGTCCGAGAGAGGATATTTCCTTACAATGGCGTTGTAAAATTATAAGGGCTGTGCACGTTTTAAAGCCAAGAATCGGTACCAAAATATTCCCTGCAGAGGAAAATCTCAATATGAGATATTTGGTCTTCAGTGCCTGTGAGTGCTCATGTGGTCTTTTGGTCTCTGCAGTGTTCGACATGGGAACCAGGCGACCGTCGTTTGATCCCCTTGCCTTTTGTGAGCAGGGGTACATTGTTAGAATTCATTGAAAGAGAACAAATTCAGTCGTTTGTACTAACAACCTCAAAAATACATAGGAGACACACCAATCAGGCCATTGAAAAATGTGGGCAGATGGCGTCCACCGCGTGCACCATAGACTTGTGTCCTGTTTAATGTTATTTTAGGTTATTGGGATTAAAACCATAAACCCCTTTCATTTGCATTGCCATTGAAACTAATGTTGTTGACTTACTTGCTCTGGGCGCAGCAGACGGTAGTCTTTCTGCTATGTTTATGCACAGGTCTTATTTTAACACTTCCATATGAAGGGGACTTCCCTCATCATGCAGGCATTTCATAGTTTGTCGACAACCTTAATTTGCCAGCGATATACATTTCTGAGTGTTCCAGAATGTAAACTGTCAGTTGAATTTCTGGGAATCCTCTCCCTGACTGAGTTCAGATTCGAATATTTATGCAACAACTAATATGTTCTGTGGAGAGCACTTAAGATAATTTCCTTTGCAGTAAAAATGTAATTAAAAACTAAATACAACTGAAGGGACCCTGCCAGTAATGGTGCAATGAGGAAGAGAGAAGTTCTTAAGTGTCAGGAGACGAAACAAGAGTGGGATCGAGTGAAATGAAAGGTAACCGTGGTGACAGACATAATCATGCCTTTTAACTAGTTTGACCAGACGCCCAGGTTTTGCCTGGACTGTGCCAGAATTGGACCGTCTGACTCTCCGTAGTTAGAATTTTTGTATTTTTTGTCTCAGATCCACATTCGAATGTTGGGGAAGAGAATGAACAATCCCAGGACATTCACTTAAGCCTGAATGCTATCATTGCGAGATGCGCTAGAACCTTCAACCTGTCACTGCCTCTTCCTCAGACTACATGTACAGGAAGGCAGGCTGCGTGTACATGTGTGAGGCCTGTGTGCGGCTTCCTCGATGTGCACATTTGTTCCTGGGCACTTTTCCTTTGCACCCTATTTTATGTTTGTTATTATAATTGTGATCCAAAACCCATCACCAAGCAAGAGATCTGTTTTTAAAGGCACTAGCCTATGACTCAGCCCTAACAAAGTCCTTACAGGCACCAATGTCTAACTTGGTCTAACCCTGATGATATTCTAGCGGCTCTGGCCTATGAGTGCCAGCCTAGCCATGTAGGTCTTTTAGGCTGTGGCATTTGACGCCACACAACTCCTTATAGTCTTTGAGGCCTGCAACGCCATACAGTACTTCCAGGCTTCAGGCAATAGCCTATGACACGCATCCGTCCTTCCTGTCTTTGAAAAATGGCTTGTGACCCCCCCACCCTGGTCCCACTGGCCTCTTCAGAAAAGGGCCATGACCTCACCAAAGTACTACTTTCACTTTCTGAGGAAATGACCCTTAAACCCACCCCAGGCCAGCCAGCATTTTAGAGAAAACATCTGATGACTGCAAACCAATTTGGACAGCCTTTTGGGCAGTACCGCAGCAGGAATTTTAATGACCTCATAAGTGTAACCCTTCAACACCAGAATGACTCAGCCCCAACGTCTCTAACCAAATTCATACTTAAAGGCCTATAATTTTACAGTAGCTGTAGACATTGTTCTGAATCACAGACCTCCCAATCCCTTAGTTCTGCGGTTCTATCGTGGGTGGGCCGGGTCCGACATCACCCTGGTTTCCCTATAGGCCTCTGTATGTAGAATGGTGACCCTAAACCGAGCCAGAAACAGACTCTTCTCTATGCAAGATGGCGGAGCAGAACAAACATATCAGCGAATGATATGAAAATAAGCGGATCATTATATTTAATGATGGGTACTTGTTCAGTAAGGTGAGCGCAAGTTCCTGCTCTAGGACAGAGAGGGCTTTGCTGTTTGGGCTTCCCATTTCCCTTTTCGAATTCTTCCTTGGCTTTATAACTGCAATAGGACTGAAAGCCGGGCTGTCTCGTGTCAAAGCCCGCTTTCTGTCTCCTGGCGGGAGAGGCTGTCTGATCGCCAGCTCAGGTCTACCTTATTTAGCGTCCGCTGTCGTGTTTTGAGTGCCCGAATGCTGGCGAAAGAATTGTGCTCTGTGGAAAGGGCTCAGTGTCACATTCTGTTATCCTGACTGTTAAGAGAACAGAGAAGGCTTCACTGTGGCCACTGGAGCGCAAGCGATCAAGCGGTGGGAGGTCCTATTAATGTGTATTAAGTTTCATTATTTCAGCGCCGTGTGTCAAGCGGCTCCCCATCACAGCTCTCGCTAGGCATCACATTGGCTTAACTCCTTCAGGGCACGTTTATTTAGTTTTTATCCTCTCTCGTTTGTTTATTTGAGATGGAGCCCTTCAGAATTCTCAATTGGAACACATGGACCATGATCCATGGTGCGCCTGAGCGAGAGCGAGGACTCTGTACATTTGCGTGAGAGGTTCCCAAGGCAACCGATCCCAGGTTTAAGATTAAACTCCATTTCCGATTTTCATTCTCACTACTCTGCTCTTAATATGTAGGCCTGCTCTGTTCTTTCTAAAAGCAAGCATTCACAACACCAATAGTTTTGGCTTTTCTATAGTAAAAGTTTTTTCTCTCTTTCTTCATACTTCCATTATGTCTTCAGACTGATAAAAGCAATGGCTGGAGATGGCAGCTTTATGCTGGATACTGTCATTTCTCCCCATCAGGCTGTAGACATTGCTGGGTCACTTTAGTCACTGCATTTCAGTCATTGTTGGGATTACTGCACTTAGGTGCCTCCCCTGTTCACTGCATTTTAGTCATTTCTGGGTCACTTTAATCACTGCATTTTAGTCATTGTTGGGATTACTGCATTTAGGTGCCTCCCCTGTTCACTGCATTTTAGTCATTGCTGGGTCACTTTAATCACTGCATTTTAGTCATTGTTGGGATCACTGCACTTAGGTGCCTCCCCTGTTCACTGCATTTTAGTCATTGCTGGGTCACTTTAATCACTGCATTTTAGTCATTGTTGGGATTAACGCACTTAGGTGCCTCCCCTGTTCACTGCATTTTAGCCATTACTGGGACTGTTGCACCTAGGTGCCTCCCCTGTTCATTGCATTTTAGCCAGTACTGGGACTACTGCACTTAGGTGCCCCTCCTGTTCATTGCATTTTAGCCATTACTGGGATTACTGCACTTAGGTGCCCCTCCTGTTCATTGCATTTTAGTAATTGCTGGGACTGCCGTACCTTGGCGCTACTGCTACCTGTCCCTTAACATGTGCTCTACTAAGACTTACCGTACACTCATACTCTGTTCCCTACTGTGGACCATTCTCATCACCATCATAACAATGGCCTACACTAACGCCAAACCTTGTAACCCTCAAGAGAGAAATATGCGACTCAGAGCGAGATTACCACGGTTGTACGACCTAAAAAACAAAAGAACTAGACCACCTGGGTCCAGACTAACTCCAACTGCCTCTGACTCCAACCTTCCTGCCCTAGCTGCTGAAAGACGCCCAACAACACATACTAACTTCCTCCACAACCAGAAGAGACCCAATCTCCCTAGTCCCAGACCCACTCAAAAAATAATCACAACTCCTACCCTATCAGGAGCCCTCATCAATGCAAGGTCCCTCATAGCCCACAATACGGAAATTGCCGACATACTAGCCATGGACAATTTAGAGCTACTAGCCATTACTGAGACCTGGCTCCATGATGCTGCGGGCCCTGCACTTATGATTGCCATACCAGACGGCTACGATATACTAAGAGTCGATCGACCTAACTCTAGGGGAGGTGGCCTGGCCATTATTGCCAAAACGAAACTAGCTGTAAGGCGCACCCCACACCCAGCCATCACATCCTGTGAACTTCTTTCTGCTAAAATACCTATCTCTAACAACAGTACATTAACTGTCCTTCTGGTGTATAGACCACCAGGCCCATTAGGTAACTTTGAGGAAGACCTATCTAGCCTCCTCTCGAATATCATCAAAGATTCCACTCAGCTCCTGTTACTAGGTGACTTTAACCTGGGATTTAATGACGACACAGACAAACAGGCCCACTCCATCCAATCAATCCTAATCGATCATGGCCTTACCCAACAAGTTTTAGCCCCTACACACACAAAAGGATGGACATTAGATTGGATAGCTAACCGAAACTGCGCCATGACCATGTCCAACATTTTACCACAAACGTGGACTGACCACCACCTTATTTGTTTCTCATCTACCATAGAGCCGTCAAACTAGACAAGCTTACTTCAGCTCCGCCTATGCCTACTAGAAGCAAAAATGAAATCACAGCTGATAAACTACTTCCTCTCTTCTTACCTGCCCTCTCCGCTAGCGCCATCAATTCTGACCCTAAAATGCTAGTTGAGACATTCAACAACACTATGTCAAAAGCCCTGGATACTATTGCCCCTATTAAACTGCGCAAAAGCAAACGAGAATCTCATCTTAACACCTGGTTCACCCCCTACGTCAAGGAATTACGGATCCAAAAACGCAAACTCCAAGCTATTTGGAGGCATACACCCTCAGTTGAGAATAAAACCTCACTTGACAATTTGGCCAAAAAATATAAGAAGGAAATAATCCAAACCAAAAAGAATACATTCAATAAGAGAATTAGCAAAGCTAACTCTAACTCCAAAGAACTCTTCTCCATCCTCCGAGAAATGGAAAACCCAATCACACCCATAGATAATGCCCCCAAGGACAAACAATGGTGCACTAGCATCCAAAATGCTCTAGCGAATAAAATCACAACTCTTCAAACGAAAATTGCTAAGAAGAAAGCATCCCTAAATGACACTGGAACCCATACCTCCCACATGGCAGATATACCTAGAATAGTCACTCAAAACAACTGCAAACCATTCAGATTCTCTAACATATCTATATTGGAAACCAAAAAGGTGATATTATCCTTGAAACCATCCAACAGCCAAGGTGACAGCTGCCCAGCAGAAGTCATTAAGGATGCAGCCAGAGACCTAGCGCCTTTCATCTCTAAATTAATAAATTCCTCCTTCAGATCTAGCACTGTACCCACTAGCCTTAAAGAATCCTGGGTGCTGCCTCTCCTGAAAAACAGACCCTTGACCCAGCCATCCCAACTAATTATAGGCCCATTACTACGGTCCCATTTCTCCTTAAAATCATTGACAGAGTAGCTTACCTCCAGATCCAAAACTACCTGGAGACAAACCAACTACTAGGATCATGCCAATCTGGCTTCAGACCACTACATGGTACTGAAACGGCCCTAATCGACCTTAAGACACAAATCGACGAGTTGAAGGATAAAGGTAGAACAGCTATGCTCCTCCTCCTTGACTTATCGGCTGCCTTCGACCTAGAGAACCACGCAGTGTTATGCAACCATCTAGCATCTGCCGCCCATTTCTCAAGTGAAGCTATAGCATGGGTACAATCCTTCCTAGCTAACCGTACGATAAGAGTGTTCTATCCATTAGCCTCATCGGACCCAATACATATCACCTGTGGCATCCCACAAGGTTCATGTGTCTCCCCCACAATGTACAATATATTTACTAAGCCACTCTTTGACAAACTTGACAGATTGGGGGTAACTTATACCAACTACGCGGACGATACACAGATCCTCATACCACTATCTGGCAACTTTGTTGAAGGCACAGCTCTAGTAAATAAGATTTACCTCATCATTCAGGCATGGATGGCCTCACATGGCCTCTGCCTGAATGACGATAAAACAGAGATACTAATACTGGGTACCGACTCCAACCTTAAAAAACTCAGCCCTAACTACAGTGCCTTCAAAATAGACGGTAATATAATCAAAGTGGCAACGGAGGTAAAAACACTAGGCTTCTACCTTGATTCCACTTTATCTTTCAAAAAACAAGTTAACGCTTTGGCTTCCTCCACAGCCTACACTTGCAAATTAATCAGGGCCTGCAGACCTTACCTGTCCACAACCAATTGTATCACACAAGCCAATGCCCTAGTAATGTCCAAACTGGATTACTGTAATGCCCTTTATGCGGGCGCCAATAAAACTGTCACTAACAAATTGCAAATATTTCAGAATAATGCTCTTAGAGCAGCACTTGACATACCCCGCAGAGCACATATATCTAATATTAGGAAAGACAACCACTGGCTAAAAATCAATGACAGAGTTCTCCTTAAAACACTATCTCTCACACATAAAGGACTGAACAACACTGCGCCCCCCTACATCTCGGCTAGACTGACTAGAAAATCCTCTACTCACCATACCAGAGCCTCTATCCACTCCCTACTTCAAACCCCCAGATTCAGACTAACTATAGCAGGCGGAGCTAGCTTCCCTGTTAGAGCGGCCTGCGCTTAGAATTCACTCCCCATGGCATTGAGAGCTAATCTACCCTACTCTAGTTTCAGGAGTAAGGTGAAAAGTTGGCTCTGGAGTAACGACAACTAACCCACTGAACCTGGCCCTATCATTGCGCATAACCACCTTTGACTCCCCCGATACCAGACCTATGAGAGGGATTCACATTCCTGTATTTCTTGTATATTTGTATATTGGTTTTGTATATATGTTAATAATGCATATAATGCATATTCTGTATGTATCCTTTTGTATGTAGGCAACCTTAAGCCTAAGTATTCTTGTAACTGCTGTGCCCGGCTACCCCTGGGTTTTGGAGCGCATTGTCAAATAATAAACTAAACTAAACTAAACTAGACTGCCCGGATCCAAGATGTTTCCTCGCAGCAATTCCTCGAGGCCCATTTGTTAAATTTTTTTAAACCACTTTTCTCTGCAAAAAAATTAGGGGGAGACTTACCTCAGCTCTTAGCACCCCCACCTTTCTAAATAGCTATACACAATCCCCCATCCACAGTTGCGGTGAAATGTGGTAAAAAAAAAACTAAGAACAAATGTGCCTCAAACAAACTGGTCTGTGAGGAAATGGGCTAGTTCCGACCAGCCACCTACCACCATTAAGCTCAACCCCTACAACATCATGTGTTCTCGAACAGGGATCCAGAGTCTCACCTTTCCTCTTTACGATTTACGTAACACCATTTTTATGCATCACTATCAAACATGCTATAATTATGTATAGTACACCCAAATCATCTACAAATTAAACCCAGAGTCATAATACAGGTTCCAAATGCAAGGTGAATATTGTAATGTACTTTTCAATATACCCCCCACACCCATGAATGACCACAGCATCATCTTCTTCAAAATCTCTAGTCACAGAAATTCGTTATTTAGGAATACTGATGAACACCTTGATACGTGAGTGGAGTTGGGTTCAAGACTTATTCTATTAGACTCGAACGCTTGCCTTAAAAGGAGCAAGACTGCATACTTTATATGGTAAATTCTCAGTAACACCGCTCCGCACGTTTTACCTTCAAAAAGTGGTCCCTCCAATAACTTTTGGGGCAGAAGCCGGCTGGAATATAGACCAAAAGATCTGGTCTAAAATGGAAGACTTATTCTGGCGCCAAGTCTTGAGGTTACTTAAATATCTCTCAATGACTATAATACGTCTTGAACTGGACCTGGAAAGTCTTTATGGAACAGTACTATGGAAATCCATGTCCTTGTTACGAAAGATGGAAATATCCAATCCTGAACCAGCATATAAAATATTAAGATCAGGAGGAAAACATCAACACAAAGGTTTGCTCTTAAGATGGGCAGAAAAAGTGAAAGCCATCATGCACAATGCAAATATCTCAATGACACTGACGAATCGTCCTCAAATCGTGAGAACTAAGTTGAAAGAGTGGTTATGGATTGATAACCTGGATAAGTATGGAAAGATGCCGACAGCCTTAGATCTTGCACCGACAAAGAATAAAGTGGATAAAATGCCAAAATACCTATGTCAATTTCCCTCGAGATATCATCGAGACAAATTTCTCAGAGTAAGAATGAACATACATAACACAAACCAAATGATGGTGATGAGAAAAATGAAGCCTGTCACCGATGAAGCTTGCAGGCATTGCCAAACTCATGTGGAGTCACTAAAACATCTGATAATCGAATGTGTGGGTATAAGCGTTTTGAGATCCATCCATTTGAGTAAATTTAAGCCTGCAAACAATATGTTGGAAGATCTGTAGCTCCGGATACTGAGTGGAAGCTCGGTACACCTAACCTGTTCAGTGATACATTTCCTAGACAAAGTCATAAACTGAAAGGATAAGAACTTAAATTGACATTGGAAGTGCTACTATTGAATTGATGTAAAGAGTTGTAATACAAGTTTGTAAGAAACTAGATGTTAAAAATAAAAAAAAAGAATAAAAAAATAAAAAAAATCTCTATTGAGTTAAAGCTGCCATTTTCTGTCATTCTGACCCCCACTGCACCTGTTTGCAGCTGACTCAGGGCTGAAGGCCAAGCCTTACATTTTTTGACTGATCAGAACCAGCAAAACGCACTTGTCACCCCACCACTATAATTCCTTCCTGATGAGTGTGATCAGTAGTGGTGATCCTTTCCCATAACTCAGTGGTACTTCTAATAGCAATTAGAGCATCAGCCGACGTGACAATTTGTGCAGCATGTATTTGCGAAGATCTGATCCGAATCCAATTTGATGGCAATGATCTCTAAATGGAGCACAAGAGGCAAGAAATACCATGCCACCATCAGTGCACAGGAGTATTGTACAACATTTTAATGAGTCTGCAGCTACCATTTATCTATGCCACTAATGATCACTGTAAATCACTTGCATGAGGCTGCAGCTACAATGTACTCATGGCAGTGATAATGATTACATTAAAAGACTAGTATGATGCTGCATTCACAATCCATCTATGACAATAATAAAGGTCATTGTAGATTTCCTGCATAAGGCTGCAGCCACAATCCTTCTATGGCAATGAAAATGGTCACTGTAAATCACTTGCATGAGGCTGTGGCCACAATCGACAATAGTTATTAATGGTTAGAGTAAATCACATGCATGAGGCTGCATCCAGAATTTGTCTATAATGATAATACTGGTCACTGTAAATCACTGACATAGGTTTGTTGCCACAATCTGTCTATACCTTTAATTGTAGTAACTATAAATCACTTGAATGGAGCTGAGCCTGAGACCACAATTGAAACCATCATTTGTGGGTATTAATCAAAGCCCCCGAATAAATCAAACTGAAGGGTCACGGAAAGCATGGCCTGCCAGCTTTCATAAAAGAAAATACAAAAATTCTTCACACAGAAAATGGGCATATTGAGGCAGACTGTGGGGGTTTTGCATGTAACAAAATGATGCTCAATGTGAAAAGGCTTACTTGTCTTTACAAAAGGAAAAGCGGTCTTTTTTAATTCACAGTGGCAGAAGAATTCCAAAGGTCCCTTTAGCATGAAAAGCAGGATTTTCAAACACTGACACCAAAATTACTTTGCATGGTTGTTTGCAGTTTAAATTAAGGCACGAGAAAAATGTTCCCCAGCCAACATAAAGATGTCAGGGAAAAGAATGAGGACCCGATTCATTGAAACATGCACATTTATCCCGCAAGGGTGTTGGGAGAGAGGTGGTCTATCCCACTCCTCTCACCACTCCCGCATCATGAATCTCACTTGAGCTGAAGGTGCTAGATGTCCCCCCTTCCTCCCACCTATAATCTGTGTTAATCACCTATTAATTACTAACAAAGAAATCATGCAATTAGGCCTTACTAACGTGCAAAGACTCCATTTTAGGAAGTTCGCCAGACACCATCTTTTACTAGGCCCAAAAATGATCCCTAAAAGCTTGTCTCTCCCTCTGTCATGCACCTCACACCACCAGCCCAGGTCCCCAACTCACTGCCTCCTGCCAGCTTTGCACAAACTCTGTTCTCACAGAAGTCTAGCTATTCATTGTTGTAACCTTCAGTGCCGTCCAAGAGCAGATGAGTTCACTACACTGTGTGAGAGCAGAACAGGCCCCCGTCTTAGAGCCCATCCATCTCCACTAACCTACATGTGTCCCTTTTGACCCCCACCCTGCTTAACTGCAATCTACCAGGCCCATGGTCCTCTGCTCTTTGATACAGATACGCATCTGACCCTCTGTAGTGGCCACACAAAGGCACCCCTGAGGGCCCAGACCCCAGACACTTATATATTCTTTCTAATCCTAACACTTGTCTATTCGTATCATGAGGCATCAGGTAGATCAAAAACCTCCAAGGTGGGCACCTGGGTCGGAGATTCTTGGTTTATGGATACCGGGGTGCAGAGGGTACAAGGCCTGCCTATAACTTGTCTATGAACTCTGGGAAGCTCCCACATTCTTACCTTACTTTACAAGTGTCATTTGTCTCATGCTTTCAAATGCTGTTATTGCAATGTCAGTTAGTCAAGGAAAGTGTCATTTTTGCCAGCCTAAGCTTCACCTCACAAAGATAAGCTCAGTGGATGCACATGCTGCAGGAGTGATGCCTAAACACATCAATCCCATGTGATCAACAGTTATGCATCCATACTGCACCTACGACTCAACCCAATTATGTTGCAGAATTGTGCATTTATAATGTGATGTCACTCATGATGCTTGGTGCCCTTTTAATGTGTTGCCCGTGTAATGTTTGGCAGAGTGCTCTCCGGGCAGCAGAGTTCTCTGCATGCAGAATTTACCTTACATTAACTTTGTTCAACTTGCAATCTATCTCCTGGTATCATTCCCTACTGGGTTGTGTCCATTATTCAGATTTTTGGATATTGTGTCGGGGAGTGGGAGCCTTCATTTGGTGACCATCCAGCGTGATATTCCCTGATGTCCCTGTACTGCGTCGAGATCCAGGACTTCCCCAGAAAGGCCCACCCCCACCTACGGCGGACCAGATTCAAACAAAAACGCGTACGCAACAAGGCAGGTTTTGTGGGTCCCGGCTTTGCTAATACCCAACTGCTCGCCGGAGCCCAGCAGGGCCACAACGGCGAGGCACCCTCTTGTGGATAGACCACAAATGGAGGCTCTCGCAATACCACTAGCACATGAGTATTGATTGCAAGGGGAAGTAAAGGAGGGAAAGGGAAGGTGTGGAGCAGATTACAAAAAGGGGAACACGCAAGAATTTTTATTTATTTATTTATTTAATATTTACAATGCGCCGGTAGCTCGCAAGCCTCGGGGCGCAGATACATGGACACAAAAACAGACAAACAGTGACTGGACAGTGAAGACGGGATGACCATATAAATTTACTCTGCACTCGGCATAGGCTGGGGATGTCATTTATTAGACAATTTGGGTTTTCACCAGTTTGCGGAAACAGATGTAGTTGGTTTCCAGTCTTAAGTGGTCTGGAAGATTGTTCCAAAGACTGGCTGCGAGGGTTGGAAAGGATCTGCCTAGGCCGCTTTTAAGTTTGTGTGGGGCCGCTGAGATTTTACCAAGTTGGGATGATTTCAATGTTCTAATTGGAACATATGGTTTAATGCTGGTTTTTAGGTAAGCTGGAGCTTTTCCGTAAATACATCTGTGAACGATAGTTAGGGTCTTGAAATGCACCCTGTCTTCGATTTTCAGCCAATGAAGCTCCCTTCCGGAGTTGCTGATGTGCTCTGATCTAGTTTTGTGTTTATAAATTCTAACCACATTGTTCTGGACAACTTGGTAGCTTTGCAGACACTGCTTAGAGGACTAGAGCGTTGCCATAGTCAAGGCGCAACATGATGGTGGCTCTTGCTATACTCGTGCAATTGTCCTCTGATATGAAGTTTCTAATAGCTTTTATCAGTCTGAGGTGGTAGGCACAGTTTTTTTAATTGAATTTAGTGTGACTGGATGGAGTGATTGTTGACCACAAAGTGCTTTTTCTTTTTCATGGCCATTAGTTTTTTTGTATAAAAGAGTACAGTGAGAAAATAAGAGGAGATACAGGTACCTAGCTCCGAAAGGGGGTGGAAAGAAGCGCTGTGTTACACTTTCCCGACCACTGCTGGAAATACATGAGGAAATGGAATAAAGTAGGAGCCTCATATATTTAGCAGGCTCCGAAAATAGTAGTATTTAGTATCTATATTGTTCGTGGCGGTAGGCCCAGGACGGGCGAGGGTGATGTGAGTGCTGAGTGTGGGGAAGGAAAACTGAGTGTTGTGTTAAGAAGGGGACTAGGAGCATAGGGGTTTCTTTTAGAGTGTTTCATGTTCTTTGTTCAATGTTGTTGGTGTAATTGTTGGTTTGTCTTGTAGAAATTTTTACTGGTTTGTGTTCTATATAACTGACATGAAAATGAATAACTAATGTTTTGAAAGTAAAATAATTGTAGACTAAGATTAATGTATTAGAGGTTGAGGTGATACAGAACAGATAAAATAGGGGAGATGGAAAAGACTCTTTTTGATAAATATGGCTCTAGATACACCACTGACACACATTTGCAAGCATCTCCCCTTGTATAGTGATCAGATAAAAAAATACCATGGCCAGTGGGTAGCTGAAATAAAAGGGGAGGGGTCTCCTTTTAGTTGGCCATAAGGAGGGTCTTTTGACAAAAAGATATTGGACCATGCAGCAACCTATTTGATGGCAAAATACAAAGGGAAATAGCTTCAAAATAAATGAGAGGTGTTAGATTTGTGGAGGATGTTGGAGGAAACTCCCCCTACAAGTAAACAGGAAAAGGAAGTAAAGCACACAGTATTGTCAAACGATGAAGGTGGGGATAAGTGGTGAGAAAGGGAAGAACTCCATTGCTTTCAAGACCTGCGGACCCGGTGTATGTACTAGGGGCCACTGCGTCTTTGATTCTGGCCACTGCACCACCTCCTCCATACGTCCTATCAAGCACTACTACAGCCCCCACCGGGCTCACCACTCGAGATATAGAGGTAGTATTAACATCCACCCAAGCAGAGCTGGCCCGATTGCAAACACTATTCGAAACAACACTGCCCTTGTCCGGTGCTGGGTAGTCACCATTACCGCACATGCCAATAAGTACTGCTGCATTACCCGAAAATGAATGAAATCCGGGGATTTCCTTTTCAGAATAGACAGTGCCCCAATAAAAGCAGTATGGGTGGAACGAGAAGGTGAGGAAGAAAGTGTGGGATACGATTCAGTAGCATGAGAAAGGGACTAGGTATGTTGGAGTAACTTTGATGAGGCCAATGAAGGGACGGTGGCGGGGGTACAGCCAATATAATGGACTACGCCACAAGTAATGGCAACAGAGGAAGGATGGGAGAGGGGTCTTCAAAAAAGGTTAGGACGCATGGCATTGGTAAAAAAGAAAGTACTGAAGGTAAGGGGAAGGTGAGATCAAAATTACACATACTCCTCATCCACAAGGGAGTGGGACGACCTCATTATATACTGTGGGCACTGATGGACAAGAGCAATCTTCTTAAGGCACTCCAACCACTTTCAGATGGTGGGGGAAAATGGATATATGCATTTGAAAAAAAATACAGCGGTAGTGCCATTAGCAATAGGGGACATAAATAGCCTGTTAATATCTGCAGTGAGAGATCAGGCAGACTCAGTGTGGGTGAAGGTGGGGTTCCCGGGACTGACTATGGGGATGAAAAGCATGAACAGGCATCTTTTAACCATGTGCGTAGGCGAGTACGGGATGCACTGCAGAGGACCTGGGTATCGAAGGCCCCCGAGGAGGAGAGGGGTGTATGCATATGGAGGGCAAGGACCAAAGGGGGGGTGACCTGGACGATGCTGGTCATGTGGGAGGTGGGGAAACTTTAAAGGGAATGTTTATCTGACCTGTATCAAATTACCAGAACACCCAGAGGTATAGCAGCAAACAGCAGTATGGGTACCCAAATCCAGGTAGCCCGTATGGACTTCTCATGGGCCCCTTCACACAGGACGGGCAACCCAACAATAGGCCCACACCGGGCTACACTGCAAAAATGCATCCAACACAGCAAAATCGCATCATAAACACATATGCAAACCCATTTGCCACCACAGGTAACGGTGCTCCAGCACCTTATCAAGGAACATTTGTGCTAAGTTAAAAAAATGTTCTCTTGTCTGGGAACAAACACCCACCCAGATTAGGAGAGCCCAAAGAGAGCCCTTGTGTTTCCAGTCCTATCCACTACCTTACATCCAGATGAGGAACCACTGGTGGAGCAGAGATAGGAAACAAGCAGTTCAACTTTATTGTGGACTCAGGGGTGGAGAAAATCATGTTTATGTGAAAGTGACTTTCTGTTATCTGGCAGGAATCTCGAGATGCAGCGATTTTATGGGGCTGTACCCTGCACCCACCCAGAAGCGAAATGTGCAGATAAGTTTCTAGTGAGAGAGGTGCTTCCACGTTGGGGCATATGCAATGTCGCACGCTCCGACAATGGGACGCATTTCATGAATGGCCTCTTCAAAGAAGTGACCACATTTTTGGGAATAAAGCCTAAAATGTGTACAATTTATCACATGCAAGCAAACGGGATTGTGGAAAAAATCAACTGTCTTCTTAAAAGTAGGTTGTCCTGATCGGCCGTCAGGGGGCGCACAGATGCAGATCCTCTCCATGTGAGCTCTGCTCCCCAGACCCCAAAAGTGCCTTGAGCCCCCACATTTGGCCCCACCACCCGTGCAATAACGAAGGTCGGTTCTTCATAAACCTGGCCCCCACCCACTAGGCGAAAATCCAGAAAAAATCGGAGCAGTCTTTCCCCGAAAATCGCACCGACCCGAGCCACCCCCTCCGGGCCCTCGACGCAGCTTCCTGAACGAGCACTGCAGCCGCGGGAGATCCGGGACAGCTGGCCCGCCCAACATACTACTGTGGAGTTCCCGAACCGCGCTGCAGCTCCCCTTGCCAGCTGTTCCCTCCCCGCTTTGCCCTGGGGCCTCTGTGGACAGGGAGTGGCCTGAACATGAGGCGGGCGCTCCCACCCCCTGCACTGAGGCAGACGTGCAGCCCCGGATGCGGCACGCACCAAAGCAAAAGACCATCCGGGTGAATGCCCTCTGCCCGTAACACGTGCGGACTCCCTACAGCCCCTGTGACACATCCCCATAGAGGCGCACCCGGCCCTGACATCACCCGTGGGCAGTGTTACCCAGTCTGCGGGGATGAGACTTCCTCCTCTCCCTGCTGACTAATGGGCTCGTTCGGAGCAGGCCCAACACCCTACTGCCAGCCGCCCCCCCATGTGGAATCCACGGGTGTCGGCTTAGGTGGCTTATCCCCCACTGTCGCTCTCCACCAGAGGACCCCGCGGCCCACAGAATCGTGGCACCCGTCACGACACGCCATGGAACAGTCACTAGTGGCATCTTAGGCCCACCCCCAGGCACCACTAAGCCCAACGTCCCCCAAACGTGTGTCACCCACACGCTCGGGGTGGCCCACCTGATCTAATACCACCCACCAATCCACTAGGACAGCCCCACGATGCCGCATGGGGGACCTGCTGATCTCCCCCTCGAGGCAACACACGGTGCCATAAGCCTCTGCTGCACCTGAAGGATTGGATATAGAGCCTATCCCCTAACCAAGTGCTCCATGCCAGGCACCTCTGGACAACAAGGTCGCGCCTGGGGCTCGGCTCCACCACACTGCCTGAACCACTATACCAGGTCTCCAGCGACTGCAGCAAAGAACTCGTCCCTCGCACTGAGGCCAACATAGAGGGTTGGGCCCCCACTCCTGGGGCGTGTGCCCTCCTCTATACGCTCCCTCCGAGCCCCCGCTAGGACCCAGGCTGACCACTTCTGAACCCCCCCTACACAGCCTTGCCGGGACCTAGTTGCTGACCCACAAAACTCCTGGGACGCCCCGGACACCGCAAGGGAACCAAGACCGTGGGCCACCGCGAAGAGAGAGTGACAGGACCGGAGGGTAGGGCCCCTGACCCCAGGGCGTGTGCCTCCTCCCAACGTAATACCTCCACTTCACGGGACACCTGAGACACTGCCCCACAACCCACGCCAGCAATGGTTTGAAACGTCTGTGCAGAGGGTAGGGCCCCCACCCTAGGGGCGTGTGCCTCCTCGCACCCACACACTGCATGAGCACCAAAAGCAAACTCGCCAGATACGCCTACATTCCTCCACATCCGAAGCCAGATACCAACTGCAAAATGTCACTAGAGCCCCCGGAGGTTGGAGCGACCGCCACCAAGGGAGACATAGCCACCCTCTTAAGTGAAATAAGAAACATGGGGGCTAATCTAGGAGGCAAGATCGACAAAATGACCCAGAGGGTTGACAGCATCGAGCAGAGACTAGAAGGCGTCGAAAATAATCAAGCCTCGATCGACACATTGGAGACCCAACTGGACCTCAGAATGCCCAACATAGAGAAAAGGGAGGAGGACGTTTGACTGAAAATTGACGATTTAGAAAACAGGGAAAGGCGTAACAACCTGCGCTTTTTTGGGATTCCGGAATGTGAGGGCGAAACAGAGGAAGACCTCAAACAAACCATACACGACATCATCACGATCCTAGTCGCAGACGAGAATGTCGACAAACCTACAATAGAACGGATACATAGAGCTGGCGGCCCATCAGGAGGTCTGAGATCTGTCCTGTCCAGATTTTATAGATATCAAGATAGAGCAAGAATTCTTATGAAGGCCAGGTCAGGTGACACCCTCACTCTCGGAGGAGCTCAGATAACCGTCTTCCAGGACCTCTCATCGCTCACCCTAGCCCTACGACGCCCGTGCAGCCCCCTAACAAAATGGCTCAAGACCCAAGGCACGAGATACAGATGGGGATACCCCTTTTCCCTCACTTTCGAGCATGGAAGCAGGCGGATAACGCTCCGCTCCGAGGACGAAATTCGAGATTGCATCTCAGACCTCCTTGGCACTGACCCACGAGAGGGATCACATGATGAATCATCACAAGACAGAACAAAAATGGGACTCCAGGGCCAGAAAAGGAAAAAGGTCAAGGGATCCAGAAAATACAGGCATCCTAATGATACCCCGGACAGCAACAAATGAGGCGATACGCACTGAACTCTCGTCCTGGAGATGTCCACCCAGGATCTACAGGCTGGAGATTCCGCACCTCGCGGTAGTGCAATGCTTCATAGCCGCCAGACTCTGCCCACAATGTGCTCACCACTAGAATCATAACGAATGACTGGCTTGCAGACGATGGACCGAGAAACCGCACGTATCGTAACAATTTCCTTTTCCATGATTACAGTTGTTGTTGCTTGTTAAATTGTAATTGATGTTGATTTTTAAAAATTGGGGGTGAGGGGGCTCAAAATGTTAATTTGATAACATGTGAGAGGGGGGTCGCGTGGCTATGACCCTCGCGGGCGGTCTGGCGGTGGTCCAGCTGCGTGCACCTGGTTCAACGTGGACGCCATCGACACTGGAACTCAGTTCTCCGCGGAAAAGAAAATGACCGATCACAACTTAGAACTGAGAACAATGGGTATTACATTTAATACTCTAGAAGGGAGGGAGGGGGTTGGGTCAAACGCAACTTTGAGGCCTTTTATGGCACAAAACACTCTTCAGTATACTTCCACAGCGGCAACTCTTTTCAAAAGACGATGCGACGTGCATACCAAACTTACAGAACTCAGCAATGTTCAAAGGTCGTAACGAATCATGTGATAGGCACGGCACCCTTAAAATTGGCACACTCAATGTCAAGGGTCTCAACTCCCCCACCAAGAGATTGCTGGTATCCCGAGAATTCAAGAGAGCATGCTTAGATGTACTTTTACCTGATACTCCAAAGGCGAAGAAGGGAGGGTCTTATACCCAGAACTAGGCACAGAGCACTGGGGCTCCGGCCCGCTGAAGAAAGCTGGAGTGGGCATCTTAATCAACAAGGCAATACAATTTGAGCTCTTGAGAACCTGGTCAGATGTGAGCGGCAGAGCAATTGTGTTGGTTGGCAAGATACAAGACACCATCATCATGCTCACATTCATATATGCACCCAACACTGGCCAATCCCGGTTTCTCCAATGAAGGATCCCCAAGGCGGAGGGTGATGACCGAGGCGGAGGGTGAAGTGATCCTAAGAGGCGACCTCAACACTTGGATGGACCCAGAGGCTGATAGACAAGCAGGCAATCCTTCCACAACCCTCCCATCTGGCGGTGCTCGCTCACGGGTTGCAGACCTGATGGAAGTCTACAATCTTACAGATGCATGGAGACACATGAACCCGACTCGAACAGGCTTCACCTTCTATTCGACGCTGCACGCCACGTACTCTAGGATCGATTATGTATACTTAACGGCTGCACTCACCACAGCAACGATTGAATCCAGCATATCTCTTGTCACGTGGTCAGACCATGATATGGTGACAGTCTTTGTCGACCAAATGGCTCTCCCTCAGAAGAGCTCCAAGTGGCGTTGTAATGAATCGCTCTATAAGGATCCAATCTTCCGGGAACAACTGGAACAAGATATCATCCATTACTTTGAACAAAACAATACGGGTGACACATCCACAAACACAGTTTGGGAGGCGGGCAAAGCCACCTGGAGAGGAATTCTCATCAGGGTGGGGGCAGCGAAGAAAAGAGAATGCCAACTCACTGAAAGTAGACTGAGAAGTGAAATCACCCAACTAGATCTCATGGCCCAATCTGCGACTTCCGATAGATTACATAAGATTGAACAAGCCACTGCCAAAAGAGAAGAACTATGGCAACTGGAAACAGGGGACATTGTGCACAAACTCCAATGCCTGAAGCAGAAACACTGTGAACATGGAAATACGGCCGGGGCCCTACTCGTGGCGAGACTCCGCGGCCAGCGCCGCGAGCGGTGAGTGCCCACTATATATGATGAAGAAACATCCCATAACCATCACCCCCCCAACATCCCCGAAACATTCACCAATTTTTATGAGAAACTGTACACCTCGCAGGCTGCACCGCATGAAGAAGCAATCACGGACTATTTGTCCAAAGTATCTATGCCGTCCCTCCCATCAGACATCACACAAGCCATGGAAGCCCCCATTACGGCGGAAGAAGTAGAGGCTGCAATTAAAAGACTCCCAGCCGGGACGGCTCCCGAGAACGACGGATACACAGCTGGATTCTACAAGACCTTCCAGAACACCTTGCTCCCATTCATGGTCCAATCTGCGACTTCTGATAGATTACATAAGATTGAACAAGTCACCGCCAAAAGAGAAGAACTACGGCAACTGGAAACAGGGGACATTGTGCACAAACTCCAATGCCTGAAGCAGAAACACTATGAACATGGAAATAAGGCCGGGGCCCTACTCGCAGTGAGACTCCGCAGCCAGCGCCGTGAGCGGCGGTGGGTGCCCACTATATATGATGAAGAAACATCCCACAACCATCGCCCCCCAACATCCCCAAAACATTTGCCAATATTTATGAGAAACTATACACCTCGCAGGCTGCACCGCACGCAGAAGCGATCACAAACTATTTGTCCAAAGTATCTATGCCGTCCCTCCCATCAGACATCACACAAGCCATGGAAGCCCCCATTACGGCAGAAGAAGTAGAGGATGCAATTAAAAGACTCCCAGCCGGGAAAGCTCCCGAGAACGACGGATACACAGCAGGATTCTACAAGACCTTCCAGAACGCCTTGCTCCCATTCATGGTTGACCTCTTCAACAACATTCTTCTCTCCGGTGTGGCCCCTGATCCTTTTCAGAAGCACGGATAACAGTCATACCTATAGAAGGAAAGGACCCTAAGCAATGTGCCTCATATCGACCGATATCTCTTTTGAATATTGATGCCAAAATCTACGCAAGTTTCTCACTGCACGCGTAGAGTCACACATGCCCTCGATAATCCATAATGACCAAGTTGGCTTTATCCTCGGAAGACAAGGTGCAGACTCCACACGCAAGACCCTCCACCTAATACACGAGACCAGAACATCCCCGGACATGCCAGCATTGTTATCGATCGATGCCTAGAAGGCGTTTGATAGAGTCGAATGGAACTTCCTAGAGGCCACGTTGAAGCAAATAGACCTGAGCCCCACCCTTCTACGAGCAATTAAAGCTGTCTACACGACCCCGAAAGCTTCTGTAATGGTAAACTCCCAGTTTTCTCTCTGGTTCCCGCTCACTAGAGGAACGAGACAAGGTTGCCCCCTTTCGGCAATACTTTTTGCGCTGTCCCTGGAACCACTTGCCCGAGCTATCTGAGCGGACACTGCCGTGGAAGGAATACGAGTAAATGGTGAGAATATAAACTGGCCCTCTATGCAGGCGACATCCTGCTCCATGTATTAAACCCGCTGTCATCAATCCCACGGGCGATCCACCTCATAGAAGAATACGGAACACTCTCTGGCTTTAAAATCAATAGAACCAAATCCATCCTCTTTCTACTCCACAAACCCCCCCCCAGAGCAGCAAATAGAGCTCAAACGCCTTGGCCTGACCATGGAAGACTCTACACTGCGCTACCTTGGGATCAACATAACAAGAGACCTGGCACAGCTATACGAGGCAAACTTCCCCCATCTTCTCACCGCCCTCAAAGCTGATCTCTTGAAATGGAAGCCACTTACGATCTCCTGGATCGGACACCTAAATGCGATCAAGATGGTGACCCTCCCAAGTTTCCTATACCCATTCCAGGTCCTCCCCATTACAATCCCGGAACACTTCTTTAGACAGGTCAAGAAAGCCATACTGGAATTCCTCTGAGATGGAAAGAAACCCTGAATACCGTACGATATTCTGATACTTCCGAAAGAACTGGGAGGAGTTGGCCTTCCAAATATAGAAAAATACTATCAGGCAACTCAACTGAGAATCCTGGTCCACACCTACGGGACAGAAAGGACCTCCAATGGGTCCAGCGAGACAATGATAATCTGGTCCACGTGACCCTCGCAGAGTGGTTATGGGTCCCTAGATCGAAGCTTACAAAACGCCTGCGTGACCACCCGATACTGGGCACTATGTGGAACATCTGGAGGAAGGGAAAGGGCATGACTGGAGTCACAACATGGCCCTCCCCCCTGAGCCACCTCTGGTCTCCTGAGATCCGCGAGAAAATCCCCGAACACGCCAGGTATCAAACCTGGTTTGATGCCGGACTAAAGAGAGTTGGCCAACTGTGGAGAAAAGAGAAATTTATATCAATATCTGAACTAGAGGAAGCCCTCCAAATCCACCCGATTCCGGGCTTCCTGTAACAGCGATTGAAAGGGGTGTTATCGAGAGAAGAATGGAAGGCCACCAAACGCAGAGAACTGACACCCTTCGAAACAATCCTTGACACAACCAACACGACCAAGGGGTTAATATCCCACATGTACAAGGCCTTAATCACCAAAGACCAATCTCCAAGCCTCCGCCTCAAGGGAAAATGGGAAAAGGATTTTGATAGAGAATTCGACCAGCAGGCCTGGGACAGAATCTGTGAAACGCCGGCCAAAGTATCAATTGCCACCCAATACAAACTGCATGCCATGAAACTACTCCACCGGTGACAGTATGACCCGCACAGACTGTCTAAATTGTTTCAAACCTCCAGCCCAAGATGCTGGCGACATTACGGTTTGGATGCTGACTATTGACATATGTGGTGGAAGTGCCCCAAAGTGCGTATTTATTGGCAAGAGATCCTGGGATGGATTAAGCAACTAGATAGCATAGAAAGAGAACCATCCCCCCTCCTGATGCTGTGGTCTTGAAGAAGAAGATGACGAATTGGTGCGGGTGAAAGGACTAGTGTCCCCCCTGCTACTGGCAGCCAGGGCAGGCCTAGTTATGAAATGGAAATCCCTGCGACTGCCAAATGAGAAGGACTGGCTGAAAATTGCCATGAATATTTACACAATGGCGAAAAAAACGGTGGCCCTCCATGGCAAGGCCGCGAAACACGAGGAAACTTGGAGCGACTTCACAAGCCACTATATCTCGGGACCGGCCACAGACTCATCACCTAGTCATTGAAAGCTTCGACTAACCAGTCCTAGCAAAGAATGAAAACCGAAAACCACATCGCCTAATACCCGTGCATGTCACAAACCTAGCTGGTAACGCATGACAACAACAATGACCATCGATAAACGTCACATTGTCCATTTTAGTGCATTGCAACAATCACCGCACCCTGGAAGTGCTACGAGCAAGGACAAGGAGAGGGAGGGAATGGGAGTTACACTGTTCACCCGTAAGAAGGGGACACGTATTTCATTGTATTTTGCTGTTCATATGTTGCTTGGGCGTGATAAAATATTCTTATGAAGCAGTTATGTATGTTCTACTATGCATCTACCCCTTGGTTCACTTCTGATGTTAAAAATTAATAAAATTGAATTTAAAAAAAAAAAAAAGTAGGTTGTCCAAACTGTGCCAAATAATTGTGCTTATTGTCTGCCGCTGGCTTTATTTCAACTACTAGTAACAAAAAAACCCAAAGGTTAATAGGGAACGGCCTAATATAGGAAGGGTACTGGGCCGAGGGGATGAACATACACACAATTATTTGTACCCTTGCTAGCAAAAATGTCAAGCAAAACCAGATGTTGGGGGGGACAGATACAGAGTTTAAGGTCTGTCCAGAGAATTTTTTAAGTTTGGTCTCATAAGTAAGAGATCCAAGGAATGAATCTGGAGGTAATAACCACTCACAGTGTCTGTATATTGAAGTGTCAGGAAACAATTATTTATTTTCTAATCATATGAGACATGTGATAGACAAATGAGACATAATGAATATTGAAACATACAAATGAGAAATAGCAACTTGCAGTGACATCATAAAAAATACAGTAAGAAAACATGACATAGTATACAAAATTAAGTGTAAGTATCAATTATTATTTCATTGACACAGGTGGTGTGCATATTAATGTACAGGTACCGATTGTCACTTCATCGACACATGTGCTAGAATACAGAAGTAGGTAAGTCAGCTGAGTTTCAAAGGGTCCCTTGTTTGGATGTAATTTCAATTGAACAGTGAAATATTCTATAGGGATGTAATTTCAATTGAACAGTGAATGTTCCAGGGTCATAGGATAAAAGATATCTTTGCTGACGTGACAGAGACTGACTAAACAGGGTCTGTAAAGCTGGGAACGGACTTGATCGAGTGTTCCCAGTTTGCTTCACGTTTCGGCGGTGTTGGAGTGAAACACGTCCGCCTTCATCAGGGCTCCATGTGAGGGACCCTGTGGGAAGTACAGAGAACTCCAGTGAGTAAGGTTATGGTGTGCCATTAATTACTGGGCATTGTAGTTGTGGATCTATTCTCACTGTACCAGGCTGGTGTCTTACCCGCCGGTGCTATGTATCCCAAGTACTCGGTTGTCGGTCACAGAGAGGCTTCATGCTGGACAGCATGGATCATCACACAGGTCCCAGAGAGGTGGTGGGAACCAGAACAGTTAATCGGTGCACAAAGAATTCTGTGTGGGGAAAAGAATACGAAATTGTAGGAAGGGCTGCTAGGCCCGTTGAGCAGAACACCCAGTCAGAGGGGGTGATTGCAGTATTGCTTATTTGTGTGCAAGGCAAAAGGCAGGCAGTAGAAAGTCAAAACTGGTTGGTATCTGCGAGCTGGATAAGTATGCCTGCTGTGCCATGTGATAGCTTGCTCCAAATGCTGTTCCCCAGACGTGGTAGTGGGTACAGGATGTTGGCTCTGGGAAGAATCAAAGAGCGGACAACAGGGGAGGAGAAGGGGGCCAAATTATTAGGGGACTATTAGTTCAAATGAAGAGATGAATCAGACGTGAGTTGCAGCAATGTGTGGCATGGGAAAGCGTTCAAAAACAGAGGAGAATCAAGGTAAGTAACTGTGGCTAGAGAAATCAAGGTAGATTTCTCTGGATACAGAAACAGGACGAATACCCTGGCGGTACTGTCTCGTGGTAGATGGCAAGACAGGCATAACGAAACAAAGCCCCTTAGTTGCAGGGACTGCATGCAAATAGGTGCAAGTGTTGGTAAGAGCATGCCGCATTTCAGTGGGTGCTGCTCGCATCCGCACATGAAATGGGTTAGCTAGGATGGCAGATTAATGAGGGCAGCAAAGGGCAGGATCCGTTTCACAGTTACGGCCCACTACAGGACATTATGTCCGCTGTTCGAATGTACGAGTTTGACTGACCTGGCATGTGCTCTCATCAGTGCCTCTCGCGAAGGGTATGCTTGCCGGCGTGCGTGCCTGGAAAGAGACAATGCGTGCGAGCGGCTGTGGCAATTGTTTATGGTCCATCGTGCCGGAGACTGCGCATGTGTGGTTCTGCTAGACAAGACGTGAAGACCAATCCAGCACTGGTAGGCGGGACAACCGTAAGTCAGTGCGCGCAGGCTGTAGAGTCTATTGTTGTGCCTACGTTACCATGGGGACCCATGCTGTGCCTAGAAGAGCAATGTCCACAGCACGGGTTACGGAGAGACATAGGACGCGTTCCGTGGTTAACCCAGGATCAGGTTGGTTTGGGAAGTGAAAATAATGCAAAGGGGCCCAGGATGATTGGCTTAATGCAATCTTATGTGTGAGCTGCATAATTGTGGCTGAGCAAGGCTCAGACTGGCTGTAACAATCAAGCAGTATGCGCTACGCGCCCTTTTGTGTAAACAAACATCAGGGGGTACGGATAGGTCTGCTGGTCACTAGACTGGAGGCATAAGTCCCAAAACAATGAGACTTGATGCTGATGTCTCAAATTATGTTGGGGCCTGCAATACAGCTGGTTAGGATGGGCTCAGGGGTTAGAGTGTGTGGACGCCCTCATAAACGTGTAGATTAGATTAGGGGCTGAAAAATCTCATTTAGGCCATGGTGGTAAGTGTCAAGGTGATGAATCCACCTTGATCCCTTTCTGAGGAGGCTGTGTTGGATGTCAGGGCCACCCTTGATTTGTTCCACCACCCACCAAAAGATGTTGTTGGGGGTGTGGCTGGAGGCCAGGAAGTGTTCCACTAGAGGTGCTGTTAGAGTTTTGCATCTGATTTTGGATCAGTGTTCTGATATTCAAATATTGACTGCCCTGGTAGTTTGACCTATATATCGTAGGCCACATGGGCATTCGATGCAGTAGACAGCATTCTGGCTTTTACAATTAGTGAGGTCCCTGAGGGTCCATTGGCGTCCACCAATAGGGAAGGTTTTCATCTTTTTGGTGAACTTACAGGCGACACAGTTCCCACAAGGGTGATGACCTTGTAGAGGGCGGAGGGTACAAGAGCCACTGTCGGCTGTGTCGGGTTGGTAGAGTGAGTGCACCAGATGTTCTCTAATATTCTTGTCACGTTTATATGCGAACCTCGGAGGCTGTTCGTCCGGTAGATTCAAAAGAGCTATGTGCCAATGTTTATTGATAATTTTCTTTATTTGTGAGGTATGGGTGCCTAAGGTAGCTGCACATGTCATATGATTTTCTGCGGCTGGAATCGCCTCCCATTCCAATTGGAGGAGGGTATCCCGGTTGGTGTTCTGAGCTCGTTTTTTGGCTTGTGCCAATTGTCTATTCGGGTACCCTTTAGTTCTCAGGCGGATGGATAGGGCATCTGAGTGGCGCTTATAGTCCACAGCAGAAGTGCAATTTCTGCGTATACAGAGAAATTGTCCGTAGGGAAAATTGTCTTTGGTATGTGCCAGATGGATACTAGCATAATGCAGAAGTGTGCTCCTGTCCGTTGGTTTGCGATAAAGATCACATTCTAGTTGGCCATCTTTGCGTCTGATGATTAAATCCAAAAAGTTCATTTCAGAACTGCTATGGTCTATGGTAAATTGTATGTCTGGTTTGCATGTATTGAGCCAAGTCCAGAAATCACGCAATTGGGTCTCTGTACCAGTCCAGATGAAGAATACATTGTCAATGTATCGGTGCCAATGACTGATCTGGGCCTGCCAGTGGTTACGGTTGGAAAAAACATGCTCATTTTCGAACTTGGCCATGTAAAGAATTGCCAGGCTAGGGGCAAACGCAGCACCCATCGCGGTGCCTTTGGTCTGCAGGTATATAGAGTTGTTAAATGTAAAGAAATTCCTGCAAAGTGCTATTTCCATCAGTTCCAGTATGAAATTAGTTGGGGCCTTGTGAGGGGTGGGGTCTGCAGTGAGCCATTCCCGAGCGCATTCTATAGTATCAGCCTGGAGGATATTAGTATACAAGGACTTGATGTCCATGGTCACCAAAAGCTGAACGGTTGGATCAAAAATCAAATCCTCAAAAATAATGATCGTGTGTGTGGTATCCTTTAAATAAGTAGGTGTTTGTGTGCTAATTGGTTGTAGGAAGAAGTCAATAAACTTACACAACGGTTCAAGGATAGATCCACACCCTGACATGATCAGGCGGCCGGGTGGGTTAAGAGGATCAGCATTTATTTTTGGCAGTGCATAGAAGCATGGGGTTCGACCCGAGGATCTGCTCCAAAAATTCAGCTTCTTTGTTAGAAATCCAGTCTCGTTCTAATGCATGGTTAACTGCATTGCTTATTTCTTGGCAGAGGTCTTTGGTAGGATCTTTACGGAGGATGCTATAGCTTTCTCGGTCATTAAATAACATCAATACCATGTCCTTGTATTGTTTGCTAGTCATTATAACTAGACCTCCTCCTTTGTCAGAGGGTTTAATGATGATTTTCTTATTATTTTGGAGTGATGTCAGTGCTCGTTTTTCTACTATACTGAGATTGTGTTTAGTTTTCATGGTTTTAGTTCTTAGTTTGTCCAGATCCTGTAGGATACATCTTTCAAAGGTGAGAGATTCATTAGGTACTTGGTTATCTGAAGGGGTAAATGAGGAAGGTAGGTGTAAACCTGTATCATCTTCATTCGCGTTTGTTTCTAAGGCATGTTCCTGAAAGAAGGTTCACAGTCTCACTTTACGGAGAAAGGTGGCACCTCCATTTCTAAGTCGTACCAGTCCGTTAGGGTTGTTGGCACGAAAGATAATCCTTTGGATAATATGGACAGTTCAGCCTCTGAGAGTTCAATTTTAGCTGGGTTAAAGATGGGAGTTGTTTGGACATTTTCCGAGGGACTCAATACCTCTGTCTGCGTCTGCACGGTTGTGGATTTGTTCTGCCTCCACGGGTGGGAAAACCCCATTGTGGTTGACCCCATTGGGGGTTGCCAAAACCTCCACCGCCTACAAAAGGAAAAAAGGGAGGAGGGGTATAAGCAAAATTAGCTCGTGGTGCACCCAGTGCTGCCTAGACTGATCGTCAGAGGACGACCCACTGCTTGAACCAGAAAACGTAACACACTTACGGCGATTTCTGTGTGTTCGTGTGCTCAGGTTACCAAGAGCAGTCCCCTGGTGAAGGTTTATTTCAACGACGTACTCAACCCAATAAGGACCACCATTTGTCCCCCCCCCGAGATAGTAACTGAGTGACGCATGCAAACACCCTTGTCTCCCGTAAGAAGAATGTCTGATGCCCATAGAAGTGCCAAAGTGCTGGGAGAGGAATTTAAGGAATACCTCACGCAGTTTATGAGGGCAGAACGAGTGATTTTAAAACAAAAAGCCCCACCATTCACTAGAGAAAATGAAACAGATACCTCAACCCCATCAGCGGATAGTCCGTCAAGTCCTTTAATTCCAGGAGAACTAGTACATGTCTGCAGCTTTGTGTGCAGGTGGAACAGACCAATATTTCATGGCCCTTATGAAGTAATAAACTACACACCTTTGGCAGTGAAGGTCAATGGCCTGAAATACTGGATCCACCTGTCAGATAATCACATGACAGTGTAACACCAGTAAAACTCCACCAAAATGAATGAGAAGTAGCAACTCCTTAATGAATATAGGATAAAACTGCATAGTGTCATAAGAGATAACTAAGCAACAGCAATATAGTTCCTCAGAGAAAGATATGTCCTTAAAAATAATGTACTGCTTATTATGCTCTCTTTATCTCTTTCTTTCTCTTTTTATCTCTCACTCTCTCTGTCTTTCTCTCTCTCTCTATTTCTCCCTCTCTCTCCCTCTCTCTCCCTCTAAAAATTGCATCTGTGCTTTTAAATGGTTGACAATGCTGAGGAACTGAAAATGTGTTTAACCCCTTAGATCCCACTCTGTATAATTTAGCACGAAAACCCAATTAGTTTGGTGGCAAGATGTGGTTCTCGACTACCCATTCATTCAGTTTTTTTAAGAGGACTTTCGCAAAGATTTTGGCAGGGATGTATAACATTACAAACACCCTGTAATTAGCTGGATCTTTCCAACTTCCTTTCTTGTTGATAGGTAGTATTACACTTTTTCGCCAAGATTAGGGTATTAGTCCATAGTGACCTATCCATTGAAACAATAGATTCAACACATACGCCCATTTCTTCAGAGACAGGTTCACCAATGTATTACAGGTGCCATCGAGAAGTGGGGAAGATTTTAATTAGTTTGATGAGGTCATTAATCATGTTACAGCCTCTCCACACTACTATGTTATCTACGTCAGTTTGATTAATTTGATTTTCAGTGCCCAGAGTCTTGGTTACATGGGTAATCCAATCTTTATCAGATACGCTGTTTATCGTTAAATATTTATTTTTACTGTTATTCACCACTGCCCAGACACCTTGGTTATTATTATTCCTAGCAAACAAGGCGACAGAGCGCCATAGTTTGTTTGCTTGATGTTCTTTGTGAAGGAACACCCACATTTGGTAATTTTTCTTTGCCTGTTTAATTTTCTTAGTGGCATCAGGTCAATCTGCACACTTCAAAGCACCAATGGTTTTTCGAAGCTTCTTTTTGACTCCATGTATCGTTCTATCAAAAAACCTATCCTGATGATGACTAGCATTCCATCTCTCACTGGTACTTAGATAGCTACGTTTTTGCAGGGTAGTGCTCTTAACGGCGCTCAACACCTATTCAAACGCCTGTATCATCGTTTCATCACCATTGTTAAGTTGTCATAGTATGTTTTCAGTAAAGTTAGACAGTTCTCGCTCTGCAAAACTATTAGCTCTTTGTAATTTGGTAGGATTCCAAGTTATTCTATTACCACCATTATTGAGCGTTATATTGCCATTCGTTGATCATTTGGCTTCTCTTTAGTATTGGCAATCAAGAGGAACAGAGGTAGATGATCACTTTCCTCACGACTGCCAACTGCCATGTCAAACACCAATGCTATGGCGCACTCATTGATAACTACATAGTCAATAGTATATGGATATTGCCCACTCACGTGTGTGGCGCTTCTATTACTATCGCTTTCAGAGTTTCCATTCATCATAATTAATTGATATTTAAGAAATAATGTATCTGTTGGTTTACTTTGTGGGTCAGATGAACTCTTATCTAATGGTTCTGATAGCTTACTATCTTCCCCATTTTACTGTGGGCTAGCAATTTTAGCATTCAGATCGCCTAAAATGATAACGGGGTGCCAACATCGCATTCTTCAAAGATTTTAGTAACCGTCTTGATATTAACTTTATTATTTACTCCATTCAGTGGATTATAAATATTTAGCACTAGAATGGAATGACCCTGACTCTCGACACAGCTCACCAACACTGCTTGTACCATATCAGTAGACTAGCTAGTATTTCATCCTACACATTGATGCCTAATTAAGGTTAACAAACCTCCTTTAGGGCGGTCTCTGGGCCCTTTCGTTGCTAGACTTTGAATGGTGCACTGACTATTGTGCGCCCTGAGGCCTGCAGGCATGTTGGCGCTTTATTAAAATTAAAATAAATAAAATAAATCAATATTGCAGGGTTCCCAGAGCCAAGTCTCCAGAAGGACAACTACCAAAAAGTTTTGAATGTTAGCTAGTAGGCCATCTTCATTTAGGATATGAGAGTTTCCACGACATGAACACATCAATGACATTGATGCTGTTGTTCAAACTGGGATTTGTGTGCCACTGGCAACCAT
The DNA here is from genome assembly GCF_040938575.1 of Ambystoma mexicanum. Lineage (NCBI taxonomy): Eukaryota > Metazoa > Chordata > Amphibia > Caudata > Ambystomatidae > Ambystoma > Ambystoma mexicanum. The sequence continues at coordinate 329,689,153 of NC_090934.1, read as the reverse complement.
TGCCAATATCCCTCGGGTGTATCGCATTTAGCTTCAGGCTCTGTTTCCATCTTTGCATTTTTATTTACTGTCAATTTAGATGTATTCACAAAAGAGTCACATGTTGTTGTTTTTATAGTGCCAGTAGTTTGGCATTTCTTAGCTCTTATATCCTTAGATTTTATATCTAGTGGCATACCTTCACGCTGGCAACATATGCTATGACAATTACTGGTCATGTCTATGTTTTTATTACTTTTGATAGCCAAGGAATTCAATATATTCTCTTGTAGAGTTTCATACATTGAGCCTCATTACGAGGTGGGCGGTAAGGGATTACCGGCACCGGTAAGGGCACCGGTGCCTGTAATCCCTTACCGTCCTACTACGAGTTCCCTTTGCGGGTCCTTCCTGAACGCCTGGTTTTACCAGCCATTTAGCACGGGACCCGCAAAGGGATACCAGGGTCAATGAGGGTACCGCAATTTGCGGTACCGTTAATGCCGCCTTCCCATTGAGCCCTATGGGGGCTCAAATGGGAATGGGGAATGGCTCTGGTGAATGGGTAATTACCGGTCCCGCCGACCTCGGAATGCACCGGTAATTGCTCCATCCACCAGACCGGAGTCGGAAAGATTTTGGAGGCAGCCATGGCGCTTATAGCGCCATGGCTACCTCCAATTTCGTAATGACCCCCATAGTCTCTATGCATGCTTTGAAAATTGGTATCTGGGTCAAAGAACACATATAGCCCAATTTTAATAATTAGTCTTGAAAAGTTATCACATAATCAAGAAGGGAATAAGAGACAAACCTAATGTTGGATATATTAATATTGCTATTGTCAACTTGGTCGACAATAATAATATCTTTAGATTGCACCACTCTAAAGAGGAGAACTAGCTGAAATATACATATAACTGCCCCTCAATTCAGAAGTGGGGCTATAGTGTCAGACAAAATGGCCTGCAGTTTTAATGCTCTATTCATTATAGTGTCAGCGTTACTCATCGCTATCTTATCCTTGGTATACTTACGGCAATAGATTTGGGGGTAATAGAGGGCCACTTATCTGTTAGCCATGCTTGTCTAATAATTGTAGTGCTAATATTACCTTTAGATGTTACTCTATAAGGTTCCATTGTTTGCTGGGAAGAAGCTCTGCCTAACTTCGAAGAGTTTGAATCCAATGGGAGATTTATTGAAAGGGTGCAGTCAGAATGCAGGACTGGTGATGGAGTGACAATATCACACTTTGCTAATGTACAAGGGATAATATTATTGATTCGGGTGCTCACACAGGGATTATCACTTTTATTTGCTCCTTTAGCATACGTCTGTGAGCTCACTTTCTTTTTACGTTTAGCCATTAGGGGTTTCCTAATGGAACCCTGTTTTAAATCTTGCTTATCTAAGAAACTGGCAAAGTTTAATGTCAACTACATATTAGATGATTGAGCTGGTTTAATACTTATCCTATTCTTTGTAAACTCAATAGGCATGTTATTAGTTGTTTGGTCCTGGATAGGTTTGCGAACGCGATGCATGCGTTTATGCACTTGACTCAACTAAATTATGTGTAGGTAGGGATACAGAAGAAATATGATTGTGTAGAGAGGATACTGTTATCATCTTTACTTCAGATCCCAAATCAGATGAATACTTATCTCTCAATTTGCGAAGGAGATACCACAACTGGAAAAGTGAGGTTAGATGCTAAGGTATGCTCAGGTATCGTATAATGATAGGATTCTTTTATCATTTCTATTTTTAATTTGTGTTCTAATGAAGGCAAGGGGGTATCATCTAGTGCAAGAGGGGGAAAAGGAAAGGAAGAGTAAAGATCTGGGCCAAGGTATTCAACCTCTGGAGGGAGCAACACCAAATCTAAATCAGTATTGGGTTATGATAAGCTAGAGGTTTTTTGCATTAACTAAGAATGATTCCGAACTTTTGTAATACCCAATTTATTACTCGTGAGCTGGTTTTCTAATGTTGCTGGGGGGTTGAGCATATTTATCGCAATAGGTGCATCATCTACAATAGTTTCAGTTAAGGGAGGTAACATATCGGTTTCTGTTAGTTTGTGTGATAGTGGCATAAATGGAGTGCTTTCAGGGTCCAAGCCTAGTCAAGGGGCATAGTCGTACTGTTGTTGACTTGCATACCACTGGCATAGCTGGTGTCATTAACTTACTTACAGGCATTGATCCCAAACAACTAAGTGACCTATTCAGATCAGTAGTCAATGCTTTTACAGCATCTACTACTTCTTCTGAGTTTGAGGGCAAGATTTTCGGAAAATACGTTGTTAGTTTCTGATTTTTAGTTGGAGGTCCTGGTTGGCTAATCACTTTGGATGGGCAAATGATACGGCAACGCCGCACAGTCTTTCCTTCCAGTATGCGTTAAGTTGCTCTTTGAGTTGAATAGGTGGATCTGGCTGGTTGTTCTTCGCCATTCTAGATATGAGGGGACTTTTCATAGGTATACTCAGTTTCTATGCAGTAAAGTGTAAGTGTAGGTATTATTACCAGTTAAACTACTGCAACAATTCAATCTAACTTTGGCTACTCATCTAACAAAAACTATGATGTTTGCCGCTCAACTTACTCAGCTGTGAGTAGTTACAAACTCACAAAGATTTTTTAGACGTGAGACGGATGGTCAATTACTATCGAGCTATAGGCACTAAGCGATATATAAAAAATCGCTAATGAGGGATGAATGAAGGTTAGTCGGGGTGATTATATTATTGTCCAGTTCGCGTGCAGCGGTTACCGGTCTAATTTACCCAATTGCAGGCATTAACATCGCACAGCGCACAAGACTTCAGTGGTGATTATACCGCAGATAGAAATCAAACGTATTTAGTACGCTGTGTAATAGATAGACATACTCTACCGTGTTTCCACATCATTTCATCTCAGCTCTTTAAACTTAGTCACTCCCTTGTTTGAGCAGTACGATTCAGCAGTCAGACTACTTGTCGTGTCTGTCAGTCCAGATACAAACAACGTATCTTTAGAAAATAGCCACTTTATTTACTCCAACAGTGATTACAACTGAACACTAATACCGATTACTAGAGAGCATTTCCCGGGTAGTGCTGTAGCTGTCGCGGCGTGAGCCAGCAAACAGCAAACAGTGATGGTACTTGCTCAGTGCGCGTGGACAGATGCGCGTGCGCCAGATTTTAAGTACTAGGTAGTCAGAGATAGACGTGTATACTCAATTAGGTCTAACAAATGGATATTTCTCATATCTGCAAGGAAAGGAAATATTAAATAAGTAAAAGACAGAGCTAATATGGCAAGAGCACTACATTAACCAGATAATACATTATTTTATGGGCATAACACTCAGAACAGGAATCACCTCACAGAACTTCCTGCCAGAAAACAGTACTTGACGGTACTTGCTTGGTGCACGTGCGCCAGATCTTAAGTAGTAGGTAGTCTACTCAATTAGGTCTAACAAATGGATATTTCTCCTATCTCGAAGAACTTCCTGCCAGCAAACAGTACTTGACGGTTCTGCTTTTGATATGGTCAACCACTCCATTCTTATAAATCGTCTCTGTGACAACCTTGACATGACGGGTCAGGCCCTAGCCTGGTTAACCTCCTTTCTCTTCAATCGACCCTCCCAGGTCCAACTTGGGTGTGTTTTGCTCTACCATCTCTCTCTCTACATGTGGGGTTCCCTAGGGTTCTAACCTCTCACCATGGCTCTTCAACCATTACTTGGCACCTCTGGCCCACTTCATCTTTACCTTCTATTCTAACTTTCAGAGTTATGGGGGAGACACTCAGCTCTCCTATAGGCCCCCCTAAGCCTCCTCTGCTCTCTCGCTCATACCCGACTGTCTATCCGTGAGAAATCCGGATTGGTTTTCCTCCAAAGATCTCTGCCTTAATGCCAGTAAGACTGAGATCCTTCTCATTGAGACCCTAGGTCCTGATTTCCCTCTTTCACTCTGGCAGCCTAGCCTGTGCCCTCTAGCCACACCTTTCTGTGAGGATAAGGACCTTGGGGTCCTCATCGACTCCACCCTCTCCTTCCCTCCTCTCATCTCTGACATCTCTAAGAAGTCACACTACTAGCTGCACCTCCTCAGAGGTATTAGTCCTTTTCTCACTTTCCCCCAGAAGCTCACTGTCTCCAGACCCCTGGTTCTCTCTAGACTGGACTACTGCAACAGCCTTTTTCTAAATCTACCTGCCTTTACTCTTCGCCCTTTGCAACTTATCCAGAACAGGACTGCAAGAATTATCCATGACCTCAAGCCCAGTGATCGCTTGTCTACAGCCCTGTAATCTCTCCACTGGCTCCCAGTGGCTGCAAGGATCAAGTTCAAGACCATATGCATCATCCACGAGGCTTTCTGGGGCCGGGGACCACACTACATCCAATCTCTCTTCCTAAGAACCTTCCTTCTTGTGCCTTTCACTCATCAACTTCCAACTCGCTTCTCCAGGCAGAGAGTGGGGGTAGATCTCTGTCCTCGGCTGGGGCCTCCATCTGGAACAGCCTCCCTGCCTCTCTAAAACTTGAGCAGGACCACATTAGGTTCCAGAAGCAACTCAAGACCTTCCACTTTGCTTCCGCTCTCACTCTCTCTCTCCCCTGCTGATGCTCCTGTCTGCTGCACTAACTGGTTACCTGGCCACCAACGGAACCTCATGGGCACCAGGCTGCTGCATGACTAGTAGCCCACTGCAGTGCCTCTGGGCTTCCCACCCAGTTAGGGACTGTGTCTGCAAACCAACAGTCCCCTGCCTCACTGAACTTACTTGATCCCACCACCCTGGCAGCACTAACTGGGCCTCATTACGACCCTGGCGGTAAGTGAAAAACGATGGCGGTAAATGGTTACCGCCATCGTTTTCCGCCAGGTCCGATCATGACTCCTGACCGTAAACTACGATGCCAATAGCGGCATCGTAGTTAACGCTGCCGCTAACTGCGCTAAGGGTGCGCGCACGCGACCGCCCACACCGTACTTAGCGCCATGGCGGAAAGGTACGCAAATGCCGACCCAAGCGGACATGCACCTAACGCCATCACCGAGGCCGCTAAGTACCTTACCGCCATGGTGCAAATAACGCCATCGCGAACCAACCGTAAAGGGCCAATTCAAGTGAATGCAGCTGCCACAGGTGCACAGAAACAGCACAGGTGAAGGCAATACAGACTCAGAGGAGTACAAAAAGAGCACACCCCACCCCTACCCACACCCAGTCACACTCCACAATGATGCCAATACGACTAGCAATGTTGGGGCTGGAGGACCTGATAGCAATGCATGTGCTACTACAACAGCAACAACAACAACAACAGGCAGCACAGAGAAGACGCAGGAGGAGAAGGAGGGCAAGGCAGGCCCAGCAAGCCCCACCAGCACAGCCAGTGCCACCACGCAGGCAGCCCCCAATCCCACGCATCAGAACCAATCCAAACAACCTCACTGCTGAGCAGATCCACACCCTGTACCGTTTGGACCGGGACACCATCACCGCCATCGTAGACATGACACACGACGACATCGTCAGCATGATAGAAAGTCCAACCGCCATCCCCCCCCTACTGAAGGTAGTGGCTGTACTCCACTTCCTGGCCACAGGCACCTACCAGCACACAGTGGGGCACCTGCATGGCATTTCACAACCATTATTCTCACGAACACTCATCCAAGTGCTCGATGCCCTCCTCAAGCACACAGACGACCACATCTCATTACCACGGACTGCCCAGGAGATTGCAAACACCAAAGTGGGTTTCCATGCACTAGCCAGCATACCCGGTTGCATTGGTGCCATCGACTGCACCCATGTGGAATTGGTGGTTCCACGTGCCATGGAGGTACCGTACCGCAACCGGAAACAGTTCCACTCTATCAACGTGCAAATGGTCTGTGACTCCAACAAGATCATCACACATTGTTGTGCCCGATTCCCCGGATCAACCCATGATTCAATGGTCCTGAGGAACTCCACAATACCACACTACATGGAGCGACATGCAGGCCCAAGATCCTGGCTACTCGGTGAGTGCAATGTCATGGAAGTGGGCATGGGAATGACGTACCAGTGCATACTCCACCTGGCAGAAAGGGGGGGGGGAAGATGCATACTCCACCTGGCAGAAAGGGGGGGGGGGAGATGCATACTCCACCTGGCAGAAAGGGGGGGGGGAAGATGCATACTCCACCTGGCAGAAAGGGGGGGGGATGATGCATACTCCACCTGGCTGTGAGTAACACAGAGAACGGATACAGAGGAAGGGCACTCACAATGCACAAAACCCCTCTGCATACATAGGGTGATGGCATGCAAAACAGGCCATGGCAGCAATGAGCATATACTGGTTGCATAGTGTGAATCAATTAGTGCATGTAGAAGTGAGTCAAGGTAACAGTTCCATGCCAGCCATGGTGGAACATCATGTTCCTGATCAGACAACATGACTGACACATACATTCTCGCCTACATACAGGTGATGCAGCCTATCCCCTGAAGAGGTGGCTCCTCACGCCAGTCCGGAACCCGCAGAACCAGCACGAGGAGGACTTCAACCGTGCACATACACGTACTCGTGTGGTCATAGAGCAGACATTCGGCCTCCTGAAGGCACGGTTCCGAAGCCTCAGCAGGTCTGGTGGGGCACTCCTGTATGGCCATGAGAAGGTGGCAAAGATCGTCATGGCATGTGTCATGCTGCACAATATGTGCGTCAGACGGAATGTGCCCCTGCCCCCTGACGCAGAACTGCAACCACCTGACGATGAGGATGAGGAGGGTGCAGATGGGGCGCCACCACATGGAGGAGGCGATGCACAGGAGGGGCGTGCCGTGCGCCAAAGTATCATCGACCACTGCTTCTAGCACACACGGCTGGTGTTTATCGCATGGAGACTGCACTTGGGGCACTGTGTGTCTCTGGGACATGCACACTGTGGACTGTACACCAATAAAGCACACATACGCAATGAAAATGTCCACACATTTCTTTTTTTGAAAGAAAAAAGTGTATTGGAACTATGAACTGTCGTGTCACACCCCCTCCCACCTCCCCCCTGCACACCCCAACACACCCCCTCCCACCTCCCACCTCCCCCCTGCACACCCCAACACACCCCCTCCCACCTCCCACCTCCCCCCTGCACACCCCAACACACCCCCTCCCACCTCCCACCTCCCCCCTGCACACCCCAACACACCCCCTCCCACCTCCCACCTCCCCCCTGCACACCCCAACACACCCCATGTAGCTGTCAACAGATGCCTGTGACAGTGTCCACAGGCCGTCACAAGCCCCCTCTCCCGGCCCCCGGGGCACCCCTGGCTGTGGAGCGCAGGTTGCGTCCGGAACGGCGCACGGGGCTGCTCTGCGCAGAACTGGCAGTGGAGGATGTCCCTGGCTGCCCCTGTGCATGCAGCTCCTGTACTGTGTGGGTGAGGTCAGTGACCGCACGACGCAAGCCCGCAAGTTCGGCACAGATGTCCCTGGACATGGCCTGCATGGCATCCCTCAGGGTGGCAGTGCTCTGCGCCACTTCCGCCCTTAGTGTCTCCGTGGCCTGTTCAATGCTAAACCTAGCCCCCACACATTCCGCGGCATGCTCATCCAGCATTGCGGACAGTTGATGCTGCCATTGAGTGATGTCCTCGAGGGACGGCTGGCCGTGCTGGCCCATGGCCAGTGCAGGTGGAGTGATGGAGGGGCTGGTCCCCTCCTGTGGAGTGTGGACAGGGCATGGGGTGGAAGGCCACTCCTCTGCCTCGGTGTGCCCCTGTGTGTCGCCCTCATGGGGGCTGGCGTCTGAGAAACAGGGGGAATGTAGTTGGTCAGTGGGGCTTCTGACCTCCTGCTCCATGTCCGAGTCAGAACATGCAGCTGTTGCAGCTGTCTCCCCGATGTTGCTGCTGGCCGCTGACCCCCTGCCTTCTGTGGCAGGCAATGTCGGTGGAGGTGGAGCAGCTGCTGCTGGCCTGCTGCCAACAGGGGTGCTTGCCGGTGGGACCTCCGGTATGCCTGCAGTGGGACCTGCTTGTCGTGGGGTCTGCCTCACTGCAGCTGAGGTTGAGGGTGCAGGGAGGTTGTTGTTGGACTTCGCTCTCTTCGGCGCAGGGGTGTCCTGGTCCTCTGGGTGTGATTCTGTGCCTGTGGTGGAGCAAAGGTGGGAGGGCGTTATTGATGGGTCTACGGACTTTTGAATGACAATGGTTGACATTATTTTGGCCAGTGGATGAGGCAGATTTCAGGCAGTGCCATGCAGGTTGTCTCCTTTTGGTGTGGTATGTGGATGCAGGTATGCGGGTGCCAGCAGTGTATGCAGGGTGGTGCTCGCATGTGGCTATGGGCAGTATTGATTTGTGTTGCATTTACACTCTAGGGCAACCTTGTGCTACACATGATTGGACTGCTGTGACTATGGCATGTCTTGTATGAGGCACCTACCTTCATCGCCTGATGTCGGGGCTCCCCTTTCCATCCCTCCAACGCCTTCGATGGATTCCATGCCGATGGTGGTAGCACAGATCTCCTCCCACGGTTGGAGTTTCAGGGGGGATTCCGACCCTCCACCGGTTCCCTGGGCAAGGTTGCGGTTTGCCGAGATGACGGCTCTGACCCGTATGCGCAGGTCATCCCAGCGCTTCCGGCACTGCTGTGGGGAGCGGGGTACGGTCCCCACCGCGCTGACGCGCTCAGCCACCAGGGCCCAGATGGCCTTCTTCTTCCCGATTGCTGTCCTGGTCATTTCAGGGGAGAAAACAACACCTGCGTTGTCCTGCAGGGTCTCCGCTAGCATGCAGAGTTCCTCCCGGCTGAATCGCTCCTGGCGCTGGCGGTCACATGCCTTTTTCACGGATTTTGGCATTTTCGGGAACTTGGATGGGTGGGTGTTTGGTTGGGACAGGTGTCAGGGTTGGGTCTGGTGTTGTTTGGTAGGATGGCGATGGATTGTGTTTTTAAAGATGGCCGACGGGCTGCTTCCCGTTCCGGCGCGATGACGCTATTTCCGGTTTGGCCTTTTACGGCCGCCGCTAATTACGGTGGCCGTAAATTACGGTGGCCGCTACTTACGCTGGCGGAAGGGCACCTTGCTCGCTTAGCGATGCCGGTAGGGGCCTTTTCCGCCATGGCGTTAATTGCATTACCGCCATGGCGTAATGCTCGTGCGCGATGGGTCGTGATGTGGCGCTCTTTACGCCATCGTCCCACGGCGTAAACGCTCATTACGCCATGGCGGTAATGACGGGCGATTACCGCCAGGGTCGTAATGAGGCCCACTGTGTATTGCCACTGCAGTCTCCCAGGGCCATTTTAAGCACTTTTGAGGCCTGGGGCAAAGATACTTTTGGGGCCCCCCTCCACCAAAGCAAAGGAATGAATAAATACAGAATGTCTGGTCGTGCCACGCTTATCGCAATCATGACACATCTTGATAGGCTGTTTTGCAGTGATCAAAATAGGCATGGGGACTCCCTTTCAGTACCCTTACCCTCGTCATTCTTGCTGTAATCAGAATGTTGAACAAGTAGCATTTCAAGGCCAACAGTAACAGTCCATGAGTTGTGTTCTAGCATCAGTAGGAACCACGAGGAAGGTATACGGGCCATAGCATGAAGTACGCAGGAAAACAGGGCACATAATACAGAATAGACAGTACTAATTGGCTGTCTCGCTAAATACAAAAATTCTCAATCAGGGATAGAGGAGACCAATTGAAAGCAAGGAGAAATAAAGCTTCCCATACCAGAGCATAGATAGTGGATGACGATTAGAAGCTACCAGGAAGGTGTCTATGTCCTGACAGACTGTGATTACAAGTGGGACATTGGGCCTCATTACGAGTAGGAGGTAGCCATGGTGCTATTAGCACCATGGCTACCCCCTTACCGCATTCCGGGTCCAAGTTCCCAAAATAGGGACTTCCCGGGTCATTCCAACCTTGGAGGACCCGGTAAACCCCCATTCCGGGAACCATTCCCCATTCCCATTCGAGCCCCCATAGGGCTCAATGGGAATGGGGATGGAGCTAATAACGGTACCACAATTTGCGGTACCGTTATTAGCTCTGAAGTCCCTTAACGGGTCCCATCCATAATGCCTGGTAAAACCAGGTGTTAAGGAACGGACCCGCTAAGGGACCTTGGAATAGGGTGGTAAGTGATTACCGGCACCAGTGTCCTTACCGGTGCCGGTAACCCTTACCACCTACCTCATAATGAGGCCCATTGTTTTCACATAGTGTTGCTATTCGAGAGCAAAGAAACAAATTGCTGTAGTGTGCTGTAGATCAATGCTCACTATTATTAGAGAGAAAGCAAAACTATAGCCAGTGAACCCACGAGTGAGGCTTTTTTGAAGATAATACATTGATAAAAAAATTACTCTGAAGCGTTTTTTTAAAGGTTTAGGGACTGGCAATTATGACATGTTGGGCAATACCAGATTACATAATATGCCCAGGATCACACCGGTTGAGCAGTGAAGCAGGGATGTGTGCCCACTCAGCAATGTATGCACATTACCACTTTCCTTTCCATTTCTTACCATGAATTTAAATAATCCCATTTTATAGAACTGATTTTTAAAGTACACAAATCACATAACCTAGAATTGTTATTGCTATTTGACATTTATATGGCGCTCTATATATCATTTGTATGACCTCAAAGCGCTTGTGGGTTGAACACCTTTGGGGACCGTAGTCCAGGTTAGTCAAGAGAGTAGGGAAGTATAGGGTGCTTGGGTGCACTCAGTATGAGTGCAGCTAGTGTGAATTGCCTGATGGTAGCTGCCTCCTAACATTAGGTGCAGTGGTAGTGAGAGATCAGTTGAATGTGTGCAGTCAGGTGGTTGGTTTCCGAGACTGCATTCTGGTGGTATTAGGCTTGTGTGGGACAAATTGTCAATTTTAAATACAAACAATTATAAGCATATCATGCAAAATGGGAAGGATTCTAGTTTTAATGTCTCCATCATCAAGGGGAGTAGCAGCATACTTATTGATGTGAGCTTGAAAGATTTCATTTGTGTTTTAATTTTGTGTTTTGAAGCTTTAAATACACCCACAATACTGATGTAATTGTTATTTATACATTTGTAGACAAACCTTTGAATTCTACAGAAGGAAAAACTTTTGTTGGGTCAATTGAGCAGACCTTATAATATGCTTGTCAGAGGCCTGTGATATATGGTCTGCTCTTTTCTGAGTAGAACCATTTCCAGTCAAATGGCCTACATAAAAAGAAAGATCAGGTAATGGGCTGGAACAATACCACCAGCATGCGAGAAGGCAAATCTTTCCACAGAATACAGCACAGTAATGGGAGTGATATCAAATTTGCCCAGGATCAATGTGTCGTCTGCTGGCAAAACCAGGATACAAGTATGAACGCTGTAGTTTCACAGTCTTAAGTGTGGCTACCCAATAACCTCTCAGACTAATACTTATGCTCCTCATTAGAGATGGTGCCTAAGGTTTACAACTGCCTATCTGAACAAATCAATTTCTAGACCTTCACTACACTGATGCTATGTTTTATAGCAGCCACTATCTGATGCAGGCACATTGCTGATAATAGCACCTGCTGTGCTACAAAACAAAGCAGATACACATGCAGGTTTATTAACTTCAGACATAGGAAAGGTTGGGCCGACCTTGCTGTAATTTGGTATTTATAACTTGCTTATAAACACCGATTTCTGAAATGAGTGCTTAACACTGAGCTATCTTCTGATCCATCGCAGCACTTACATTTATTAATATACATTTCAACTTTGGCTCTTGCACATGATCAATATAATCCCCACAGAAAGGTAAGAATGCTACAACAGTTGTGCCGTAGTGAACGCAGAACCTATGTATACTACAGTGAACACAGAAAGCATTACAGGATGAATTGATCAGGGCAACATGTACTTGTCAACAACAAAGAGGCAATAGTTTGTATTTAGAGCCTCAGCAGCATGCCATAAACAGCATACCATAAAATATCCTTACGTGTGCTATTAACTTTGGTAAAAAATGTGAAATTGATTTAAGAGCAGACAGCATTGTGGGGCCCCCTCCAAGGTGAGGGCCAGGGGCAAGTGCCCCTTTTGCCCTCCCATAAAGACGTCTCTGCACTCCCCCCCCCCCAACCCTCTGGCACTTCTCCTCTTCCCACCCCCTTGCACTTGAATGATCTGAATGATAAAAGGCCTAGTAAGATAGCTTGTTTTGTCCTCCCTCTGTCTACCCTTACTTGTCTTGTCACACTTAGAAGCACTTGTGTACAGGCGTGTTATAAATGACTTACCATATAATATCATATTATATCATGGCTGATGCCATTTTCAAGTTAAATAACAGGTGCGTTAATACTCTTCCAAGCAGGTGCTCTCTCCTGGATTGCAGATGGAAAATTAGTACGAACAGCTTGAAACTTCCTAGATCGGCTGAAAATGCATTTCGAAATGTCCGTGAAGCATGGACCCGTTCGTGAAAACATTAGAATGGCATACATGGTCTGGAAAGCCCACTATGACGTCAGACATTGGCGAACGTCGGTGAACAAAAAAGAGTGTAAAAAGTTCGAGAAAGTTGATAGAAATGTTTAGAATGATGCTAGAAGGTGGGTAATGGCACAGTTTCCAGTTGAAACCTCCTAGATTGGCTGACAATGCTGCTAAATTTGGAGTGAGTATGATATTAGGAAGTTGTAGCTAATTAGGGTGCACTGGTAAAAACCTATGAAATTAAGTGAACAAACTTTGTTAAAGGGACGTTATGGTGAAGTTGCACTAATAAAAACCGATTAAATTCTATGAAAAAAACGTTGTTAAAGGGAAGTTATGGTTACAAGTCAAATCGAAAAACCTAAAAATTCACCAGTTGGGGTAAACTGAGACCATAACTCTCAAAGCCCCAACATGCACTGCTAAGACTGCTTAGAAAAAGCCAAAAATCTGGTGTTTTTCTCTTCTCTGAAGTCTGCAAACATTTCAAATGTTCGGGGCACAGTGCTGGGATGTACGCAAACTTGACAAATGTTTGAGAACGTCCATGCATATTTCTGCATATAGTGTCGGTAAAGAGCAGTTTGGATGGCCTATAACTTTGGCGCCATTCAATGAAACAGCATGAACTGTATATATGGTTCAATCTTACAATCATTTTAATTTTAGGGTGAGTGTTGTGAAGAAATAGAATCAGCATCACACCTATTGTGCCTTGCATACTTAATTAACCATACAACCTTTACATCACAGACATGTTTGTCAAACATAAAGATGTGTGAGCATTCTTGTATATCTAAAAATCTCTTTGACAATATGCACTACAGCTACCCCCCCTTCTCTTTCTCATAGAGTTATTTCAAAAGAGCAGACAAGGAGTGCACCAGACTATCCATACTGGAATGATAGCCTTCTATTAGAATATAATGTATATGGTTAATCTAGGTTGGTTAAACTAGGTTGTTCAGTAAGGCAAGTGTAACATTCAAATATAGTCTAGACAGCCACAGGCTACAAGAAGCAATCAAGAGGCATTGACCCAGAGATCAGAGCATGGGTCCCAGAGGTCTCATTGGTTTCATTGCTCTTCGTTAAAAGGTCTGCAATGCTCATGAACAGGCTTCGCCCCTTATTCATGACACCAACACCCACAGCACCAACAAACTGGCTACAATCCACTAAAAAAAGAGGAGTCCACAAATGTGGGACTTGCACAACGTTATTGATTTTGCCATCACCAATCAATACACAATCAAACAGTTTATTAACCGTCAATAATAATGTGTGTTATATGTCATTGTCTGTGGGCTTAAATGCATAGGCAGCACTCTCTGGGAGCTACGGAACAGAGAGCACTTCAACCTGTTGGCCTCATAAAACACCAATATCCCCTCGCCCAACTCTGACTAACTCAACCTCAGATGGATGACAAAAGGGACATTTGCTTCTCAGGGATTGACATCGTACTACCAAGAACAAGTGGTGGTAACAGAGAACTACAACTGCGGTAGCAAGAAGCGAGACTAATATGTAAACACAGACTAGTTACCACTGGCCTGACCAAGGAACACAAATTCAATGTGCTCCTATGAACTAATGCCTGTTGTCAAAATGCTAACATATGTGGGGGGATACTAAAGAAAAATTGTATGTGCAGCACTGTTGGGATTGTCACTCTAAATCCCCCAATTGATTGGCAAACTGTGCACTAGCCTTCCTGGCCTCCATACAAAAAAACATCTTCCTGCAATTCTGTGCTGATGTTATATCGCAGCTCAGCTAGGAGCGCCCACCCACCACGTCCACTCCCTAGGAGTAGTGGATGCACTCGGGTCCTCTCATAATTCGCAACTCATCACCTTCACAATTCTCTCAATGGTGGGCTCCAGGGGAGACCCTCCCCTTTGGCTTTGCCCCATGGTTGGCTCACCCAACCTTCCCCTTTACTTGTTGGGGACTTATATCATTGGAGTTTGTATTCCACCATCTTGGCTCTCCAACACGACAAAACATGAACAGCCCTAGGGGTGCCTGCCCTGGGGTTAACAGCTTTTAGATTGACTAATTAAATGTCTTAATTACTTTGAATGATCTGTGCACACCTGCAGTAATGCGCCGTTAGCAGCCCCAGTGGTGCCTGACCCCCGGCCCAGCATCCGCTTGGGAAGAATAACTGATGTCACTAACAACCTTAACTGTATCAATAGTCCAACATTGATGCTGCGATTTACTCTGGACATTTCAAACCCTTGCACACTGGACCATGCTTTATTAAATGCACCTGGAATAATCCAGGCTACTTGCACCACCAGCCATTGGTATCCTGCCTCGTCATTCATTCAATAGCAAATGTGGCTTGTTTAGACTACAAACCAAAAATGCCCACTGACACTGTAACCAGTGCATCCGACCGTGACAACTGGTAGGAACATCTATCAGGTTAGGAGGCATGCCTCTTGTTCTACAGAGCAAGCTGACTAAGCATAATCAGCTAATATAGGTTACTCATGGGTCCTTATGACAATCATGATTTGATTACTGGATGTCACGATCCAGCTCGATTCTAATGGACATCTGATTTTAAATGCACTGCATGCGCTCTAAGCATGGAAAGGGCTGAGCCAGCTTCTTCCAGCCATGCCCTGGCACCAGCCAACCTCAACCTTGGTCCTTAGTAGTATGCACACTGTTATAATGCCGCTTAGACTCACAGAGCAGAGGGCCATCTGATCATGCAGCTTTGGTCAGATGGACACGCCTTCTTATTACAACAAACGGCTTTATCGCCAGCATATACCTAACACTTTATGAGCCACAGCCAACACACGGTATATAAAAACACTGTAGATCACTCCGCAGCAACCACAATGAGATTCTGTTGACAACATGCCGCAGCACAGACCTGGCACTCATTATTGGATTGACAATGCATGTGCCCCTCACTGCTAGACCCCTATACTCACTGGGGTATCATATGACAGTGCCACTTATTCACCGAACTAGGACAAGTTCCAAAACACACTGGTTCCTTCACTTACCATGCACTCTCTGCATCATGCCCTTGATCCTTGCCTGACATGTTGCCATGTTGTAAATGAGTCAATAATTCTGGACTTGCTCAGTCCTAATCATCCTAATCCCACTTGTCCCACTCAGGCTCTACCGTCACCTTGACCTGTGGATTACCCACCAGATATAGTGACAGTGGTGTTGCCCTCTTGATGATGAGAAGATATCACCAAGTTAACCATATCCTTCCTGGTAAGTCCTTTCAGTCATCCACTGCATTCCCTTTGCAGAATTAATTAGAACAACCTAATTCCGTGTCTGCCTCTTCCCTTTCCTCCTTCTCCCTCCCTGTTTTCCCTGTTCCATCTTAACTGTCACCATACTACATTGATGCACCTGTACATTTACTCACTGTATTGAACCAACCTGTCTGTTGTCTGAATGTAATAACTGTATCACACATGCCATTGTGCACACATTTGGGATATAACACATTTGGCTGTTACAAACTGGTTAATTGTAATTAATGATCATGTTTCGCCTTGAAAATGACCTATAAGGTCAAAACGCATGTTGGCTAAATCTTAACAAACACCTTTGAATAATCACAAATTCAAATTCTACAAGCTTTATTAGGGAGAATGTTTCTCTTTGCAATTTGAACTGTCCAGCCGAATGTGATGGGCCTAAAAGAAGCACTTGGTGCACTGTCCCTATTAGACTGCATCCACACGCAACATGACACTGAACAAGTTCACCAATAAGCGTGGTGGTCCCGCAGTTCTACTGTTGCCTATCACCAATCTAAATTCGATTTTTCAAACAACACAGCGTCCCTGTCCCCTCATTATATCTGTTTGTTTTCCGCTAGTCTCACAGCTGTCATCACAACTCTCTCCAACATGTAAACAGAGATGAAGAGTGATACAGAGATAGACATAGAGAGAGCGACAGATAGATAAAGAGAGTTCAGATAGAGAGTGAAAATGACAGAGGGATGGACAGTGTGCGTGAGAGAGACAGAGAGAGAGAGAGAGAGAGACAGAGGGAGAGAAAGAGTGAGGGAGAGAAAGAGAGAGAGGAAAAGCGCTTGTGGGTATGATACGCTGGGTAAAACCCCCAGTGGAAACTAAAGATAAAAGGTTGTTTTTACATGGCTTAATGAAAATTGTCTGGGCACAAGGCCATAAGGCCCATCTAGCATGCTCATATCCCTACCATTCGTCAACAACATAAATGTTACTAAATAGATGTTTGAGTTCACACACGGATTGCTCCCTGTTGTATGATTCAAGCCTTTTTTAAATATGTTCCTGGTGCTTCGCTCAACACATCTGCTTTTACTACTAAACCCCACTGCCATTAAGTCTTATTTCATGACACCTTTTTCTAAATCAGGCGTTCTTAACATTTGGCTCGGAAGATGTTTTGGACTACAACTCCCATGAGTCCTAGCCAGTATAGTGAATGGAGAACATCTGGAGATCCATAGGGAGCAGAACTCGCTCGGTTCTAGAGCCACACCTGTTGGAATACCCTCTTTTTTCCTATTGTGAGGTGTTTGTCTCAATCTGTATTTTTAACGATCTCACGTCCCCACCCTCATTTCGAATGTATGGAATTGGACTTAGATTATCCAATGGATGATTTGATTCTTCAGTCAATTCACCATTGGCTGCCTTTATGGAGTAACCTCTACGCCGAATTAAGCCACAATATTTTGAGAGCAATATTGGCTAAAAATTGAGCCAGACTGATTCCCTGGCCCCAAGATGTCAGACTCTATTTAGGCAAATTAAAAACATTGTCTTCGTTCACTGTGCCAACTATATTTAGCAACCCAACTAAAGGCTAATTTATCTACTCACATTTGAGATGCTGGAAAACCAAAATAATTAATGTTGCCTTTTAATCGTTCTCAAGTAATAATTTCATATGGTTTGTTACAAAATGATTTTGTATGGGCTAATCATTTTGCAGAATGCAACATTATGACAAACGCACGTTTTAATGATTTGCCTTTAGAGAAGTAACACCATTATTGTCACACACACATCCAGTGAAATGTACTGCCCTCCATGTCCAGCTCCAAAAGAGGACCTACTACATTTATTGTTCTTTTGCTCTGTCTATGCCGAGATTCATGAATACATGTTGAAGCCCATTCCCAATGAATTTGGTTTTAGACTTTGTCGTCCAGCCGTGGTGTTTTTATTGTGGACAGATCCTCTACAAATGATATGGTCTTGTTGTTTTATCTAACACCAGCACCATATAGAAGAAATCACTCTGTACTTCCCAATTTGTCTGTTTGACTTATTCTGTTCTATGATTAAATTGTTTTATAACTTATTTATGTATACAATTTGCATCATCTGAAATAAACAAAATTCAATGTATGGATGGATGCGTTTGTATCCCTTTTCATGAGGTTCTTTAGTCATGGCATGTACCATTTTGAGAGCGCTCCCATTACATATCTAAAATTCCTTCATGTCTTTATTCATATCTCTTCGAGAAGCAGAGACAAACCTCTGAGCCAGGTCTCATCAATGATTTATTTTGTGGCGCAGAACCTGTTGTCTACTATTGTAGCCAGGTTCTCTTAAATGCCTTTTTACATTGACAATTGTCTCTGAGTTTATGATCCCTGATGCATTTAACGGTCGTGTACAGAGATACACGCAATCAAACTGTTAATTCCAGTTCCTCCCCAGTTTCTAGTACTGATAACTGTGAGACACAACTTGAAGCCTTCACCCCGTCTGCCGAGCAAATTCAATCATCCAAAGCTTTGGCACCCCATCACATTATCAGTTCCCAAACAAGTTAACCAATTTGAAACTTCCACAAAGGCTTGTATGATAGATATGTTGGATCCATTGGTCTCTCTTGATCAAAATCCAGAGTCGGATAGTCATTGGGCAATCATTTTACCACAGATCTTACAAAACTACGGCTTCAAAATTTTCCACCAGTATTTGTTGTTTTGGGGTTCCTATCTATTCCTCCCTAAAGTAGTCAAAATTATGGATTTATAGTAGGCAACCACAGTTGAGCTTAGATCCTATGTAGTCATCCATCTCATTCACATGCACCACATTGGTTTATAGCAAGCAGTCAAAAGTAAGGACCCATTGTATTATCTTCCTTTTGTTAAGACCTATAATGCAAAATCCTTCCGTTTGCACTTTTATCATTTAAATGTGTACTTCCATTAAAGTGTTCTGCTGTGGGCACCCCACAAAAGTGTACTTCCTGTTGAACAGGCCTACTTTTTCTCAGAAGATTAATCTCTCAAAACACATCAGTGTTCAACCTGCAAAACATCAGGGCTGATACAGCCTTTCAAATTTTCAGATCAATATATTGATCACCAATTAAAAAAATACATACAATTTTGAAATGATAAAGACAGATGTTGGAGTGCTTAGAAGAAGGCATGAGGCATTTTGTTCTTTTTTTATGTGGTATTGTTATTATCCAGTCTGTCACTTGCACCCTTGCCCTTTCTCCTATCCCTATTGCATGTCATTTTTGTGTCTTGATTTATTGTTTTAAATATTTTCTTCATTAAGACATTAGTTCTCCTAACAGCCTCTCCCTTATCATGGTCAACATATTCTTTGAGTATCATCCCTTGGTTTTGTGTAACACTTTTTTTGGATTTAAGACTTATAAAACTAGGAATGGGTCAGCATCATGGATTATTTTCTGCCACAAAGTAATTACTAGAGGCAGAGCAGCAGGTAATTCATTGGAGAAAGGGCATTATCCCAAGTGATAGTGGATCTTTCTGTGGTCTAGAAGGCTATTAGCACTTTGTGGTGGAATGTGGAGCGGCAGAGGCCAGATACATTTTAAATAGGTTCACATCTTCAAATAGTTATTTAAAAGCATTACGTTGTTGTGCAGGTGAAATGAAGAAATGTGGAAACTATATTATAGGGTGGCGATAGCCGCCCTATAGTTAAAGTGAGTCAGAGACACATAGGAACCCCTCAGAATCCTATTGTTGAAAACTTTTGATTTGATTAATGTGTTTGGCCGAAATTTTCGAAAGTGATTAAAAGTCTGCGGTCCAGCCTCCTCAGGCCTTTTTGCCTGATAAATGAACCAACCTTACAAGGCCACTTAGAGGAATTGGTTGGCCCTTTTCTTGCTTTGAAGCTAAGCATGGTCAGCCACGCTTTGAAGCTAAGCAGGTTTAGTCCTGTTTACTGCGTTGGTTGGGCGACCAAATGGGCATCTGAATTATTTACTCTTTTTAAACTGTGCTACTGTAACCCCTTGAAGGTTTTTACTCAGGGACAATTTTTTGCCTTCGGCTGAATTGCATTCTGGTATTTTAGTGTTCCAGTCAATAATAAAAAATAAAAAACAGGTATGTTTACAACAACAGTGAGTTTGTCATCCCGGCAGTAACTAAGACAAATCCTGGTTAGCTTCAAAGTGAGGAAGGGGCTAGTGCCTATTATATAGAACCTCCCCTTAGAGGAACACTAAGAGAAACATGGCCTAAGGGGACTGGATTATTCCTTGCTTTGAAACTAAGCAGGGTCATCCCGGTTACTGCATGAATGGCAGACCTGCGACAGTCCACGGTCTTGACTGCTGCGTGTTTTCTTAGTTTTAAATATCTCAGAAAACACAGCATCCACATTTTTATAAAACGGAAAAAATGAAATCACATTTATGCTTAACACTGCTATCTGAGAACCCTAGCATTAAGGAGTTTAAGATGCAGCACTTACCATTATGCTACAATGATGTTACTGCTTTGATTTTCACAAGTTTCATACCTATCTTTTTATCACTGAACATATTAATTTGTAGGCTAAGTATGAAATGTAAGCCCTTGTAGCAGCAAGCCATTGTGGTCTAATGGTTAATTGCTGGGCCTCAAACTCTGGCAAACCAGGTTTCAAGGTTGTATGTTTTTGTTTTTTAATTTAATTTAATTGAATTAAAAAAAAGCAACGCAAGTGGGAGGTGGCGAGGTTTGTTGCACTGCAGTCATGTGATCTTATTTAGCATGATGGCATTTAGACGTTGGCTACAAAGTCAGCCACGTGCAAACATTCCTAGTGCCAAAATAACGGATGGCTTTCACACCGAAATGGGCGCTGCAGTGTAATGCCCATGCCAAATCGGCCCGCGCCAAAATGGTGGTGCCAAAAGGGGTGTACTGCTTAGAGAAGCCGCTGAACCAAAGTGTGTCCTCCATGGCAAATGATTTAATCTCACTGCGCATTGCCTAAAAACATTGTGAATCCTCAAAGTTTTAAATATCTCATAACACACAGCATCCACATTATTTTGTTTTTAACCCTTGCTACTGTCAGTCCTTGAAAGTTCTGCACTCAGCAACAATTGTTTTGCCTTTTATTGAATTGCATTCTGGTATTTGTAGTCTCACAGTCAAGATGGGGGGAATAATGCCACAGTTGTACACTTTTGCCTAACTTGATTCTATAAGGATTTATATATTTGAGTGACACGATGGTATGTGTACTTTTGAAGTTAGCTTTATAAAACAGAGTACTGTTGAAAGACAGCCACAGGGGTGAGGAGGAGAAATGATGAGAGGGCAAGTAAGTCATGAGTTTTTGATAAGATGTGGCAAGAGAGTTTGCATCCCTGGACACGGGGGCAGTTATTTTCCCCTTATTGCGGTTACTTTTCAGGGCACCAATAAAGGACACATGAGGATGGACAGCGTAACTTTTTTTTCAGAGGGCAGATGCAACCCCTTGGGGTTTTTTGAGGTTGGTAAGGATGCTCAAGTATTTGGATACAAGGATTTTACTCAGGTTGTCATGTTACCAGTGCAGACACTTACCCACAAGACCACAAGCACTTGTTACATATTGGGATTTTGTTTTCCATGGAATATTTCACTACAGATTGCTGGATTTAAAAGGTGAGCACCTTTTATACTTTGCCAGCATATTTATTGAAAGAATTCTTCTCCCAGGTTATTTTTCTGGTGTTCATTACTTTTTTTAAACGTTCAATGCTATTTTGACTTGAGCACTTTCTTCTAAGGAGAAGGTCAATTGAACTACATTTGTGTATTCCACTTTAAAATATGTAGCCACTTACTGTGCATATATTCATGGGTGCCAGCTTTTGATTTTCCGTATGGGGCAAAAGTAGATGGGCATATGTTATTCTTGCAGCTGATCATTTTTTACCCTTTTCTAAGCTGCTTAAATGCGGGTAGTTGGGTCATGCCATGTATCACAACAGTCACCAATAGACAGGCCATAAAACAAGGGGCTTGTAGCACGCTGCATAACCAAAGTGTGTGATCCTCAGCAAATGATTTAATCGCACAGGTAATTAACTAAAAACATTGGGAGTTCTCAAATCCTGATATGTTTTATACATAATATGACAATAGATATGTTTACAGCTACAGTGACATTGAGGGTGAAAAATCACTGATGACCCAGGTCTCCCATCCATGCGGTAACCAGGACTGACCCTGCTTAGCTTCAAAATGAGGAAAGGGCCAGCCCCCTTAGGATATGATGCCTAATAAATTAGTCAAATTTACAATACCACTTAGAGCAACATGGTCGGGGCGGAGGGGTGGCCCCTTCCTCACTTTGAAGCTAAGCAGTACTGTGCATATATTCATGGGATCTACGTGATTTTTCTGTGGATGATTTTGCTGCGACGGAAATGTTCGCATAGGGAATGCACGATACTAAATCTTCGTACATTTCACATGCGAACATGCAGGGGTGTCCCCCGCAATCCCTTTACACTATACTTTGTAGTATAGTAAGCGGAAAGTTGTGGGGGACATCCCTGCAGCCCCTGTGTGTTTATTTATTATTATTATTTTTTAATTGTTTGTTCTGTCAGGATAGTTGTAGGGTTGTCCCCCGCAACCCCATCTCACTGTAGTGAGTGGGGTGTTGCGGGGGATGCTCCTCGCAGCCTTTAAAAAAAAACATTTTTCACACTGACCCCAACAAAACACAAACGCATACCACGAAAAGTTCGAACTTTTGGTAGTTAGAACTTTTCGTGGTGTGTGTTTTGGATCTTTTTGTGGGGTCGGTAATTTTTTTCCAGAAATTTCGTCTTATTCCTTATTCATGGGTGTCAGCTTTTGATTTTTGCTTAAGTTCTCACATCCCTGCAACTTAAGTTTTTTCCTTGAATTTTTATAAAAAATTGAGTGAATGACTTCCAACCCATATTATGTTGTATAGTCATTATGAGTTTGGTATACAAAAATGGCTTATCACTGCTAACATTTTGGTTTTGCTAGGCCGGACTTCCATGCAATGCCTTCCAGTGACCATCACTTTTTTTGGCCCACGACTGACAGCTCTCTAGCATATACCAGCCAACCACATACATGTTTCAACCTGGTTGGGCATCATCAGTGTGGCATTGGTTACTTTGAAGAGGTAAATGATGCCATAGCTTTACCTGAAGGGGAAATAAAGAATGTAATACAGAACAAAGCAATAGAGAAGAACAATGGAAAAATAAGAACAACGGAATGCATTAGAATAAAATACAAAACATTGCCTGTGTAAAAAGAAACACAGGAAAGCCTGCCCGGACTACAAGCCAATAACGATGAGTAGACTTGGTGTCTGCCTTATGAGGCTGAATCTACATTTACACAGAATTGTCAAACACGAAACTGGAGATTCTGGGCACTGCAGAGAAGCAGAAACAGTTTGAGACTATTTGTGGTATGTGACGGCATTCTACTTCTTAAAAGTCAATTTCGCCAGGGTGATATCCATTCAGGTAATTGACGATTTTTACCCTCTATGAACCGATATAACCTTCGCCAATAACCTTCCCCAATAACTTTCCCATGTACCTGTTTAAGCAATGCAACACAGTCTGATATGATTTTTCCTATTTGCTTTCCGCTTTCTTATTCTCAAAATATCTTCAATCTGCACAGCCTCTATCTCCAAATCTTCTGTCATGCTTGCCCTTTGATGATCAAACTTTGTACATTCAAGCTCTATACAATGCAGTATTGCGTGTGCATCCCCGAAATGTTCACACGTTCATGTGTCATGCCTAATTAGCTTACAGAGCTGGTGGTTCCACCTTGTATGACTCAATCTAAGCATGTCCAGCAGGTATATAGTTTTTCTAACGGAAATGTTATATTGAATGAATATATAACGAACATTGTATGATGATAAACATAACAAAAATGTATGTGGGGTGGGGTAAAGGGTTCAATCTTGTGGGGAAACGGTTGTGTGGGGATTTAGGGGTCGGAAACAGGGGTTTGGGGGCCACCCAACCCCCCAAAAACTGTTATGTTTTGTCGTTATATAATTTTCGTTATGTGCATTCATTACAAAATGCATTGTTATAAAGAAATGTAACCTTGCAGCATTGTTTTATGTTTTCTAGGCAAGTGTTTCCGACTATCTATCTTTACTTGGACAACTTTCTGCATGCAATAGTCCTGTCTCGCTTTGTTCCTCATTTCCCATTTCTCTTGCCAGCCTGCAATGATTTCCATTATTATTATTATTATTGTTATTAATATTATTAATATTATTATTATTATTATTATTACATTTACAACATTATAGTGTAGAAGTATCCACCGTTTTGCCTTCCATTCTTTCTGTTGCTCCTGTTTCTGACATATTATTGCCACATATACCTGCTCTATGTCCATTCCCTTCCATATCCCTGAATTATTTCACTGTATTTTATCTAGTATCTCGTCCTGCCTTGCTTCCCGACCTTTCGGTATGGCTGTTGATGCATTTTGGGAGTCAGAGAATATTACCATGTCTTCCTATATGATTGTTTTCATTCCAATTAGTTTCTCCAGTAATTCTGCAGTACAGATAGTAACCCCATTTGTGATCTTTCCTATTTCGGACATTCCTTTACTTGTAATAGCATATGCTATGCCCCCTCGGTTGGTCACTGGATTCTTAGCCCTGTCTGTTTGCAAATGTTTCTACTTTGTCATCCTTCTTCTTTGTTTTGCCTTCTTCTAATCCGGTACACACTTTGGATACCTTATATTTCCATAGTGGTAGTTGCATTACGTCTCTTTTTACATTCTCTGTATATTTTTTTGATCGGTCTTTCTTTCCAAAGATGCATTCTTCTTTTTCTTCGTGGAACATTGGATCAGTTTTTACCGATCACCATCATTGTTATAGTGGGCTGGTAAAAAAGAACAATACACTTTTACATTTAATGCGATAATAAAAAAAGGCAGTTTCAGCTCATAAAATAGACACACCACAGCACCACCTTATAGCCATCCCTGTTAGTTCTCCTCCAGATCAGAACCACACAGCACTGAATCATGGGTATGCACACCAGCTGGAAGGCCGCCTTTTTTGTTCCATTCAGAAAACTGTTGTTCATAGGGCAGTGCTATTTTATAGATATCTTTATCAACCCATGGTTGACATGTCACAGGGTTTCACCAAAAAATCACATATGTGTTTCATCCTAGTTTGGGATTATCAGTATGGCACGAAAGACAGGGCCTACCGGGCCAGGGCGCACTACCTAAAACAAATTGCAGCTGGTGCCTACACTCACTATTTTTAGCATGTATAGCCAGCCCCCAGTGCAGAAAGGGATAACACCTCTTCCGGCACACCAAATTTCCGATCACAGTAGAGCTGCTTATGGCTCACAGCATTTGATCTACTCATGCGTTTCCATTCATGGCTACCACACCAGTGTCAGAACTCTGAGAAGAAGTAGCCATCTTGCAGTGCACGCTCAAGTGCACCGTCACAACTTCAAAAGCTTTCATAGTAGAATTGCAACCATCATTTTCTTTGAGACAATTTTTGTTATATACACATAGAATAATGTACCCAGCCGTACATTTTATAGGTTTTAAAAGACACTAAGAATTTACTTGTCATCTCAAGCAAGAGTCAGCAAGCCAAATGCTTTATATAACTACTCAACTCCAAGATGGCTTTTAATATCCATACAATGTATATTTTGCTATTCTTTATATCAAAATAAAGATAGTAAAAAAGATATATATACATAAATGTTCTGTTGAGATTATCGTAAAATGGGATGAGGCAATCCGAAAAACGTTTCGCGTTCGTCAACAGGGAGTCAATTGAACAATTTGGAAGGCAGAGGCAGTCCGGGTACGTTCCGAGTTCGGCAACGGGAGATCAGAACAAGGCAAAAGTCATGCAGCAGACAGTTCGGGAAACGTAATCAGAGTCGGAAAACCGGGTAGCCAAAGGATTCCAATGGAGGGAAATCCGAGGAAGCAAGGATCACAAAATAGGGGAGTTGGAATAACGCTACAATTAGTAGCGCTGGCCACACTTCGGATGCCGGATTTATACTGCAGGGGGGCTGGCTTCCGCGTAACTTTTTTCGTTGTACATAGGTGATGCATCAGCTGACACGGACGTTTCCTTTGTGTGTATAATCTCCATGGCAACCTGTATCTGTGCCATAATGACGTCCTGATACGCCGATTCCACCGTACAGAAGGTGAAGGCAGCAGGGCAAAATGAGAACCCTGCTGCTAATGCTGCCGATGTGTAACAGCATCCACCCCCAAAGACACCGGCAATGCCCTGGCGGCATGGAAAGCCCGTAAAAGACTGGGACAGTGTAAATTAGCCAAAGGCTCCCAGGTGCAGTCCTCAGGGCCAAAACCCTTCCAATCAACCAAATAAATAACTGTCCTGAGACACTCTACAATCCAGAATGCATGTCACCTCATACTCCTCCTCGCCGTCTACCATGATCGGCGGGAACGGGATGGCAAACATGTTGTAGGAACAAAAGGATTGTATTAGAGATACATGGAACACAGGGTGTACTCACCAAGACCTCGGGAGAGCTAATCTGACAGCAACAGGGTTGACAACAGAGGTGATTTCGCATAGGGACCCACAAACTGCAGTAGCAAAGACCTTTTTCCAGCGATCCTTAGGTTACGGGAAGACAACCACACCCTCATGCCCACCTGATAGTTTGGTGCTGGCAAGCAGTGCGCATCAGCAGATTTCTTTGCATGCTCCTGCGCCTGAAGTAGATGAAATCGCACATCCCGGTGTACTTGATCTAAGTCACGCACGCAAGCCAGAGCAGCCGGGTTTGCCTCAGGTAAGGTAGGATCAAGCGGCAATGACCGAGGATGGTATCCGTATAAGGCAAAAAGCAGAGAAACCCCTGTGGCAGTATGAAATTAATTGTTATATGCAAATTCGGCTTGCAGCAAAGACGTGCACCAGTATTGCTGGAATTGGAGACACAGACAACGTAGGTACTGTTCAAGAGAAGCGTTGGCCCTTTCTGTTTGACCATCTGTTTTAGGACAGTAAGATGACGAGTACCTGTCGTCAATGCAAAGAGAAGCCGTGAGCGCTTTACAGAATCGCAAAGTAAATTGCATTCCCCGGTCTGAAACCATGATGGACAGAAGTCCATAGAATCTGAAGACGTTAGCACGAAAGATCTTGGCTAACTTGGGTGCAGAAGGCAGACCCGAGCATGGAACAAAAATGGCATACTTAGTAAAGTAGTCAATGACCACCCAGATGGTATTGTATCCCTGGATGTCTGGCAACTAAACTATAAAGTCCATTGACACCATCTGCCATGGCTTGTAAGGGACTGGTAATGGTTGCAGCAGACCCACAGGTTTGGACCTGTATGATCTGCACTGAGCACATATCGCACAGGATGCTATGTAATGCTTCACGTCTCGTGACATGTTAGATCACCGAGCCCAACGTTGTAAGGCCTCTAGTGTCTTTTGATGCCCAGGATGAGCTGCAATAACAGAGTCATGAGCCCATTGGATTGCCAAAGCATGGGCATGACCAGGTGGTATGAAAATCCGCTCTTGGATAAATGTCAGACCTTGAACAAGATCTAGGTTGAGTTCCGTTATGTCTGTCAGATGAGCAGACACCCATTCTTTGATAACCGAACGCAAAGAAGGCTACACTGTACAACCGCAAATCACTCTGTTTGGCAGAAGCAAGGGTGGTTCTGTCCGTGGGTTGCGCTCCTCTGCATGAGCGTCCGCTGACACTTGAACCTTGGCTGGGTGGGTACTTAATGGTAAATTGGTATTGTGAAAAAAACAAGTGCCAACGTGCCTGTCTTACAGCGAGACATTTCATTGATTTGAAAGCCAACAGACTCCTATGATCTGAGTAGACGGTGACCGAATGGCAGGCCCCCAGTAAATGGTGCCTCCATTCAGAAAAGGCATCCCTGATGGCTAATAGTTCTCGTTCTGTGATAGAGTAGTTTCTTTCATAAACAGTCAATTTGTGGGAAAAGAAGGCTATGGGATGTATATCGCCAGAGTGGGGACAAACCTGTGACAAGACAGCGCCTATTGCAAACCCAGAGGCATTGGCTGCCACAAAGAAGGGAAGAGCCAGATCCAGGTGCTTAAGAACGGGTGCTGAAGTAAATGCAGATTTTAACTGATCGAAGGCAGTTTGTGCTTCATGGGTCCATACATACCGTACTTTGGCACTGGTCAATGAAGTAAGAGGAGCAGAAATTGCTGAGAAACCATGAATGAAAAGCCTATAAAAAGTGGCGAATCCCAGGTTTGACTGAAGAGCTTTCACAGTCTTAGGTACAGGCCAGTCCATGACGGGTTTCACTTTAGCGGAGCTCATGCGAACACCTTGATTCGTAAGGTCATAATCCAAGAACTCCACCTCAGGGGCATGAAAAATGCATTTCTCGGCCTTGACAAACAATTTGTTATCATGCAACCTCTGGAGTACCGTTCCAACGTGCTGAATATGTTCCGATAGGGTACGTGAATAGATCAGTATGTTGTCTAAGTAAACCACAATGTATTGATCCAAGACATAATGGAACAGGTCATTCATAAAGGCCTGAAAGGTGGCCGGGGCGTTACAGAGCCCAAAGGGCATCACCAAGTATTCATATAGACCATAATGTGTCTTGAACGTGGTCTTCCTCTCATCCCCCTCTATTATGCGCACCAAATTATAGGCACCTCTAAGATCTAGTTTCATGAAAACCTGTGATGATCCCAGTTGATCGAGAAGGACAGATATTAACGGAAGCAGGTATTGATTTTTTATAGTCACTGCATTCAGAGCTCGGTAATCAATACATGGGCGTAGATCACCCTCTTTCTTGGGAACAAAAAGAGGGGAGACTCCACCGGGGACTTTGATGGGTGGCAAGAGCTTTGTCGATGTACTCTTTCAGTACCTCGTCCTCTTTCAGTGTGAGGGAATATACTCTACCCGCAGGGATCTTTGCCACAGATACCAGCTCTATTCGGAAATCATAGATCCAATGTGGAGGCAACGTCTCTGCCATTCCTTTGTCGAAGACATCCGAATATTCATCACACTCGGAAGGAACAGAAGGCGTAGGAGTACCTGAAAAGGCCCCTACATGCAAGGACAGAGCCACAAGAGCTCTGTAGGGTCTCCCCCGAATAATGCCATGCAGTGACGTACATTGTGTATTGCACATTGTGGAAGGGAATTGAATCAGTTGTGCTGACCAATCAATGGCTGGATTGTGTTATTGAAGCCACGGAATACCCAAGATGACATTATATGCCGGGGCTTTGATAATATCGAATTGTATCTCCTCTGGAATGTCCTTCATCGGTGCACATGACCAATGGCATGGTTTGATGAGTGACCATCCCAGAGACAAGGCTCGAACTGTTAACTGCATTGACTGTCACTGTTTCTTGTGCGTCAGCGCTATCTCCGACAAAGATGCAAAACACTGATCTATATAGTTGCCCGTGGCTCCCGAATCAATGATAGCCGTTGCCTTAAAAGACACCCCATGGGCCAGGGAAAACATGACAGGGAGGCAAAACAGCTGGGTTGGACCGTGCCTAGATGACTCCAAATTTGGACCTCCTGACATAGGTACTTCATCTACTGTCAGGATTGGGCATTTCCCACCTTTCTTTTGGGGTTTTTGGGACATTCATGTAACAAATGCTCTGAGGCACCACAACACATGCATAGGTTGTGAGACCTGCGATACTCTCATTGGGCTGGCGTTCAGGGACCTCTAAAGGCCCCGATCTGGATAGGCTCAGGGGCTGGCAACTGTGATGCATTGGATTCCGAAGTTGAATGCAAGAGAATATGGGGCCTCTTCTCTCCACGTCTTTCGGCCCTACGAGCATCAATCTGTAACACCAAGTCGAGCAACTCCCCAAAGGCTGTGGGAACAATGGATACTGTGGACAGAGTGTAATTTAGTTCCTCAGAAAGACCCTGATAGAAAACAGCAGCCTTCTTCTCCTCAGGCCAATCTCTTTTCACGGCCAAAAAAGCGACATAAATAAACAAGTAGAGAGTTGTTTCCTTGTCTGTGTTTCAGAAGCTCCAAGTCAGTGGCCCGAGTAGTGTACCTGGTGTCAAACACTTTACGCCATGGTGAGAAGAGCATCGCAATTGTAGAGTACGCGGCTATTGGATTCCAGCAATGGGTTTGCCCATGCTGCGGCAGTACCATCCAAATGGGATAGGAAAAATGCTGCCTTTGTGTTGGAAGTAGGAAAAGAGGCAGGACGACACAAAAAATGCAGTTTGCATTGATTGACGAAAGTCCTGTATTGTTTGGTATCCCCAAGAAAGCGTTCCGGGGGAGCCAGCGGAAACTGAGCATCACAGGAGCGGGTCCCTGGCTAGGTGCATGAAAACCAGTCTCCGAAGCTGTAGCCACTGCACCTGCTACCTGTGGTGCTGGAGTAGTCACCAGGGACTGGATCACGTCCATGCATTGGCGTAAAGCTTCTTGTGCATTAGTCAATTATATTTGTAGATCAGTGATCATCTGCACAATCTGTGTCAATGCATCCGTTGTCTCGGTCAACATTTTATAGGCTCCTTATTCTGTTACTCACCACATTGGAACCAGCTCAGAGCATTGGTTAGACGGCCTCGAATGATAGGAGTGGTGAATGAGTAGAATCGCAATCAGTCTCCAGAAATACAGCTGCCTTGAATCCTAAGATTCAGGCTTCCTCAAACAGAGGCACTCTTCTTTACGATATACCTCGCTGCTCTTCAGGCAAGGACAGACAGAGGTGTGGACCGCACAAAAGAGTGGGGAACATGCGCACCGCCAAACCAATGCTGCAATAAACCACAGAAATGATTAGGGACGGTGTATTATGAGTTTTAATCAAATAAACAAACCCTGCACATGAATGATGAATTGCTGGCTATTGTGTTGAAAATGTATGTGGATCCGAACCTACAAAAAAAGAAAGCCCCCACACGTTAAGTCTGAGGTACAGGCCTGTATGTCACCCCAATGTTGGCTGTATGTTGCGAGCACTGACCTGAGTAGAGGACTGGTTCTAAGGAGGTTATATTTCCAGATAGACAGAACACAACGACAGGAGAAAACAATACGCAGGGAAATTAGTATAGGGCAACTAACCCGATGGGCACGCTATGTACGGGTTGGTGCATAAGCAGCAAAGTGTTCGGTATGCACCAGTAGCTGAGGATGGAAGGAAGTCGAAACAGGTCCAGTATGGTGAAAATAGGAAATCAGGATATGGATACTGTAGCACTTTTCTATGAGTCAATAGTGGTTTTCAATGAATAGGAAGACAGTAAATATAGCACTGAGGCAGTGTGTGAATGTAGGAAGACAGTAAGGAACCCTCACTTCAGTTTTCAAATGTGAAGTAGAGAAATACAGGGCACACGATCATAAACGTAAGGCAGGAGTACTCATTTTTGTGAGAAGAACACCCAGGAGCTTCGGGCAGCACACGTGTGGATCGACGTGAGGCAAGGCAAGCCAGAAAGCAGTCCTGGACCAGCTTGAAAAGATGAGGCAATCCGAAAAACGTTCCGCGGTCATCAACAGGCAGTCAATTGAAACAATTTGGAAGGCAGGGGCAGTCCGGGTACGTTCAGAGTTTGGCAACGGTAGATCAGAACAGGGCAAAAGTCATGCAGCAGACAGTCCGGGAAACGTAACCCGAGTCGGATAACCATGTAGCAAAAGGATTGCAAAGGAGGGTAATCTGAGGGAGCAAGGATCACAAAATAGGAGAGTGGGATAACACTAAAATTAGCTGCGCCAGCCACACTTCAAACTCCGGGTTTAAACTGCATGGGGGAGGGGCTTCCACATACACGTTTTTGTCGTACGTATGTGATGCTTCAACTGACACGGATGTCTCCTTTGTGTGTACAATCTCCAAGGCAACCTGTATCTGTGCCATAATGACATCCTGATATGCCAATTTCATTGTACAGAAGGCAAAGGCAGCAGGGCAAAAGGAGAACCCTGCTGCTGATGCTGCTGACGTGTAACACAGTGCTCCCATGTCACCATTCACTTAGAGTCCCATAGGACTCAATGGGAATAGGGAATTTACAAATATACCAGCACCTGATTTACCGGCCGCCGGACTCGGAATGAACTTGTGACACAGAGAGGTCAGGCGCCAGAAAATGATTCCGAGTCCGGCGGCAACCCAATGGTAGCACCGCCAGGATTACCGCCGGACTCGGAATGAGGTCCATTGAGTTTATATCGAATTTAGGACATATCATGAAACAGTCATCGTGTAAAATAGCACATGTATGGAGGACTCAGATAACACGTGAGAAAGGGCCCTGGGGAAGTTTCAATGCTAAGGAAAAGGGGACAAGTACATACAAACAATGAATGTGCACTACAAGCAAATGAGCTGATAGGTACAACAGAGAATGGATTTATTTATTTATTCAGATTTGTAAAGCGCGCAGCAGCCGAGGGGCATCGTGGCTCTTGTTACCTATATAGCCTAGTTACATATACATGATCATACATAAGGCTACAGGCAAAGTGATAATGTACATATTCACAGGACTGGTTTGAATATAGTTACATTTTACTGGGCAAGGAGTGAGATCTTTACTTTCCTATGAAATGTAGGGAGTGAGATTTCAGCTCTGATGTTTGTGGGTAGTGTGTTCCAGGATTTGCCAGAAATGTATGGGAAGCCTAGGCCACCAGCTTTATTGATCCGTGGGATGTGGAGTTGGTTAGTGTATTGTGTCCTGGTGTGTAGAGGACGATTTGGAGATAGTTTCAGATAGGTATGAGGGTGCAGAGAGAGTGAGGCATTTGTGTGTGAGGATAAGGATTTTGAAAGTGATATGCTCTTTGACCGGGAGCCAGTGAGCTGATTGTCTTGCCTGGGAGATATGCTCTCTTCTAGGGATGCTTAGGGCGGCATGGAGAGCATTGTTCTGAGTGACCTGTAGCCTGTTTAGGTTTTTTGCCGATGTGCCTGCCAGGAGGGCATTGCAATAGTCTTGTGTGGCTCCAATGGTTGCTCTAGCTATTGATAGGCAGTTGAGTTTGGATAGGTATGATTTTATGGCGTTAATTCATTTGGTGGTATGCGCGGAGGAGGACGTGATCTCACTAACTTGTCTGGTCATGGTTAATGAGGAGTCTAGGTATACTCCCAGTGTCTCGACAGCTGTAGATACTGAGATAATAGAGTTGTCAATGGTAAAGTTGGCATATAATTTATCAAGTTTGGCTAAGGTGTTCTTTTGGCCTAGTATCATGATTTCTGTCTTGTCCCCATTGAGGCAGAGGCCATTTACCGCCATCCAAGCCTGGATGGTGGAGTAGATCTTATGGAGTGCCTTGGCATCTTTGGGGCATGAGCTGGAGAGAGGTATAAGTACTTGCGTATCGTCAGTGTAGTTAGTATACGCAATGCCAAGTGAGTCAAGCTTGTCGAAGAGAGGCTTTGTGAACAAGTTGTATAGTGTGGGTGCTGTGCAAGATCCCTGAGGGACTCCGCAGTGGATTGTTGTGGGTGTAGTGTTTGCTATATCCAAGAAGACTTTCATGGCTCTTCCTTTGAGGAAGGAAGTGACCCAGCGCGGTGCTTCTTTGGAAAAGTTAGTTGAAAGTGTAAGGTGTGATGTCAGAGTCTTATGGTCAACCAGATCGAAAAGTGGCTGAGAGATCTAGGAGAAGCAGCAACGCTGGCTTGCCTTTTTCCATGATTTGTGTGAACCGATTCTTTAGATCCACCAGAGCTGTTCCAGGTTTGGTGGAGTTGGTTGAGGCGGGAGTTGAATTGGTAGGTTTGGATCCAGTCTGCGGTGGTAGGGCTTTGCAGTGGTCCTTAATTTTCTTTTGGAGGAGGTCAATTTTGTGTAACATGACAGATTGGATACTAGCACACCATGCTTCGTCTTTGACGATTTCATCAGGTGTATTGGGTGGGGAGATGAGCTCATTGAAAATGGAGAAGATTTCTTTAGAGTGAAATTTAGCATTGGAGATGTGTGTGTTGAAAGCATTAGCTTTGGCTGAGCTGACAGCTGCTTTGTATTGGTTGGAGATTATGTTGAACTCGTTTTTGGCACTGTCACTTGGGTTGGTTTGCCAAGTTTTCAGAGCTACTCTTTTGCATGAGCGCAATGACTGAAGTTCATCAGTGAACCAGGAGTTGGACTGTAGTGATTTATTATCTTTTTTCCATTCGAGTGGTGCTATTTCGTTAATGGCTTTAGTGATAATATCCTTGTAGATTTCTGCTAGGGTATTGGGGTCATTGGCGAAGGGGGGTGCTAGTTCAGGGATATTGAGGTAGGGGCGCAGGTTATCCTTGTTGAGCTTCTTAGAGCTTCTCACTTGTGCTGTGGTAGCAGGGATGAGAGTTTTGTGGCTTCTGGCAACAGGTAAAGTGAATTTGATGCAGTTGTGATCAGTCCATGGCAAGGTGGCGTTAGAGGTGATAGTATCGAGGCAGTTATGGTCTGCGATCCAGTCTAGGATGCGGCCTTTTGAGTGTGTGGGATTTAATACTTTTTGGGTAAAACCTAAGTCGTTAAGTTCCTTAGTGAAGGTATCAGCAGGTTTGTCTTTCTCATTCTTGAATCCCCAGTTGAGGTCTCCTAATAGGAGGGTCTTGGTGGAGCTTTTGATATTATTGCTGAGTATGTGGATGAGGTGTTTCTGAGAGTCTAGGGGGAGGACTGAGGGGCGGTACAGTACATGAATGTTGATGGTGCTGTTGGGGGACATTGTCAGTTTAGCAGATAGAAGGTCAGAGTTACTGGTCCACGGGTGACTGACAAGTCGAAGGTGGAGGCCCTCTTTGTAGATGAGAGCTATTAGGCTTCCCAGTTGTGCTAATCTATATTGTCTGAGGATGGTGAAACCTGGTGGTAGTGCAAGTGCGACAGCGGGGCCAGAGGCTTCATGTAGCCAGGTTTCTGTGATGGCTAGTAGATCAATGTTGTTGTTGGTTATAAGGTCGTGAATCTCAGATGTATGCACTCGGAGGGAGCGTACATTGATGAGAGCACATTTGATGTGGGGCGTGTGTGAGTTTTTTGTGGTGGTGTGGGTGGGGGTGGAGTCATGCTCGTTTTGTGGATAAAGTGATCCATGAACATTTGCAGGTCAGCTCTGCAAAATGTGTGTGTGTGTGTGTGTGTGAGAGAGAGTACATTTCATCCCCCACTGCTTAAAGAGAGCACCAACTTGCCATATCAAGCCTCCCTAACAACACCCCTCCTTATCTATTTGTTGTTGTTTGCAGCACAAGGTCCTGCCACACTAGAATAAGAACAATATAGTGTTCAATGTCGGTGTCGCTGCATTTGATCAGCGTTCGTAAGAAAAAGGCACTAATGAATACGTTCTTCAGTGGATAGATAGCACCTAAAGATTGATAGGTCAGTTCAGTGTGCTATCGAAGTGATATCATCATCGAAGAGGCATGTGGTTAAGTAGAGTAATTTTACAAGAATTAGAAGTGAAGAGAAGAAAGAAGGTGTTATATGGAAGACACAGCCGGGCACTAGGGAATAAGGAAGGGTAATGGGTCAGGGAATAACCACACAAAAAGACAGAAATAAATGCATGCATTTCTCCAGGTTACACATCCCATACCACAGCAATGCTGCTCCTGGTCGGTGCCCTGCATTGGCCCAACACAGCACAGCATTTAGGCCTGCGTAAAAGCTGAATAGAATGAAACGTCATATTCAATTCTACTGACAGCGGATGTCGCAAGAGATAACCCACTGGAGCTTTGAAAGAATTGCTGGATCTCGCAGGCACTTACAGCCCGTCCATCCATCAATCAGACTTCTTTTAACCAGTCAGGAATTGCAAGGCAGCGATCATCTGCACGTCAGTGATGCTCCAGTTTAAGGGGACCAGCGAACAGCACTGCAACATCCTAGGGCTTGCTAACAAAATGTATTAGTTCATGAAAAGGATCATTAAAAAAAAGAAATCGAACGGATATGTTTAGTATTGCAATTAATACAATGCAAT
Organism: Ambystoma mexicanum; assembly: GCF_040938575.1. Taxonomy (NCBI): domain Eukaryota; kingdom Metazoa; phylum Chordata; class Amphibia; order Caudata; family Ambystomatidae; genus Ambystoma; species Ambystoma mexicanum. Next base: position 329,653,318 of record NC_090934.1, on the reverse strand, counting down.
GAATACAATTTCAATTTCAATTTCAAGGTCCGCAAAGGTCACAATGTACTTACAATGTCATCAGCCTGAACTCGGAATGTGTGGGTAAATTGTGTGTGGTAATCATCTATCTCAATTGGCGCATACGGAAATGTCAGTGTCTATTCACAAGACCTTAAGTAAATAGTATACAATTCTACATAGATCAATAACACAAAGTCAATTCCTTGGTTTAAATCAATCAGAAACCCAGGTAGTTTTCATGATGCTCCTGTATGTAATGCTTTTACAATGATTTCCTGAACCAAAGGAATGAAAAGGGAAGAAAGCCTCAAGCATGAACCCTGGTAAGTGTAGAAGAGAGAAGAAACATGTTGTAGTTTGATGCTTTTGGCTTCTGGCTAAAGCACGCATGACTTGTGATGTCAGAGGGCATGTGATGTCAGTGTGGAATGTGTCCCGGATTACTTGCGTATGAGCTGAGGGAGTTTACTAGGGGTGACAGATCTGGATGCTGGCTGAGCGTGGATGGGCTAGTGCTTGTCAGTAGTTTTCCTATTTGTATCCGTATAGATTTACGTGGTGTGCTTACCTTATATGTATGTGACGCACCCATGGACAATAAAGTATACTCTTACTTTGACTCCTGGATCCTGTGTCTTCTATAATTTACTAGACCCTGGACATTTCCCGTTAACCTGTGCATCTTATGTATTGATTGAAATACAATGACCACCTTGAGCGGGCGTCTGAGCCAAACAGGGAGCTTGGAATGTGGGCTGTATCCTCTGGAATAAGCCTGTGTCTCCCTCCTCCTCACCCATACAGCCCTTAGCACCCACTAATAACCACACGCGTGTGCGAAAGGCTAAGAAAATAAAAAAAAAAAAAAATTACAAACGTACTTTTCTACTGTCCTGCAATGCTGTGTCTGATACAAGAGTCCATCATCAGTGTTGAATACATCATCCTCAACACTGAAGACAGACTCTGTTGCAGACGGGGCATCGCAGGAAAGGAGAAAGGTAAGTTTTCCCTTTTTTAAATTAACCATTTGCACCCACTTGTGGTTATTCGGGTGTTCTAATGGCGATATAACCCTTGTCATTATAATTATAATTATTGGGCCGACCCTGCCGGTAACGCCACCACTCCCTGCATGAAGGGACCCTCGCTTTGCTTAGGAGTATAAATTGCTCAACGCAACCTTACCGGCAGTGTTGGCCCACCTCCTCAGGTTATATCTTCTCATTAAGACACGGGATAGGGATTTGTCCAAGGGTTGTCACCAGGATGCACCAAGACTCTTATATCCGTTTAATTCACTGCAGTGCATTTCATGGTTGTGAATTGCCCACTTACATGTCAGCACTGCCTCCCATTATATAGCAACCTCTGTAATAAGACAGGCACAAGAGTTGGCCTCGGTTACAAGGTTAGTGGCCATCAATTGGTCGTACTAAGGAGTGGTGGACGTAATTACTGCAGAAGATATTGTGACTGCATCATAAGGCCAGGTAGGTGAGGAGGGAGTTTGTACAGGCACTACAGAGGGGGTCTGGGGAAGGGTGAAGCGGAGGAAAAGCAAACCTTAAAATGTGGGTGTTTGTGGTTCCCAATGCACAACTGAGATGCAATACTATGCCATGCAGGGAAAAGTAATCCTATGCTGTGGTGCGTGGTTAGAAACATTTTGAGGAACTCAAGTGGTCAGTCCCACAGGTGGAAAAGAGTTGGGCACAGCTGCATTTGGGTGTGTGGGGGAGAAATAGCGTGGATTGACCTGTGGCACCCAATACAGAGGGGGTGTTACTTTTTCCACATACATCCTCTATTTTCTATATATATTCACTTTGACCTTATTGTCAGGTTGAGAGCCTAGCGTTAATACATATGTTATTCTGGGCATAGCCCCTGACACCGATTGGCAGTATAGTCGCTCTGGTGTCTTGCCTTGGTAAACCCTGGACATTTTCTCTCTCAGGTGGCTTTCCATCGGGATCAGGTGCATGCAATCAAATGGTAAAAGACGTGTAGCATGTGGTAGGGGATAACTCCGTGCACTAGCAGAGAGGGAACCATGAGCACTCCATTAAGAGGAGTGCTTCTGTCACAGGATTAGCATTGGGCTAGTACCTTCTCTGAAGATTTATTGCTGGGCTCAGATCTTATATTGCCTTGCTCATCTCTGGAAACCCTCCTGGGCTTTATCACCCCTCCGTCGTCGTGAACACAGAGGCAACGTATCTACCTACCATTCCAGGAAATGTTAGGTAATTACATCATGTTCTTACCTGTAATACAAATGTCATGTGGAACACGGTTTGGCATTAACTCACACGGGAATCTTGACTCTCATTCTTGGGAAGAGGGCCCTGCACGCAGACTAGATGGCTACATACACTGTGATGTCCACTTAAATGTTAAGTGACTTCCAGAGGGTGGTCACACCTTGCCAGCATTTGTGGGCAATTGTTGTATACTGTGAAAAAGTTGAACACTCTGAGTGCATTCAATATCCCTGTCAGAACCTTCGATCATACTAAACATGAACAGATCTAAGGCCAAACAGGGTCTTTTTTATTTATTTTATTTCCAGTTTTTTGTAAAGCGCCAAGCATGCTGAGATGACCTACTTGGTAATATTCTGGCAGCCTACAAACGATAGGCCAATCAGCCTGGAGGCATGTATAACACACATCTTCAGGGTGCCTACTATGCTATAAGGGAAGGTGGATTTGATTACATTCCTAAAATGCTCTGCCTTGTTAGTCTTAGAATGCATATTTAAAATACAACCATATCAACTTTTGTACCATCTCCCTGTCACATGCTTTCTAAATTTCTGTTCTTTTTATTATCTTTATATTCACTTGTTTAATCATTTTATCTTCAAAAATTCAAGGGTTTGGGTTAAGATGGTGAAATTCAAATTTATGCACCACTAGGTCAAAGACAGGTTCCTTTCGTCCAGCATTTCTGGGAGCAACGATAGCTCATGCACAGCAGTGTTGGTAGAGCAGGTGGCACTGGCTAGGTGAAGGATATCTAGCCTATCTCAGGTCCAAAGGCCTTGGCCTGAGTTTTACCTCAAATCTGAGGTTGGTGGGTCGATCTAGTGTCATGACCCTGAGGCGCATGCCAAGAAATAAACCTCCTTCATAATATTACGCCACTGAGCAACAATCCCCAAGTGCTGCTGATATGTGCTGTGAGGGGGTCACAGGTAGCTGTGGGAGACCATCAGAGCAGATAGTCCCTTCTAGCATTCTTATCATGCATGGAGTAGGAGCAAAATTATCATGGCCTGGTCCATAGACTGTAAGAGAAATTGGTAAGGACAGTGGTTGTGGTACAGGCTGAGACAGAGATCAGTTATCACCCACAGAACAGTCTACATTAATTGTCACAGTTCTGACTATTAGGATTGAGATGAGATTGTATATTGAGAGCACAGAGAAATCTTTCAACCGAGAAAAATTGGAACTGCTAGCATTGGCCCCTGGCTTTCATACACCAATACCCTCAACCTTAATATCTAACATTTTGGAGCTGGGCTCTTGCTGCTTTGCTTTTGTACTGCATTCCCCTTCGTTTTTTTGTATCCAAGATTTCAGCATATGGATGAGATAAATACAATATAGGGAGCCTCCCTAAAAAAGAGAAAGCCCACACAGCAACCTCCCGAAGTGTGTGAAACCTGGATGCAATAGCTGACATAGATGTGGAGTGTCTTGATAGAGCACTTGATATTCCAGGAGGGAGGCCTTTTGGAGAACCTGTGAGTGGTCATCATGGGCCATCACTCCAATAAAGAAAACATGAACATTCAAAAAGGGGACTTTGTTGGAATATTTATGGGTTGCACGTAGAAGAAGGGCTCTCTATTGTTGCCCCTGTAGTTTTGCAAAGCCCCTTTGAAGGCCCTAATCACTTCCATTACTAGCCCTGGATGAGCGGGATGGGGAGGAGGAAGTAAGGGAGGAGGTGGACCTCTACTCGAGGCTATAACAGATGTGGTGGAGATGGAGAGGGCGTCCACAGTTCGTTCTGAACAGCCAGAATTGATACTGCATCCAACTCCAGTCGCATAGCAGGTGGATAGTAATCCATGTTTGGGAGGTACCTGCACAATAGGCTGGAGTTTATGCATCTAGCAGGTAACTTTTACAAGGACAGTTATGTTCTATTTAAATTCTCATTTTACAATGAGTTTTCCTCTGCTTCCTAAAGAAGTTCACTGTCTCCAGAGCTCTGTTTCTATCTAGGCTGGACTTCTGCAACAGCCTCTTTTTAAATCTGCCTGCCACTACTCTCCGCCCTCTGCAACTCATCCAAAACAGGACTGTGAGACTTGTCCTTGGCCTCAAACCCAGGGATCACATCTCTCCAGGACTGAAATCTCTGCAGTGGCTCCCATTGGCAGCGAGGATTATGTGAAAAACCCTCTGCATTGCCCACAAGGCCTTCTGGGGCCTGGGACCTCAATACCTTCAACTCTCTCTCCCTAAATATCTTCCTTCTCGAGCTCTTTGCTCATCCACCTCCAACTCCCTCAGGGTTAGTCGCTTCTCCAAGCAACAAGTTGGTGCTAGAGCTCTCTCTTCTCCTGGGGCCTCCCTCTGGAACAGCCTCCCTGCCTCTCTGAAACTTGAGGAGAACCATCTTCGGTTCGGAAGCACCTCAAGACCTTCCTCTTTGCTTCTGCTTTCTCTCCTCCTCTCGCCTGCTGATCTCCTGACTGAATCTGAAACTGCAATGGTCACCTGGCTACCCTCTGTTCCCAGGCCCAGGTCCCCTACCCGTCAGCTGCACACCTGCACTGTCCCCCTGGCAAACCTTGAACTCTGGGGCTGGTTCTGTATCCCTTCAGCCCCCTACCAGCACTTGACACCTGATGTCTGCACTTACCCTTGCACCTGTCTACAGCTGTCTGCACTTCTTATTTATTGTTCCTATTTATTGTTTCTATGTATTTACCGTTTATCCTATGTACGGCACTTCACCTCCCCCTTGCACTTAGCCCTTTCCCACCTCCCCTTCACTTGCGCAATATCAATATCATCTGGCCTAGTAGGATCGCTTCCTCTGTCTTCCCTCTGTTTCCCTCCCTTGCCTCAACACGCATTGAAACACTTGTGTATAAGCGCGCCATAAATTACATATCTAATCATATCATAATGTCCATACTGAGATAAAATGCTTTAAAATGTAAGTGTTCATTCTCAAGCAGGCCCACATAGTAATGAAATTTCATGAACACCACATGAAATGGATGGCACAGGGTTTGTCAGTACAAAGGACTAAGATTATCTGAAGATCTGCTGGGATAAGGCCAGTTGTTTTGGGAAACAATGATTCAGTGGTTCCTCTAGAACCAGGGTCTCCCAACCAAGGCTTGTGAAGCTCATCCCGGGTCCATATGGTCAACATTTATGCCATCATCAACACGAACGCTCTTTGTGCTCTACCATCCTCACACTCAAAACCCAATGGGCTTATGATTAACCCAAGTCTTGAAAAGGAAAGACCCCCTACTTGAAGTAGGATTGAGGGGGTGTTTTGATGGGGTATTTTGAAAGTGTGTGTCTATCCAGTGCTGGATTCATGTCCACAGGCACAGTGGAATAGAATCTTCACCCTTAACATCCCTAACCAGCTGAAGGGAAGGAGGGACTCCGACCACACATTACTTTGCCTCAGAAATATTAGGGAACCCATTATTCCAGCCTCTAGGTTAAGGGGTGCTGGTGCTGGAAGGATGTGCCGTGGTGGTAAAGGATGCAACAAGATTCACTCTGGCCTGCAGTTATGTGTTAAATTACTTACTGGCACTAAAGGAGAAATAACCCTTGGACAATATGGTCACCTTTCAGTTGACTTGAGAGATGCCTTTAGAAAAAATGATGCCAGTAAACTCCATGCTTGATGTTCCTATGCTGAACAGGGTAGGAGCCTCAGAGAGGATAAGGATCAGTAAACACCAATAACGGAGGTGAGGTCAGAACAATCTTGTAACTGGGTGCTCAGTGATCCACATATGGAAGTTTAGTAGGTGCTCACAGCAACACAATTGACCCCATACTCCGACAGCATTTGCAGACAAGGTACCCCACTAGTGTGGTGGATTTACGTGATAGTGAAGGTAGAGATGAAAGTGTTGTACAGTCGTTGAATAGGTACAATTCCTGAGCTGAATTGTTGCAGTGATCTCCATAAATCTGGGGACAAAGGCAGGCAAGAATGTGTGGGGCAGACTGATATCATCATGCAGCAAGAAAGATGGACCCAGATCCCACGGTACATGATCTTGCATGTTACAGTTGTTTCTTTAGCTATGGTGTGACCCAGAGCCACGCTTCTGCTATGGACTTAAATATTGGGAGCCACTTTCTACCACATAGAATCAAGGTGCCACTTTATCCAATGTATGATAATTAAAGGTGATGGGGGGGGTTGTCACTGGCAATGGGTTGTCTGGGTACCCCTTTGGAGAGGTTGGAAGGCAAGAGTATGTCTAAACTATTATGTTTTTGGGCAGGTGGATATTTAATGGTCACATGGCTCAAGAACAATTTGAGCTGCACATTGTGAGGGAAGATGACTGGCGACAAGTTACCTGAATATTCTGAATGGCTAGACTAATGTTGCTTCCTCACTGCACATAGCATTTGGGTGGATAGAAGCCAGATATAATACATTTCTATATTATCAGGGCACATACATCTTGTTATAGATACGGAGGTGCTGCAATGCTTGGAAAGAGACCATGAGACCCTAGTGATGACCTTAAGCACACCACAAGTGTTGTGGGTGAGTTGGAAGAGAGAGCACACAGTGACATGGTGGTCAGTGGACATGGTCAGTTTTTAAAATGGTGCAAGATTAACAACAAAGTGTTCCTTTATTAACTATGCACTGAAAATCCAAAATAGACATAGGACAATCTACGTGAACTTAGGAGGACTGCATACTGGCAGGAGATGAGATATTTTAAGCAGTAACGAACCACCTTAAGCGATACAGGAAATCAGTAGCTCTGACTAATCTGCCACTTGTTGCAAGAGGAGGGTGATTGCAGACTTAGGCAGGGGTGAGAGATCTAGATTGGTGCAGGCATCATTTTTTAGTTGCAAATGTCTACTTGCTCGAATAGCAATGTGGGACAAACAGTTTGGGGGTAAAAAAGAGGGAACAGAGCTGTTTTTAATAGACGTGGGGTTTAAGCAAATGTGTGTTGTGGCCAAGACAATCTTCACAATTTTCAGAAATTATGTTAAGAAGGAGGGAAAGGCCAATAGCAGCTTAAAGGGGGATGTCGACCAAAGATTGCTCCAAGCTTGCACCTTTCTTACTTGCTGACACCTTTGAACTTGCTTTGTTTAGATACAACTCTGCACTCTGCGCCCCTTTAATGATCACTAACCAGCCTGCACAACTTGCACCTATCTACTGTAAGTGATTGCAATCCAGCACACACCCAAGTCAACGCTCACACAAGTAGTGCACAACTGAAATCCTTATTTATTTTTGTCTAAAAGTTAATTATTCTGAACGATATACCACTGATGTCACACCCTTCTCCTGGACCCCCTCGCCCCCTGTTCACACTGAACCAGGAATCAGGCTGGTTTGTAAAGGTAAATATTGATTTATGTATTTAAAAAATCACAATATGTTTTAATAGATATACAACAATCACCAATGGGGTGACAGAACACTGAATAATATCTTTAGTGCACTAGGAATAGGTAAAACAAATGCTGCACAGACAATAATAATTTTGTGTTGGTTCAGATCAGATAGCACTGTGGTTAGAGGTTCCCCCTGCACACCCCTCAACCCCCAATAGGCAATGTAAAGAGATAGGAGGAGAGAGCAGGTATTCAGGAATGGCAGAAATCAAACAGAATATCAATCTCACTTTCCCCCAGCAAACACAAGAGAAAAACGGAATTGACTGTCCAGCTGTCAGAATGGCTTTTAAAATCTTTAGAATGGAGAGGGCAACAAACCAAATGTGGTCAAAAACACTTAACTTTCTCTACATTCTTATGGGAGCCGCTTTGCACAGTTGCACACAAACACAAGCAATGATTTAGTCCAAAGAAAACATTTGAAATCTTAAAATTCAAGTCGGAAGCAGTTAAAAGCTCTTACTCGTGTAAAAATATCTCAAAATGGAAATTTGCCTCAAACTTTTCAGTGTGTGATATTCGTGATAACGGGAGAATCACACTGAATTGGAATGCGGTTTGGGGTTCTATGGATAGGTACAGAAGTTAGCTATAAGTAGGAGTTGACATTTCATTTCTATCAAAAAAATTGAAGGAGTTATGGAGTTTTTAGTGGAGGTCATTTTTGGAAAATAGGCGCGAGAAGGAAAAACAGAAATGCACTTTTAAAAATAACAAATGAGTTTGCTTACTCTAGGGGATGACTTTGAAGAAGCAAATACCACACAGGGATTACAACCACTGGATCAGGGTGACCACCTGATAAGGAAGCCCGACTTATTCAGTTGAGAAAATGGGCAGCGCAAAGATAGTTCTAACAATACAGGTTCTGAAGGGAAGATAGGATGGGTTGGAGATAGGGACAAGACTATGCAAACGACATATGCTATGTGACACAGAATTTGACCGTCAGCTCTGGTCATGGAGTGGGTCTGGTCTAAGAAAAACAGCACATCAGGCACGGGACTGGAACCTCTAGTCCGGTCACCGGATTGGCACAGGATCTGCTCTCCTAGTCGGTGGGTATTTGGATCAGCTGGATAGCGAGTTCCTCGGGCAAGCCTAGTGGTGGCAAGCCAGAGAATTTCTGGACACTGGTTCAAAAGGCCTTCTCACCCACACAATGCTTTAATGAGTGGAGAGGATACATTTGAGGATTGCGGCCTTGCTGGAAATCAATAGTCTCTGTTGCTGGAAAGAGATTTGGCATCTGGATCTGGAAGAATAGTTAAAGCTGGATGTAGAATTCTGGATCAGAGTGCTCCGCCGGAATCAGGATGGTGGCTGGGTCAGTCAGCCCCTATGTGCTCTCAGCTGTCTCTATTTATGCCCCAGAAATGACATCACAAAGGGGTGTATGGGCTAGTTTAGCTACACCTGCCCCTTTGAAAGGTGATTGGGTCAGAGTCTACTCTCTGCCTTGATAGGAAGAGAGAAAGAGAGTGTCCTATTTATGGTGTAATTTTATGATGCTGAGAATCCAACCCTAGCCACTGGGACACAAAGTCTAAATTTGGCAAAATATATATTTACACATGTGCAACCTCTATACAAATCACATCCACTGATAGCATATGTAACATAGCAGCTATTCCTCAAAACCCTGTAGCTGTGGAATCATGTCTCCCCTTTCTACAGACTATTGCCCTTTTCGCTATGAACACACTTTTCAATTTGCATGCAACGTTCCACAAATGTGTGTGTTTAACATGGGAATGAGTGTATAAAGTTTCACAATTCTACCGGAAATACATTTTGCGTAAAATCACATACTTTGTCACACAGTTCTGGTGCCTCGTCAGCCGTGCAGCCGGAAATTAAATGAACAACTGTCATTTTTATATTTTTCACCATTTTGACTAGCAAGTTATAAGTCTTTTTAAAAAGTGTTATTTGTACATGGTGGTTGCTTGGGTCTGCCTCTTTTCGTCTCCCTGCAGTCCAGGAGCATGCTCCTCCTTCTTTGCTCCTTGCAGAGGCCATTTACGACCCTCTTCACACTTCAAGTTTCCTGAGCTGCAGCTTGTCATTGTTCCTTTTCCCTCTGCAGACCAGATTCTGTCCTACCCTGTAATTAACGCCTCCCCGTGAGTTTCTGCTGTGGGAAGGCCTTCCTTCTGTGAGAAAAAAAACCTGTTATTCCAGTTTTGCAGCTTCTTCCAAACTAATTAACTTTTAAACTTAGCACAAAAACCACATCTGTGGCATCACATACAAATACATTTCATTCTTGGGCTTAAAGTCTGTGGAATCAAAACACAACTAAAATCTGTATTTCTTTTTGCACCAATCCTGTTTATGTTGCTACTTCAGCAGACTTTTGAGTTTTAGGTCATTTTAAAGCTGCCTTAGTAACTCTGACAGCTGTCATTCAGACAGCCCTGGGCACTGCACCCAGATTTTGGGATAGAGACTGTCAGTTTTCAGACTTTGTATGTTTCACAATGTTGATGCATAGATTTTAGCACCGGGCAAGATTGTGAATGTTGAAAAGTATTGTGTTATAGGCATTTTGGAGTTTTTAGGCAACAAAGCAAATGACAATTGTAGGCACATTTTTGGGTTTCATTCGTAAAGTGCTGTTTTTATCTCTGCACTCTGTTTGCTGTTCATGGGAGCCACTGGCACATTTATGCAGGATGTGCTCTATTCCACTGCACATGGTGGCAGGTTGTGCATCTCCCTTTTTGTGTGCTGAAGAACACGGTTTTTGTAGGTTTTTGGCGCGCACAAGGGTTTTGCCGCCCATGTTGCTGTTTCTTTCCCCATTACTGGCAGGGTGATGCCGCATAGCATAGCGGAGTGAGTCAATACATCCCACACTACTCCACATTCCTCTTGCCCTATCTCTCTCAACTTCCATCTTCACAGTCTGCTAAAAAAAACGCAACAGTCATATCTTTGCCAAAGAAACTATATGTTGACCCCAATAACCCCAGCACTTTCTTCTTCCCCACTACTCTAAAATCCTGATGTGGATATCTTCAACTGAATAATCAACTATCTTGAGGTACACTTACGTACTAACCCCCAACAATTTGCATTCTGGTGCAAACACTACACTGTGACTGCTCCAACCCATGTTGACAGTTCTTGTACTGCTGCCATCACTCTTACCTGTACTCTAGGCATATTTCTTGAACCATGATGAATCATCTCTCACTCCTTCAAACCTGTTCTCTTCTTAGCTTTAAGTACACTGCACTTGTCATGTTACCACTCTCACCGCACCATCATCATCTTTGGAAACTCTTCCACCTCCTCCCCAACGCTGCTCCTAATTGGCATTCAACAAACATTAGAACTAAAGCCATGCCTCTTCACCTTACACAATTCCTCCTCCCTATGCAAAGTTATCTCTTCCTTCAGCTGTAACTATCACCTGCCTGTTGATGATACCCAGTGATTCTTCTCTTTGCCATCCTTTGCTCCTGTAAATACAAACTCTATCACTGCTTTCCACCACTGAATGGCTTTATGCTTAATGCTCAACTATTCGAAGACAGAAGCCATCTTTCTTCCTGCCACCACAAAAGAATCCCCATCTCTTTCCTCCCTGACCAACTCACCCATCATGTGTGTTTCTCACCCTAAGGGTTCTCTTTGACAGAAACCTAAAGCTCTTCTTTTTCACCATGGCCACTGGCACGACAGCCAAACCCAAACTCATAAAAATTAGAAAAATGTACCCACACCTCACACCCCATTCAACTAAAACCCTAAACTCTTCTCTTGTGCTTAACAAACTGGAATATTGTATGTTCTGCTTCTTAGTCTACCACTCCACTCTTTTGATCAACTCAACAAAACTGCCCATTTTGTAAAACAGACACTCTTCAACCTACCCACACACTTGTCCACCATAACCCTGCTTTGTGCCTGAACAGGGAAAAATCGCTCTCTCAATGTAAATTCTAGCTTCTACCCTATACCTTAATTTGTGGTATTGCCCCCTACTACCTTACTGATTTCATCTCACTGTACTCTCTGTCTCAACCTCTCCTCTCCTTGTACCCCCACCAACTTTCACTTCTTTTTCTTCCTCACTCCACGTCAGTGGAATGTTCTCCACCTGGGCAACAAAGTAATCTCTTTGGAGGAACTCTTCAAATCAAGAGACAAACTCCATCTTGTAGCCATCAAAGAAACACCCTTTAAACTATCACCTTCCTATCTAAGCTAATTCCCCAACCCACCTTTATGGGATTTAGCCCTTTGGACTACTTTATGGGCCTGATTCATGGAAGTGTTTTATAATGGTGCAATTCCATGGGAAAACGTTCCATGAATCAGGCCCTATATATATTGGAACTATGTAAATACGGCCTCAGTCCATAATGTTAAAAATATTGCTTTATGTTCCGAGTACATGACCACAGTATATGTTTTCACTCTTACTCCTTCATCAACCAGTTTACCTCATTAAATCCAACACTGTTTTTTGTAAAGACACCTTACCTAAGGACTGTCTACGATCTCTGTCTTTTCCTACCTCCTTAGACATTTCTATTCAAAATGATGTCCTTGCTCTTCAATAAACACAATACAATAAAATACTAGAATTAGTAAAATAGGGAGATACAAATATGTACCATTTAAACATATTTAATTTTAACTATAATATACCAATTGCTCAAGTGAAAGAACAAGCTACATTATGTCTTTGGAATGATGTAGAAATTACGACAATAGCCTTGTCCTTTCTAATCTTTAAAAGAATCTGGTACCTTCCTGGAAAATACATTTTTAAACATTATGGCCTCCTTTCTAGAGGATGGAGGATTGATTATTTTAATACTCTTTATATATATGTTCTCATTATCTTGAATACATGTTAATGATTTTCATTTTAAGGGTATATGTTCCCCAAAAATACAAATTAATAATATTAGCACATTTTAAAAATAACAACAAGGCGTGTAGCTTGGGAAAGTATAAGGTGATTGAGGGTAGGTGTGTAGGGGTGGGGGAAAATGTGGGTTGTATGGTGGACCTCACTCTAAAGTTGAGGTCAAGAAGGTAGAGCAAACATAAAATATGTGCAGTACCTGCTGTCGGGATGCTGCAGGTTGAGATGAAGATGGTTGGCTCTCCAGCCTAGATCATCTTCATAACCCTCAACGAATAAATGATGATAATAAACAAACAACAGTACCAAGAAATTCTGTCAACAAAAATAATAGAGCTTTCCACTGTAGAGGTATTAGTGTTACAGACATCTGAAGGGAACAAAAACAGCCCAGACACCAGGCCTAGACTAGTTACTGATGGATCTATACAAAGATGAACCAGAAATGTAGGCCCCTCTTTCAGCCAACCTACCGAAGGTCATATTTATTACAAGAGCAATCACACTATGATGGACCAGAGGAATATTGTATCCAGGTTCAAAAAGGAGAGTAGATTGTAACCATATCTTTCTTTAATGGAAATATCTTAAAATATTTATTTTGACACATTATATCATCAAACCCACATGATGGTTGAATACTCATTTATAGGGATGCTGTCATTATCTTGAATACATCTTACCAATTTTCATTTTGAAGATATATTTTCCCCAAAAATGCATATCAGTAATATTAGCACATTTGTAAAAATTCAAGGGGGTTGCCAATAAAGGTGTAAGGAGATGTGGGGGGTAAGTGTGGGTGTGTGAAAATGTGGGTTGTGTGGTGGATCTCACTACCACATTTAGGTCAGGAAGGGAGAGCAAAAATAAAATGTGTGGAACATCTGATTCAGCTGAAAGATGGTGCAAAGCTAACCATGTGTTATTTATTCCCAGAATTGCTTTTGATGCAATATGGGTATAACATAGTAGTGTTTGAACCTGGCGGCATTAACAGAGGATCATGTAAGGAAAGGTGAGGGATATTTTGGATTTGCATGTATTGGTCTGTCAACAGCAATTTATTGCATATTATGAAAGCCGATGAACTCATGCCTGAAATAATTATGCTGGCAGTGATGTGGATGGGCATAAACAGTTATGTATATAAAAGGGGACACATTAAAATAGCTATTTTTATGAAAGGGGACACATTCAGCGAGGTCACACAGTACGAATACTTGTGCTTGAGATTTGCCAGAAATGTGTCCTAGAACCTGCAAAGGATGGAGTTAGGCGAGAGGGTCGTCTAATGTATTGGAATTATTTTACATTTTATAGATGACTCCGAGCTGTTTGTGTGCTTTATAAATGCAAATAAATAAATGACTGAATGCACATAGCCCAGGTATGCTACTGGATGACTATGAAGCAAGACCAGAGATTTGATAATAGCAGGGAGTGGTATTGTAATCTATGGGCCTTGTAAAGGGTTTGAAATGCTTGAGGCAATATTTCGGAAAGGAATATTGGTGATCTCTTACTCAACATCTACTGATTTATTAATCAAAGTGTCATTTGCACCAAGAATATTGTGGATGTCATTGTGAACTAATCCATATATGTGCTTAACCCAGAAGATGACGTAGTCACTCTTGAGAAAGGGATGCAAATACCATTTCTAACAACGTGCATCAGTCTTTAGAGATGATCAATTGTTCTCACTAGTTTATAAGATGACATTATCTTCAGAAGGTATACTTTACCCTGGGATATGCTGAAATCCAAGAAATCTGAAGACAAGGGTGGCCTTTTTCCCTGTTAAATTAATTGCCAAGAGAGTGAGAGAAATAACTTGGCAATATAGCATCAGCTGCTGTAAAAAAGATGGTAACAAAGGTCATATACTGCCAAATCAAAACTAGGGGATTAAAAGATGCAAGGGAAATAATGATGGCCATGATTCTTATCATCCATATCAAAGCGTAAAATCCACTCCCAGAGGTGATCTAAATGCCCAAAAGGGCAGTAGCAGTTTTTGTGGCAGACGATATTGCTGTACAGGATGCGAGGCTCTGGAGAGAGTTGCTGCAAGATGCACCCCTCTGTACCTGACATGCTTACTATGTGACTGCAATATTGCCGCAAGTCTACCAATAGAGTATCCAGGAACAAATACGTATTACCTTTGTGCGTATGATGAACATTCAATGTTATCAACATCTTCCCTTCACAGTTTTATCACTACACCAACAAGTATTTGCACTGGAATATTGTGTTCTTAATACTCATAAATAGAAACTCACTCTCTTTTTTGCATTTGTGTATATTTATTATCTTGGATGGATAATATAAGAGCATTTGAAATAAATAGTATATTCAAACAATATATCTCCCAATATTAGCAATAAAGTAGTTGGCTAGAGTGCCGGCATACTTCCTTCCTTTCAATTGTAAAATGTTAGAACTACCTCCACCGCTTGTGATTTCAATTCAATAATGGTTTATCCCTTTCTAAGAATGGCTTACATCGTTGCTGGTAACTCTGTGTCTTATGATCACATTGATGCCTTCTGTCATTTTTCCATCAACACAATTGCTTGCCTTGCTTCAGCATTTTTTTTAGGTTTATCTACAACAACCCAGCCTAAACTGTGTCAGCCATGCAGCCGTTTTGTTACAGCCTTGATGGCTTTTATGTTGCTCTCTCTTTCTATTTCTCTCTCTATATCTCTCTCTCCCTCTCTCTGATTGGCCTCTTATTTGTGGAAGAAAAAGTAACTTTATATTTGTCTTTCCGTGCCTATTTGGATTTTTGGGTTGTCTCTGTTGCTTTCTTGAAGTTCTGGTAGTTCTTTGCTTCTCACTTCACTGGTCCAAACAGTATACATATACAATAAAGAGCACAACAATTCATTAGAATCATTCGTTTTTAAGATGAGCATCAATTGACCTGAAAAGCCACATCAGGATGGATGATGTTAGTGCCTTAAGCACAACTATTACAAGAGTCAAAAGTTATATTTCATCACCAGTCAACTCTCCCGACCCAATTATGGATACAACTATTGAGGTGATAAAAGCTTATATATCGCAGAAACAAATTCTATACTTGCTTTACAGCTTGAGTGCCGTTCCGAGCAGATAATTCCCTCAGCCCCTCAGTGCTCGGGCACTTTGAGCAGAGTGAGTGGCCCTCCTGCCTGCCTTCTCCCATTGTGTTGCATTTCCTTTTTCTTTTTTTCCAGCCCTTGCTTTCCCCTTTGCTTCTTTCCCTCCCACTCCCTCCCCAGCCCTTTTCCCGCCCTACTCCCACCCACCAGTCCCCTGGTTGGGGGATTTCTCAAGGAAGTGCACAGTGCTCCGTGCATGGAGCTTAGCTGCTCCATTACAGCTTCAGGTCTGTTTCAAGCAGGTAATTTCACCTGTCCCTCAGTGTTCGAGGCATTTTCAGCAGGTTGAGTACCCCTCCTGCCTGCCTTCTCCCATGTGCTGCATTTTCCTTTTTTATTTTCGCTCCTTTGCTTTCTCCATCTCTTCTTTCCCTCCTGTTACCTCCCTTGTCATGTATCTGCCCCACTCCCGCCCACCAGTTCACTGATTGGGGCATTACATAAGCGAGTGCACCTCCTTTCAGAGGACCCCAGAGCAGCCCTGCTCAGGCAGGCCTTGGCTAAGGGCCAGAGGCAAAAGGCAGCTCCCTACTGAGCAGCTCCACTCTGTGTTTGCCCATTTTGTCCTGGGACGCCTGATGCAGACAGCCTACAGCAATGGATAAGGTGAGCAAGATGTGGGCAGGAGGAACAGCCGTTACTGTACTCCATTAAAGCCCCACCACTCTTATTACCTAATATATAATATAGCCCATTTGTTTATGGTAGCCATATCTCACAGTTAGCCTAACTGTGCATGGTAGCCTTACCTTTGTTGTTAACCCATTCTTTTTAAGGTAGCCATTTCTCACATTTACCCTAACTGTTTAAAGTAGCCTTACCTTGCTGTTAGTCCATTTGTTTAAGGTAACCATATCTTGCATTTAGCCCTAAATGTGCAAGGAAGCTTAACTTGCTTTTAGCCCTTTTGTTTGAGGTAGACATTTCTCGCACTTAACCTGTGTAAGGTAGACTTGCCTTGCTGTTAGCCCATTTGTGTTAGTCAGACATATCCCCATTTAGCCTTATTATCTATGGTAGCCTTACCTTGCTTTTAGCTCATTTGTGTTAGTTAGCCATATCACGCATTTGGCCTAATTGTGTAAGGTAGCATTACCTTGCTGTTAGCCCATTTGTGTTCATCAGCCATATCCCGCATTCAACCTAATTGTGTAAGATAGCTTTACCTTGCTTTTAGACCTTTGTTAAAGGTAGCTATATCTTGCATGTAGCCTAACTGTGTAAGTAGCCTTACCTTGATTTTAGCCCATTTCTGTTAGTCAGCCATATCCCGCATTTAGCCTAATTGTCTATGGTATCTTTACCTTGCTTTTAGCTCATTTGTGTTAGTCAACCATATCCCACATTTGGCCTAATTGTGTAATGTAGACTTACCTTGCTGTTAGCCCATTGGTGTTCATCAACCATAACACAAATTCAACCTAATTGTGTAAGATAGCTTTACCTTGCGTTTAGCCCTTTGTTAAAGGTAGCTATATCTTGCATGTAGTCTAACTGGGTAAGGTAGACTTACCTTCATTTTAGCCGATTTGTGTTAGTCAGCCATATCTCGCATTTAGCCTAGTTGTGTAAAGTAGCCATGCCTTGATTTTAGCCCATTTGTGTTAGTCGGCCATATCCAGTATTTAGCCTAATTATGTAAGGTAGCCTTACCTTGCTGTTAGTCCATTTGTTTAAGATAACCACATCTTGTATGGAGCCTAAGTGTGTATGGTAGCCTTAACTTGATTTTTGCCCATTTGTGTTAGTAAGCCATATCTCGCATTTAGCCTAACTGTGCAAGGTAGCTTTACCTTATTTTAGCCCATTTGTGTTAGTCAGCCATATCTCGCATTTAGCCTAATTTTGTAAGGTAGCCTTAACTTGCTATTAGCCCATTGGTGTTAACCATATCCCACACTTAGCGTAATTGTCTAAGATAGAATTACCTTGCTTTTAGAACATGTGTTTAAGGTAGTCATTTCCTGCATTTGGCCAAACTGTTTACAGTAGCCTTACCTTGCTTTTAGCCAATTGGTGTTATTCAGCCATATCCTGTATTTAGCTTAATTGTGTAAAGTAGCCTTAGCTTGATTTTAGCCCTTTTGTTTAAGGTAGCCATTTAGCACATTGAGCCTAAGTTTGTAAGGTAGCCTTACCTTGCTTTTAACCCTTTTATTTAAGGTAGACATTTCTCGCATTTAGCCTGTGTATGGTAGACTTGCCTTGCTGTTAGCCCATTTGTGTTAGTCAGCCATATCCTGGATTTACCCTAATTGCCTATGGTAGCCTTACCTTGCTTTAGCTCATTTGTGTTAGTCAGCCATATCCCACATTTGGCCTAATTGTGTAAGGTATCATCACCTTGCTTTTAGCCCATTGGTGTTTGTGAACCATAACCCACATTCAGCATAATTGAGCAAGATAGCTTTACCTTGATTTTAGCACTTTTGTTAAAGGTAGCTGTATCTTGGATGAAGCCTAACTGTGTAAGGTAGCCTTACCTTGATTTTAGCCCATTTGTGTTTGTCAACAATATCCCGTATTTAGCCTAACTGTGTAAGGTAGCCTTATCTTGCTTTTAGTCCATTTGTTTAAGATAGCCATATGTTGCATTTAGCCTAAATGTGTAAGGTATCCTTAACTTGCTATTAGCCCGTTGGTGTTAGCCATATCTCGCATTTAGCCTAATTGTGCAAGATAACTTTACCTTGCTTTTAGCCCTTTCGTTAAAGGTAGTGTAATGCATCAGCCATGGAGGGCTTGGCTTAAATGGAGATACACCTAATATGGAGTCAAGTAAATCCGCCTTAGCGGTCCATGCCTTTTTCTCAACATGGCCGCTGAGACGCATTTACGTCTCACGCACCGTTACTCCGATGCGTTGTATCAAAGGTTTTCTGCTCCATACGCTTGCGCTCTATTTTGCTCCTTGTTACTTGCCCTTATAACTTTTTCTGCCGCACTTATAGTTTTGCGGCCTTTATTTCTATCTGGGCACTTTCGGAGGTTGGTATCTGTGAGGTTTATTTCAGAGGTAGCTTTCTGTCGCACGCAAGAGGTAAGGGAGTTCCTTTCGTTACCTTACCTTGTTTTTTCTTTACTCTGGGGTTTGACGATCCTGTCTTTTCTCTGCTCTTTACCTATACTTACCTTAACCGATCTCCGTATTTCATACTATTTCCATCTTCTTCTCCTGTGGTATTCTCTTTTTTACTCTCTACTGGCGTGTTACTTTTTCTTCTACTTTTGACTTCTTACTGGGTCCTGACACTTCACTGCTTGCAGACTCATCACCGTCACCATACCGCTTCCACTGGGGTCCTGAGGCCGCGCTGCTTGCAGACTCATCACTGCTGCCATACCGCGTCCACTGGGGTCCTGACGCTGCGCTGCTTACAGACTCTTCACCGCTGCCATACAGCGTTATTTGGGGTCCTGACACTGTGCTGCTTGCAGACTCTTCATCGCTGCCATCCAGCATCTATTGTCTATCTTAATAAAATTTGGGGGAACAAGCTTTAATTCCTGGGCCCAGGCCTTATGGAATTCTATGCCCAAACATCTTGTCGACAGTGGCTCCTTGAATATTTTTAAGAAACAATAAAAAACTTCCTTGTTTCATATAGGCCAAGGATAATTATTCTCTCCTCATGCTGCTGGAGTATTCAGTCTTGCAATCCACTGTATGTACCCCTACATCGGCCTTTGTATTGTGGATTACTGGATGATCATGGTTTTCTTTTGTGTTTCTGCTTTTTTTCCCTCTGAACTTTCCATGTTATCTGTCATCTGTTTTTTTTCTCCTCCTGTGTGCGCCCTGAGGCCTTTGGGTTAGTGGCGCAATACAAGAATTTAGATAGATAGATAGATAGATAGATAGATAGATAGATAGATAGATAGATAGATAGATAGGTACTGGACACTGCGCTGCTGGCTAACCCTTCTCCGTTACCAGTTAGCATTCTTTGGTGTTACCTGACACAGTACTTCTTACCGTTCTGTGAATTCTTATCTTTGAACTTGGTTTTAAACATTACATACTGTTTAGGTTCTGATCGCACTGCTGTTTCCGCCAAACCTGCATTTAGACATTGGGTCATCAAGCCTTTACAACAACAGGATCAAGATTGCCACTGGAAACATTCCGCCACCTCTACAGTAATACCATCGGCTACCAGGGATTTTTCAGCCAATCAGCTTTTTCCCTGGATTTGGGGGGCTTACTCCTTGGGGGCCCCTGAGACTAGGTCACCTTCCGGTCATGGTGGCCCCCGGGGAGTCATGTCCCTACTTACATCACAAGAAAGAAAGGAAGGAGAAGAAGCCACAAACACCACGTCCCTACTTACATCACAAGAAAGAAAGGAAGAAGAAGAAGCCACAAAGACCTAGAAGGAGAAAGAAGACGGAACTACTTGCAGACACATTGAACACTTCAGGTGAGGAGGAGTTGGGAGAAGGGAACAGTGAATTAGCCGGTCTTGACAGTATACAACGCCAAAAAGGAACAATGACTTCGCTAGAACAATTCCAGGAGATGTGTAATGCCATTCAGAGTTTGCGAGTGGAGATGCAGACTCTGCAGGCTGAGAAACAAAATCTCCGCCAAAAAGCCTCTTCCAGGGACGTATGGAGAGGTAACCTACCCCCTATGCCCTTCTCTAAGGGCAAATTTGATGGGAATTCAAAGGGCATGAAGGAGTTTCTCGACATCTGTTCAGTGTATTTTTCATTCAGACGGAAGGCGTTTGAGACAGGAAGAGCTCGAGTAGGATTCCTGGTATCTTCCTAGTATCTAACTTAGCCGGCAGTTCTCTGGCCTGGGCCACACCATTAGTAACCACTGATGACCCTTCAGTGAATGACTGCAACCAATTTGTTCACAATTCTAAGTCTCGGTTTGAGTGCAGTATTCGGCGTATGAGGCATTGCTTGATGTCAAACAAGGTAACCATGATGTCCAGACTTACGTCACTCAATTTGAAGGGCTAGCTACAGTAGCGGGTTGGCCAGATACCGCTCAACAAACTATATTCCGCAGAGGACTGCATGAAGATATAAAAGACGAGATAGCGTGAGTGGCAAGACCAGAGACGTTCCCTGAGTTGGTAACATTGGCACTCCGGATTGAATTCAGGCTGATGGAAAGGCGACATGAGAGTCGAAGAGGGAGAGGTTACTCTTCAGGGTATAACCAGGTTCCAATGTCAAAGGACAGATCATCTACGGAAGAGCCTATGCAAATAGGCACAACAAGATGTTGCTTAACCCCTGAAGAGAGGAAGGGGAGACGTGAGCAGAATCTGTGTATGTACTGTGGATCCTCAAAACATCAGCTAAAGGATTGCACAGAGATTCATTCAAGGCGTCAGGTTAACGCCCATCCCCGAATCTATGCAAGGGAGTCTATGGGGAGAACCGCTCAAGTTCTTGCAATTCCACCCGAACAGGAGAAGGAGGAACAGAAGACAACAGACTGATCATTTTTCAGGTTGCACTGCCAGGCAGATCCGGAATCACTATTCCAGTGCTTGCCATGTTGGACTGTGGAGCAGCAGGCAACTTTATGGATATTACATGGGCTACCAAAAAGGATATTCCACTCCAGCCCAAGAAGAAGTCCATTCCAGTTGAAGGGGTTGATGGTTGCCCTTTATCCTCAGGACCTATAACTATGGAGACCTTACCTAACCCAACTCTCACTGGGTAATCATACCGAGGTTATCATTTTTGAGGTAATCAGGGTGGCACATTTCCCTATAATACTTGGAATTTGCTGGTTAAGATGACTTAACCCTTGTATTGACTGGGGTTCCAACAAGTTGAGTTTCAACTCAGACTTTTGTGGAGAGAGTTGCATACAAGAGCCGAAGGTAGAGGTTAATTCAGCTTACCGAGTGGGTCAACCATGTTTATCTATTTCTACCATTCCGGCACAGTACAGTGAATACTGGAATATTTGAAGATGTGATTCCCAAACTCCTCCCCCATCATCGTTCAGAGGATTGTAGCATTGAACTCAAATAAGATGCACTACTACCTTTCGGAAGGATGTATCCGTTATCATAACTTGAAAGGTCAGCTCTTAAGGCATATCTGGACTCCAATCTCAAGAACTGTTTGATAAGGAGGTCATATTCATCTGGAGGAGCTTCCCTGTTTTTTATAGCAAAGAAAGGCACTAAGGTGCTTTGTCCTTGTATTGACAACAGGGGTCTGAACAGTATAACTGTTCGGGACAGATATGACATGCCTCTGATCAGGGATATCTTAGAGGCAGTCAGAGATTCACAAGTCTTCACAAAGATTGATCTAAGAGGAGCTTATCATTTACTGAGGATACGACGAGGCGATGAGTGGAAAACCGCCTTTCGAACACCGTTGGGGTTGTTCGAATATTGTGTGATGCCTTTTGGCTTAGTGAATGCCCCAGCAGTGTTTCAACGATTCATGGACAGAGTTTTTGCCAATATGCTCAACGTGTCGGTGGTGATCTACTTGGATGATATTTTGATATTCTCCACTACCTTATTTGAACATCGCCTTCAGGTTAAGGAGGTCCTTCGCAGGTTGAAGGAGAACCATCTGTATGCCAAACCCGAGAAATGTACCTTTGAAGCTTCAGAGGTACCGTATCTTGGGTTTATCTTATCCTCTACTGGGATAAGAATGGATACCGACAAGGTTAAGGCCATTCTCAGGTGGCCAGAACTCACTACTGTCAAAGAAGTACAGCGGTTCCTTGGGTTGGAAAACCTTTACCGAAGGTTCATACCACACTTTTCAGAAATCGTATTACTGCTTACTTCTATCCTCAAGAAGGGGTTTCCTTTAAATGGAATCCGGAGGCACAAGCCGCTTTATTGAGACTCAAAGAACTATTTACAACAGCCCCTGTGTTGATTCAACCTCATCAATCCAAACCTTTAATTCTGGAGTCAGACGCCTCTGGTGGCGCCTTAGGAGCAGTATTGTTACAAGAAGGTAGAGACGGACAAGACATCTTATTGCCTACTACTCACGATCATTCACCACTAGTGAACGGTACTACTCAGTCTTGGAGAGAGAACTTCTAGCCATGAGGATGGCGTGCAAGGAGTGGAGACATTTATTGCAAGGAACCTCTCAACCATTCCTTATTCGCACAATCACAGAAACTTACAGGTAATCCAGCAGATGGAGTGCTGCAATTCTCGCCCTGCTAGGTGGGCATACTACTTTTCAAACTTTGACTTTCAGGTTACTTATATACCTGGATCACAAAACAGCCTTGCTGACACCCTTTCCAGAAGCTGGGCTGAAAAAGAAAGTGTGTTGCCCAAACAAAGGTTTATCGC
Organism: Ambystoma mexicanum; assembly: GCF_040938575.1. Classification (NCBI taxonomy): domain Eukaryota; kingdom Metazoa; phylum Chordata; class Amphibia; order Caudata; family Ambystomatidae; genus Ambystoma; species Ambystoma mexicanum. Next base: position 329,630,280 of record NC_090934.1, on the reverse strand, counting down.
ATTTGTAAACCGGTTCCTCCAAGATGTACAGAAGGAGTGTAAGACTTGGGAACAGAGGGACTTATTACCTGATAACCTACAGGAAAGCAGAGGTCTGTGGTTTCACAATTCTGCTCTCTTTTTGCCCATGCTAGCTCTGCAGGAGCAAGCCTTACAGTATTGTCATGATCTGCCTCTTGCAGGACACAAGGGTCAGAAGGCAACGTATGAACTCTTATCCAGGAATTTTTGGTGGCCTTCTAAGCGCTTAGACATCAATAAGTATGTCAAGGCATGCCACGTCTGTGCCAGTGGGAAGCTTTCTAGGCAAAAATGTCTCAGTCTGTTGCAACAGCCAGAATTACCTTCACGTCCGTAGGAGAACCTTTCCATGGACTTTGTGGTGGATTTACCTCCCTCTCAGTGAAGAATGGTGATTCTTGTAACCATAGACTGCTATTCTAAATTGGGTCACTTCTCTCCACTCACTGGAGTGCCTTCTGCATCAGAAACTGCATCCGTATTCCTCAGAGTATTAGTACAATTACATGGTTCACCCCAAGTAGTCATTTCGGATAGAGCAGTACCCTTCACTTCTAAGTTTTGGACTGTCCTGTGTAACGAGCTGGGTATCCAGAGGGCGCTCTCATCAGGCTATCAACCACAATCCAATGGGCAGACAGAGAGGCTCAATGCCAACCTCAAACAATGCCTCTGTTGCTTTTGCAAAAAGCAGCAGGATGATTGGGCATCCCTGCTCCCGATGGCAGAGTTTACATACAATAACACCTACCACACAGCAATCGGAATGAGTCCCTTCAAATGCACCTATGGGTACCATCTACATTTCGTACCTGGGAAAGGTGCAATAGGTACCAAGGCTACAGCAGTGGATGCGTTGATGACAGAACTTCAAAGGACACACCAGATGGCCCTCAACACTTTAGAAGAGAGCAGGAAGTCCTACAAGAAGTATGCGGATGTCAAAAGAGGAACCAATCCACCATGGGTTCCTGGAACACTAATCTTGTTGTCCACCAGATACTTACCTAGGTTGGCGCATTAGGGAAAGTTCTCTCCAAGATATATTGGACCGTTTAGCATTGAGGCCAAGATCAATCCTGTAGCTTCTAAACTAAAGCCCCCATATTGTTTCAGAAGGATACACCCAGTTTTTCATGTGTCACTGCTCAAACTCTATGTGGAAGACCCATTTCACAGAACAGTCAAGAGGACCAGAATCAACACCCCATCAGAACCCGAAGAATATGAGGTGGCCAGATTGGTAGATTCTCGTTACAGACATGGAACACTACACTACCTGGTACACTGGAAGGGATATCCTCAATCTGAAAGAACATGGGAACCTAGATCTCATGTGCATGCTCCAGAACTAGTCCAAAAGTTCCACCGGTTGTATTCGGGCAAACCAGAGGACCCAGACACAGAAGGGGGCATACTGTAATGCATCAGCCATGGAGGGGTTGGCTCCATACGCTCGCACTCTATATTTTTCTCCTTGTTACTTGCCCTTATAACTTTTTCTGCTGCACTTATAGTTTCACGGTCTTTATTTCTGTCTGGTCACTTTCGGAGGTTGGTATCTGTGAGGTTTATTTCAGAGGTTGCTTTCTGTCGCTTTGCACGAAGGAGGTAAGGTAGATCCTTTTGTTACGTTACCTTGTTTTTTCTTTACTTTGGGGTTTGACGGTCCTGTCCTTTCTCTGCTACTTACCTATACTTACCTTAACAGATCTTTGTATTTCATACTATTTCTATCTTCTTCTTCTGTGGTATTCTCTTTTTTCTCTCTACTCACGTGTTACCTTTTTCTTCTACTTTTGACTCCTTACTGGGTCCTGACTCTGCGCTGCTTACAGACTCTTCAACGCTGCCATACAGCGTTATTTGGGGTCCTGACACCACGCTGCTTGACATCACAGTGTCCCTGCATGGCCTCAAGGGCCCAATCACGCCCCCAAGACTCTCCTGGAGTCAGTCCTGGCACCTTTGGTGCCAGCCTCATAAGGCAGAAGAAGGAGCTGGAGCTCTCAATGGGAATGGAACAACATGGCTGTCATGATCTCTGCTTCCAAAAGGTCAGGGTTTTCCCAACTCCCTTGGAAGCAGATCCATAACCCAGGTTCCGAGTGCCAACCAGTCCCAATTGGGACCTTTTGGACCCAGTCCTGGCGCCAGTGGCACCAGGCTCATAAATATGCCCAGTCCCAGCGCTGGAAGCGCCGGGCTCATAATGCTTGGGTGGACTCACCTTCAGCAGACCATGCTGCTTACTTGCCTGCCAGTTGAGCCTCTGATCCTCTTCTGTTTGGAACTACTTTTCCTGTTGGGTGGGGCTGGAGCCACTCCCTAGATTCAGAAGACTGGAACTCTTCTGGAAGGCAGGAACTCTTTTCTTACCAGGAACTCTTTTCTTACTTAGGCGTGGCTGTGGAAGGAGACACCTAAGCACTACAGGAGGCTATTTAAACCACACCCGGTGGATGAATCTTGCTTTGCGTTATTCTGCAACCTCTGCAGCAGAACGCTCATCGTGTCTTCTGCATCCGGTCCTGGGCCTAAGGAAAAAGGCTTACCATCCTGAATCCAGTCTTCAGCAACACCTATAAAGACAAGAAAGAACAGGTTAGCATTCCGGCATCTGAAAGGCAAAGGCTTACTGAATCCAGTCTTCAGCAACACCTATAAAGACAAGAAAGAACAGGTTAGCATTCCGGCATCTGAAAGGCAAAGGCTTACCTACTCTTCGTGCGCTCCGGAGGTCTTCACACTGCATTCCGGCATCTGAAAGACAAAAGTTTACCAACTCTTCGCATGCTCCGGAGGCCTTCGGAGCTGCATCCCGCATCTGAAAGACAAAACAAGGTGCGTTTAAAGACATTGGGGAACTTTAATACTCACGTGCCATTACTCCTTTCCACATCTAATCCAGTGGGTATTCCGGCACCCTGCAGCCGCTCCGAACTCGTACCTGCAAAATAAAAAGACAGTTAGAGCGCATAGTGAAGCAGGCAACAAGCGCTTACTTACGTGCTTCCAGGCGCTTCTATTCATCACACGGGCTCCATCTTCAACTCACTTCAGCCCGTCATCCGCCATCGCCGGAACCCTGCAAAACAAGAGACATCATTACTAAAGACTTTAAAGACATTTGAATGACTCGAAACTTACCGTTCGTGCAGTAAACGACGGACAGCAGTCCTCTGAAGTCAAGAGGCCTGCGCTACCTATCCAGTGAAGAAACTGGTTACAGCACCCTGCCCCGAGGCAGATGGAGAGCTCGGCATTCACTTACCTAAGGTGAGAGCGTTAACCTTTGGGGGTCTACAGGAGAGGAGAAGAGGAAAGAGATAGGGACACCCCAATAACCCCAGTTCATTAACCCCATATTTTCTATCTGCAGACATCTTACTCTACACGTCAGGCATACAGTGCACAGAGGTCCAGCCCAAAGAGCCAACCGGGTGCTACACATCACCTTTGAAGATACGGTAGGCGCCCAGTCAAGACCGGCGCCTCTGCGAGAATCAGGTGAGCGTTACAGAACGCAAAGCCTACCGCAAAACTCTCGCCCAGGCGCTATGGAAACCTCGGATACTGACCCCCTAGCCCGGTTACTTGGGGAACTAAGGGCAGAAGTGCATGCAGCTCGTCAGGAAACGAATGCTCTAAGAAGGGAACTCAATATTTCCAAGGAGAGAACAGACAATCTTGCTAGACAAGTGCTACAGTCACAAGCCGGACAGACCCCGTTACCCGCATGAGGGGCAAATCTTCCTTCAACATCCTCTATGAATCCAGTGCAGATCAACCTACCTGGGAATGTACCTCTGGCTCCGCCCGAACGATTTTCTGGTGACCCAAAGAGGTTTGCAGTATTTATCAATCAGTGCCGGTTGCACTTCTTATGCCGGCCAGCAGCCTTTCCAACTGATCAAGCAAAAGTAGCTTTTGTACTTTCGTACCTTAGTGGCAATGCGGCAGACTGGTCGATCCCTCTAGTTAATCAAGATGATCCGGTTCTCCATGATTTTCAAGCCTTTCAGCTTAGTATGGAAAAACTGTTCGCAAGACATTCACAGGGGCAGGCCTTGGACAATGAGCTTCTTTCGTTGCGACAGGGTAATCAAGACCTTTTGGCTTATATTGCATCTTTCAATAGGCTAATAGTGGAAACTCAATGGCCTGAGGACAAAAGGATTACGCTGTTTTATAGAGGTCTACGTGGAGAGCTCAAAGACGTTTTAGCCCAAGTAGTGAATCCCCCACAAGACTGTTCGGATTATATAGACTTGGTCGTTCAAATAGATCACAGGCTGCAGAACAGGAAGGCCGATCGTTCAAAGTTTGATGCTCGAGTATTTTCCAAACCGCCAACTCCTTCCAAAGGAGTAGACTCCGGGGAACCCATGCAAATAGGGGGTCTGAAAGGTCCTCTAACACAAAGGGAGCGGGAAAGGAGGAAACAGTTGCAATTATGCCTATATTGCGGAAACTCAGGGCACTTTCTTCGAGACTGTCCGGTGAAACCTGCCAAGAAGGCAGTAGGAGCTGCAGTTACCAAAGTTACAAACTCTGAGCAGGGAAACGACCTCGCCCGACAAGAATAGAGGTCCTCTTGCCGAGCGTGAAAACCAGTTCCGTGACCTCGCATTTCGTGATACCTATGGTCCTCATTAGCCCTGATAATCCGGATCGATTACATGCAATTGAAGCTTACGTCGACAGCGGTGCCATCGGCAATTATGTGGATCATGAAATGGTTTTGAGGATGAATCTAACTCTTTGTCCCAAGGCTGTAAAGGACGTCATTACTACGGTGGATGGTGCGGAGATAGCCTCCGGGCCAGTAACGCATACCACTCAAGAGGTGACGCTAGTAAGTCAAGATGGACACCATGAGAAGATCGTGTTCGATGTGATCAAGGCCCCTCAGTTTCAGATTATTCTAGGAATACCTTGGTTAGAGAAACACAATCCTCTGATCGATTGGCGAGCAAGAACGGTCCAGTTTCCAGAATGTGTCTCTACATGTCACCCTCCACCTGGTGTTGCACTGGCCGCAATTTCTTCAGAGACTCCCCAGTTACCTCCCGAATACCTAGAATACCAAGATGTTTTCCGGAAGGATCAGGCTAACTCTCTACCTCCTCATAGGTCTTATGACTGCCAGATAGACCTGATACCTGGATCTACTCCTCCTTGTAGTAGAATTTATGCCCTCACCGAGCCTGAGAACCTTCACCTTCGACAATACCTGGATCAATACCTGGCAAATGGGTTTATTCGTCCTTCCAAGTCCCCTGCTTCTTCAGCTTTGTTCTTCGTTCCAAAAAAGGAAGGAGACCTTAGAACTTGTATCGATTATCGCTCCCTGAACCAGATCACCGTTAAGAATAGATATCCGTTACCTTTGATCTCTGAACTCCTGGACCAAGTCAGAAAAGCATGCATATATACAAAGCTGGATCTTAGAGGAGCTTACCACTTGGTACGAGTAAAAGAGGGCGATGAATGGAACACGGCCTTCCGCACCAAGTATGGGCTATTTGAATATCAGATCATGCCCTTCGGACTTTGCAATGCCCCGGCCGCCTTTCAATATTTTATGAACGATGTCCTCAGAGAGCTCATAGATGTATGTGTTGTTGTTTACATTGACGACATCCTCGTTTATTCTTCATCGGAATCTGAACATCGGAAACACGTGAAAATGGTCCTCGAAAGATTGCGTCAACACAAACTTTTCGCTAAGTTGGAAAAATGTGTTTTCAACGTGACTGAAGTTGAATTCTTGGGATTCATATTATCACCTGGCGGAGTGCGTATGGATTCAAAGAAGGTCGATGCAGTTCTCAAATGGCCATCACCATCCTCCGTAAAAGGTGTGCAAAGCATGTTAGGCTTCGCTAACTTTTACCGCAGGTTTATCCCCGAATTCTCTCGAATAGTCCAGCCCATCACTGCCTTGTTAAAGAAAAACAAACGTTTTGAATGGTCTACCGAGGCGGAACAAGCTTTCCAGGATTTGAAGACTAAATTTATCTCTGCACCAATCTTAAAACACCCTCGCCCCGAACTCCCCTACATCGTGGAAACTGATGCTTCAAGCCTTGCCATGGGGGCAGTTCTATCACAAAAGGACCCGGTAACCAATCAGTTGCATCCCGTGGCATTTTGGTCCCGTAAATTCTCGCCTCCTGAAATCAATTACACGATTACTGACAAGGAACTTCTGGCTATCAAGTCTGCCTTTAAGGCTTGGCGGCATTATCTGCTGGGGGCCCGACACACCGTTACTGTGATTACGGATCACCGAAACCTGCAATATTTGAAGACCGCAAAAGCCCAATCCTCTAGACAACTCCGTTGGGCATTATTCTTTGCCGAGTTTGACTTCATAATTACCTATCGACCTGGTACAAAGAACGGTAAAGCCGATGCCCTTTCTCGGATGGGAGTGGAAGAACACTTGGTCAACCCTAAACCTGTACCAATCATTCCCGAACAAAGAATTCTGGGTGTAATCGCCACAGAATCCATAGAGGAAGTTAAGGATAAAGCCAGGCAACTTGTAACTCCAGCAGACATACAGAATTGGCATCTGCAGGGAAAGGACTTTGCAGTAAAGGACAACTTATTGTATTTCCAAGAACGATTATACCTACCCAGCACAGATTTACAGAAAAAAGTAATCTCTTGTTATCACGACTCTTTAATGGAAGGTCATCCCGGTATAGCCAAGACCTCAGAAAAGATCAAGCGCTACTTCTGGTGGCCGTCTTGGAAAAAAGATATCAGAGACTTTATAATGTCCTGTGGAGTATGCGCCCAAAACAAGAGTCAAAAGGAAAGACCAGCAGGCCTCTTACGCCCTATTGACATCCCACCTCGCCCTCGGCATACGCTTTCTATGGACTTCATCACCGATCTACCTCCATGCTCCGGATACAATACGATTCTAGTAATCGTGGACTTATTCTCCAAGATGGCGCATTTCATTTCGCTCAAAGGCTTGCCAACAGCAGCAACTCTGGCCCGAGAATTTCTCGAAAACATCGTCCGACTGCACGGTTTTCCTTCGGTTCTAATTTCGGATCGAGGAAGTCAATTTATTTCTCATTTTTGGCGAAGTTGCTGTCGGTCGGCTCAAATTGATGTGAGACTATCGACCAGTCACCACCCTCAGACCGACGGACAAACCGAGAGGACCAATCAAACTCTGGAACAGTATTTACGGTGCATGCTGCAACAAACTGAAAAAACTTGGAAAGATATCCTTTGGATAGCCGAGTATGTCTACAATAACTCTGTCCATTCGGGAACTGGGAAAACCCCGTTTTTTCTTTTGTACGGCAGTCACCCTCGAACCTCGGAGTTGGATCCCCTCCAAGATCTTGAAACACCAGCAGTAGACTACCTGCATTCTACAATCACCCAAGCCTTTAAGGAAGCTGTTTCTCACCTTCAAAGGGCTAAAGAACAATACAAGAAAGGAGCAGATCAACATCGGAAGGAAGCCCCTCACTATCAAGTAGGGGATCAAGTCTGGTTATCCACCAAATATCTATCTCTAAAAGGGCCACGCACATTCAACCCAAGATACCTTGGTCCCTATTCCATCACTACCATAGTAAACCCAGTAGCGGTCAAGTTGGACTTGCCCCCGCACATGAAGATACATCCGGTCTTCCACGTCTCTCTATTAAAACCCGTGCAACCTCAAACCCGACTAACCAAATCTCCAAAACCTATCCTAGTGGATGGAGAACTCGAGTTTGAAGTCAAAAGCATTCTGGACTCCAAGATCTCCAAATCTAAACTATTCTACCTAATTGACTGGAAAGGCTACGGCCCCCAAGAGAGATCCTGGGAACCTGCTGAATATGTCCACGCTCCTCGCCTAATCAAAAGATTTCACCGAACATTTCCTGACAAGCCAAAACCCCCGGAGAAGCCCGGTTTGGGAGGGGCCTTGAGGGGGGGGTACTGTCATGATCTCTGCTTCCAAAAGTCAGGGTTTTCCCAACTCCCTTGGAAGCAGATCCATAACCCAGGTTCCGAGTGCCAACCAGTCCCAATTGGGACCTTTTGGACCCAGTCCTGGCGCCAGTGGCACCAGGCTCATAAATATGCCCAGTCCCAGCGCTGGAAGCTCCGGGCTCATAATGCTTGGGTGGACTCACCTTCAGCAGACCATGCTGCTTACTTGCCTGCCAGTTGAGCCTCTGATCCTCTTCTGTTTGGAACTACTTTTCCTGTTGGGTGGGGCTGGAGCCACTCCCTAGATTCAGAACACTGGAACTCTTCTGGAAGGCAGGAACTCTTTTCTTACCAGGAACTCTTTTCTTACTTAGGCGTGGCTGTGGAAGGAGACATCTAAGCACTACAGGAGGCTATTTAAACCACACCCGGTGGATGAATCTTGCTTTGCATTATTCTGCAACCTCTGCAGCAGAACGCTCATCGTGTCTTCTGCATCCGGTCCTGGGCCTAAGGAAAAAGGCTTACCATCCTGAATCCAGTCTTCAGCAACACCTATAAAGACAAGAAAGAACAGGTTAGCATTCCGGCATCTGAAAGGCAAAGGCTTACCATCCTGAATCCAGTCTTCAGCAACACCTATAAAGACAAGAAAGAACAGGTTAGCATTCCGGCATCTGAAAGGCAAAGGCTTACCTACTCTTCGTGCGCTCCGGAGGTCTTCACACTGCATTCCGGCATCTGAAAGACAAAAGTTTACCAACTCTTCGCACGCTCCGGAGGCCTTCGGCGCTGCATCCCGCATCTGAAAGACAAAACAAGGTGCGTTTAAAGACATTGGGGAACTTTAATACTCACGTGCCATTACTCCTTTCCACATCTAATCCAGTGGGTATTCCGGCACCCTGCAGCCGCTCCGAACTCGTACCTGCAAAATAAAAAGACAGTTAGAGCGCATAGTGAAGCAGGCAACAAGCGCTTACTTACGTGCTTCCAGGCGCTTCTATTCATCACACGGGCTCCATCTTCAACTCACTTCAGCCCGTCATCCGCCATCGCCGGAACCCTGCAAAACAAGAGACATCATTACTAAAGACTTTAAAGACATTTGAATGACTCGAAACTTACCGTTCGTGCAGTAAACGACGGACAGCAGTCCTCTGAAGTCAAGAGGCCTGCGCTACCTATCCAGTGAAGAAACTGGTTACAGCACCCTGCCCCGAGGCAGATGGAGAGCTCGGCATTCACTTACCTAAGGTGAGAGCATTAACCTTTGGGGGTCTACAGGAGAGGAGAAGAGGAAAGAGATAGGGACACCCCAATAACCCCAGTTCATTAACCCCATATTTTCTATCTGCAGACATCTTACTCTACACGTCAGGCATACAGTGCACAGAGGTCCAGCCCAAAGAGCCAACCGGGTGCTACACATCACCTTTGAAGATACGGTAGTCGCCCAGTCAAGACCGGCGCCTCTGCGAGAATCAGGTGAGCGTTACAATGGCTGCCCCCACATGGTTCAGTTCAGAACGGAACCATGCGGTCTAGCATCTAGGATGTGGACAGGCCTGAAGGCACCTGGGATACCTGGAGACTATTTAAGCCACGCCCTAGCTGCCGTACGCGCTTCACGTTGCTCTGCACTTGTAGCGTGCCGTTCACCACGATCTGTCCTCAGCATTCCTGGCCTGCACCTGCAAGGAAGAGAAGAAGAATACCATTAACCATCCTTACCTGCTTGTCAATCCAGCTCCTGTCGTCCGCTCCAGTGTCACCTCAGAAGCTCGTCCTCGTTTGAAAGCAGCAACCTGGAGGAGGAAAAAAGCGTTTGCATCCCTCATTCAAGCATCATTCGGAAGCACGCTTGCCTGAGCGGAACTCGCTGTTGGTTTATTCCGCACCGGCCTTCATCAACCTGCAAGAGAAAGGCAAGGCGGGTGGCTCTTATACTTGCTCGGCGGCGGTCCGGACAACATCCACCCATCGCTCAGCATCCGCCCGGCCAATCACCATCCAGAACATCTCAGCGGTCTTCAAGAGAAGAATAACAGAGGTTAGCAAAACAGCAAAAGCGCAAATAGCGCTGTGCTCTGCACATTCATTTACCATCTCGAGTTGGGACCATAATTATGAGAAAAAATGACAAAATGAATGTATGAATGAATGACTATCACAACTCTTTACACATTTGACAGTAGATTTGCTGAACTGGATCAGAGGGTTAGAAACTGGGAAGATTCTACCCTGAAGCCACTCACACCATTCACAATCCGTGCCTCTACCTGCTACCCACTCCCCTATGTATGAACAGGGCATGGCGGAGGAAGGGAGTTCCCGCAGTAAATGCTTTCCATTTCCAGCACGGATGTAGTTGAGTGTCTGACAAGGGCCCATCCACTTCAAATTGTGGCAGTCCAACACAGTTCCATCTGAGGTTGACACATTGACGACCCTTAAAGTCAAATTACTCCACGAGTTGCCTCACAAAAGAGTGAAGATGTTGCAGAATATGGTCAGTCGCACCCACTACCTGCCATTACACCTAAAACCTATCTCTTTGAGCTAACATTTTCCCGAGCAGCACCATCAATTTTTGTACTGTTATGGGCTGCCGTTGTAATTTTCAGCAGTCTTTTAAGAGTTCATTGTTGTATATATTTTTTTAATTCTTTTTATTCAATTTAAAAAAAAAATGTGTCCATGTTCAGTGAGCAGGTATGACGTTGCCCCCCCATATCATAAGTTGCAGAATTACCTGACTCTGCACCTCTTGAAATGCACCTTTTGAAATGTAATTTTCTCATGTTCAGTGAACAGGTCTGACTTTGCCCCCCAGTGCTATGCAGTGTGGCATTACCAGGCTGTGCACCTATTCAAACACATCTTTTTAAAAAATGTGTTTTTTGCATGTACAGTGAGCAAGTCTGACGTTGTCCCCATACCATACAGTGTTTCATTACCAGGCCGGGGACCTATTCAAATGCACATTTTTAAATGTTGTTTTCTCATGTTCAGTGAGCAGGTCTGACATTGCCCCCCATGCTCTGAGGTGTGTCATTACCAGGCTCTGCACCGATTCAAATGCCCTTTTTAAAAGTTGTTTTTGCCCGTTCAGTGAGCAGGTCTGACGTTGCCCCCCTCCGGCCCCCGCCCATGTAACATGCCAATACCAGACTGTTCTGTCACGGTCTAGCTTTATGATTTAACTCATAGGCATGCTCCTGCACTTATGTACTGTAACTAGCACCTAGATGCCTCAGGATGTTGTGCACTGCTATAAATGCTAAACTATATAAATAAATACATTCAAATGCTTTAGAAAAGGATTTGTTGTTACATTCTATTGTAAATATTTAAAAAACAGGAATTTGAGGAACTACCTGAAGGTTTACAGCCGATCCGACGGAACTCCTATTCAATGGTCCTCTTCCTTTTTAGTGAACTTCCTTGATTCAGACCAGCTAACCATCTAAACAAGGCTCACAAAAGAAAGCCCAGAAGATGCTGTCTTTGAATATGTCAAATAAAAAGAATCAAATAGATGACCAGGCCACAGTTTCTTTTTGGCTTAGGATGTATCTTTAGAAACGACTGCAATGAGGAAGGCTTTTTTCTTTCCAACAAAGTTGTCCTGAAACATATAGATACAGACTAGATCTTTAAAAGATGTGTTTATTGCCCTGACCTTCTTCCCAAGTGTTTGGTTGATTATAAACAAGAAACTATGAACATCTCAATACCAGCTGCAAGTTCTGCTGAAGCTTCTCAGAAGTTACCTGTAACTTAATCTATTGTTCTTGTACTCTCATGATTTAATAATTTTGATCTATGTTTATTATATTTATTTCTTAATTGTACTCAACCATTGCATGTTGTATTCAAATGTGGGACTGCTGAAATACAATTATTTATAATAAGTTTAACTTTATCTGAATCCTTTAGTTGCACAACTGTTTTATTGTTTATTGCATTCATATATTGTTATTGTGTGATTTCCCGAGGACTGCCCGCCCCATTATACTTGGAAAAGAGGGAAATCTACAGCGATTATTGATTTTATTTATGATAGCATCAGTTGTTTCAATCTTTGAAAGGTTTTTATGTTTCTCCAACCACTGATAGCGATCACAATATGCTGACTCTTAAATGGCTGTGTAATAACAATAACCTTAACCAAACTGCTGCCACCATGGCAGGCGCGGTACTGGTTAATTGCGGTCGGAACAGACTACACTGGTCCAGACCAAAGCTACAATGGTTTACCGATAGGCTTAAAGCGGTATTTACAGAACCTCGATTTCCTACAGATTGTGACCTTGATTACACCAAACTGATGCACCAATTTGTTACCACCTCTAAGTCAACCAGTTTCCGAAATACAGCTTACAGTTTTGATATTAAAATGCAGAGATAGAGGAAACTAGCATTAACTTTGCTGGTTGAGCTACAATGTTCCACTCTAAAATCTATTAAGACCCAATATAGGAACTGGAGAAGATCCTATCGGGCTCGCTTATTTTAGAAAGATGGCGAGTGTATGCTGGCCAAAGTGTCATCCGAAAATCTGCAGGTATTTGGGCGTTAATCACTAAAACCTATAGCCACTCGCAATGCCTAATGCAAATTAACAATGTTTCATCATCTGACAGGCAAGCCCACTTTTCCCGCCTATATGCTGCGCCCGCTTCCAACTCATTGTCAGCTTCACTTAACCTTGAAGGAGTCTTTTCGCTATCCTTCTCCCCCGAAGACATCCTCTGTTATATCCAAAAAGCTAGCAGGTCTAGAGCGCCGGGTCCTGACGGCTTCTCCAACTTTATGTTAAAGCAGTTCCCCGAACTATAGACCGTTACTCTGTTTGAGATATTCTCTCATGTTATATCTGTTCAAAAGATTCCTATATCTTGGTGCAGCTCCCTAATCGTGCCCATTTTTAAAAAGGGCGACAGGTATGATCCAACCAATTATAGGACTATCGCCCTCTTGGACGCGCCGGGGAAAATCTTTGCTTCTCTAATTCTACATGACCTACACCAATGGATAGCCTCAACAAACATGCAGGATATGTTCCAAACAGGTTTTATTGCTGGTAAAGGTATTTGTCATTAACATTGTTACCCTTTCATCTATCAAGGCTCTTTGTCATCAACAGAAGCAATCTTTATACATAGCTTTTGTTGACTTCATGGAAGCTTTTGATTCTATTGATCATCTACTAATGCTACGTAAACTCCATCCTTGTCCGATTAACCCTTGATGGCCAATTGACAGCTCCCCTCTTGACATTTCAGGGCTTAAAACAAGGGTGTATCCTTGCAGCCACCATATTCGATCTGTTTATTTTGGACATGGGTGAAAAATTTAGGAACATCAACTCTGATGCTCCTAAATTAGGCTCGGAGCAGATTCCATGGATCCTTTACGCCAATGATCTCATCCTTCTTTCTCAAACACAGGCGGTTCTGCAAAGGCTGATCAGAGGTTTGGCTTCTTACACATCTGAAAAGGCAGTGACTATTAACCTAGCGAAAACGCAAATTATGGAATGCCACAACTATAAATCCTCGAATCATAAGCAATTTACTGGGACCATAGGCCAAGATTGTATATCTATTACTCCGTCATATAGATATTTGGGTGTCATGATCAACTGTATTGAGAATTAAACTTTGCATGTAACTGACATAATGTCGAAATTGCAGGCCTTGACTTCTCAATCAAATTCAATTCTTTATAAGTTTGGCAAATTTACATGCAACCATTAATTGTCTTTCTTCTCCTTGAAAGTGAAACCTATTATCATTTATGGTTCGGAATATGGCATAGCACAATCACGTGCCTTCTGGGATCGATTAGAGGGCAACGTCTGGTGTTCAGTTTTTAAACTACCAAACAGTGTATCTGTTGCACTAATTCACTTCGAACTGGGATTATTATCATTATACAGTGCAGTCGCTTGGAAAACGATCACATTGCTGAGAAAGTGCTTAATGTCATTGCAATATAAGGATATTTCTTGTATTTTGGGACAATACTTACTATACTCAGTACATCAATATCCCGAAAATGTGCGAAATGCGGCTATAAATATTCTTACTGATGCCAATATTTCAATATACACTCTGCTTAATAACCCCAATCATGCCAAAGTTAAACTTTATCGAAGAGATTGGATTTACACCCTAGAAATCTGCCAACGTCTCAAAGGTTGGAATGCATCTCAATTTGGATATAAGAGGTTTAGAACCACAGAATCATACCTTACTAAATATCTGTCTCCAAATTTAGAGATAACTACATGCGATTCCGCTTCAATCTGTGGCCCACTAAAGACATATTATGCAGACAAAAATTTTTGGCTCCCAGTAAGAATGTTAGTACATTCTGTAAAAATAATGAAATCACAGAAACTCTAAGGCATGTTGTAGCATACTGTCCTGCACTGTATGTTCTCCGTTGCAAATATTTTGCACATTGTTTTACTCCCCATACAAGAACTGACAGCGAAGAATTATGGCTACTAATCTTTGGTGCAAGACGTTTGTCGGTCAAATTGGCCACTATTAGTTTTTTAAACAAACTTGATTTGAAGCAGAATTAGAACCTAACCTCTTAAAATTCTACTTATGAGATTGTATTTTACTGTTTTATATATATATATATATATATATATATATATATATATATATATATATATATATATATATATATATATATATGATCCTATTGTAATGTATTTCTGAGTCTATTTTATATACTTTCTTTTAAAACTGAATGATGTAAACTTCTTTAAATTGAAAGGTTGTTTCTACAGCCAATATATATATATATTGTTCTTGTGTCCTTTTTTGCTTATCCATCATACTGTTATCTCCCCTTGTTCCAAATGATTATCCTTTTTATAGGTGCATGAGGCTGGGTGTATTATCTACCAGTGTTCCAATTCTCCTTAACATTCCCTTGCTGTTCCTCTTAACTGGGTGTGTCCCTACATTATCACTTTTTTGTCAGTTGGTTTGTCTATTTAAGTGTTGTATAATTTGTTGTTACTTTTGCTGTTTCTGTTTGCTGATAACTTTATTTTGTTATGTGCACAGTATATTAGACATAATAGAATACTTTGACTATATAAAAGATAATACAAATAGATGTTCAAAATAAAAATCAGTAACAATGCCATAACAATCAACCAGTTCCCCTCCACATAATTAGGTTCTTGCTTCTAATGTTCAGTGCTGATAGTAGATAATGCTCAAGAAACCAACCTCCAGCCAGCATCTTGTTTCATGACCTCAGAAGGGAAGGGACAGGGCTGGACTGGTCTATAGGGAACTCTGGAGATTTCCCATCAGGCCTCTGCAACCTGGGCCTCTTTTTTGTGGTAATTCCTAATATTTCAAAATTTACCCATAGTAAAGGTTTGGAATTGGAAAAAAATGTGTAATATGGGGCCACTTTGAACATTATTTCCAGGGTCTCTTTTGGTTCCCAGTCCACCCCTGGGAAGGGACCTGTTTGTACATTCTACCTCCCGCGTTTGGAGAGCAATCCCAGATATCCTTTTTCCACCAAGACCTTTCGGTTCCAAAGTCCACCTGTACAAAATATGCCAATTTGGAACGTAACCACCGGGGCAGGAGGGGGAGAGGGAGTGGGAGGAGGAACAGACGCAAACAGGCAAATACCTGACCTCCTCACCAGAGCTGGTTTGAGGAAGCAACAGGGGAACAGATAAAGGAAAGTCTAGTTATCAATCTTTCAGACAGATTGCTCAGCCAACAAGAGGAAAGGGTACTTGACAAAGGCTTATCCTTTTGTCCGACAGTGTCCACCGACTGGGTGGACTTTCAAATTGATCTCTTTAAGTTCACCCGGAAGCAGAAGCTTAAAAAAATATTTTGCTACTCAGGTTAAACAATATAGACCAGGCAAAGCACCGGAAACACCCAGCACTCTTACTATCACAGATGTTGAGAACACCAATCTACTTGTCTCACTAACCTCTGATTCAGACATACACCTTACCGAAACATGCCAAGATTTGGGAGTGGAGCTACTCAATTTACCAATACGGGAACTTAAGAACAAGTCCAAATTTACCCACCAGCTATCAAATGAGAACATCATAGAAACCTTTCAACAGGCTGTCATTAAAGACATTCATAAATATATTGACAAAGCCACTAGAAGGCCAATCTACAGAAAGAATAACAACTTAACCAAACTTGAGAATGAGGCCCTCAATAACCTATGTGAAGACACAAACCTTGTTATTCGGGAAGCAGACAAAGGGGGCAACATTGTCAAACTAAATATGAAAGATTATCTCAATATGGGCAATTTAAATCTCCAAACACCAGGCTGCTACAACAGGCTCCCTAGTAATCCTACAATGACCATCATACATGATGTACACACTATGAGTACTGGCATAGCAAAGTAAATATCACAAATGATGAAGAATCCTTCCTGAAAATCTGTAACCCCGTAATTCCAGTGATGTATTTCCTACCCAAAATTCACAAGGCTTACGATATCTTGACAGAGGTTAGGCCTACAATGAGTGGGATAGGTGGGTCATGGAAGGACTTTCGAGTTACATTGACAACATACTTAAAGACTTTGTTATCCAGATGCCAACCTATTTAAGAGATAGCATGCATGTGTTACGGATCTTATCAGATATTGAGTGGGCAGACGATTACATGTTGGCAACAATGGATGTGACAGCACTGTATACCTCTATTAGTCATGAATTAGCCGTACGTACCATAGACTATGTTTTCAGAGATCACTCAGCTTATTTTATGGTTCATGGAGAAATTTTGAAAGATTTTCTCAGATTTACCTTGAATAATAATGTGTTTCTGTTTGATGGCACTTTCTATACTCAAATGAAGGGTGTGGCAATGGGGGTCAACCACGTGCCTTCCCTTTCCAACTTCTTTATGTCCAACTTTGAGGATCAGCACATTTTCATCAACAATTTATTTCTAGACAATATAGTTCTATGGAAATGATACATTGACGATGTGCTGTTAGTATGGAAAGGTTCAGCCACAGATTTCGGTTCTTTTGAAGAACATCTCAACAATAATGTCTTTGGCATCAAATTGACTGGGGAATGTGACAGCACCTCCATTAATTTTTTGGATTTAACCATCTATATTTCACAAGGTAAAATAGAGACTACGACATATCGCAAACCAACTGAGGTCAATAGTACATTGCATGCCGAGAGTTGCCATCGTAAAGCTACGGTTAACAACATCCCAGCTGGGGAATTCTACCGAGCACGCCGTAACTGCAGTTCTGACCTCACTTTCACACAGGAGAGTGACCTTATCACAACCAGATTCAAGGAGAGAGGCTACTCTGATGAGACTATAGCCAAAGCACGAAGTAAGATTGACTGTAAGCCAAGGTCAGACATGCTCACACTTGACAATGTCAACAAATCAAAATATGTGCCAAGAAAGTTCATAGATATCATTACACAATATTCTACAGATACACATAAGCTACACAATATTGTAAGCAGACATTGCGACCTGTTGAAACTAGATAAAGACATCATACCTTTTCTTAGCAACAAACCAACAATTGTGTATACTAGAGCTCCAACGCTTAAAAACAGACTCTGTCCCTCATATGTTACAGGATCTGAACCCAAAGTTTCAGAGTGGTTAAAGCAAACCAGGGGATTCCACAAATGTGGTACCCGCAATGTGTGCAAACATACATACCCAGATTGCAGTGAATTCACAACTCAGTTGGGTATCAGAACCATGATTACGGACTTCATAAACTGCAGGACTAAGTTTGTGGTTTACGCTATAGTGTGTGTCTGCCAGAAGGTTTACGTGAGCAGCACCATTAGACAGCTACGCATCCGGATACGTGACCACCTGAGTAGCCTCAAGAAACAGGACCACTTATTGCCATTGGCTACCCATTGGCAAGAAAACCATCAGATGGACAGAGTTGACGAGATAAGATTTATCGGTCTCAAGAAAGCATCAATTGGAAAAAGAGGAGGAGACTTAAAGCTCAAACTGAGACAGCTGGAAGATAGAACTATTTGCAACCTACGATGTGTCCAACATGGTTTAAATACGGACAATGAAATGTATGTGTTTTTGTGACCTGGATTTGCATTTAACCTCAGCTCCATGCCTTATGATAATGGATTAATCCCTAAATCCCATTTTGTATTTTAACTCAGCTTTGTTCAGACCCATTCTAACCCTCAATCAGAAATAAGGGACTAATCATAACTTGCATAGCTCCTATTATGAAGGAACTTTACACATTCCTGTTATAACTACATCTGTAAGAACATTATTCATGTTCCTCATTTACCATGTCATATCCGGTAACTCTAACCTTCACTTTAGCATCCACTTACTTCTATACCTTCAATACATTAGGCTTTACATGACATATTCGATAACCTTCCCTAACTTTCACTATCAGCATGTTCCTACTTCATCTTCCATACAATAGGCTGTACATGACCACCTCATCTAATGCTTTCTTTTCATCTTCAGCCGATATCTGCATTTCATGCACACTTTACCAGTTACCATGCTCATCATTGTTATGATTATTATCGACATATAACTTTTCTTGTGATATTTTGTTTGTCTTGTAGCCTCTTGCACCATACAAACACCACAATGCCTTTACTCCACATTCGCTCATCATTTCCTATTTTTCTGATTTCTAACTAACCTATAGTTATTATACTTTCCATACCTTACATTACCGGGTTTTTTATCATATTCTATTATTCCCATTCTAGTCATGAACATTACCACTCTTACTTGCGGCAAATACATAATCGTTCATGAGTGTGACGTCACGGAGCGTTAACACACATGCGCGTGACGTCACGTAGCACCAATGCACATGCTCAGATGCTCGGCTAATCATTGAATGCTACACGCCAGTACTGGCTAGGACTATCATCCTTCCAGTCCTGATTTGGGATTCCTCCCCTACCACAGCACAAGGTAAGAATGCTTCCATCAATAATTAGTCTTCATTTTTTACACAAATCTCGTGGGAGTTACCTTCTAGGATCCCAAAAGGTCACACCTTAGGACTCTTAATACCCATCATCTTTTACTTTTTAGGTATTTGAACTTCACATTATTGAAAGATCCTTACCCTGAGAGAACAGGCCAACGTGCACCACCCCATTCTTTCTTCTTTCTAAAGGTGAGAAAAAACTGGCTATGATGGCCCCAATTTGCTGTTATACAGTTCCAGACCCACTAATGTGTTGTGAACCTTAAGTATTAATATAGCATTAAAACGCTATATGTTTCACATTTTTTCAGGCATTTGAGCCATACTGGAAGTGGGCACTCCTCCCTAAGACCCGCTACAAGAGACATTTGTCTCACGCACCGCAACTATGAATATCCTTCCATGAAGCTACTCTTTCATAAATCTTTTAGTGTAAGAACCAACTGCTAAAGCAATGAGCATTCGGCAAACAAGTGCCCATTGCTACGTATTATTCTGATGAACTAGTAACTACCATACTAAGGCAGTTCCTCTTGTTAAACAATATATTTCCTACTTTTTCTTGGAAACATTCAGGATTAACCCACGGCTACATCTTGAGTGAGTTACCATTTTGTCCACTCTGCCTGATCTCTAACCCTCACCTAATAGGTTTATACATAATGGGTAATGGGTCTCAACAAAGCACAGATACCTAAAGATGTCCTTTCTCCAATCCTAACCAATGACTAATCCAATGGTTTGAAAAGCAACCTTTGCATATACTAGAAGTGAGTCTCATGTCACTCATAAACACAATGATTATGAACAGTATCATGTAAGATTGAAGAGTGACTATCTGTCAAACAAGCCATGCTTTGTTTCTCCGCTCTTGCTCTCTCCCCTTATGCCTGTGCCCGCCTGATTATGGGCATGTACACCCAATTTTAATTTACTATGTATTTTTTGTTGGGATAATGTGTACCTATTTACTATGCAATATTGAACTTGTATTAATACTTGTGCCATAACTATAATTTAATGGATATAACTCATCACATGCCAACATGTAAAAATTATTTATTATCACTTGTTGATGTTTGAACTACCACTATTTTTGTCACAAACAGCCTTGAAAATGACCTGATGGTCGAAACACGTGTCGGCTGTACTTGAATTAAAAATCACCATTCACATATTGACATTTTCTTTTTGGATTTGTTATGAGATAGGAACTCTACCTAAAGAGTATTGGATACTATAATTGATTAATCTGTTTTGCGCAACCTAACTATACAACATAACTATTTTACACCTTTCTTTACAAAGTTTACAACCCCTGATCGGAAGCTATGATAGGGCATGTCAAACTTACTGCCTCTCCCTGCCTCTGCTTTCCTGCCTGGTAAGGCTGTTTGCCAGGAGTCATGGGGGTGCCTTCTGACTGTATAACAAGGCTCAGTGTCTTCCCCAGCCCACCACCCCCTGACTCTGGTGAAGCAGGTTTATGAGCTGGACTCTGCTGCTCCACTCTATATTCCTCTTCAGCTCTCAGCACATGCAGCATATTCTCATCCCTCTGTTCTCCATCATACTTCTTACTCCTGTGGCGTCTATCAAAACAGCAGTGATATCTTGTGGGTGCACTAATACTAATGATATGATATGATAGTTTATTTATATAGTGCATATACACAATGTGTTTCAAAGTGCTTCAAGGCAAGGGAGGGAACAAGGGAAAATACAATTACATTCTTACAGGCCATGAACAGTAAGGATGTGAAATTAACTATCGTACTCGGCCTGACGACATTTCAGATAGTGCAAGAGCTAAGACATAGATAAGAAAGGGAGTGGGAGAGTAGGAAGGAAATGGAAACAGACAAGCGACTACCGTACTAGGCCTGACAGAATTTCTGGTAGAGCCGGAGAAAAACAAAAGTTGAGGGAGAAGGTTGCAGAAAGGGAGGAGAGGAACAAAACAAACGACTATCGTACTAGGCCTGACAACATTTCAGATAGTGCAGGGGGGGGGGCAGGAAGGGGAGATGGGAGGAGACAGACAAGGTTGCTATCATACTAGGTCCAGGGACAATTCATATAGAGTAAGTGCATAGAAGAAAGTGAGGGGAGGAGATAGGAAAAGGGAGAAGGGG
Source organism: Ambystoma mexicanum (assembly GCF_040938575.1). Taxonomy (NCBI): domain Eukaryota; kingdom Metazoa; phylum Chordata; class Amphibia; order Caudata; family Ambystomatidae; genus Ambystoma; species Ambystoma mexicanum. The sequence goes on along the minus strand of NC_090934.1, from coordinate 329,609,128 downwards.
AGAGGAGGAGAGAACAGAGAGTAAGCAGTCAAAAAGAGTGGAGAAGCAGGAGGGAAGAGCGAATACAATTGAAGAAGTCAGTAGTGACACATAATGTTGCAAGCCAGGATACAAGATGAAGATGAAAACAGCATGATTCAGGGCCACAATGATTACAAGACGCAAAGAAAGTCCAACATGAGAGTTGAGAAAGGGTGACGCACCGTGAATCAATGAAGTCCATAAAAGTCAAATCAAGCATTGGCCACAAGACGGTTATGGTGAAACCAGAATGAATCAGGACAGACTCCTGCAGAAGTAGGCTGGAGGGGGTGGGTGGGAATCAGGGTAGAAGAATCAAGCAAAACAGGCAACCTGTGTGCGAGATGGGGGGCACAAGGGAACATCACGGGGTACCAGAGGGGGTGGGGAAGGCCTGTGGGGACAGAGGGAGTAAACACATGTTGGTGCATGCATACCTGCTGTCTGAGCAGGGGGTCAGGTCCTTGGTCCTCCAGGAATTGCCCTTTACTTTGTCTGCCCTTCGCTTCGGATGACCGGGCGAGAGACGCCCTTGATTTAACAGTTAAGAGTAGGAATGAAGAGGCAGGGCTAAGAAGGTGGGTGATGCTTAGGCTAGGTGACCTAGATCCACTTGCACCTGCTCCCCAGCTGCAACGGAAAAGAGGCTGGAGGGCTCCTTAAGTAGGTAAAGAGTGGCAAGCAGGCAGGTATCAGTTGGGCGGGGCTTGCTGAGTGGTGAAAAAGAGCAGAAACAAGGAAGGCACCAGGTGGGTGGGGCTTAGGCCAGGTGACCTAGATCCATTTGCACCTGCTCTCCAGCGGAAAAGGAAATGAGGCTGGAGGGCTCCTGAAGTAGGCAGAAGAGCAGCAAGCAAGAAGGAACCAGGTGGGCGGGGCTTGCTAAGGGGTGAAAAAGAGCGGCAATCAGGAAGACACCAGATGGGCGGGGCTTAGGCCAGGTGACCTAGATCCACTTGCACCTGCTCGCCAGTTGCCCCAACTAATGACCTGTGCCTAAGGGTCTGCAACCTCATCTAGACACACAGGAGTGAATATGCTGCCACAGGAGGAGGGACAGTTGCACCACTCAACTTCCTGTCCTGGGAGGAGTGGTGCAGCTCGATCCTGTGCATGAAGAGATTAGAGTGAGTCAGAAGAGCAGAGGCAGGAGCTGGGACCCAAGGTGATTGTGGTAAGTATAACAAACCCCATTTAAAGGCAAATGTTGAGTCAAAATACATGCATCTTAAGGCAGAGAAACACCCAATGTGCAAGGGAACAGTCCAACATGTGTCAGTCACAGCAAATGTTCAGATCACACATACATGTCACATGACAAGCACCCATGTGTGCCATAGGAGAAGAGGACAGGAATCATACGCCCACCGAGCACACAACAAGCCATCTTGGGAGACCAACAGTCAGTGTGCACTCCCACTTCCTACATGTAGAAGCACACATCAGAAACAACAGAACAAACAAGCTGCATGACAAGAGCAGGACACGCACAATGTAGCATGAGTTTAAGGCAAGACCGCAAACGTGGCTCTCAGAAGACTAACAGCATGCTCATCCCTCCCCAACAGACCCACAGTACTCCGACAGTGATGCGCCTGGACTGTCATCATCAAGCCCAGCAGCTGCACCAGCACTCTGGAGAAGGCAGGCTGCAAAATGCTGCGCAGCTGGCTACAGAGATCTGGAACATGCCACTGGCTAGGAAGTGCAAGTCCAACACCAGCTTTACCAGCGGTGGTATGGCTAACCAAATGCAAATGTCCTCTTGGATGTAGGTCAGCGAGTCATGCCTTATTTCCTTCACCTGTGTCCATTTAGCAGCTACTCTGAGGTGTTGTTTTCACTGTCTTGGTTTTGCCGGTATTGCGAGCAAATCCAAACTCATCATTTCCCAGTGATACCATTGTGCCGCTATTACCAGTCCAGGTTTCTGGCCCATCCGGTATTTTCATTTCCGACATTACCAGCACTGGTAATTCCAGATGAGGTGATGCTAGCGACAGTAAATACGCCAACTGTGTTCTGGCAAACCCGTACTTGCCCAGGCCAGTAAAACTGCTGGTAAATGGTATTACCTGTACTTATAGCATGCACCAGCAAACTCGTAATGACCCCGATTGACTTTGAAAAACCATCAATTTATAGTCACTCCTCCAAGCTTTTCAAATCAAAATATTTTGTCTGATTGAGAGATCATCTGAAATTCCAAGAGGGAGAGTTAATTCATGTTTTGGAGAAACCTCAGGGGGAGGACCAGCTATTGTGGTGGTGCAGCAGGTGGTGGGCTTACCTGAGGGGGAGGAATCAGTGGGAGAGAAGTAGGCACAGGTGTACCACTGCAATGGAGCAAATACATCTCCACCCAATTCACGCTCATGGTCCTGGTTTTGGCAGTATTTTGGCCTACCACCAGACAAGCCTGCTAGGGAAGAAGGAGGACTTATGCAGTGTGGAGAGCTGGGGAAGGAAGGAATAATGGAGGCAGGGGCATTGGGATGATGGCCATGCACAACCCCTTTCGCTGATGGTATGAAAGCATTTACTGAGTGAATGAGTCCACCGCCTCCACCCTAGCCATTTAATGATGCAGCCAGCACTTACTCCAGTCGCAGTATGGACATGGCTGCTTGTATCGCCAAAGGCCAGAGTGCAGCATAAGGTAATCCGGCTTGCTTTAGCAAGCATTATAAAATCCCTGCGCCCCCTATGCCTATATAATAAGTGCCAATAACACCTAAAATCACAGTCAGTAGTAAAACCCTCATTGCTGTGCTGCCTCAACAAGTGGTTGGGGGAGGAACACCAGTGGCAGATCCAGCATTTGAGCAGAATCTATGCGACCAACTTGTTGAGGATAACTAATCCCCATGGTAGCTGCAGCTACCATGGAGAGGCATCTGCTCCAATACAATCCCTCTCTCCTGTAATCACTGTGGAGATGGGGAGCAATAGGCTAGTATTGGGGGGAGGGTGGCTTCTCAGGTAGACTCCCTAAAGGTTAGAGTTGCAGTGGTCTCTGGGAAATCTTGTGAATTTTAAGGGGTGTTAACACTCACTGGGAGAGCCCATGAATGTTAAAAAGTAGCTGTGTTCCATGGGAGAGCTTGAGAACTTTAAGGAGATGCTACGCTCTCTGAGGGAGCCCAAGAACATTAAAGAGTGGCAGAAGTCTATTGGAATATCTGTGAACTTTAAGGATTGTCAGTGCTCTGTGGGAGAACCTGTGAAATTAAAGAGGTGGTTACGCTCTGTGTGAGAGTTCATGAACATCAAGGATTTGCTGCACTCCGTGTGAGAGCCCAGGAACTTTATTGGATGGCTGTACTCTGTGGGAGAGACTGTGAACATGAAAAGGTGGCCACATACTCTGGGAGAGACTGAAAACCCTTTGTTGTTGCATGTGCTATATGGCCAATTAGTCACGGGTTAGCATGTCATCAGTGAAGTAGCTTTTCTGGCCGTGGACTGCTGTTTAAACCTCACCACATTAGCCGTAGCTGAAAGTTCAATTTTGGTACCAACCTGCGAGAGAAAAAAAATGGCAGCTGGAAACTCAGCAGTAATCAGCTTTTCCTATAAATCACAGGAATCAGGGATTATTCACAAAAGAGTAGGGCAAGATGTGTATTGTCGACATTACGCAACAATATCCTTGCATAGGCACTTTCTATCATGTGATTTGTGAACATTTTGTTCATGCTCAAATGCTTCCACAACACTGGCCTGGCGTAATGGGGTATCGCTGCTATACACCACTAGCAATAAAGGGGCAGGCTTGGTATCACAAACAATGACACAGATGCACTATTTGCAGGGGTAACGTTGTGGACTGGTAGTGGTATGCTGCATGCATCATGGTTTGGGGACAGCTGCACTTCCGATATTTTGACTTATTCCCATGACTGTATAGGGTGTCACAGCATAGGGCACTGCCTTCCCTCGACACACTCTGATTGCAAATATATGCAATTGGCCAAGTTTGTTTGCTGCTTTTTTGTATGAAGTACTGATCATCTGGGCAACAAAGATGTTCTTACAGAGACTGTAGGGGCAGTGGACATCTGGTAATATGACTACAGCCTCTGTATCTCCTCAGTATCACAGGTTTCCAGCAGCAATATATGTTCCAGCATGGACTCTGATGAGTAACAATCTTTGTCTTAATCATCATGGTCCTCATAATTAGTATCTGATTTACCAGTGGTAGGTGGAGGGGGTGGCAGATATAGAAAGCCGGATTTGTCAGTATCCTGCAGTTCAACTACACATGGTGTAGCTGGACTGCAGGATCTTCAGTAATTAAGATCTCACCACTCTCCTTTCTTCCCCTGAGATAGTGGATGGAACTGGCACGAGTCTCATCCACTGACTGCCTAAAACAGATCCTAATTGGTAATTGCTATCTGCCACTTCTCTGAACCTCTTCTACTTCATCCCATTAAAGTCATGAACGCATGAGCGTCAGACAAGATGCCCTCAGGAAGACTATGCTCCTCTTTCTCCTTCCCAGTGTCAAGCACAGGCTGGACACAGTATTTTATTTCATTTTGCCACATGTGTCGTTTTATTTTACAGGACCTCAGACAAAGAATGCCTGGCATCTCATCCCACCTCCAACAATCATTGGTCTTTTCTCCAGTCATCTATGTGTCACACAAATCAAACGTCAGGTGCCTGTGTCTCTCATGGTCACCCATGAGAGTTCTCACCAATGCTCCTATAACTCTCATGATTCACGCTTGCTAAACTCCCCAAATGTCAGTCGCATTTTATATTTGGAATAAAACAGCACAAAAGAAACTGTGAAACAAGATACAACAGAAGAAATGTGGTGATCCTACGGAGTCGGGTAGAGTGATTGAGCTGGAGGTTGGTGTGCGTGTCAGTATGTAGTTGTGGTGAATGCGATGGTGCCTGTTATGATGACCCTTTTCTAAATTATGAGAGCGATTGGCAACTCTGATTTTAGTCAGGAGGTTTTCCAGGGACAAACTACTTAATAAAAGATGGTATGTGCCTTAGTGTTTTCCTCTTTGCACTTCTTGGTTTCGAATCTGGCTATAGTTCTCGAAAACCTGATATTTCTTGCCAGATAGAGTCATTATTTGATGGATACATAGATCCTGGTGCTATCGATAAAAACTCTATCATTAGGCCAGCCCCGTGTTCAGCAAAAGAGCGCAAACTTCATAGCAAAATAATCACAAGATGGCAGCCAGACAGAAAGCTGAAATGCTGGTTCACTGGATCCTCACAAATGCACGAAAGAAAAAGAGATAGATCTTTGGTTTTGGCAGTCTTAGCATGGGACAGCCGATCCAGGAGCTCACCTGTAGGAAGTGCAAGCTGAGAGTAGCCAAACAATTATGTTATGTTATATGTTATGTTATGTGCATTTATGTAAGCGCACGTACACCTGAGGGCATTTTGGGGCTGAGGAGGTAAGGCAGGATACTGTAGTGCCGCTAAAAGAACGAGGTTTTTAGTCCTCGCCGAAAACCAAGGTGGTCAGATATGTCATGCAACGGAATGGAAGGCGGTTCCACGCTCTTGCAGCGGCAACAGAGAAGGCACGGCCACCCTTGCGGACTAGCCTAAACCGAGGCACAGCCACCCGCCGGGCAGTCAGAGAACGAAGAGCACGGATGGGTTGGCAGGGAGTGAATTTGCTTTGCATATATTCTGCTCACATTCCATAGAAGGCCCGGTGACTATACACATAGATTTAAACAGGATCTGCAGGGCAACAGGGAGCCAATGGAGTTGTCTCTGTATGGGGATCATGTGGGCTCTAAAAGGCGGGCAGATGATAGAGCGAGCAGCAGCATTCTGGAGTACCTGAAAACGCCCAATAAGATAGGTGGGTTGATGATAGAGCGAGCGAGCAGCAGCATTCTGGAGTACCTGAAAACGCCCAATAAAATAGCTGGGTTGGGCTAGATATAGTGAGCTACAGGGTATTACCCAAATTGTTCATTTACAATTGTTCGAATGAACAATTGACCGAATTTAAAGGGTCACAATTGACCTTTTCACAATTGACCGAATATATATATATATATATATATATATATATATATATGTAGAAAAAAAGGACTGGGAACCAATCCGGATTACATCGGCACTCCGGCTGTGATCGAAGTGAAAGGCTGAATGTCTTCAATAAATCCACACGCAGATTTGTATTCCGTGCAGTCAAAGTGTCCTTTATTGTTTAAGATACATGGACAAAGGAGGCAGCAACGGTCCTAGGTGCAAGAAGGAACGACGCGTTTCACCCTACTCGGGCTTCGTCAGGTAAGTAATATATATGGGTTTTGGGGGGGTTTGGCGTTGGGTGGGGTGTTGTGGGGGGTTTCCCCCACATATATGGTACAATTGACCTTCACAATTCGGTCAATTGTGAAAAGGTCAATTGTCATTCAAGCAGTTGTAAAACGAACAATTCGTATACAACCAGCTACAGTAGTCCAGGACGCTAAGGAGCAGGGCTCCCACCACAGGTGCCTGGTTAGCCGTAGGAATGAAAGGGAGGACTTTCCGGAGGACCTTGAGTTTAAAGTGACCCGATTTGCAAACTTCTCCAATCTGCTCATCCATGGTCAGAGTGGCCGAGAAGTGTACTCCCGAATTCCTCACAGATAGAACAGGTATTGGGAGAGGCCCTAATGTAGGGGGCAGGAAATCGGCGTCCAAAACAAATGAGGGGTAGAGGTACCCACAACCAGAACTTCAGTTTTAGAACCGTTTAGCTTGAGCCAGTTCAGCGTCATCCAAATACCCATCTCCTCCAGGCACTTTTTTAGCCTGTTGTCTGTTTCCGGTCTCGTAAGGTCCACATGGACCAGTATCTGGGTGTCATCAGTGTATGAGTAAAAGGGAAACCCATGAGATTCGAACAGAAACAGTAAATATCTTATGTAGATATTAAATAAAATAGGGTAAAGTGCCGAGCCCTGAGGGACACCACAGGAGAGAGAGGCTGGGGCAGAGCAAAAAGGCAGAAGAGAAACTGACTGAGAACGACCAGTGAGGAAGGCTATGAACCATTTGAGTACCTGGCCCGAGATACCGGCTTCAGAGAGTCGGAGATTAGAGGAGAGTGATCGATGGTGTCGAACCCAGCCGACAGATCTAAACACTGCCACCACCCTGATCGACAAGACACAAAAGGTCATTCATCACCGAATTAAGAACAGATTCAGTACCTCTGCCAGTTCGAAAGCCAGATTGAAATGAGTCAAGGAACTGAGTGGATTCTAGAAACGTGGAAAGCAGTGGGGATACCAGCGCCTCCAAGACCTTCATCAGAAATGGCAGGAGTGAAATCGGCGATAGTTGGCCAACACTTCAGGATCCAAAGAACTCTTTTTAAGAAGAGGTATCACCAACGCATGTTTGAGAGTCCACGATAATTACCGTAGCGAAAGAGTTATTGACCGCTGACGTGATTGCTCAGGTCAGCGGACATTTCATGTAAAAGAGCGAGTGGTATTGCATCTATAGGGGATATATAAAATAAAGTGGGAAGAAAACTCCAAGTGGTATTGGAGTCAGTAATTCGAGGTGGACAGAGGCAGTTGGTGCATGGAGGAGTGGCAGAAAAAAGGAGGAGGAGAAAGTTCAAAGGAAGCAGAGGAGGAGACGATAAAGAAGTAAAGAAGAAAGGAGGAAGAGGTAAAAGAGATGCAGAAGCAGAGAGGACAGTGAATAGAAGAGATAAACAGTGGAACTGAGGGGATGAGAGAAGAGGAGAGAGAAGATGGTGAAAGAGCAGGAGGAGGAGTGAACATTACTTGGAGGGGAAGAGGCAGATCTGAAATATGATCTAAAAAATGTCAAGGATAGGCAAACATCAATAAAAGCAAGAGAGGAATACACCAGTAGATGGAGGAAAAGAGCACATGAAGGAGGGGCAAAGGTGAAGGGGTAAAGGAGAGGAAAGGGGAGGCGAGGACAGGAAGGGGAAGTAGAGGGGCAGCCACAATGACACAAATGAGTGTGTTTCAGAGCTTTGAAGAGGAGAGGGGACTGCTATAGGTAGGTAAAAGGGTAAGTAGTTCAGATGTGGAGAGGAGGGAAGAGAGAAGAGAAGATGTGTCTGCTTTTTCCCTCTTGACCTCAGCCATCCTATATTTGTTACTTTTTAGTTGGAATAATAACGTCCATTGGGACTTGACATCTGACTTCCAGGTATCTTTTGATCCCTAGGGCTGTGACACCTACCATTAGAAAAGAGACCAACTCAGCTGAACCTGCAGCTTCTGCCACTGAGTACCACTATATTTACAACTTAGGTGCGACCAAAGTCCTGCTGGCAGAGCTGTTTCAAAATGAATGTAACAAGGGGCCATGGAACTATAGTTTGGTTCTGACAAATTGTAGAAGATACAAGGAAGACACCTTTCCTGGTAAGAAGATTTTTTATGTGGTGATGCTGAAATTTCCATGCTGCCTCTGCTGCTGGTTGAGCCTGTGGTGTAAGACCATTCACCACTGAGGCCACACAAGCCAGAAAATGAAGAGGCTCAGCCTCCAGGGAACAATCAGGGAGGCTCACCAGAAATCACAGTCATCACAGCCACACCCAAAATGACACCTGACTCAGCTATATTGCCCACATGGGTTTTGCAATAATTTCCCCAATTACTGTATGATCTGCTGCACCAACCAGTGTTATTGCCACCATATTTTGAGCCATTCACACTGTTTATTGGTTTCCCAGGTAGGAATTCTGGAGCCTTGTACTTTGTTGAAACAAATTCCAAGTTGCAGAATTCAAAGTATTAGATACTGTTGAAGGAGTTGCTGACGTCTCACAATGACATTGTTGGATTTAGCCAATTGAGTGACATACAAGTGAGAAGAGAATCTTCCCCATGGCTCCTGGGCTCTAACAAGAGCTATAGAGACTGTGGGTAGAGAGAGAGTAGTGGAGAGGGAGAGAGAGAGGGGAAGATGCATATGTATAGAGAGAGGGAGTGTGAGAGAACGAGAAAGAGCGAAAGAGTCATACAGAGGGAGAGACAGAGAGATTTATCTATGGATGCAGTACTGTGTTCATGATGCACACGTACTGTCATCTCACATAATGCCATGTCCTCTCTGAAGCGAGCGAGGAGGTATGACTCCACTGAGTAGTGATGAAAGCCCATGCTCTGCTGGTCAGGGAGGCTAACACATACTGACATAGAGACGGAAAAATGGCTCCCTAACTGTTAGGGAGAATTGTCATTTCTGTGATAATTCCCTTCAACCTTAGAGACCCCAGCTCTTTTGCTGGACATAGGACTTTTTAATTTTAACCATGGAGTGAGTGAGACCTTTTTCTCACTCGCTCATGTGTTTTTACCTTTTTTGGATTTTGTGTTTTCACTGTTTTTGGAGTCTGACAAACTCCATAGGCATCTGCTTATTGTATGGTGACACACAGCACCTCAGTGCTTTGTCACTGAGAAATACTTTAGATTTCTCATAAGGTTTTGTTTGTGTGAACTACACTTCCCAAGAATAGTAAAGTGAAATTGACTTTACTTATCTTTTCTCTTTGTAGGTCCAGCACACACCATCTTATGTTGAGTGCTGGGGTGTTACCCAGTGGCCCCTTATCCTACATTCTCATGTAAAATGTTTATGTTACCCTCACTACTTCAAATGGCTGGTGGCAGTGGTTTAATTTTTCCTACCATTGTGCTTTTCTACCGCAGGCAGAACGCTCAGCTGCAGTACAGCACACATGGGTGACCATTTTGTCAGAATGATCCCTGTCTTCTTTTTCGTCATTTTCTGTTTGTGAGGTCTTTCTTGGATTTTACTCTGTGTGTTGAGACAGGTTTGAGCCCTTTGTTTGTCTTGCCCGTTCCTGGCTCCAGTGTGTCTGGAAGGACAGGGTGTGAGGGAGGGTCCTAAACTCCCCAGTCTTTTGTATCTAGGAATTCCTGAATGCAACTAGTCCCTCTGTGTGATTGACAGGCTAGGCTGTGCATGAATGGGAGAAACCTGCTTAAAAGGTGAGGGTTTTGGGACTACAGGCAGAGTCGACCACTTGAAGATACATCCAACAAAGAAACTGTGAACATAGCTTGCTGCAACCTTCTTGACCTTTGAATTGCCCGACGAAGCCCTGCTGCTGTGCTGACTTCCTTTTACACCTCGACAGAGACGTTTGGGATGAAACAACTTCTCCCCTTGGGTTAGTGGGACCAACTAACCCCGAACGAACTCCACTGGATTACCATCCCTGACCGTCTGTGCATGCCCAATGCCTGGGTCGAGTGTCCGTAGTCCAGTGCAACTTCTGCCGCAGAACAAATCTGGCTAGAAGCTCCCAGAGACTCCCAAGGACCCTCCAGAATCATGACCTCCAGATCCAGAGTCCCTTCACCAGAGTGAAGGGCTGAGTGAGTGAAGAGAGTCCAACCGATGCCCGAGATCCACATTGGTGCGGTTTGCTAAGTGCTGAAACCACAAAGTGCTGCTGAACTGAAAAGAGCCCATAGTTGCTGATGAACTCCCAAATACCACTGGCAAGAGCCCTCCAGATGTCCTCCCTCTTGTCCCCATGACTGATGCTCAGGAACCAGGGTCTGCACCACTGTAGCAAGACGGAATCCAGCTGGACCAATCTTCTTCTAACCAGAGGTACTGTTTAACAGCTTGTGACCCTACAAGGGATTTTTCTGAACTCTCTAACTTTGTGCAAGACTTTGATCCAAGAAGTGCATCAGATCAATAGACTGTGTGCCACATGACTTTGGCTGTTCGGGCTCCCTAAAAGCACTCTTCTAAATCCATTGACTTTGATATTGTGTGTCCCTCATAAGTGGTAGCTTTTGTATACTGGTACTGCTGGGAAAGGCTTATCTAGACTTCATTGGAGGATTTAGTTGTCCTCACATTTACTGAGAAACTGTTCTAACTTTTTTACTTCCCTAACCATTTCCTTTCTACAATTTAGAGTATACACAAGTATATTAGTGTGATATATAAATGCAAATACTATCCTTGTGATTGAAGTCACCTCCGGCTGTAGGAGTAGTGCATGAAGCATATCCATAGACTAGTAATTTTAGACTGTATTTGAATTGTTACAACAAATTGCCTTTTTAAAGAATGCTTATTTAAAACTGACGTTAAACAAATAAATAACTATTTATAACTGAAACCTTGAGTGCAAGTGTTACTTGGTTACTTTTATTTACAAATTTCAACTGTACAGCTCTACAGCTCACAATTACCCCTCTTGAGATAGGCCTGGCTGCTCAGTTACACTACCAACTTGTGTAGTACAGACCTATACCAAAAGGTGTGTTACCTAAGACCAAGCAGAAACGAGTTGTGACTGCACCAATTCTTACCTATCACTAGCTAGTGTCTATTTAGCTACATCTATGTAACACCCTCATCCCTATTTGAATCTAGACTTAAAGAACAGCAGAAAATGGTTGGTGTCAGAAAAGCAAAAGATCCTCATGGGATTGTATGCTGTGCTCTAATCCTGTCCCACACACTGGTAGTGCTGCATGCAAAGAACACAACAGGGCTGCATACATGCCCCAAGGTTCAGAAGAAAAGCCCAACAGCAAGGCTCCGAGATAATCAAAGGAGCGAATCGTGAATCATGGCATGTTTCCAGATTTAATTTCTCGGTTGCTGTGAAACTTGATGTCCCAAAGGTCCTGCCCCTCTGCCCATGTTCTTTAGTTTCCAATTCTTAATTCCCGGGTTCCAGTCCCATCAAGTACTCTTATCACTTCCCTTACCAAACCTTTTCCAGTAATTATATGTTTATGGGTAAAGCATTGAACATATAGTAACGACATAACAAAACACTTTGCAAAGAGAGACCTTCTGGAGTCATCTTTGGGCCCCTCTCTCAGCTTGCATAGGGGCACCTTGACCATCCTTTGAGACTCGAACACTCACCTCTCTTTTGTTCCGGCTTTATGAATCCAGGTTGTTAGGATTCTATTCAGAGCCTCCGAATTATCTTTCCCAATCATGTCTCTGCAGACAATCAGATGGACTGATTGATATAAGCACATTTAAATCCTTACAACTAAACCTGCTTAAAGAATTGTCCTCTCGCTCCATGCAAACACGTGAGGTTCCGCTCTTAATGCCTAAGCTGCCTCTCATCTTGATTGTTCAAACTCTTATCTAGGCTCACCTGATTGCCATGTTCCAAGATGTTTTCTGTTCAGAATTCTGCATCTGCATGTGATAAGGTGCCGGGAGAAATAGCCAGAGTGAAAGGAAAGCAGTAGAAATAAAGAGATGACAAAAACTCATGTTGCATTAAAACCACTGTGAACAGCAGAAAGACAGGCATTCCTAAAGAGGAAATGGAGATTAACTAAATGTATTAGCTAACTTTCCTTTACTAAAAATATACATTGTATTCAAATATATGTATTTGTTTTAAACATGGGGCTTTGGTTTCGCATGTATTTTGATAACAAGGGGGGGGGGGCTCATATAAACGCCAATTCTTCTGTGAAAGTATATTTATTTATTTCATTTGTTATACGCGCCCAGGACCCAGAGGTATCACGACGCTAGATTACATACAGTAAAGCATAGGTAGTTACAGTACAGTCCAGTCAGAACAACCCCCACAACCAACCCACACTCGGGCACTTTTTCAACAATCCTGAGCCCATTTCAGCTGCGCTTCAGATTTACTAATCTTGGTGTGAGTGGATGTGAGTGAGCTCATTTTTTTAAAACTATGCTTTATGATTTATTTGTTCAAAATTACAGTACGTTTATTTTTGCTCTCTCAATTTGCAGCATACACATTTTCAAACAAATTAAAGTTGACCTCCTCATTGCATGTGTTATTCAAATTTGCAGTAATGCTTTTGAGGTATATCACATTACACTGTTGTCTCACGTGATACAACGATGACCATACATGATTAGTCACAAGAAAGGTTCAGTGCTTTCCAAGTACACAGACAATTATAATGCTGGTTCTGAACACAAGTGATTAATCGCACTCTGAATGTGAACTGCAGTGAACACTAAATGTGACACGATGCTAGGTGTTTCAGCTCTTTTATGTTTGTTTGTTAGGATGGTGGGAGTGTGTGTGTATGTCCTCCACAATTTACAGGGGGGCTTCTTCTGATATAGACTCTGGGTGCAAACAAAAGTCCTTGGGTTCATACAAAAAGAACATGGGGTCAAACAAAAGTCTCTGAGTTCTATGGTCCTCTATCCAGAGATCCCTACAACAGGATACATTATTTTTTTCTGTCACTCATGTCATGGGCACATTTGATATTCCTGCATGTATTTCCTGGTTCCTCTGCCTGTAGATTTAAGTCCTGTCCTTCTCCTCTGCGAGGCCCGTTTTTTCTGGACCTGGGACATTGTGTGCGTCTGCATGTTACACTTGGGCAATAGCAAAAGTTAGATATTGTGAGGTACAAGTGAGCCTCAGAGGTCCCACCAAGAGGCTGGCCACCAAAGCTTCTCTATAGGAGTGGCCAGGGTGACTTTTTCACCTGCCTGTCTTCAGGTCCTGCCTTTAGACTCCAACACCCCATCCTTGTCTCCCGCTTCAATGAGTCACAATCATCTCGTGTCTAAGGGGACCTTTCCTGCATCTCCTGTTCTCATTCTCTCTCCTACTTCCACATTGTTGACACTTCGGCATATTGGGCAGACTGTATGTTTTCCAATCACTAAGGTAGTTTGGAGTGCACTTGATTTCAATAGGACCCACCCAATCCTTGCTATATGGCTGGCAAGCTGCAACCTGTGGCTCTCCAGGTGTTTTGCCCCACAACTGTCATGATTGTAGCTAGTGGTGATGGGAGTTGTAGTCCAACACATCTGCAGAGCCGGAGGTTGCACATCCACATCCTAGTGGTAGAGAGGTCCAGATAGTGTAATAGCCATTCTATCGTGCACATCATGGTCTGAGTGATCATAACCTTGCCACTATCAGTAAGTGTGGTGCTTAGCGGGCATTAAGGACAACTTCAAAACCCTTTCTACCTCTAGTGGGATATGGGGTGAGGATCTGTCTGTAAATTCCCATCCCATTTTGTGAAATGCAGATCACTTTCACTTCTGTGGTGGTTGAATGGCATGGTCACAATCGGCTCCTGTGCCTGCTCCGGACCTGGAGAGGAAGCATGGCTCTTGAAGGCAGCATGTGACAAGTTTAGCCTCCGGCTAGTCCTCAATGTTGCAATGGCCAGATTCCCAGAGTGACACCGCTACAAGGGGTTGTGTATCTCCACTGCCCCACCCCCACCCCGACTCAGGCAAGCAATTTCACATAATTAATATGAACACTTTGCACAGAATGCGCTTTGCTTGGCACTTTGACATTGAAAGCCCCAACATATGCTAGAATAGAACTAGAAGTCTCGGGCTCCAAACAGGGCCTTCTGTAGGACGGAGAGAGGACTGTGATGTCTTGTTTCCCCAAAAGGTCATAGGATGAGAGCACCACACAGTTGTAGTCATCAATGGCAAGCCTCAGCCTCTTTTTCTAGCCCTTTGTGGATGGCCCTACATCAGTGGACCTGTTGGATAATTCATAGTAAAGTGAACTTGATGTACTTGATCACTGGCAGACAAAGGTGTTGGAACACAGGAGACTTATGGGAAAGTTTACCTACTCCAATTGTCCATCTTTTGGCTATGTTTTGTTTTGGCTGAAGTCTTTGAAAAGGTGTAGGTGCATATTCAGATAAATGCTCCTTTCATAGACTAGGTGAGATGCACGGTGTCCATTAGACACTGTTTCACTGTGATCGGGTTGTCTGAGATGGATGATAGGGTATAGGTCCAACATTAACTCTGTTCACCATTGAGAACCTTCTATCGATGATGAAGTCCAGGTTCCTGTTCTGGAATTCACACTCACAGGTCCAAAGGCAGTGGCAGGTGATCACTATTTCGTTTTTTTGTCAACCCTTTTCAAAAATCTGTTTTAGAGGCATTCAACGTAAACAGGCTGCAGCTTATAACTCACTTACTGACTATCACTGGACAATTGTTTAACTGTGACATCCTATTCAAAATGCATACGAATCAGTGCTCTGTGTTCAAAAGAATAAAAGGTGAACTGAAAAGAGAAGATCAATGCATCCATGCAGTGGACATAGAGGAGAAGAAGAATGGATGACAAGTTTGACCTCCAGGGAAACCAGCAGGTAATCTGACCACATAAAGAGGTTGCTACCATTGCTACTGATCTACCAGCTCCCTCTTCCCATTAGAGCCACAAGTCATCCAGGTCATCCAGCAGCTCTTGGTGTTCAGAGGTGTCGAACAAGACAATACCATATAAAATCACCAGTGTGTTAATGCTTCCAAACACTTCTGCTCTCTGGACCTTTCTTTTAAAGAGGACTCGGAAAGATTGTCTGTCCTTCATTTTTTTCTTCTTATATGTTTGAATTTCAGTGCACCGTACAAGTCCTCAATGTCAACTACATTGAATTGAATTTAAATTAAATGCACAAATGTACAAAGATTAAGACTCGGCTCAGAGCGGGTGCTAACAATTAATTGTAGTACCTGTCAAATGTCCATCAAAGACTGTTGGTATGCCCATGGGGTGCCTTTGTGTTTTTTCTTGGGGAGGTGGCGGAGGTCTTTGGAGCTCCGAGTGAATGCTTCTCTGACAACTTGAAGGTGGAAGCCTAACCTCAGGGATTCAGTGAAGAGGGGAATCCTTCCACCTTCAGGACAATTGATCCCCCAAAAAACTAAGGGACTGTGCATGGAGAAAGCATCCTAGGCAGGCAATAAAGTCTTCCAGGAGCCCAGGTCGGCAAGGTGTAATGTGGTCGATGACTCAGTAGTGAGTAACAGCTCCCACTCACTGGACGGCCTGATGGCATCCTCACCAGATAGCTGTGCTTTTTCTTAGGTAATCAATGAGGCAGTAACACAGTGTAAATAGAGCCGTCAGGTTTAACTTTATTCTAATTGTTGCAAACCTTGCCAAATTATGGTAATTTATATAGCAGTAAATAACCTTCTCTGAATCTAAGCTATGAATTTTTCAAAACCGAAGACAAATATATAGGTTCTTGTCATATACACATCACAACCATGATATTCTTGATGTCCATTCTTACTAAAATGTTTGAAAAAATATTACTTACCAAAGACAAAGTATCGCAGGAATGATAATGCGTAATTCTAGTAATTAATAATTCTGTTCTCCCTTGTTCCCCCCCCATGCCATGTCACGCTCTGAAACACTTGTGTACGAGCGCGATAGAAATAACATATCAATGAATCAATGAATCAATCAATTCAACACTATGATGGGGGGCCTATCCGATGGCGTAAGGATTTCAGATTATTAAGAGTCCTCCTCTATTATTCAAGGTACACACTTATTTTGAAAGTTTCTTAAACCCTTGATGAATGTGCTTCTTGTGTTTTCGATATATTGAGTTGTGTAATGACCTTGGCTGCTAAACGGGTACTCTCCAGCAGAATCATTAATATCCCCACCTTACCTCTTTTTACCAAATTAATTCTATTTGGCTTGGCGTGTTCGTTAGTAAGTTTCTATGTTATGCCTTCGTAGTCATCTGGTGAAACAAATCCTTACCATTAGCAATGACCGAAAGCACCCTTCCAACCTCACTTGGGGATACCTAGTAGTTGTGTTTTGCTTTGTCATTGACAGCATCTCTTACAGATTCAAAATATATCATGATAACCATGAAAACTTTGGATTCCCCAAATATTGCACCCCATTCTTTGCAATCCGCCTGCCACTAACCAACTAATGTTATTGAGCTTGCTGGAGAAGAAATGCACAGTGTGATTAGGCGGGACTGCCCAAATCACACAATCAAGAACAAAGCCAGTCCAAAAGAGTTTGTATGTCCCAAGGTTTTCAAACATTTTACTACTAGGGTGAGTAGTGTGACAAATGAAAGGTGTACCAAAGCCATTGTATGTCACATGTTCAGAAGAAATTTAGCTTAAATAAGTGTCACAGACATAATTGTCACATCATGTGTTCATTCTGATTTTCTCCAAAATGACTTTTGATTTTATGCTAAAAAGCAAGGTGATATTTGTCCCTCTCACCTTTTCATAGGTGAAATATTTATAGAATAAAGGCTATTTACATGGAAGGACTCCTTTTAAAATCTTCGGTGCAGTAAAATAAGTGTGCACACAATGTGTAAAAGGGTTGTTCCAATCTTTACATTTGTTTTACCACTTTCAGGCATTTAAAACAATCGTTTGTTAGGAGACGGGAACATGTGTTTCCTCCTCATGCTCACACCGGGTGCAAAAGCACCTAGATTTACACCTGCATTACATTTTCATGAAAGTGTAAAAGAAATCAATTCCTATGGAATCTGCCTTTGTTTAACACAATTAGACTGACTGACGGTATTGTTCACATATATCGTCTGAGGGTGTTGTATTTACAGACATTTGTGTACAAACTGGGCCGGGAGACTTTTTTTAAATGGATGCAAACGAGACCACCTGAGACCTTGCTGAGTGACCCAAAATAAATGATTGCAGGGTCTCATGGTTCATTGTTTCAAACATGTGGCTCCCTTTTGAGGCAATGCTCATCACTCTTTAGACCGCATCTTGTCTTAGATCCCACTCAACTTCACATGTACTTGATTTCTTCATGTGTTACCATAGAGAACAAATTGCAAATAATGTCCCTTTTTAACCTCTTTTCTCAAAAACTGTCCTGTAAAATGCAGCATTTCAACACCTTATTTTAAAAATGTTCTCAGGATATAACCCCCCTCCATTTCCTTGGGCCCCCTCACTATGCTCAGTCTCTTACACTAATTCGTGGGAGATTTTAATGCCCCTCTGCTCGAAATATTAACCTGCCACTACTGACCATGAATTGCTTATAATGCCCCCTCAGATGCCATCCACCTCCTGGGCAACAACAACTGCCTGTGCCATTGTCTTACACATAATAATGTTACTGGCTGGACCCTGCCTGGTACGCTGGGACCGTGTGCTGATCCGCCTTGTTTCTAGGTAAAAAGATGGAATGTCTCATTCTGAAACATGCTTATATATCCCACCTAGTGCTGCAGCAGGAGCATCTCATCATGCGCTTAGGTGATCGATCAGGCCAGCTGGGAGTCTGTGGCACAGCATGTGCTTCTTCGAAAGAATGGGGGATCCCACATCCCACGACAGGGATTACAGCTCCCTCCTCTCATTTTGTGTGACACTGGCACACAGACATTCATCTTAATTTGTGTCCTGTGCTGGCCTGGTGATACCACTTCCATGATGATGAGACCATCCAAATCCGCTCATCCTCCTATCAACTTCATGCTGCCTATATTTGACTGATGATGACTATTTTACTTAGACCTCGGCTGCTGGGTTGACTATTTCTTTAAAAACCCTGCACACTGCATGCTGCAGAGAGGTCTGACAAATTGGGGCTTCTTGCGACTACATGTTCTTTGCTGCAGTAAAGTTTTCTTTGTTTTCACGTCATGTGTTTCTTCCAGGGACTTCTTAAACCAATAGCCTATAAAACCCTACAGCAGGACTGTAATAATAAAGAGCTGGCATTATTAGACAGTTGCACTCCGCTGGATTGGACTGGGGAAGTGCATGGACAGTGATGCTAATGGATAATGCAAGGGAGTTATTGGAAGGGGTTGGCGGGGAGCAGCGCAGGCCGAATATCAAAGAAGGTTAAGGGGTGGAAGGAGGAGCACCCCCGAAAGGGATGCAGCTCGGTACAAGGAGATATATGTCGAGATAGAGTCTGCACTTTGGCTTCTCTCCAGAGAGGGGAAGTACTGAATGTGCATGAAGTCACAGAAGGCCATAAGAATTTGCAGACTCTACAGGAGAGTTCATGGGTTTTTCATTTTAATAACAGAAATTGAGTAGGTTATATACTGCTCAGGTCGTTCTTTTGGTTCAATGTTACGATAGACAGCTGTTCTATGTAACGCACCGGGCTGGAGAAGGGGTGGAACATTCCCTAATGAGCCTCTCACTCTCTCCAATCATGCAGGCATTTGTTCCCTAGCCCAGGCATCCCGAAATCCATGGTTTCTCACACGTGATCAGAAAACACCTAATACCTATGTCCAGCTGGTAATGAGGGACTAAGTGGCCTTATGTAACTG
This sequence comes from Ambystoma mexicanum, assembly GCF_040938575.1. Classification (NCBI taxonomy): domain Eukaryota; kingdom Metazoa; phylum Chordata; class Amphibia; order Caudata; family Ambystomatidae; genus Ambystoma; species Ambystoma mexicanum. The sequence goes on along the minus strand of NC_090934.1, from coordinate 329,589,968 downwards.
GTTATCACCAGAGGATATTTTTGAGAGGCCCTATCTTGACACCTAGCAGGATTGCCAATGTGACATGTTATGAAAAGCACCAATCTCAGATTCTCCCTTTCACTCCTCCTCCTGATCGTACTGCATCCTTCCTCTCTTTTCTCACATCATATCCTCTACCTTTCTACTCCCTCCGTTCTCCCTATACCCTCTATCCATCTCATCTCCCCTTTCTCATCCACATCTCCTTACCTGTCACTATTCCACTCTCCTTACCGTTTTCTGTAAAACTCTCCCCATTTCTCACCACACCCCTCTCTTACCTCTCACTACACCCTTCTCATCTAATTATGCCTTGCCACACACTCTCTGCCTATTGCTTACCACTACATGCATTCCCCGCCTACTTCACTCTGACCTCCACACTGCTACCAGTATTGTCTTGCACTCTCGCCACCCCTACCACCATACACACACTCTGTCTAATACATTGTTCTCCCTCAATTAAATCCTTTATCCCTTTCAAGTCATTGTGGACCTATCCATTATTTAAGGTGAACAACTTTGTATTCTTTCTCTGATACACTGAGGCCATCCTGCATTGCAGGTGAAACCCTCTGTGTTACTGGGCTAACCACTTCAGCCCATCCTGTCTTGGAGGGACAGCATTCCTATCCCTGTGACAGTATTCTGGATCTTTCATCTTTAGAGATCGGAGGCTATGTACCCATCTGCTAATTCCAGAGGACTATACTGGTTTGAGTGGTGCTCTGCTATTAGATTAAAACAATGTTTATGTGTAGCACATCCTGACAGTTTCCTCCCACCTGTAAATCCTGTGTAAATAGGTGTTGTTGCTAGCCATTGTAAAGCTATTCAATGTATAGTCCTCAAACTGGGGAAGGGCAGTGTTGGACCAGGTTTACAACATGTGTTCTCTAGGCTAAGCACACATTTCTGAAGCAAAAGCTTCACTTGCTATCTTAAAGGCTTAATAATCAGAAACCATGTGTCTGAATATTCATGATCTGATTTCCCATTACTGAATCCTCAGATGGCCATCCATTCTACAGGCAAAATTCCAAGTCTACAGACAAAATGCTGAGACTCATTGCTTCTATAAATGGTCCATTCTCCATTTCGGTTACTATACATAAGGCAAACGATAACACCCACTGGAAACCTAACTCCACGGTCAGGGGCAGACCATAAATGTTCATACAAAAAGGTGAAAAGGTACAATACAACCTAATCTGATAAATAGCTCATCTGTTAAAGATGTGGTGTAATGAAAAAACCTATAACCATTGGTCCTGAAATAATGGACTTGGTATACAACATACTTTTGTAGATTTGATCATTTTAATTATCTTTATCAAAATCCATAAAACACTAATAAAATTATTTTCTAAAACACAATAACCCAAGATTTAACCCACATGGTGGGTATAAGATCAACCTATTGGGATACATTACAGCAACATTTCACAATATATAATGATTCAACAGACACAGAACAATGACAACACACTATGCATTTGAACAAAGTGTCAATTCACAAAAAAAAATATCCTGACATGTTTCAAATCTTTTACACTTCTTAATGCTTGAACTTTCTTCAGGGGAAACGTTACAACACAGTTTTCACCACCATGCTATCCAGGGTCAGGATGAGGCGATCCAACACAACAGGCCACCTACATAGGACAATAACCAACACCAATAAAAGAGACAGTGAGCTGAGTTCTACCAGTAACTGAAAAATACCTCTATATCACACATAACTGGTGTCTAAAGCGACAAGGTACGGGTCTAAACTGGGCCTGTCCTAGAAAATAAATTGAGATTTATGTAGCGCTAAAGTCAAAATCCAAACAATAGCAGAAAACTTCTTGAATCAAATTTGTATTTCTTAAATGGGCTCACAAAGTAGCCTAGAAGGTTCAGAGATCTGTACAGACACAAAATAACAAACAAGAAAACAAATCCAAACATATATCATGTTAGGAAGTGTATGAATAACATCTGGACACTATATCCACAATGTTTGTCTAGCAATCCATCACCTTAGACACACCTGGACATGCAATCATTGCCAACCGATAGCGTTACCCAAATAGAACCCATGTCGTGTGTCTACCATGTAGCATGTGCCATCACCTTTTTAACTGTTTCTTAACCAACAAACCTGGTGCTAGTACATCAACCACAATGTAGCCACTGGTTCAATTCACCCTTCGGTCGTCAGCCGCAATTTAGTAGCACTTGATCACAGAATATGTAATACCATCTTAAAACGTTACTATAGAGGTGAGTAAGTGATATAGAAATACAGTGTTACTAAGGGCAGGGTGGTCTGTCTAGGTGCCACTGTTTATTTTACCGTTATGTCCTTCCTGATGAGCATATTTCTTATATTTTGGCTCTTCCTATAAGCTATCAGAGGAGAAGGAGTAACACCATCTCTATATACCTTTTTCCAAGCTTTCTTTACAATACCACATCTTAAACACAGAGTTGTCTGTTGTGAATTATGTGTCAATAGAGATTATGTGAATATATCTCTTTGTCATTCGAAAAATATCCAGAGGTATATGTAAAATTCAAAGTCTCTCTGTATTATTTCATTATGAATTTTTTGAATTTTTTAATTTTAAATTTCTGGTCTGATTGCTTTATTTTGTAATTTCCTTGACCAAAATGCATTGTGAAATCATAAAATATAACGTTGAAGGTGCCCTGGTTCTCTATTGACTGTTCTACCACCATGCAATCCATTGTTCGAGTATTAGGTGCTTCCCCGTTCCAAGATGGCGCCCGTTTTTGTACAACTTGCCAGTAGCTGGTAAAGCTCATGGTACTATAATTCAAACTTGTTGTTTCCATCTGTTTGATACTATGGCTAACTTCACATCGTTTTGTGGACCCAACGGTATGATCTGTTTATGTTGGGTATATACAGCATGAGGCATTGCATGAGACAAAGTTAGGAAGATCACACACGGGTAGTCCGTTGTTGGTGTTGATGTTTTCGGAAGACATACAGCGTGGTCCGTTAATGGTGCAGCTTCAGTAGGCTTACAGTAGCGGACCCTGGATGGACCGGCGTCAGGAAATTTCCACTCCTTGAATGCTCAGGTATTTAGTTGGTAATGGTGAATGGTGTAGCATGATGCAATGTCGTCCATTTTGGACTTTAGAAATGTACGGCCCTTAGTAACACTGTGTTTCTATATCACTTACTCACCTCTATAGTAACATTTTGAGATGGTATTACATCTTCTGTGATCAAGTGCTACTAAGTTGTGGCTGATGACCAAAGGGTGAATTGAGCAAGTGGCTACAGTGTGGTTGAGGTACTAGCACCGGGTTTGTTGGTTAAGAAACAGTTAAAAAGGTGATGCACATGCTATATGGTAGACACACGACATGGGTTGGTATTTGGGTAACGCTATCGGTTGGCAATGATTGCATGTCCAGGTGTGTCTAAGGTGATGGATTGCTAAACAAACATTGTGGATATAGTGTCCAGATGTTATACATATACTTCCTAATGTGATATATGTTTGGATTTGTTTCCTTGTTTTTCATTTTCTGTCTGTACGGATCTCTGAACCTTCTAGGCTACTTTGTGAGCCCATTTAAGAAATACAAACTTGATTCAAGAGGTTTTCTGCTACTGTTTGGATTTGGACTTTAGCGCTACATAAATCTCAATTAGAGGTATAGTAGTCTTTCTTTTCTAGGACAGGCCCAGTTTAGACCCATACCTTGTCCCTTTAGACACCAGTTATGTGTGATATAGAGGTATTTTTCAGTTACTGTTAGAACTCGGCTCACTGTCTTTTTTGTTGGTGTTGGTTATTGTCCTATGTAGGTGGCCCGTTGTGTTGGATCACCTCATCTTGACCCTGGATAGCATGGTGGTGAAAACTGTGTTGTAACGTTTCCCCTGAAGAAAGTTCAAGCATTAAGAAGCTGTAAAAGAACTGAAACATGTCGGATATGTTTTTTTGTGAATTGGCATTTTTTTCAAATGCAGTGTGTTGTAATTGTTCTGTGTCTGTTGAATCATTATATGTTGTGAAATGTTGGTTTAATTTATCCCAATAGGTTGATGTTATATCCACCATGTGGGTTAAATCTTGGGTTATTGTGTTTTAGAAAATAATTTTAGTAGGGTTTTGTGGATTTTGTTAAAGATAATTAAAATGATCAAATTTACGAACATATGTTTGTACCAAGTCCATTATTTCAGGACCAATGGTTATAGGCTTTTTCTTTACACCACATCTTTGACAGATGAGCTATTTATCAGATTAGGTTGTATTGAACCTTTTCTCCTTTTTGTATAACCATTCTCCATGTCTGCATGAACCCATCCTTCCGAGGGTCGACGTTTCCCCAGCTATGTGCGCTCAACGTATGCACCTTGGCTACAGTTGAGCTGGTTTTATGTCCCTGGGAGAGTGGATCCCAGAATCATTCCTTCTTACAGGTGGCCAAATGTATTACTTGTGTTAATCACTTTAATGCCACCTCTTTGATCATTACTGGAACCAACTCTTTCAACATAACAATAACTTGTGATGTTACAGCCGTTACTGACACAGTTTCACATTATAATGATAGTTTCTTGTGCTTATCGTGAGAGCCGATTTCTTCTACAGGTAGAAGGTTATTTCTCCATTGGCGAATCCCACAAACCTATCCTTCCTTCAGTTGAAAGGTTTTTACCGATGGGTAAATCCCCAGAGACCCTAAGGCCGACAAGGGAAAAGTTATTTTTGTCACTGAGAAAAAATCCCAGAATCCACACTTCCTACAGTGGACAGATGCTCTATCCCTCCATGAATCCGAAGAGCAATGCATCCTTCTGGTGGTAGGTCATGCTTTGTTCCTGGGACCTGAACATTCTCCTTTACTGATTATTTCCACAGTTATACATGTTACACATCCTTCCTTTGAGTAAGAAAAAGGACAGCATCTTACAGCTGAAACACAGGTTTTTTTCCTGCCACAATGGGCAGAATCTATACGTCTTAGAGTTGAAATGTAGTGTTTTGGCCTGGCGAATATGCCCACAATGTATCCGAACCTGCAGGTGAAAGGTAGTTTGCCCATTAGAAAATGTCCAGACCCCATCCCCTAAAGGTGACAATACTCTATCCATACCAAAACTCCTAGAGTCCATCAGTCTTTCAGGTGACAGTCAATGGGGTTTTATGAAACCAAATTAATTCATGCTTTCCAAAAAGGTTTCTCTCAAACATGCATCCTTCAAATTAGAAAGAAAGTTCTCACTGAATACACTCTTCCTGCTGTCTCTCGCATATTCGTTTTTGAAGTGTGTTGTAAATCCATCCACTTTTTTTTAAACAAGCATTGGCATGGCCATCAGTTTGGGCTTTTTGTGTAGGCATGGGAAAGTCACTTGCCGGCCCCTGCCCTAGTGGCATTAACTGCACATTGATGATACCAAGTGCAAAATGGTGCGTGTAGCTGGGAATATAATAACAGTGCCTGACAAATGCCTAACTATTACTTATATTCAAGCCAAAACTGATGGCTTTGCCAGTGCTTGTTTTTAACAGGACGACAGTGATGTACACATATAGTGCTGATAAATCAAGTGGCTGACAGCAGACCTGGTTAAGGCATTTTTATTACACCAGTAGTTCGTTCGTAGGTCTAATTAAGTCCATAACAGTGAACAATGCTCTGAAAGAAACACTGGCAGACACTTTGAGTGCAAAGTTTGAAGGTAAGGCTTGATTAAAGTAAGCTCAAGAATTCCCATGAGGGGGTGTTTTGCTTTGTTTAAAACATGTGTCCCGGGAACGGCTATTGAAAGGGGCCCAGGGGGACTTACAAAGAGTGGGGCAGATGGGGAGCCTAGAAGGGAGAGGGGTGTCCTCGAAGAATGGCATTAGGGATGGGCAAGACTTTTAAATTGTGAAGCATTTTTCCATTACTGTAGTAATCAACAAGCCATACATTGCAACAGGAATGATTATCAGAAATGATTACCAAGGAATACAAGGTAGCATCAAGGTGACTGCGGTATGTTTTCATGGTAATGTCATAGGACAAACAACCACATTAAATAATTTAGGGTAAAAGGGGGGCACAGGCTGTTGTTCTTTTATTTGTGTTGGCGACACCATTCCCATGGTTGGTGGGCTCTGATCATTTAATAGTGGGGGGGTATTGACTTTGGCTATAGGAACATCCCACTGGCCATCGTGTTTTTCCATCTGACTGTTATCACGGCCAAAGGACGTTGGGATATGATTAGTAGCTAGGCATTGGGGACTGTGGCCCCTTTTTTATTTGCCTAATTGTTGCAATATGGACAGTGGCCACATCCTTCCGACATGTCTATTGGCCATGGATGAAAGCCATGGCCAGTGGGTCTGGATAGTTACTAGGCAGGGGAACATAGTGCCACGGTGGTTGGTAGGGGCCAGTGGGCCACAGTCGTGTTGTCTTCACAACATGGACAGTTGTCAAGGCCAAAGAACATGGCCAATGGGCCTCTGCCATTTTTCTCATAATTGGTGCACCAAGCACAGCAGTTGTGGCCACAGGCCATTGTCAATGGCTCTGTAGAATAGCACAAATCTTGAAAATCAGTGAAAAATCCTAATGAGATCAGAGCAGAGATCAATAATCTTGTCAAAAATAACATCCTGGGTGACAGGTAGGATGGGACTCAGGGCTAAGATGGTGATCACTTCCCACACCCCTTAAATTTCCATTTCTTTTCTTGCTATGAATTGGATCACCTCTTTTTTAATTGAATATATATATATATGTATATATATATATATATATATATATATATATATATATATGATATATTATAATCACTTCTCCTCCAATAGACCTTTGGTCAAATGAAACAAGGCATCGCATATCAGCCTATCCTTACAGTACAAAGTTTCCACCCCTTAAATTGTTCTGGTGGATGATATTTCAAATGTTCGATGATGACCCGTCATCTATTATTCTTATATATTTCTTGTAAATTAACAGACTTTTAAAAGTGAAAAAAACAGGACTAATTTGGAATTATAAAACAAATGTTCTAGCTTTTCTTTACAAAAACGTTTTATACAATACATCACTCATCTTTTTATGATTATACCCATGTTTATTTCTTGGACTGAGCTCTCAAGTATGACACATGTGCTTTCTCGGGGCTGGCCCAGCACTTCATCCTTCGGAGGACCATAAGCTGAAAACCATTGCATTTGCTAATAATTGCACCTATTATTTTAGCACTCAGTGGCTGCAGGAATCTGTCATGAAGCGCCACAAACATGTGATGTCATTATTACGCTAGATGGATGAGTTATTTGAAAGATATGTTCTATTTCCCTTTAGTGACAAGTCTAATATGGAGGCAGGCTTCCCTGCTCCCAGCATCATAACTGGTGCTCGGAGGATAGCTTAGGGTCGAAACCGACCATGCAGAGGAACACAGGTTTGAATCCTGGTCCCATGCTTAGAGACTGGTCTGTGGTGTTAAGCGTGTGATAAAAGATTAATTAATTAATTAATAACACGCTCACATTTTTAGAATAACCAGCTAAACAGAAGTTCAACATTTCCCCAAATACGCCGCTGGAGTCTATGAATAGGTACAGACAGATATCCAGATAAATACTTCTTGCATAGACTAGGTGGGATGCATCATGTCCTTTAGAGGCTGCTTTTCCTATGATCCGGTGGGCTAAGATGGATGATAGGTTTTAGGCTTTTTGCATATGATAAATTGTCTAAAATTCCAACTGTAACATTGCCCACCGTTGATAGCCTACTATTCATGATAATGGCCAGGCTCCTGGACTGAAATTTGCACTGGCGGAACACGGGTTCGTACCATGTGTACAGTGCTTTTTCACAAATAACTCATCTCCTTGGAAAAATACATATATAATGCAAATACCCAAAGCGATACTAGCCCCCCTATTCTGATTGTCACTTATTGGTGAAGTTCTAAATAAATAATGCAAAATAAACAATAAGGCAATTGCTCAGAGAGATAGTCCTCCTTTGAAAGTCTGTTCAACAATTTCTTAGTGTGTATCTCATCACAAGTCCAAATCTGTTCAGCCATTTAGTAGCCTATTCTGGGTCAATGAAGAAATACACTTTAGTATTAAGTTCAAGTCTCTGTTTCGTTGTGAACCTGTGGGAATAAACAATACAATTCATGTTGCTTTGGCATAGATTTGTTGTTCTTCTTTGAAAGGCTCTCCTCAATCATCTAAATACTACACAATCGAGCAACTCCTTCCTTTCAATACCACCAAGCATCTCTTAACCACTCTTGTCTTCTCTAAACTGGACTACTGTGCCAGCATTCTCTTTAATCTCCCCAACTATGCTTTCTGTTCTCTCACCAAGATCATTAACTCTGCTACCAGGACTCTCTTTCAACTCCTTCACTTCACACCTATTTCCTCTTGCCATCACCAAGCTGAATGGCTAATGATGCAAAACAGGGCAGGATATAAATGTCTTCTCCTGGTTCACAAAAACTATCCACTGTAAGGCCCACCATACCTATCTGTCTATATCCAATTCTACAAGCCTTCCCATAATCTCTTCTCTGCCTCCTCGACTACCCTGTGGCACATTGTCCTCCCTGTGCTTGCTCTTTCTTCCGCTATTTCTCTCTTCTTGCTACACTTGCATAGAATTCTCTTCCCCTGGACATCCGAGAAACAAACCACACTGAGGGCCCGATTCTTAACTTGGTGCAGTAAACGTGCTAAAGAGCACGATTCACTGTGCCAAATCAGGACGCCCAGGCTCCACCACTATTCTCAAGTTGGCCTGGGCATCCTCATAGTGCACAACAGTGCACCTTCAGCATTGCGCCTGTTTTTGGCTTAACGGGCTCAATCCTGAAATCTCTGCAGCATTTTTTTGTAAAATAATGACATCTTCGTTATTTTACAAAACTGCTGCCAAGAACACGGGTGTGTATGAACACTTTCATACGCACCAAAGTAAGCAGCTTCAATGTTGTATTCTGCAACACTGAAGCTACTTACTTTGGTGTATATGAAAGTGTTCACATACACCCCTGTGGTGCATATGAACGCTTTCATATACACCAAAGTAAGCAGCTTTAATGTTGTATTCGGCAATGCTGAAGCTGCTTACTTTGGTGTATATGAAAGTGTTCATATACACCCGTATGGTGCATATGAACGCTTGAGTGACCAAGAAGCCAAGGTCTGGATAGAGATTGAGACATTAAAGTGCCCTTCTCACCTGATGGTGTAACCACACAGAAGCCGTGGTGGTTCCGGGGCCTGTTAACTGATGCCAAGACCAGACCACAGCTGAGAAGTTGGATCCCCAATCTACGCATAAGAAGTGTGTTAGCTGCCGAGCTGAGCAGATGAAGGGAAGCAAACACACCCTCTGCTATAGTGTTGTGAGCGCTCCCAAAAATATAACATCATTGAGAGGTGTGACCAGTGATAATTCAGGCTGACAAGTCACAAGGGTCACAGGAGCCTGGAAAACCAAAACAGGCAGACGCTCTACCAAGGCCCTTCTAGAGCAAGCCTGTCAGAGGGCCAGAGGGCTTTTGGAGAGCCCTGTGAAATCAAGCGACACTAACCTTCAAGGCTCAAGAAGCCACACAGGTGCCCAGAAAACATAAACAGGCAGACCCTCTACCGAGGCTCTGCCAAAGCAAGCATGGCTAGGAGACAGAAGGCTTTGAAGAGACATAGGAAGTCAAGCAACACTAACCTTCAAGGCTGGAGAAGCCACACGGGTAAAGGAGCCCAGAATACCTAAACCCAAACAGGCAGAAGTCCCACAAAGACCCTGCTAAAGTAAACCTGCCAGAGGTCCAGAGGACTTTAGGGAGTTTTAAAGATACGAAACACAGTGAACAGAACTGGGAGGAGGGAGAACCTGGAGGGTCTCAGTGTTTAAAAAGAAGACAAGCACTCTGTCAGGCACCAAGTGAGAATGGTTGAATTGTGTTAAGAAAGCCTTGTATTTCCTGAGAAAAGGAAACCATATCGCAAAGACTTAAAAACTTACAAAAACTTAAAAAATACAAAACCTGCACAGATGCTGAGGATTGTACAGCGAGAAATTGATGAACTTTGTATAAAGCGATCCAAAACCTGACAAACATTTTGAACCTTCTTCTTGGAAAAGCAATCTAAATGTTGGGCCAGGCAGAAGCCGAGGACAGATGCTATTGCTCCGGCCTCCTTGTTTTTGTTAAGTTTTCATACGTGGTAGAACCTGTTAGCTATTAGGAATTGGACTAAGGACTATTTCTTTTGGACTTTGACAAGCACGTTTACTTTTAGTTTGTTAGGCAGGTTACTTCCCTCATAGCGGTAGGGCTAGATATGCATTTTATTTATATTTTGAATGAACACCTTTGAATATGCCAGTATTTAGTCCGACTCTTCTTCTGGTTCACCACAATACATTACAATATTAAAATGAAGAAATTCATGAAATGCACACCTTATGAATATACACAATGATAACTCTGCTGCCTTCTCTTATGGATGACATCACACCTCATATAAGAGTGGTGTCACAGATATCGCATCAATGATGACATAAAAAATAAGGGGAACGTTGGGTCGATTTTTTTTTGTTTGTTTTTAATTAGTTTGTATTCCATGTTCTTTGATGTTGCATTGGTAAGTTAAAGATGAACACAAAAATAACTGTAACCTAGAAATGCACCAAAGAGGAGTGCGAGGTAGATTTAAAAAACTGCACAGCAACCTAGTATGCTGCGGTTCTTTCCTTTATTTACATATGTACAGCATGTATGATTACCTGCAGCCCACATTGGCACAAGTGCACGATATAAAGTTGGACTGCATACATTAAACTCCTTTTATGTTGATAGATGTGCTACGTATGCATGCTATTTTATTGTATTAATTGAAGGGAACATTGTGCTTCCGATAGAAATGCTTACAAAAGAGCCATAAAGTAGACCGGTCATTCCTGGGAGGAGGTGCCTTACAAAAGTGATCTATATACATGTTGGGGATCCAGTAATGATGGGCAAAGGTAGGGGGGCAAAGACCAGAGAGATGAATGATAATAGACTGGGACTGTACAGTGGTGTGGGGGAAGGTGTATGATATGAATGGGTGAGAAGGGTGAGGAGGGAGGAGATGGGGAGTATTTTCCAAGAGAAGGAGATTGCATTTCAAGGCAGATTTCAAAGTGTGAATGTTAGTGATGTTTTTGATTTCAAGGAATGTTCCAGTGTTGTGAGACTAGTAGAGACAAGGAGAAGAAAATAGGGGTAGCACAGGGTGGGTGAAGAAGAGCAAATGTGTTGATGGAGAGGAGAATGCAAGAAGGAGCATAGCCGGAAACAAGGGATGATAAGTAAGTACTTGGTAGGCCATGAATCAATTTTACAGACTGTAAGGAAACTGCAGAGTCCCCTTGTGCATAGAACACCAGTCAGTGTAAAGACTATGAGGAGTGGCTGGAAAATCTATGCAGAGTGGAAGTAGATAGACTAGATTCTGTCTAGTGTTGCAAAGGGTACAGGGATGGTAAGTTATAGGGTGGAGTAGTAGTCAAGGTGTCAAGGTGACTGAGTAGAAAAGGTGATATGAGAAATGTAGTTGACAGAGGAGGGGACATAGCTTCCAAGCACCAGGAGGTTGCAAGCCTTAGTGAATGGGCAACGAAGGTTAGGGTAGAAGGATATGGAGGAAGGGAGAATGGGAGTTGCCTTAGTAAAGGGGTGATATCGGACCTCACTCTTAGATGAGTTATTCATGAGGCATTGATGGTCCATAAGTGATGATTTGGGATTAATTTGCAAATAAATGATAGGAGAAAACAAATGAGGAAATGAGCTTGCCTAAGGAGAAGGTATAAAGAGTTTATATAAAGGCATGGGGGGTGGAGGGGCTGCAAAACTGAGGAGAATAGTGTCAGTGAGTTTGAAGCCATGGAGTTGTATCAGTTTAAAGGGTAGGAAGCAATCCTGATGGAAACATAATCCTGAATTCATAGGTTAGAGAGAATAAAGAGGAGTGAGGGGTGGTCATCAGTGTAAAAGGCTGCCAAAAGGACAAGGAAAACGGGAATGGAGGAGAGTTTAGTGTCACAAGCAAAGGTGAAGAAGTCAGAGTGTTAGCTGCAAACCCTTATTAGATAGGTCAAACAGAATATTGGCTCCATCGTATTAGGTATAAAGGTAATACTTTTGAACATCATACATTAAAGGATTTTGGAGAAGAGAGAACAATAAGAAACAGGTCATTTGTTGTCAGGATTGCCAGAGTTAGACTATAGCCTCTTAACGATAGGTTATACAATAATAATTTTTAAGGAAGAGGGGATGACCCCAGTGGAAAGTGAGTAGTTAAAGAGAGAGCAGTGGCAATGCCTCATATTGACATCCTTTACCAGAACTGGGATAGAGGACATGAATGGTAGGTCTTCAGGATTTTATTTACAACAAATGATTAACCATGGATAAGGTTGGGGATGCTTGGCCAGCCCAACATCACACCACTAAAAATGTGAAAATGATAGGATTGATGAAAATAAAGCACTCACAGTTAACTTAAAATGTGTGGATTTAAAGTGCGGGGAGGGCTGGGGGTATTGCAATTTAAGGCTCAAAGAATAGGGAGTTCTCTTTTTCCAAAGGGGTTCCTCAATGAATAGTTCTGTCCTGCAAAGTCCAACAAGAATCCCCAGTTGAACCAAGTTCAAATATTCTTCTAATGTCTCAACTGAAAAATGTGCACCATAGCTCACCTCTTCAAAGAGGACATTGTGTCTCTTCCCAGTGTTGTCAAAAAGGGGGCTCCTGGTCGGGACCCTATTCTGCCCAGGAGGGCTAAATTGTCATAAGACACAGTTAAATGGGTCGGTGAAGGAGAACACTAGACCACCTGACACTTTTATGCACATGGGACAAACAAATTTTACCTGGTCAAATGAAATGATCAGACCCCTTCATTGTTTCCAAAAATGTTTCATTGTACTTATGAAAACAATTATATCAATATGTCTACTGGGAGACACCGCACAGATCAATAGTATTATAGTTGATACAGCAAAATAAATGATAATAACTGTATCTCCAAGAACCATAACTTGGAGTGGAATACATGGAGTTTACAACATACACATCCTTCTGTCAAGAGTCGACAAGACAGGGGTCATAACAGGTGAGCAAATACATGTGAGTACAATTATAAACAAAAAAAGTGAGGGTATATCACTATCACTCAACGAGTCGAGGTCTACACCACAGTGTTTCGGCCCTTCAGGAGATGGAGTATTAGCCTTTCTTTGGGGCCTTCACCAGGACAGGGAGACTGTAACGTCTGGGTGTTCTGGGTGTGCTGTTGGAAGAAATGGAGCACAGTCAGGGGTGGTGCTATAAGGTAGGTGGCATAGTGTCTGAGGTATTTTAAGGAGGGCACACTGTATTTGCTGGTTATGAGCGCCTGTCTACATAACTCTGATGGCACTTACTGTGTCTGCTAGGAGCTGGAACACGGCCAATTGATTAAAAATAGTGTCCTTGCTTCACTGGCTGGAAAAAGTACAGAGCCAATCTCTAAAGGGTGAATCCAATGTTAGTGTATGGAAGTCAGAACTAGTTCTAGATAATGTGATCTCTTTACATCCACTGCTTAATTGAAAGGTGGCAGTTGGATTATGATCTTGGCAGGGGTGCCGTTTGGCACCTAGCTGCCTGGTCTTCTTACTATAGTATGGCAGCAGCATGGGTTGCTGGATAGCGCAGGCTAAGGAGCTGAGTGCATCAGATGCACGCGTGTCAGGATACCGTATTGTTGTGGTTCCTGAAAATCGAACAGGAATCAAGTCAGTGTGCAGTTTAGAATGCAGAAATGTGGAGTCTGTAGTACAGACTAGTATGATGGCATACCTGTCTGCTGCAGGCGTTCCAACTGCGGCTCGCGTCTTGTAGTGATGGACGCCGTTGTCATGGCCACCACTGTACATATAACGGTGGCAATTTTGAAAGTGCATATGTGGCAAATGTGTACATGCCACGGAATGGGTGTACCTGGGGGCACTTTTAGAGCATTCCAAACAATTTAGGTTTGACCCCGGTCATTATGATGAATAGTGGTCGAGTTATTTACAATGTTTGCACCGCGTTGCCATGGTAACCTTGGAACTTGTCCCAAATGGGCTTAGATTATCTGGACACGTGATGGAACATGTATGATTTCAAGGGATCCCTATCATGGACATGTGAATAGCCCTGATGATTGAACGCGGGCAGTTTGCCATGTTAGAGAAGCTACATCAGCATTTTAATTCAGTGCAGTCTGAATGCCCGTTGGTCGAGGCGGATGCACATGACATGCGCTCCTTATCTTACTGAAGTAGGGTAATGGTAGCAGACTGTGTGTAGATGGGGCTGATCCCCGATATGAGTCGTTGGGCACACAATTTAAAACAACATTTTAATCAACATATTGAAGCATTGCTGAGTGAAACATGGAGAGAAATAATAATCATATTTTGTTGTACGTATCCCACTCCATTACGTAATCAATTGGTGTCAAAACTGGGATTTGCATACCCGCAGAGTGTGTCCTAGTCCATTGTGGCTCATATTATAGTGGCTAGTTAACCATTCATTGTAAGAGTGTATTCAATGGGAATGCATTTAATGTCACACAAGTGTCCCCAAACTCACTCTAGTGCAGCAGGAGGGGCTTGACTACCAGCTATATATGCTGGGTTCAAGTGTGTGATGATGCCTCGTATGTGAGTGCAGATCACTGGGTGGGGCATTGCACCTCCTATATGGGAGGATCTTTACAAAAAGGACTTCCATTCCACAGAGATATTCAAACCTTCCTTCACTGTGTTTAGTTTGTGGACCCATTTCTGCTCCAACTGTGTTAGTATTTTGTTCATACCACCACCTCTTTTGGTGTGTTTTAATTTTTGAAGTACAAACCATCGAAGGTCTGTATCTTTGTGCTGTTTTTTTTTTACAAAATGGTCGACCAAAGGTTTGTCTGGGATCTTGCTCTTGATACAGAAACGATGTTCAGAAATTCTCATTTTGATTGTCCTGATCGTCTTGCCAACATATTGTAGCCCACATGGGCATTCTATATTGTCAATCACTCATTTGGTGTTACAGTTTGTGTGATCTCTTAAAACCTACTTAATGTTTTTGTGCTCAAACACTTGTTTTTGTGTGGTCAGGGCACAGGCCACACAATGGCCACATTTAAAATGGCCTTTGACAGGTGGAAGGTTCCACAATGTGTTAGTTGTAGCGTTGGGTTCAAGGAAGGTGTGTACCACAGATTCTTGTTCTTTTTAAAAGCGAAACATGGTTTCTTTTCAGGGTTTCCGGGTTTTTGACCAAATACCAATGTTTCTTTATAGTCCTTTGTATAAGGTTGCTCAAAGGGCTAAACGTGGTGACACAGACCAAATGGTCCAAATTGTTTTTGATTTTGGTTTACAAGCATATGTCTCTCGGGATGTGAGTTGCTCTCTTCCTGGCATCTTTGATGGCTTTCCATGGGTAACCTCTTTGTGTAAGCCTCATTTGGAGGTCTTCAGCATGTTTTTTGAACTTATCTGTGTCTGTACGTTTCCTCCTGATGCGCAAGAATTGGCCGTAGGGGAGATTATATTTGAGTCCCTCTTGATGGTAAATGCTGAAGTGTAACAAACTGTCTCTGTCAGTGTGTTTCTGGTATAATTCAGTTTTCAGTCTATCCCCTGTTCTGTACACGTACGTTGTAAATTCCATGTATTCCACTCCAAGTTATGGTTCTTGGAGATACAGTTATTGTCATTTGTTTTGCTGTATCAAATATAATACTGTTGTTCTGTGTGGTGTCTCCCAGTAGACATATTGATATAATTGTTTTCATAAGTACAATGAACATTTTTTGGAAACAATGAAGGGGTCTGATCATTTCATTTGACCAGGTAAAATGTCTTCTTCCCGCTGTGTCCAGGAAGCAGATGGTCTGGTCTTTCCATCACCCCTCGTGTGATAGAAACATCCCTTTCATGGACCGAAGCTTTCGGGCAGACTGATGTTTCAGGGACCTCCTAATTCTTTTGACAGAGGCCTTTTCCTGGGTGATGTAACTGCTGGTTTGAACCTGTGTCCTAAAGGGAGGTCTATTCCATGATTGGTTGAGGCTACTTCTGTCTTGTGACTCCCTTTGGGGATGGGTTTGATGGAACATAGGCTATAAGAGGGTGGGCTGACATATTAGAACTCACTAAACAGCCCTGCACCACGCTGGCTTTTTGCTGTCTGCAAATACCTCCACTGTGAGCCTGAATGGTAAATTCCCCCCTGTTGTCTTTTTGGCAGCTGTCCCTTCATCCACTATCCCCCTGAGCTGCTGTGAGGCCATTGATACGTTTGACCAGTGAGACAGGCAAGATTCAGTTACTTTGGTGAGGGATAATGAATACAATTTTGGTTTCCGTCCTGTGTCTAATATGATGCCTTCCCTGAATTCTAAAGGCAGCCTCTGTGGGTCAGCCTATCTCTCCCAACGCTTCTGTCCCTGTGGCAGTGATTGCAATTTCCCGTTCTGGGTTTTCCTTTTACCGACCAGAGAGATTATGGGAAATGTAGTCCTGCTGAGCTTAGTGCCCTGTAGGAACGTGCATATGTAATGGATGCGATCATACAGAATAACAGAATATCCAAATACCCAAACCAACTCAGGAAAATGGCAAAGTAATGTTTCATTACCAATTCTCTAAAACAGGGAGTTACAACAAACATCAGTGGACGTACAGTCAGGTTCTCTCAGCGATCTTCATTCAAATCATAGCTTATATATCAAAATATATAAGAGGTGACATACTATGTGGTAATAATGAAAAACTTACTAATTTTTGGGGTTGGCTTATGGGGAACATCTAAGTGAATCTTCTACGGGGTGACTGTGCCCCACTTTGGAGAATCATATAGATGGTTCTCTCCCCTCCCCCAAATTTGGGAAGGACTTGTGCTTTGGAGGGGTGTCGGTTACTGGTCACCTGAACAGAAAAAAAGTTTTTCTCTACAGCTACCAGAATCCTTTGAGTCTAATAAGACACACCTGTTTAACAGCCTCCCTGATGATTATTTGACATAAGAAAGTGCTAGGAGGAGAACAACTACAGACCACAGAACTGCAGCCGAGGGATCTAACCATGTTAATACTGAGTACCTGATATGCAGCAGAAGGGATCTAACCCTGTGAATATTTGTCGGTTTTGGGATGTGACCCAGCTACTTACTTTTTGCAACAGGTTTAATATACCAGGACCGGGAGTGCGCGCCTCACCCACCTTCTTTTTTGTACTGAATGTTATGGGAGTCCCGGGCTCCAGAGGCAGGGCCACGGGGTGACTGTGCCCCACCTTGGAGAATCATATAGATGGTTCTCTCCCCTCCCCCAAATTGGGAAGGACTTGTTCTTTGGAGGGGTGTCGGTTGCTGGTCACCTGAACAGAAAAAAAGTTTTTCACTACAGCTACCAGAATCCTTTGAGTCTAATAAGACACACCTGCTTAACAGCCTCGCTGATGATTATTTGAGATAAGAAAGCGCTAGGAGGAAAACAACTACAGACCACAGAACTGCAGCCGAGGGATCTAACCCTGTTAATACTGAGTACCTGATTTGCAGCAGAAGGGATCTAACCCTGTGAATATTTGTCCGTTTTGGGATGTGACCCAGCTACTTACTTTTTGCAACAGGTTCAATTGACCAGGACCGGGAGTGCGCGCCTCACCCACCTTCTTTTTTGTACTGAATGTTATGGGAGTCCCGGGCTCCAGAGGCAGCGCCACGGGGTGACTGTGCTCCACTTTGGAGAATCATATAGTTGGTTCTCTCCCCTCCCCCAAATTTGGGAAGGACTTGTGCTTTAGAGGGGTGTCGGTTGCTGGTCACCTGAACAGAAAAAAAGTTTTTCACTACAGCTACCAGAATCCTTTGAGTCTAATAAGACACCCCTGCTTTACAGCCTCCCTGATGATTATTTGAGATAAGAAAGCGCTAGGAGGAGAACAACTACAGACCATCGAACTGCAGCCGAGGGATCTAACCCTGTTAATACTGAGTACCTGAATTGCAGCAGAAGGGATCTAACCCTGTGAATATTTGTCAGTTTTGGGATGTGACCCAGCTACTTACTTTTTGCAACAGGTTTAATTGACCAGGACCGGAAGTGCGCGCCTCACCCACCTTCTTTTTTGTACTGAATGTTATGGGAGTCCCGGGCTCCAGAGGCAGCGCCACGGGGTGACTGTGCCCCCCTTTGGAGAATCATATAGATGGTTTTCACCCCTCCCCCAAATTTGGGAAGGACTTGTGCTTTGGAGGGGTGTTGGTTGCTGGTCACCTGAACAGAAAAAAAGTTTTTCACTACGGCTACCAGAATCCTTTCAGTCTACTAAGACACACCTGCTTAACAGCCTCCCTGATGATTATTTGAGATAAGAAAGCGCTAGGAGGAGAACAACTACAGACCACAGAACTGCAGCCGAGGGATCTAACCCTGTTAATACTGAGTAACTGATATGCAGCAGAAGGGATCTAACCCTGTGAATATTTGTCCGTTTTGGGATGTGACCCAGCTACTTACTTTTTGCATCAGGTTTAATTGACCAGGACCGGGAGTGCGTGCCTCACCCACCTTCTTTTTTGTACTGAATGTTATGGGATCCCGGGCTCCAGAGGCAGCGCCACGGGGTGACCGTGCCCCAATTTGGAGAATCATATAGATGGTTCTCTTCCCTCCCCCGAATTTGGGAAGGACTTGTGCTTTGGAGGGGTGTCGGTTGCTGGTCACCTGAACAGAAAAAAAGGTTTTCACTACAGCTACCAGAATCCTTTGAGTCTAAAAGACACACCTGCTTAACAGCCTCCCTGATGATTATTTGAGATAAGAAAGCGCTAGGAGGAGAACAACTACAGACCACAGAACTGCAGCCGAGGATCTAACCCTGTCAATACTGAGTACCTGATATGCAGCAGAAGGGATCTAACCCTGTGAATATTTGTTCGTTTTGGGATGTGACC
This sequence comes from Ambystoma mexicanum, assembly GCF_040938575.1. Lineage (NCBI taxonomy): Eukaryota > Metazoa > Chordata > Amphibia > Caudata > Ambystomatidae > Ambystoma > Ambystoma mexicanum. Next base: position 329,570,884 of record NC_090934.1, on the reverse strand, counting down.
CAGCTACTTACTTTTTGCAACAGGTTTAATTGACCAGGACCGGGAGTGCGTGCCTCACCCACCTTCTTTTTTGTACTGAATGTTATGGGATCCCGGGCTCCAGAGGCAGCGCCACGGGGTGACTGTGCCCCACTTTGGAGAATCATATAGATGGTTATCTCCCCTCCCCCGAATTTGGGAAGGACTTGTGCTTTGGAGGGGTGTCGGTTGCTGGTCACCTGAACAGAAAAAAAGTTTTTCACTACAGCTACCAGAATCCTTTGAGTCTAATAAGACACACCTGCTTAACAGCCTCCCTGATGATTATTTGAGATAAGAAAGCGCTAGGAGGAGAACAACTACAGACCACAGAACTGCAGCCGAGGGATCTAACCCTGTTAATACTGAGTACCTGATTTGCAGCAGAAGGGATCTAACCCTGTGAATATGTGTCCGTTTTGGGATGTGACCCAGCTACTTTCTTTTGTCAACAGGTTTAATTGACCAGGACCGGGAGTGCGCGCCTCACCCACCTTCTTTTTTGTACTGAATGTTATGGGAGTCCCGGGCTCCAGAGGCAGCGCCACGGGGTGACTGTGCCCCACTTTGGAGAATCATATAGATGGTTCTCTCCCCTCCCCAAAATTTGGGAATAACTTGTGCTTTGCAGGGGTGTCGGTTGCTGGTCTCCTGAACAGAAAAAAAAGTTTTTCACTACAGCTACCAGAATCCTTTGAGTCTAATAAGACACACCTGCTTAACAGCCTCGCTGATGATTATTTGAGATAAGAAAGCGATAGGAGGAAAACAACTACAGACCAAAGAACTGCCGCTGAGGGATCTAACCCTGTTAATACTGAGTACCTGATTTGCAGCAGAAGGGATCTAACCCTGTGAATATGTGTCCGTTTTGGGATGTGACCCAGCTACTTTCTTTTTGCAACAGGTTTAATTGACCAGGACCGGGAATGCGCGCCTCACCCACATTCTTTTTTGTACTGAATGTTATGGGAGTCCCGGGCTCCAGAGGCAGCGCCATGGGGTGACTGTGCCCCACTTTGGACAATCATATAGATGGTTCTCTCCCCTCCCCAAAATTTGGGAAGGACTTGTGCTTTGGAGGGGTGTCGGTTGCTGGTCACCTGAACAGAAAAAAAGGTTTTTCACTAAAGCTACCAGAATCCTTTGGTTCTAATAAGACACACCTGCTTAACAGCCTCCCTGATGATTATTTGAGATAAGAAAGCGCTAGGAGGAGAACAACTACAGACCACAGAACTGCAGCCGAGGGATCTAACCCTGTTAATACTGAGTAACTGATATGCAGCAGAAGGGATCTAACCCTCTGAATATTTGTCCGTTTTGGGATGTGACCCAGCTACTTACTTTTTGCAACAGGTTTAATTGACCAGGACCGGGAGTGCGTGCCTCACCCACCTTCTTTTTTGTACTGAATGTTATGGGATCCCGGGCTCCAGAGGCTGCGCCACGGGGTGACTGTGCCCCAATTTGGAGAATCATATAGATGGTTCTCTCCCCTCCCCCGAATTTGGGAAGGACTTGTGCTTTAGAGGGGTGTCGGTTGCTGGTCACCTGAACAGAAAAAAAGTTTTTCACTACAGCTACCAGAATCCTTTGTGTCTAATAAGACACACCTGCTTAGCAGCCTTCCTGATGATTATTTGAAATAAGAAAGCGCTAGGAGGAGAACAACTACAGACCACAGAACTGCAGCCGAGGGATCTAACCCTGTCAATACTGAGTACCTGATTTGCAACAGAAGGTATCTAACCCTGTGAATATTTGTCCATTGTGGGATGTGACCCAGCTACTTACTTTTTGCAACAGGTTGAATTGACCAGGACCGGGAGTGCGCGCCTCACCCACCTTCTTTTTTGTACTGAATGTTATGGGAGTCCCGGGCTCCAGAGGCAGCGCCACGGGGTGACTGTGCCCCACTTTGGAGAATCATATAGATGGTTCTCTCCCCTCCCCCAAATTTGGGAAGGACTTGTGCTTTGGAGGGATGTTGGTTGCTGGTCTCCTGAACAGAAAAAAAAGTTTTTCACTACAGCTACCAGAATCCTTTGAGTCTAATAAGACACACCTGCTTAACAGCCTCGCTGATGATTATTTGAGATAAGAAAGCACCAGGAGGAAAACAACTACAGACCAAAGAACTGCAGCCGAGGGATCTAACTCTGTTAATACTGAGTACCTGATGTGCAGCAGAAGGGATCTAACCCTGTGAATATTTGTCAGTTTTGGGATGTGACCCAGCTACTTACTTTTTGCAACAGGTTCAATTGACCAGGACCGGGAGTGCGCGCCTCACCCACCTTCTTTTTTGTACTGAATGTTATGGGATTCCCGGGCCCCAGAGGCAGCGCCACGGGGTGACTGTGCCCCACTTTGGAGAATCATATATATGGTTCTCTCCCTCTCCAAAATTTGGGAAGGACTTGTGCTTTGGAGGGGTGTCAGTTGCTGGTCACCTGAACAGAAAAAAAGTTTTTCACTACAGCTACCAGAATCCTTTGAGTCTAATAAGACACACCTGCTTAACAGCCTCCCCGGTGATTATTTGAGATATGAAAGCGCTAGGGGGAGAACAACTACAGACCACAGAACTGCAGCCGAGGGATCTAACCCTGTGAATATTTGTCCGTTTTGGGATGCGACCCAGCTACTTACTTTTTGCAACAGGTTCAATTGACCAGGACCGGGAGTGCGCGCCTCACCCACCTTCTTTTTTGTACAGAATGTTATGGGAGTCCCGGGCTCCAGAGGCAGCGCCACGGGGTGACTGTGCCCCACTTTGGAGAATCATATAGATGGTTCTCTCCCCTCCCCCAAATTTGGGAAGGACTTGTGCTTTGGTGGGGTGTCAGTTGCTGGTCACCTGAACAGAAAAAAAAGTTTTTCTCTAAAGCTACCTGAATCCTTTGGTTCTAATAAAACACACCTGCTTAACAGCCTCCCTGATGATTATTTGAGATAAGAAAGCGCTAGGAGGAGAACAACTACAGACCACAGAACTGCAGCCGAGGGATCTAACCCTGTTAATACTGAGTAACTGATATGCAGCAGAAGGGATCTAACCCTGTGAATATTTGTTCGTTTTGGGATGTGACCCAGCTACTTACTTTTTGCAACAGGTTTAATTGACCAGGACCGGGAGTGCGTGCCTCACCCACCTTCTTTTTTGTACTGAATGTTATGGGATCCCGGGCTCCAGAGGCAGCGCCACGGGGTGACTGTGCCCCACTTTGGAGAATCATATAGATGGTTATCTCCCCTCCCCCGAATTTGGGAAGGACTTGTGCTTTGGAGGGGTGTCGGTTGCTGGTCACCTGAACAGAAAAAAAGTTTTTCACTACAGCTACCAGAATCCTTTGAGTCTAATAAGACACACCTGCTTAACAGCCTCCCTGATGATTATTTGAGATAAGAAAGCGCTAGGAGGAGAACAACTACAGACCACAGAACTGCAGCCGAGGGATCTAACCCTGTTAATACTGAGTACCTGATTTGCAGCAGAAGGGATCTAACCCTGTGAATATGTGTCCGTTTTGGGATGTGACCCAGCTACTTTCTTTTGTCAACAGGTTTAATTGACCAGGACCGGGAGTGCGCGCCTCACCCACCTTCTTTTTTGTACTGAATGTTATGGGAGTCCCGGGCTCCAGAGGCAGCGCCACGGGGTGACTGTGCCCCACTTTGGACAATCATATAGATGGTTCTCTCCCCTCCCCAAAATTTGGGAAGCACTTGTGCTTTGGAGGGGTGTCGGTTGCTGGTCACCTGAACAGAAAAAAAAGTTTTTCACTAAAGCTACCAGAATCCTTTGGTTCTAATAAGACGCACCTGCTTAACAGCCTCCCTGATGATTATTTGAGATAAGAAAGCGCTAGGAGGAGAACAACTACAGACCACAGAACTGCAGCCGAGGGATCTAACCCTGTTAATACTGAGTAACTGATATGCAGCAGAAGGGCTCTAACCCTGTGAATATTTGTCCGTTTTGGGATGTGACCCAGCTACTTACTTCTTGCAACAGGTTTAATTGACCAGGACCGGGAGTGCGTCCCTCACCCACCTTCTTTTTTGTACTGAATGTTATGGGATCCCGGGCTCCAGAGGCAACGCCACGGGGTGACTGTACCCCAATTTGGAGAATCATATAGATGGTTCTCTCCCCTCCCCCGAATTTGGAAAGTACTTGTGCTTTGGAGGTGTGTCGGTTGCTGGTCACCTGAACAGAAAAAAAGTTTTTCACTACAGCTACCAGAATCCTTTGAGTCTAATAAGACACACCTGCTTAACAGCCTCCCTAATGATTATTTAAGATAAGAAAGCGCTAGGAGGAGAACAACTACAGACCACCGAACTGCAGCCGAGGGATCTAACCCTGTCAATACTGAGTACCTGATATGCAGCAGAAGTGATCTAACCCTGTGAATATTTGTCCGTTTTGGGATGTGACCCAGCTACTTACTTTTTGCAACAGGTTTAATTGACCAGGACCGGGAGTGCGCGCCTCACCCAACTTCTTTTTGTACTGAATTTTATGGGAGTCCCGGACTCCAGAGGCAGCGCCACGGGGTGACTGTGCCCCACTTTGGAGAATCATATAGATGGTTCTCTCCCCTCCTCCAAATTTGGGAATGACTTGTGCTTTGGAGGGGTGTCGGTTGCTGGTCACCTGAACAGAAAAAAAGTTTTTCACTACAGCTACCAGAATCCTTTGAGTCTAATAAGACACACCTGCTTAACAGCCTCCCTGATGATTATTTGAGATAAGAAAGCGGTAGGAGGAGAACAACTACAGACCACAGATCTGCAGCTGAGGGATCTAACCCTGTTAATACTGAGTACCTGATTTGCAGCAGAAAGGATCTAACCCTGTGAATATTTGTCCGTTGTGGGATGTGACCCAGCTACTTACTTTTTGCAACAGGTTGAATTGACCAGGACTGGGAGTGCGCGCCTCGCCCACCTTCTTTTTTGTACTGAATGTTATGGGAGTCCCGGGCTCCAGAGGCAGCGCCACGGGGTGTCTGTGCCCCACTTTGGAGAATCATATAGATGGTTCTCTCCCCTCCCCCAAATTTGGGAAGGACTTGTGCTTTGGAGGGGTGTCGGTTGCTGGTCACCTGAACAGAAAAAAAGTTTTTCACTACAGCTACCAGAATCCTTTGAGTCTAATAAGACACACCTGCTTAACAGCCTCCCTGATGATTATTTGAGATAAGAAAGCGCGAGGAAGAGAACAACTACAGACCACAGAACTGCAGCCGAGGGATCTAACCCTGTTAATACTGAGTACCTGATTTGCAGCAGAAGGGATCTAACCCTGTGAATATTTGTCCGTTTTGGGATGTGACCCAGCTACTTTCTTTTTGCAACAAGTTTAATTGACCAGGACCGGGAGGGCGCGCCTCACCCACCTTCTTTTTTGTACTGAATGTTATGGGAGTCCCGGGCTCCAGAGGCAGCGCCACGGGGTGACTGTGCCCCACTTTGGACAATCATATAGATGGTTCTCTCCCCTCCCCAAAATTTGGGAAGGACTTGTGCTTTGGAGGGGTGTCGGCTGCTGGTCACCTGAACAGAAAAAAAAGTTTTTCACTAAAGCTACCAGAATCCTTTGGTTCTAATAAGACACACCTGCTTAACAGCCTCCCTGATGATTATTTGAGATAAGAAAGCTCTAGGAGGAGAACAACTACAGACCACAGAACTGCAGCCGAGGGATCTAACCATGTTAATACTGAGTACCTGATTTGTAGCAGAAGGGATCTAACCCTGTGAATATTTGTCCTTTTTGGGATGTGACCCAGCTACTCACTTTTTGCAACAGGTTTAATTGACCAGGACCGGGAGTGCGCGCCTCACCCACCTTCTTTTTTGTTCTATGGGAACTAGAATTGTGATTTGCTACTCTCTGTCTGGTGGACAACATATATCTACCTCTAAAATGACATTGCCAGAATGGTACGACTCTGAAATGGAGGTTTGTACTTTTCTCTGCAAGGTGAGATTACGTACCTTTTTCAAAGAACATTCTGTGGAGGCAGAGGTCCATGAAGGCGGCACCGGCCTACATGAACCCTTCACGTTCACTCCCTCCGACAACCAGATTCCAAGCGAACTTGTAACCTTTGAAAAATGTATCTTACAAGATCCGGATACACTAAAAACCAAGAAAATTAAAATCAAACAGAACCTTACTCTAGCCGAAAAACAAACCCTTACATCGCTACAAAACAACAAACAAATAGTCATCAAACCTTCAGATAAAGGGGGCGGAGTAGTGATTATGTCAGTTGCCCAGTACAAAGACATGGTACTGGCTTTGTTAAGTGACAGAGAAAGCTACACCATCCTACGTAAAGATCCTACCAAAGAACTTTGTCAAGAAATTTCAGAATCGATAAATTACACACTAGGATCTCCAAGAAAGAGGCGGAGTTCCTGAGCAGAACTTCAGGCAGAACTCTGTGTTTTTATGCATTACTGAAAATCCATAAGGATCCCCACAATCCACCAGTAAGACCTATAGTGTCGGGTTGCGGGTCTATCCTTGAACCACTTTGTAAGTTTATTCACACTTTCCTCCAACCAATCAGTTTTAAAACACCAACTTACGAGATACCACTCATACAATTACGATTTTTGAGGGAAGGGAATTCAATCCAGCAGAACAGATACTGGTAACTATGGACATCAAGTCCTTGTATACCAGTATTCCTCAGGAGGCGGGCATTGAATGTGTCCTGGAATGGCTTACTGTAGACCCACTACAACACAGGGTCCCTACTAATTTCATCTTGGAATTGATGACAAAAGCATTACGCAAGAATTTCTTTACATTCAACAACCTAACATACCTCTATGGGTGCAGCTTTCGCTCCCACTTAGCAATAATGTACATGGCCAAGTATGAAAATGAATATGTCTTCTCCGAGCTGAATACATGGAAGTCACAGGTAAGTCAATGGCACAGATACATTGAAAACATCATTTTCATTTGGTCTGGCATATTGGCACAACTGGAACAATTCTGTACATGGCTAAATTCCTGTAATCCAGAAGTACAATTTACCAAGGAACATAGCAACTCAGAAGTCAAGTTCGTGGACCTGATTATTTGGCACAAAGATGGCAAACTTGAGTGTGATCTCTACCGTACACCTATGGATAGAAACACACTACTACACCATGCCAGCAACCATCCTGCACATACCAAAGACAACCTGTCATACGGGCAATTTCTTGAATACAAAGAAATTGCACCTCCATTGAAGACTACAAGAGACATTCCGAAACTCTGTCTGCCCAACTAAGAAAAAGAGGGTACCCAAGAAGACAATTGGAACAAGCCAAAAAAAGAGCTTGAAATAATAATAGAGAATCCCTATTCTAATTGCAAAAAAAGTGTAGAGACAGCAGAAGATCGTCTCACATGTGTCATCATCCATGGCACTGACACATCTCAGATCAAGAAAATTATCAATAAAAATTGGTACATTGCTCAACTGAATTTACCGGAAGAACCCTTCCCTAGGTTAGCATATAAACGAGCCAAGAACATCAAGGAATATCTGGTACATTCTCTTTACCAACCCGACACACTCAGTAGTGGCAAACAGACTTTACGTCCCCTGCAAGGCCACCACCCTTGTGGCAATTAAGTAGCCTCCCACTTCACAAAGAAGATGAAAATGTTTCAGATTGGTAGAAGGGAATTGACCCTCTGAGATCTCCCAATTGTTAAAGCAACAATATTATTTACTGCATCCAATGCCCATGTAGCTTACGATGTATCGGACAGACTACCCGGTCTGTCAATACCAGAATATCGGAACAGATAAAAAATCAGGTGTAAAAATCTGACAGAACATCTAGTTGAACACTTTTTAGCCACTAACCATAACCCAAATGACATCTTCTGGTGGGTGGTAGAAAAAATTAAGGGAGGACCAGATATCTAACGCAACCTCCTACAGAAGGAATCCAGGTTGATTGACCTTTTGGATACATACCACAATGGCCTGAACAATGTTTTAAAGAACAGATTGCCACTTCTTTCGACCCATACCAGGTTTATATTAAGGTTTACAGAGCACGTGACCAACATCAGTGCCGTACACACATCTAGGTTCTCCTTCTCCATTATGGGTTTGAATTACTTTACTTCTACAAGGACATAGGCCACTGTATCTGGCCTCATATAGCCCCATAGATAACACAGGCTGCCGTGTCTGGCATAACATAGCCATTGACAGAGCTGGGGCTCTTTAATCTCTTGGCTGATACTAAATAGGCATACATGGTCAGCGACAGACGGGGAGCATTAATGATCCATGCATTCACTAAACTCCTATGGGCCTCGGCACTTACGATGCCCAGTTCAGGATGAGACTGACACAACGGGGCGAGTGCCTCCCCATCAGCCAATATACCCAATCTACTTTTGGGCACCCTTTTGAAACCATCAAATACTGAACACAGCGATCGCCCGTAACTGTACAATTATATGGTGTATCCACGCGGATACACATGGGCGATTACCATAGAAACCTTACAACAACATGTTGTCAAGGCCGCTATTGTTATGTGCACATCTTACATACATACACAGTCAACCTTGAATTGAACTTCAGTGTTATCAGGGAACCTTTGCTAATAATTGGCTAGACAAGATCTATACATTCATTCATGATCCTGTACCAGCCAACAACACATGTGCTCATGCTCAGATGGAAATCTCTCAGCTGCACGCGCGATCTCCATAGCAATGGAATAACAGGAACTTTCCAGGTCACATGCCCCTGACCGTAATCTCTCGACACAGACGCCACGCCAGTATTTCTGTTTGCTGAAGACGGCAAGCGAAACAGGTAAGGACTGTAACCAGCATAGCACCCTTGAGAATGCACTTCCCAATAGAACAATTGTGTGTTTCATATGTACTGTCAGACACACGGCATGCACGGCTGTGGTCCTTCAGTTCAGTACTAATACTTTATTCATATAGAACGCGGGTGCTCTTTGCAATAAAGAAGCTGGCACACTTTCAGTGCCTCACGCGAGGGCTGCCCAATGGGTTGCCCACTTGCACACCACATACATATGGCTTAACATAACCTGTGGCCTCTAAACACGCCATACTATATCGGTTACTGCAAAATACAGCCCGCCATGCTGAATTAACACCACACTGATGGAGCATTCGATTAACCCCGTACCCGTACCTCTGCTTTCTCCCACAGGAGCAGGAGCTATGGATTGCCAAGCTAAGAACTGGCTCACAACCAGACCGGAGCACTTCCAGACCTGGAAACAATTCAAAACACAATTTTCAGGTATTTTTAGAGTCACTATATAAATAGCAACATGAAAAGAGAATTTCCAACAGCCCGCATAATACACACACTTCTGTTCATAGTACATCATGGATGCCTGACCCGCTCCCCTCTACATGCGCAGACAGGAACTGCATCCTGCACCGTATAAAAGGTTATTACACCTTTCCACTTCTCCTGTGACCACCACAGCCATTTGGGGTGCTCTCCATCAGTGTTCACAACGGAGGAATTGGGATTTCAGTACCAGCAGGTAAGAAACATGACCGGAACTGTGAGAATAAAATGTTATTATTAGTGCTCAGTAACTATAGGCACCCTCATAATAATCTCCCTCACACTCAATCTTTGAACCTTTCCACAGGGTCCCTGACTTGGAGCCCTGATGAAGGCAGACTTGGTATCATTAATGACCGCCGAACCGTGAAGAACACAGGGAACCTCAGAACAAAACACTTCCCTGTCTGTAGACGTTGTCCAACCAACAATTTCCACATCAGCAAAGATATGTTTTACCCTATGGCCCTGGAACAATTTTCAGTTTCCTTTAAAAACAATTTTCACCTTCAAGGGTAACTTTGAAAACCCTCCTCGTTCCAGAGTGCACAGGCTTATTCAACCATTAGCCTGAAACTGGACCTTAAAAATGTTACCAGATGGAAATAGTTTCCTTTTGTCCCCAGTACACATTAAAAACCTCTAGTGTGTCCAGAAATACTTCAACTCCCTAATTATTCTCTATTTTGGTTGATATAACATGAAGACCAGCATTGTTAATGAACTGCTATTGACACTTGTATATAACTTTATATATGTTGTACTGCCTTTTTTTGTATATTTGTCTTCGTATTATGTTGTCGTATTCAGTTCCAGCCGATAGATTGCATATTCCGAGAACAAAATAAATACATGTTTCTTTGTACTGAATATAACAGAATTATTGATTTATGCTGTTTTCTTCTTCTTTTATTGCATGTCCTTCTTTACATACACAATTGATTGAATTTTGATACTGTGGGTGGATATGTTGAGATTGACCTTAAGAATATCCAACTAGGGAGACCTTAGAATAAAGAATTAGAATAGATCCACGTAACAGAATCTATCCACCAAACCCATTGCTTTGCTTTTTAGCGATTGTAGGGGTACACCTATTTGTTGACATACCTTTAAAACATGGCATCTTCAGAAACATTATATACACAGTTTCTCATTGGTTTTCAAACTATAAGGTCCTTCGTTATACAGATCACTACAATTGGTTGGCACGCTTGTGCCAGGTCTGAAACATTCAGTTCACTTAGCAGTACGTAAGCCCAGACCGAGGTGCAAGGAGATGGGGGATGACACTACCTCCCCACCCAATTAGCCCAGCGTCTCTCATTGCCCATACCTTATTCCATGAAGATTGTCTTTGAACTTGGCCTTGCAAAAGTATAATTGTCTTCAGAATGCATGGGAGTGAGAGCACTCACTATCGTGTTCTGGGACTCGTTGGCTCATGTGAGAGTAGACCACAATGTCATCCAGTTTGCAGGTTTTAAATGCTCTAAATGAATTAAACTTGGCACTCTTGGTGTTCTTTCTTTGCACCTTAACAAGGGATGATGCATTGTTTGCATGTTCACTCCTTTCCAGAATAGATAGCTGACCTTGGCTGCTTCAGTCTTGACACCAGGCCAGACAACCTCACCATGCAGCTCCACGATTCAGCATATTCTTACTGCGACACAGTTCTCCCTTCCTGCTTCATAGGTCTTAGCTTACTTAATCCATGATATCGATGTCCAGCTTTTATACAATGGCGGCTTTGGCTGCGTTCTATTCACTACATATAGCCAGCTTCTATAATGACTTAGTCTACCTTGCGTTTCAGCATCTGTAAAATTATTTAGCAGTTGATTTTCTGCAGCACTTCGTGCATATGTAATCTCCTTTTTCGCATTTAAAGAGTTAACTTGATTCTTTACTTTGTCATTAGTCTTTTTAGGATCTATACATCTTCTTCAGCCAGTATCTTGGAACGATGTACATACTCTTGTGTGATGTCACTGGCTTCTTTTCTCTGCTCCTCATATTCCTTCCGTGAGCTTCTCCCTTAATTTGTCATCCCTTCGGGGATACAATTGGTGGGGTTGTCTCAATGGGCATCTTTTCTGTAACACACGCTGCGGTATTGGCACAACTGCAATTGTCAAACAGGGCACGATCTCAGGTCTCCAACATATGGGAGGTAAAGGCCAGGGTTTCCTGCAGAGGAATGCAGCTGCTCCTCTATATTGCTGCTCTTGTTCTGTCAACCAAACTGAGGGGACCTGGATTGGGGGCATAGTCTCTGATTTTCTAGTAACCCCCTGGGATTTGGCATTTTATTCCACATGGAGGTCTCCTTCCAAATTCCTCAGTTGTCCTTTCTGAATCCGGCTTTGTCTTTGACCAAATGTGTAATTCTGGAAATTGGCAGTGGTCCTGTCCCTTCTTTACAATAGTTGCCTGGTTACTTAAGAATAGGCTTTCCTCATGTGAAGTGGTTACTTCCAGGTAAGGCATGCAACAGTTACCTCATTGGGTGTTGTCTTGATGTGGTTACACTGTAGGTAAAAGGAGTTAGAGTGTGTGCTGTGGGGTTGTCTGATTGGGTGGTGTTGTCTTTTCATGTATGGGTGATAGTGAGTAGGCTTGGATGAACATCTCTGAAACCGGCCCGCTGTAGTGGACACATCTTTTAGTGATGATCCATCCCTACTTTAAGAATGGGACTGGTTTTTGGCACTGATAATTCCCTGATGAACTTACAGTAGTACCCGGGGTCTTGCATTATGATGATGTATTGTCCAATTAGGAGTGGTGGATTGCCCTCTGAGGTGATTTATCAAGCTTGTTCAATCCGTTCAGCCAATCAGAGGCCACAAATCATATAGGGGATGTTTGTCCCCTTGCATAAGGCCCAGTTCACTTTCTATCCCTTTGTGGGTTTTGCTAGGCTGTGAAGGAATATTTTTCACAGAGCAGGCTCTTACTTGGAGGGTGGTAGTTGCATTTTGAAGCTTTGCTTTTGAGATGTCTTTTCTTAATTTTGGAGAAGTTTCTTGGTGTTTCTTACAGTTTAGTATATTTTTGAAGCAAATGTTTTTCCTCTTTGTCTAAGTGTTTGTTCAGTGTGATAGGGTTTTGTGTTTTTTTCCTCATATGAAGAATAGAACAATATGTTTGCGCTTTCTCTTGTGCCTTTCACCTTTTCAAGTTAAGAAAGTCAAAACAAGTTTCCCAACCGATTCTATCGAAATTAAAATAAAACCCTCCAAAATATTGTTTACACTTTCTGCTATATGGTTGTTTTCTACTGTTTTGTATTGTATTGTAGCTAGAGTAGTGCATTAGAGTTGACTAGTGTTTACATTTCCATAGTAGTTTTTAGCAATAGGATTGTTTGTGCATGTTTGCCCCCTGAGAGAACAACTAGAAATATGGATGCAGCCACCAGGTTAATTTATCCATCCAATTTATAAAAATGTGTACCTCTTCATTGTAGAAAAAGGAGGGTATGTAAGGATATATATCTAGGGATATTACTGCCAGTGTGTAATATGCAGCATGGAAATGCAGCCAGGCCCAGTTTTTCAAACTGCAGGCATTATTTTTAAAAGCAATTAGTCTGTGGGCAGTATGCAATATCTAATTGCAGCCATTTTCAAAATAGATGCACAATAGGCGCACAGCAGTTTTCAGTAACAGCCAGCAGGCAATTTTGTCAGAAAATGTAGTGAAAAAAAAAACGTTTTGTCACTTTAGAATGAAGAGGTGCACTTTTTATTAATTGGATGTTTTCATGTGTGCAAACTGCATTAGAAATACATAACTAATTAACCTTGTACTAACTGCATTACTAATATACTAATTTCAACCTATAACATTATAGTGCACTTTTTGTCCACAATGAAATGCATTCTATGTTTTTACATGCACAGTTTGAAATTCACTTTATTTTTCATGAAGGGATGCACACTCAGTTTATGTGAGCATTTTTTTTTCTCTTGGAGAGCAGAAATATGCACCAGCAGGAAAGGAAAACAGAAACATTTGCTTTACAGCTGAAATCTTCATTGTCTTGAAAAACAAGGGCTAGTACAGGGCACATTCTTTTATTCTGATTGGTAGGGATTGTAGGTGGATGATACACGTTAACAGAGGGTTGATCTAGAGTTTTGTTAAGGGATGATCAGGGGGAAGGATTTAGATTGTGCTGGGACAGAGAGACAGATGGTGCTACATTGGATGGACTCCATGTGGGTGTGAGCGCTAGCTACGCATTTAAACAACTGGCAGCTCCCCACACATGCGAAGGAGTTTGGCACTGGGTCTGCAAAGCAGCAAGGTCGTACAAGAATTTCAGACTTCACTGGCCTTAGTGAGTTAGTGCCAAGTGAGCAAAATAGAATGATGACTGTGAGTTGATACAATTTATTGGCAGTGCAGGGAATTAAAAAAAAGAAAAATACTGCATGTTTATTGCTCGCTACGTTTAAACAGCTTACAATCAAATTAATTTTTTTCTTGCAATATGCTTGTGTGTTCTGTTCTCTTTTATATTTTGTAGGTGATGCTGTGATATCATGTGGTAAGATGTATTGCTGTTTAGAATTGTTATAACAATACAGAGTGTACAAATAAAAAACAAAGGCTGGGATTTTGGTGTCATTCATGCATCTGTGGATAATTTCTATACTGGGGAATCACAGGGTTTGATGTTTATACCTGAGCGGTAAAGCATTTACCAATGCACAACTGTAGCTAAAATAGCAAGCAAGGAAAAGTGAATAAATACCTGCAAGGTAGGAAGGTGTGTATAAGTGTTGTGAGTGATTCCTTCTTTGCATGCTGAAACAGAAGGCAGTGTCAGATGAGACACATAGATTACTGGATGTACATAAGCAAGTAATATCAGCCACAAACCATAGGTGGCGTTCTGAATAAACTCATTGGGTTCTCTGAAGTGTGATAGGTATAGGGGTTCTCTACAGACAACTAAAAGACACTCTAATAGAGAGGAAAGGTTTGTTTTATGATGGGGTTATAGTATAAAAAACCATGCTCACCACTATACCACAAAAATAAGGTAATTCTGAAAATACCACAAAGTAAGATACCACTAAAATTACCACCAACACAAGCTAACAATATATAATCACCAAAATAGAGTAATACCAAACGATCTCTAAATGTAAGGCCAGTTTACTGCCAATTTGCCACCAAAATATTAGGGTAAGAAAAATGCTGCCAAATCCCAAATTTACCCCAAGACAAAACCTCCTACAAAATGGTGCGTTGGGCCAGTGGGAACAGACTGTAGAGCATCTACTGGGCATGGCAAGTGTGTTCCACACTGCCATACATGCATTAAAGGGAACTCATTTTGTGAAGCAGTGTGACACTGAAAGTGAATCTCAGAATGTCTCAAATTGATGCCACATTCCCAGAGTTAGTGAAATATTTGGAGGCAAAATTATATGCACATGGAACACGGTCATCAAATAATGCCACAGAGTGGCATGACCGTATCTATGGGGAAGTTCAGAAAGAACCATTGGGCAACATTTTTGAAGAGGGTAGCATAATTCAGGTCTGTCTTCTGAGATTATTAAATGCTGCTGACAAACCTGCAGAGAAATATTGTTTGATATGGCTATGTGCCAAAACATTGTTTATTAAAAGTCAAATTAGATGGAGCTAGTGAACAGGAGAAAAAGTTAAGAGCAGAACTGGATGTATGTCAAAAGGACATGCATTCAAAGTGCAAAGAATTCGACACTCAATTGTCTCAAAGGAAAAAAACAGTTTGAGGACAGTGAGCAAGAATTAAAACCCTTGAAAGGATTGGTAGGTCACATTAGACAAGATAAAGACAAAGAGAGAATTTAGAGAAAGAAGGTGAGCTTCAGACTGTTGAACAAGAGATGGCTGAAATGTCTCAAGAAAGGGATAAGCGAGACAAAGAGTTTAATGAATGTCAAATGCAAATGAGCGATATGCAAAATGTGATTAAAAAATGGGTGATGAAAACACATACTTGCGTAAGAAGGCAGACTGAGTTCTTAAAAAGTGCAGAGATTTGGAACAGCAGATATGCGATTTCAGGTCCCAAGACAAGCGACAGGGCACCACATTCAATGGGATTGAGGTGAATTCCACTTCTACACAGGGAGATAGCGTTCCAGTCATTGTGCCAGTGTCTGGGCTTGGTTGCAGCACCTTTGGGGGCTTTGACTCACCATTTGGGGGTTACCACCAATCCCATACTCCTGGGACAAGGGTTGAACCACAAAGTAATGCAATTCCAGATATAGCGGCAAGTAGCCCTATCAAGATAATGAAGTCAATCAAGGCCCTGATCAAACTGTTCAAAAAAGGAGGGGAGTGATGTATAGAGGACCACTTAGAAGCAGTGCACAATATATTTAAGGCCCAACACATACCCAAGGAACAATACAGACAATACTTTCAATTAACTCTGGATGTTCCCACAGTGAGCATCATCAGGGGATTAAATTGACAGGAGAATATGTCATGGGCAGAACTTGAAAAAGAGATTAGGCGTCATTTTTCTCCATTGCAGTCATTACAGGAGGCAAAGAAAGTTGTATAAATGATCACAGCTGTGCCAAATGATCACAGCTGCGCCAATTTCTTCAAGACTTAAACAGAGCTTTTTCTCGTTTTGATGAATCTTTTAATCCCAATTCTAACGAGTTTAAAACTGCCGACTTTTATGGCTTGCAGAAAGACATTATATCACAGTTAGTCCGCGAGTTTGATCGAGAGATTTCCTTTGAATGGATTGTGCACCAAAGTACAAAACTGTATGAAATGCTATACTATCAGGGTAGAGAGGCCGATAAAATGAAAAAAACAAGATCAAAATCTAAAGAATCCTTGGCAACAGTAATGGAGATCAGGACGGCTAAAATGTCACTTGAGTCCGCTCAAAGTCCAGGCAAAAATAATATGACATCCGAACAGAGGGGTACTCCACAGAGGTTGCCACCCTCGGTACCGATGTTTCAGTCAGATGATCCTAGTAATAGGGAGAATGACATTAGCCCTAGGTACTTAGGAGACAGACCACAGCCAGGATATCGACCCGATATGTCTGGCATGAACAATAATCGGAGACAAAATCAAGATCAGAGAAGTAATAGTCCCTATCAGACGTTGGGAACACAGAGCAGATTTGACCCCAACACCATGATATATGGTAACCAGGACAGACCACGGTATGTCGATCGATTTACCGAAAATGGGAATCAGCATAGGGGACAGTACTCACAAAATGAGAGACACGACACGAGGCAGAATATGAATTATGCTCTGCGTCAATACAACCAATCACTGCCACCAGGGGATTACAACCAAAAAATAGCTACACCCTGCTCCCGCCCCACATGAATCAAGAGTTCAGAAACAATTCAAATAGAATCACTCTCCTGATAGATACCAGAATAGATTTAACCAGGGGGAGAACAACCAATATCGGCATAGGACGCAAAGAGAAGATTCTAGAGAAATGGAAAGATTCCAGTGTCTCAAGGCCCATGTAAAAATGTTGGCTGAACAAATAGGAAAACTCTGTACAGCTCAAAAACAGTAATCAAATGAAAGAGCAGAAGGTCATAGAAGTGACCTGGTGGCTTCTGATAATAAGCGACTAAATATTCATGACATCTGCAATGATAAAAAGACAGATTCCCCTGATTCGGTTTTGCATAATGACCCTGAACTGTTTAATGATTTAAAAATGAAAATACCTGCAAATGAACATGAGGCAAAAATTGTAAACACATCTAAAAAAAAGGTTTGGTTTAACCTAGCATTGAATCAAACATTGGAAATGTGTACAAATGAAAAAGGAAAACGGGAAGAACATGAAATTCCAAAGGAACAATGAGACAGATTTAAGAAAGACAACTCATGCACGGATAAAATAATTGATGAGGGAGCGGATATGAATATTAGAACACACTCCCTAAACAATCAAGATGCTAATAAAATACAGGCAGTAAGAATACATACTAAAAAGGAGGGTACAGATCAGTCACCTGAAGAGTTCTTTGAGCCACAGATTTTTGAAGAAATTAAAAAGACTGGTAAAATACCAAATACCCACAAATACCCAGAATTAGAGAATTTCAACTTATCAGGTGATTTTTATACGCATATTCAGTTGGAGAATTACAGCGTAAACTCTGATGATCCCCGGATGGAAGGGCAAACAGTGGCCACACTCCAACTGACCTCTAAACATGGAGAGATGAGTAAGGTTTCTCAAATGGAAATGGACAGAAAGGAGGGAAAAATGTCCTTTCACATACCGATGTGCTTAGCCAAGAGTGAGAAGGGTCTATTAGAGGATGTTGAAGATAGATATTATGCTCCCATTACTGTGGAAGAGAAGTGCCATACATTTGCAATGATTGACACAGGTGCAAAGGCCACAATTATGTCCAAAGAATTGGTGAACAGTATCAATGAAGGGAGATCTCCACAGAATCAGATCAAAGTGAGACAGGGTGAAGGCCCAGCACATAACGTTAACGGTGAGGAGGTGCCTATCAAAGGTGTCACTGAAGTTGACATAAAGATAGGAAAACACAGAATGAAACAGGAAGTATTGATCACATCAATTTGTGAAATTCCATTCTTGATGGGACCAGATTGCCTGAAAAGATGGTCTCCTCTCATTGATGGGGTAAATGGGGTTCTGTGGTCTTTAACTAAAAAACCATGAAGGTCTAAGAAAATAAAGTCACAAAATAGCAGTTTAAATTAATGCCATACTGTTGCCAAATCGAATGATGCAGTGAAGGTGTACCTCCAGAATAGCTGTGTGCCTAGTGTCACCATTATTTTGATGTGTCAGGACAAAATGCAAAGTGAAAAAGTAAAACAATCTGTGCAGATTTATTTGGATCCTAGGAAGAAATGGCAAACTGAAATAGTTGAACGCACATTGCGCTTCTATTTAAAAGAGAAGAAGCGCAAACAGAACACCATTGCTAAAGCAGACACAGAAAAACACATCACCACCCTTGCCGAAATACTTATGGAAGATGAGCAGCCATGGATTCATATTGATATAAACAGCCATTCTAAAATGATAAAAGCCACTTTGGCGCTTGAACAGGAAAGGAGTTTTATTAATGAGAAACTACTGCAGAGAATAATGGAAAGGGAGGAGATCCCGAAATTTAGAATGGTTTGGAGAATCCAGATTTTGAAAATCGAATTGCAGGAAGGCGCATGCTAAAGATTAATGATGGACAAAAAACCATCTGCCACAATGTGTCGATAGTGAGTGAAACACAGAATGATTTTAATCTGGTCAATGATATCATGCACAGCATGTGCATGGTGTTAGATTTCCTTAACCAAAAAATATGTTCCTGGCTAGTGTATGGGAGGACTGGTCCAGGAGACCCCCCTCCCATGCCTCTTCTCCCCCGGTGAGGTTCATGGCTCACCGGGTGTCCTTCCTGCCACCAGGGCCCAGGTGGTGGGTGGGGCACTGGCTGAAGACATTGACCAAACCTGTTCAATTTAGCTAGGCCCTGGAAACCATTTTGTATAATAAAAATGGCTTGAGCCCTGCGCACCGCCGCACGGCCCCCACCCGTGGAGAGTATCACTTATCCCTGTGGCCACAGCTCCCTGGCAGATCCGCTAAGAGCCCGTTCCCACGAGCCGACGGACATGAGCTAGTGTTAGATACCAACACTGTAACATTTCACCTTCCGCAGTGTATCGCTGTTTCCAGCATGACCCAGCCAGCAGGGCCTGGGTGGAAAAGAACTGTACAATGGACCCCTGACAAAAACAAAATCCCCAAATACTAATGAGCAAACCACCTGTGATGAAAGCGTTCTCTCCACAACCTCACTGACTAAAAACCTGTAAAATATATGAAAATGGCAGGATGGGGGCTCATATGACATTAGGGATGAAGCACCCACATCCCTGTAGCTATGCGCAAATGGTAAAAGCGTCCCGGTGGTTTTTCATGTTATGAGTGTTATCGAGAAGACTGCACCCCACAGTCCCGCGCCAAAACTGAACTAATGCTGCTAGAGTGTAAAGGAAGCCAAAATGCAACCATACTGAGGGCTCATTTAAGGGGTGCACGAAAATGCACCATATGTGTGTCCGAGCCCACTATGTGCCACTGCCGCCAGTCTCAGTGGCGGGTTGTTCCTGCGTGCTCCACCAACCTTACTACTACCTCACTTACCGTGTATGTATAAGCATATAACAAAATGTTGTAGTTGCTAAAAACGTAGTGTACAAGTAATGTGCTCAAATTGGCCATATGGATGGCACTAGCAATGTCAAAAACATGAGCTTTGGAAAGACTCAATGAGTATTGTATATTATATGAATGTTTATGTCTCTTCCTCCTAAAGTCTGCAACACACGAGGAAAATACCTTTGTGAGCACATGCAAGGCCATTCCCCCTCCCTCCCAGTGAAGCCTACCAGACGAAAAAGCGGAGGCCTGTGCCGCACTGCTCCACCTCCCCCAATTCGGCTGGAGCCGCTTCAAGCATTCGCATTCCCCCGCAGCACCCAAGGCCACAGCCTGCCACCTGAGTTAATTACAACCCAGCAGTAAACCCCGGCCTTAAAACACAGATCCAAAGGCGCCCTTTCTTAGACTCCACGACCCGCTGGCCCACCCTAGGTTAATGGCCCCTGTAAAATTAGGACACCCAATATTATGGCAACATCACAAGAGCACATCCATAATGACTTCTAAGAAGACATGATAACATAGACCGCCTGTCCCATGCCCCGAGACCCAACCCCACAACCTCTGATACCCGGTCAACAGGATGGTGGTAACCATGTATTGACGAATCGCCAACAGACCCCACTCCAGGTGCATTCCTCCTGTGTTGCATTAACCTGTAGAATAACCTATTGGAAGATTTACCAGGGAAGATAATATTGCAATGTTGAATGACTGCGGTATGCGTGGCCCTAGGGCAGAAAGTCAGGAAAGACATTCATCTCTGACACTGATCACGGTTGGCACAACAACACCGCCCGGATGAGCCCAGCTGACCTGCCAGGCCCAGCCCAACCCACGAGGGTAACCAGTGACGTCCTCCAGCTGCGGCAAACCACATCGCAGCAGCACCTATAGCTAGTCGTCGCCACCCAATCCCCACAAACTTGTGCCCCCTATAGCATGTAGGTTCTTATGACGTTTTTTGTAAATATATACGCCTGTCTTTGCTATTGTCAGACAGAGCGCTCTCTGAGTTT
The DNA here is from genome assembly GCF_040938575.1 of Ambystoma mexicanum. Taxonomy (NCBI): domain Eukaryota; kingdom Metazoa; phylum Chordata; class Amphibia; order Caudata; family Ambystomatidae; genus Ambystoma; species Ambystoma mexicanum. The sequence continues at coordinate 329,550,218 of NC_090934.1, read as the reverse complement.
GCAGAGTTCTTTGCATGCCCTATTTTTGATTGATAAACTCCCATTTAAGCTCACCCGCACTTTGTCCTGGCCTTATTCCCATCCTGGGAGAGTCCATTATTGTCTCTCATTGCGGGGAGGAACGTGCTATCTGGGGACGCTTGCCTTCAGTGGTGACCCCGAAAGCGTGATTTTAACTTCTCTCCTAATATATATATATATCCCTACCGTCCCCTTTGGCACGAAAATCTCCGGTCGAAAAGGGATACGCACGGTGCGCCGGCTCTGGGAGGCTGCCCGCCAACAGCGACCGGTACGCTCAGAAGTGCGCACTCACCAGAGAGAGGGTACGGGATCCCGGTTGAAAAATCCCCTTTGAGTACCGCTCGCCGGAGCCGGGGCTGACCGTTGAGCAAACGGCAACACTGCCTGGACGGACCCAGTTTCGGAGACTTTCGGTTCAAGACGGGCACGTGAGTATTCAGTGCGAGAGACCTTAAAGGGAGCAGGGGAGGAAATATAGGATGGGGAACGAGGCTGGTTGAAAGGGGGGCACTTTTGGTCTACTAAGGACCATCCTAAACTTTCTTTGCTTTTTCTTTGCATATGGCCATTAGGATTAAGAGGTGAACAGAGATAAAGAGACGGGAACCTAGCTCCGCAAGGGGGTGGAAGGTGGCGCCGCATAGTGCTATCTTGACAAGTACTGGGAATATATGAAGAAGTGGAATATGAGATAAAGGTGTCTGGTAAAGGAAGACACGGAAAATATATTAGTGACTGCTACTATTTCTATTTTTCTCTCTGGGTTTACGGGTAAATAAAAGCGGGGTAGTACAAACAAAGATATAATATAAGTAGAAAAATAATTTTAAATCAAAACTAGAAAGACAAATATATATATATATATATATATCGGATTAAGACGAACAGGGACAGTTGAAAAGGGAGGAAAGGGAGGACAAACTGGGCTGTGAATAGAGTGCTGCTTATGAGTGTGTATGCATCGTATATATGTCAGAACATATTTGATATAATAAGTGTGTAAAGGTGGTCAGAAATACGTAATTATGGTATGGTTACGGTAAGTGTGACCAGGAGAAACATCAGGAAGAAGAGTGTAATGTGGTACAGTGAGTGTTCATTTCTTTGATCTGCTGGGTTCAATTGTCACAGTTATTGATGGTTTGCTTTTGTACGTGCCCTCTAAAGAGTATAGAAATAGAGGCTGTGTGCAGCCATTCTCATACTGTACAGGTGACGGGAAAACGCGCCAATGCTCAATAAGACATAAGTACGAGAGTTCACATGGTGACACGCTCAAAGTAAGAGACAGACATACATAGAGAGGTACACTAGCATCGAGTAAGTACGAAGTATGGGGGCAGAAACACCCTTATCACATATTTGTAAGAGCCTACCTGGGTACGCAGAACGGATTAAGAAATATCATGACCAGTGGATCACAGAGTTGAAGGGAGAAGGGTTACCTCAGATATGGCCAGAAGTGGGATCATTTGACAAAAGCGTCTTAGACATGGTAGCCACATGCATTTGTTTGAAATATAAGGGGAAGCAACTACACAATAGGAGGGAAATATTAGACCTATGGAGACTGTTTGAAGAAATACCACCTCCTAAGAAAAGGGAATCAGATACTGACCTACCATCTACTACTGACAACCCATTGCTGATACCAAAGGATGACAAGGTACTTTCAGAAGAGAAGCCACCGATTGAGGTAACTAGGTTGTACCCAATGCTAAATAAGCCAGTGCCCGCAGAAGGATATAGCGACCCAACTTATGTACCCCCAATGACAACCACTACCACTCAAGGGCCAACTGCACCACCACCATATGAGAGTCATAGGGAACGAGAGCAGGTAAGTACGCCAAGGGTGGATATAGAGAAATTGACAGGGGATCTAGAATCTAGACTCTCTATAGCCAAAGATGAGCTCTCGAGAATTAAAAGTATATGCGAGCGGACTGCAATCAGCACCGCTAGATCAGAGCCTGCATCAGGAGCGCAGAGTGAGAATAGGACATTTGGAGAAGGATGGAAAAAAGGAGAGATACTGTTTAGGATAGAAGAAGAACCAACACGGATAATTGAACTAGAGGGAAGAGAGGGGTGTACTGGTGATGAGGTAAGGACCACAGGAGGCAGAGAGGAGCTATTGTGCAATATAAGGGATGACTTAGAAGAAGGTGAAAGGCTAAGCGTGGCAATGGGAGGGGGAAGCGAGGAGTTGGATGGCGCATGCTCAATGAGAACAATGGACGAGGAGTGGACAGGGCGACTAAGGTACAGATTGGGAAAAATGGCGCCATTAGGAAAATCGGGAGTAAGGATGAGTACAGATACAACCACAAAGGGGAAGCTACAACTCCCATTGATACATAGAGGAGGAGGGAGGCCGAATTAATAACCCTGGGCTCAGATGGACAAGGCCAATTTACTAAAATTATTGCCCTCGCTATCAGGAGGGGCAAGCAAGTGGATATATGCCTTTGAGAAACACACAGCCGGGGTACCTCTAGCAATAGGTGACGTGAAGAGTTTGCTAGTATCAGCAGTTGGGGATCAAGCTGACAGAGTATGGGTAAAAGCTGGCTTCCCGGGAGTAACGTTAGACTGCGATCGTCATGATGGTGCCTCTTTCAATACAGTACGTGCCAGGGTGTGGGATGCCTTGCGGGAAACGTTCCCAGATACCCCAGATTTACAGTCAGTAATGCAATGTACAATGAATGACGGGGAAGATGCTATGGATTACATTTTTCGAGTCCAAGAGATGTGGAGAACCGAAACGGGCACGCCCTGGTATCAGTCAACATCATTATTTTATTTTATAATAAAGAGGGGGCTCCCAAAAGAGGTGCAAAAAGCACTTGACAAAATAGCGGGTATTGAAGCAAAAGGTTGGCCCGAAATTCAGAGCATAATAGTTCACCACTGTAAACGAATAAAAGAAAGGGAAAAGGAGGTGGCACAGAGAAGATTGGCAGACGAAGCAAAACTAGTACAGACAAAGCTGGTGAAGGTCGCCACAGCAGTAGCCGTGCTCCCACACAGCAGGGAGGGAGACGACGAGGAGGAGGGGCTGGTAGCAATACAAGGGAGGATGGCAACAAATTGGACAGGAGCAGGACAGAGGCAGTGGAACGAGCAGGAGCAGAACGGAGGTCCGCAGTGGCAAGAGTGGGCCCCTCAAGGGGGACGAGGTGGGTACAGGGGTCGAAGAGGGGGTGGACAAGGGTATGGGGGAATGGGAGGAAACGGATGGCAGGGTCCCAGGGGTGCACAAGGAAGTTGTTGGAACTGCGGGAGGTGGGGGCACTTTTCAAGAGAGTGCAGAAGTAGACCAAACAATAGGTTTCCGGAGGTAGAACACTATGGCCATCCTCATCCGGGGAGCCCATATCGTCTCCCAATGGGACAACAACAAAGGGACCCAGGGCAGGGGTACCCTGAACAACGGCAAGGGCACCAATACAGAACACAGAATCACCCGCAAAACAATGACACTATGCACTACACCCCAGGCAACCCTTTCGCGACAACAGCAAATGGAGCCCCAGCAACAGCCCCCTATAGCGGTGTATCAGTAGTTTCAGGGAGTGTGTTCAACCAAGGGGGGGCTATGGGACACCCCGCATAGGACAGCCCACAGAGAACACTTGCGTGTCCTGTCCTGTCTACCACCTACGATGCAGCAGAGGAACCATTGGTAGGGGCGCAGATAGGAGACAAGCAGTTCATATTCATGGTGGATTCGGGAGCGGAGAAATCATGTATTAGGGAGGGCTGCTTTCCGTTATCTAACCGGAAGTTAGAGACGCAGGGGTTCTCTGGGGCTGTAATTGAAGTTCCTTATACAGAAGCTTTGGACGTGACAGTGGGGGGTAAATCTGTAAAAACACCCTTACTGTATTACGAACAATCGCCAATAAACTTGCTAGGGAGGGATCTTCTTAGCAAGCTTAACATGACAATATCATTCACAGAAAGAGGAATAGTGTGTTCAACACCAGGAATCTGCCCATTATGTGTAATGCTGGTAGTACAGGCTCAAACAACTGCTCCGGAAATACGTGGCCTGCCAGTGGATGAAAGAATGTTTATTGAAGGTTTGAAAACACTGGCCCAAGTAGTTCCTGAGCTAAAAAATCTGGATTGGAGAATACCCGCCGAATTAATCTTCCGCCCAATAGTGCACCCAGACATAGCACCAGGGTCAGTGGTATCATTAGACTTGCATGCTGTACAGGTATCAGCAAAAAGGATTGCAGTAATTGGGATGGACATAGATGGATGTGAATGGCGCACTGTGCTGTGCGTCAACGCCAATATTGCCCTACGAGACTTATCTGATGAGGATCTCTGCTCTGATTCAGACAATGATGGTGAAATAATAATGGAAATAGCAATGCCCTGTGACATTTTGATTCAGGCTAGGCAAATTCCCGTTCAATTGATGGCAGTAGTGGGAACACCGCCGTCATTTTTTGACGATGACATGCGACTGGTGCCAGGAAATTTGTGGACAACAGGCCCCCATGATGTGGGGTTGTTGCATGGAGTGACGCCAGTGGTCATAAAACTCAAACAAGGGGCAATCCCGCCCCGAGTAAAGCAATATCCATTGTCCCGCGAGGCGGAGGAAGGAATAAAAGAGACAATAAGTGCATTATTAGCTCAGGGAATAATAGTGCCTTCAAACTCACCATGCAACACCTGTATCTACCCAATTAAAAAAGCAAAGGGAGGGGCTTGGAGGATGATCCAGGATTTGCGCCCCTTAAATGATGTCATACAGAAAGAGTTCCCTTTAGTCCCGAACCCTGCTTCAATATTGTGCAGTATTCCAAAAACGGCATCACATTTTACAGTGGTCGATTTGAAAAACGCATTCTTCTCCATCCCCTTGGCTGAAGAAAGCAGATACCTGACAGCATTCACCTTAGGGGGAAAGAGATACGAACATTGCAGATTACCACAGGGATACTGTGAGAGCCCAAGTATATTCAACCGCATACTACACGAAGACCTGGGTAATTTATCAGTTGAAAGCACAATCATTCAGTATGTAGACGATCTGCTCGTCTGCGCACAGGATGAAGAAACGTGCAGAAAAGACTCAGTTACACTCCTGTCACTGCTGGCAAGCAAGGGGTACAAAGTGGACAAGGAAAAGCTACAATACTGTCAGAAAGAGGTCTTATATTTAGGGCAGCTGATATCGAAAGACGGAAAGAGAATAATTCCTGACAGGGTAGAAGCCATAAGATCAGAAAGAGAACCCACGACAGTGAAGGAGATGCAGAAATTCCTGGGAATGTGCAATTATTGCAGAGCATGGATATTAGATTATGCAGCTTACACGAGACCATTACTGCAAGCACTCAAGGAGGCACAACACGAGAACAGGAAAATAGAATGGTCAGAAGAGATGAGTGACTCATTCAAGTCACGAAAAGAATTGATTTTGAGTGCTCCAGTACTCGCCAACCCTGATTATGAACGCGAGTTTTTCCTATTTTCACATTGTAAGGGAACACTCATGACCGCTATACTGACACAAAAGACTTCTCTGGGACACAAACCATTGGCTTACTATAGTGGCACCTTGGATGCAGTGATGCAAGGACACTTCGCGTGCGAGCAATCTCTCGCCGCCGCCGCGTTCGCCATTGAGAAAAGTGCCACAATAGTAATGGGATGCCCTGTCACATTGTTTGTGGAGCATTCATTATTTGCAATACTTGAAAGATCAAAAAGTACACTGACCACACAGCGAGCAACTGCCTATGAGATAATATTGTCGAGCGCCAATATCAATGTGGTACGATGCAGGACAGTGAATCCAGCAACATTCATTACAGAAGCATGCATACTGGAGGACATGCAGGAACACAACTGTGCAACTTACACAGGGGAAACAGGGGAGGACACAGTGGTGTGCGAGAATGCCCTGAGCGAGGGGGAGGTGTACTTTGTGGATGGGTCAGCATCAATCGACATGGGCACGGGAGAGAAACATGTGGGGTTGGCGGTGGTGAGGTTGGAAGAAGGTGAGTATGAGACACTAGTGCAGTATCGCCTTCCATCCCATTTCTCAGCACAGGCAGCGGAGCTCATTGCCTTAATAGAAGCACTACATGCCGCTAAAGGTTGTGCAGTACAGTAACAATATACACAGATTCAGCTTACATGACGACAACAGTACATGGAGGTCTGGCAAGATGGGGTGGAGGGGGTTTCGAAGAGCAGATGGGACTCCAGTGCAGCATGCAGAATTGCTGAAGGAGTTAATTGAGGCCCTAAAAGACCCAACAGTGGTAGCAATAGTGAAGTGCCAAGCACATACGTCCAACACAGACGTTGTGTCTTTGGGGAACGCGGCAGCGGACGCTGCTTCCAAGGAAGCTTCATACTTTGAAAAACATGAAACCGGTGAGTACATGCTGCAGCATAAGACAAACGAAGAGCTCCCAGAAGGATACAATGCGATGCCCATATCACAAATACTAGAATTACAGGAAGGAGCAAGTGGCGATGAAAAGATGATGTGGGAAAAACGAGGGTGCAGCCAATCAGCAACAGACTTACTCTGGTGACAAAATAACTCAGTAAAAGTGGTAATGCCAGTAAAACTATTAGAAATAGCGTTTCAACAATTACACTTCCCAGCGCACAACACGAAACAACACATTGCAGCAGAGATACAAGAGGAGTGATTCGTGCCCTGTCTTCAGGAGCACATATCTAGATTGACAATAGAGTGCACAACATGCCAGATATACAACTCTGGAATGACATTACGTACACTCAGGGGAACAATTCCAAAACCTATTGGGCCATTCAGAGAGCTACACATTGACTACGCAGACATGGGAGAAAGGTGCAATGGGGCACGCTACATGATTGTGGTTGTATGCCCATTTTCGAGGTGGGTGGAAGCAGGCCCATGTGCACGACCTGATGCTAAAAGCGCTGCAAAATTCCTAGTAAGCGAAGTATTCCCGCGCTGGGGGATTTGTGATGTAGTTCGCTCAGACAATGGCACTCACTTTGTGAACGAGCTCTTCAAAGAAGTAACGACACTATTGGGAATAAAACATAAATTGTGCTCGATTTATCATCCTCAAAGTAATGGCGTGGTAGAAAAGATGAACGGCCTGTTAAAAGGAAGATTATCGAAATTATGCTTCTCCTTAAAGAAGAACTGGATTTACTGTTTGCCCCTTGCGCTGTTTGAGCTGAGAAATCAGCCAAGCAAGGACCACCATTTGTCTCCGCACGAAATAGTGACCGGGAGGCGAATGCACACAGCACATTCCCCACTGCGCCAACATTCAGATGCGCACAGAAGCGCTACGATATTGGGAGATGAGTTCACAGACTACCTAAAAAAGCTAACTAGGGCAGCGCGCACAATATCAAAGCAGCTCTCCCCACCATTCACAAGGGAAGAAGGGAACACAACGGAGTCCCTTACGGAACCTGAAATACCGGTACAACAGGTGCCGGGAGAGTTCATTTATGTCCGGAGCTTTGTGCGTCAGTGGAATGCACCACGGTTCCACGGACCATACGAAGTGGTATTTTGTACTGCTACGGCTGTAAAAGTGAAGGGCCATAAGTACTGGATACACTTGATGGATGTACGAAGAGCATATAATAGTGTGCGGGAGGGGGTGGATGGGGGGGCACAGACAACAGCAAACAATACAAATGAAAATAATGAGTGAATGTGAACATGTGTGTGACGGAAATGCACCTGATTGAGAAAGTTGATGACGAGAACCATTACATTTAAGGGTATCTATAAAGATGAAAAGATTGAAAAAAAAATATATATATATATATATGGACTTATGTGTAAATACTAATGTGATAAAAATGTATAGTGTCTGCTCCCTTGTCTGTACATCCCCACCCCCTACCCACTTCCATTCCCCTTCCATGATATCTTGGCACTGGTAGTGCCAACAAAATGTGTACATGCATGCACTTAATGCACTTTTATATCTCAAACAGGAAATACCATGGCAACTAACGGGCAGCCTGCAACGGATAGATTTATTAGATATAGAGAATTTGTAGCTGAGAGATGTAGATATTCGTATGAGTGTGGATTGTCGATATGCATTACATTATTTTTTACAATGATGTTTGGCCTGGTTACGTATTGGTTCATAGCGTTCATCTCTATCGAGATGAACGAGGGGGGAGGGATCAACGGGACTAATGTGACAAATGAAACAGCAATTGTAAATACTAAAGAAGGTGATTTTTTGGTATGGGATGGAACTAAATTGGTATGGGGATATTACACAACACCATCCAATGTTGCTATCTCGCATAATGAAGGTCTGCAGGGAAAAATGCAAAACAGCACACTTTCCCCGCCAAAGGTATCTAATTACAATTCCCGCAGTCTAAATGATCGTAACCCCTCTGCTATATCCTGGTTATATAACCCCCCACCAGCAGGCCCACTCCCGTAACCAAAAACACACTGCCAGATAGCATAAAGAAGGAGAATGAAGAAATGACAGCGAGATATGAACTATTATATGATAATTGGGCAAAGGGGGGGAGAGGGAGAAAGGGGGGCCCACACTGTCCATCGCCCATGAGGCCGGGAAATACCTTAGAAAAAGGAATAACAGGCGGAGAAGGGAGGCGGGGAGGAGGAAATACGATGAATATTATGGGTTAGGATTAGACAAAATGGAAGACCCACGACACCCCCATCAGACAAATAAATGGTATGCGGATATGAGTGCACCTCCCACAATCCTGGGGTGGCAGCTGTTCATTGGCCACCCTGCACTCCGCGCTAATGGTAATACCGGAAAGCCACATTGATGGGGGCAAGGAGACGCGAGGAAAATCTCAAAAGAGTGGGGCCCCACCAACTGCAGAATCACAAGTATATGTCCTGTCCTCCGGAAACAAGGAAGGGGCGCTGTCCCGAAACAGACGGTCATCGAACTACATATCAAAACCATCATCAGAACTGCTGGCACAGATCCCAGATAGATAGCGATTATTCAGCTCTGCAGAAACGTTCTTCGCCTCACTCATCCCAAGCATCCAGGCGCGAGCAAACGCAAAGTGGCTCCAAATCACACGTTGGGAACTGATCCAATTGGCAAATGATACTGAAGAAGGGTTTAACGTAATAAAAGTAGAAATACGAGCACTGCGGCTAATAACCATGCAGAACAGGTATGTCTTGGACCTGTTGACAGCAATGGACGAAGGTGTTTGCCGAAAAATTGGAAGTGCCTGCTGCACTTTCGGACCTTCTGAAGACGCAGATAACGGCTCCCTGTCCCATGTGATCGAAGCAGTACATAGCCTAGGAGAAAGAATGAGAATGGAAGGTGGAACAGAAGAAAGTACATGGTTCGACAATATCTTCTCCTGGGTCCCATCATGGCTGGGAATGACTGTCAAGCTTTTGATGCTGGCTGTAGTGTTCCTCCTTTTCATTTTCTGCCTATGCCAGGTGGGTCTTCGATGTTGTGCCAACGCAGTGCCGAATGGTGCAATGATGATGGTGACAATGGGCAACGCACACGGTACAATACAAACTATGCAGGAAGCACAGGTACAAACGGGTACAGATTACACGTCAAGATTCCAGATGGTGCCCATGTACCATGACAAGGATATAGTAGATAAGCTATGGCACACTACAATTAAAGAGCCCCGGGTACTCGAATGGTACGAGGAAGTGTGGGTGGACCTAGAAGGGGATAACGGTTGTATATACCTGACCTTTACCCCAGATGAATATGCTAGGAGAGGTGAAAGCCTGCGAGGGGTGTGCAGGGCATGGATGCCCATAAAAGGCACCCCTACATGGGATGACGCTATAGCTGACGAAGAAGAGTGCAGGAGGTTGGAGGATTTAAAGTATTCGTTACCTAAGTAACGAAAGGGGGGAAATGTATGGGAGGACTGGTCCAGGAGACCCCCTCCCATGCCTCTTCTCCCCCGGTGAGGTTCATGGCTCACCGGGTGTCCTTCCTGCCACCAGGGCCCAGGTGGTGGGTGGGGCACTGGCTGAAGACATTGACCAAACCTGTTCAATTTAGCTAGGCCCTGGAAACCATTTTGTATAATAAAAATGGCTTGAGCCCTGCGCACCGCCGCACGGCCCCCACCCATGGAGAGTATCACTTATCCCTGTGGCCACAGCTCCCTGGCAGATCCACTAAGAGCCCGTTCCCACGAGCCGACGGACATGAGCTAGTGTTAGATACCAACACTGTAACATTTCACCTTCCGCAGTGTATCGCTGTTTCCAGCATAACCCGGCCAGCAGGGCCTGGGTGGAAAAGAACTGTACAATGGTCCCCTGACAAAAACAAAATCCCCAAATACTAATGAGCAAACCACCTGTGATGAAAGCGTTCTCTCCACAACCTCACTGACTAAAAACCTGTAAAATATATGAAAATGGCAGGATGGGTGCTCATATGACATTAGGGATGAAGCACCCACATCCCTGTAGCTATGCGCAAATGGTAAAAGCATCCCGGTGGTTTTTCATGTTATGAGTGTTATCGAGAAGACTGCACCCCACAGTCCTGCGCCAAAACTGAACTAATGCTGCTAGAGTGCAAAGGAAGACAAAATGCAACCATACTGAGGGCTCATGTAAGGGGTGCACGAAAATGCACCATATGTGTGTCCGAGCCCACTATGTGTCACTGCCGCCAGTCTCAGTGGCGGGTTTGTTCCTGTGTGCTCCACCAACCTTACTACTACCTCACTTACCGTGTATGTATAAGTATATAACAAAATGTTGTAGTTGCTAAAAACGTAGTGTACAAGTAATGTGCTCAAATTGGCCATATGGATGGCACTAGCAATGTCAAACACGTGAGCTTTGGAAAGACTCAATGAGTATTGTGTATTATATGAATGTTTATGTCTCTTCCTCCTAAAGTCTGCAACACACGAGGATAATACCTTTGTGAGCACATGCAAGGCCATTCCCCCTCCCTCCCAGTGAAGCCTACCAGACGAAAAAGCGGAGGCCTGTGCCGCACTGCTCCACCTCCCCCAATTCGGCTGGAGCCGCTTCAAGCATTTGCATTCCCCTGCAGCACCCAAGGCCACAGCCTGCCACCTGAGTTATTTACAACCCAGCAGTAAACCCCGGCCTTAAAACACAGATCCAAAGGCGCCCTTTCTTAGACTCCACGACCCGCTGGCCCACCCTAGGTTAATGGCCCCTGTAAAATTAGGACACCCAATATTATGGCAACATCACAAGAGCACATCCATAATGACTTCTAACAAGACATGATAACATAGACCGCCTGTCCCATGCCCCGAGACCCAACCCCACGACCTCTGATACCCGGTCAACAGGATGGTGGTAACCATGTATTGACGAATCGCCAACAGACCCCACTCCAGGTGCATTCCTCCTGTGTTGCATTAACCTGTAGAATAACCTATTGGAAGATTTACCAGGGAAGATAATATTGCAATGTTGAATGACTGCGGTGTGCGTGGCCCTAGGGCAGAAAGTCAGGAAAGACATTCATCTTTGACACTGATCACGGTTGGCACAACAACACCGCCCGGATGAGCCCAGCTGACCTGCCAGGCCCAGCCCAACCCACGAGGGTAACCAGTGACGTCCTCCAGCTGCGGAAAACCACATCGCAGCAGCACCTATAGCTACTCGTCGCCACCCAATCCCCACGAACTTGTGCCCCCTATAGCATGTAGGTTCTTATGACGTTTTTTGTAAATATATACGCCTGTCTTTGCTATTGTCAGAAAGACCGCTCTCGGAGTTTGCAGAGTTCTTTGCATGCCCTATTTTTGATTGATAAACTCCCATTTAAGCTCACCCGCACTTTGTCCTGGCCTTATTCCCATCCTGGGAGAGTCCATTATTGTCTCTCATTGCGGGGAGGATCATGCTATCTGGGGACGCTTGCCTTCACTAGGCGGGCCTGCGCCCGAATTTGAAGACAAAAGAAAGGCTTATTATTTTGCACAATTGGTGCCATATGCAATTAAACTGCAAGCGAAGAAGGATATTACTATTCCTACATTCACCAAGCAGGTTGCTATAACAATAAAGTGCAAGAATGGACGGATTCTGATGCATTTGTGTGCTTGAATGAATCCATGAAACAGCAAGGGCTGGATTATGAATATACCCCATTGATAGATGTTGGGGAGGGGTCCGTCAAAATCATAGTGCATAATAGAGAATGTCAAGATAGTAATTTAGAAGAGAAGTCCTTGCTAGGAATGGCCATACAAAAATCACATTATACTACAGATTTCAATAATATGATGATTGGAAATATCCCTGAGAGATATGTAGATGCACATGGTGGGTTGTCAGAGTACCTGGATTCTCAAAATTCAATCTGTATACCCTTATGATTCCAATGAGGCAGTGTGTTGTCACCAAGAGAATTGTATAGTAATTGATTTAAATGAAGATGAAACAGGAAATCAGCACATTGAAAAAGAGGCTGATATGCCAAAATATTTTAAAGTGGCAGCTTTGCAGAGAGATACAGCCACAAAGTTGGAAGAAAGCACAGAGGTTCATCCATTGGAGGATTTCCCGGAATTTTCAAAAATGGTAGAGGAGCAGATTCTGTTAGCAGATGCCTGTGATAGCGAAGAGGATAAGAATTAATTGAGAAAAATATTTATGGAATTTAAGGAAGTTTTTGCGAAAGACGCTTATGATTGCTGCCTAACTGATTTGCATGTTGCCACATTACCAGAGGGGTGTGGTAGAAATCCTGTATTTGTGTGACAATATCGATTATCACTGGCATGCTTAGAGTCATTGTCAGAGATAATTAAAAACTTGGAGTCTAGGGGAATTATCAGACCTATTCATAGTACCTCCAACACTCCCATTTTGGGTGTATTAAAGCCAAATGGGCAATGGCGTCTGTGTGCAGAACTGAGGGAATTAAATAAAAGAGTGCCAGTGTCTAGATGGCCGCTGTCATTTATTGATCAAGGCATTGCTCAAGTGCATGGGTCAAAGGTATTTACCACATTAGATCTTACATCTGGGTACTGGTGTGTGCCATTGGCAGATTACATTCAGAATTTATTTGCATTTTCATTTGATAAAACGCAATATGCTTGGTCCACAACACCATTTGGGTATGTCAATAGTGGGAACAAATTTGGCATATTTTTGAGAAAAGCTATGCCAGATGCAGCGGAAAGAGAGACCATAGTGAATGTAGATGATGTCCTGATAAAAAATGAAAACTTAAAAAGTCATTTTGATGAAATTAGACATGTAGTTGACCAATTGCAAAAGGCGGGTGCCAAAGTATCTTTACAGAAAGCCCAATGGTGCAAGAAAAAGGTGAATTTCCTATGCCATGAAGTAACTGAACACAGGTTAAATCCACAAAAAAAAAAGGTGGAGGCCATACAGAAAATGAAAGATCCTAGAAACATGAAAAGTTTAAAAAGTTTATTAGGAATGATGGGATATAACAGGAAATGTATTGAAAATTATGCTGAAATCACTCTCCCATTGACTAAACTATTGAAGCTGAATACACCCTGGAAATGGGAAAAAGAACAATCTGAGGCAGTTGCTAAATTGAAAGAATGCCTCGTTTAGGCACCATGCTTGTCCTATCCCATAAAGAACAAAGATTTCTTCATAGAAATAGGATTCACTGAGCAATGTATGTCAGCAGTGTTATCTCAAAAACATGATTTGAACCACAAAACTATTGATTATGCGAGTAAGGCATTTTCTCAGGTTGAAATTAAATTCAGTGAATGTGAAAAGGCTCTTCTGACCACTGTATGGGCATTGCAACATTTTCGTCCTATTGTCCAAGGGGAGAAGGCGATCATTGAGTCAAATCATCAGCCATTGGAGTTTTTACAGAGTAAAAGGATCAGATATGATATGATAATGATATGATAAGGCATTTGTAACGCGCCTATACACAAGTGTTTCAAGGCGCGACGAGGCAGGGGGGGGAACAAGGGGAGACAGACAACGATCTTACTAGGCCAGGTGTCATTCAGATCGCGCAAGTGCAAGGGTAGAGGGGAAGGGAAAAGTGCGTGGGGGAAAGGGAGAGGGGAAAGTGCAGTACAGGGTTATTAGCATACAGCATACAGGATAAATAACAAGGGCCAGCTGGTGGCAAGTGCAAGGTAAGTGCAGACAAGTGCTGGGAAGGGGGGCTGTATGGATACAGACACAGTCCCGTAGTGCAGGGGTTGCCGTGGAGGCAGTGCAGGAGAGAGTGGCTGGGCCGAGAACGGTGAATGGCCCATTTGCAGATTCAGTGCAGTTTCAGTAATATTAGCAGGGGAGAGGGGGAGAGGAAGCGGAGGCAAAGAGGAAGGTTTTGAGGTGCTTCCGGAACCGGAGGTGGTTCTCCTCAAGTTTCAGGGAGGTAGGAAGGCTGTTCCAGAGGGAGGCCCCTGCAGTGGAAAGAGATCTGCCCCCAACTCGTTGTTTGGAGAAGCGGCTGACCCTGAGGGAGTTGGAGGCGGATGAGCGAAGAGCTCGAGAAGGAAGATATTTAGGAAGAGAGAGTTGAAGGTATTTTGGCCCAAGGCCCCAGACGGCGTTGTGGACAATGCAGAGGGTTTTGAACTTGATCCTCGCAGTCACTGGGAGCCAGTGTAGTGATTTCAGTCCTGGAGAGATAGGCAATCTAGCACAGTCCAGAATTACTTCATGGACACTGGCATTGCAGGGTTTTCCTGTAGAAGTGAGATATGGCCAGAATAAAAAGAGCACAATTGCTCAAGGGCTGGCAGATCTACATGACTGTGCATCTGAATTTGTATCAGATGAAGTAGAGGTGGAGTCAAGTTTGCAGGAGTTTGAACAATCACCTCATAAAGCTTTTGATGGAAATACATGCAAGGAATTGCCAATTGAATATGTCAATGGATGTGCTTTTCACATTGAGAATGACAGCAATAAGCAGTTGGTGTCAGGGAAAGAAAATGTCTGGTTGAGATGCGAGGACATTCCTAGTAAAGGAATGAGAATTGGGGCTAGAAGTAGCCAGGTAGCAGAGTTAGCGGCCATTATAAAGCAATTACTCCTGCCGTTGATAAATTCAGTGAAATTGTCCTGGTGACTGATTCTGATTATGCACAAAATAGCTTTGTAGAATATATGCCTGGCTGGAAAGCAAGAGCCATGCTCACATATAACAAACACCCCTCAACCTTGAGAAAATGATACAAGCTATAGACAAATTAGTGTCAGAGAATGATTTAACAATATACTGGAGGAAGATTTGTGGACATTTGAAAACACCAGGAGAGGATAAGGAGGGGAATGATGAAGCAGATCAATTGGCCAAGATTGGGGCTGTTATGGGGGAATTGTTGCACATTGAACACTTAATTGGTGAAATACAAATAGATACAATTACACGCTCTAAATCTCCAAAAGAAGTTAAACAGCCCATAGTACAATGGAGTTATGATACATCAGATCAGGATCTGATTAAGGCACAAAAATATGACCCAGTATTGGGGGTCTAATATAATTATTTGATGGACCTGGAACAAAATCCTTTAACTGAAAATGATTGTACAGGAAAAGAAGGGTTGGGAGTGTTATTGAAGAACAAAAAACGAATTAAACTACAGGATGGTCTGATGATCAGGGAATCCAGGACAGGGCAGATACAGTGGGTGGTACCTTTTTCATTCACGGGGCTAATGTTACACCATGCACATGATGCGATAACTGCAGGACACAGAGGTTCACAAAAAACTTTAGAGATACTGAAAGATTATGCTTACTGGCCACACATGTCCCAAGATGTGGAATTATATACCAGGGGGTGTCTAGTATGTGCACAATTTAAACCTGTTTCACCAAAGCATAGAGCTCCATTAATGAAAAGAGGTTTAACTCTTCCATGGTCAGATTTACAAATCAACTATGTAGGGCCTGTAAAGAGATTGAGTAGGGGAAACCGTTATATTTTGACGGTGGTATGTTCAATGTCGAAATGGGTAGAATGTATTCCTGCACCAGATTGTAGTGCGCAAACAGCAGCTACATTGCTGGTAAATCACATATTTTCAAGATTTGGATTACCACAAAGAATAGAGTCAGACAGAGGAAGTCATTTCACAAGCACCTTAATGAGCAAGGTGTGGCAGATATTGGGGGTAAAAAGGAAATTGCATATCACATATCAGCCCGCGTCTTCTGGGAATATTGAACGTTGCAACAGATCTGTCATGGAGATACTAAAGAAATTTGTAGAGGAGGTAGGTTCTAGTTGGGATTTGTGATTACCTTTAGTATTGATGGCCATTAGATCGACTCCTGCTAAAGCGACAGGTATCAGTCATCATGAGGAGTTGACAGGAAGGAAAATGGTACTGCCACAACATTTATTATACAGGACGCATGAACAGACACTTGTGAGTGCATCTACAGTTCACAAATATGTGGAAGAACTGAGAAAGCATTTACAACATGCGTTTGCATTTGTGCAGCGAAATTTGGAAAGAGCTGCTGATAGTGCAAAGTCATAATATGATAAAAAGACATCTGTGAAAGAGTATAAAATAGGTGATCGGGTATATACGTTTCATTTAGGGAAAGGTAAACATAAAAACTCAAAATTTCTTGCGGCATGGCAAGGTCCACTTGAAATTGTGGATAAGGTGTCCCTGGTAGTCTATAAAATATTAAAAACAGAGTGTGAAATGGTAACAGAACAATTTGTTCATGTTAACCAAATTAAGCCTTGTAATTCAAAAAATGAAGTCAGGAGACTTGAACAGGTAGAAACAGGTTAAATGTACTGATTACATGGAAATGAAAGATTCAGTTGGCTATTTCATAATGCATGCAACCTAATGACAGGGTGGTATAGGTCTCACGCCATGAGAAACCAGATATATTGTTTAGTGTGGAGATAAATGCGAATGAAAGTGCCACATTTGGAAAAAGTGTGTTAATATGCATTGATGGAAGGTGTTGAATCAGGTTAACTTACTATGGTACAATGTGGTAAAGTATTTTGCATGAAAATTGTTGTGATGTATAATAATGGGAAATGTAAATATTATTGTTTTTTCTCTAACATGTGCTTAGTTGCAGGTATTCGGAAGTAAAGGATTATAATGTTTTGGGCCACATTTTTGTTTTTTGCAAGGTAGTAGAAAGGGTAAAATTGGTATAGTGCTGTGTACTTAATCTGTTTCTTTTCTATTTGATTTAGAAACGATTAACTGACATCTTGGCAGGGGTCAGAGGTCGCAGGACCGGATTATGTGAGAGAAAGAGAATTCCTGGAGTACATGGGAGGAAGTCCCAGGAAAGCCCCGGGTGGGGGGGAGACCAAGTCTGCAGGACGGATAACAATGACAATTGCACCGGCAACATGGATGATGATTACACTGATTGTGGTGGGTCTTAGAGCCACAGGAGCACAAGTTATTATTGAGCCCGGACCAGCATCTGGCATTGCAGTGGAAGAAGTGCCTGGGTTTATTATGAGTAACAGGCGTTTAATTTATCAAAATGTGTATGTACCCATAAACCCTGACAAATTGATCGAGAGATTTATTAACAAAACTGTATTTACGGGTGATCAGACCAGAGATTGGCTAGAATTGAGAAAAGAGGACGCTAAGCAGGCAATAAGAGACATTGTGATGCAATTAGAAAAGACCTTTGTGAATTCAGTGGATATAAAGAAAAGGAGGGGAAAGAGAGGGGCAGTATTGCTTGTGGTCTCTCTGGTGATGTCTATTATCGGGGCTGTAATAGGTACTACAATGTCTACAGCTAATGCAATTTCAGTAGGAACATTGAGTACCAAGGCACAACAATTGACTTATGATCTGAACATGATCCAAAAGGTTTTTGATGGAATTAGAAGTGGATTGGATGAGCAAGTAAAATTTGTCAATGAAACAGTTATTCTGCCAAATGAGCAGGCTTAAATTCTGCAACACAGCACAAATGTGATAATTAAACATGACCGGGTGTTTAGTGATATTGTGACTATAGTAAATCCTCTTGATAGGTTGTTAACAAATTATATGAGAGAGGTTCAAACTGCAATTTCCTAATTAATTCAAGGACATATACCATTATACTTTGTTTCACAGGAAATTATTCATCAGATGATGGCGAGAATCTCTCAAAGAGACATAGAAGTAATGCAGGTTAAAATTGCGTTTGAAATGGGCAGTGCAATGCCCCTATATGTGAATTTGGAGAGAATGGAAATTGATTTATTGCTGTGTGTTCCATATATAGCTCCTGAACATATTTACCAAACTAAATGGGTGCATAATGTGGGATTTTGGCAAGATGGGAAATACATAAAAATCAAAACTCCAGAGGTGGTGGCATTTCAGTCATGGGAGCATGAGGTTCACTTGATCCCAAACCTGGACACATGTATAAGGTTTAAAGAACAAAAAATTACATGTGTCCATTTAAACCATTTGTTCCTGATGCTGCAGATGCTATCCGTGGTTTGAAACCTGACCCAGGTGTATCAGGGGGCTGTGAAGCGGTTATTAGCAATTCGGGTAGTGAGGAATTGTCACAAGCTAAGCTGGTTAAAAATAGGTGGTTGGTCAGCTCCTCTTTGAAGAATTATAAAATAACCCATTTGAATCATGGACATTTGTTGTCAAGCAGTTGAAATATAACCTATTCTTCCTACAGCTTCTGAAAGATACAATTGTCTCGGTTGGGGGTTTCCTCCAATTATGGGTTTGTTAGCCAGAATTGTTGGAAAAGGGAGGGTATGCAAGGATATATGCAGCCTGAAAATGCAGCCAGGTCCAGTTTTTCAAACTGCAGGCATTATTTTTAAAAAGCAATTAGTCTGTGGGCAGTATGCAATATCTAAATGCAACCATTTTCAAAATAATAGGTGCACAGCAGTTTTCAGTAACAGCCAGCAGGCAATTTTTTCAGAACATTTAGTACAAAAAAAATGTTTTAGCACAGTGTGCTGTCACTTTAGAATGAAGAGGTGCACTTTTTATTAATTGGATGTTTTCATGTGTGCAAACTGCATTAGAAATACATAACTAAATAGCCATGTACTAACTGCATTACTAATATACTAATTTCAACCTATAACATTATAATGCAGTTTTTGTGCACAATGAAATGCATTCAATGTTTTTACATGCACAGTTTGAAATTCACTTTATTTTCCATGAAGAGATGCACACTCAGTTTATGTGAGTGTTTTTAAAAAAAAAACTTTCTTGTGGAGAGCAGACATATGCACCAGCAGGAAAGGAAAACAGAAAGAGCTGCTGTAGAGCTGAAATCTTCATTGTCTTGAAAAACGAGGGCTAGTATAAGGCACATTCTTTTATTCTGATTGGTAGGGATTGTAGGTGGATGATCCACGTCAACAGAGGGCTGATCTAGAGTTTTCTTAAGGAATGATCAGGGGAAAGGATTCAGATCGTGCTGGGACAGAGAGACAGACGGTGCTACATCGAATGGACTCCATGTGGGTGTAAGTGCTAGCTACACATTTAAACAGCTGGCAGCTCCCCACACATGCTAATGATTTTTGGCACTGGGTCTGCAAAGCGGCGAGGTTGGACGAGATTTTCAAACTTCACTGACCTTGGTGAGTTAGTGCCAAGTGAGGAAAATAGAATGATGAATGTGAGTTGATACAATTTATTGGCAGTGCAGGGAGTTAAAAAAAGGAAAACACTGCATGTTTATTTCTCTCTACGTTTAAAGTGCTTAAATTCAAATTAATTTTTTTTTATTGCAATATGCTTGTTTGTTCTGTTCTCTTTTATATTTTGTAGGTGATGCTGTGATATCATGTGGTAAGATGTATTGCTGTTTAGAGTTGTTATAACAATACAGAGTGTACAACAAACAAAAAACCAAAGGCTGAGATTTTGGTGTCATTCATGCATCTGTGGATAATTTCTATACAGGATAATCACAGGGGTTTGATTTATACCTGAGCGGTAAAGCATTTACCAATTTACAACTGTAGCTAAAATAGCAATCAAGAAAAAGTGAATAAAAACCTGCAAGGTAGGAAGGCGTGTGCAAGTGTTGTGAGTGATTCCTTCTTTGCATGCTGAAAAAGAAGGCAGTGTCAGATGAGACACATAGATTACTGGATGTACATAAGCCAGTAATATCAGCCACAAACCATAGGTGGTGTTCTGAATAAACTCATTGGGTTCTCTGAAGTGTGATAGGTCTAGGGGTTCTCTACAGGCGACTAAAAGACATCCTAATAGAGAGGAAAGGTGTGTTTTATGATGGGGTTGTAGTATAAAAAACCATGCTCACCACTATACCACAAAAATAAGGTAATTCTGAAAATACCACAAAGTAAGATACCACTAAAATTACCACCAAAACGAGCTAACAATAAATAATCACCAAAATAGAGTAATACCAAACTATCTCTAAATGTAAGGTCAGTTTACTGCCAATTTACCACCAAAATATTATGGTCGAAAAATACTGCCAAATTCTGAATTTACCCCAATAAGACAAAACCTGGTGAATGCCTTTTATCTATTGCACACCAAAATACCTGCTGGCTAAACTCCACAAATATGGAGCTCTTTCACCAACCGTAGCAATTGCATCAAAAGTTTGGAATCCAAGATAGACGGCATAGAGAAGACCTACAAACAATCCTTCGCCTGCCACACCGGCACTCTGGAACTGCCACTGCAGCTCAGAATGTCACTATCATCCTCCAGTTCCGCAAAAACACTAAGACATGGCTATTCCATCAATACCTCCAGCACAACTAAATATACATTGCTATAGCCATCCGCCAACAGCACTGCATTCCTTTAAAAATAATGTCATACCCAATGTTGGAGCCACACATTGTAAAGCCCTCTGCTGATCTCAAGCTATGGTTGCACTATAAACAATAACATTCAAATACCATCAGCCTCCTTATGGGAGAATGTTCGACTATTGCCAAATTGTTCACCATTAAATGGCCTATGCTCTCTGCCTTCCAGACTAGCATGGGGAGCCATGACAGGATTGCAGTCCCTTTCCACACAACAGCTATTTTATTTTTTTTCTTTATTTTTGTATTTAGTATCATACAGTTAAATTAATAACTTTTAATACACTTACATCATCTTTAAGTCATCAATTTATAATAACCAAACCCCAACATTTAAAAAGGAAATGGAAAACCAAATAAATACATTCACTTCTCATAGATTTAGATTACTTCATATACTTCTCTCCACATTTTAGTAAAGAAAATAGTACAGCCCTCATGGGTTCCAGACATGAACATTTCACAAAATACAACCGAGGAAATGGGTGGATCAAGCCAAGATGCCTTGAGTGCAGAGTCATGAACATTTTCCAAAGCTATACAATCATAAAGAAGGTGCTGAACAGATTCCACTATTGGCTCTCTACAATAGTGACACAATTGTTCACTTTTGTTGATTTTTTGCAATCCCCTGACAATCACATCAGCTATTCCAGCTGTTCCATGCTGACCTGTAGTACTTTGCCATGGCTGCAGCTCAGGAACTATAGATGATACCCTCATTTTCTTCTGAAAGTCCTTTCTCCGGCTACCCCAGAAACCCTCCACATCAACAGCATTTGTGAGCCATCTAACATCATTGGGTGAATGTTCATGGCTGGTTCTTGCTTTAAGAAACAGAAGGATAGGTGTGCTTGCTGAGATTTCTCAAAGACCCTAAACCAAGCCTTCATTTACCATAATGGCTTAATCAACATCGGGTAGGCCTCCTGTCTACTTAAGTAAGCTATCACATGAGAGATCATCCTGAACGGGGGGAATACATAGTCTGTCTCTGGTATCCATTGCTGGAGAAATACATCTTGAGTTGACAATTGAGAATTGAATCAAAGACATACATCAGCATGTTTCACAAACTGCTGTCAAACACTCGAAGAGCTCCTTTCATAGTTTCCAATTGCTTGAATGTCATAGGAATCTCTGATTCTATTCTTTAACTGCATTTTTTTTAGCCCTGGCAGATACTCTGACTTAACTGAGATGTTCTTCTCCAGACAGTAGTGACAAATGTTCCAGAAAAACCTGAGACCTTGTGCCTCCCAGGGTAATGATATATTTTACGAGAGAGACACTGCTTGTGATGCTAGACACTTGATTGCAAATTATCTTCAACAGTCAACATGAAACCAAGTGGGTCTTTCAGCTCGATATGCCAGCATCGGACTACATTATTATATTCAATGAGCTCCTGAAGATTGCTCTCCCGTTGCATGTTTCCATGTCTTCAAATCACTAACAATCCTCTGCCTGGCATCGGTGGAGATTAGTACCAAATACTCATTTCGTAGGCCTGGGGAGGAAAAAAGGGGACCAATAAGTAAGCATTATTCAGATCTAAATGAGCTAACCAATCCCCAGCTGTAGCACATACATCAGGAGCCGTATCCTATCCATATTTAAGCATCTGTGGATGAGGTTAGTGTTAAATACTTTCAAGTTCATCAATGGCTCACTTTGTCTTTCCTCGTCACTAGGGAGTTTTTGCAGACGAAACGGTTCTGGTGGGGGAAGCATATTATTTCTGACCATGTCCTCCATTGCTATGCTCAATATCTGATTCCTCTCCTAGAAGAAGTAGAGTGAGGGAAAAGCTTGAACTTGCTTGGGTTCAGTAAACCTGCTGAGCAGAAAACTTGGACTGTCTGATGGACATATACATCCCGGTAATCTAGTGCCAAGTCTAAGCGTGACAATAATCTGCCTTCCAGGAGTAGTTCAAAGCTGACACTGCTCATCTACGGGAGCAAATTGATGTCTTTGAGTGGGAAGAAGCAGTAAACAGAAAAATCTTGGTTTTGCTTGAAGCTTTTATGAGTTCCTTAGGTCTTTTATTTTGGGAGTGGCTGGATGAGCTGGATAAGTGGCCAAAATCTCGTCCATCTCTGACAAAAAAAACCATGGCGCTGAAGACTTTCATTATTAATGGCTGTGATTTGTGTAAGGCTGCTTAAGTCTCACCAAATGTAGTAATTTCTTTCACAAAGGAGTTTCCAAAGTAGAGACCTTTTATTCTCTCACTGGATTCTGATGACGTTAATTTGTGGATTTTGGTATCAATCTTAATAAGTGCACTCCTGTGCCTCACCACAAAGTGGTGCAATTTTGTAAGAGGCATACCATGTTTTTAATCTAACCTGAAAGGTTGCCGGGATCTATGGGTGTGCTGCTGTTTGGTGAGCTGTGTTATCTCCAACATCAATGTGACTGGGCCTGCCATGTCGAGAAGCCTTTCCTGATATCCTGTCCTTGATCAGCCAAGACCTTGTGTATGGCCCTTGTCATATTTAACCAGGACATTTATTATTCTTGGATCAAGTATTGGGGTCGCAGCCACTTTTTTTGTCCAAGGGAGGATGAGGACATTGAAGTTGAGTTTATTGCCACCCTCTTTAACTTGAAGCGTCCTCAAACATTTGCAGAGATAGTCTGCAACATTCAGAATTGTTGTTCACCCTGATGACCATCACTGAATGAGGGCGTCCGAGACCAATTATTCCAAATCCCTAATTTCAATATATCCTGTTGTCTGGAAATCTGTTTGAGATTTGTGTCCATTCTTCTGTTTGCCAGGAACTGAGGATGTGGAATTCTCATTTTCTCCAATCCCTGAAGTGGTGGTATGCGTCCTATCCCCCGCTTCAGGAGCAGTGCAGAGCTGAAAAAAGACATTTCCCTTCTGTTGATGACGAACCAGAACAACACCTTTATTTTCTTTCAAGGGACCACCTTGAGGTCAAGTGCTGCAAGGCAGCTTTCTTTTTCTCTTCCTAATGAGTTTCACTCTTAGTTCGTTTCGCCTTACTTGCTCCCTTTTGCCTCGAGGTGTTGCTGCTCTCTGAGGGGCTAGACAACAGTGCCTCCACCAGTGCCCGTCTCTTTTGTACAAACTCCAGTCCTGCATGCACTGCCCTGAGCATGCTCATACCTGCGGATTTCCTGAGAAATTGTGAGTATCAGGTGCAAAGTTCAAATACCCCGTTTTCATTCCAAGCTAGATAGCCCACATTTTTAGGAAAGTCCTCTTGGCGTCTATAGGCATGATATAGGCTATGGTATGTCAACAAGCTTGACAAGAGCATATTAAAAGTGCATATGACATTTTATAGGCATCAAGGGTTGTACTTGGACCTTAGATCACCTGTCACTATCATAAGGGACGTCTGCACCACCTCAGTCATAAGTTATATGAAATTGATGTTATCTACAGTCACAGTGATTTTGAAGTTTAAAACTTATGTTGGTTAAGGTCAAAACTAACCTTAATTCTCAAATGTTTTCCAACCAAGAGCGGTGGCTTCCCCTGCTGCTGCAAGGATTAATTGATTGCTTTGTGTGTGGCTTTGACTTGGTGGGCATGTCTCTGCATCCAGATGTGTTTCTAATAAATAGGGTGAATGTCAGGAATGCCTGATGTAATCGCTGAATTATCTGGCCACCACATTGATTTGGGTGTTCATGCTCAAATTGGAGTGAAATAAGGACACAGATAGTTTTAACTTTTAGGAGAATGGGGAAAGGCTGAGATTCAATAGATAGATTTGGGGGTTTGGCAAAAGTATTCGGTGTATAATCGAGGGCTGCATGTTAGCGACAGTGCTGATGATGGAGAGCCCAGTCTTATAACTATTAAGAGGAAGCCAGTTGACTAGAATCCAGCTTCTAATTGAGGAGGACATAAGTTCTAAGTTTTTATTGTCACATCTACTGCCCTCTCCAGAGAGTTTAGAATAGAGCAGGGACTGGTCAGTATAGCAAGCCAATGCCTAAATCCAGTAGTGGATTATTAATTGGTTTCAAATATACATTGAATACGAGAGGAAACAGGTCAATCCTGTGTCTCCCTTTAGTTGGGTACATCTCCATACCTTCCAGACTCATGGCATCATGTTGTATAGATGTTATGTTATGTTACATTGATTTATACTGCACACTGCTGTCATTTCCATGGTCTTCGGGTGCTGTCGTGGCTCTGTAAGGTAAAGTTGACTGGGTTGGTGACGGATGTAGAGAGGGGTCGGTCATGTGTTGTGCTCATTTATTGATGCGTGTAGAACAAGGGGTAACTGGCGTCTGTGCATGTGTGCTTTTTTTCTGTACACTGGATGTTTTTTACCAGATGGGTGACATCCAGTAATTGTGTTGTTGTAGGATATTTGCGTCTGTGAGTTGGTTTGAGAGTGTTTGAACAAAAAAGTGAGGAACCTTTTGAGTGGGTGTCCCTTTGATTGGACCTCAGCGACCTTATGTGTGTTTAGTGATTTCCTTGTTCACAGTTGCATGGAATGGTAACAACGGAGCATCTGGTTCCTCGACTCTGTTTAATTGAAAGGCATTTTCATGTAGTTACATTAACATGTTGCCCATGCGCCCACGTTGTTCTGAGAAAAAATAGAGACAAATCACCCTTTTCTCAGTTTTTCAATGTGATTTTTTGGTTTATTTTTCTGTTTTTTTCTCAAAGTGAAAGTGCCCTTTGTGATTACACATGTTTCGATGGTATCACCGTCTTTCTCAAATCATGGCCAATGGTATTTGTCCACATTTAAACTCTTTCTGTCTTTGAAATCTAGTCACGGGTTAAATCCCAGCCTTCCTAGTCCAATCTCGCGCGAGGATGTATTCCCACGAGATTGAACTAGGAAGGCTGGGATTTAACCTGTGACTAGATTCACTTTCGGGCACTTTCACTTTGAGAAAAAAACATACAAATAAACCAAAAAATCACATTGAAAAACTGAGAAATGGGTGATTTGTCTCTCTTTTTTTCTCGGAACAATGTGGGCGCATGGGCAACATGTTAATGTAACTACATGGAAATTGGTTTGAGAGTGATGTGTGGTTTAGATGTTTTAGTGAGGTGGCACGGTAGTCACCTGTGTGTGTGTGTGTGTGTGTGTGTGTGTGTGTGTGTGTGTGTGTGTGTGTGGTAGGTGTGTTGTGGTGGACCGTGGTAGAGAAAAGCAAATGATTACTAGGTTGTGTGTGGTCTCTTGATATTACTTTAGATGATGGCAATGGAAAATAAGTAGCCTGTGTAGAGTGACCTATGTTTAATTGCTGGTTTTGTGGTAAGGTATCTTTCTGATAACCATGGGAGGCTTTTGTGATAAATGACAGTTATGGTTGGTTTTATAAGATCCAATAACTTTTTTACATGTAAGGGAAGAGAGGAATACGTGCAGTAGATCATCAATGTGCATTTTTTTTATTTCTAGACATGTTCTCATTTGTTACTGGATGATGCATTTGCATTTCCATACTCTGAGACATGGAACTAGATATATATAGATGTACAATAGCAGCTTAAAGTATGCCTCCAAATAAATCGGTTGGGTGAAAGATTTGTTTTGAGAAGTCTTGCTGTCCAGTTATTCCAAAAATGCCCCCAGGCTAACATCTGTGTTCAGCCCTTCGTCTATGGTCTGGAGCTGATTAACATATAAGGGTTTTCCTTTGCCTAGCTGCATTTCGTGGTTTATCCTGCAGTCATGTTGTTTGATCAGCTCAATAGCAAAACAAGTGGATTTTGCAAATCCATACTATATTGTGCACTACTTTTCAGTGCATTGCCACTGAATATCTGTTGTTAAAGATTTTGATGGCTCTGTTGTGTTTTTGTATGCTGGTAAAATATGAAATGACACTTGTTATGCTATGTTGCTTCTTACCACCAAAATTACATTTCTTAGGTTTGTCAAGTGAGTTTTGGCACATGTTGCAAATGCAATGAATTGAGGTTGTATCTCACACATGAAAGGTTTCAATCATCATTTATTTAAGATATGCTTCTTGTAATGACACCACTGCGGATAGCCCTCTGTGGTACAACCGCTCACAGCTCCCTTCTCTCTTCAACCACTTCAAAGAGAAGGCCCTGTCTCAACAATCTAGTCCCTCCCAACAATCCACTCATACACCATCCACTGCACCCTCCTCATAACTAAACCAACAATAGAAATAATACAAAGTACATACATCCACATTCCTTAGTTCACTTATAAATGACATATTCAATTAGTTTGTTCTGAATTTTCTGACTCCTTACACTTCTCCTCACACTTCCATCATATCCACTTTTGCTAACTGTTATCTGCTCCCCCACCATGCTCTCATTAACATTGTATAATTCTCCTTCTCTTTCATCAATAATTTCTCCTTGACTCATCAGCTCGCCTACATGATCATATGTGCTCTCTTCAGCTTTGTTTTCATCCTTTCATCTGCTTTTAACAACCATGTTAAGATTCCGTACTGTTCCATCTTCTACTATCACAGCCTTTTTTAAACACTTGATCACTTTCATTCGACCAGATTACTGTATAAGTCTTTCATACCTTTCCTTCTCCACTTCACCTTAACATAATCTCTTACCCTAATGTCAAGAGCATTCATTTCAATACCTGCCATGAACCAATCATCATGGTGTTCCTTGTACTGCTGTTGAGTTTTCAATACTTTACAAGCGATGAAACCTTCATCTATCTTTTTGATCCCTATCATTTCATTCAGCCATGAAAGAGAGAACTTAATCTTTGGTTCTCTGCCCCTCATCAAACCGAACTGCGAAATCCCTGAAGCACTGTGGGGTGTCACTGTTATACTCCATATTTATTAACTCAAAGCTACTTCCTTGCCCTAAACCTTCATACAGACACCAAATACATATTCATAATTCCTTCTATGCACCTTTGGGCACAGGAAGCAGATTAACTGGTAACCTGTTTGTCACCAGATTCATATCACAATTTGCACAAGGTGCACACGATATAACTGTTTTTCCATCTGTGTGTCCTTTGCTGGCTACCAAAATCTCTCCTAGATTTGCCTCTTAGTTATAGTAATGCTAGGATAGCCTTCATGTGCCAATTTAATGATTTGTACTCTCAACAGCTCAGGAGGAATCCCTTTACACTCTCTCATTAGCCAGCAAATTTCAACAGATAACTCTTCTTTAACTACAAAGTATCCCTTATACTTCTTGTCTAAAGTATATTCATCTGGCCATCCCTTTGTAATCCATTCCATCACCTTGTTTAACAATTCATCTTTTCTACTGTATGCCTCGCAATCCTCACCACTTAGAGCTTCTATTACGCCACACAACATTTGGTAAAGGCATCCTTGACAACGCATCAGCATCACACTTTATTTCCCTGGTAAGTATTCCACTTTACAGTTGTATTCTAATAGTCTTAATCCTTATCTAGCAATTATCAGAGTTGCTTTAGACATTCCTCAGACAGTCAAAACTTCTATCAATGTGATCCGTTCTCATAACATACTCTTCTCCCCAAATGTATTGCCTGAAATCATTTGACCCCAACAAGAAGCCAACAATTCACTCTCTACAACAGAATAATGTGTTTCAGTATGTGTCACTGCTCTAGATGCAAACATTATTATCCTTTCACAGTCTTCATCTTTCTGGCATAGCACTGCACTCAACTCTTTACATCTCGCACCAGTCATTAATATAGACTTCCTCCCAGGGATAAAACAACCTAATAAAACTGCTTCTATTATACCTCATTTGATTTCTTTCATGACCTGATCTTGAGTCTCTGTCCATTCAAAATGTGCCTTTTCTTCATGAGCTCTCTTAATGGTTGAGTAATGTTTACAAATCCTTGGATACATTTATTATACTATTCGGCTAGGCCCAAAAAAGAAGGTAGTTCCCCTTTATTACTGGGTGGAGGGGCTTCTTGTATTGTTCTCATAGCTTTCTTCTTAGTTCTATACCCTCCCTTGGCTAATGTATGACCTAAATAATTTACCTCTCCCTTACCAAATTTGAATTTACTATGTTCCATTGTAAACCTCCTTTCCTCCAACATTCCCAGTACTTTGTACATCCTCTCATTATGATGTTCTTTCGTTGCCCATACACCAAAATATCATCTGGGAAAACCTGTACCCCAACCATCTCTCCAAACATGTGAAACTAAATATGCTGAAACACGGCTGCAGATGCCCACCAGAGAGGCATTCTTAGATGGCAGTACTTTCCAAAAGAAGTAATAAAAGTAGTGTATTTCCTGGACTCTTGGTGCAACTGGATTTGGTGATATGCTGCATATAGATCGATAGTTGAAAATGTGTTAGCATTACCCACCAAATTCAAAATTTGACAGTCCAAAAGAAAGCTGGTAATTTACCTAAGAAAAGTATCAGGATAGCCGCTCAGAGCACAACATTTGCACTGTGTTCCCGTCCTTACACCTCACCTCGGCTGCACACCTAGAGGTAGCCTATCTTGTGTCAAAGTTCTAAGGGGATTGATGAAAAATATGCTCAGAATTTTCTTGAAATTGGGAATCAGAAGCTCATGGACGACAACCTGTCTATTACAACTGCAAGATGTATTATGATAGCAGAGAGATAATGCATCCTTTACATATGACCTAAGCACCAACTACTTCAAAGACAATTGCACATTAAGAAATGTGAGGACTTGCACAGGTACAGCTCTAGCAGAGATTGTGATGGTTAGCACCAGTATTTAACTTAGAAGAACTGTCAATGTTAGACGGATTGAAGGGGAGCTACGTGCTGCTCCCAGAAAGATCTGGGAGGAAACACTTTCAGTGGCACCTTATAATGTTATCCTGTCTTTTGCGCTAGAAGATATATGATGGTAATCTCTCCATTGCAACTAGAAGATCCATAAGTCACCTACTGCAGCTCTAAATGATATATGCAGGTATCCATGATAATTCACTAGAAGATTCCTGATGTTAGTCTATTCTGAAACTTAGAAGACATAGAGTGAGACTATAAGGGTAGCCTGTCCATTTCACAAAAAAATCCTATGACTCTAGATCTTAAGTTAGTTTGGATCCCTTGCTTAGATGGCATTATAACATAGCCAGTCTATTCTGCGCTTTGAGGACTTTGAGGGTAGCCTGTCTAAAATGCCTAGAATAGCATATGAGGGTAGCTTGATTTCTTCACACAGACAACCGGATCATACAGCGAGATCAAAGATAAGCTCCATCCGGGCTTAAGGTATGTATAAATGCAACACTTAGGTGGACATCTGCTGCAGGCATGGCTATCCATCCACACACTTTAGATTGCAGCTGCGACCATCACAAATTTGGTCTAGTTGGACACATAACGGCTTTACTGTTACACCAGAATTGCCTCAACACCTCTGCCATTTGAATACAGAGGCGCCCTATGACAAATTTCGGTCTAGCTGGGCACACATCAAGTCTCTTGCACTAGCGCTCTATCGTGACCTCCCTCAGTACCAGTCCACATTCTTGACCTCTTGTGTTGCTTACTGGAGCCTAGCCAGCCCACCTAATTCATCATCTTGGTCAAATGCACACATGCACCATAACCCTTTTCTGAGAATGTTCCCATACCTGGACTTCAGTCCTGGGGGTGGTTCTACTACAATTTGCATTGAGGCCAAACAAATGGGAAAATGTGCTATATAAATGAGAACTACAATACAATAATACAATTTATCATTTCACTATACACAATGATAGCTTTGTTTACTTCTCTAAGGTCCATACATATTCTCACTGTGCCATTACATTTTTTAGCCACTACTATAGGGAAAACTCATTTGGACACTTCCAATTCTTCAATTATGCTTTCCTTCTTGAGTCGTACCAATTCCTTTTTTACCTCTTCTCTTAAAGAAATATGTGCCTCACAGAATGGAATACAGGTTTTTTCCCCAATTTCATTTCTATTTTGTGACAATACCCCTTAGGTTTCCCTATACCTTCCTTAAATGCACTTGGATAAAATGCCTTCTCCTTCCCTTCTGAGATTTCTGTAACTCCCCTTTCATTCTACTACTGACACGGGCTCATCACTTCCTGGGCTGAGTTTAATCCTGAGTTTAGCTTGGTCCTCTCAACCTAAAACTTTCATTTGTCTTTTGGCCACATACACCTTAATATCTGTCATTCTTCCTTTGAATTTCATTAAGACTATTCTGTTATCAATTATTTTAATCACTAAACCCTCAAATGCTGCAGGATTCCTAATGTCCAATTTCCTTAATTCCACTTTATAGCCCTTCTTACATAGTTTGATCCATCTGTCCCTTGTAATTATATATATGGAGATTCTTCTTCTTTTTCTTCTTCTTCTTCTTCTTCTTCTTCTTCTTCTTCTTCTTCTTCTTCTTCTTCTTCTTCTTCTTCTTCTTCTTCTTCTTCTTCTTCTTCTTCTTGCACCCATCTTACTCTGATGGAATTTAATTAATTTCCTTGCTTTTTGTTGTTACATACTATCCCAAAATGTGCCTTAGTTCCACAACTCAAACACCTTTGATTTAATGCTGGGTATGTCTTGGAGATAGCATAATGTTGTTTCTTACTGAAGCAGTAAAACTTCCCTTTATGAAATTGTGTCCTAGGGTCTCTTGGATCATGTCTTTGAATATTCTTTCAAGCCTCTCTAGTTTTGTTTAGCATTCGCTTGTTTAGTTTTGCTTCAAAGCAGACACCACTTTAATTTCTTTTTGTTTGATTGTGGCAATATGTGCAGTTTCTATTAAGTCCTTTTCTTTCTCCTGTTTTGCAATCACTATGGCTTCCTCCAGAGATGAATCACCACACAGCACTGCCTTTCCTGTCGATAATACTGTTTGTGTGAATTATCATTTGATCTCTTTTAAGTTCACCCTGTGTTACTCCTCTGCCTAAACATTCATTGCAATATTAGTTTTTGGGAATTATATATATGTATTCAGTGAAAAAAACGTTATTAAATGGACATTATGGTTAAGTTGCGCTACTAAAACCTATGAAATTCAGTGAAAAAAACTTTGTTAAAGGGACGTTATGGTTAAGTTGCGCTACTAAAAACCTATGAAATTCAGTGAAAAAACGTTGTTAAAGGGACGTTATGGTTAAGTTGCGCTACTATAAATCTATGAAATTCAGTAAAAAAACATTTTTAAAGGGACGTTATGGTTCCAAGTAAAACTGAAAAACCCTTCAAAATCACCAGTTATGGTAAACTAAGCAACTATAACTTGCGCCACCACCGTTCACTGCTAAGACTAACACCCAGGACATCAAAGATGACATCACAAATGCCATTGAGTTTTTTTTACTGAATTATATAGGTTTTTAGTAGCGCAACTTAACCATAACGTCCCTCTAACCAAGTTTTGTCACTGAATATAGATATAGATAATGTAAATGTGATAAATATTTACTAAGCTTACATACATATAACAGAAAATACTGACCCACATGCCTCGGTAGTGATTTTGATATCCACGGACTGTGTGAATGTCCGCGGATGGACGCGCTCACCATCAACACTATCCAAAAACTCAGTGGGTATCTTACATTATTGTATCATACAATAAAAACACCAAACATGTTCAAAAAGCACCACATAAATACATTACATTTAATAATAAATAAGAAGTGGAAACTCTATATGTAAGACACCAACCATCCACTGAAATAGCATTTCCAAAACAATGGAATATACCAAAAAAAAAAAAAATGCCTCCAACAGAATTACCTCACAGAAACTGTGCAGAAAAAAGCAAGAACATACCTACACAGCAATAACACCAACAGTTTGTAGGAAACTGCTAAGTACACTATATGTATTTCATATATTTATACATTTCTATATTAGGTACACTAAAACTAATATATATATTTTTTTTACACAGAAATGTCCAGTACTTTGGAATGGTTGGAAGAAAATTTCCCACAAGGTAAAATGAGTGAAGACAGTGATACTAATGGTAGACACAACATTTCTCTATATAAGCCAATTAATAACCATTACTTTATGTGTAGTTAACATATATATTTTTTTAACAGACCATAAAGACAATAAGTATAAAATACCAACAGAGACATTAGAAGATCCTCTGAAACGGATGTAACTAAAAATGGATATGTTAGTGAAAAACTTCAATCTTATAAAACAGTTTATTGAGGACCACATTAAAGAAAACATTTAGGAGCTGATTCATGGAATTATTTGCGCCGACAAATCGGGATTTGTGCGCCATTCTGCCCGCAAATCCCCATTTGTTAAACAGGGATTTGCGGGCAGAATGGCACAGAAATCCCTGTTTTTTGGTGCAAATAATTCCATGAATCAGCCGCTAAATATCACTCTCCCACATGTACCTGTTCCCCCTCTCCATGTCCCAGCCAACTATCCCCAAACAATCCCCAGCAAGAAAAACATTATGATGAGACTTCCATCCCTTCCTCCCCTCCCATACATGATGTCCAAAACCATAATTCACCTGTATTTGTTTCAGTTACTGCTTCCTCCTCTTTTGTAATTTCTATACTGTTAAACAATAATAACATTTTAAGTGTGTTCTTAGTATATGCCTATGTCTTATTTTTTAAAAAAAAGGCATTTAGGGTGTCCGCGGACAGCACGGGTGTCCGTTATGTCTGCAATTAACCAAAATGTCCTTAGAACACACGAGATGTCTGCCTGTCCGTAATTAACCAAAATCGGGGAGTCGTAAGGACAATATACGTGTTCGTACTGTTGGTAATTAAAATGGTGGTGTCCTTAGAACACACAAGATGTCCGCCTGTCTGCAATCACCCAAAATGAAAGACCACCCCCCCTGTTCGTAATGTCTGCAACAAGAATTAATATATCCATAGAACACATATCCCATCCGCCTGTCTGCAAAGTTTTGACGCGCATTTATTTTATTCGGGGACTTCAACACTGTTTGTGGAACTCCCACACACATGCACATCACACACTTGGGTACTACGAACATCGTGCCTGTTGGCAACTGTCCGCCGCACGTGTGTCACACTTTTAATTAGTTTGGGGACCCGAACACTGTTGGTAGAACAACCGCATGCACACAAACATCCCCGTGCATTTGGTATCCTGCGAACAGGCGTCCCATTCGCGAAATTGTCCATGATGTCATCATGTGACACTGTCCGGGCCCCCGAACATTTAAAAAATGCTTTTTTGAGCAATCTAAGATATTTTACAGTAAAAGTTCACCATTGCACATGTCCTAGACAATGTCCCTGCCAATCTATATACTTTTTGGAACTTTATGAGCCCTTTCTTGGTGTTCGAAGTGTCCACGAACAGCGCAGGTGTCTGCAAAGTGTGCACCTGCAGCCCTATAAACGGCCACACCCCAGAGCTGATCCTCATTCTTCTTTGGGATTTCCAAGATTTACAACAGGACAATTGTGCAGGTTGCTGTGCTTGGTTCTTGGTTCCTGATTATTAACCTTCCAGATGGCACCCCAAATTGCTTCTGCTGCTACTGCCTCGACATCAGCACCCCCACCATCTCCACCACCCACGTCCCTAAGTGCCTGTAGAGGAGAACAGGCATGAGGAAGCAGAGGAGAGGGATGAAGAGGATGAGGTCATGGACGTCCCTACTACTAGCACTCATCGTGAGTCTTGGGCGTGGAGGTTATTTACCACTGTTGATGGAAAGGAAAAAGCTCCTGTGAACAAATTGATCTGCACTCAGTGCCGCACGGCGCTGAGTCGTGGCAAGCCTGGTTCATATAGCTATGGTACTACATCAATGAAGTGACACTTAAAGTCCTTCCACAGTGGGGCTATTCATAAGGTTGTACCTTGCAATAAACGTAGTAGGTTGAGTTCCTCTACAGCATCCTCCATTTCTGCTCCTGTCACCACAAAAGACACTCCTGTGGGACAGTGCATCCCTCTAGCTGCCTCGCAGGCCATTGTGATTCTGTTGACCCTTACCTTTCGAGGGTCACAATATTTTGCATGTACTGTGATGCAGTACTCTGCAGGGTGGAGAACCTTCAGAGTGCTTTCGAGACTGCTGTCAAGGAGCATGAGAAGGTCTGGGAACTACCTCAATAAGGCCCACCCGACATCTTCCTGTCTCCACCTGCCCTTTCTTATCCCTGTGGTTGGTGTCCCTTCCTTACCCTCCTTTCCCCTCCTTTCCTTGTGTGTCGTGTTTAAAAAACCAAAAACAATGTATAAAACATTGCTGCCTTTCACAGTTTAAAAATAGAAGTGACAAATAAATAGAGCAGGGCCCTGTGCATTTTTTAGAAGTCTGCAGACAGTCCACGAACATTTATTTTCCACACCACCTCCACTCCTTTAACATCAAAATTGTTTGCCACATTCCTGCATTTAGCATTCTGCTCCAAACCATGCACAAACATATCTCCAACCACCACACCAACACCCTGGCTTTCTCCACCTCTGCCATCTTCACTACACACAGCCTCTTTCAAAACAAACCACAACCTCAACATCTGATTTGTTGATCCCTACAGTCCCCTTTCCATTTTGGATTTGCTGAGAATCCCCGGATTTGGCAGCCCTTCTACCCTTTCCACTTCACTCTCTGCACCATTTTCCCATTGGCTACTCTTAAGCAGTCACACAATCATCCACCAATCACATCCAAGAACTCTACATCTAACTTTATCATCACAGATCAGCACTTTAGATGTAATATTGATCACTCTCAGTACAATTGGACTGTGACTGCAAATGACCTACAGCAACAACTACTATAATACTCCCCAAGATTTCTACTTGCCGATTCATTCACATCCACATGCATGAACACAGACTACAGGTATGAATATTTTCTACACAGTACATGTACAGCTCTTCTAGGAACACATATAAACAGAGTAACCGCCACTTATCATGTATAAACCGTCAAATGAACTTACTGTCCTTAATCCCATCTGCTATGATAAAGTGTCACTTGGAAACCTGTCTCCTCTCCAAAGTTTTGTTTACACATACAGCTATCTAAAAAAATGTTATTTCATATTAAAAGATGGGAGAAATAACAGTATAATTATGAAAAAGGCTGTCCAGTGTGTTATAAAATTACACGCAGCCAGGATGAGTACATGCATCTTCATTCAGGCACACACACAGACAATGGCCCTCATTACGACCCTGGCGGAAATCGAAAAACGATAGCGGAAATGTAATACCGCCATCGAATACCGCTCGGTGCGATTATGACCCGTCACCGTAAAGTACGATGCCATTAGCGACACCGTAGTGAACGCCAACGCTAACTGCACCAAGTACGCACACGCGCGCCATGCAAAACCGTAATTACCACCATGGCGCAATGGTACGCGAATTCTGACCCCAGCGGACATTTACTTAACGCCATCAAGCATGGCGGAAAGTACCATTCCGCCATGGTGAGAATTACGGCATCGTGAACCAACCGTAAATGGCCCTACTGAGTGCCTGTACACCACTCCCTGCCCACATTGCACAACTCCTCGTAGGTGCAATGAAGTTACACAATGCAACCAGTGAAATGTACAAGTCACCCATGCATGCCAACGAACAAATGAATGTAGGGGCTCCAAGTGCCTTGTGAGTGGCCATCCATATTTGGCATGTCACCATTGCCGTACTGATGCAGCACAGGCATGTGAAGGTCCAAGTACAGCAAAATGAACTGAAATATGAGACAAAACAACAACAGGCCCCCATCGCTTGACACCAGTGTAAGGCAACATTCAAAGCAGTATCCTGAGGGAGACTGCACCAGCCCTGTACTCATGCCAGTAAACAAACCAACCATCAGCATAAGCATGTACCACACAAGTTGGCAGAGTGACTGAGCAGCCAGGCTCATCTCAAGAGGGGCCAATGGGAGCTGCAGGGCACAGATGGCACGAATACAGAAGCTATTCCAATGGACATGACCTCAGTCTCCCTCCAAGAAACGCACGCAAACACAGGCACCTGTGACCAGCCATTTCCTGATAATCACATCATTCCACCAATCCACCTGGCTGACCGGCATCTGTTACACAAAAGCTAATCCCCCGCCCCTGAGCATGACATCATTAAAACAGTCATAATGGCAGCCCCTATCCCTAACCTTACTGGGCTTCGTAGGCAAACGCGGCCAGTACAGTACCACGCAACTATACTCAGAAGCCGGAACCCAATGCAGATCTACTCACAATACATCGCTCCACAAATAGGAATATGCTACATTACTTGCAAAGAATAACGCTACACAGTTAACATCAGAATAAAATTTTAATGCACATCAAATTCACCAAGCCCATACAGCTATTAGGTCATAAACCCCAAAATATTTTCAATACTGTGGGCTGCATCCGCAATAAATGACCAGCTACTCCTTGTGTGACGCCCTGTTCCTTCATGGTACACAGGGGCTACATTCACGTTCAAAAAGGCAACATGGAAGCGCCTAGAACCGCAGGGCCGTCCCATTAGGTAGGCAC
Organism: Ambystoma mexicanum; assembly: GCF_040938575.1. Classification (NCBI taxonomy): domain Eukaryota; kingdom Metazoa; phylum Chordata; class Amphibia; order Caudata; family Ambystomatidae; genus Ambystoma; species Ambystoma mexicanum. The sequence goes on along the minus strand of NC_090934.1, from coordinate 329,512,879 downwards.
TAGTCCAGCTGAAAGGTTGATATGTTGCTCCTAGCCACTAGTACTGCGTAAGGGCATGTGGCCCATTGGCGATCGTCCCATAAGATCGTAATGGTGCTCCACTGATTAACTCGAAGCAGCAGGTGTCGGGAGTAAAAGCCATCTGCAGGAGTGGCATACAGATGGCAGCGGCAAAAGGGGAGGAGATACCTGTCACCCAAATGAAATGAAAAAGAATAGTATGGGCATCAGAACTTCATTAGTATTACTCACTTCAATGATCACACTAAATCTACAGCCATATGCATGCTAGCCCACTCAAAAGGATTATTTCCACCCAAAAATCACTTGCCAATCATAACAATATAAATCGAGGTGAAAACACTATTACAAACGAGTGTTTGTGTGCATGCGTCTGTTAAAACAGAATCCATGAGATGGGATTAGTAACGTGCATAGACACAAGTGTTGGAAGGCGCGTCGAGACAGGGAGGGTTCAACAAGGGCAGATAGACGATGGTCCCACTATGGCAGCTCTGCATCACATAGCGCAGGGGAAGGGGATAGATTCCAAAAAGCCATGTACATGGCAAACTCTCAATTAAATCATCTGTCCATGCATCCATACATCATTCCCTCATCCCGGTATAAAAACGCCTGATTATTTACTCACATAACATTTGAAATCTCCATTGAGTCTGTGTGTAATGCAGTCTGCAAAATCCACTGTGCTCCAGGCCGGAATAATAGTGTTGCGAAGTAACATGTATTTGGGAACATCCTGCCTAATCGTCCACTACGCTATTGCGCATCCCATACTATTCATATCAATCATTGCATTCTCGCCATGGCCCCTGTCCCAAGGACATTAAACAATAGAACGTTATATTTGCAGTCAGACCTGTGGGCGTCTCCTCGCCGCTAGCTGAAAACCGAAAGCGCTGTCCTTCGAATTCCTCATTTGCAACATCACGTCGAAAAGGCATATGTGACCGCTTGAAATCACAAATTCATCCATGTAGTGCGGCAGTGTGTGAAAATGGCAACTGGCTTCACTCACAAATGGGACGCCCCGCCCGTCGGTGAACCTCGGTACAGTGCTCGCCCAAAGGGGATTGCAGCTGGCACAGGTGGAATGAATCACCACAGGTGGAGGCTACACAGCCTGAAAACACATAAATTGCACACCCAACCCCCTCCCACAACCACACCCACTCCAAAATGCTACCGGCAGGACTAGCGATGTTGGCCCTGGGGGACCTGATAGCACTGCAAGTACTCCAACTTCAAGAAGAAGACGAACACCAACTACTACAACAACCGGCCGCACAGAGGAGACGCAGGAGGAGGAGGAGGGCAAGGCAGGGCCAGCAAGGCCCACCAGCACAGCCACTACCACCACGCAGGCAGCCCGCAATCCCACGCCTCCGAGCTCATCCGTTCAACCTCACTGCTGAGCAGATCCACACCCTCTACCGTTTGGACCGGGACACCATAATCGCCATTGTGGACATGACACACGCTGACCTTGTCAGCATGATAGATAGCCCAACCGCCATCCCACCCCTACTGAAGGTGGTGTCTGTACTCCACTTCCTGGCCACAGGCACCTACCAGCACACAGTCGGACAGTTGCATGGCATTTCACAGCCACTGTTCTCACGGACACTATTGCAAGTGCTCGATGCCCTCCTGAAGCACGCAGACGACTACATCTCATTACCACGCTCGGAGCTGGAGATTACAAACACAAAAGTGGGATTCCATGCACTTGCCGGCATACCGGGTTGCATTGGTGCCATCGACTGCACCCATGTGGAATTGGTTGTCCCACATGCCATGGAGGTCCAGTACCGCAACCGGAAACAATATCATTCTCTTAATGTACAAATGGTGTGTGACTCCAACAGGATCTTTACACATTGTTGTGCCCGATTTCCTGGATCAACCCATGATTCTATGGTCTTGAGGAACTCTACAATACCACGCTACATGGAGCGACACGCAGGGAACAGATCCTGGCTACTCGGTGAGTCTCATTCCATGCATGATAATGTGGGGTATGTGATGCGGCAATGACCTGGCAGGAAGGGGTGGGGGGATGCGTACGTAGCAATGTCATTCCACAAACATCCTTTATTGTCCACATACAGGTGATGCCGGGTATCCACTGAAGAGATGGCTCCTTACACCACTCCGGAACCCACAGAACCAGCATGAGGAGGACTACAACCATGCCCACTCACATACCCGTGTGGTCATAGAACAGGCATTCGGTCTACTGAAGGCTCGTTTCCGCTGCCTCAGCAGGTCTGGCGGGGCACTCCTGTACCGCCATGAGAAGGTTGCAAAGATAGTCATGGCATGTGTCATGCTACACAACATGTGCGTACGTAGAAATGTGCCCATGCCCCCTGACGCAGAACTGCAAGCACCTGAAGATGGTCATGATGAGGCTGGGGATGTGGCAGCACCTCAAGGAGTCCGCGAGGCACAGGAGGCCCGTGAAATTCGTCAGAATATCATAGATTCATGCTTCTAGCACTCACGCCTGGTGGCTGATGCATGGACACGGGACTTGTGGCACTGTGTGTGTCTGGAACATGCACAATGTGGACTGTACGCCTATAAAGGCCTCGTACACAAAGATCAATGTCCACACATCTCATTGGATGATTATGTAATGTTTATAGCATATGTGAAATTATATTACACACCCCATCGACCCGCCACCCAAGTAAGCCCAACACCCCCCCTCCACCCTCCTACCTCCCCCCCGAACACCAGTGTCCAAAGATGCTCATTGTCAGTGGGCAGACGCTATTGCAAGCCCCCTCTCCGGGTATCAGGGGCACCCCTGCCTGTGGAGCGCAGGTTCCTCCCAGATCTACGTTGGGGGCTGCCCTGGACGGAACTTGCAAGGGATGATGTCTCGGCCTGCTCACGTCCATGCATGTCCCTAAGGGTTTGTGAGAGCTCAGTGAGCACACGGCGCACAGCGGCAAGTTCACCACATACGTCTTTGGACGTCGCATGCAGTTCCCCCCTCAGGCTCTCGGTGCTTCTCTCCATTTGTACCCTTAGTGTCTCTGTACTTCGCTCCATTTGTGCCCTAAGTGTCTCAGTAGATGTTTCTATGGCTGCCTTAGAAGCCCCACATTCATCAGCATGCTCCTTGAGGAGCGTGGCCAGTTGCTGCTGTTGCACGATCACCTGGTCGAGGGACTGTTGCCTATTCTGGGCCATGCCCATTTGCGGTGGTGTCACAGAGGGGCCGATCACCTCATGTTGCCTTGCCACAGGGCTTGTGTGGGATGGCCAGTCGTCGTCTTGTGGGTGCCCCTGCGTGGTATCCTCATGGTGTACGGGATGAAACAAACAGGGGGATTGAGACAGGTCATGGATGGGTCCTACATCGACAGCACCGTTGTCTGTGTCGGAGCATGCTGGCATTAATGCAGTGTCACCTATGGTGCTGCTGCCATCAGAAGCAGCGCCTTCTGTGGCATCCATTGGGGGGACCTGTGGTGCTGCTGGTGTGGGCATGCTGGCTGCTGGGGTGCCTGTTGAAGTCCCCTCCTGTGTGCTGCCACTTGATTTGTGCTGCTGCCGTGTCTTGATCCGTGCAGCTGAGGTGGAGGGCCTTTGGCCGTTGGTCCTGGCCCTCTTTGCAGGTGTGCTGGTAGGGGTGTCCTGCAGCTCGTCGTTTGAATCGGACCCTGTGGTGGAGTAAAGGAGGGCGAGCGTTATTTATGGGTCTGTGGAAATTGGAATGGCAATGTATCACATGCATTGGGGTGGTACCTGAGGGTGATTTGGGTCAGGGCCTTGGAGGTGGTTTCATTTTTGTGTGGATTGAGGATGCAGTTGTTTTGCAGCCTGCAGTTAGGGTGTGCATGCTGCACGTGTAGAGGGTGTTTTTAGGATTTTTGATTGTTAATGTATTTGATGTGAGTTTTAAAGTGCGCTATCAGGCCAATGTATGTGGCCGTTCTCCTGGACATGTGTTTCTGTTGCACTGTGTGAACACATGGTACTTCACATGATTGGACATTGTGGATTTAGCATTGTTTTATTTGGCCCACCTACCTGATTCTTCGGATGTCTGCACTCCTTTCTCCATCCCTCCGACTCCCTCTATACTCTCCATTCCAATGGTGGAGGCACAGATTTCTTCCCAGGGGGTCAACTTGATGGGTGATTCCGATCCTCCCCCGGTAGCTGTGGCAATGTTACGGTTGGCTGATAGTATGCTCCGTACGCGTATCCGCAAGTCGTCCCATCGCTTTCTGCATTGCTGTGGGGTGCGGGGTGCGGTCCCCACCGTACTTACCCGCTGTGCCACCAGGGCCCATATGGCCTTCTTGTTCGCAAGTGCCGTCCTGGTCATTTGCGTCGAGAAGACGACGGCAGCATTCTCCTGGAGGGTCTCTGTGAGCACGGTGAGTTCCTCATGGGAGAAGTGGACCTGCCGCTTGCGGTCGCACGCTTTTTTAGCAACTTTTCCCATTTTGATTGTTTTAACTAGGGTGGCTAACGGGTTGGGATGTGTCTCAGGGTCGGATTTTTGATGGTTGTGTTGGGATTCTGATTTTATAGGTGTACGGCGTGCTGTTTCCCGTTCCGGCCCCATGTTTTTACTTCCGTTTCCGTATATTTACGGTCACCGTATTTTGCGATTACCGCTCATTACGGTGACCGCTATGATGGGTGGCGGAATTGCACCTAGGGCGCCGTACGACGGCGGTGAGGGGCGTTTTGGGGACATTTCCGCCATCGCGGACTTTGCACTTCCGCCATGGCGTAATGCTCGTGCCCGATGGGTCAGAATTAGCCGCACTTTACTCCATCGTGCAATGGCGGAAACGCTATTTACGCTATAGCGGTCAGGTCAGTTACTTTCTGCCAGGGTCGTAATGAGGGCCAATATCATTAGAAAGGCTAGCAGATGAAACAACACCACTCTGTATGAAATCTTTCTGCTTTATTTCCCACACCTTCACACACAAAGGCATACATTGCATGCTTTTCTGTACAATCTCTGCCATTTACCATGTAAAAATAGCAAAAAATGCATATGATTATTTCTTCCATCTATTAACATCCAAAAACATAACTATAAAAAACAAGTATGCGCTATACGTTTACTATTATACTCATTTGTAAAACATTTTCAACTAACAGATTCTAAATAAAATATACAGGATGCACATAGGCAAAGGAAAGTGCATGTGCATACTATGCTCAGTTATAAGAAAACACTAATACTACAAAAAAAATGCCTACATTAACAAAAGTGCTATGAACACACATTTTCACTAACTTCTTTCTTTTACAATTGCAGTGAAGACCACTCTCCTGAAAAGCAGCAGTGTCTGAAGTATGAACAAGAACTGAGAAGAAACCTACTTTTTCGATACAAAAAAGTGAGTACAATACTAACATAATATTCTAACTGTTACTCCAACACATATTTTAGTGTTGTAGAACAAACAAGTGTATTAACCCTCTACCATTAGATGTAGTATTAGTGCTTCCCCTTACCAGCTGCATACTTTATATTGTCATCTGAATCCCAGTATAGTAACACACAAATACAAGAATAGCCTTCCCAACTTGATGTAGCTGCCCATTGCACAATCACACACCTCCACAATCATCCTTACCATCTTACTCAGACACTCATGCACAAAGCACGCATACACTGCAAAACAACCCAACCCGCTCTTTCTTTTTTCTCCAACAGACCCCAAAGAATGCCTACTAAAAAGCAACTCCGTAGAAAGCAACATAGAAGTAGAGCAAATCAAAATAAAAGTGTCCAAAATAAGCATCCATCTCTAGCAGATTTTGTACAAAAAATTAAAACAAACCAGCTAATACAGTCATTAAGCGAAACAAAACAAGCTTCCAGTACAGAAACTTTGCCTCCTCTATCAAAATGTAAAACAAAACAGAAAGTGATTAACAAGACTTCAGCGACCACTGCAAATAACGCTGCACATATAAATCTTGATGTAGTGGCAAGTAACCATACCAACAAAAAAAATATTTTACAAAATATTTTCGCCACAGAGTCCTTCAGAACCTTATAAAAACAGGAGAGAAATCATGCACAACCCTTAAAACCTACCGTAGAAAATTAATCCTAGAAGCTCTCATAAACAGTGCAATCCTTCTCAAAAGGAAGCTATTTATTTTAGTTTTAAACAGAATGAAACCACTAACAAAACTAACTACTAAACTACAAAAAACACTTCTCAATAAACGGAATATCAACAAAAATGCTTCTTAAATATCTGTGGAGTTGAATGGAGTCACACCACGAGCACAGAACCATATTTTAATGAAGAAGCATATAAACAAAAGCAAACAAACCCAATTGCCATACATAGCAGAGGACAGGGGTATGACAAACTTAATAACACCATATGGAACAAGAAACTCTGCTCACAAAAATATCCCCAGAAAAATCAGCATCACCTCTCCATTCTACAGAACCAAAACGTCCAGTCTACAAATTGCCATGCACATCAATGTGCAACATTGCCAAAAAATCTTTCAAATCTTGACGCCAGTTCCTCAATCAGTATGTAAAAAGCAAAGACAAATTCAAAATGAAACTACTACAAAATATGGATTCCTGTCCAGTGCGCAAATACACAGGACTACAAGGACATTCTTTAGCTTGCATTTCATGACCTATTTGCAAAAGCATCTTCCATCATATCAAAATGATATGAATACATCATTAAACTATAAGAAACTGTTCCAAAAACTGTACTATGCTAAAAGTCCTGCTTTAGCACTAGCAAATTTAAATAACAATCATCTACATGGTACAGCCAAACAACTGCTCGAAGAAATAGAGCATATCCAGAGAACATATTTTGGAAGTGAAAGCCATTTACAAAATGCAATAGCTTTACAACAAACTAGCAACTACTTTACAAATAGCAACCTTCTATTAAACACATACAAAAAAGAAATACTTAATTTTAAAAGTACCTCCGCTGAAGTACCAAACTATGTGTGTGTGTGTTGCTGCAGGACTTTTTATAAAAGTAGCACAAAAACTGTAGACATAACGTACACAATAGAAGACAATTAATATTCCAAATGGTCCCAATTAGCTCTCTACCTTATAGCAGAAAATACATACGAAATCACTGACCCCTTAATACTTTGCAATTACTGCACTGCAAAACTTGACAACAACCAAACAACTTCACGTGCTATCACATATAACTTGGAATTATTCCCACAACCAAAACCCCTGCAACAACTAAATGTATAGGAGAGCATCATAATTCAAATAGTGCACCCATTTCAAGCATTAATACACCTTCAGCCAAAAACAGCAAAATTACCTCCCTCTGAATTAGTGAAAGGCATTTGTGGCAAAGTAGTTTATTTACCATTAGATCTCAAAGAAAATGTACACACTCTAGGAGTGCAACGGCCAATAGATCAATCTTTAATTATTTTAGTAAATGGTGTACCTACAAAAGACAAAAAAAATTGACAACAACTCGTGGACTTACATAAAGTTAGACAAGCTCTGCAATATCTAAGAGACAACAATGAATAATACAAACACATTAATATTGAAGAAAACCTGAAAACTTCTAAATCCAGCTACAGAATCCAATATTTTAGAGCATTATACAATTCATCCTTTACACTCTAAAGACACTATAGATGATGCCATGGAAAGGTACCAAGTGAGACAAGCCAAAGGATCTCCAATCAGCACATGGGAAAAAAGTATAGAAGCACGGGCCTTTCCTCTACTCTTTCCTACTGGAAAAGGAGCAAGGTATGATGATATACCTACACAGATAACAGCATCAGAATATCGCTCTTTACAAATGTATACTGGTGACCCCAGATTTAGACAAAATGTGGCATACATATTCCACCTTCTCTTTGAAAGTGAACTAGCAACTCTATGCTACGGAGTTGCACACACATTAAAATCAGGTACCCTATTTCAAAATATGTCAGCTATGAAATTATTACAAAAAAAGTGCAAGAAAAAGATGAGGTTTTACAGTCAAGTATTACAAATCTTTTAGCAAACATGTGTGGTACAAAAGAATACTGGTTCCGACGTCATGGAGATGTACGCAGTATGATAAGAAACCTTGGCCCACCCACTTGGATTGTTACATTAAGTTGTGCAGAGTATGCATGGGAAGATTTACACGATTTCCTATGCATAGCAAACAAAAACAAAACAAACATAGAAATAAAAACACCATGAAAACTCTGCTTTCTAGATCCTGTAAATGTATCAATATATTTCCATCATTGTTTCATTACTATGCTACACTTTATTTGTAATAAGACTGTTCCTCCCCTCAGAGAAGTTCAACACTTCTTTTGGAGAAAAGAACACCAAGCCAGAGGAGCACCACACATCCACATGCTATTATGGATTAAAGATGCTCCTAAATTTGGTCAAGACAGTGATGCCACTGTTTTGCAGTTCATCCAAAAATATGTCACTTGTGAAATCCCTTCACAAACAACACATAGTGACCTTCATGCACAAATTTTACAATTTCAAAGACACAAATGTGGGAAATATTGTTGTCAAAAATATATATAAAAAAGGGAAATACTACACCAAATGCCGCTTTTGTTTCCCTAGACCATTTTCAGCAACAGGTCAAGTAAATAACTTCATGTCTTCAGTCAGATATAGTGTCAAAGGTAAATCACCTAAGAACACATATTAAATAAAAAGAACAGAAGAATCAAAATACATCAATGATTACAATGCAAGCATTGCTCTTCTATGTAATGGAAACATAGATGTGCAATACATTGCAGACAATTCCACTGCAGTTGCACAATATGTCACAGCCTACTTAACCAAAGCAGAGAAAACAGAACTTCAGGACCTGTGGGATGACATATCATCTGACAAAACACTATCACAGCAATTGTACAGCTTAGGCATAAACATGCTCTCGCCTAGAGAATGTGGCTGCTATGAAGTTGCAGACCATTTAACCGGTACTGCCTTGTATGGAAAAGCTGACAATATAGTATGGCTAAATCTTGGTCCTGCTAAATCTAGAAAGAGAATTCTCAAATCTTATGAGGACATAGAAACAATAGCCAAAAATTATTGCAACAGCCAAGAAATTTTGAAAAACAATTTACTGGACACATACTACCCAAACAGGAGTACCACTTTGGAAACCATGTGTCTCTACCACGTAGCCCAAAACTTCAAATACTAAAATAATATTAAAACAGGTGAAAAGAAAGCTAGATACAAAGTTGTAAATTGTGAAGGCAGTTTAGTGAAACTTATCTAACGCAGCTTAATTAATCATATCAAATTGCCATTAAAAACTCCTCAACATAAATAACTGTATTACATGTCCCTGCTACAACTTTTTAAACCATGGAGAACAGAAGAAGAGTTACTGGATACATATGACTCCTATGAAGAGGCTTTCAACGCAAATGAAAGCACTATAACAGATGTAAACTTTACACACTACCAAACAATGTTGCACAATGAACAGCAACATGAAGAAGAACTCCAGGTCCAACTAGAAGTGGACACTCCCAACAGTAGTCAACCTTCTGTAAAAGGAAGCCAAGAACCACTTGGACAGCCTCTAATAGCAAATGAGGCAGAATTAGCCATGACAGAAGTTCAAAACACCATGGATCTCATTACGAGTATGGAGGTAGCCATGGTGTTATTAGCGCCATGGCTGCCTCCATACTGGGCTGCAATACCAGGTTCCTTCAATGGGGAATAACCGGGTCATTCCAACATTGGAGGACCAGGTAATTCCTCCTTGAAGGAACCATTCCCCATTCCCATTTGAGCCCCCATAGGTCCCAAGGGAATGGGGAGGGAGCTAATAACGGGCCCATTAATAACGGCCCGTTATTACCTCTCTGTTCCCCTCGTAGGACCCGGAACAGACGTCTGGTTTTATCAGACGTCTGTTCCGGGTCCCGCAAAGGGAACCTCATAATAGGCGCTCCCGTAATGAAGGGTACCAGTCCCGTACCGGCACCCATCATTACGGGACCACCAGGGTCGTAATGAGGCCCCATGTGTCAGTATGAACAAGCTACAGAAGACTTTGCTTTACTGAAATCAGAACTGAACAATGAGCAGTGTAGCATGTTCCAAGAAATAACAAAACAAATTGAACATGGTGTTCAACATGAAAATAAAACTGCACCTGCCAAGACTACAAACCTATACTGCTATACATGAGTGGTCAAGCTGGCTCAGGCAAAACATTCTTAATCAAAATCATCAGCAAGTTCCTCCAACAATTGACAAACAATTAACTGTCAGCTGTTGTAACTGCCCCCACAGGTTTTTCTGCCTACAACATAGGTGGTGTCACTTTACACCGATTACTACTCCTTCCAGTAGAACACCAAAACAAATTAGACTATTATAAACTTTCCACAGAAGCTGCAATGGAACTATGCAGAGTTTTCAAACAAATGAAAATTCTGCTAATAGATGAGGTTAGCATAGTCTCCAACCTAATGTTTGCTTTGATTCAGCTCAGATTACAAGAGGTCCTCAAAACAGACTACGAAAAGTTCTTTGGAGGAAAACACATTATTGTTTTCGGAGATCTTCAATTGACACCAGTGAAAGGTGAACCTATTTTTAAAACCTTAGGGAACAAACTGTGCCGTAAAACTCTTGGCAGCATAGGAAATGTCAACCTTTGGCAACATTTCCAATACAGAGAATTAACAAAAAAATTGCGCCAGTCTGCAGCCCTCACATACGCCAACATGTTTAAAGTATTAGAGTTGGTGTGCTATCTCAAGAAGCACAATCAATATTAAAATCCAGGCACATCCATGCACTCTATGGCCATAATGCATGTGCTACGGATGTCATGGAACAATTAGCACACAAAAATGTCAATTATATGTCCTTGATGCCAACTCTTGCAAGCTGTTCAAAATTCAATGAAAAAATGTTGAAAAAAGAAATGTAACCAATAATTGAAATTTGCTCCACAGATAAACTGGACGTTCATGGTATGACACTAACCATGTGTCAACAAGCCACAACAAGACTAATTAACTTAGAAAACTCTATCTCCAACACAGCTGGTTTGGAGAAAATATTAAAATTATCTTTAAACTGTAGAGTAATGCTTAAACATAACCTTGACGTGGAGCAATGACTAGTTAATGGAGCACTTGGTACAGTTGTTGGCTTTCAAGCATTCCCACGTGACAGCAACATTCCATTTGTCAATATTCTCTTTGACAAACTATCAGAAGTTAAAAGGATAGGACGCTCAACAGCCCGCTTCCTTCTTTTCAAAGACATGTATGTACGCAGAGAACAATTTTCACTAACTCTAGCATACGCAGTTACCATTCACAAATCACAAGGCCTTACCCTAGATAAAACATTGTTAGATATTTGTAGCACAGTCTTTAATGAAGGCATGAACTATGTAGCACTATCACGCTTACGTACACTTGACGGGTTATTTCTAATCAATTTTGATGCAAGTAAAGTAAATGCTGATATTCCTTGCATTCTAGAATACAATAGACTGTGTTCACTCTACACCCCCATCTAAAAACCTATCCTGTTCCACAAAAAGCAAAACGTTGAAAAAGAAAACTACTTCAAACTAAAACAATACAGGATCTCACTGCAATTCCTCCAAAGAAAAACAAAGTAATACTTCATCAAGTACCACAACCAAAGAAGAATCTACTGGTCAAAGTAACTCAACTACTTCTTCAAAGAAGCAACACACACTCCGAACAAATAACTTCGACACAGAACTGTCAGGTGCATTCACATTTTCAAATACAACTGGTGTAAATTGCAATGCAAATGTAGCAATAAATATTCTATTCCAATTGCCACCAATTATTGACATTTACTTACACAGTACAGACCAATTGTGTTTGCAAATGTTAGTCTTTCATAGAAATGCAACCAACAATCCTGACATCAATTACAGTGTTCATGGAATAAGACAAGAATTGGACTACTGTGCTGGAATGGTCAAATTCACTATAAACTCACAAGAAGATCCACAAGAATTTCTAATGTACTTACTACAAGTACTGGAAAACAGAAACATACCTATAAATGAAATCTACCAGATTTCATACATGTGGAAACATACATGCACTCTCTGCAGCCATGTGGCACAAGAGCATGTCCCTAATGAACGCTACGTGTATGTATCCATACCTATCTGTGAATCCATTCCATTTCAGCAACTTGTACAAAATGCAAACCATGGCAGATTATGTACTACCTGCAAATCAGATAATCGCTCTACCTTACCAATACAGACACATAGTAAATATGAAATAGCAATGCTTTTTCGTTACAATGCAGATGGTACCAAAAACAACTGTACACTGACTTGATTCACACATGTTCAAGTATCACTTGGTAAGAAAACCTTCACAACCATAGGTATAATCTACCACGCAGGAGCCACAACCAATGAAGGTCACTACACTGCATATATAAAAAAAGAATTGTGGATGGTTCGAATGTAATGATAGTACCATAACCCTAAAATAGAGATTACCAGCAAATCTTGTAAAGGCTTACTTAATATTATTAAAACCAAAAATTATTACGTAATCTGTGTATGAACATAAGCAAAACTTCAACTTCAAAACTGTGCACAATTATTGATTGCTCTCCTGGCTCTCCTGGTACAGAACAATAATGTTGTGGTGGATGTTCTGTTATGCATTGCATATTGTCTTCCTTTGACTTGTTACCTACTTAACTGCAATGTTATATTTCACTGTTTCAATTAAAGGACATTATTTCTTTATATCCGTGACCCTGAAGGAAACCGATCTTTGCAAAAGGTTACGGTAAACTTTTTTTCTTAATATCAAAATGGGGGACATTCAATCACAGTTGGGTTCACTTTTTTAATGTAATGCGTCGAAGCTAAAATGGTGTCACATATTGACACGTATATATGTCCTTTCCTCTAGGTGCCGTCTATGCTTCTCTCATGCGCTCGCTGTAACTGTTAACAGTCCAGCTCATCGAACAACTTTTAGAACGCGCCTTATGGTGCCCAAAAAAAAGAATGTGCTCCTCTTGCTCTATCATCGGATTGCTGGATATCTTCTCCAGGTCTTGATGATGTATTATTAAAACATGGATGGCTTACAGGGTTGCCTCTTCTCTGTGGGTCTTCAGATCAGTCGCCAATTGAAGTGAGGTAGGATCTTACATGTGATAGGTTTCAATCTTCATTCATTTAAGATATGCTTCCTGTGATGACAACCCTGTGGACGCCTCCATGCCACCTCTCTCTGCGGTAGAACTGCTCAACGCTCCCATCTCTTGCCAACCAGTCCACAGGGAATGCCCTTTCTCAACACTCTAGATGTCTCCTCAGCAATCCATTCATTCAACATACACTGCATGCCACACTGGAAGAAATCATGTGTTCTTGGTGTTAGCCATGTGGGTAGTGGTTGAGGATATTTGATCATGTATTTTGCCTTTGTGCCATCTATCTTGCAGTGTTGTCCAATGCAGTTTTCAAGGTCAGGGTACAGACAAAAATGTGCCTATTATTTTCAATATTTTGTATATCTGTATTATGTTTGTGTATCATTGTGCAATAGAATCCACTGGGGTATCTTTAATATTATTGTTGTGCGAGGCAAAGTACTCAATGATTTTCTCAGCTGTTCCATCCAAAATAATCGAAGAACTACAAGATATCACTCAGCATGGTTGTGCATTGTCCACCTTTTTGTCTTTCTAACCATATTCTGTCTTTTGGGCTGTTTTCCCTCTTTCTCATGCTGTGCCTCAGTGTTCCGCATTGGCCCCTTTACTCTTTTCTCTACAGACGATCCCTCTTGCTTCTAATATTTCTTATTTTGTCTTACCCATCATCTTTATGCAGGCGATATGCAGCTTCTATCCTTTTTCTCATTCTCTCACACTATTTACTCTACTCCTTCTAACTGCCTCCTCTCCATCCAAGCTTGGATGTCTTCTCACTATCTTCAACCTTCTAAAACGGAAGTCCTCTTTTGCTGTGCCTCTACAATTCCCCTCCTCTTTCACCCCACTCTTTCTCCTTTCCCCCCCCATCTTGTCTTCCTATATCTGCCTCTACCCGCAATCTGGCCAATATCGTTAACACTTCCCTCTCTTTCACTTCTCATACTGCTTCTGTCTCAAAGTCCTTTCACTTTCAGCTTTTCAATATCTGCAAGGCCCGTTGTTACCTAACATTTGAAGCTACTAATTGCTACTCAATTCTTCTTTTGTATTTTCCTGACTTTTCTATTTCTCTAATCTTCTTCTTGGCCTTCCTGATTCGCTCCTAGCCTACCTCCTCTATATTTATCATGCTTCTATATGCATTCTTTTTGTCCTTTCTCCCTGTGAGTCCATTTCTGCTACTCTACAACATCTTTGTTGGCTCTCTTTTGAGACTTGTCTCCTCTTTAATTTCCTTTGTATCTTCTTTAAATCTCACTACTGGTCAAGTTCCTGTCTATTTTTCGTCTTGTATCTCTTTCTACACCCCTCTCTCTCTATTTGCGCAGAATCTCTTTTTCTGTTATCTGTTCCTCATAATCCCTGTGCCTACTCCCCTTTCCACTCTTGCTCTCTTCTAGCACCTAAATATTTGAACTCCCTCCCACTCTCACTTCGCTCTCTCTCTATGTCAGTGTAGAAAAACTAGACACCCCTCGAACGGAAGGTAATGCATGATAATTGGTTGGCCGAAGAACAACCGCCTCATTTAAAGTGTTAAGAATATATGCTCATTGGTCATTACGTAGCTATTAGCTCAACTAGAGTGCAGTCATTTTAAGATGACCAGAATCGCCATTTTGTTTTCTCTCTCTGCTCTCTCTAACGTTGCCACTTTGCCTCATGTAAAACTGCTTTGCTGTAGATATTATTTCGCTTCGATGGTCCAAGGTTACTAAAGACATGTTGAAACATTACGCTGGAAAGCCAGACAGAAATGCCCGGTTCCCTCCCTCACATATCCTTGAAGGCAAGGAGCAAGGCATTTTAATCAGTACACAGATGCCAGCGAGTCGCCTTAAAAGAATAGCAATGTACAAAACTAATATTAAAAGGTTTGAATTATGCTCTTCTTACGGCCCCCCTTTCTGAGCACTGTGAGGCCCAAGAGAGCAAGCTGACCTCTAGAGCGTGAATCGAAACCAGGAGATAGTGAGGCCTGGAACGTGCCAGTCCACTACGCGCAGCTTGCCCATGAAAACAGAAGCGCTGTGTTCTCTCAAATAAAGAATGGTGTCTGTAAATTCGAGATTGCAAACTGTTACTAAATATGGTGGTCTGAGGTGTCATATTCGTCACCATGGTCAATCATCACCTCCAATTCAAAGGGAATGAAGTAGGGGCGGCATTGAATGTGTCACTACTGATTATAAGATGCCCATTTTGTATATATGTAAGTGATGTACAATTTTCAATCTCTTGCGTCCCCCGAGGTCTGTTAGACACACGTCGCGGGGCGTGGGACCATTTGGCCAACTGGGACTATCTGTTTTGCAATAAACCCTAGATTTTGGGAATACAACCTCGTGGCTGGTGTATCAGTTTGTGTGTGGTGATTGTGCCTTGTTTCCACATCCGAGGGTCCCTCAGGGGCCCCTTCCTTCACTCTTTTTAAGGCTTGGCTTAAGACTCACCTTCTTTCTTCTTGTTAATCTTCATTTACCATAATTTATCACATTTTATTGTACTTTCTTTGTTCTTTGGACAGCGGTTAGATGATAAGCGCTATATAAATACAAATAAAATAATAAAATCTTGTTGTTTCACTTTCGATTTTGAGTTTCTACAGCCAGCATCACATTAGTAGCAATAAATATGTCATTTCTATCTGGTTTTATCTGTTATGCCCCTTCAGTTAAAACAAAATCAACAGTATCTTTTTTTTACAACTTAAACTGCTTTCCAAATCCTCTCTTCACGTCCTCTTCATATGTTGTTCTAATTCTACCCATAATCTATTGACAACTTCCAAAAACATGTGTGCCCAATCTGCCCATTGGTGTGCACATCTGGCACATTCTCCACTCATATCTTGTTGTAGGTGGCCCAATGTGGCAGAGTTATATTGCAGGGATCATCAGGTGCATGAAGGCCTCATTGCTTGAAAGACATCAACGTCACACTCGCCTCCCCCTCTGGGCGTGTCTGCAAGTTTGTGGCCATGGCATACAGGAGCTCCTCGGGGTTAAATGACAAGGAGACACTTAATAACCAAATGATAATAAGATTCTCAGAAGTCTGTATCCAGCATGTATCATTGATAGATTGGAGGTAAAATAGTGTCAACATGTGTTTGACATGACAGAATTGACTTTGCAACCCACACGTCAATCCCTCTTTTCCTTGTTTTACCAAATACAGTAATGAATCCCTTTGGTGATTTTGCATGACCCAATGCAATGTTCACTCTCTTTACTTCGTTGCTTCTTAACGCAGCTATTCCCCCGCCTCCATCAGCCTCTGCAAAGTAATACTCTTTAAGTAGTCCTGTTGTTCTTTTTCCTCTATATTCCCCTGTGATCCATATAATGTATTATAATATCCTACACATATCTCCCAATCTTTTCTGGTGGTTCGGCTATCTGATTGTCATCTACAATCTGCTCAGTGGTAGACTGTTCCACTTTTTTCCAAACCGTGAATGCCAGCACCTGGACTGATGTTTTCCCTTCTTTGTAATAGTTTCCTTATGACAAAGCTATTCAAGATGTCTTGTTCTAAATCTGAAGCTTTATTTTTCCGATGTACCTCTTCAATTGATTCCCTCAATGTGTTTAATGCACCATTAACCCATTATCATTCCTCTCTCTTGTTCCAACCTCTTCTTCATAACCATTTGTTGTTGTATTTGAGTATATTTAACTTTATTTTTATCATCTGCAATCGAGATCAGCGCTCCTCTTATAATTACCTTAAAGGCATCCCAAAAAATATCATAACTCTTTGACCTCTAATGAAAAGTGAAATGTTGTATTTATTATTTGATTTAGCCTTCTGATCACTGTCATGTTTGTCAGAATGGAGTTATCTATCCTCTACACTGGTACATGCATGTGCATTATTTTATTTGCTTTCATCTTGAGTGCTCTCATCAAATGATCCCGAAAAAGAGCAGTCTCTATAGCCATTTCTGTAGGCAGTCTCAGACTATTTTGAGCTATAAGAATATTTTTCTAATCAGAGTCATCAATACTCTGTGTGCAGCTAATATACATGAGGGTATACTCGCCTTTATCCAGTCATATCTTGCAAATAAATATGCTTCCTACTTAGTGTGTTTCTGCTAAAATATAATATGTCATTGTGTTTGCTGCAAGTAATGCAAACTTAAGTTCCCTTTCTTTTAGTTATTTAGTTAATTAATATTCATGTACTGTATTTATTGAACATATTTAACCATATTCTTTTCTAAGTGTTTCTGTCTTCTATAGCCCAAAGAACATTTCATCTCTTTTCATCAGTAAAAAAAAGAAAAGTTTAGTTGCGACATTCAGGTCGATTCATGGAATTAATGTGTGCCGAAAATGGAATCGAATAAGGCAAACCAGCGCACGGTGAAAGACGGGCACAGGGCCAAACAAGTACGCCACAAGAAAGCAGGCAGTAGCATCCCTGCGCCTGAAATAAATGTGCGCCAAAATGTGCGCTAACAAAAAGCACCCATATACAGCTATGATGAATGGTCCATACAGTGGCCCTCTATGACAAATGAGGTGCAAAGGGGTACCGACAAACACGGACACCCGCTGTGTGAAAAATAGCGTGTGCGTGTATTACGGGGTTCGCGGGAAGTTCCACACGCGATTGGCCTGGGAACTTGTATTCCGGGGTGCACGTGAAGTTTCCCACTCGAATTAGCAGGGTACGTGTATTACGGGGTTCGCGGGAAGTTCCACACGCGATTGCCCTGGGTCCATGTGTTTCGGGGTGCGCGGGAAGTTTCACACGTGAATTAGCAGGGTACGTGTATTTCGGTGTGCGGGGGAAGTTTCACACGCAAATTAGCAGGGTACGTGTATTTCGGTGTGCGCGTGGAGTTCCACCACAATTTCAGCAGGGTACGTGTACTCCGGGTGCGCGGCAAATTCTACACGTGAATCCAGCAGCCTACATGTATTTCGGGGGTGCCGGGGAGTCCCACAATGTGGGGCATCCTCCACCAGGCCCCCACTCATGTCTCCCAGCACCCCCACCCCCCAGCACTGTGGGGCACCCTCCACCAGACCCCAATCATGTCCCCCTGCACCCCCACCCCCCAGCATCTAGGGGCACCCTCCACCAGGCCCCCACTCATGTCTCCCAGCACCCCCACCCCCAGCATCCAGGGGCACCCTACACCAGGCCCCCACTCATGTCTCCCTGCATCCCCACCCCCCACCAGTCAGGGGTACCCTCCACCAGGCCCCCACTCATGTCCCCCTGCACCCCACCCCCCAGCACTGTGGGGCACCCTCCACCAGGCCCCCACACATGTCCCCCTGCACCACCACCCCACAGCACTGTGGGGCACCCTCTACCAGGCCCCCACTCATGTCTCCCTGCACCCCCACCCCCCTGCATCCAGGGGCACCCTCCACCAGGCCCCCACTCATGTCTCCCTGCATCCCCACCCCCCACCAGTCAGGGGCACCCTCCACCAGGCCCCCACTCATGTCTCCCAGCACCCCCACCCCCCCTGCATCCAGGGGCACCCTCCACCAGGCCCCCACTCATGTCTCCCAGCACCCCCACCCCCCAGCATCCAGGGGCACCCTCCACCAGGCCCCCACTCATGTCTCCCAGCACCCCCACCCCCTGCATCCAGGGCACCCTCCACCATGCCCCCACTCATGTCCCCCTGCACCCCCACCCCCCTGCATCCAGGGGCACCCTCCACCAGGCCCCCACTCATGTCTCCCAGCACCCCCACCCCCCTGCATCCAGGGGCACCCTCCACCAGGCTCCCACTCATGTCTCCCTGCATCCCCACCCGCCAGCACTGTGGGGCACCCTCCACCAGGCCCCCATTCATGTCCCCCTGCTCCCCCAACCCCCAGCATCCAGGGGCACCCTCCACTAGGCCCCCACTGATGTCTCCCAGCACCACCACCCCCCAGCATCCAGGGGCACCCTCCACCAGGCCCCCACTCATGTCTCCCTGCATCCCCACCCCCCACCAGTCAGGGGCACCCTCCACCAGGCCCCCACTCATGTCTCCCAGCACCCCCACCCTCCAGCACTGTGGGGCACCCTCCACCAGGCCCCCACTCATGTCCCCCTGCACCCCCACCCCCCAGCACAGTGGGGCACCCTCCACCAGGCCCCCACTCATGTCTCCCTGCATCCCCACCCCCCACCAGTCAGGGGCACCCTCCACAAGGCCCCCACTCATGTCTCCCAGCACCCCCACCCCCCTGCATCCAGGGGCACCCTCCACCAGGCCCCCACTCATGTCTCCCAGCACCCCCACCCCCCAGCACTGTGGGGCACCATCCACCAGGCCCCCACTCATGTCCCCCTGCACCCCCACCCCTCAGCATCCAGGGGCACCTTCCACCAGGCCCCCACTCATGTCTCCCAGCACCCCCACCCCCCAGCATCCAGGGGCACCCTCCACCAGGCCCCCACTCATGTCTCCCTGCATCCCCACCCCCCACCAGTCAGGGGCACCCTCCACCAGGCCCCCACTCATGTCTCCCAGCACCCCCACCCTCCAGCATCCAGGGGCACCCTCCACCAGGCCCCCACTCATGTCCCTCTGCACCCCCACCCCCCAGCACTGTGGGGTACCCTCCACCAGGCCCCCACTCATGTCCGCCTGCACCCCCACCCCCCAGCACTGTGGGCACCCTCCACCAGGTCCCCACTCATGTCTCCCTGCATCCCCACCCCCCACCAGTCAGGGGCACCCTCCACCAGGCCCCCACTCATGTCTCCCAGCACCCCCAAACCCAGCACTGTGGGGCACCCTCCACCAGGCCCCCACTCATGTCTCCCTGCATCCCCACCGCCCACCAGTCAGGGGCACCCTCCACCAGGCCCCCACTCATGTCTCCCAGCACCCCCACCCCCAGTACTGTGGGGCACCCTCCACTAGGCCCCCACTCATGTCTCCCTGCACCCCCACCCCCCAGCCGTGCGATTTTCCTGGGTACGTGTACTCCAGGGGTGCGCGGGTAGTCTCACACGCAATTCCATCAGGGTACGTGTATCATGGGTCTGCGTGAACTTCCACACGCGATACCAGCAGGGTACGTGTATTTCGGGGTGCGCGGGAAGTTTCACACGCAAATGTGCAGGGTACGTGTATTTCGGTGTATTTCCCCCACTCATGTCTCCCAGCACCCCCAGCACCCCCACCCCCTGCATCCAGGGGCACCCTCCACAAGGCCCCCACTCATGTCCCCCTGCACCCCCACCCCCCAGCATCCAGGGGCACCCTCCACCAGGCCCCCACTCATGTCTCCCAGCACCCCCACCCCCTGCATCCAGGGCACCCTCCACCATGCCCCCACTCATGTCCCCCTGCACCCCCACCCCCCTGCATCCAGGGGCACCCTCCACCAGGCCCCCACTCATGTCTCCCAGCACCCCCACCCCCCTGCATCTAGGGGCACCCTCCACCAGGCTCCCACTCATGTCTCCCTGAATCCCCACCCGCCAGCACTGTGGGGCACCCTCCACCAGGCCCCCATTCATGTCCCCCTGCTCCCCCAACCCCCAGCATCCAGGGGCACCCTCCACTAGGCCCCCACTGATGTCTCCCAGCACCCCCACCCCCCAGCACTGTGGGGCACCATCCACCAGGCCCCCACTCATGTCCCCCTGCACCCCCACCCCTCAGCATCCAGGGGCACCTTCCACCAGGCCCCCACTCATGTCTCCCAGCACCCCCACCCCCCAGCATCCAGGGGCACCCTCCACCAGGCCCCCACTCATGTCTCCCTGCATCCCCACCCCCCACCAGTCAGGGGCACCCTCCACCAGGCCCCCACTCAAGTCTCCCAGCACCCCCACCCTCCAGCATCCAGGGGCACCCTCCACCAGGCCCCCACTCATGTCCCTCTGCACCCCCACCCCCCAGCACTGTGGGGTACCCTCCACCAGGCCCCCACTCATGTCCGCCTGCACCCCCACCCCCCAGCACTGTGGGCACCCTCCACCAGGTCCCCACTCATGTCTCCCTGCATCCCCACCCCCCACCAGTCAGGGGCACCCTCCACCAGGCCCCCACTCATGTCTCCCAGCACCCCCAAACCCAGCACTGTGGGGCACCCTCCACCAGGCCCCCACTCATGTCTCCCTGCATCCCCACCGCCCACCAGTCAGGGGCACCCTCCACCAGGCCCCCACTCATGTCTCCCAGCACCCCCACCCCCAGTACTGTGGGGCACCCTCCACTAGGCCCCCACTCATGTCTCCCTGCACCCCCACCCCCCAGCCGTGCGATTTTCCTGGGTACGTGTACTCCAGGGGTGCGCGGGTAGTCTCACACGCAATTCCATCAGGGTACGTGTATCATGGGTCTGCGTGAACTTCCACACGCGATACCAGCAGGGTACGTGTATTTCGGGGTGCGCGGGAAGTTTCACACGCAAATGTGCAGGGTACGTGTATTTCGGTGTGTGCGCTTGAAGTTCCACACGCGATTGTGCCTGTGAGAGTAGGGTACGTGTATTCCAGGGGTGGGCGGGATTATTTACACGCTCGCCTACAGCGCGCCAAAAAATAAAAGGACCAATCCTGAAACACATACGCCAGCATGAATCAGGCGCACGTCCCGCGCAGCATAAAAGAGTGCGCAAACAACAAACAAGCTCAGACGCCAGGATGAATATACCGTTCCTAGCAGCAGTGGCCGTGGGATACTGCAAGAGGAGGAGAAGGATAGTCAGGGCCAGAATTTTCACACCCAGAACCAGCCTATTTGGTATGCCAGATGACCAGGTGTATGGGAGGTACAGGTTTCCACCACACATAATACTCGACCTGGTCAGTGAGTGGGAGGATGACCTCACATCACCCACCCTGTGCTCCCAAGAACTCAGCCCCCTGGAGAAGGTCCTCAATGTACTGCACTTCTTGGCTACCGGATCATTTCAGCGGACAAGTGCCATAGTGGGGGGGTGTCACAGGCCACGCAGTCACAGTGCCTACACCAGGTTTTGGCCATCATCACTGCACGCCCATCAGTCCGCAGGCACATATACCTGCCCAGAACACCTGCAGAAAGGCAGGCTGGCAGCCAGGATTTCTACAGGGTGGCACAATTCCCCAAAGTGCTAGGTGCCATTGATTGCACCCATGTGGCTCTACGTCCCCCCAGGGCATCTGAGCACATCTATAGAAACCGCCAGCACTGGCATTCCATCAACGTCCAGGTAGTATGTGATGCCAAGGGAATCATCACCTCAGTATATGCCAACTATCCAGGGTCCACCCACGACAGCTTCATTTACAGGATGTCAACCCTAAACCGGGACATGGAAGCTGGGCGGCATGGCGATGCATGGCTGCTTGGTGAGTATAAATGCCACAGCACACGCATGCATGACAGATACAGAGTAATGCCAATACCCCACTAATGATCCCCATCACCACCTCCCCAGGAGACAGTGCCTACCCTCTGAGCACACACATGATGACGCCAATTCGGAACCCCATCACGCCTCCCGAGGTAAGATACAACACAGCCCATATTGCAACACGGGGCATAGTGGAGCGCACATTCGGAGTGCTCAAGTCACGCTTTCGCTCCCTTGACCGTTCTGGCGGGCAGCTGTTATACGCTCCCCCAGTAGTGTGCAGGATCATAGTGGCCTCATGTGTCCTGCACAATGTTTCAACATGCCGGGGGCCTGGCTGTGGACATGGTGGAGCCCCCACATCCCCAACCACATGCACGCCCGCTGCGCATGGGAGGGGAAAGGGCACGGGGTGAGGCAGCCTGTACGCAGCTGGTGGCTAATTACTTCACATAGAAAGCACACCCCTGTGGAGTGCACATAGCCCTGGCACATACCATCTGACAATCAATGATGACTCAATCTGACAATTATGATGAACAAAGGGACAGTCAACTGTCAGAACCATAGCAGCCTGAGATTGTTCATCTGGAAGTGTCACAATGTGTGCATCCCTACCTACACAAACACCACCAATGCAGTGTAATCAAAAGACACACTTCCATGCAGCAAAAATGAATACCCACTTGCAAAATACAACATGAGAACAGTGGCATGTCACCCAACCCCTCCCCGGTACGGCCACACAACACACCATGGCATGTCATGCAATGTGAGAGCAAACAAATTAATCCCCACAACATGCCACAAGTGTCACCAACTACAGTGTCCCTAATGGAAACTGGCCACACATGAAATGCTCACAGTAATGCAGGACCAACAACACACATTACCAAATACTTACCAAGAATACCAATCACCTACACAACCTCCAACCTACCATAAACATGACAGTACGGACTTAAAAAATTGGTAGCCTCACTACCTGATAATGGCAGCACTTCGAACACTTCCAAGTATACAGTGTTAGCGCCACGCAAGAGTGTAGGTGCACTGCTTACAACATGGACTCCAGTCCAAAAGTAGACCGCCTTGTGAAGACATGAGAAATGGACCTGCAAATTAGGAGGATGAGATGGATGCAGAGGCACATATCAATACACCATGCAGTGTACAATACAACAACAATATGCACTAGGAATGTATACACAGTATTGACTACAGACTGCCCACACATCAAATGGGAGTCCAACGTCACTGTGTAAGTCAATGTCACTTGGGCACACCCTTTGCAAGCCCATGGAAACGGGAAGCAGGAGGGGTGTGTGTCACACAAACCCAAGCATCTCACCCAAATTCAGGACAAGCCTGCATGTGCCCAGCCACAATACAGCGTATGCCCACGGGAGCCACACAAGGCAACACACTGTCCAAAAAATCAAAAATCAAAAATAAAAAAAAAATATATATAATAATAAATCAAAAATGGCCATTAATGGGCCCGGGGTTATGGGGGAGGCCAACCAGGAGGTCCGAGGACAGAGTGCACACCAAAACCCACCTCTGTGGATCTTGCGGAAAAAAAAACACCTCCATGGGCTCATGGCCTGCATGGCTACCCTATTGTGGGAGAATCGCTGCTGTCGCTCTCCTCACCCTCTGCAGCTGCATCAGGAGGTGGTGGCACTATGGGAGGCAGCCCACGCAAAGCCCTAGTCTGGTCCTCCATGACAGCAAGCATGCGGGTGTGGAAGGTCTGGTTCTGGAGGATAATTGTGCGGAGGTCCCCATGCAACAACTCACGGGATGCCCGGACCTCCACCCTAGTTGCCTGCATCTCAGCTGAGAGCGTACGTGTGAGCCGCTCCAGCTGCTGTTCTGTGCTCGTGTTAGTTGAAGCCTCAAGCTCAACCAGAGTTGCCCTGAGCTGACGGAGTTCCACCCTCAGGGCTTCCCTGTGGCCCTGGGACTCAATGGAAATGGCTTCCCGCAGAGTCTCCAGTGCTGCTCGCCTGTCCCTGTTGGACGCCAACATGTCCTTCCTGTGTGAGTGGCTAATGGAGTCTGTTGCCTGCTGTAGTTGTTCAATTAGCCTTTCTTGGGGGACAATGGAAGTGGCCACCCTATCCATGGCCTGAGCAATCATCTCAGTTGATGCTGCCTGTTGGTTTGCCATACCGTATATGGATTGCTCCCATGCGGTATTGCCAGTTGGCGTACGACCACCGCTCGGCGGGCCCCACACCTTTCTGGGGCAAGGGGAACTGCGCCTTGCTGTGCCGGCACTGCCTGAGGCTGCAGGACTGCATTCCCCCTCTGATCTGCTGGCCCAGGAACAGGATCAGATGTAGCGGAGTGTGACCCTGCATCCGTAACCACCAAAGGCTGACCTACCAACACTGACATCCCCATTGAGGGTTCTACCCCTGGTGCAAGTGGGTCGGACAGTACAGAATCCCTCCCAGAGACACTTACCTGCGACGCAGCACAGGTCTCATCATCCGAAGCGACACCTGAATAGAGCTTGGGGGAGGTGCACCCAGAGACACCCCTTGAGATGACGGCCTGCAGCAAGTGTGGGTTCTCACCCAACACCACACCACGTCCCTCACTGGTGCCCGGTCGGGCCTGAGACCCCTCCTGGGTCTTCACCATCTCCACAACCCCAGCAGTATCAAGTGTGTCATCCCCTGCAAAGACATGAAAGAAAAGAAATGGGAACAGGCATTAGCAACATGGAACACAATTAGGGCTGAGAAGCAACAGAAACAGTACTTCATTGACACATGTACCACATGACTATAACCCTCCCATGCATACACTGTCACTGCGTATGAAGGGGAGGCAAATGGCACACATTGATGACACCAAGATGGAAGACCAACAAATTTGCTGCATGCTGCCTAGCAGTGCCTTCACACATTAGCCTGTGATTGGCATGTCCAATACATATACATGACACATGCCATCACACAGATGGCATGTACCCTAGCCATGTCACACATGTGACAATAAGACTGAGAAATTCCTAGTGAAAGTGGTGGAATGCAGACAATCAGCCTGAATGAACACAGAATAACATGCAACTATGTTGTGGCAAGATGACAATTCAAGGGCAACTGGCGTGAGGTTGGGCTGAATGTCTACTGTTGCCAGAAGGGATACTGCAACACCCAAATCCTGGTGCGCAGAATGTATTGGATGAAGCACATGGGTGACCTAAACCACTCAGGCACACACTCCCTCACCTGGCGCTCAATCAGAAGCACTCACACACATGCCATGCACATGGATGACACACACATGCATGTGCACTCACCGGACAATGCCTCGTAATCTGGCAGGTCTCCCACACCTTGGATCTGTTCCTCCGTGACGTAGGTCCCAGCAACATACTCATGTGGAGTGAGTTCTATGTCCTCTGCCGGAGAACCCACCTCCAGTCACTAGAGTTGCGGCATCACTTGAGGCCAGCTTTTTCTTTGCCCTGTGCTTAAGGTCATTCCAGCGCTTGTAGCAATCATTAGCTGTGCGCCTCACGAATCCAAGGGCACTTATGAGTTCCGCAATGGTCTGCCAGTGTGCCTGATGTTGTGCAGGTGTGGTCTTGCATCCTGCAGTAATCACCATTTCACTGTCATGTGCGGACACATACTCCACAAGTGCATCAAGTTCGACCCGATTGAAGCAGGGCTTCCTTGGTGGGCCGGACTGTGTAGCCGTGTCTGTGGCATCAGCCTGTACTGGACGAGCACTCTTCCTCTTCCGCTTGGAAGGTGGTGGTGATACTGAGTGTCCTACGCCGCTCTGGACACTAGGGGCAGGAGCCCCGGTGGACTGTGGACTAGGAGTGTGGGAATGAACACTCACCATGGGACTTGGTGCAGGCATTAGCTGAAGTTTGATGTAGTCAGGGGGAACGTCAGCAGGATGGACTAGGACCGACACTGTCCTGGTTGGGACACTCAGAGCTGGGGTGTATGGAGCTGCAGCTGCCCCTGCAGCCTCCCCACCCTGCCTACTCGGGGCAGCAGATGACATAGCTGATACACGTGGGTTGGTGACACCAACGTGCACCGCTACACGTGGCCTAGACCTGCTGACCTGGAAGTCAGCCATGGAGTCACCCAGTGCCAGGTCTGGTGCCACAATGGGCTGGTCCAACAAGGGCTGAGCAGGGATAGTGTCAGCCACGTTACCCTCAACCGGGGGGGGGCATGGGTGTCCCTGACTGGTCACCCACACATGGGGGGCTAGGGGCACCCTGCAAGTCCTGGCCACGTCCCCTACCGTATCCACCACAGCCACCTCTTGTGGCTCGCCCACCTTTGCCACCCTTACCGCGTGCTCGCCTCCCAACCATGGCACTGATGTAGTTGTGCGTATGGGAGTTGCAGTAAACTATTGTCCTGGGCAATTGGGGGTCAAAGGGGTAGGGTACTAGATGGAATTCGTACCCTAGTGCTCTAGCAAGGCTGTATGTGACCCCTGGGGGAAGATGATGGGTCACGCAATGCACAGGCACCCCGATAAAGGGAGATAATGTGCACGCAACCCCTCCTAGACCACGTGCGTGGAAAAAAAAAACTGCACTACGCTGTGGCACCCAGAAACACAAAAATGAACGTATGCGTGTCACACGCAGCCTAGACTGACCTCTGAAGGGGTAGGCAACACACGGGGCAAGCACAGATGTCAAATACGTGCGCAACTCACCGTCTGCCAGGAAAAATCACGTGTAAAATACGCGCGTGTGCGCGTTGGCAACACCCCCGCCAAAAGAAGAATTGTACGCTGTCTGAGGAGACCGGACAATAGGAGAAGTGAACGCTGTTTGAGGAAACAGGCCCAGGAAAAAGACAAGAAGAGAAAAAGCTGTCAGAGGTAACAGTGAGTACGAACTTGAAACACCGTGAAGTAAATCGCGTGTGAACCGACAAGAAGTACAGATTTCACTCACTCGCTCTCCACGAAAAGCACATACAAGGAAATGGTGTTCTACACGTACCTTTTAAACATGCCCACACGTCCAGCGTCACTTCCTCGTGTACGCGCTAAGGCCCCATCCTCCAATTACACGCGCTGACACTCTGACGTGCAGTCTTTGGATGTGTAACATGTACCCGTGTACAGGGAAACGCCCGCGCATGCACGTCACAGACGCGCATACGTGCTGTTGGCTTTTGGGCCAATGAATTTGCGTACGTGTGCTGACGCGCTTACGCGCTAAGGACCTTTCCTCAAATTAACCGCAGACATGCTGGATTTTCACGTGCCAAATCACTCCGTATCAAGCTGGCCACGCGTAAGCACACAGAAGACCACGCTCCTGCCCAGAAGGCCGAATTACTGCCCCCCAGAACCCCGAGCACGCGCCCACCTGCCATCTGCTGCTGCCTGATTTTCTGCTGCCCACGTGCCCTGCAATTTGCTGCCTGCACATCAGCCAGGGGTGCTGTTGCTGTGACCACCCCTGCTGGAACCGAAGACTCCCGACTGGGATTCCATCGCTCAACAGCCCAGCCCCAGGACCCAGTTGCCCACCCACTCCTGCCTCTGGGGTTTTCATGTCGGGCACTGCAACATCTGGCACCACTGACAACCCCCGGCCAGAGAGTCAGAGGGGCACCAGCTTCACTGCCACCGAAGTTGGTGTCCTGGTGGAGCAAGTCCTGGGGCAGTATGATGCCCTCTTCGGAGGTTTGCGCGCCTACCAGGAAGGACGGACTGTTGGGTGTCCTGACCCACGTTTGAGCTATCATGCTGCAACATTTGGTGCTGTGGGCTTAGAAAATCCAAGATGGCCAAAAAGCCCACATGTGTGCCAGAATCCAGGAGAACCACGCAGTTTGTGCGTACACCAAAATGGCTGCCTAACTTGCCACCCACCAGTGCGAGCATGATGGGCCAGGGTGCCATGAGTGGAATGGGTGCCAAAGGTAAAACAGCAGCACCTGTTAGCTCAAAAACGCTTTAAAATTACCTTTGGTTTCTCTGAATGCCAGCTCAAAATGCCTATTTTCAAACATTGCAACACATCCAAAAATCTCACTGAACACCAGCGGACATCTGGCAGAATGAAGTATGTGTGCATACAAAATCTGGGAAGATGAAGAGCCCAAAACAATGTTCATAACAAAACTGGCTGAGCTATGCATGTCAGCAGCCTAACTGAAACTGGATTAAAACCACCAAAATCGAAATGTTTAAATTAACTGAGTGACCTACTTTTGAGTGTCACATAGTTTGTAACTGTTAAAATGTCATAGTTTTGAACTTAGAATCAGCATTCTAGCTGCATATGTAAAAATTGTATTGACAAACTGGGGAACAAAAAGTGACATTTTAGCTGAAACCTGGCTTAAGGAAACTGGAATTCTGCCAGACAGCTACCCCCGACAGGAGTGGGGGCTTGCCCAACAAATGCATTCCCAGGCCTGGCTGCATTCTGTTGCCCCTGCCAAAAGGAGGTCACACACTCTCTGATTGAATTACCAGGGGACTGCAAGAAACTAAACAAAGGGCCCAGGCAGATGGTTTATTGGGGGGGTCGTAAATGGCTTCCTTTTGAACAAAGCCCTTCCTTACTCAGGCAGATGGTTTATAGGGGAGGTGGTAAAGTGGCTTCCTCTTGGCAGAAACGGGGAGGGGCAGCCCCCTCTGAGAACAGGCTGAGCTTAAAGAAAGTGGGCAAACTGGTTTCTCCACCATGTGACCTGGGAAGACACACCCCTGTTGGCCAGAATATGATTTTAAGAAAGATGTATAACTCATGGTGCGGACTTGTCAAAATTATCTAAATGATACCATAATTCTTGTGATTTTTCTGCCCACATTTTAAGAGGTTTTAGGACCCGGTGGTATGATCTGGGGGTTTACGAGCGGAAAAGAGGTTGTTACTCTAAATGTATGCAGGTTAAAAATCTGACACTTCCTTATCTAAATGCCCACATGCCTTGCACACAATTGTATAAATTTGGAGAAAAATCCAATATGGGGAAAGCTACTAAAAAGCGCAAAATGTTGCCATTTCTGAATGCAAGCCCCCAGGAAGAGCAGAGTTTGAACAGGGTATACCTCATGTGATATGTGATGGGTGCATGTAATTTTAAACAACTGCGTATCTGTGCAATATGTATTTGAATCAAATATAGATTTGTGGGCAAACTGACCAGGGGAGGATCCTCTGACCCATAAAACCTACAGCATCACTCTGACTCACATTTCCTTCCCCCAATCAAGGAAGAGAGAAAAGCTTGACCAATGATCAGTTGAGAGAGGGGCTGGCTTAGTGATGCTGCGCACACACCCACTTTCAAAAGACATAAAAAGAGCCACTGGAAGCTAGAGAGGACATTCAAACCAGTTGCTGCGGAGCGTTTTGCCGGACCACAAAACATCCAGAAGATACCAGTTCCAGACTGACTCCAGCTACATACTCCAGAACCTAGAACTTATACTTTAGAACCTAAATCAGAGGCCTAAAACCACAAGCTGAGTTCTCTGCAGCAGGCCTCAAATCATTGCAAGCTACTCACATCCGGGCGAGCTGCTTGAATTCCTTGCCAAGAACTTTTGCCAGGACCAGTGCAGAGATCCAGGAGCCGTGCAGAGACCGCTGTATCCGGACAGACCAGACCAGAGATCCAGAGTGACCCAGACCGCTGTGAGCAGAACCAGAGAGCTGACCCAGATCACTGTGAAGTGCCGAGACCAGAACCGGAGTCCAGTCCAAAACCTGACCAGATCCGTGGCGAGGCCTATTTCAAATTTATATTGTGAGTACCTAGCAGAACTGTGCAGAACCTATCTCTTAGTTAAAATAATCTAATCCAAACTATTTTAACCTAAGTAGAACAGCCTCCGAGAAATCGTGTCATCTGTCATTTGTAAAGCTGCAAAACTGTCACCTGTCAATTCTGAAGCTGCAAGCTGTCACCTGTCATTTTGAGTTTACTTTAAATCCGAAAAACGACCTTTACAAATTTGTTCATATCTCTGGAACCGTTTGGGCTACGAACTTGGTTTCCTCTGAAGGCTTAGGATCTAAGCTTTCCAACAAGCCTAGAACCGACTTCCTACTCCTTATACTTTTTCCGCAATCACGATTCACGCACTCGCGAATTTTACCGCGATTTGCGATTTGGTTAAAAATCCAGCCACGTGTAACCATCAGCAGTCATTTCTTTCCTTGCTAAAAATTTGTTTTCCTCTTAATCACCTTCTCTGAATCATTGCTAAAGTGACCCCGCACTCATCCCAAGTATCTCTCACTCACCCTGAACCTCCAAAAGGGAATTAGAAGCATTTTTTGCATATTTCTCACTTCATTGCCACCACATTCAAAGCACTTGGGCCTGTGTTTTAAAACTCATACCAGTTTTCTCTAAGCTTGCTGGGGGGGAACTGAATTTCGAATTGTATTTGATTGCATTCCTGAGAACTGTGTGCTCCTCTTTCCATCTCCTTCCATTTCTTACATTGCATAGGGGAGGGGGGTGAATTGCCAGAGAAAAAGTGATTATATTATCTTTTGCTAAAATCATCTCACGTATTTCTGTACTGCATTTTATTCCTCATTGCTTTTCCCTTGAAATCATAAAAGTATTTTTGCTACTTGATCCATCCTATACTAACTCCTCATTGATTATAAAGAAGTGTGCTAGTGTCAGATTACCCATTGTTGATTAACATTATATTTATAAGGGCGATATCGATTATTAATTTATTATAAAAGCGTGGTATCTATATTTTGTCTTATTTCTCAAATAAACCTTTTAAACTTGCAAAACAGAACTACTTCTTGGCTCAGTGGGGTCAGGGGGATTCTAAGAGAGGGTTGTTATATAGGGGTAGTCATCCAGAACTCATGAACTGGACATAAAGATATATCAATAAGGGTTTCCATTCAGTATCCCAGACTAGGCATTGACTTAGCTGTAGTGTTGAGTTGAATCTTCTTACAGGACTCGGATCTGGACGGACATCGTGACTGCCATCAATGCTGAGGGGGTGGCAGTCCGCGACTTCCAACATGTCAAGAAGCGCTGGGAGGACTTCCGGTCCAGGACCCTCAACCAGGCCCAGCGCCTCTTGAAGGCAGCGGATGCGAAGGGGCGCCGGGGCCACTTGTCGGACGATCAGATGAGGGTCCTGGAACGCATATCCCCATCGCTCCACGTCCAGGTCCTTGAGAGGCAGACCCGTCTGGAGTCGAGCGGTAAGTGTACATGCATCATGATTGTAAGCTGTGCGTGTGGTGATGTGCCAGTAGTGTGCAGGTTGCACATCTGTTTGTATGGGGCCGAGTATGGGTGGGGGTGTACAGGGCCGTGAGGCTAAAACATGCGAGGGCTGTCATGTGTGAGACATGGATGGTGCTTGTGTGTGTAGGCTTGCATGCCAAATGCAGTTGTGTGGGCACACATGTTTGGATGAATGTGTATGTAAGTAGGCATGTTCGTGATGTCACACATGGATGTTGTTTTCAGCTGCATGTATCAGCACTGTGTACATGTGCATGTGTGTGTATTTGACAAGGGTGCAACAGTAATGCAACATGGATGCATGTGACAGCGGGATGTGGAAGCCTGATTGGCAGATGTGACATGGATGCCCATCTGAACACTGCAACAGTTGGCAGAGGTGTACACATGCATGCAAGTGTGGTGGTGTGTGTGCATGTGTAGTGCACTCCCTGTGTTGCATGTGATGTCTGGCTCACCTTTGCCTGCTCATGCTGTTGTATGTGTATGGATGGTGCTGGCAGTTGCGATATGGCTGTGGTATGGCTCATGCGTGCAAGTTCAAATGACATGTGTGTTGGCGATGGTGATGCCATGTCTGAGGTTTGCCAATGCCACTCATGTACAACTGTCATGTGTGTATGTGTCCATTGTACAGTGCCCTGATGCCTGTGTTTTATTTCTCCCTGTCTGCAGCGTCAACTGATGAAGAGGGCGGAGAAGGTGCTGTGGAGCACAGCAGCGGGGATCGCACTGCCAGCCGGAGACGCAAGGCCCGGCTCCCCTCCCAGGTTGTGATCTCGTCGGGGAGTGAGGAGTCCGGTGCCGCGTCCCAGGCCGCAGCTGCCGGGGGGAGGTCCAAGAGGCGGAGGTCGGAGTTGGACTCCTCGGCAGCAGAAGGGGCAGCTGGGACCCCACAGGCCCCAACGGGGGAAGATGGCACGGAGTCATCCAGGTTTGTGGGGGGTTTGGTGGAGGAGGAGGCCGTGCAAGCAACAGAGACGGGGTCTGGAGGTGGGGATTCCACTGGTGCTAGTGGTGCAGTGCAGGACCAGGGACAGGAGGCAGCACAGGCTGCCGTGGAGGTGCCTGTGTGCAATCCTGTCCCTGATCCTGTCACTGCATCATCTTGCACCAGCAGGGATGCCTATGTCCAGACCCGTTTTCAGGCAGGGGATGAGCTCACAACAACTGGCCTTCCTCTGCCTGCAGACGTGGCTATCCGGGTCCGGGTTGAGCCTGTCCTGACTGGTGTGGCGTTGCGTCAACGGGCCATGCGAGGTGACTTGCAGTCTTTTCATGAGGAGACTACACGTCATCTCGAATGGCTCATTGACCACGTCGGCCTACTGGGACAGGTCACCCAGGCCGGATTCCTCCGTTTGATGGGGCTTGCTCAGACCCCCTCCTCAACTGAACTCCCTCTGCACCAGTCGTCCTCCGTGCCATTTTACCACCCCTAAGTCACCTGAGTGCACTGTGGAGCTGCCTCTGACGGTGCGGCCAGGCTGGTGGAGGAGGCATCCCTGCCACAGTCGGGAGTTGGACGTCCAGCAGGGGTGGCCACATCAATGATTGCACCCCAGCCAGTGGAGGATGTGCAGGCAGCAGGAGGCAGGGCACGGGCAGAGGCACAGCAGCAGAAGCAACGAGGTGGGAGCCATGATGGCTCGGGCCTTCGACATCGGAGGGGCAGGCATCGGCCGTAGGGCAGGAGGACCCAGGACCGGAAGTATCTTCCGTGTGGTAGCGGTTGGGCCACGCCATAGATGCGGAGCGGCAGCGGGCGGAAGAGGCACGGCTCACGATGGTCAGGGCGGAGAACTCCATGCGGAGGGCCCTGAGGCGGGCCAAGTGCCTCGAGGCAATCCGCAGGGAGTTGGAGGTGAACATGTCGACGGCCCTGCGGACCCTCGGGCCATGGAGGAGGACCACCTCCGGGACATTGAGCAGGAGTTCGATGATGCCCTGGCACGGAACATCCCGAAAAAGAGCCGTCGGACTAGCCTGCTGCCCTTGTAAATAGTTCTGTAGTTAGTGTTAGGTTTCCTTTGGTTTTGCATTTTTTTTGGACCTTTTGGACAATGGGCCACATTTTTGTATATAGTTTTTTTTATTAGGTAGTGTTATTAGATAGGTTTCATTTCTTCTGTTGGGATCATGGACCCTGGATTGTTTATCTGTATATAGTTGACTGTTGGATTTTCATTTTTTTTTATGATTTACCCATGGAGCAATGGTTTTCGATTTTAATTTTCCATTGGATTTACTTTTGTGGACTGTGACTTTGGACACCTTTCCTTTGGATTATGATTTGTGGTTTTACATTATTTCACGGACATGCTGCTTTTTTTTTTAATTCCCATTTTTGTTTGTTTATTTTTGATTCAATTTATGTTGCTTTTAATATATATTTTTTCTTCAAACTTCAATGTGTAGTATCATCTCATTGGTTTCATGCATATCATGATATGGGTTTTGACATTCACTGACACCCATTGTGTGTATGTGAGGGACATGTGTTCATTTACAAACTTGCAATTGGGGTTCTATCGTGTAATTGCCATTTCTAAGTGGTTGGATGCAATACTCGGGTGGGTGTTTGGCATTTGGAGGCTGACCATAAGGGCCAGGGATCTAGATTGTGATGACATGTTGGCTGGGGGACATGTGTGGGGGCCTGGTGGAGGGTGCCCCACAGTGCTGGGGGGTGGGGGTGCAGGGAGACATGAGTGGGGGCCTGGTGGAGGGTGCCCCTGGATGCAGGGGGATGAGGGTGCATGGAGACATGAGTGGGGGCCTGGTGGAGGGTGCCCCTGGATGCAGGGTGTGGAGGTGCAGGGAGACATGAGTGGGGGCCTGGTGGAGGGTGCCCCTGGATGCTGGGGGGTGGGGGTGCAGGGAGACATGAGTTGGACATGAGTGGGGGCCTGGTGGAGGGTGCACCACAGAGCTGGGGGGTGGGGGTGCAGGGAGACATGAGTTGGACATGAGTGGGGGCCTGGTGGAGGGTGACCCTGACTGGTGGGGGGTGGGGGTGCAGGGAGACATGAGTGGGGGCCTGGTGGAGGGTGCCCCTGGATGCAGGGGGGTGGGGGTGCTGGGAGACATGAGTGGGGGCCTGGTGGAGGGTGCCCCTGACTGGTGGGGGGTGGGGGTGCAGGGAGACATGAGTGGGGGCCTGGTGGAGGGTGCCCCTGGATGCAGGGGGTGGGGGTGCTGGGAGACATGAGTGGGGGCCTGGTGGAGGGTGCCCCTGACTGGTGGGGGGTGGGGGTGCAGGGAGACATGAGTGGGGGCCTGGTGGAGGGTGCCCCTGGATGCTGGGGGGTGGGGGTGCTGGGAGACATGAGTGTGGGCCTGGTGGAGGGTGCCCCACAGTGCTGGGGGATGGGAGTGCAGGGGGACATGAGTTGGACATGTGTGGGGGCCTGCTGGCAGGTGCCCCACAGTGCTGGGGGGTGGGGAGCTGGGAGACATGCGTTGGTTGGAAGTAGTGCAAGGTGACATGTGGGTTGGCTGGGGGGCATGGGCATGGTGGTTAGGCTGCCTGCGGGACATGTGCAGGGTAGTCCCCTGTGGTGTGGGCCGCCTACAGGGGCCGTGGAGGGTGTCGGTTGAACAGCTGGGAGGACCCACGCGGCGGATTCATGTGTAGGACTGCCCCGCACCCCCGGAATCCATGTAGGCTGCTGGATTCGCATGTGGAATTTCACTTGCACCTCGGAATACACATACCCTGCTGAAATCGCGTGTGGAACTTCCCGCGCACCTTGGAATACACGTACGCTGCTGAAATTGCATGTGGAACTTCCCGCGCACCCCGAAATACACGTACCCAGGGCAATCGCGTGTGGAACTTCCCACTAACCCCGTAATACACGTACCCTGCTGATATTGCGTGTCAGACTACACGCGCAACCCTGATAGACACGTACACAGGCGAATCGCACTGCTGGGGGGTGGAGGGGTGGTAGGAAGGAGTGGGGGCCAGGTGGAGGGTGCCCCTGGATGCAGGGGGGTGGGGGTGCTGGGAGACATGAGTGGGGGCCTGGTGGAGGGTGCCCCTGCATGCAGTGGGGTGGGGGTGCAGGGGACATGAGTGGAGGCCTGGTGGAGGGTGCCCCTGGATGCAGGAGGGTGGGGGTGCTGGGAGACATGAGTGGGGGCCTGTGGAGGGTGCCCCTGGATGCAGGGGGGTGGGGGTGCAGGGGGACATGAATGGGGGCCTGTTTGAGGGTGCCCCACAGTGCTGGGGGGTGGGGGTGCAGGGAGACATGAGTGGGGGCCTGGTGGAGGGTGCCCCTGGATGCAGGGGGGTGAGGGTGCTGGGAGACATGAGTGGGGGCCTGGTGGAGGGTGCCCCTGGAAGCTGGGGGGTGGGGGTGTAGGGAGACATGAGTTGGACATGTGTGGGGGCCTGGTAGAGGGTGCCCCTGGATGCTGGGGGGTAGGGGTGCAGGGAGACATGAGTTGGACATGAGTGGGGGCCTGGTGGAGGGTGCCCCTGGATGCAGGGGGGTGGGAGTGCAGGGGGACATGTGTGGGGGCCTGGTGGAGGGTGCCCCTGGATGCAGGGGGGTGGGGGTGCTGGGAGACATGAGTGGGCGCCTGGTGGAGGGTGCCCCTGGATGCAGGGCCGTGGGGGTGCAGGGGGACATGAGTGGGGGCCTGGTGGAGGGTGCCCCACAGTGCTGCGGGGTGGGGGTGCAGGGAGACATGAGTGGGGGCCTGGAGGAGGGTGCCCCTGGATGCAGGGGGGTGGGGGTGCTGGGAGACATGAGTGGGGGCCTGGTGGAGGGTGCCCCTGGATGCTGGGGGCGCAGGGAGACATGAGTTGGACATGAGTGGGGGCCTGGTGGAGGGTACATCACCGTGCTGGGGGGTGGGGGTGTACCGATACATGAGTTGGACATGAGTGGGGGCCTGGTGGAGGGTGGCCCTGACTGGTGGGGGGTGGGGGTGCAGGGAGACATGAGTGGGGGCCTGGTGGAGGGTGTCCCTGACTGGTGGGGGGTGGGGGTGCAGGGAGACATGAGTGGGGGCCAGGTGGAGGGTGCCCCTGGATGCTGGGGGGTGGGGGTGCTAGGAGACATGAGTTGGACATGAGTGGGGGCCTGGTGGAGGGTACCCCACAGTGCTGGGTGGTGGGGGTGCAGGGAGACATGAGTGGGGGCCTGGTGGAGGGTGCCCCTGGATGCAGGGGGGTGGGGGTGCAGGGAGACATGAGTGGGGGCCTGGTGGAGGGTGCCCCTGGATGCAGGGGGTGAGGGTGCATGGAGACATGAGTGGGGGCCTGGTGGAGGGTGCCCCTGGATGCAGGGGGGTGGGGGTGCAGGGAGACATGAGTGGGGGCCTGGTGGAGGGTGCCCCTGGATGCTGTGGGGTGGTGGTGCAGGGAGACATGAGTTGGACATGAGTGGGGGCCTGGTGGAGGGTGCACCACAGAGTTGGGGGGTGGGGGTGCAGGGAGACATGAGTTGGACATGAGTGGGGGCCTGGTGGAGGGTGGCCCTGACTGGTGGGGGGTGGGGGTGCAGGGAGACATGAGTGGGGGCCTGGTGGAGGGTGCACCACAGTGCTGGGGGGTGGGGGTGCAGCGAGACATGAGTGGGGGCCTGGTGGAGGGTGCCCCTGGATGCAGGGGGGTGGGGGTGCTGGGAGACATGAGTGGGGGCCTGGTGGAGGGTGCCCCTGACTGGTGGGGGGTGGGGGTGCAGGGAGACATGAGTGGGGGCCTGGTGGAGGGTGCCCCTGGATGCAGGGGGTGGGGGTGCTGGGAGACATGAGTGGGGGCCTGGTGGAGGGTGCCCCTGACTGGTGGTGGGTGGGGGTGCAGGGAGACATGAGTGGGGGCCTAGTGGAGGGTGCCCCTGGATGCTGGGGGGTGGGGGTGCTGGGAGACATGAGTGTGGGCCTGGTGGAGGGTGCCCCACAGTGCTGGGGGGTGGGGGTGCAGGGGGACATGAGTTGGACATGTGTGGGGGCCTGCTGGCAGGTGCCCCACAGTGCTGGGGGGTGGGGAGCTGGGATACATGCGTTGGTTGGAAGTAGTGCAAGGTGACATGTGGGTTGGCTGGGGGGTATGGGCATGGTGGATGGGCTGCCTGCGGGACATGTGCAGGGTAGTCCCCTGTGGTGTGGGCCGCCTACAGGGGCCGTGGAGGGTGTCGGTTGAACAGCTGGGAGGACCCACGCGGAGGATTCATGTGTAGGACTGCCCCGCACCCCCGGAATCCACGTAGGCTGCTGGATTCGCATGTGGAATTTCACTTGCACCTTGGAATACACATACCCTGCTGAAATCGCATGTGGAACTTCCCGCGCACCTTGGAATACACGTACCCTGCTGAAATCGCATGTGGAACTTCCCGCGCACCCCGAAATACACGTACCCAGGGCAATCGCGTGTGGAACTTCCCGCTAACCCTGTAATACACGTACCCTGCTGATATCGCGTGTCAGGCTACACGCGCAACCCTGATATACACGTACACAGGCAAATCGCACTGCTGGGGGTTGGAGGGGGTGGTAGGAAGGAGAGGGGGCCTGGTGGAGGGTGCCCCTGGATGCAGGGGGGTGGGGGGGCTGGGAGACATGAGTGGGGGCCTGGTGGAGGGTGCCCCTGGATGCAGGGGGGTGGGGGTGCAGGGGACATGAGTGGAGGCCTGGTGGAGGGTGCCCCTGGATGCAGGGGGGTGGGGGTGCTGGGAGACATGAGTGGGGGCCTGGTGGAGGGTGCCCCTGGATGCAGGGGGGTGGGGGTGCAGGGGGACATGAATGGGGGCCTGGTTGAGGGTGCCCCACAGTGCTGGGGGGTGGGGGGGCTGGGAGACATGAGTGGGGGCCTGGTGGAGGGTGACCCTGACTGGTGGGGGGTGGGGGTGCAGGGAGACATGAGTGGGGGCCTGGTGGAGGGTGCACCACAGTGCTGGGGGGTGGGGGTGCAGCGAGACATGAGTGGGGGCCTGGTGGAGGGTGCCCCTGGATGCAGGGGGGTGGGGGTGCTTTGAGACATGAGTGGGGGCCTGGTGGAGGGTGCCCCTGACTGGTGGGGGGTGGGGGTGCAGGGAGACATGAGTGGGGGCCTGGTGGAGGGTGCCCCTGGATGCAGGGGGTGGGGGTGCTGGGAGACATGAGTGGGGGCCTGGTGGAGGGTGCCCCTGACTGGTGGTGGGTGGGGGTGCAGGGAGACATGAGTGGGGGCCTGGTGGAGGGTGCCCCTGGATGCAGGGGGGTGGGGGTGCAGGGGACATGAGTGGAGGCCTGGTGGAGGGTGCCCCTGGATGCAGGGGGGTGGGGGTGCTGGGAGACATGAGTGGGGGCCTGGTGGAGGGTGCCCCTGGATGCAGGGGGGTGGGGGTGCAGGGAGACATGAGTGGGGGCCTGGTGGAGGGTGCCCCTGGATGCTGGGGGGTGGGGGTGCAGGGAGGCATGAGTTGGACATGTGTGGGGGCCTGATGGAGGGTGCCCCTGGATGCAGGGGGGTGGGGGTGCAGGGGGACATTAGTGGGGCCTGGTGGAGGGTGCCCCTGGATGCAGGGGGGTGAGGATGCTGGGAGACATGAGTGGGGGCCTGGTAGAGGGTGCCCCTGGATGCTGGGGGTTGGGGGTGCAGGGAGACATGAGTTGGACATGAGTGGGGCCTGGTGGAGGGTGCCCCTGGATGCAGGGGGGTGGGGGTGCTGGGAGACATGAGTGGGGGCCTGGTGGAGGTTGCCCCTGACTGGTGGTGGGTGGGGGTGCAGGGAGACATGAGTGGGGGCCTAGTGGAGGGTGCCCCTGGATGCTGGGGGGTGGGGGTGCTGGGAGACATGAGTGTGGGCCTGGTGGAGGGTGCCCCACAGTGCTGGGGGGTGGGGGTGCAGGGGGACATGAGTGGGGGCCTGGTGGAGGGTGCCCCTGGATGCTGGGGGCGCAGGGAGACATGAGTTGGACATGAGTGGGGGCCTGGTGGAGGGTACATCACCGTGCTGGGGGGTGGGGGTGTACCGATACATGAGTTGGACATGAGTGGGGGCCTGGTGGAGGGTGGCCCTGACTGGTGGGGGGTGGGGGTGCAGGGAGACATGAGTGGGGGCCTGGTGGAGGGTGTCCCTGGATGCAGGGTGGTGGGGGTGCTGGGAGACATGAGTGGGGGCCTGGTGGAGGGTGCCCCTGACTGGTGGGGGGTGGGGGTGCAGGGAGACATGAGTGGGGGCCAGGTGGAGGGTGCCCCTGGATGCTGGGGGGTGGGGGTGCTAGGAGACATGAGTTGGACATGAGTGGGGGCCTGGTGGAGGGTACCCCACAGTGCTGGGTGGTGGGGGTGCAGGGAGACATGAGTGGGGGCCTGGTGGAGGGTGCCCCTGGATGCAGGGGGGTGGGGGTGCAGGGAGACATGAGTGGGGGCCTGGTGGAAAGTGCCCCTGGATGCAGGGGGTGAGGGTGCATGGAGACATGAGTGGGGGCCTGGTGGAGGGTGCCCCTGGATGCAGGGGGGTGGGGGTGCAGGGAGACATGAGTGGGGGCCTGGTGGAGGGTGCCCCTGGATGCTGTGGGGTGGTGGTGCAGGGAGACATGAGTTGGACATGAGTGGGGGCCTGGTGGAGGGTGCACCACAGAGTTGGGGGGTGGGGGTGCAGGGAGACATGAGTTGGACATGAGTGGGGGCCTGGTGGAGGGTGACCCTGACTGGTGGGGGGTGGGGGTGCAGGGAGACATGAGTGGGGGCCTGGTGGAGGGTGCACCACAGTGCTGGGGGGTGGGGGTGCAGCGAGACATGAGTGGGGGCCTGGTGGAGGGTGCCCCTGGATGCAGGGGGGTGGGGGTGCTGGGAGACATGAGTGGGGGCCTGGTGGAGGGTGCCCCTGACTGGTGGGGGGTGGGGGTGCAGGGAGACATGAGTGGGGGCCTGGTGGAGGGTGCCCCTGGATGCAGGGGGTGGGGGTGCTGGGAGACATGAGTGGGGGCCTGGTGGAGGGTGCCCCTGACTGGTGGTGGGTGGGGGTGCAGGGAGACATGAGTGGGGGCCTAGTGGAGGGTGCCCCTGGATGCTGGGGGGTGGGGGTGCTGGGAGACATGAGTGTGGGCCTGGTGGAGGGTGCCCCACAGTGCTGGGGGGTGGGGGTGCAGGGGGACATGAGTTGGACATGTGTGGGGGCCTGCTGGCAGGTGCCCCACAGTGCTGGGGGGTGGGGAGCTGGGAGACATGCGTTGGTTGGAAGTAGTGCAAGGTGACATGTGGGTTGGCTGGGGGGTATGGGCATGGTGGATGGGCTGCCTGCGGGACATGTGCAGGGTAGTCCCCTGTGGTGTGGGCCGCCTACAGGGGCCGTGGAGGGTGTCGGTTGAACAGCTGGGAGGACCCACGCGGAGGATTCATGTGTAGGACTGCCCCGCACCCCCGGAATCCACGTAGGCTGCTGGATTCGCATGTGGAATTTCACTTGCACCTTGGAATACACATACCCTGCTGAAATCGCATGTGGAACTTCCCGCGCACCTTGGAATACACGTACCCTGCTGAAATCGCATGTGGAACTTCCCGCGCACCCCGAAATACACGTACCCAGGGCAATCGCGTGTGGAACTTCCCGCTAACCCTGTAATACACGTACCCTGCTGATATCGCGTGTCAGGCTACACGCGCAACCCTGATATACACG